>NC_053037.3:279385634-280663848 GCF_002575655.3 Aegilops tauschii subsp. strangulata
GTGCACGACGACGACGAACGACATCTACTATGAGCTCAAGTGCGACAACGACACCATCATCATGAAGATGCTCGCCAAGCGCAAACATACAAGTCCCAAGAAGCTCTACATCAAGCTACGGCCAAACTTCATGACCACAAGAGAAGACCGCGAGACGAGCACCACCAAGATGGAGCTACGGCTACACCAACCACTTCGGCATCTTCGCCAAGTGTTCTCAAGGCATCTTCGCCTTTGGACGTACGTCATCTTCGCCTACTTCCCATGAGTTCGCCTACATCGACATCTTCAACAACGAGGCGACCAACTACAAGTGAGGAGACACTTCCATCTTCGGAAGCCCCTCAAAGAAGATGGCCGAGCATGGGCAATTCCCTTCGGTCATGGAGACGAGCTACGAGGTGCCACATAATATGGGCCTCCAACAACAAAACGGCGACAAGAAGGTTGAGCATGGGACTATCCCTTCAACCAAGTTGGCGATAGGCTTGAGCATGGAGACGTTTGCACCTACACCTCTCCGACACCCACATATGACGAGATGTCCAAATTGCCATGTGAGGAGAGCCACTACCACATGAGTGATATGAGTGACTCCAGCATATGTGACATTGAGACCATTTCCTATGAGAGGATGAGTGCGACCATCACTAGCCCCACACATGAGAGCATGCCACACATCCTATGTGAGGTTGAGAGACATTTGAGTGACTCCACCAACCATACGAGTGAGAGCTTCATATTGGGGGTGAGTGAGCCACAACACTTAGTGAGTGAGGTAGTTGACACGGCACGTGAGGCCACTATGATTTCTAATGACTTAACCTCTACTCCTAGTGTGTTTTCTTCTTTGGTGCTAGGTCTCCTACATGACGACATGCCTATCCTTGACGATTCCATACCTCCAATGGAGACGACGATGGCCATGGTGGAAGAAGATGCACCCCCCACATGGTACCATCAAGTTGCAACCTCACATACAACACATGAGCGACGCTCCAAAGGTAACATAGGTGATGGTGCTTCTCTTGTCCCACTAGTGGACTATATTACCAATGATTGCTTGCATGATGTTGACACACCTATTCCCATGCTTCATGCTAGTGCGACTTCCTCATGTCATGGCTTACCCATTTATGATGAATATGATGATGAGCATGTTGAGTTGCCTAGTTGTGATGCTATGCTCCATAGGATATCATGTAAAAATTCTATTGGTCACATCATGTTTGAAAATCCTTTGAACTTGTCATATGCTATGAGTGAGATCTCCCATATTGCATCATTTCAATCTCAACATAGTAACTATGCATGCCCCATTAAAATAAATCCCATTTGCACTTATGGCATAGATGACGAGATGATGGTCATTGGCTTTTGTTTTTCATGCGATGATATTGCTATGCTTCCTTTACATGATTTGCGCAATTCATCTACTATGCCATGCCATGATCACATTGTTCCAAATATGCTTTGTTTTGGATGTTTTCAATATTCTCCATGTGATGTTTCTACAAATGCTCATGAGGACACCCCCATAGTTTCCTCATACATATTAGGAGATTTTGATGCATTCCATACTTTGCATGATTCCAATAATTGTGTGCACCATATGCATTACATGAATAACAATGCTCTACTTATTTCGCATGATGCATCACACAATTTGAGTCTCCATTATGTTATACACAATAACAAACCTATCATGATGGATGGCATGTTTCTATATCACGCATCTCATTTATTTGAGCATTGGCTATTTTGCGCGAACCAACACATGCATGTATGCATCATGATGGATGATGTGTACATATACCAGGCACACACAATTTTCCCTTTGTATTTGTTTTGTGTAGGTACTCACGTATACTCGTCAACCTCTCAATCCCAAGAGTTGACGAAACGAGCTCTTGAGAGCAACGATGATTTGGGATCCCGTGAACTATCCTTACCACCGTTCTCTTCGCGCACCGACTTCATGCATTCCTTTTAATTGGCTCTCACAAGGCTATGGGCTATATATCACTTGTCACATTATGCCCATTTTACCATGTTCACTTTGCATGTTATTCTTGCTTCTATGCCTTTGCCAGGCAATTGTGACCCTTGTCTGCACTTACATATGATTCACCATTCTACTACTTCTATGTGCATTTGCATGCTTGGTGGAGATCCTTGTAGCTATTGCCATGCTTTCTTTGTGCCCCATGCCATTGATGCTTGTTGTGTTGGGAGAGTCATGATGTCCCATTACTATTTACATATGGCCTCTCGCCAATACATTGTTGATACTTTCCTCATATCTTGCTTTCATGCTTGTGCTATGTCATGTGAATTATTCGTGCACACTATTTGCACCCATGACATGTTTACCATGATTCCTTCTAGTATGTTGCATCTTCGCACTACTAGCTTGCTTGACTTGATCGCTATGATTGCTTGCTTTGTCGCATCACCCATGTTCCACTATTACTCGCTTTCTTGGGTTGATGACATATATATTCATGCCTCTCACATGATACATCTTATTCATTATCGCTTGCCTCCAATTGTTGCATCTATGCTTATTGATCTTGGAGACTTGGACACTTTACTTATGATGCATGCTTGTTTATTTGAGCCTATTGTATTTGGTTGTTCTTGCATCATATGCCTCCATACTATGAAATGCTCCCTTGTCCTTTCTTATGATGAGCATGATGCATACACTTGTTGGATATCTTACCATATGAATGATAGGTTTTGCACCTCTGCTAACCTCATTTGTTTTTCCGAGTGTTTGTCATGTTCTTTCATTTCGAAGGATTCTCAAGGCATTTCCATCACGAAACAACTTGGTCACATGAAGGCGTACATGATGCGCAACACCAACATTTTTGAGAATCTCCTAAAGGTGAACTCCTTCCCTTTGAGCCATCCTCAATTACGCATATTGGATGGGTCATTATTTCATTGTGGTCTCCTTCTTCTTGTCTACATTATACATATATTGGAGGGAGGACCGACATTGGAGATGGACCCTATGGACCTTCAAGTTGAGGAGTGCCACAACATCGAGCTTTGGTACAACACCACACATAACAAATTTGCATCTTATGCATGGATTGACTCACATTATGATTGCCTTGTTGCATCTTGTATTCCCATGTCATCCATGATATATGAGCTTGTGCATTTCCCTAGAAAATTTGTTGTGATCTTTCTTGATGGCATATTCATACATACTGATCACATTGCCTACCATCAATTGCATGATAACATAATCATATTGAGCATCCATTGCCATATTCATGCTATTGATAAACCGTCTCAGTATGACATCATTTTGCACCGTGGTTGCATTCATCATATTCACAACACATTTGTGTGCACAATGTATGATTTTTCTCCCATGAACGCTTTGCATATCATTCTATATCATCTTGATAAGCTTCATGCGCTTTGTCACGAACAATCTTGCCGCACAGACTCATTCTTACATGATGGACACTTTGTGTGCGCTAACCACTGTATTTCCGAGTGTTGTTTGTGTTTTCTCTTTTTGCATGTATACCACTCCGGCGACACCTTGGAGTACTTGGATTGCACAATGTCTTCAACTCCGTCCAACTACAAGTCCATCCACAACAGCCGTTTCCATGGTGATGAGGCTCACGATCTGAGGTCGGATCCTTCCCAAGGGGGGGGGAGATGATGCGGTGCATCCTACGATCATCCCCATGTACACTTCGACTACTCCCCAAGCCCCAAGAGGACATACGATGAGACCTCGACCATATGCCATTGGACACAAGGTGAACTCACTCCTCTTCGAACCGTCACTTTCCACATATGAGACATGGCTACTACCTCATGCATGGACCTTGCATATACCCAGGTACATCCAAGATGACCATGGAGAATCAAAGGACCAAGGCCAAGCATGGAATAGGAGAAGGAAGAAGAAGAACGAACAAGACAAGACTTGTCCGGATCATCCGGACGATCCAGACCGAGCCCGGACGATCCGGACGACCACCCGGACGAATCCGGCTAACGTGCCGGAAGACACTCGAAGCCTGCTCGATGAAGCCGGATCATCCGGACGGCCACCCGGATCATTCGGACCCGACACCCGGATCATCCGGGTCACCATGCGGATCATCCGGACCCCGCTTGCGTGCGTGACTTGGGTCCAAGCCCGTGTACCCTTTCGCCCCTGACTTACCCCTTCAAGGCTTAGACTATATATACTCCTCCCCCTCCTCCATTTGAGGGTTAGCATAGGTTTAGCTCATATTAGATATAGAGCTTTGCTCATCCATACGGATCTACTCCACGAGAGAGACCGCGGCCCCTCTACGGAGAAGATCCATGTTGGATTCAAGACCTCCTCACGGAGGAGACCCCCTTCAAGACCTCCTCACGGAGAAGAACCGGTTACCCTATGTGTCGTCCCTTGTTGATCGTGGATCCTGTATCTCTTTGTGTTTCGAGGATCTAGCACATGTGTGATTGTTCTTGTTGGTTTGAGTGATTCTCTCGTGTTTCCCCTCGTGTTTCCCCTTGTTTTCCCCTCGTGTTCTTCGTGTTCTTCGTGGGATCCGCTCCAATCGTGAAACATCGGTCCACTAGGGTTCTACCCTACATCAGTTTAGATTATGAACATCTAGCTAGAGCATACATGTACTATGATTTGAATTCAACATAAAATGGATACATATATTTGAATTCGAGATCGCATGTACATGTAGTTCATATTTATATGGGAATTTACTACTCCTATATTCATGTCATGTGTTGTAAAGATAATATTTAGATGGTTGTATAACTAACCCGAGTACAATCCCATTCAAACAGGGAAAAGGTACTCAAATTTAGTCCATATGCTAGACAACATGAATTGTTTTTCTTATTTTTGAGGGAAGTGCAAATTGATTTGGTACTGTACATGTTAAGTTTGTTATCCTGATTTTTTTATTTTTTGTTGTTGTATTTGAATGCATTTCTAGTAATATAGTAAAACGGGACATGGCTCTCTCTAGTGAGGTGCGAATTGTCTTTTGTTTGTACACGTTAAGCTTGTTCTCCCGAAATTTCAAGCCGCGCCTTGTTATGCCGAAATTTCAAGTTAGCATCTCTGTCTATCGTGCCGTGAAACTCCCGCCTCTTCAACCCGCGCCTTGTTACCCTGAAATTTTAAGATATCTCTTTGTCTCTTTGTGCTCCGAAAACTCCCTCCATCTCAACCCGCGCCTTGCTATCCTAAAATTACAACGCGCGCGAAAACTCCCACCTCCTGCTGAGGGAGTCCTGGATTAGGGGGTCCTCGGACAGCCGGACTATATACTTTAGCCGGACTGTTGGACTATGAAGACACAAGATTGAAGACTTCGTCCCGTGTCCGGATGGGACTCTCCTTGGCATGGAAGGCAAGCTTGGCAATACGGATATGTAGATCTTCTCCCTTGTAACCGACTCTGTGTAACCCTAGCTCCCTCCGGTGTCTATATAAACCGGAAGGCTTAGTCCGTAGGACAACAACAATCATACCATAGGCTAGCTTCTAGGGTTTAGCCTCTACGATCTCGTGGTAGATCAACTCTTGTAATACTCATATCATCAAGATCAATCAAGCAGGAAGTAGGGTAATCTCCACGAGAGGGCCCGAACCTGGGTAAACATCGTGTCCCCCGCCTCCTGTTACCATCCGCCTTAGACGCACAGTTCGGGACCCCCTACCCGAGATCCGCCGGTTTTGACACCGACATTGGTGCTTTCATTGAGAGTTCCACTGTGCCGTCACCATAAGGCTCGATGGCTCGTCTTGTTGTCAAGGACAACATCACCTCCGGGGGAGCCCTGGCTGTAGGCCAAACTCTCCGACTAGGCGGCTTCATCATGACCGCCCGTTCGGCCGCTGCGCCGACGATGACCTCTCTGGTCATCAAAAACCGCCTCCACGTCGGCTCGGGATTCGCCGAGCAGATGGATCTAATGGAGCTCTCCTCCTTGAACAAGCTCTTGGATCACATCGCCGCCTTGGGAGTCGCTACGGACTATGATCGGATTGGGCTTAAACCCGGCCAAAGGGAGATTAACTCTCCGCCGGTCACCCATCAGATAGCGGTGGTGGAGGAGCAACACAGCGATTCTTCCTCTATCTTGAGGACGAACTATGTCCGGATTCCTGAGCTCTCCAAGCCGGATACCCGTCTACGGGAGGACATGGCCCAAGCTTTGAACCTAGAATCAGACAGCGGGCCAGACCTAGCGGGCAACATCCCGGAGCCCGAACTTCCAAGATCGGAAACTCCTCTGCCCCTGGGTCTCAGATCGGGTCAGGGTTCGGACCTAAATCTACCCACCCACCCAGATATAAGTGATCTTTCCCACATTAGACAAGAGCCCCAAGAGACAGTGCACCACTATTGGGCCAGATTCCTCCTTGTAATAAGCAAGGTTAAGGACTGTCGCGAGGAAGACGCAATTTCATTCTTTTGCAAAAATTGCACGGACAGGGGAATCCTCAACGCCATAAGTCGCTGTGACATAGCACACTTCGCTGACCTGGCGGCCATAGTACGGAAGTACTGTGCGATGGAAAGCGCCTGGAAAACCCAAACAAAATTTTGGGATCCTCCGGCTCTCACAAAACCCCCCGTCCGAACTAAAAGGGTGTACTCTCGTAAGTCACCCGACCCAATTACAAAGAAGCAAAAGCCCACTACAGGGCGTGGAACTGTATTGGAGGGATGGCTTAATGGGCCATGCAAAATTCACAGTACAGTAGATACCATGCCAACACACAGCCTTAGAGCATGTTGGGTACTCAGGCAGGTGGCCAAGAGCGGTGAGGATCTCCTCATAAACAATACCGCAGAGCACCATCCCGTGGAAAACAACAATATAGTATTGTCAGTCTTCGAGATCTTCGCCTCAAATAATAGGCGTAAGCGAGCACTCCACAGCCTTGCCGAAGTCTGCCACGTGGCAGCAATAAATCCATGGAGCGATACGGCTATCACCTTCAATGCCAGTGACGAACCTAAATTCCGAATAGCCCGAACACCAGCCGCCTTGGTCCTTAGTCCAATTGTGGATGGCTTCCGGCTTACCAAAGTGCTCATAGACGGCGGCAGTGGATTAAACCTCATCTAT
Organism: Aegilops tauschii subsp. strangulata; assembly: GCF_002575655.3. Classification (NCBI taxonomy): domain Eukaryota; kingdom Viridiplantae; phylum Streptophyta; class Magnoliopsida; order Poales; family Poaceae; genus Aegilops; species Aegilops tauschii. The sequence goes on from NC_053037.3 coordinate 279,392,775, forward strand.
GAGGAGACTCTTCAAAAAATGGAAATAGACAAAAGCCGCATTGAGCAAAGCAGCATGACCTGCAGAGGAATCATCCCTAGTCGGGAGGCATGATGTGCTGGGAAAATCACACTAGATGCGGTATTCGGCACGCCGGAGAATTATAGGTCCGAAGAAATCACATTCCAAATGGCCCCGTTCAATAGCGGATACCACGCCCTTCTAGGGCGGGAGGCATTCACGATCTTCCAAGCTATACCCCATTACGGGTACATGAAGCTCAAAATGCCCGGGCCCAATGGAATCATCACTCTAGCTAGTGATCCGGACATAGCACTCCGCGCTGAAAATAAAACAGCCGCACTGGCCTTCGAGGTGTTATCCGAAGCCCTCGCGGCCGAGGAATTAACTGTGTTGCGCTCCACAGTGGACAGGGATGACGTGATACTCGACAAAAGATCCAAGTCCACCTCCTTTAAACGAGCAGATGAAATAGTCAAATTCCAAGTCCATCCAACGGACCCTACAAAAACAACATCCATCGGGGTACAGTTAAACTCCACAGTAGACGCCGCTCTACGGGAGTTCTTGCACGCAAATTGGGACATCTTCGCCTGGCACCCTTCAGACATGCCAGGAATCCCACGCAGGCTGGACGAGCATAGCCTTAACATCTTAAAGGGATTCAAGCCGGTCAAGCAAACTCTTCGGCGCTTCTCTGACCCTAAGCGACAAGCCATGGGAGAGGAGCTAGGCAAGTTACTGGAGGCCGGATTCATTCGAGAAATAAAACATCCGGACTGGCTAGTAAACCTGGTGATGGTACCAAAGAAGGACAAATCCTGGCACCTATGCGTCGACTTCAAGGACCTTAACAAGGCTTGCCCAAAGGATCCCTTCCCCCTCCCTCGCATCAATAAAATTATCGATGCTACCGCAGGACACGACTCATTGTGTTTCCTCGACGCATACTCTGGATACCATCAAATTAAGATGGTGGAGTCCGATCAAGCCGCAACGGCATTTATCACTCCATACGGCCCCTTCTGTTTTAACACCATGCCTTTCGGGCTCAAAAACGCCGGTGCAACCTATCAACGCATGATTCGGACATGCTTGGAGACACAGATCGGCAAAACAGTGGAGGCATACGTAGACAATGTGGTCATTAAAACCAGACACGTCGAATCCTTAATAGACGACTTGAGGCTCACGTTCGACAATCTCCGAACATACGACATTAAGCTCAATCCGGAAAAATGCGTCTTCGGCGTGCCCGCCGGAAAGGTCTTAGGCTTCATCGTCTCCAACAGAGGAATCGAAGCAAATCCGGCTAAAATCCGAGCTCTATCACAGTTGGCCATCCCAATAGACCTCAAACAAATCCACAAGCTAACTGGATGCGTGGCTGCCTTAAGCTGCTTCATCTCCCGATTAGGAGAAAAGGCACTGCCTCTTTATCGCCTTCTTCGACGCACCGAACACTTTGAGTGGACGGATGCGGCCAGGGCCGGATTGGAAGAAATAAAAGCCGTTTTTGCCACAAACCCAATCTTGGTTGCGCCAAATGTCGGCGAACCAATGTTGTTATATATAGCGGCAACACACCAAGTTGTAAGCGCAGTGCTCGTCGTCGAACGAGAGATGGACGGACATAAGTTCCCGCTTCAAAAGCCGGTATACTATGTATCCACTGTCCTCACTCCATGCAAATCACTGTACCCACATTATCAAAAGATAGCATACGCGGTCTTCATGGCATCCCGGAAACTACGACACTACTTTCAAGAGTGTTCAATTACGGTGGCCTCTGAAGTACCACTCAACGACATAATAACAACCGCGAGGCCACGGGCCGGATTGCTAAATGGGCTATTGAGCTCCTCCCGTTCGACATAATATACAAACCACGGCGAGCCATTAAGTCACAAGTACTGGCTGATTTCGTCACCGAATGGACAGAAGCCGAACTCCCTAATGAGTACGGCGCGTACTCCAATTGGATTATGCACTTTGACGGCTCTAAAATGCTGGCTGGTCTGGGGGCTAGCGTCGTCCTGACATACCCCACCAGAGATACAGTCCAATACGTACTCTAAATACTATACACGGACTCCAACAACGCAGCAGAATATGAGGCCCTGTTACATGGTCTCCGGATGGAAGTCTCCATGGGCATTCAACGCCTGGAGGTGCGTGGGGACTCAAACCTCGCAATATCTCATATAAATGGAGACTTCGACGCCAAGGATCCAAAAATGGCGGCTTATCGCAACGCCGTCCTCAAAATGTCAGCTCGGTTCGAGGGGCTTGAATTCCACCATGTGGTCCGGGAAAACAATCAGGCGGCGGATATCCTCGCCCGCATCGGCGCTAAGCGCGACCCTGTCCCACCTAATATCTTCTTGGAAAGGCTGTTTAAGCCATCCGTGGTATGGGAAGGAGAGACCGGTAACAATGGTCCGGACCCGGCCACAACACCAGATACCGAACACTCTGACATAATCGGAGGCTCTGCCACCGAAATAACACCTTCCGCCCACGTAATAATGGCTGTCATCTCCCAGTGGACATAACCATTCCTGGCCTACCTAACTAGGAAGGAACTACCCGAGGACCCAAACAAGGCGCGCTGAATTGTGCGGCGGTCTAAAGCCTACAAGGTCCACGAGGGAGAGGTTTATAAGAAAAGCGCTACCGGAGTCCTTCAAAGGTGCATCTCCGAAGAGGAAGGACGACAACTTTTGGCAGAAATTCATGCTGGACTTGGCGGCCACCACGCCGCAGCTCGGGCCCTTGTAAGCAAAGCCTTCTGTACAGGTTTCTACTGGCCGACGGCCCGAGCAGACGCACAGGACCTCGTTCAAAGTTGCGTCGGTTGCCAGCTTTTTGCAAACCAAAGCCATATGCCACCTACCGCTCTCCAAACAATCCCCATTACTTGGCCCTTTATGGTCTAGTGGCTGGATATGGTCGGACCCCTCAAAGGGGGAAGCCATAAGAAAAAAATACTTATTGGTCATGGTGGATAAATTCACCAAATGGATAGAAGCCAAACCAGTTAAAACGGCCGAATCCGGACCAGTGATAGACTTCGTATCCGGGGTTGTACACCGTTATGGCGTTCCCCACAGCATCATCACCGATAATGGCTCGAACTTTACAGCCGACGAGGTAAAACTTTGGAGCAGCAACATGGGCATCAAGCTCGATTATGCTTCTGCCTATCACCCGCAAACTAACGGTCAAGTCAAGCGAGCAAACGGTCTTATCATGAGCGGCATTAAACCCAGATTAGTGCGATCCTTGAAGGAATCCGATACGCACTGGGTAGAGGAGCTCGACTCCGTACTATGGGGGCTGCGGACCACGCCGAATCGCACTACCGGATACACCCCGTTTTTATGGTGTACGGCGCAGAGGCGGTACTGCCCTGCGACATAATTCATGACTCACCTCGAGTGCGCATGTATGAAGAGAAAGAAGCCGAGCTTGATCGGCAGGACAGTTTGGACGCCCTGGAGGAGGAGCGTGACGTGGCAAAAGCCCGTTCCGCATTCTATCAGCAACAGGCTCGAAGGTACCAAAGCAGAGAAGTACGGGCCAAAACTTATAACGTTGGCGAACTCGTTCTACGCCTACCGGAGAAGGAAAAGAACAAGATGAAGCCCAAATGGGAAGGTCCCTTCATTATTGACCAAGTTCTGACCGGTGGAGCATACCGTCTGCGGGATGCATTGGACAATCGACTCGAGCCAAACCCATGGAACGCAGCCAGACTCAGAAGGTTCTACGCCTAGTGCTGGACTCTGTGTTCGTCTCCTTACCGCTGTCAATTTTTTATATATTCGTTATCTGTCTTTTCTTTCTTTCTTTCTTCCCTTTTTTCTTCAAGGCCTTAAAAGGCTAAAATGTGTCTTGACTCAATCTTTACGCGCTAGCTGCGCTCATGATACCTGGGGGCTTCTTATATAGAAGCTTAATATAGCTACGTTCCAGGCTCTAGGCCCCACACATGTGTTACTTTTCACATGTACCTTTTTTCGCCATTATATGCATCGATATGACTTAAGTTTTGGCCAAGCTGGGTTGCCTGGCTCTTGTGTTTATGCCCTACGTTTCCGTTAATTCGACTAGGGCATAAGGGGAGCACCTCTGCGATTGTTACTGCCGGGTCAGCCGGATGTGTACCTCAGACTGGGTGAAGCAGAAAGCTAGCGTTCTTAAGGGAATATTCGGTCGGCGAACAAAAGATGATTTCTATTTATTGTACTACATGCCCCCAGAAGTTTATATCCTGCGTCTCTTTTCACAGTCTGGACATGCACATTAATGCATGCGTACCCAGGGAAAGGAACCCTTAACGGAACTATTCTCCCTGGAAGATGTTTCTTACTATCCATGTAATATAACATAGCTAGTTGGGTACTTGTCTGTTCAAGCACTTATGACCCCTACGCCTGGTTTCCACGCATATCCCGGTTTTTACATAACTGAGCGGGTATTCGGATACACTCCGGACTGTCGGGTCCGGAGGTTGAAGCGAAAGGGTCCGCCATGACAAATGATTTACAATCCGGCTAGGGACAATATATGTCACTTGAAGTACACAGTCACTTAGACTGACTAAATTCTTCTTCTATACCATCCAACAGGCTGTCTAGCCTACAGTCCTGTTGAGAATACTTTGTGGCTAATTCTACCTTGTCATAAACGAAACTGACGGGGATCTCTTTCCCATCAGGCCCCACAGGCCCGACCTCGGCCATGTGGTTCGGGTCAGCATTGGTATATCGCGTCTTCACCATGGCCCAGGCTTCCCTTGCACCTTGTCGGCAGGCTGATATCTTCCATAATCGGAAGCGCCGCTGTGCTCCCTTGAGCTTTTCTGCAAGCTCTCTCATGCCTCCTGGCAGGACGGTGGATGGCCACAAGGCTTGAGCAATGCCCTGCATCACCTGTCGTACTTGTTCGTGCAGTTGTGAGAGCTCTGGCAGAAGATCGCCTGTAGACCCGGGCATCTCCTCCGCGGGACGACCCATCAGCATACCTACAGATATAATTTTGTCAGCTGGTTTCTTCGCTGAACTCTTTAAAAGTTCGTTCAAGCACTTACTGAAAATGCCGCGTTGAAGCCTCTTATTCTCCTTTACGGAGTTAGCAAGCTAGGCCCGAACATCTTTCAGTTCAACGCCCAGCCGGGTATTGGCGTCTTGGAGATCGTTTTTCTCCCGCCTAACCCATGTAAGCACGCGCTCACCGGCCTCTAGCTGTCGGTTAGCATGTTGCTCATCCCCTCGCACGACCTCCGGATTCACTCCAGAGTCATCTGCAGAATCTATTGTTAGATTTGCACGCATGCCGCATACTACCTGGTACATGACATTCTTTGCAATGGAAACAAGTTTTACCTGATGGGGCCTTCTCGGACTCCTTCACTGCGGCAACTACGGCCTGAAGCTGGCCTTTGCACTCCTCCAGCTCTTGAGACAACTGGGTATTCTTCTCCGTAAGAACCTATGCAAACAATGATCCTTAAGTTGTGCCAATTGTTTCAAGTCTCGGGGGCTGCTGATATACATAATTATTAGATTTTCTTACCCGTATATCCTTTACATACTGGTCCGTGGCTCTGGCAAGACCATTTTGAGCAGCTCGGATGTACGCGTCTCCTGAGTTGAAGGCATCGAACGCCTCTTGGGAGAAACAAGCGTCACAGAGTACGGCCCGGTGACGCCTGTGATTCATGGCGCTCTCCACTTCTGAATTTGTAGCGGATAGCCTATCCGCATCCTCTGTAGGAGGAACATCCGGCGTTGGCCCCATGTTAGCGTCCGCCTCTAAATCCGGGTCTGGAGCCCGACTGGTGGAGGCGTGACAGGCAACCTCTCCGGATATAGTCCGGCGAGCGTTTTTCCTACTAGGAAACATGGGCGTTATTATATTTTGAAAGACGACCACCACGGAGCGGGGTTCTCTTTCATACCTCTGCGATGGCGTCTCGGTCCTGACCGGCTTCCTTTTAAGCCTACCCGGCTTCGGTGCCCCTTGTAGGTGAGTCACTGCGGGTTCGGCATGGCGTCCCGAGGGCCTTCCCTGTAAAACACCATATGTGTGCGGTAGGTGAAGTGCAGAAAAAGAGATCCTTCTTGGAAGTTAGGACTCCGGTTTTACTTACATGTGATGCGGGGAGTAGTCCCGGATAATCGGCTATGATGGCCACCATGGCACTATCGCAGCTTAATTGATAGAACTTTCTGTCAATAAGCTCCAGAAATGTGTCTGGATCTTCTTCAAGTCCGGGGTCGAGGGCCCGGTTGGGGTCCTCCAGTTGTGGAGGCGGGCTGTGGACCTCCCTTACAGCTTTTTGCAGTTCCTGCTATGAAATGGCAAGGTAAATACTTATGACGAAGAATGCGGGAAGGTTGGGACTAAAAAGTAGCAGCTCACCCAGCTTGGAGGGTTGTACATGAAGAATCCATCCCGTGGCTTGATGCGGATGAACTCCTCTTCCTCTCCTTTGTACAAATCGGACAGAATTTTTGCTAGAGCAGCGACTGAGTCCGGTCCATTACGACCGCAGCGGGTGGCATCGTCTTCTCCGTTGAAGTGCCACATGGGTAGCCCCCGATATTGAAGTAGCTGCACCCCCCGCATTATACATATTGACATAACCTCGATTACTATCAATCCTGACTGGGCCAGCGTCTGTATCCGACTCATCAGGTAAAGGACTTCCCCGTTATCTTCCTCCTGAGGGCTCCGAGGGCGTCAGCTGCGGCGTTTCTTCAAGGGAGCGTTGTCGAACTCAGGAAGGCCCATCTGAATAGGGTCCGGAAGGGGGACGTCCTCCATATAAAACCACTCCGAAGGCCAGTCTTCGGATGTCTTCTTCGGAGTACTGGACAGGTATCCGGTCCCGGTGATGCGCCATATTTCGGCTCCGCCCACTTGATATATTGACCCCTCCTGTGTACGGGGTACGAGGCAGAATAGCCTCTTCCATACCTCAAAATGAGCTTCGCGGCCTAGAAACAGCTCGCAAAGGGTGACATAGCCAGCGATGTGTAATATGGAGGCGGGAGTAAAGTTATGCAGCTGGAGGCCGTAGAACTCCAGGAGCCCGCGGAGGAACGGATGAATTGGAAATTCAAGCCCTCTTAATAAGTAAGGGACAAGGCATACCCTCTCCCCCATGGATGGGTTGGGAAAGCTCTCCGCTTGCTCCCCGCCATTGTAGGTGGCGAGCCCGGCTCGAACGGAGACCATATACGCTGGAGGGAGAAATCTCTGGGTCTGTAACTCTCCTAATTGGCTGTGAGGGACGGAACACTTCTTCCAATTGCCGGGCTTAGGGCTACGGGAGCGAGAGGAGGAGCTGCGATGGCCGGCCATGTTGGAATGGATTTTTCCGGGCGCGCTCCGATGGATACTCGCTGTGGGAGGATGGTGTGATCTGAATCCCCGTCTCTTTAATAGACGATTTACTCACATGGCTAGGGTGGCAAATGTAAAAATGCCTTGGCTTCTCGCATTCGCTCGACACGTGGAAGATAGCCATTATTAGGCGCAGAAGCCAAGGAGTGCAACATTTATGGGAAGCCGGACACTACTCAACAGGTACTTAGAATTTGGAGAAGAACCCGCCTTGCAATGCCGAAGACAATCTGCGCGCCAGACTCATCGTCATTGAAGCCTGGTTCGGGGGCTACTGAGGGAGTCCTAGATTAGGGGGTCCTCGGACAGCCGGACTATATACTTTAGCCGGACTGTTGGACTATGAAGACACAAGATTGAAGACTTCGTCCCGTGTCCGGATGGGACTCTCCTTGGCGTGGAAGGCAAGCTTGGCAATACGGATATGTAGATCTTCTCCTTTGTAAGCGACTCTGTGTAACCCTAGCCCCCTCCGGTGTCTATATAAACCGGAAGGCTTAGTCCATAGGACAAAAACAATCATACCATAGGCTAGCTTCTAGGTTTTAGCCTCAACGATCTCGTGGTAGATCAACTCTTGTAATACTCATATCATCAAGATCAATCAAGAAGGAAGTAGGGTATTACCTCCATCGAGAGGGCCTGAACCTGGGTAAACATCGTGTCCCCCGCCTCCTGTTACCATCCGCCTTAGACGCACAGTTCGGGGCCCCCTACCCGAGATCCGCCGGTTTTCACACCGACACCTGCCAAATCCCAACACGTGAAATTCCCGTGATACCCCTGAACCGAAAGAACCACCTAGTTCAAATCAGTGGGGCTACTTTCGTAACTTACCCCACATTTCGGACAAGCGCGTCCCGTAGCCATGGTTCCCCTCCCATCCCCTCCGCCCCCCATTCGTACACCGAGGCCGCGAAAACCCGCGAAGCCCACACCCTCCTCCGTCTGCCCACCTAGCCGGAGCCTCTTCTCCGACGACGTCATCCACAGCAACACCTCGAAGTCCCTCATCCACCGCACCAGATGAGGATCTGTCGTCGATCTCGTCGTCCCGCCGGTTCAGCCACCCCGTCTTCCACCTCCAAGGAGCTGCCCCGATGTTCCCCTCGTCTTTCGCGCCACCTCCATTCCCACACCGCCATCTTCACCCGCACCACCGGAAGAGCATCATCATCATTGACTCCTCAGATGAAGATGAGGCCTAATCGGCGCCACCAAAGAGGTTCTACACTAATCGCTGCATTTTCTTCTTGATTCAATCTCACGGTGCTGCCGGCGCTCGGTCCCGAGCCGACATGGCGCGACTCCATCTACGGCGGCGTCACCGGCCACTTCCTCCATGGCGTCGCTCCCTCAGCGGTGACGTCCACATCAGTAGGAGTTGCTGCTGCTTTGGCTCTCGCTCGCGCTGCTGCTCTGCTCTTGCTCTCGGTCCCCTGCCTGCCCTACTCCTGCTCTCGCTCTTGCTCTTACTTGCGCTGCTTCTCTACTCGTGCTCGCGCTGCTGCTGCATGAGCAGCAGATCCTGCTCTCGCTCGAGCCCCTGCAGCTGCTACCCGAGATGCTGCTACACGACTAGCTGCCCCGGCTCTCGCACGCGCTGCTGCTCCGGGCGCTCTGCTGCTGCTACTGCTTTTCTGCTACTAGTGCGTTCAGTTTCGATAGTAAAATTCAGTTTTGACAGCAAAATTCAGTTACGACAGTAAAATTCTATTTTGATAGTTAAATTCAGTTTCGACAGTTAAGTTCAAAGATGAGCGGCTGATGTATTTTACATCTAGCACTTTGTGGTTATGTATTTTACATCATCTATTGGAGATGCAATTAGAATTCCACTCAAGTTAACATTGTCTCTCTTGTCCTGCTTCAGCATTGCCGTCGTACAACTCACCGGAGCTACTACAACGACGAAACTCTCCATCACAGCGGAGCGGTACTCCCGGCTCCATCTCCAGATGCCTAAGATCTTCTTCCCCTCCTCCGACAGCCAAATCAGCCGGAGCATCCTCATCGACCAACCCAATCATGCTGAGATCGACATGGCTTCGCCAAAGAGGTTGTACACTTGTTGCATCGCTTTTTTACTCTACATGTTATATATATTGTCCACTGAGCACACATAGTAACGTGAAATACGATTAGTTTCTCCTACTATATGACAAGCAGTGAGGTACCAGACAACTTAGCTACCTGTGATGGACTCTCTTGAACATCATCATTATTAATTTTTGCGCGTTTGAGCTATGCATTTGTAGATGGGCCTAGGAGTTGAGCTAGTAGGGCAGTGGCCTGGGTCCAAAGTAGTCGAAGTAGCACAAAAACATTTTTGAGTATAGGCTTTTCCCTGTTCCAGCCTGCCTACTAGAATCGCCAGTGCTTGAAAGGAAAAGTGAAGGAAAAACATAGGAATTGGAAAGTTTCCTATGGTACTACAATTCATGCATTTGGTAAAAAGGAATGGAGCGAAGGAAAAAATGTAGGATTTGTTCCTTTAGTGTCTCATTGAAATAAAAACCGTAGGAATTTTAATATCCACTTGTCCTCCTTTTCAAATTCCTATTCATGAAGCACAAGAATAAGAGATAGTAGCATAGTAGCATTATAACCGTACATTTTCTTGTGGTTTGACTTAACCTCACCATGCTTCTTTGCATCCAGTAATCTTCCAATTCTTGTGAACCAAACACCCAGATTGGTAGAAATCCTGTGTTTTTAAATTCTCTGTTTTGCACGTGCATTCCTATCCTATTCCTGTGTATTTCCTATCCCTGCATTGTTAGAATCCTCCAATTCAAACAAGCCCTTACAAAATTACTTCTATTATAGATATGTGTCAAAGAAAACCTTGTCTGGTTTGTCCCGCTCCTGCTGCACTGTGGTCCACCCCAGCTCAGCCGGTCCAATGACGGACGGGTTCACCACAGCAGGGATCCGCCCTCCAGACCGTCTTTCGCCGCCTTAGATCTTCTTCCCCACCGCCGGCAGCCATGACAACTGCATTACCATCATCAACTGAGCAGATGACCTTGAGGACTACACGGGTCCGCAAGAGAGGTCGCACTCTTTCGTGTTTGCTTTCGTTATGCATCGCTTAATATGATGACATGCTACTTTATCGTCCTGTTCACCGGTTAGACTCCGAGTCAGGTCCAAACTAATGCTCAAACTTGAGTTTTTAAATGGTTGTGGGGTACATATTGGGGCAGCAATCAATACTATCTGTCTACTATCTGGTTAATCTCGGGTGTCTACTATGAGTTTCATGTTGGGTGGAAACAAACATTAAAGGAGCCATTATCTGTATTTTTTAACTGAAGCTATTATCTGCCTGCTATCATTGGTTTTGGGTCTATCCACAGTTTGCTACCATCACTTTGGACTTGTGCATGCACTCCTTATATATTTTATTCCTATGCATGTCAGTTATTGTACACAATGGTACTGAACATGTAGAGCAAAAGAGACGAGCCTTGCGTGGCAATAAAATTTCATACAGACGTCGCTCCATGGTCGGCGCAAAAGAAACCCCCCTCCCCCCATTCCAGACTGTAATCAAGAGGAAGATAACTGTTCAGAGGGGGATTCAAAGGGAGCAGACCACTCCTATTTACCCCCTGAGGTCTTTTGCTCTAACTTGGCATGCTGATGTTAGTCATATCATGCATATGGTGCCTTGCATTGCTTACTTTATACATAAAATATGTCATATGCTTAGTTTAGACATGCATTGTGTGAATGCCATCTGTTTAGTTTCTATATCATATATGTGAATCATGCAATGCCATCTTGTTTAGCTAGGCATCAATTATGTGAATTTTGCAATGCCATCTTGGTTAGCCAGTCATCTTATATGTGAATTATATCATACCATCCTTTTTTATTACGTATTAAATTTGTCAACAATTTTAGTACATTCAATTACTCTTCCTGTGCATCAGCCATTTGACACGGTCATGGAAAATTTTTGAGTGAAAACAGGGTCTTCAGAGCAGACAATGCTATCTAACGAAGCGCATGTCTTGCTGGTTACAGATAACTCCTCAGAGGAGGATTCAGAGACATATGAACAGTCATATCCCCCCCCCCCGCGAGGTGCATGCTCTAACTTGGCAGGGTTATATTGCTCATATCATGCATATGGTGTCTTGCATTGGCATGTCATTTGCTTAGTTTAGACATGATTTGTGTGAATGCCACCTGTTTAGTGTCTAATTACCATATATGTGAATTTTGCAATGCCATCTTGTTGCAAGACATTATATATGTGAATTTTGTAATGCTATCTTGTTCCAAGGCATTATGTGTGTGAATTATGCAATGCCTTGCTGTTTAGCCAATCGTCATATATGTGAATTATATCATGCCATCCTTTTTCGTATTACTCATTCCATTTGTCGACAATGTTTGTATGTTCAACTGCTCTTCCTGTGCATCAGCCGTTTGAATTGGTGATGCAGAAATCTGGAGTGAAAACAAGGTCTTCAGAGCAGACAGTGCTACCTGCTGAAGCAGATATGTTGCTGGTTACAGATAGCTCCTCAGAGGAGGATTCAGAGGCAGATGACCAGTCCTATTTCCCCCCTAAGGTGTATGCTCAAACTTGGCAGGGTTATATTACTCATATCATGCATATGTTGTCTTGCAATGCTTAGTTTTTACATCATATACACAATATTTGTTGGATGTGGGGTTCCGGCAAACCCTTAAGGTTCGAACACTGGGGTGCACGCGAAGTCTTTCCCTCCTACCGATCTACGCCCTAGCTCAATAAATCTCGCGGACGAACTCGACGAACTCGCAACACAGAAAGACACGAGATTTATACTGGTTCGGGCCACCGTTGTGGTGTAATACCCTACTCCAGTGTGGTGGTGGTGGATTGCCTCTTGGGCTGGCGAAGAACAGTACTAGGGGAAGAACAGCCTCCTGAGGTGGAGGTGTTCTTGTGCTTGGTGAACTTAGCGGGTGAGAGATGGATGAACTGCTCCATCCCCTCTACGGTGGTGGCTAGCTCTACTTATATAGGCCCTGCTCCTCTCCCCAAAATATTGAGCGGCAAGCGAGCCAACAACGGCGGGCAAATTCGAAGGGGGACAGCTAGTACATGCTATCCTGACAAAAGTGGTCTTCTCCTGCGAAAGGCTCTGGTGGTGACGCCGTCTTGGGCTCCACGATGACCTCCCTCTTGCCGTCCTTCTGGTCTTGGTCTCGTTGCACCGATATGGCAACCTTTGCCTGATGCCTCGGTACTCCTCGCTTGCACTGGCCTCCTTAGCACCAAAGAGGAAACAAGGACGCTGCGCGCGCTGGCGCCCGCCTGGCGCCGATCGTCATGGCTCACGTCACGAGAGCCTCGTGAGGTTTGCCCCGCCTTGATACCTCCGCTCCTCGTGAGCCTGCCTGACTAGGCCACTCCTGAGGAGGTCTTGCGTCGTCCACCTCGCGAAGCTTGGCCCCTCGCGAGGGTCTTGGATCTCTTGTTGATGAAGATGGGTCATACGGCCTGCTGGCCTAGCCACGCAGTGGGCCGCAGGCTGGCAAGTATGGGGACCCCCATTCCCAGAACACCAACAGTAGCCCCCGGTCCCAAGGTGCGCTCGGGCTTGGCTTCACGGCGAAGCCAAGGGTCAAGTACGGAGCGCCGCGGGCCCCAAAAGCTTGCGGCCTCGGTTGACGCGTGGCGGTTGATTGGACGTGGGCGTCTCCACTTCCCCACGCTGCCCTAGAATCCGCCTGGCTATGCGGCCCCCGCATCTCACACAGTTATTCTTCCTTCGCCCATGCCTGGCTCTTCCAATCTCCCTGCTTCCTCGAGGCCCTGCTTTGCCCTTCCAATCTGACTTGCGCTCCGCCTGCTTCATCGCCATGGCGCCGAAACAGGCTGAAAAGGGGAAGAAACCTCTGTCTTTGCCAACTGCGCCTCCGTCCTTTGAGCCGGCGCTCGGCCGGCCTCGGGTGCTCAACGACGAGGCCATGGACAAGGTGCGCCCCATGCTTGCCTCCAGTTTCAGCGAGTGGGGAGAGAAGGTGGCTTGGCCCGCGTCTCGCACTCGCATGGCTCGGGCAGCCACTGAGGTCCCGATCTTCATAGATGCCATCTGGGCTGCCTGATTCCTCCCTTCTCCGCCTTCTTCAACGCGTTGCTCGAGCATTATTAGATCCACATGCTTCATCTCGACCCTCAATCTGTGACCCTTCTTGCCGTCTTCGCCTTCTTGTGCGAGGCCATGGTGGGCATCGCTCCTTCCGTGGCCCTCCTCCGCCATTTCTTCTCATTGCATCTGACCGGTCCCCAGCAGAGCTCGGGGTGCGTGGGCTTCCAAGCCGTGGCCGCGACAGCGGGCGCGGGGATTGACTTTGAGCTTCCTTCATCCACGAGCGAGTTCCGTACATGATGGGTGTTTGTTGACACCGGCGTGCTCAGCCCTCTGCTCCAAGTTCCAGCGGGGCCTGCTGTTCCAAACTCCGGCTCGGGCCATCAGAAGCTCATGAGCCCCCGCCTTGCCCCCGTCTGGGCCAGGCTGAGGTGGTTGAAAGACCGCGGCGTGACTGCGCCTATGGTGGTGAAGGAGTTCGTCAAGCGTCGGGTCGCTCCACTTCAGCGCCACTCCCGCCCGATGTGGGACTTGCTCAGCAGCCAGGACCATATGAGGTTTCAGGAGAAGGGGATTCCTCTTGCGGCACGGCCAACGGTGCTCACGATCCTATCGGGTGTCCCTCTGCCAGACAACATGCCCAGGAATATCTGCCTGCTGTACCGTTGCGAGAACAAAGCCGCATTTTCCGCGAGCATGCCTTCCTTTGATGAGTGGGGGCTGCGCCCAATCGGCCTGGTGGGGTCCCACGAGAACCCCGTCGTCGTGGTTCCCTTCCTCGCCGCCGGTGCCGAGCTCAGCCCAGGTGAAGGTGCGGGAGGGCGAGCTCCGACGGGGGCCGGTGGCTTGAGTGCTGAGGAGCACATGCCGAGTGGTGATCCTGGGGCGTCATCCTCGGGGGCTTACGACCCCCCTCCTGAGGCGTCGGCCGCTGAGGAGACGAGGCATGCGGCTCCCGAGGCCAAGGCTCTAGGAGCCTCGGGAGGTTCTGGTGAGACGGCGCTCGGCTGTTCGCCACAACTGGGCACCCCTGAAGCCATCCTTCCCAGCTCTTCTTCGGCCCCACCGCACACCGGCCGTCACGTCCAGCACTTCGGTCGTCTTTGTGTGGACTTCGAGGAGCTCCGTAAGAGGAAGGGATCCCCCAGCGGCAGCAATATCTTCGGGCTGTTGAAGCGACGAAAGTACATCGCCATTGACGCGTAAGTATCTTATTGCCATGGCTTCTTGCGTGTGGTCTTCTTATCCTGATGTCTGTCCTTCAGGGCTCCTTCCGTTGAAGCTATTGCGTCTTTTGAGAAGCGGCCTCCTCCTCCGTCAATTCCCCCATCAGCCTTGAGCGTTCCTGGTCCGCCTGCACCCCTAGAGCAGGGTCGGTTGAGGGAGCGTTTCTGCCTTCGTGGCGCGCTGAGCCCGCGGCTTGGTCACCCCTCCCCCACGGTCTGGCGTGGAGCTTGGCGGGCATGCCCAAGACTCCTCCTTTGCTAATGGACAGTAGCTGGTTGGCTTCGATCTTCGGCTCCTCTTCAAGCAGCGAGCCCCGATTGGCTTGGGCTCCTCACAAGGACTGGCTGACGTCAGGTGTGGTGCCAGCCCCCAGCCCCCTGCCGGGAGGTGGTGCGCCGCTTGGCGCCCCGCCTGCAGCCCCCGAGGTGGAGGACGAGGTGGGCCGAGCGTTCGAGCTCGAGCACGGGCGGAGCGTAGTTCGTCACGAGCTCTTCCAAGAGGCGATGGGTGCGATGAGTCGACTTGGTGAAGAGCTCGCGGGTGTCGACTCGCGCCTTGAGGCTGAAGGTCTCCGGCTGGTGGAGGAGCGGCGCAAGCTGAGGGTGGCCATCAACCTCGGCCGCTATTAGCGTGACCTTGAGAACGCGAAGCCGAGGCGTCCCTCAAGGTTTCCTATGAAGCCCGCTCGCGGGCCTTGGAAGAGGCTCGCGAGGCTGACCACCGTCGCGAGGCTACGGAGAAGCGCGCGTGGGAGCTCCAGGCCTGGAGCGCGTCCCTTGAGCAGCAGGTGGAGGCGCGCAGGGCCGCTTTTGCATCGCTGAGGGGGACGCCCGCGGAGGAAGAGGAGGTCCGGAAGCGCGAGGAGGCGCTGGCCCTGGAAGCCGTGGAGCGCAGCCTCAAGCTCGAGAAACTGGAGACGAGGGAGTGTCAAGTTGCTCAAGCAGAAGATGTCGTCGGGGCTCGCGAGGCTAGAGTCGAGGAGGAGGTCGATCGCCGGGTGGCCGAGGTTCGAGCAGACCTGGAGGGTAGGTAGGACCTGAAGCTGAAGCTCGCGGGTAAGGAGGATGCGGGCAGGGCCGCTGCCCTCAGGCCCAGGTTGGATGAGGCTGAGAGGCGTGCGGAAGCCACGGCCGCCGCCCTGGTTACGGCGCAGGCGGACTTGGCCTCCGCCCGCACCGAGCTGCTTTCTCTTCGGAGGCGGGTTGATGACGCTGAGGCCGTCGCAGATGAAGGCGACGTGGTTGACAACGGTGATGGGGGCGTCGCCGACGGCGACGACGGTGCCGACGAAGATGATGACGACGCGAGTGACGCGTCCGAGGGTGATGTAGCGAGTGACATTTCTGGCTGATCCCATGTTCTCTTGTCGTTGCACCCTGCACACAAAACTCGGGCGTGGCCCTTGGAGAACTTGTAAGAGCATTTTGAGAGGGGGAGCCCCTCATGTAAGCAAATTGCAATTTTTACTTTCCTATGCGATGTGAGTATGTGTCCTCGTGAACTCGTGAATCCGGGGGCATGTTTTCCGTCGTGGTTTACCTTAGTCAGCGCCAGCTTCGAGCTGGGTCGCGAAGCGATGAGTTTCTGAGAATCCTGCGGAGCTTATCGCCCCGTCTGAAGGGGCCCCGCAAGAGGTGAGCACCAGCCGTAGCGCTGGCGCGCGCTTGGTGAGCATGCGCTTCATGCAGTCCAGCTCGCGAGGAGCTCGTGAGGGGAAGGCGACGGACATGAGCCCCAGACAAAACGAGATCCAGAAGGCAACAAATTGCTCGAACGAGAAAAGGCACCCCCACGCGCATCGGTAAAAATTCGGCTTCAACTTAAATCCAGATCCACAAAGCAAAGCTACAGAAAGAGAGATCCAAAGCAAAAGGCCGCGTCCGGCACCTAGTCTAGTCTTCCGGTCTTCAAGTCTTCTCACCAGCGCGGAGCTAAGTGCTGCCACTAGGCGTGGGAGGGAGCCCCAGGGCATGAGGCCGACGCTCCTGAGACTCCGGGGCGTGTACAACCCCAACTCATTATTACGTGAGAGTGTCACGGGCGGCGAGCTTCAGAGGCACTGGACCTTCTTCACAGGTACCGGCCTTGCTTCATATCGCCAGACGAGGGCCCCGCCTTGCGCCACCCTTGACCTCCTTTGAGCCGACCGGTTACTAGGACGACACAAAAGACGGAAAGGGGACGCCAGCGGTGCCCTCGGCGACCACAGGTCCTCTGCCGGGGGAAGGGTCGTCGAAGCCTCCCCGGCAGACGGCCTACCTCCGGGTGTCCCCTGGCTTCGCACGTCGTGGGGAGGGGCCTGGCTCCCGAGCCCTCTCCTGCAGCCCCCAACGCGATCCCCTTGCCAGCAGGGAGGCCGCCGAGCTGGGGCCGCCGGCCGTTGTGGTGATCTGTTCCTCCTGCAACTCATGGTTAGCCTAAGCTTGTCCTGAGGGATTAGGGGTACCCTGTAGTAGTCATTGCACACGCGGTCGTGGTGGTTCCCCGGCGGCTCCTGGAAGGCTTCGACTCCTAGCGCCCCTTCTTCCCAATCTTCTCCAACGAACGAGCCGGGGTCGTCCTCCGGTGTGTACTCCTGGACCGTCATGCGGGGCACGTAGGCTTCCGGGGCTCTTACCCTGAACACCTCGCCGTAGTGCCCCACACTCCATGTTGCCCGGCCCAGCGTGGCGTCCTGAGGAAAGTAGCATGGCATCTCGCCGGGACCATGGGGGAAGATGCTTGTGCCCGTGCTTGTTGCGGGCGGTATGGGGGTGGAGGAGCCTCCGGCGCGGCCGGCCGCGCTGGTGTTAACGAAGCCCCCATGCACGCCCAATGGTGCGTGGTTGCGGCGAGGCCCGCCATGAGTCCCCGTAACAGCCTGAGAAGGGAGTCGATAGCAGAAAGGCGGCGCCCCCGAGGCCGTGGCGTCCAGCAGTATAGCAACGCGTTCCAGCAGCGCGTCCCGGTCGCTCTCCATCAACCGGCACCGCAGCAGCTCCCTTGCCACGGTGAGTGCTACCTGCATGTTTGCCTGCTGTCGCCGCGAGTGCGGCGCCGTTGCCGCGGCGTGGCTTGCTGCCCTTGCAGCGGCTCGTACCTGTCGTGGAGTGGGGGTGGACGACGGATGGCCGCGCCGCCTGCGCCCCGCAGCGTTGGACGACGCCCGCGCCGCCTGGAGCGCGGGGTCGAGGTCTTCATGAGCGGGCATCGTCGCCCGGGCTGGCCAGGCTGCCCAGCGGTTGGAGTCAGCTCTTGGGTCAACGGACATCTTGACCGTGGAGCGTCGGCAAGTCGATTGGCGGAGAAGAAGCTCCGGTGCACCCCTACCTGGCGCGCCAAATGTCGGATGTGGGGTTCTGGCAAACCCTTAAGGTTCGAACACTGGGGTGCGCGCGAAGTCTTTCCCTCCTACCGATCTATGCCCTAGCTCGCTAAGTTCTCGCGGACGAACTCGACGAACTCACAACACAGAAAGACACGAGATTTATACTGGTTCGGGCCATCGTTGTGGTGTAATACCCTTACCCAGTGTGGTGATGGTGGATTACCTCTTGGGCTGGCGAAGAATAGTACTAGGGGAAGAACAACCTCCTGAGGTGGAGGTGTTCTTGTGCTTGGTGAACTTAGCGGGTGAGAGCTGGATGAACTACTCCATCCCCTCTACTGTGGTGGCTAGCTCTACTTATATAGGCCCTGGTCCTCTCCCCAAATATTGAGCGGGAAGGGAGCCAACAACGGCAGGCAAATTCGAAGGGGGACAGCTAGTACAAGCTATCCTGACAAAAGTGGTCTTCGTCTGCGAAAGGCTCTGGTGGTGACGCCGTCTTGGGCTCCACGATGACCTCCGTCTTGCCGTCCTTCTGGTCTTGGTCTCGTTGCACCGATATGGCAACCTTTGCCTGATGCCTCGGTACTCCTCGCCTGCGCTGGCCTCCTTAGAACCAAAGAGGAAACAAGGACGCTGCGCGCGCTGGCACCCGCCTGGCGCCCGCCTGGCGCCAATCGTCATGGCTCACGTCATGAGAGCCTCGTGAGGTTTGCCCCGCCTTGATATCTCCACTCCTCGTGGGCCTGCCTGACTAGGCCACTCCTGAGGAGGTCTTGCGTCGTCCGCCTCGCGAGGGTCTTGGATGTCGTGTTGATGAAGATGGGCCATACGGCCTGCTGGCCTAGCCACGCCGTGGGCCGCAGGCAGGCAAGTCTGGGGACCCCCATTCCCAGAACGCCGACAATATTGAATGCCATCTCCTTAGTTGACACATCATATATGCAATTGCCCTCTTCTCACTTGCTTAGTATATAAATCATATATTTGAATTATATCATGCCATGATGTTTACATAGACAGCATGTATCTGAATTATGGCATGCCAACCCATTTTCTAAAGACATAATATAGTTATACCATCTCATCCTGTTTACATAGTCATCATATTTTTGAATTATGTCATTCTATCCGTGAATTATATTGTGCCATCATGTTTCCATCGACGACATGTTTATGAATTATGGCATGCCAACCACTTTAATAGACACATCATATAGTTATATCATGTCATCCTGTTTACATAGTCATCATATTTTGAAGTATGTCATTCTATCATGTTTAGTTAGCGATCATATATGTGAAATTGTGTCATGCTATCCTATTTAATAACCCATCATATATGTGAAATTATGTCATGCTATCCTATTTGGTTAGACAACATAAATGTGAATTATTTCATGCCTTGTTTTCCTCCCCACTATCCATTGCACCTGTCTATCTTACAATGTCTGTACATCCAATTTCTTTTCTTGTTTATCAGCCATTTGAATTGGAGGGGGTGATGGAAGTATCTATGGGAGTAAAAACACGGTCTTCAGAAAAGATCGTGTTACCCGTCGATGCAGATAGAAACACGGTTGTACTTGCCCAAGAACCAGCCCCACCACACATAACCCAGACTCACGCAGATTGTACCCCTGCCCAGTTGGACAGGAGAACCAGCTACACCCTTTGTAACCCCAACCCCAGCTGATAGTAACCCAGTTCCAGTTGACACAACACCGTCTCCACCACAGAGCACCAAAACACGAGCAGTTAGTAAGGCAACTACAGTTCCCAAAGCACGAGGACCTCCACTCCGAACCCCAAGTCAACGCTTAAAGTAGAAGAAGAATTGTTCTCAGGTCAGGTTTCGTACCTATGGTTCATACCCCTTTGCTCTTGCATCACTGTATTTACTCATACCAACTAATTTCAAATTTGAAGGATACTGTTGAAACTCCAATGGCGCAACAGGTATGTTTTAAACCTGTTTCTTGAACGTGTTTGCTGTTGTAACTTGCTCTATGTTGATTTCAGTTTCAATTGAATAAACAGTTATGTTCTCATGCCATGCACATTACAAGTGTTGTTATTGTTGTGTAGTTTCCCACACTTATATTCTGTCTATGCTGCTTTGTCTTAAACAGATATGATTTGAATTGTCTCTATCTTGCTTTGGCAACATAAACTAGAATGATATAGACCATGCAGTGACCATACTACATAGATATATGTTTGTTTCATGTTGTTATCCTGTCCACCTTACTACTAAACTAGTTTACCAAAATGAGTTTCATATACAACATGGTAGACCTGTGATCTGTCTGCTTGTTTCTCTTTTAGAATGCAGACAAAATATTGGAGATGAGTACCCCGTTATGCAATGGTAACGGAAGTAATGCAGATAAGGTTCAAGATAGTGGGACATCCCTGTTGGTCTCCAAGAAAGCTGATAAAAGCTATATTGAAGACACTGAGACAACCCCAAAGTCCTATCTTGATGTAGTGTTTGAGTTGCTGGACACTACTCCTCGCACTAGCTCTTCAAACTCGCTGCATGAATCAGTTCGGCTTCTTCAATCTCAACTTCAAGTTGAAAGACATTGATCAGATGTGCTGCGACAGGAAGCCGAAGGACTGAGGAAGTCCCTGCAGAATTCAGATGCATACTTTCTAGTGCAACAACAAGTGCTGGAGGATTTAAGCGCCAAACAAGAGAAAGCTAATAAGCTTGCTAAGCGTCTTGCCAGCATGGTGGATACCCATGATATTGTTTCTTGAGATCTTGTGAAGTGGTTTCAGTGCTGGGCTTGTTTTGCTGCGGTGTTTATTTGCACTGGTTGCCCACTTTGACAACCAGTTTATGTAATATGCTACTTTGTTCCCCAAATTTGCACTTGTGGCGAACTTTGATGCCCAGTGGATGTAATATGTGTAATAGCTGTGATAGCCTAGCGTAAGTTGCTTGCTTATTTATTTCCTTGTTGTCTTGTTTATTTGTTTGCTTGTAGTGAGTGCAGTTCTTTTTCCGCGGTTTGCTAGTGGCCGCAATAACCTATTTTTTAAAACTAGGCCAAAATAACCATGGGTTACATATTTACTGTAGTGACCATGGGCCTCCTACGGGCCATAGAAACAATGGGCCTTCTACGGGCCATAGAAAAACAATGGGCCTTCTACGGGCCATAGAATGAATGGGCCTTCTACGGGCCATATGATCCATTGGACAAACATGGGCCAATAACGAACCGCATTATGGGCCGTAAACGGGCTAGAGTTGGAATTGTCCGTTCATGGGCCGACCATAACGGGCCATCGTTAATCGATCGTATTTGATGATGCTATGAAAATGGCCCAATGGGTTAACGGGCCGACTTTAACCACGGGCTGAATTTGGCCCACAACCGGAACATGCCAGTAACAGACCGTAAGTAATCAAATGCTGCATATCAGCCCAAGAATAAATGGGCCCTGAGAAGGCCGAAAGATAACATGGGCTGGAAACAGCCCAATGGAATAATGGGCCGTTAATGGGTATAAAGTGATACACTGTTCATTACGGGCCAGTTTCACCACGGGCCGTTAATGGGCCAAGAGTTACAAAGGGCCTCATATGGGCCGAAAGATGTCATGGGCCATACATGGGCCGGAAGTTACAACGGGCCGGAATCATATTGGACGGCCAGATAACGCTACTGGGCTAATTCGGATAAGCCATAATGGGTCGTGAGTTAGCGGACTGTAATGGGCTATATGAGAACATGCCGCTGGCAGGCTTTAAGTGGGCCCGCCGTTACCTTTTGACCAGGTCAAACGGGCCGGCCTTTTGACCTGAATGTGCCATTGTTGGGCTGAGACACGTGTCGACGTATCATAGGCGCGTCTCGTCCATTCGCCGGATGACAACTGTCCAAACGCTAGGCCGACACGTGGGTCTGCCGGTGAATGAGAATTTTACACGTGGAAAATCCCCATTGGTCCGGGCTGTTAACGGGTTATCAGATCCAAACCGGAACCCGATAGCATAAGGGCAACCCGTTATGGTGGATGCCACGTGTCGGTTACCCTTGACGAAAGCACTTCCATGATGCGCCATTTATCGTCATGGAAGTGGACACTTCTGTGATGATAATTTTGGTAATGTCATGGAACACTTCTACGACAACACAGGTATGACTGTCTTGATTCTGTCATAAAATCGTCATGGATGTACATGCATGACAGAAAACGCGACCTACTATGACAAAAACGTATCATCACGGAAGTGTTTTTTTTTTGTAGTGCACTTAGTTTCTTCTTTGAGCTTTCATAAACTTATAGCTCTAGTGCATCCATTGCATGGCAATCCCTACTCACTCACATTGATATCTATTGATGGGCATACCCATAGCCCATTGATATGCCTAGTTGATGTGAGACTATCTCCTTCTTTTTGTCTTCTCCACAACCACCATATTCTATTCCACCTATAGTGCTATGTCCATGGCTCATGCTCATGTATTGCGTGAAAGTTGAAAAAGTTTGAGAACATCAAAAGTATGAAACAATTGCTTGGCTTGTCATCGGGGTTGTGCATGATTTGAATATTTTGTGTGATGAAAATGGAGCATAGCCATACTATATGATTTTGTAGGGATAAGCTTTCTTTCGCCATGTTGTTTTGAGATGACATAATTTCTTTGTTAGTATGCTTGAAGTATTATCGCTTTTATGTCAATATTAAACATTTGTTTTGAATCTTATGATGCAAACATTTATGCCACAATAAAGATAATTACATGGATAAATATGTTAGGTAGCATTCCACATCAAAAATTCTGTTTTTATCATTTACCTACTCGAGGACGAGCAGGAATTAAGCTTGGGGATGCTTGATACGTCTCCAATGTATCTATAATTTTTGATTGTTCCATGCTATTATATTATCTGTTTTGGATGTTTTACATGCATTAATATGCTATTTTATATTATTTTTGGGACTAACTTATTAACCTAGAGCCCAGTGTAAATTTCTATTTTTCCCTTGTTTTTGAGCTTCGTAGAAAAGGAATACCAAACGGAGTCCAAACGGAATAAAACTTCATGATGATTTTTCTTGGACCAGAAGACACCCAGGGGACTTGGAGTCCAAGTCAGAAGAGCCGCGAGGCGGCGGCAAGGGTGGAGGGCACGCCCTAGGGGGGGGCCTACCTTGCCACCTCCTCGGGACTCCTCTGACCTAGCCCTTCCTCCTATATATTCACATATATTCCAGAAACACCAGAAGCGTCCACGAAAACACTTTTCCACTGCCGCAACCTTCTGTTCCGGTGAGATCCCATCTTGGGGCCTTTTACGGCATCCTGCCTAAGGGGGATTCGATCATGGAGGGCATCTACATCAACTCTATTGGCCTTTCGATGAAGCATGACTAGTTTCACTACAAAAAAAAGACACATCCGTGACATTTTGGGCCGAACAAATTTTTTTCCTATCATGCTTATGACACTTATATGTCGATAATAGTGACTAAACCCGGTATCATCATAGATGTGGTGGGCTTCTACTTCTATGACAAAAAATCATGACAGAAAATGGGCTTTTCGTCCTGGGCGGGCCGGAGACGCAGCTGCATGACATTCTTTGGGCCGTGCATGACGGAAAAAACCATGGTAGAAGCAAGGGCGAGGAAAATATCGGGGAGTTCCCGGTTACGGTAGGTGGTTGGGGGCCGAGCGATGCGCGTTTCTCTCGTACACGTAGGCACGTGGGTGTGAGGCGTTGGGCTCTAACTGAAACCGAGCGAGGCATTCGCCTACTAAACCCGAGCGAAAGCACTGCAGGCTAGGCGTTACTGAACCCGAGCGATCGACTGATGGCTGTTAACTGAACTCGATCGAGTGATTCCTTCGCTACTGCTGCTAACTGAAGCCGATCGAACACTGCTGCCTCCTTCCCTTGATGAAAAGTGAGCGTTGTTGGGGGGGTTTGGATGAACAGTCCCGGTGGGGGGTTGGATGAACAGGACCCCGTGGTAGTAGAGGCCGTTGTCGCTGGATGAACAGGACCCCGATCGATCGAGCCGGTGGATGAACAGGACTCCGTGGAGGGCTGGATGAACAGGTCCTCGTGGAGAGCTGGATGAACAGGACCCCGTGTAGGGCTGGTTGAATAGTAGCCGGTGGAGGGCTAGATGAACAGTAGCCCGTGGAGTGGTGGTTGAAGAGGACCCCATGGAGAGGGCTGGTTGAACAGTAGCCGGTGGAGGAGCGCGCGGTGGAGGCTAGATGAACAGGAGCCCGTGGATGAACAATCGCAGGTGGAGGCTAGAGGAGGTCGACGGTGGATGAACAGTAGCCCGTGGAGGCTGGAGGAGGTCGATGGTGGAGATGAACAGTATCCCGTGGAGTTCCGTTTTGCGATACGCCACACCCCTCCCGATGAACAGGACCCCCGTTTCGACCGTAGCGCTCCAACACAAGTCCGTTTCCTCCGTTTTGCGGTACGCCACACCCCTCCCGATCAACAGGACCCCATTTCCACCGTAGGAGGTCCGTTTCCTCCATTTTGCGGTATGCCAGACCCCTCCCGATGAACAGGATCCCGTTTCGACCGTGGCCCGTCGAACACAAGGCCGTTTCCTCCGTTCTGCGGTACGCCAGGCCTCGTTTCCATCGGCTATTCCGTCCAAGTCGGTTGGCTCCCGATGAACAGTACGCGTTCTGTTGCCTCCCGATGAACACGACGCATTCCGTTGCCTCCCCATGAACACGACAACGACGCAGTTTCTCCGTTCCGACCCAGCCATGTACACGAGCCCTGGCCATACGTATGCGCGAGTAGGCGTTCGAGACCCTGCCCATATGTACGTACGTGGCCGTATTTTCTTTCTTGCACCCTGGCCGCTCTACGTACGTGTACATGCTACGTGCGCGCCTCTACTACGACACGTGCGCGCCTCTACTACAACACGTGCGCGCCTCTACATCGACCAGTATGTACGTACACGTTTGCGACCAGAATGACAACGCTATGCACGCTTCGACCAGGTGGGTCCTAACTGTCAGGCACTTCCTTCCATGCGAAGATGTAGCTGGTGGGTCCCAGCGGTCAGGGGGGAAACATTTTTTTGCGAAATACGGTGGCCCGTCCGATGGGTCCCTGCTTTCAGGTGGAGGAATAATTATTTTGCATGTAATAAGGAGGCACTTCCTTGCTGCTGCCGTGGACCCAGTTGTCAGCCTTTCCATGTACAGTACTCTTCCGATGGAAGTTGTTCCTTGACCACGTTGACCATGCCGCGCCGAGAGCACCAGGGCGGTGGACGATGGCGAGGCCTAGGAAGGGGACGACGCGGAGCCGGGGAAGACACGGCAGTGGATGCCCACGCGGAGCGGAGTACGTGGGTTGACTGCTTCGGCTGCGGTGCGAGGCTGCCTTCGCCAGAGAATAACAGGAGGTGTGGGTGAGTATAGAGGGATGGCATGGCCAGCAGTGGTAGCACAGCCGGACGCGGGAGGCAGGAGCAGGCGGCATGGCCGACGCTTGTTTGGGCGGCTGGAGCAAGAAGACCAAAGGTTGAAGAAGCACTATGGCCGTTGGATGGACGTCGTACGGTCACTGGAGGTAGAATCATTCATATTGACTAAGTTGACAAAGCCTGCGTCCGCGTCCACTTAGTAGGCCCACAAGTCAGCCTCCCACTATGGTGGGTCCCAGCTAGCAGGGGGAGTATTCTTTTTTTTTGTGTAATAAGGAGGCACTTCCTTGCGTGCGAAGATATAGCTGGTGGGTCCGAGCTATCAGCGGTAGTATTCATTCTTTTTGGCGTAATAAGGACGCACCTCCTTGCGTGCAAAGATGTAGCTGGTGGGTCCCAGCAGTCAGGGGGAGAAAACATTATTTTTCAGGGTAAAAAGGATGCAGTTGCATGCATGCGTCCATGGGCGTGGTGCGTCGCCACTGTCAGCCTCTCACGTACAGTCATCTTCCGATGACTCTCGTTTGTTGACCATGTTGACCACATTGTGCCGAGCGCACTAAGGCCGGTGGACAACGGCGAAGCCGCAGACTGGAACGACCCGGAGATGGGGAAGACGCGGTAGTGGAGTCGCAGATGGAGAGGAGTGGGAAACTTGACTGGTTCGGGTGTGCGGCAGCACTGTCGCCCACGGGAGACATGAGCAAGAACAGAGGTTGAAGAAGGAGCACGGTTGTTGGATTAACATCCAATGGTCCAGCTGCTAGAATCATTTATTGATTAAGTTGACAAAGCCCTGCGTACACGTCCGCTTAGTAGGCCCACAAGTCAGCCACCAAATCTGACGGGTCCCAGCTGCCAACGGGAGGAATAGCTTTTTTCGCATAACAAGGAGGCACTTCCTTCCATGCGAAGATACAGCCGGTGGGTCCGAGCTATCAGGGGGAGGAAACATTTTTTTAGCTTAATAAGGAGGAACTTTCCTTGCGTGCGACCATCGACCTCGTGGGTCCCAGCCGTCAGGCTCTCCACATACAGTCCTCTTTCGATGACTCTCGTTTGTTGACCACGCCGCGCCGAGCGCAGCGAGGCGGTGGACGATGGCGAGGCCCCGGACGGGAACGACCCGGAGATGGGAAGACGCGGCAGTGGAGTCACAGATTCAGAGGAGTACAAGGGTTATAAATGGTTCTGGTGCGGCGTGGGGCTGCAGTCGGTGGAGAATAACAGGAGGTGTGGAGGGGTGGAGGGATAGCCTGGCCGGCGGTGGGGTAGCGCTTCGCAGCGATGTGTGCTAAGCAGAGCCGCTAGCTGCCGAAGGCCGGACCAGGTGGTCCCGGCGACGCTAGAGGAAGAAGACGAGAGATTGAAGGTGCATGCTACCCGTTGGATATAAATCCAATGGCTGTGGATGTCATAATCATTTGTTGACCAAGTTGACAACGCCCTGCGTAGGCTTCGACCTATTGTCCCACATGTCAGCCTGCAAAAATGTGGCATATATTTAACCCATGTTTTCTAGACTGTACAGTCCATTTGCTGGGCTGGGTGAACAAATAATTTCACATCAATGTGGCCCATTTAATATTTTCTAAGAAATCCCAGCCCATTTGCACTTTCTTGAAATACATGAATTAGCTGGGCTCGTTCTATATATAATGTTAGGTTAGAAGGAGCAATTAATATCAAAAAATAAACCGTTGCCACACATTTTTTGATATATAATTAACAAATTAGTGAGTTATTGCTCAAAATAAAAATGAGTGCGTTATTATTACATTGGTCCTTAAAATCTTCGCAAGCTTTTGTATGCAATCACTAGGAGTTTCCTACCTGTGAGTCAAAAACAACCAGGATTTTCCTTGCCAACTTCTGTTAAACATTTACTTTTATAAGTTAATAACACGTGGGATGTTTTTATAATGTATATATAAGTCTCTATAAAATATACGATAATAGTAATAATATAAATATATATAATGTGGTTAGAAGGGAAAACATAAATTGGACGCAGCATTATTATTCTTATATATAGATAAATAGAACATAGATCTGTGTTTTATTAAGAAAATACATTTGGCTGCCGATCTTTAAGAAAAAGTAATACCTACGCTCGGAGGCCCATAGGCCGGTATGGACCTCAAAAAATAAGTTGAAACCACTGTCTCCGCATGTCGTGGGCTACGCATACCTAGGCCTAGCTGATACTTGTTCGCCCTCTGGAAAAAAATGATAGTACCAGCTAGATCCCCGACCGAACTGGATTAAAGAGGGGGTCCCGCCTGAAGAAGCACATCAGACGCGATTTTTTTTCTTCAGTGGATGGCTCTCGATGGCGTTTTTTTATATGCCTCTGCACCATACAACTTGTATTTTTAGCCTCACAGTCCGTGGTGGACCAGCAGCCCATTTGCTGGGCGGGCCAACCTACAGAAACCAGCACTCAATTTTTCATCAAGCCGCAAAAACAACGCAGTACTATGCTTGTTTTGAGGCCGAAAACATTACGACAGGGGTTGAGCGGGGGAGGGGGGAAGACGGAGCAAAAATATTAAAAAAGCTGATGCGCCGTTGCTACCCTAACAAAGCAGGTGCAATTCTTCTCGGGAAGAAGGTGTGCCGTTGACACCCACACGTCACAAATCCCACAGTAGACATACTAACAAGTTCACACACAACTACAACAGAACAGGTAAATATTCGTATCAAACTCAGGTTCACAGGACATGTTCATATTCATAGCTAACATTCACATTCAACAACTCAAAAGATTCATATATACACAAGTTCAGCATGTCTATGCATCCAAATGATTGATAGATCACACGACAATATTCATAGATAATTCACAAAAAGATTCAGATATACACATGTTCAGTATGTTTATGCAACCAAATGATTGAGATCACAGCCAATATCATCCATGGACGAACTTTAATTACCTAGGGTACATACTGGTAAATGGTATTCAGTCGGAGGTACTTCTTGCTAAAATTAATGCTTGTACGAGTAAACTTTCGAGTACATAAGAGGCAGCACAGGCAATCTGAACTTTTCTTGTAGGTTTATCCTCAAATAGTGGCCTCGTGCCGAGGGAGGTTTGAGCAACTTGGCCACTACTTTCATCCAACTAGTTTACTGGCTCATCTTGGTCCTGTAGCTCGCCAAAATTCTACATTGCAGACAAGAAAGGAGGCGTTTGAGAAAATGAACCACCCAAATTTTTGTGTGTAGTTCAACTGAAATGGAGCATCCCTAGCGTGCAGACTGATTAAGTGCCAGATGAATATACGCTTCAACCAACTTGTCTGGAATCTTTAGACTCCATGCCATATAGTTCGCGACCATATGTGCCGATAACCAAAAGGCACAAGTTGGGACCAAAGACTGGACTGTGTTTTTCTGGGCTATGCGCCAAGCAATATTTTTGGTGTTCACTCTCCTAATACTTGGAGTTTGACAACTGGTTGACGCTGGTTGGTACTCGAATGAATATACGCACTTCTTCCTGTCAACATCGATGCTTGTCTGAGTGAACTTTGGAGTACATAGCAGCAGCATAAGTACCTGTCCATCTGATCTTTTGTGCAGTTCTACTAAAATCACCCAATGTAATGATTTGCCTGCGAGTTCAGGCTCCAAGTTACTCCTTTACGAAATCGGCAAACAGTAGCACAATACCAAATTACCAATACATATGACATGCACAATAATCAGGATAAAGACCAGTACCAAACTGTGTGAGGTAGCATATCAATTACTATTTCCTTTGACTGGAAGCCGAGATAACCCAAGCGACTGACAGCAAAGGAAGGAAGGAAGCCGAGATTAGCGACTGACAGGAAAAGAAGGAAGCTGTCGAGGCAATGAAGCACCCAAAGTTTTTGTGCAATTCCACCAAAATAAAGCATCCCTGTTGGCACATATATTGAGAGAGTGAGATTACTGTAATAGTGGTACTAGTTGATGAAACATACACTAACAAATAGAAGCACCCTCATTATCTTAATGGGTAAAGTTAGCAACATAGTAGTCTTGCTTAAAGAGAGGTATTAGTTTATTTAATCAATGCCAATTAGCTCAACACTCAAAGCATTGCCATGTATCACAGGTTGCAAAACTTTAACGTGCAAAGATAAAGGAGTTTCTCATGACAGTAGCACGATACAAATAGAGATGACAGCAAACTAATATGGATGAAGGCCTTAGGCCGGTACCAACCTGAGCAAAAAAAGCTTATTCATGTAGTCCCAGAAGAGATGATAAAGCACTCACTGGAATCACTCAATAGTATATATTTTTGTTCACTTCAAATGTATGGTTGAAATCACTCTTGTTTACCAGTGCTGAGATTATATCGAAAGATTATCAAGAACTTCTAGCAGAGTTAAAGCACTGGCTGAGATACACTTCATTGTATTGTCTTGTGTAGTTCCACTAAAATGTATGACTGTCACAACATGATCCCTGTTTGCACAAGTAGGAACAAGGTGAAACCTTCATTAGCTTAGTGAGAAAGGATAGAAAGACATTAGCATATTACTCTAACAGTAGCATCAAATTCATCATGGACAATATGCAGAAGTGGAAGGGCTCCCTGGAGGATCGTCTCACATGTAAGGTAGACGTTGCCGGAGCCCTTGAATGGCCTCGACTGAGGCCCCGGCTTCAGCAATATTACCTTGGCACTGTTTATTCTTCTTCCTCCTCTTCATCCTCTATTTCTCTTTCTCCTCACCAGTTGGTGAAACCAAGTACATGATTGGCCTTCTATTTCAGAATTGGTTTTCTCAGTGAGGGAGTACAAGTGTACTAGTAAACAATAGCATTATTTTCTCATGGCAGTCGCAAAATAGAGATGAACACATGCATTAAATATCATTCTTACCTAAAGGAAGGTTATGGTGCCAATATGGATGATGAGGATTGGAACACAGATCTCCCTTTGTGCAGTTCCACCGAAATGAACCAACTGTTCCATTCTGACATTCCAGTTAAACAGCACAAAAGTCACTTCTTTTAAGAAGTGTTTTGTGCAGTGCACCAAAAGGTCACAACAGCAACCAGGTGAAATGGATATCCCTGTTTGCACAAATAGCTACAGAGGAAACAGTCGGAGTCTCAAACAATTACAGGCAAAAACATTTGGCTAAACTTGTCATGGCTTATAACAGTGGCATGGCTTCATTTTACTAGGGGCATTAGATTAAGAACAGCTAAATATTTGGTATAAGGGCATGGGACAGTGGGTGCACCATCAGTCCAGCACCATGTACCTAAACCGGGGCATAAAGTGGTGATTCAGAGTTTGTTGCCCCGAGAAACAAACATCCAAGAAACATATCTGGGTTGGTCCCATTTTTGTTCACTCTAGCCACCTACTCCTATGTTTTTTTGCAAATGGAGGCGTGCCCCCGGCCTCTGCATCATAATGATGCATGCAACCATCTTATGTGTGGATAGCAAATCTAGTCCTGGTCATACCACTGTGTACATCGTTTCCCCTATATTTTCCTTTTCGACCAAGAGACCGGTTGGATGACCAGTCTGTACTACTTTCACCCTCTATCCTTCCTGTTTGTACCAAGTCCGATGTACATACTAAATTCCCCCACCCCCACTCTTTTTCTTGTTTGAACCAAGTACAAGATTCGACTCCATGAAGTAGCTTTACCTCTAACAATAGAAGAAAAAAAAATATGTCGTTTGACCATCCAATCGAGAGGGGCTGAGAGGTAGAAAATGATGCACATGCAGCGACATAGCGAGCTGGGGAAGTAGGGCTAGGGCGGTTTCGAAGGAAGATATACCTGAAGGTCATTGGGATGTGGATAGGTGGGCGGCGGGAGGCCGGATCCGCCCACACTAGGGCAACGACGAAGGGTTCGGAGGACCTCCTACGCCGGTGCTCGGCCAAAGATAATGGCGCGGCCGACAATGGGTCTCCTCCCTCACTGTCGACGACGGCCTAAACGCTGCCCCTCCTCCCCTTCAGCGGCGGAGGGGGATACGTCCGGATCTGTAACCAGCGGTGAGGATAGAAAGATAGTGTTTTTTGAAGGGAGAAAGATAGTGTCACCACCGCTATCTTGTTTAGATCTGGAGAGGATGAGAGTGTGTGAATAGAGCAACCCTAGCAAGCAAGCGCGGAGGATCCGGCCTATATATACGTAGTGGGGTAGTTTTCCTTTTTCACTCCATCAAAACAATCGTTTAAAATTGTGTACGTGCCAGGTCGCCATTTTTTTAGTTGTTGATTGTTTTTTGAGATAGCTACCTGCTTATTCCAAGTGGTGTTATGGTGTGCCAGGTCGCACTTTGTATCGTTCAAGTCTGGTACAAGACCCTCCATTAAATGAACAACCACCCCCTCATAAAATTTGTGAACAAGCCCACGACTAAAATTATCGAAAACGTGGGCTGCCCCAACATGCATTATTATTTATATTTTCTATGTGGGAGTATCCTCAAAACAAAATGTGAGTGTACAATATTTATTGGGCCCCTTTGGAATTGGTGCTAAATTTTGACCAAAGATTTAACTGACAAAATTTTAGTGCATGTTAACAAAAATTATATCATTTGATTCGTATTTGAACATAGTTTTCAATTATGTAATTTTTTGTGACATGCATGAACATTTGGTTAGTTAATTTATAATCAAAATTTGGCAAGGTGCATTAAATCAACACATGCAAGTATCAAAAGGAGAGTCACGACATGCATGCATGCGTTGTAATTAGTGCATCGGTAAACGCAAATTATTGACATATATCGAGTGCAGTGCTTTGATGTGTTGCCTCAACTCGTACAAGACCGAGAAGTTTGATTACTACAACGCCCTCTCGCCTTAACCGCACCTGCCTTTGGCTGCATGACAGGTGGGCCACCCACCTGTTGGGCCCACCTGTCATACACGCAAAGGCAGAGCAGTAAGTCAATGAAGCCGTGTCCCTCCCTCACCCATGAGCGTGGTGGCTGGCAGGACTAGGAGAAGCTTTCGTTTGCTACACGCTCTCCCTCCCGCACGAGGTGGACATGCAGCAGTTCAATCAGTGTCAGATGGCCAGAAGCATACTGTAGTACTCCTCCACTGCAGTAGTACTCCATCATTGTTCGACTTCCCGAAGAGGCGAAGAGCCAAGCGCAGCCCGGATGCTCGTGTGGCAGTTTCATGTGTAGAGTAGTCTAGGATACCGTGTACCATGCCTGTAAGCTTAAAATTGTTGGGGTCGGCTCCATGCTTTTTTTGATTAAAATAATCTTCTAGCCCTACCTGTCATCCTAGTGATTGTAGTTTGCACGCTCATCTGGTCAAGACAGGAATATATATTTTAATTTGTGGTGGGGTAAATGTTAGAGGTTGCAGCAAATATAGAGTATACAACAAGCTATCCCTCCCGCACTATCAGGACCCCGATTCCAAGTCACATCGATCTAGCCGGTAACACCTCATATCACTTTGCGGCCTCACGCACGGTATTCCCACGGGTGTCGCCTTACCATGGCCCGGGACCGTTTGCGCCTTTTGGCTCACGTATATGATAGTGTCGCTAGCATCCATATGACAGAGAACCCGGGCCGACATGACTAGTCGTGAACCCCAAGTGGCACTAACTTACGGGGACAGGCATACATGAATCAAAATCGAGCATGTCGATCAGCAGCGTGCGAATCCGGGCTGTAGCACTGGGCTAACAGGACTCCGGTGAACCGGGCCGTAGCAGGCTAGGCAGCACTCCGGATGTCACCGCGTGACATTTCCCCGAAGGGACAGACACAGGAACGAAGTGAATCACATGCCGACCAATCAAGTGTTCCGGAGCAGTAGTACTGGGCTAGCAGGACTCCGGTGAACCGGGCTGTAGCGGACTATGGCTCATGGAAGCACAAGACTACATTTCCCCATAAGAGAGGCTACCAAGGATAAACAACTAGGTTGTCGGATCCCACACATACCAAGCATTTCAATCATACACACAATATGCTAGATATGTGTAAATACAACATGGCATCACACATAACTCTACGACTCAAGTATTTATTCATTAGGCTCCGAGGAGCCAAGTATTACAAACATGGGTCTCATGACCCCAACATACAGAGCATACAAACAACAAGCACATGCGGAAGCTTAACTTGTCTGAGTACAGACAACTACAAATGAGGAAGGGTGAGAAGCCTGACTATCTACAAGACCCTGCCGACGGCACAAGATCGTAGCTGAGGTAACAAGCTAAACGTGGAAGTCCACGCGGAACTACTAGTGAGACTGACGTCTCTCTGCAAAAACATAAAATAGGCAAACGTGAGTACAAATGTACCGAGCAAGACTTACATCAGAACTAGCTACATATGCATCAGTATCAATAAAGGGGGTGGTGGAGTTTGACTGCAGCAAGCCAGCTTTGACTCAGTGGCTATCCTAAACTATGACTGCAAGTAACTCTTTGAGGTGGCGCACACGAGTCCACATATTCACCATATCAATACACCACTATGGATCGACCTACGAGAACGCCATCCATAGCACTCATGCTTATCTTGTGAGTTTTAGGGTATCCACTTTCACTTGTCTATGAACTGTTATAGGCAACCCAGAAGTCCTTTACCGCAGACACGGCTATTCGAATAGATCATTTATAACCCTGTAGGGGTGTACTTCTTCACACACTTCAAGCGGAAGCCTGGCGAGGGAGTCGGCCACGGCCTACCTAAACACTCAAGTCTCTAGTCCAGGTTTATCGCCTATTCAGGTTTCATCCGCATGGAGTCCGGCCAGAGTTTCCACATACGGCCCCGAACGATGTGAGCAGGGTTCCCGAGACACCAAACGGGCGCCCGGTACACCGTGCCACGTGCCTACCACATCACAGCCCACCCCTCGGGTCAGCGCTGCGCACGGCCTCCAGCATACTACAAACACCAGAAACTACTTGCAACTCCTGGACAGAGGACAAGGGTGGTTAAGAAGCCGAGAGGGTCCATTGGTTTCGGGCCCAATGCATGGTAGTAGCTGTTCATGGATCAAAAATACAGAACTCAGTTCCTAAGGACGGCTTCAATGAAACAACCCACCATGTACTCCTACATGGCCTCTCATCGATACCTTTACCAAATCGTGTTCACACACTTAGCTCTCAACAGTAGGACATGTTCACACACCTCCAACTCATCCCAGGTGAATCAGACCCGACTCAACTCTAAGCAATAGCAGGCATGACAAACAAGCATGAATGAGTAGGCACATCAGGGCTCAAACACCTCCTACTCATGCTAGTGGGTTTCATCTATTTACTGTGGCAATGACAGGTCATGCAGAGGAAAAGGGGTTCAACTACCGCAACATGTAACAGTTGAATCGTTGTTGTCCTAATGCAGTAAAAGAGAGCAGGAGAGAGAGAGTGGGATTGTATCGGAATGAACAAGGGGGGTTTTGCTTGCCTGGCACTTCTGAAGATGATATAACTCTTCATCGGTGTCATCGGACTCATCGTCGAAACCACGTCTACGGAGAGGGGACAAACACCGGCAACGGAGAAGGAAACACAATCAATGCAATGCACAATATGATGCATCATCATGACATGGCAAAATGAGTGTGTTGGACTAATGCAACTACAACCAGATGGGTTTGAGCCATTTTGAACCAAAGATTCAACCCCAAACTCATCTTATGAATTTATATAGTGCTTTATCATGTTTTGATTAAACAGTAGGGTTAAGTTGCTTTAACATGCATGAAACTAGTATAGATGGATAGATTGGATTTTTCTGATCATTTTTCATATATAAATTATTTCATTTGGAGTTATAGATTAATTTCTATGAATTTTTGAAGTTAGCACTATTTTCTGGAATTTCCTAAATAAGAATAAATCCAGAAAAGGGCATTACTACGTCAACACTACGACACTGTGATGTCAGCAGGTCAACGGGGTCAGTCCAGGTCAAACTTGACCAGTGGGGTCCACACGTCAGTGACAAAGTGCAGGCTAGGGTCACAGACAGGTGGGCCCGGTCAACGTACACGTCAACAAAGTCAATGATGACAGGTGGGTCCGATTGGTTATGAACTAAACTAAACAGAAATTAAACTAACCTAAACATGCGTTGGGGCCCACATGTCAGTGGCTCTAGAGAGTGATCAACAGGGTCATTAGCAGTTAACGACGTTGCCACGTCGTCCCGCCGGCGTTCAGCCGCCGGCGACCATTTGCCGTGGCGGACGTGCGTTGGGAAAGTGCTAGGGGCCGCAGTTTGTCATGCAGAAGGCATCAGGGAGAAGCCCTTGCTCGGGCGCATCCAATGGGCCAGACAGGGGGTCACGGGGCGCCCGGAATCTCGCCGGTGACGAGTTTTGTTGGTGGCGCGGCTATGGGTTTGCACGGGCGCGGCATGGCGGAGCATAGGGAACTCAACCAAGGGCATAGACGGCGTTGTGGGGTCACCAGGAGCACGTATGTGCCACTAGGGCGAGCAAGCGAAGCTCGGGAGCGCGTGGCTCAACATCCATGGCGGTGGCGGACTTCGGTCGTCAGTGAAATAGGAGCTACGGCGTGAAAACGGGAAAACGGAGAGGGGGGTTCGAGGGAGAGGCCTACGGCGGTTGCAACGGTGCAGACGGCGAGCTCGGGGAAGGCCGGAGCTGAGCGGGGCAGCGAGGTCAATCTCCGGCGGCCGAGGAGGGGAAAAGCATCGGTGGCGGCGTTGCAGCGCGTCCGGGGCCTCGTGGCTCATCGAGGGGGTCAGGGACGTCGAGATAGAGCTCGCAGGCACGACAGGAGGTCGAGGGGGAGGTGCTGGACGCGGTGGCAGCGAACGGTGGCGACTAGCTCCGCTCGGGCGCGTGCGGGGAGAGAGCAGAGAAGGGGAGGAAGCCGAGGGAGAGTGAGAGAGATCCAGGGGAAGGTCGGGCGATGCACGTGGCGCTCGGGGCCGACTCCAGCAGCGGCAAGCAAGCAGGAGGTGGCCGGACGCGTGCTCGCGAGCGCCGGCCACGCGCTCGTCCTCCTGGCAAGGGGGAAGACGACAGGGAGGAGCCCCTGGTGGGCTGGGCCGGCCAGTGGGCTGCGGTAAGTGCGAGGTGGGTTTTTCCTCTCTCTCTCTGTTTTTTTTTCTAATTCTGTTCTGTTTTCTATTTTGCAGGTTTGTTTTGAATTTGGTTTTGAAACCAATTCAATTTTGTTGCTTCTGAAAATATTTTTAGAAGCTAAAAGAATTAAACCAAAGCTCCACAAAATATTTCAGAATTATTGGACCTATATTTATTTAATAGTAGATATAAATCCAATTCAAATAGCTATTGATTTAATTCAAATGCCCAAAATAAATGTTTCTGAGACACCAAAAATATTGGTTTGGATTTTATCTCTTGCCAATATTTCCAGAGGATAACAGGAACATTTTCTTGGACTTATTTGAAGCAGTTTTATCTTGATCATTTATAAAAGGATTCTGAGGCTTTGAAAATTCCTCAATTCAAATTTCATTTGAATTTAAACATGATGCAACAACCAAGCTAGTCCAAGGCCAAGGTAAAGCTAGGGATGTGACAACTCACCCCCACTAAACAAGAATCTCGTCCCGAGATTCAAGACGTGAGGTAAAAAGAAAGGAGGTCACAAACTATCACAATCTTCTCGATCCAACTGCCCTTCTCGAAGAAGTAGCTTCATTGCATCATATTGATCTTGACGTCTTTGCTTTCGAGATCTTCATTCAACGCGTTGACGACAGAGATAAACTCTACAGGAAACGATATCCTCGAAGATCGAGCACTCAAGATCAACTCGTGGAGTGAGACGTTGAAAACATCTCTTGAGCTGAGGCACAAAACACACATCAAGACGGATGGAAAGAAACTAATAACAAAGGTTCAATTTGATAGGAAACAATTCCACGCTTAGATAATATGGTGCATGGGTTTCAAAGTAGCGAGGAGTTAATTGCCATGACTCCATAACGGGGCACCTTAGGGAAGGTGGCTCGTAGAATTATTCCCTTAAGTGGCAAAAAGAATTACTTTTGATACATAGATCATTGAAAATCTTCATACCAGCCCAAGGCAATTTGCAATCGATTACTTGAAGGAGCTGGGAAGAATGGAATATTCCGACTAGAATGGATGATGTGGACTACCTTGTTGAAGACAACACAATGGATGATTTTTGCCTCTCATCGAAAATGGATGGGACCCATGGCAGGACCACTTTTGAAGATGATCCTGGACAGCAACTGCTGAGAAGGATAGCCCATGGAAAATTGGCACGATGGGGTGCAAGCTGGGAACAAAATGCAAATGTCGGGAATGTTCCAACCATCATATCTGCCTGAGATTCAGATCTGGTTAGAAACAGGATACTTCAGACTCACATGTCTGAAAAGAAGAGTTGCAACACAAATCAACGAGATAATGTTGCGAGACTCTCGGGAGATGAACTACGATAGCAAGCTCCAAAACATGAGCTGGTTCTGCCACACACCTGTGAACACACTGTCCTAGACAAGCATGACCACATGGTAGTCTTATAATAAAACACTACCGAGTTCTGGTTGGGAACCATCATCGAGGATAACCGAATCTTGTACAAATCCGTCTGGTACCTTCAGGACTAGCACTTAGAACTTATTATCCTTGAACAAATCAATCAGTGGCTTGGTGTGCTAGGGATACATATAGAATGAAGGTTGCAAGTCTCCAAACCATAGAATACTTCGCACGTATGCATGACCGATTTGGGATGATTCCAGAGAAAGCAACATTGACTTTCTTGAATTCATGGCGGCAACTTGCATCAAATGCACATGAATTAGAGGAAGTCACTTCTTTCATTCGAACATATGCTTCATGAACGGAACACGAAGATAATGCTTATAAAGTTTCCAATACTAGTTGGATGTTCAACACGAATCATGGAGAAGGTAGTAGTGTTGCTGATGGGATCAACAACAATTCATCTAGGTTTCCATGGAGATGGAATTCCATAATTATGTGAACAAGTGATAGCATTGGTCAGACCCAAAAGATATAATGGTGTATGCTCGAGGGATCAACCACGAGTAAGACAACATTATGAACATCGTTGGTTCTGATTTGATTTGATGATAGCCCATACTCAAATCAAGGTTTTGATACAACAATAGGTCCAACAACTGATCATGAGGACCAATCGATGAAGATATCATCTTCCTTTAACACACACACACACACACACACACAACAAGATATCCCCTAACATGAACTAAGTCCAACAAGCTTTTATCTTCCAACTCTCCAAGTTGTTGTTTGGCTTAACCAACTAGCTCAGGGGTATCCCACACAGATTCCTAGAGAATGGGCGGTTTGGAGGAAAACCAACATGATCACGAACTCAACATAGCGGTCAGGTGACAACCTGGTAATACTTCCGAGAAGATATTCGGAACATCACGAACCACCGATATGTTACTAAGCTCGAGAACAATCTTGCTTTTCAGAGCAAGACGATATGATCAAATAAGCAAGGGATTGAATAATCCTCACTCATTGATCGAGGAGTGCACCAGAAATAAGGACTAGGTAGCACGATCAATCTTAGGATGATGATTCAATAACCAACACGCTAAGAATGAGAATATTGTCCATTAACTACCAAGCAACGAGGTTGCTAGGAGTATCGATTTCACACATCACAGTTCACTTGTCGGCATTCCGGTTACAATAACACGGAGACCGAGAAATGAATGATGATGGCGAGAAGTATCACTACATCAAGAACTCATAAGAGGGTGTGCAATTCCCATGACATTCTTGATATAAAGATGGTAATATCCCAAAGGTAGAACAGATCAAAGGCTGGATTGGCAATTTGATCTGCGGAATACAATTGCTTTGACCCAATCCTAGATATGGATGAGGTACTGGAGTTTGTTTCTCCTAGTCATTCCAAAATAGAACGGCTTAACGAACCACAGGGATAATAGGCATCGACGAACGAATGCGCACATATTGTAGACTATCGATTGATAGACAATGGTCGGAACACAAGTGAAGAGTAACAACTCAAGGGACATAGGTTTTTTTTGAGTTGTGGATGCATGGATTAGTATGCCGAACAAATTCAACATATTTCTTCCGGATAACCCATGCAGAGAGGTAGAATTGGCAGAGTCACAATATAGAATGGGGAACTCATCGAGAGCACTCTTGTTGTGATCTTTTGGTTCAACGAGGAACTTCTGCCAAGGATGGTTCATGGTATTTGGAAGAATGATATACCACGGACCTCGAAGATTATCACAAGGTCACTAATATCCTAAAGGAACGAGCAACACTATCTACACGGATTAAGTAGAGTGAACCTTGGGTTCAAAAACCCAGAAATACAATGTCTACTAACTAAATGGCATCACGGGATGCTTTCGAGAATAATAGCCAGAATCATCACACTAGGAATACAAAGCATTTCTAGATTACTAGGTGACTCCCTGAGACACCTAGGGTCATAATAATAACTCCAACATATATGTCGAGGCAATAGAATACCTCAACTCGGCAATTAGTGTGATTAACCTGGCCTAAAAGAACAACAAAACCAGAGGAAAAGGATTTTGCAAATGCATCAGATGGTTTAGAAACCTGGGATGACTCGGATAGCATAACGGCTGTAAATGCTCAAAGGATTTGAGACATCCTGAAAAAATGGTCGCATAACCACTCAGAAGCACAATATCAAGGTTCTGAGGCCAACTATGAACACACGGAAGTAGTAGAAACTGAACTGGGG
This sequence comes from Aegilops tauschii subsp. strangulata, assembly GCF_002575655.3. Lineage (NCBI taxonomy): Eukaryota > Viridiplantae > Streptophyta > Magnoliopsida > Poales > Poaceae > Aegilops > Aegilops tauschii. The sequence goes on from NC_053037.3 coordinate 279,433,035, forward strand.
CTTAAATCCAACAAACTTATAAGTCTATGGATTAGTAACACGTCATCCTGATAGATAGATGAGAAGGCCTAGTTCTTAATCCCCGTAGAAGAGAAGAGGGTGACTCAGATTAGAGGACATAAGGTAAAGGAGTAAAAAGAGCCTTACGTTCCCTTCCACAATCAATTCCCTTATATAACTAAAGCATTTCTAGACTCAACTTCGACCAGTTTGGCTTGGTAATCCTACAGGCAGTCAGGCTCTGATACCAAAGCTGTCAGGACCCCGATTCCAAGTCACATCGATCTAGCCGGTAACACCTCATATCACTTTGCGGCCTCACGCACGGTATTCCCACGGGTGTCGCCTTACCATGGCCCGGGAACGTTTGCGCCTTTTGGCTCACGTATATGATAATGTCGCTAGCATCCATATGACAGAGAACCCGGGCCGACATGACTAGTCGTGAACCCCAAGTGGCACTAACTTACGGGGACAGGCATACATGAATCAACATCGAGCATGTCGGTCAGCAGCATGCGAATCCGGGCTGTAGCACTGGGCTAACAGGACTCCGATGAACCGGGCTGTAGCAGGCTAGGCAGGACTCCGGATGTCACCGCGTGACATTTCCCCGAAGGGACAGACACAGGAACGAAGTGAATCACATGCCGGCCAGTCAAGTGTTCCGGAGCAGTAGTACTGGGCTAGAAGGACTCCGGTGAACCGGGCTGTAGCGGACAACTATAGCTCATGGAAGCACAAGACTACATTTCCCCATAAGAGAGGCTACCAAGGATAAACAACTAGGTTGTCGGATCCCACACATACCAAGCATTTCAATCATACACACAATATGCTACATATGTGTAAATACAACATGGCATGACAACATAACTCTACGACTCAAGTATTTATTCATTAGGCTCCGAGGAGCCAAGTATTACAAACATGGGTCTCATGACCCCAACATACAGAGCATACAAACAACAAGCACATGCGGAAGCTTAACTTGTCTGAGTACAGACAACTACAAATGAGGAAGGCTGAGAAGCTTGACAATCTACAAGACCCTGCCGAGGGCACAAGATCGTAGCTGAGGTAACAAGCTAAACGTTGAAGTCCACGCGGAACTACTAGTGAGACTGACGTCTCTCTGCAAAAGCATAAAATAGGCAAACGTGAGTACAAATGTACCCAGCAAGACTTACATCAGAACTAGCTACATATGCATCAGTATCAATCAAGGGGGTGGTGGAGTTTGACTGCAGCAAGCCAGCTTTGACTCAGTGGCTATCCTAAACTATGACTGCAAGTAACTCTTTGAGGTGGCGCACACGAGTCCACATATTCACCATATCAATACACCACTATGGATCGACCTACGAGAACGCCATCCATAGCACTCACGCTTATCTTCCGAGTTTTAGGGTATCCACTTTCACTTGTCTATGAACTGTTATAGGCAACCCAGAAGTCCTTTACCGCGGACACGGCTATTCGAATAGATCATTTATAACCCTGCAGGGGTGTACTTCTTCACACACGCTCTCGCCACTTACCACCATGTACACATCGTGTATCTCGGCAACCTTCAAGCGGAAGCCTGGCGAGGGAGTCGGCCACGGCCTACCTAAACACTCAAGTCTCTAGTCCAGGTTTATCGCCTATTCAGGTTCCATCCGCAGGGAGTCCGGCCGAAGTTTCCACATACGGCCCCGAACGATGTGAGCAGGGTTCCCGAGACACCAAACGGGCGCCCGGTACACCGTGCCACGTGCCTACCGTATCACAGCCCACCCCTCGGGTAAGCACTGCGCACGGCCTCCAGCATACTACAAACACCAGAAACTACTTGCAACTCCTGGACAGAGGACAAGGGTGGTTAGGAAGCCGAGAGGGTCCATTGGTTTCAGGCCCAATGCATGGTAGTAGTTGTTCATGGATCACAAACACAGAACTCAGTTCCTAAGGACGGCTTCAATGAAACAACCCACCATGTACTCCTACATGGCCTCTCATCGATACCTTTACCAAATCGTGTTCACACACTTAGCTCTCAACAGTAGGACATGTTCACACACCTCCAACTCATCCCCAGTGAATCAGACCCGACTCAACTCTAAGTAGTAGCAGGCATGACAAACAAGCATGAATGAGTAGGAACATCAGGGCTCAAACAACTCCTACTCATGCTAGTGGGTTTCATCTATTTACTGTGGCAATGACAGGTCATGCAGAGGAAAAGGGGTTCAACTACCGCAGCATGTAACAATTGAATCGTTGTTGTCCTAATGTAGTAAAAGAGAGCAGGAGCGAGAGAGTGGGATTGTATCAGAATGAACAAGGGGGTTTTGCTTGCCTGGCACTTCTGAAGATGATATAACTCTTCACCGGCAACAGAGAAGGAAACACAATCAATGCAATGCACAATATGATGCATGATCATGACATGGCAAAATGAGTGTGTTGGGCTAATGCAACTACAACCAGATGGGTTTGAGCCATTTTGAACCAAAGATTCAACCCCAAACTCATCTTATGAATTTATATAGTGCTTTATCATGTTTTGATATAAACAGCAGGGTTAAGTTGCTTTAACATGCATGAAACCAGTACAGATGGATAGATTGGATTTTTCTGATCATTTTTCATATATAAATTATTTCATTTGGAGTTACAGATTAATTTCTATGAATTTTTGAAGTTAGCACTATTTTCTGGAATTTCCTAAATAAGAATAAATCCAGAAAAGGGCATTACTGCATCAGCACTACGTCACTGTGACGTCAGCAGGTCAACGGGGCCGGTCCAGGTTAAACTTGACCAGTGGGGTCCACGCGTCAGTGACAAAGTGCAGGCTAGGGTCACACACAGGTGGGCCCAGTCAACGTACACGTCAGCAAAGTCAATGATGACAGGTGGGTCCAATTGGTTATGAACTAAACTGAACAGAAATTAAACTAACCTAAACAGGCACTGGGGCCCACATGTCAGTGGCTCTAGAGAGTAATCAGCAGGGTCATTAGCAGTTAACGACGTTGCCACGTCGGCCCGCCGGCGTTCAGCCGCCGGCGACCATTTGCCGCGGCGGACGTGCGTCGGGAAAGCGCTAGGGGCCGCGGTTTGTCGTGTAGAAGGCATCAGGGAGAAGCCCTTGCTCGGGCGCATCCAATGGGCCAAACAGGGGGTCGCGGAGCGGCCGGAATCTCGCCGGTGACGAGTTTTGGCGGCGGCGCAGCTACGGGTTTGCACGGGCGCGGCGTGGCGGAGCATGGGGAGCTCAACCAAGGGCATAGACGGCGTCGTGGGGTCACCAGGAGCACGTCTGTGCCACTAGGGCGAGCAAGCGAAGCTCGGGAGTGCGTGGCTTAACATCCATGGCGGTGGCGGGCTTCAGTCGTCAATGAAATAGGAGCTACGGCGTGAAAATGGGACAACAGAGAGGGGGGTTTGAGGGAGAGGCTTACGGCGGTTGCAACGGTGCAGACAGCGAGCTCGGGGAAGGCCGGAGCTGAGCGGGGCGGCGAGGTCGATCTCCGGCAGCCGAGGAGGGGAAAAGCATCAGTGGCGGCGTTGCAGCGTGTCCGGGGCCTCGTGGCTCGTCGAGGGGGTCAGGGACGTCGAGACGGAGCTCGCAGGCACGACAGGAGGTCGAGGGGGAGGCGCTGGACGCGGTGGCAGCGAACGGCGGCGACTAGCTCCGCTCGGGCGCGTGCGGGGAGAGAGCTGAGAAGGGGGAGGAAGCCGAGGGAGAGTGAGAGAGGTCCAGGGGAAGGTCGAGCGATGCATGTGGCGCTCGGGGCCGACTCCAGCAGCAGCAAGCAAGCAGGAGGTGGCCGGACGCGTGCTCGCGCGCGCCGTCCACGCGCTCGTCCTCCTGGCAAGGGGGAAGATGACAGGGGGGAGCCCCTGGTAGGCTGGGCCGGCCAGTGGGCTGCGGTAAGTGCGAGGTGGGTTTTTCCTCTCTCTCTCTGTTTTTTTTCTAATTCTGTTCTGTTTTCTATTTTGCAGGTTTGTTTTGAATTTGGTTTTGAAACCAATTCAATTTTGTTGCTTCTGAAAATATTTTTAGAAGCTAAAAGAATTAAACCAAAGCTCCACAAAATATTTCAGAATTATTGGACCTATATTTATTTAATAGTAGATATAAATCCAATTCAAATAGCTATTGATTTAATTCAAATGCCCAAAATAAATGTTTCTGAGACACCAAAAATATTGGTTTGGATTTTACCTCTTGCCAATATTTCCATAGGATAACAGGAACATTTTCTTGGACTTATTTGAAGCAATTTTATCTTGATCATTTTTAAAAGGATTCTGAGGCTTTGAAAATTCCTCAATTCAAATTTCATTTGAATTTAAACATGATGCAACAACCAAGCTAGTCCAAGGCCAAGGTAAAGCTAGGGATGTGACACGCACGCGGTGGACGGACATGCAGTAGTGGATTCGATACTGTAGAAGTAGTAGTAACATCATTGTTCGTCTTCTCAAAGTGGCGAAGAGCCAAGCGCAACCCGAATGTGGCAGTTGCGAGCGCTCGCCACAGTGTGTGTTTGGTTGCATTCTCATCTCAGCATAGTTGTTCCCTCTTCGTGCATGCTCATCCCAGCACTCCTCTTCATGCATGGCATGCTCCTAGTGTATTTGTGTTAAGCTAGTGTGGACTCAAACACCCTTCATACACCCTACAAAACATCAAAGCATCAAAGCATATCACAAAGCATCCGGCCCGCGTGCCATCTTTTTTGGGACTTTTTGAGACTTTTCCAACAATGCCCCTCCCTGCACCTATTGCCCCGCCGTCCCATGGTGTTGTTTGGTTGTTATTTTTCTATATACTAGGGGTAACATGGTCTTTTACATGTCATCTAATAACCTCTAGGGATGGACTAGGGACTTTTTAGTCCCTGGAAACAAACAGGGAGGGACTTTTTAGTTGGGACTAGAAAAAGTCCTAGGACTTCTGAACCAAACAGGGCCATAGTCTAGACTCACCGGTCACCCCGGTGTGGCCGTCATGAACCATCATATCACAAAACCCACACCTTTACCAGCAGTGGTAAAGTGGCCTCGAAGTGGCCTCAAAGTTGGACTGGACGAAGCAACCATCATTTCACTGGAATGCTCGTTGAAGCCCTTTCTCCCCTTCTTGAAGAAAACCTCACTCCAGGCTACTCACTTCTGCCATTTTTCTTCTGTATCGATGAAGGAAAGGTGGGCGAATCAATGATGCTACTATATTTTCATTCCAAGAATCATCTTTTTGCGAAGCACCGACCGATTCTCACAACCTATTCTTTTCCTGTTTTCATTGCGATTGTGGTTTCCTTTCGATTGCTTTTTGTTTGTCAGTTCACTGATGGATCTTGGAGCACTAGGCAAAGCGTTGACGGCGGACAACCCACTGGAGACAGCACTCTCCAGGAAGCGAGGACCGACCAACGAGATGTTGGCGGGCCAACCCATGGAGACGAAGAACTCCAAGAAACAAGCACTGGACAAAGAGTTGACGACGTTGGCAGATGAACTCCTCAAATAAAGTTGGAAGAACCGCAAGGGCCCCACCGTGCCTACCCCAGAAACTCTAATGGCCACCTATGCGAGGCTCAAGGCCGAGTTTGAGGAGATAGTTGCCATTGAGAAGCAGTATTCCCCTGGCAAGGTGATGGCCCCCATCGAGGACGAGGAGATGGCCTCCGGAGGGATGGGATCCCCCGGTGAGCTGCACAAGGTAAATAATAATGGCTTACCATAGTTGTGGTTTTTTATTATTTGCAATGTGCTTGCTAATATGTTAGGGTTGTGCAAGTGCCGGTGGACGTCCTTGATGATTCCGAAGTCGCGGCCCGTCCTGTGGACAACGCCCCAGAGATCGTTTTCGATGTCGCGGTCCGTCCTGTTGACATCGCCCCGGAGATCAATTTCGATGCCATTGTCCATCTTGTGGACATCGCCCCAGAGATCGATTCCGATGTCGCGGTGGACATCACCCCAGAGATCGATTCCCCTGCCGCTGTCCGTGCTGTGCTCATTGCCCGAGAGATCGATGGCAAGAAATAGTTGGTCGCGCTAATCCTTAAGGGTAGTTTGCATTGTGTTTAATTACCAGAATGATGCGTGTTATCAAACCATCTTAGGGCTAGTGCACTGTCTTGTGTGGGCGGTACTTGCTACTTTTTTTTGATAGTGAATCATGCGAACCCTCTCCGAGTTGTGGAAAAAGATGTATCCTCACCAGCTTTTGATGTAATATATGGCATGCTTGGATGTAAGTTTGAACTGTTTATCATATCAGCGGGGCTTGTTTGATGATTCTTGGTGTTAGTAGGCTAGCTACTATGCAAGCTATAGTACTTGCAAAACACTAACCGAAGAGAAATGTTGGGGCTGATGAGCTTGTGGTACGCTTATCCTGATCCGTCGTCGATCGCCAATAGCCCAAGCTCCTAAAATTGTAGGCTTAGAGATCGATCAGACAATAGTCGACACGGATACATTCAGGCCTCATTTGGTTCATAGGGTAGGAAAATCGTAGAAAAAGTATAGAGACATACAACACAAAATCATAGCAGTACATAGACGTACTCCCTCCATTCCAAAATAGATGACTCAACTTTGTACTACTAACTTTGAAACGGAGGGAGTACAAATCCTAGGCGGGCTGGTTTGGCCTAGTGGGTTTCAGTGATATGACGTGGTACAGTGTCGTCCAGTCTTCGCGTGTGGTAGCAGTACTGCGGGTACAGTAAGTTTTCTTGAAGAAGCGGAATTCAACGAAGTCATGATGGTTCCTTCGTCCGACCAACTTACAGTGGGAAAGGTTGGTCCTGCGCTACGACCGGGGTGGACCAGGATGATTTTGTGCATGGCAGGTGGACCAGGATGGTCGACGTCCCACATGTCGGCGGATGAAAGTATTCTTTCCGATATAGTGGACGAGCACCGAGTATTCATTGTTTATTTTTGATGAAAGCTATTGTCTCCACTGTTACGACGGAGGAGTGTGAAACACGGCAACCCAGTGAACTTGGCATGTGCACCACTCCCTCCTTCCTCATGTAATACTACCATAGTGTTGACTATAAGGTTACAACTTTTTCTCACTTTCTCTCTATCTATTTCCTCTCAAATGTTTTTTACCTTTCTTTTTTTAGACACAATTGTTTTTATGACTCTTTTTTATAGAATTACTTTTTTATACCTAGGAGCACGTGTAGAGACGGGCTCCTGCAGATCCCACTCCTTGACTTTGTCAATGCCTCTCTCTCCTCCACATAAGCGGGCTTAGGGCATGTACAATGGTTCTATTGTAGGGATGCCACATAGGATAAATGATAAGGTGGAGGAAAGATAAATCATAAGAAAAGGCTTGTCTTCTCTTATTTAAGAGAAGACAAGAGATGATCTCTTAGCACAATATGTTTCACCATGTTTTTAGGAATAACTAGTTATTGAAGATAAGGCTAAGAGATGATCCATTGTACACATGTTTTTTTTTCATCTCTAAATTACATGCAAGACTTATGATAAGACTATCTTATCAACCATTGTATGTGCCCTTATAGCCCAGAATTTACTGGTACTACTTGCTATGAATGCGGGCAGCTAGCGTCTAAGGGGGGAGCGCGCGCGGGGAGGTGGTGGGGTGGGGGCGGTTCTGGTGGGCTAGGGCGGTCAGAAGCAGGCTTGGAAGCGGTCTGGACTCCCGCATGGCCCACCTCACATTATCACCATATATATTTCTTGGAGTCCGTGCGCGGCGGGCGGGCGATCTCTTCTCCCTCCCCCATCTCTTTCTTCTCAGCCAACGCCCGCCGAGCGATTAGATTTCAGCTATCGATGGTTTATTCAATTGAAGTCCCACATGTCAGTGGAAATTGCAAGACAACGCGTGTCCCCTCTGGTGAGCGGCGTGCGAGCCGAACTGTCGGGGGTGCGACACGTACGAGTCGTAAGTGTGCTGCCTTTTCCTTTTGAACTTGCAAAGCGTAACATTTTCGTGCGATCGATCATAGAAATCCAGAACAAAATGACGAGGGTGGTGCTTTCCCGCGCGTTAGGTGGGGTAGTTTGAGTGATATGACGTGCTACAGTGCCGTCCACTTGCTCCATTTTTATGTAAGCAAGAGTCTACACTCTTATATGTGGGAGGAGTGCGAAACACAGCGGATCTGATTTTGATCGAGGGATAACTGTTCCCTACGAAATAATGGAGCAGTGTTAGCGATTATAGCATGATAGTTAGGGCATCTCCAGTGCTGGCCCTCAAATTTACACCGGCATCTGTCCGAGGACACTGATGGATGCCATCCAATGCTGCCCACATACCTTTCAACAACTATATGAACTAACCGGACGAAATTCGTGCAAACAAAGCAAATTTCAAATTAACCGGATGAAATTCATTACATTTCGAAAACTTATCCTGTAAACTGGACGAAATTCATTACATATTTTGCACAAACCATACTAAAACCTACTGTAAACCTAATCTAAACGAACGCCGGCGCCCGACCACCATGTCCGGCCATGAACCGAGAAAGCCGGCCATTGCCTTTGCCTCCTCCTCATCCGCCTCAATAACCTCCTCCTCCGGAGCACAAGGTTCTGAAGATTTCCGCCTCCACGTCACCGTCAAGTGGCTAATCGGCCGCCGATGTTTATCCCACCAAGCTTGGCGCCGACTGAGTGGAGGAGTGGTGGCCTTCCTGGGACCAGAGCAGCGGCGACCTATCATGCACTACTCTTCCTCGCTGTCGGCTGCGCCCGCGCACGCGCGCCGGCTTCGTGGTCGTGGCGGCGGAGGGCGGCCGGGGGGAGCCGGCGATCTCCTGCGTCTGCTCCTGCGATAGTATGTCCAAGAGAGCTTTGGAGCGCGCCCGGAGCGGAGCCGCCGATGTCCTTCATCTGCTCCTGCGACAGTACGTCCAAGAGAGCTTTGGAGCGCCAGGAGGCCATGGTTGGAGTGGTGCCGACAGAAGGAAGGGACCGGAGGAGAATGAGTGTGGGTCTTTGGCTATGGCTGGGAGCTGGGGCTCAAGTTAATATAGCGGGCGAATGGCAATGAGCCGCGGAAGGCGGATGGACGGCTGGCGCCGGAGTAGGTTCGTCGGTAGCCGCGTGTCATTAATGTGGGCGGCGGACGGAAGGATAGCCGTGGTGTCGTTAACGCAGAACAGTCGCTTGCACCGGGATGCCGCGCGGGTGGCGCTCTCTCGGCCGTCGCGCTGCTGCAATGTCGGCGCCAGTGAGAGGTCGCGTCGGGCGTGAATGCGGACGCTGCTTCAGTGACTTAACAGCAGGTGCGTTGGATCACTGACATGTGGACCCAATGGGCATCTGGCCCGCATGTCAGTGACACACCAACTACACCTGCAGTTAAGTCCGGTGAATGCTTCATTGACGTTCTGGAGAGACGATGACCGTTTCAGGCGGGAAGCGCGCGCTAGCGATGGAAGGGGTTTCGGTAGGCCAGGGCGGTCAGACGCTGGCGTGGTGATAAAATTTGAACTCATGGATGACGAGCCTTTGAAGCGTATGCGGCACGTATTGACAACCAGGCGTCCATGCAACCGCTCTTGTCGCCAGCTAGCCTTTGACGACCACCATTAGACACCACACAACCATGCATAACTTACGAATAATGGACGAATCGATCAGACACACACTCGTGTGCAATGGCACTATGATCGGTTGCTCACGATAGTACATATTGCTTACCATAGTACCCTGATACGTCTCCATCGTGTCTATAATTTTTGATTGTTCCATGCCAATATTATACAACTTTTACATACTTTTGGCAACTTTTTATACTATTTTTGGGACTAACATATTGATCCAGTGCCCAGTGCCAGTTCCTGTTTGTTGCATGCTTTTTCTTTCGCAGAAAATCCATATCAAGCGGAGTCCAAACGGGATAAAAACTGACAGAGATTTTTTTTGGAATATATGTGATTTTTGGAAATAAGAATCAACGCGAGACGATGCCCGAGGGGGCCACGCGGCAGGGGGCGCGCCCCTGACCCTCATGGCCACCCCGTAAGGCAGTTGGTGCCCTTCTTTCGCCGCAAGAAAGCCAATATCCGTATAAAAATCGTGTCCAAATTTCAGCCCAATTGGAGTTACGGATCTTCGGGAATAAAAGAAACGGTGAAAGGGTAGAATCTGAAGCGCAGAAACAGAGAGAGACAGAGAGACAGATCCAATCTCGGAGGGGCTCTTGCCCCTCCCATGCCATGGAAGCCAAGGACCAGAGGGGAAACCCTTCTCCCATCTAGGGAGAAGGTCAAGGAAGAAGAAGAAGAAGGGGCCCCCTCTCCCCCTCTCTCCCGGTGGCGCCAGAACGCCGCCGGGGCCATCATCGTCACCGCGATTTACACCAACACCTCCGTCATCTTCACCAACATCTTCATCACCTTCCCCCATCTATCTACAGCGGTCCACCCTCCCGCAACCCGATGTACCCTCTACTTGAACATGGTGCTTTATGCTTCATATTATTATCCAATGATGTGTTGCCATCTTATGATGTCTTAGTAGATTTTCGTTGTCCTATCGGTAATTGGTGAATTGCTATGATTGGTTTAATTTGCTTGTGGTTATGTTGCTGTCCTTTGGTGCCCATCATATGAGCGCACGTGTGGATCACACCATAGGGTTAGTTGTATGTTGATAGGACTATGTATTGGAGGGCAAGAGTGATAGAAGCTTCAACCTAACATAGAAATTGATGCATACGGGATTGAAGGGGGACCAATATATCTTAATGCTATGGTTGGGTTTTACCTTAATGAACGTTAGTAGTTGCGGATGCTTTCTAATAGTTCCAATCATAAGTGCATAGAATTCCAAGTCAGGGATGACATGCTACCAGTGGCCTCTCCCACATAAAACTTCCTACCGGTCTAGTAAAGTAGTCAATTGCTTAGGGACAATTTCGCAACTCCTATCACCACTTGTCCACACTCGCTATACTAACTTTATTGTGTCTTTATCTAAACAGCCCCTAGAATTTATTTACGTGCTCTTTATATTCTTGCAAACCTATCCAAAAAACACCTACAAAGTACTTCTAGTTTCATACTTGTTCTAGGTAAAGCGAACGTCAAGCGTGCGTAGAGTTGTATCGGTGGTCGATAGAACTTGAGGGAATATTTGTTCTACCTTTAGCTCCTCGTTGGGTTCGACACTCTTACTTATCGAAAGAGGCTACAATTGATCCCCTATACTTGTGGGTTATCAAGACCTTATTCTGGCGCCGTTGCCGGGGAGTTATAGCGTGGGGTGAATATTCTCGTGTGTGCTTGTTTTCTTTATCACTAAGTAATTTTTATTTGATGTTCTAAGTTGTTCTCTGTCTTTAGTTATGGATATGGAACACGAAATACCAAAAAAATTAGGTGTACTTGCTACTCATGGAGATGGGGAACCTCCTAAAACCCTCAATGCTCATTATGTGAAAGATATTATGCACTACTTTAATAATCCTGAGAAAACCCCATTCAATTATACAATGGGAGACACGTTGGATCAACATGAATACTTTAGGGATTATCGCTTGACTCAAAAAGGGAAACCATTATGGGATCAAATTCATATGTTGTATTGGTATGCTCGGCAACTATGCTTGAGATTTGATTATACTTGTTGCTCTAGGATGAAGGCTCCACACCTTCCCTTTTCATGCAAATTTAATGATGATAAAACCTTGGCTTTTTATTCTAATGATATATGATTACTATGACGTGGAACAAATAGAAGAATTCGTTGCTTTTATGGGTGCTTATGAAGTTGAATCTTTGTTTAAAGAGTGTGAAAATCTTGATGATGTTGTTTAAAGATGTGAAAATTTTGCTATACTTAAATATTTCTATGAGAATTATAAATACAATTATGATATTGATGAATTTATTGAGAAAGGCTCCGCTGTCCGAGAAGAGACCAATATTTTGCAGGAGTCTATGGAAGAAGAAATTGATGAAACTATGAGCTCATTGGATGAAAAAGATGATGAGGAGAGCGAAGAACAAAAGGAGGAAGAGCGGATTAGCTACCCGTGCCCACCTTCTAATGAGAGTAACTCTTCAACTCATACATTGTTTAAATTCCCTTCGTGCTTACCGGAGGATGATTGCTATGATGATTGTTATGATCCCGTTGATTCTTTTGAAATATCCCTTTTTGATGATGCTTGCTATGCTTGTGGCCAAGACGCCAATAGGAATTATGCTTATGGAGATGAACTTTCTATAGTTCCTTATGTTAAACTTGAAATTGTTGCTATTGCACCCACGCATGATAGTCCTATTATCTTTTTAAATTCTCCCGACTACACTATATCGGAGAAGTTTGCTCTTGTTAAGGATTATATTGATGCGTTGCCTTTTACCGCTACACATGATGATTTTGATATATATAATATGCATGTGCTTGCCGCTCCTACTTGCAATTATTATGAGAGAGGAACTACATCTCCGCCTCTCCATGTATCCAATATGATAAAATTGCAAGAAACTGTTTATACTATGCATTGGCCTTTACTTTGTGTGCATGAATTGTTCTTTTATGACATGCCGATGCATAGGAAGAGAGTTAGACTTCGTCATTACATGATATATGTTACTTTGTGATCACTACTAAATTACAAATCATTGTTAATTAAAATTGGCTTTGGTATACCTTGGGATCCGGGTGGATCCATTACTTGAGCACTATATGCCTAGCTTAATAGCTTTAAAGAAAGCGCTACCGGGGAGACAACCCGGAAGTTTTAGAGAGTCGTTTATTTCTGTTGAGTGCTTTTATAAATTTTAAAAACAAAGAAAATATAGAGGGGAACCCAAAACTTTTCAAAAAGGAAAGTGAAAGTGAGAAAGACAAGCACTGTTGAAGTGGGGGAGCTCCTTGAACTTAGTTCATGCTCACGGAAACTTTGTGAATTACAGAAACTTTTCAACAAAAATAATTATCCCCTTGTACAATTCCATTGTATTATAAAAATAATGTGCCAAGGTTTGCCTTTAGGATGTTTAGATTGCTTGTTGGTTTGTGCGGTGCAAGACAGAAACTTTGGCTGTAGTGCGTGATTTTACATTTTTTACTGGAACGTCAAACGGATCTCAAACTTTTTGCACTGTCTTTCTATACAAATTTTTTATTTTTACTAATTTTGGCATAATTTTTGCAGTACAAGAAATATGGTGAATGTTCATATTACTACAGACTGTCCTGTTTAAGACAGATTCTGTTTTTGATGCATAGTTTGCTTGTTTTGATGAAACTATCGATTTCTATCAGTGGATTAAGCCATAGAAAAGTTATATTACAGTAGCTACAATGCAAAAAAAATATGAATTGGTTTGCAACAGTACTTAGAGTAGTGATTTGCTTTATTATACTAACGGATCTAACCGAGCTTTCTGTTGAGTTTTGTGTGGATGAAGTGTTCGAAGATCGAGGGGGTCTCGATATGAGAAGGAGGAGAGGAAAGAGCTCAAGCTTGGCGATGCCCAAGGCACCCCAAGTAAATATTCAAGGAGACTCAAGCGTCTAAGCTTGGGGATGCCCCGGAAGGCATCCCATCTTTCTTCAACAAGTATCGGTATGTTTTTGGATTCGTTTCGTTCATGCAATATGTGCAAATCTTGGAGCGTCTTTTGCATTTAGTTTTCACTTTTCTTTGATGCACCATGCTGGTATGAGATATTCCTTGGTTGATTTATAGAATGCTCTTTGCACTTCACTTATATCTTTTGAGCATGGCTTTATAGAATGCTTCATGTGCTTCACTTATATCATTTGAAGTTTGGATTGCCTGTTTCCCTACACATAGAAAACCGCCATATGTAGAATGCTCTTTTGCTTCACTTATATTTGTTAGAGCATGGGCATATCTGTTGTAGAAAGAATTAAACTCTCTTGCTTCACTTATATCTATTTAGAGAGTTGACAGGAACTGGTCATTCACATGGTTAGTCATAAAATCCTACATAAAACTTGTAGATCACTGAATATGATATGTTTGATTCCTTGCAATAGTTTTGCGATATAAAGGTGGTGATATTAGAGTCGTGCTAGTTGAGTAATTGTGAAATTGAGAAATACTTGTGTTGAGGTTTGCAAGTCCCGTAGCATCCACGTATGGTAACCGTTGTGTGACAAATTTGAAGTTATTTGATTGTCTTCCTTATGAGTGGCGGTCGGGGACGAGCGATGGTCTTTTCATACCAATCTATCCCCCTAGGGGCATGCATAGTAGTACTTTGCTTCGAGGGCTAATAAACTTTTGCAATAAGTATATGAGTTCCTTATGACTAATGTGAGTCCATGGATTATACGCATTCTTACCTTTTCGCAATTTGCTAGCCTCTACGGTACCGTGATTGCCCTTTCTCACCTTGAGAGTTGGTGCAAATTTCGCCGGTGCATCCAAACCCCATGATATGATACGCTCTATCACACATAAGCCTCCTTATATCTTCCTCAAAACAGCCACCATACCTACCTATCATGGCATTTCCATAGCCATTCCGAGATATATTGCCATGCAACTTCCATCATCATCATATACATGACTTGAGCATTCATTGTCATATTGCTTTGCATGATCGTAAGATACTAGCATGATGTTTTCATGGCTTGTCCGTTTTTTGATGTCATTGCTACGCTAGATCATTGCACATCCCGGTACACCGCCAGAGGCATTCATATAGAGTCATACTTTGTTCTAGACATCGAGTTGTAATATTGAGTTGTAAGTAAATAAAAGTGTGATGATCATCATTATTAGAACATTGTCCCATGTGAGGTTATCAAAATAAAAGAGGCCAAAGAAGCCCAAATAAAAAAAGAGGCCAAAGAAGCCCACCAAAAAAAGAAAAAAAAGAATGAGAGAAAAAGAGAGAAGGGGCAATGTTGCTATCCTTTTTCCACACTTGTGCTTCAAAATAGCACCATGATCTTCATGATAGAGAGTTTCTTATTTTGTCACTTTCATATACTAGTGGGAATTTTTCATTATAGAACTTGGCTTGTATATTCCAATGATGAGCTTCCTCAAAAAGCCCTAGGTCTTCGTGAGCAAGCAAGTTGGATGCACACCCACTAGTTTCTTTTGATGAGCTTTCATACACTTATAGCTCTAGTGCATCTGTTGCATGGAAATCCCTACTCCTCGCATTGACATCAATTGATGGGAATCTCCA
Source organism: Aegilops tauschii subsp. strangulata (assembly GCF_002575655.3). Lineage (NCBI taxonomy): Eukaryota > Viridiplantae > Streptophyta > Magnoliopsida > Poales > Poaceae > Aegilops > Aegilops tauschii. The sequence continues at coordinate 279,448,229 of NC_053037.3, forward strand.
TAGCCCGTTGATTAGCCACGTCGATGTGAGACTTTCTCCTTTTTTGTCTTCTTTATATTTACCCCTATCATCATACTCTATTCCACCTGTAGTGCTATATCCCTGGCTTGCGCTCATGTATTGCGTGAGGGTTGAAAAAGCTGAAGCGCGTTAAAAAGTATGAACCAATTGCTCAGCTTGTCATCGGGGTTGTGCATGATGGGAGCATTTTGTGTGACGAAAATGAAGCATGGCCAAACTATATGATTTTGTAGGGATGAGCTTTCTTTGGCTATATTATTTTGATAAGACATAATTGCTTGGTTAGTATGCTTGAAGTATTATTGTCTTAATGTCAAATGATAGACTATTGCTTTGAATCACTCGCGTCTTAATATTCATGCCATGATTAGATTATGTGATCAAGATTATGCTAGGTAGCATTCCACATCAAAAATTATCTTTTTTATCATTTACCTACTCGAGGACGAGCAGGAATTAAGCTTGGGGATGCTGATACGTCTCTGTCATATCTATAATTTTTTATTGTTCCATGCCAATATTCTACAACTTTTACATACTTTTGGTAACTTTTTATACTATTTTTGGGACTAACATATTGATCCAGTGCCCAGTGCCAGTTCCTGTTTGTTGCATGTTTTTTGTTTCGCAGAAAATCCATATCAAACGGAGTCCAAACGGGATAAAAACTGACGGAGATTTTTTTTGGAATATATGTGATTTTTGGGAATAAGAATCAACGCGAGACGATGCCCGATGGGGGCCACGAGGCAGGGGGCGCGCCCCAGGGGGTGGGTGCGCCCTGACCCTCGTGGCCACCCCGTAAGGCGGTTGGTGCCCTTCTTTCGCCGCAAGAAAGCCAATATCCGGATAAAAATCGTGTCCAAATTTCAGCCCAATCGGAGTTATGGATCTCCGGGAATATAAGAAACGGTGAAAGGGCAGAATCTGAAGCGCAGGAACAGAGAGAGACAGAGAGACAGATCCAATCTCGGAGGGGCTCTCGCCCCTCCAATGCCATGGAAGCCAAGGACCAGAGAGGAAACCCTTCTCCCATCTAGGGAGAAGGTCAAGCAAGAAGAAGAAGAAGAAGAAGGGGGGCCCTCTCCCCCTCTCTCCCGGTGGCGCCGGAACGCCGTCGGGGCCATCATCGTCACCGTGATATACACCAACACCTCCGTCATCTTCACCAACATCTTCATCACCTTCCCCCATCTATCTACAGCGGTTCACTCTCCCGCAACCCGCTGTACCCTCTACTTGAACATGGTGCTTTATGCTTCATATTATTATCCAATGATGTGTTGCCATCTTATGATGTCTGAGTAGATTTTTGTTGTCCTATCGGTAATTGGTGAATTGCTATGATTGGTTTAATTTGCTTGTGGTTATGTTGCTGTCCTTTGGTGCCCATCATATGAGCGCGCGCATGGATCATACCATAGGGTTAGTTGTATGTTGATAGGACTATGTATTGGAGGGCAAGAGTGACTGAAGCTTCAACCTAGCATAGAAATTGATGCATACGGGATTGAAGGGGGACCAATATATCTTAATGCTATGGTTGGGTTTTACCTTAATGAACGTTAGTAGTTGCGGATGCTTGCTAATAGTTCCAATCATAAGTGCATAGAATTCCAAGTCAGGGATGACATGCTACCAGTGGCCTCTCCCACATAAAACTTCCTACCGGTCTAGTAAAGTAGTCAATTGCTTAGGGACAATTTCGCAACTCCTATCACCACTTGTCCACACTCGCTATACTAACTTTATTGTGTCTTTATCTAAACAGCCCCTAGAATTTATTTACGTGCTCTTTATATTCTTGCAAACCTATCCAAAAAACACCTACAAAGTACTTCTAGTTTCATACTTGTTCTAGGTAAAGCGAACGTCAAGCGTGCGTAGAGTTGTATGAGTGGTCGATAGAACTTGAGGGAATATTTATTCTACCTTAGGTCCTGATTTGGTTCGACACTCTTACTTATCGAAAGAGGCTACAATTGATCCCCTATACTTGTGGGTTATCATACCCTCTCTAGCTAGGCTGTTTTATAGATTGTCGTTTTGATGGACGATATACATGAGCAAGGCCCCAAGTCACGAGTATGACCTTTGGTGTTGAGCCAGGTGAATACATGCTTGGTGTTCACGGAGGCCTCCAGCAAACGTCTAAACAGTAATGTCACGCACCGCCGGGGCGTGCAGATGACGGGCTCGCCGTTTGCGTTGCACCATGAGCAGGACTTTGATTGAGAGGGCGACATGCATGCATTAGCATGGTTTGACAGCGTGAGCGTGAGTGTCTGGATGTCTGCACGTGTACATGCTACTTGCCTCTATGGACGGTGTGCGCTAATGTGTGCATCACGTATAATATAAAAAATCCGTTTGTGCATTTAACGCAAAGTATTTCATTTTCATTTGGCTAACGGGTGTGCGTTGCAGCGACGAGTCCGTGGTTTGATTCCTCACATACACATAATTTTGGTTTTTATTTCTTTCTCCACTGACAGGTAGGCCCGCATAGATAGATAGATAAAGACCACGAGCTGATGAGGCGCATGCGGACTGTTTGGCTGGTCAACCAGAGAAATACAGAGCTATATGCTGAGCCAGTGACCGTATAATCACCATATCTCATATACAATGATCAAAGTGAGCTATCAAGACAAGTTCGATGACCGCCAATGCATTTTACTCGGTAATAAATGACCAGGATTGAAGGGGAATACAAATTTCCTTCATCTTCCGTCCTTGAGCTCTTGACAAACCAATGCACTTTACGGTTGTCCGGCCACTCCACCCCAGAGCTGTCACCAAGCGTCGTTCATGCCACCGCGCCGCACACTAACCGGTAAGGAAGGAATGGCATCGCGCCGCGCCGAGTTCCTCGCCGCCCACGACCGCACACAGAATGGTAGGGAAGCGATGGCATCCTGCCGTGCCGAGTTCATCGCCGCTCGCGACCTCACACCTATATGGGCAGAATTTGAAGCTGCCAAGGCCGAATGGGCGGTAGAGAGGCGGCCAAAGCCGCACATAGGGAGCGGAAAAGTCAGAAAGCACTCAAGAAAAGAGAGGCCCGCCGCCACAAGAAAGAAGAGGACGCACGCCCTGCTGCGCAGAGGTCGGCGGAGATCCAAGCACGGTGGGGTGTCGCCGACAAAGCCGGGAAGGAGAACGACGACGTCTGGCCAGCATGTGAGAAGTAGTAGTACTAGTAGTTAGTGTGTGTGTCTATGTCGCCCGTACATTTGTTTAATTAATTACGAGCATGTACCAGTACTACTAGTTACTACTGTGGTTTTTAGAGCAAATTACCAGTACATTAGCCTAGACTCAATGGAAAAATTCCTATCATATGCATCAAATGGCATCTCTTTCTCTATAGGAATTGAGATGCATGTCATCTCACTTCCTATGATTTTCATATTCCTATAAAATTCCTATCCTATGAACCAAAGGAGGCCTCTGCTGGAGTAACTACTGTAGCTAGCAGTACTGCTGGTACAGTAGTTTTCTTCAAGAAGTGGAATTCAACGAATTCATGATGGTTCCTTAGTCCGAGCAACTTCACAGTGGGAAAGGTTGGGCCTGTGATTTGATGGTTCATTAGTAATTACTACGGCGCGACGACCGGGGTGAGTCTCCCTTGGAGTTATGCGGGCATGGCAAGTGGACCAGGATGGTCGACGTCCCACATGTCGGCGAACGGAAGTATTCTTTCCGATATCGAGGAGCAAGGAAACCGCGTGGTATAGTATCACTGCTGATTTATATTTATTTTTTATTTCTGATGAATGCTAGCGTTTCAACTCTTATGACGAAGGAGTGCCAAACGCGGCACGTGCTAGATGTCCCACACGTCAGCGAAAGGAGTGCGACATGAACAGCGTGGTAGAGCGTCTCCTTTTCTGGGTCAAAGACCACACATAGTAGTACTAGTGGTATGAACGATACAAAGTGCGACCCGGAGAGAAAGACACGTCTGGTTGGAAGGTCTCGGGGCATACACGTAAACAAATATAAAACCTAATATGTGCCTCCAATTAATATAGTAGTAGTAGAGTACTTAGGCACGTACTCCATAACATCACCGAGCATTGCACGTACAACATTTAGTGGTAGTAAGAGACAAATGCCTATATGCCACGCATGTTCATACTATTTGTGCCTTTCTACTTCACTTACTGCGCTACATTACTCAGGTTCGTACGTCCACTCCTGGGTACATGTCCGTCTCGTAGTTGCAGTCCCACGTGTTCTTCATAGATGGAACGATCCATAACTGTGGGCAACGGGAGTCCATATCATCGCAATTAGTGTGGCTCCCCACGATGGAGACTCATCCAAACTATGGCCAGCCTCGACGCGGAGCAGTCGCGTGCACCGGGAAGTGGTGCTCTCTCGGCCGTCGCGCTTCTTCAAAGCCAACGCTAGTGAGAGGTTGCCTCCGCTCATTAATGCGGCACTGACGTTCCGGGGCGACGCTGAACGTTTCACGCGGGAAGCGCGCGCCGGCAAGGGAGGGGGTTGGGTCGGCCAGGTCGGTCAGCCGCTGGCATGATGGTGGTATTGGTTTTGAACCGTTTCAGGTGTAGTATTGGTAGTTTGCAAAACTACTCAATTATTGCACTCAGTTTCCCAAGAAAATGTGGTAAAAATGTTACTCCACAGCCCGCTTCCCTTCTCCTTCCTCTTCCACCGCCTGCGCACGTCCGCGGGAAGCGACCGCTCAACCCTTATATAGGAGTGCTAGCATAAAAATATGCATGCATGACCACTAAAATTTCCAGATTAAAGCACCGCTTCGGCGGGAGTATGGCGTACTATGTCGTTACCTTCGGTCGGGCCATGGCTACCGTGCTACGGCGACGAGAGAAGAGGCGGTGGGAGGGGAATGAATGCAGCTACTGTTTGGGTTCGCCGTCCGACTTAAATAAATGCGCACCATCACGTGTACCCGCAGGTGCACAAATTGTAACATAAGTGTCTGCTTAAGTGGGCGTCACGTAACTGGTGTGTGTGAGAGATTCTGAGAGACAAAGTGCGTGTGTGCGACTCTACTCTTCGAACATGTACTCAACCTTTTGCATCGGGATATAAGTATAATGGTATTACACTTGAGCTAGTGATTACGTGGCCATGTTAACGTGGTTGTGTAAAAAAATGTCACTTCCTGCTTGTGATTTGCGTTATATAATTACTAGCAAGATGCTCGTGCATTGCACGGAACATCAATATGCCTTTTTTACAAAACACATGTTGTGATTGACCCATGCAGGAGTAATCCCATGTGTAAAAACTAATGATATCTCGAGAATTTTATCGGAAAACTGGTATCTCGACAATTTCATCGAAAAAAATGAAAGATGAGAGATAAGGTGAGGAGGAGTGCAACGTGGTGGTGACAGCTGGTGGTCGGACTGGGCGGAGGCATGGGGATGGACGGTGCCGGCAGGCAGCAGCGGCCACCATGCTAGATTGTTCCAGAGACTTCCTTTTTTAATTGCTCAGCAATGAGGTTGTGGGAGATAAGGACGATGAACGACGCAAGGCCTTGTCTGTAAATGTGGAGAGGGGTGCGGGTATCTTTTGTAAAATTGTTATAGTTTGCTTTCTATCCATCAGATATAGATCAGACGGTCTATATTACAAGATGGCAGGCACACCATCATCACCAACTCATTTTTTTTGTAAGAGTAGAGATGATAAGTTTGCTAACTACTAAAGTAAAGTGGATTTTGTCCATGTTATACAAGTAAATTAAGGTGATTTCTTATCATACGGGTAAGGTTGGACGAAGGGTGGTAGGAACAAATGCTCCGCCTAGAGCATGTGTGTGTGAGATGGAGTCTTAGTGTGTGTGGGGGGGGTGCGTGTGTGTGTGTGACGCGGGGTCCTCGGTGGCGGATGTAATTTAAGTGTGTGTGGCTTCATCATAGTGTATGACAGGGGCCACCAACAAGGGGGTGCGAGAGAGAAAAGGCCCGTAGAGAGGGAGGAGAAGGTGTGTGTGCGTGAGAGGAGTCGACATCGAGAGAACGTGTTTGTTCGACAGACACCAAGGAAGACTACTATATATCGATGGTGCATGTAGGCGGGAATTAAGCGAAGGGATGGTCTTATTGGTTTCGGGGATATAGGGGAAGAGTGAGAGAGGGGGGATTGTTAAGTGTGAGTGTGTGTTTTACCCATCCAGGCGGAGGTTATGTGCACACAAGAAGAGAACGATTTGATGTGGCGTTAGGGTTGAGGGTAATTAACTATGTATGGAGACATAGGAGACCTTGAACGTGCATGTGCGAGAGGTATACATGTATACGTGGGATGTGTGTGTGTGCGCGCGAGCATGATCGAGATAAAAGAAAGAAGACATAAGTCATAAGATCAACGATATGGGAGATATCGGTATGACAATATGCATGCATGTGAGAGTGCGGGGAAGAAGGCTCGATAATTGAGCATGTGTTTTTGTCTTTAAGAGATAGTGGCGTGGGCTGGCCAAGTCATCATGCCCCTTATGCCCTGGGCGACACACGTGCTACAATGGGCGGGACAAAGGGTCGCGATCTCGCGAGGGCGACTCGACCCGTGCAGTGTTGTAGCTAACGCGTTAAGTATCCCGCCTGGGGAGTACGTTCGCAAGAATGAAACTCAAAGGAATTGACGGGATGCAGTCAAAATAGCCAAAACCACACCTGTGACCCAAGTTAATTCACGGGGTTTTTTAAATCCCCCACATTGATCTAATGAAAGCGAAGGACCCACAACAATGACAGAACGCCCCCCAATTGATTCTGACTTGTTTTATCGAGAGCAGAGGCGAATTTTGCAAAGGCTTGTAACTCCGCGAATTGCGCTACCAACATATGTAGTGTAGTAAAAAAATGGAATTTAACTCTTTCATGCTTACGATGTTTCGATGAGAATTTCTTGACTTTCCATATATAGAAAGAGATAGACTATAAATGACATCTCCGCCGAATCTCTCATCTGAGAAAGTAGGTCACCTGGGTCGGGTAAAGTAGCGTAGATAAGGCTGGAGAGCATCTTTCTTCGTAGCAGGATCAGGGGAAAGAATGGGAAAGACAATTTCACTATATTTCTTACCGGGACAGGGCCTATCACAAGAATGTTTTTTTTTATCGGGGCGATAACTCTGAAAAGCAAGATTTCCTATCTTTTCTTTTAACTCAGGGGAAATATGATCGGGCGGCGCTAATTCGAATCCCTCGGGCAAAATAAGAATGCTTTCCCATCGTTAATAGATAAAGCCCGATAAGCATGTCTTGGGTTGGTATGCAAATAGGATCTCCCGCTGCATCTATGGCAAGCAGAGGGAGCGAGACACAACGATTGTGCAAAAGAGATCAACCTATAAATGCATGTATGGAGAGACATATATAGTGTGGGCGATCGGAAGCAAGAGTGCGTGCGAGAAAGAAATGTTAACGGAGAAACTACAGATAGATATAGAGATAGAGATGCTAGATAGAGGGACATCGGCTAGTTTGAGTGTTGGAGATGACCGCCGGGTGGTTCAGAGGGTGAAGTTATGTGTGTGTGAGAGAAAGATAAAAAGAGGGCACTTGACTGCATGTAGGGAGAAACATATATAGTGTCCGTGATAGGAAGCAAGAGTGAGGGCGAGAAAGAAGGTTGATGGAGAAATAGATAAATAGAAAGATAAATATGCTAGCTAGCTAGTGCGTGTTAGAGATAGGAGTCAAGTGGATCAGAAGGCTGAGTTATGTGTGTGGGTGTGAGAGAGATAGAGAGAGTGTGTATGTGAGTCACATACAAACAAATATCAGAGAGACATGAGATCCCGAGAGACGGAGTTTTGTGTTTGCGAGAGAGAAAGATATTTCACAACGAGAGTGATAGCTAGAGAGACATATGAGGGAACGCAAGATATCTCTAGGGGAGAGAGTGTGTGTGTGAGCGACATACAAGAGAATGGTGGAGAGATATGAGACCCTGGGAGACAGAGTTTGTGTTTGTGTGTGAGAAAGAGATATTTAAGAGGAAGAGTCGTAGCTTCTCATATCTAAGGACCAAAAGACATCTCTGTGTGAGAGGGGGTGTGCGAGTAGCACACAGGGGAATAGTAGAGAGAAATGAGACCCCGGGAGACGAAGTTTGTGTTTGTGTGAGAGAAAGAGATTTCACATGGAGAATCATAGTTAGAGACACATAGCAGAGAGAAAGATATACTTAGATAGAGATAGAGTGATGAAGGTCGAGGGAGAGAGTACCGTAAGTGTGTTGCAAAGATAAAAGATCATTGTCGACATACAGGTAGCACGAGAGATACCCGAGAGACTATGAACACATATAGGTCCAGAGAGATACTCGTATATAAGCATGAGTGATAGCTATATGAGACGAATATCTGGATTAAAGGGGATTCAAATATTTAAACTGGAGATCACGACATCGATAATATCGTAACGCAAATTGGTGTATGAAACATGCATATTCATTTGAATTTGGGGACACGTGTAATGTTATATAGTTTATCAATATTAGTGATCCATAGATTCTTTAATTAGAGACAATGCATGATTTATATGCAATTAATGTCTAAACGGGATTACACCATATGTTGCGTGTGTGAAACACATTATACATGTTTGAGAAGTAAAAAAACACATGAAACACACATTAATTGGAGACAGTTAGCGAGGAATGCATACATTGGATTTCAACATAAAGTGGTTTCAAATATTTGGAAATCCAAATTAAGATGGATACAGCCTTATGAATCTGAGATCATGCCATTTGTAAACCATATTTATGTATAAAGGGTGTTGTGTTTTTGAAAGTATATATAAAAATGATGTATATAGAATTTTATTCCAATCGCGAATGGATCCTGCCCGAACAAAAATAGAATACAAAGTGGATTCGAATTGAGTTGGCACGGTAAACGTGCACTCTTGCTCTGCAAAAATTCGAACGAAGCGGGGAAAGTCGCAGTAACCACCCGAAACCAAAATCTGCGAGATGGAAATTACTGCCTATCCCTAACATGCAAAGCCTATCGGCTCGATTTCTATAGGTTCCAATAGGGGTTCGTTTGTAATTTCACTCAAACATGACATAACTGCCTCTCACCCGGATTCATGCACGGTGGGCGCCAAAACATAGTGTCTCCTCGGCCGAAATCGACTCCCTCCCCGATTCATACACGGTGGGCGCCAAAAACAAACTCTCGTCGGCAAATATTTGGTGTATGCAAGATTACCGTCCTATCCCCAACCGACTAATATTGCTGTGATGTAGGAAATTTTGAACGGGGGCTAAGTTTGTAAATTTCCTAGCATTTGAGACAAGCGCGCCCTGAAGACATGGCTCCCCCCTTCCTCTCTCCCTCCATTTCCCCATTCGTACTCCGTGGGCGCCAAAACACCCTCTCCACCCCATCCACCGCCGTCCTCCTCCACCATGTCGGAGCTGATACCCCGACGCCGTCGGCCATTATAAGAGATCGACCTTTCTCATCCACGGCTTCGGACTGGGATCCTTGCATCCCGTCCTCTCGCATCATCCCCGTTGTCGTCCACTTTGTCGGCGCTGCTCCTACGACCGTCTCGTCCACCGCGCCCCGCCGCCACATTCTACCCTCCTAGATCTGCTTCCACGCCGCCGACAGCCATCACTACCGCAGCACCATCAAATTCTCAGCAGATGCATACACGGCGCCGCACCAGAGGCGGTACTCTTTCGTATCTGCTCAACTTATTTATCGCAGAAAGAAAATAGATCGCCACTCCTTTACTCTGATTTCTTGTCCATCACTTACTTTCTGGTTGAAAGCAAACATTGGTTGCGAAGTTGCCTTTGTCCGGTTTGCACCGTCAGATCCTCCATGGCACGCTCAACACTATACTCGCAATGCTTATGGTTTTCCCCATTTATATTCCACACTAGTTAAATGACAGTAGACTAAATTTCAAAATTGGGTCAGTCGATTTTTGAGAGCTCACCGGAGTTCGCCGGTGTGAAGGAAGGGGTTCGGGTGGGGACGGTGGTTGTGGGGGGCGGTGGTGGGGCCTCGCCGAATGAAGAAAACTTGATGCGGGTGGGGGCGGGGGTGGGGGTGGGGGTGGCGGAGGAACACTGGCGGTGGGGGCCGGTGGTTCGGCCGGCGGCACGTGCAGTGTTATGTATGGGAAGAATCAGAGACGAGGAAGAAGAAGGGTTAGGAGACGTAGGATCTTCATCCAACCGCCTGAAATGGTCGACTGACCCAAACGACAAAAGTCACGCGACTTGCATGCAGACATGCAGAATATGCTTCCTCTTCTGTTCTTTAACATGTTCCTCTTCTGTTCTTATTTAGTAAGCACAGTATGTTCCTTGTGAGGAAGGGGAGCAGGGACATCTGCAGTCGACACCTCTATTGGGCCGGTTCTGCTAAATGATTTCGCACTTCGAGTTGGTCTGCCATAATACCCCGGAAATGGTGGGAGCCGCGCGGTCTTTGATAGACTAAACTGATAGTAACAGCTGTGCGCCTTCAGATGAATAGAGCTGGCCTGTAGGTGATCGATAGGCTGCATATTAGCAGCGGCAAAACCCTATGTTTCCCAGCCAGTTCCTCTTTCCCGATTTATTTATTGTGGTTATGGTGTACCCCTATTATCTACACTACGATCTGCCTACTGGCTCTACGCTCTCATTATCATGGTTTGGCAATAAACTTTCTATATAGTATATTATGAACCTATCGTCTGCCAACTATCCTTACATCTGGGGCCCCCAACAGGGAGCTTATTTTTTGTGTAGTTGTGCCAGATTATATTAATCTACTGATCATATTACAGCACACATGGGCTCTCTCATCAGAATCCAGTGATAGCACACAAGGGTTTACAGGGAGCCTCTATTATATTACAATATCCTCTGCATTACAAAGATAATGTCACTACTATTTGTGTTTTCGTGCTTTACAGATATTGTACGTAACCACCATGAATATAAGAATGCGCACATTAGAAGAATAGTGCGGAACAGTTCAATGGGTAACAAACTTGGCATCAAGGGATTGAGGTCCATTGTGGATGCAATGAAACCCACATGCTCCCGACATATAGATTCGTATTCAGAATATGATCCTAAGGACTATTCTGAGCTCAAGGAGTCAAAGACAGACGGCCTATCCTGTTCACCCAATAAGGTGTCTGTTCTAATTTGGCAAGGTTTTATTGGTTGCACATATCTTGCATAAGGTGTCTTGCATTTCTTTTGCTTCGTTGCACCGCCATCTGCTTAGTTTACTCATGGTATATGTGAAGATGCCATGCCCATCCATTATCAACACCTATTCCATTTGTCGTCATACCATGTTTTTGTTTGAAATATGCCCTAGAGGCAATAATAAATGGTTATTATTATATTTCTTTGTTCATGGTAATTGTCTATTGTTCATGCTATAATTGTGTTATCCGGAAATCGTAATGCATGTGTGAATACATAGACCACAACGTGTCCCTAGTAAGCCTCTAGTTGACTAGCTCGTTGATCAACAGATAGTCATGGTTTCCTGACTATGGACATTGGATGTCATTGATAACGGGATCACATCATTAGGAGAATGATGTGATGGACAAGACCCAATCCTAAGCATAGCTCAAAGATCGTGTAGTTCGTTTGCTAGAGCTTTTCCAATGTCAAGTGTCTTCTCCTTAGACCATGAGATCGTGCAACTCCCGGATACCGTAGGAGTACTTTGGGTGTGCCAAACGTCACAACGTAACTGGGTGACTATAAAGGTATACTACGGGTATCTCCGAAAGTGTCTGTTGGGTTGGCACGAATCGAGACTTGGATTTGTCACTCCGTATGACGGAGAGGTATCTCTGGGCCCACTCGGTAATGCATCATCATAATGAGCTCAATGTGACTAAGGAGTTAGTCACGGGATCATGCATTACGGTACGAGTAAAGAGACTTGCCGGTAACGATATTGAACAAGGTATTGGGATACCGACGATCGAATCTCGGGCAAGTAACATACCGATTGACAAAGGGAATTGTATACGGGATTGATTGAATCCTCGACATCGTGGTTCATCCGATGAGATCATCGTGGAACATGTGGGAGCCAACATGGGTATCCAGATCCCGCTGTTGGTTATTGACCGGAGAGGCGTCTCGGTCATGTCTGCATGCCTCCCGAACCCGTAGGGTCTACACACTTAAGGTTCGGTGATGCTAGGGTTGTAGAGATATGAGTATGCGGAAACCCGAAAGTTGTTCAGAGTCCCGGATGAGATCCCGGACGTCACGTGGAGTTCCGGAATGGTCCGGAGGTGAAGAATTATATATAGGAAGTCAAGTTTCGGCTACCGGGAAAGTTTCGGGGGTCACCGGTATTGTACCGGGACCACCGGAAGGATCCCGGGGGTCCACCGAGTGGGGCCACCTATCCCGGAGGGCCCCATGGGCTGAAGTGGGAAGGGAACCAGCCCTTAGTGGGCTGGGGCGCCCCCCATGGGCCTCCCCCCTGCGCCTAGGGTTGGAAACCCTAGGGTGGGGGCGCCCCACCTGCCTTGGGGGGCAAGTCTCCCCCTCGACGCCGCCCCCCATGCAGATGGGTTCCTGGCCGGCGCCCCCCCTCCCAGGGGGCCTATATAAAGGGGGGGAGGGAGGGCAGCAGTACTACAGCCTTTGGCGCCTCCCTCCTCCCCTGCAACACCTCTCCCTCTCGCAGAAGCTCGGCGAAGCCCTGCCGAGATCCCGCTACATCCACCACCACGCCGTCGTGCTGCTGGATCTCCATCAACCTCTCCTTCCCCCTTGCTGGATCAAGAAGGAGGAGACGTCGCTGCTCCGTACGTGTGTTGAATGCGGAGGTGCCGTCCGTTCGGCACTCGGTCATCGGTGATTTGGATCACGGCGAGTACGACTCCATCAACCTCGTTCATTGGAACGCTTCCGCTCACGATCTACAAGGGTATGTAGATGCACTCCTTTCCCCTCGTTGCTAGTATACTCCATAGATGATCTTGGTGATGCGTAGGAAAATTTTAAAATTCTGCTACGATCCCCAACAGTGGCATCATGAGCCAGGCCTATGCGTAGTTACTATGCACGAGTAGAACACAAAGCAGTTGTGGGCGTAGATGTTGCCAATTCTTCTTGCCGCTACTAGTCTTATCTTGTTTCGGCGGTGTTGTGGGATGAAGCGGCCCGGACCGACCTTACACGTACGCTTACGTGAGACAGGTTCCACCGACTGACATGCACTAGTTGCATAAGGTGGCTAGCGGGTGTCTGTCTCTCCCACTTTAGTCGGAACGGATTCGATGAAAAGGGTCCTTATGAAGGGTAAATAGAAATTGGCACATCACGTTGTGGTTTTACGTAGGTAAGAAACGTTCTTGCTAGAAACCTATTCAAGCCACGTAAAACTTGCAACAACAATTAGAGGACGTCTAACTTGTTTTTGCAGCATGTGAGATGTGATGTGATATGGCCAGAAGATGTGATGAATGATATATGTGATGTATGAGATTGATCATATTCTTGTAATAGGAATCACGACTTGCATGTCGATGAGTATGACAACCGGCAGGAGCCATAGGAGTTGTCTTTATTATTTTGTATGACCTGCGTGTCATTGAATAACGCCATGTAAATTACTTTACTTTATTGCTAAACGCGTTAGCCATAGAAGTAGAAGTAATCGTTGGCGTGACAACTTCATGAAGACACGATGATGGAGATCATGATGATGGAGATCATGGTGTCATGCCGGTGACGAAGATGATCATGGTGCCCCGAAGATGGAGATCAAAGGAGCAAAATGATATTGGCCATATCATGTCACTATTTGATTGCATGTGATGTTTATCATGTTTTTGCATCTTATTTGCTTAGAACGACGGTAGTAAGTAAGATGATCCCTTATGATAATTTCAAGAAAGTGTTCCCCCTAACTGTGCACCGTTCCGAAGGTTCGTTGTTTCGAAGCACCACGTGATGATCGGGTGTGATAGATTCTAACATTCGCATACAACAGGTGTTGACGAGCCTAGCATGTACAGACATGGCCTCGGAACACACGCAATACACTTAGGTTGACTTGACGAGCCTAGCATGTACAGACATGGCCTCGGAACATGGAGGACCGAAAGGTCGAGCATGAGTCGTATAGAAGATACGATCAACATGGAGATGTTCACCGATCTTGACTAGTCCGTCTCACGTGATGATCGGACACGGCCTAGTTAACTCGGATCATGTTTCACTTAGATGACTAGAGGGATGTCTATCTGAGTGGGAGTTCATTGAGTAATTTGATTATATGAACTTAATTATCATGAACTTAGTCTAAAATCTTTACAATATGTCTTGTAGATCAAATGGCCCATGTTGTCCTGAACTTCAACGCGTTCCTAGAGAAAACAAAGCTGAAAGATGATGGCAGTAACTATACGGACTGGGTCCTGAACCTGAGGATCATCCTCGTAGCAGCCAAGAAAGATTATGTCCTAGAAGCACCGCTAGGTGAAGCACCAATCCCAGAGAACCAAGACGTTATGAACGCTTGGCAATCACGTGCTGATGATTACTCCCTCGTTCAGTGCGGCATGCTTTACAGCTTAGAACCGGGGCTCCAAAAGCGTTTTGAGAAGCATGGAGCATATGAGATGTTCGAAGAGCTGAAAATGGTTTTCCAAGCTCATGCCCGGGTCGAGAGATATGAAGTCTCCGACAAGTTCTTCAGCTGTAAAATGGAGGAGAATAGTTCTGTTAGTGAGCACATACTCAGAATGTCTGGGTTACACAACCGCTTATCCCAGCTGGGAGTTAATCTCCCGGATGACGCGGTCATTGACAGAACCCTTCAGTCGCTTCCACCAAGCTACAAGAGCTTTGTGATGAACTTCAATATGCAGGGGATGGAAAAGACCATTCCCGAGGTATATTCAATGCTGAAATCAGCGGAGGTGGAGATCAGAAAAGAACATCAAGTGTTGATGGTGAATAAAACCACTAAGTTCAAGAAGGGCAAGGGTAAGAAGAACTTCAAGAAGGACGGCAAGGGAGTTGCCGCGCCCGGTAAGCCAGTTGCCGGGAAGAAGTCAAAGAATGGACCCAAGCCCGAGACTGAGTGCTTTTATTGCAAGGGAAGTGGTCACTGGAAGCGGAACTGCCCCAAATACTTAGCGGACAAGAAGGCCGGCAACACAAAAGGTATATGTGATATACATGTAATTGATGTGTACCTTACCAGTACTCGTAGTAGCTCCTGGGTATTTGATACCGGTGCGGTTGCTCATATTTGTAACTCAAAACAGGAACTACGGAATAAGCGGAGACTGGCAAAGGACGAGGTGACGATGCGCGTCGGGAATGGTTCCAAGGTCGATGTGATCGCCGTCGGCACGCTACCTCTGCATTTACCTACGGGATTAGTTTTAAACCTCAATAATTGTTATTTAGTGCCAGCTTTGAGCATGAACGTTATATCTGGATCTCGTTTAATTCGAGATGGCTACTCATTTAAATCCGAGAATAATGGTTGTTCTATTTATTTGAGAGATATGTTTTATGGTCATGCCCCGCTGGTCAATGGTTTATTCATGATGAATCTCGAACGTGATGTTACACATATTCATAGTGTGAATACCAAAAGATGTAAAGTTGATAACGATAGTCCCACATACTTGTGGCACTGCCGCCTTGGTCACATTGGTGTCAAGCGCATGAAGAAGCTCCATGCAGATGGACTTTTGGAGTCTCTTGATTACGAATCATTTGACACGTGCGAACCATGCCTCATGGGTAAGATGACCAAGACTCCGTTCTCCGGAACAATGGAGCGAGCAACCAACTTATTGGAAATGATACATACCGATGTGTGCAGTCCAATGAGTGTTGAGGCTCGCGGAGGATATCGTTATGTTCTCACTCTCACTGATGATTTAAGTAGATATGGGTATGTCTACCTAATGAAACACAAGTCTGAAACCTTTGAAAAGTTCAAGGAATTTCAGAGTGAGGTTGAGAATCAACGTGACAGAAAAATAAAATTCTTACGATCAGATCATGGTGGAGAATATTTAAGTCACAAGTTTGGTGCACACTTGAGGAAATGTGGAATCGTTTCACAACTCACGCCGCCTGGAACACCTCAGCGAAACGGTGTGTCCGAACGTCGTAATCGCACTCTATTGGATATGGTGCGATCTATGATGTCTCTTACCGATTTACCGCTCTCATTTTGGGGCTATGCTTTAGAGACTGCCGCATTCACTTTAAATAGGGCTCCGTCGAAATCCGTTGAGACGACACCGTATGAATTATGGTTTGGGAAGAAACCTAAGCTGTCGTTTCTAAAAGTTTGGGGATGTGATGCTTATGTCAAGAAACTTCAACCTGAAAAGCTCGAACCCAAGTCAGAAAAATGCGTCTTCATAGGATACCCTAAGGAAACTATTGGGTATACCTTCTACCTCAGATCCGAAGGCAAGATCTTCGTTGCCAAGAACGGGTCCTTTCTGGAGAAAGAGTTTCTCTCGAAGGAAGTAAGTGGGAGGAAAGTGGAACTTGGTGAGGTGATAGTCACCCCTTCCGTACCGGAAAGTAGCGCAGCGCGGGAAGATGTTCCTGTGGTGCCTACACCGACTGGGGAGGAAGTTAATGATGATGATCATGAAGCTTCGGATCAAGTTACCACTGAACTTCGTAGGTCCACAAGGACACGTTCCGCACCAGAGTGGTACGGCAACCCTGTCCTGGAAATCATGTTGTTAGACAACGGTGAACCTTCGAACTATGAAGAAGCGATGGCGGGCCCGGATTCCGACAAATGGCTAGAAGCCATGAAATCCGAGATAGGATCCATGTATGAAAACGAAGTATGGACTTTGACTGACTTGCCCGATGATCGGCGAGCCATAGAAAATAAATGGATCTTTAAGAAGAAGACAGACGCGGATGGTAATGTGACCATCTATAAGGCTCGACTTGTCGCTAAGGGTTATCGACAAGTTCAAGGGGTTGACTACAATGAGACTTTCTCACCCGTAGCGAAGCTGAAGTCCGTCCGAATCATGTTAGCAATTGCCGCATACTATGATTATGAGATATGGCAGATGGACGTCAAAACAGCATTCCTTAATGGCTTCCTTAAGGAAGAATTGTATATGATGCAGCCGGAAGGTTTTGTCGATCCTAAGAATGCTAACAAAGTATGCAAGCTCCAGCGCTCAATCTATGGGCTGTTGCAAGCATCTCGGAGTTGGAACATTCGCTTTGATGAGATGATCAAAGCGTTTGGGTTTACACAGACTTATGGAGAAGCATGTGTTTACAAGAAAGTGAGTGGGAGCTCTGTAGCATTTCTCATATTATATGTGGATGACATACTATTGATGGGAAATGATATAGAATTCTTGGAAAGTATAAAGGCCTATTTGAATAAGTGTTTTTCAATGAAGGACCTTGGAGAAGCTGCTTATATATTAGGCATCAAGATCTATAGAGATAGATCAAGACGCCTCATTGGTCTTTCACACAGTACGTACCTTGACAAGATATTGAAGAAGTTCAATATGGATCAGTCCAAGAAGGGGTTCTTGCCTGTATTGCAAGGTGTGCAATTGAGCACGGCTCAATGCCCGACCACGGCAGAAGATAAAGAAAAGATGAGTGTCATCCCCTATGCCTCGGCCATAGCGTCTATTATGTATGCCATGCTGTGTACCAGACCTGATGTAAACCTTGTCGTAAGTTTGGTAGGAAGGTACCAAAGTAATGGCATGGAACACTAGACATCGGTCAAGAATATCCTGAAGTACCTGAAGAGGACTAAGGATATGTTTCTCGTTTATGGAGGTGACGAAGAGCTCGTCGTAAAGGGTTACGTCGACGCTAGCTTCGACACAGATCTGGATGACTCAAAGTCACAAACCGGATACGTGTATATTTTGAATGGAGGAGCAGTAAGCTGGTGCAGTTGCAAGCAAAGCGTCGTGGCGGGATCTACATGTGAAGCGGAGTACATGGCAGCCTCGGAGGCAACACAGGAAGCAGTCTGGATGAAGGAGTTCATTACCGACCTAGGGGTGATTCCCAATGCGTCAGGCCCGATGACTCTCTTCTGTGACAACACTGGAGCTATTGCCCTTGCCAAGGAGCCCAGGTTTCACAGGAAGACCAGGCATATCAAGTGTCGCTTCAACTCCATTCGTGAAAGTGTTCAAAATGGAGACATAGATATTTGTAAAGTACATACGGACCTGAATGTAGCAGATCCGTTGACTAAACCTCTCCCTAGAGCAAAACATGATCAACACCAGGACGCAATGGGTGTTCGATTCATCACAATGTAACTAGATTATTGACTCTAGTGCAAGTGGGAGACTGTTGGAAATATGCCCTAGAGGCAATAATAAATGGTTATTATTATATTTCTTTGTTCATGGTAATTGTCTATTGTTCATGCTATAATTGTGTTATCCGGAAATCGTAATGCATGTGTGAATACATAGACCACAACGTGTCCCTAGTAAGCCTCTAGTTGACTAGCTCGTTGATCAATAGATAGTCATGGTTTCCTGACTATGGACATTGGATGTCATTGATAACGGGATCACATCATTAGGAGAATGATGTGATGGACAAGACCCAATCCTAAGCATAGCTCAAAGATCGTGTAGTTCGTTTGCTAGAGCTTTTCCAATGTCAAGTATCTTCTCCTTAGACCATGAGATCGTGCAACTCCCGGATACCGTAGGAGTACTTTGGGTGTGCCAAACGTCACAACGTAACTGGGTGACTATAAAGGTATACTACGGGTATCTCCGAAAGTGTCTGTTGGGTTGGCACGGATCGAGACTGGGATTTGTCACTCCGTATGACGGAGAGGTATCTCTGGGCCCACTCGGTAATGCATCATCATAATGAGCTCAATGTGACTAAGGAGTTAGTCACGGGATCATGCATTACGGTACGAGTAAAGAGACTTGCCGGTAACGAGATTGAACAAGGTATTGGGATACCGACGATCGAATCACGGGCAAGTAACATACCGATTGACAAAGGGAATTGTATACGAGATTGATTGAATCCTCGACATTGTGGTTCATCCGATGAGATCATCGTGGAACATGTGGGAGCCAACATGGGTATCCAGATCCCGCTGTTGGTTATTGACCGGAGAGGCGTCTCGGTCATGTCTGCATGCCTCCCGAACCCGTAGGGTCTACACACTTAAGGTTCGGTGACGCTAGGGTTGTAGAGATATGAGTATGCGGAAACCCGAAAGTTGTTCGGAGTCCCGGATGAGATCCCGGACGTCACGAGGAGTTCCGGAATGGTCCGGAGGTGAAGAATTATATATAGGAAGTCAAGTTTCGGCTACCGGGAAAGTTTCGGGGGTCACCGGTATTGTACCGGGACCACCGGAAGGGTCCCGGGGGTCCACCGGGTGGGGCCACCTATCCCAGAGGGCCCCATGGGCTGAAGTGGGAAGGGAACCAGCCCTTAGTGGGCTGGGGCGCCCCCCATGGGCCTCCCCCCTGCGCCTAGGGTTGGAAACCCTAGGGTGGGGGGCGCCCCACTTGCCTTGGGGGGCAAGTCTCCCCCCTGGCCGCCGCCCCCCATGCAGATGGGTTCCTGGCCGGCGCCCCCCTCCCAGGGGGCCTATATAAAGGGGGGAGGGAGGGAAGCAGTACTACAGCCTTTGGCGCCTCCCTCCTCCCCTGCAACACCTCTCCCTCTCGCAGAAGCTCGGCGAAGCCCTGTCGAGATCCCGCTACATCCACCACCATGCCGTCGTGCTGCTGGATCTCCATCAACCTCTCCTTCCCCCTTGCTGGATCAAGAAGGAGGAGACGTCGCTGCTCCGTACGTGTGTTGAACGCGGAGGTGCCGTCCGTTCGGCACTCGGTCATCGGTGATTTGGATCACGGCGAGTACGACTCCATCAACCTCGTTCATTGGAACGCTTCCGCTCGCGATCTACAAGGGTATGTAGATGCACTCCTTTCCCCTCGTTGCTAGTATACTCCATAGATGATCTTGGTGATGCGTAGGAAAATT
The DNA here is from genome assembly GCF_002575655.3 of Aegilops tauschii subsp. strangulata. Classification (NCBI taxonomy): domain Eukaryota; kingdom Viridiplantae; phylum Streptophyta; class Magnoliopsida; order Poales; family Poaceae; genus Aegilops; species Aegilops tauschii. The sequence goes on from NC_053037.3 coordinate 279,468,299, forward strand.
TTAAAATTCTGCTACGATCCCCAACATTTTTTCCATTCAAATGTTGTTCTTGTGTTTCAGACATCCAAAAGGAAGAGGGTGATTGCAGAACCTGAAGGAGTACAAGCAAAGTCCTTGAAAAAGGTGGTGCTACCGGATAAATCACATAGCACCCAACGTATATTGGCGATCGAACCAGCGCCGCAAAACCTAGGATATCGCAACTATGATGGTCGCTGCTTTGCTCTTGTGAGTACCTATTGTCCTATCGTTGTCCTTACATTCATACCTGGTGGATTATGTGACATCATTGTGCATTATAGCTTGCTTATCCACTGTTCGCTCCAAATTATCAGATCTATATTAGTGCTTAAATTAATGTAGAATAAACCCAATGCCTATGAAGAAATTTAGTTATGTATTGTTCTTGTAAGTATCTGTTGTCCTTCATCACTGTACTTATATTTGTCAGCTAGTTCTTCATGTACACTTTGCAGCTTATTTTCCCTTGTCCTCCATTTTTCTACACATCAGATCTACATTTACTCTTGCCAAAATATTGAATAAGACCAATGTTACTGAATAAGTTTAGCTCCGCATTGCTCTTGTCAGTGCCTTCTGCCTGTATGCTGTATTTACATTTGTACTCTGCATCTTAAGTTAAATAATTGCCATTTGTTCCTATATTTTCACATCTATATTTACTCTTAACAAAATGTAGAATAAAGGCAATACTCTTGAAGAAGAGTGTGCGGTAAACTTCTTGAATTGCCCCCCCCCCCCCATCAATATGGACAAGGCCTTTATAGAGCCTGTCTTCACTACTAATGTAAGTTTGTCCTCCTCGAGCCTTCAAACTTTGTTGTTTATATTTGGATAGCTATGAGTGCAAATGCTATTTATTTCTGTCGTCTGCATCAAACTGCTTGTTCAAAGTTTATAAAGTAGAAGTACATAAACATAAGTTTGTCCTTCTCAATTTCAGTCTTTAGTTGTACAATGTAGTTCCTTATTCGTACCATGTAAATTAAACTAAACATAGCAAGTTATCTTCTTTAGCACTATGTGTATGCTTGTTTCTTGATCTGTAATCCAGTGGTGTGGTGAGACTACCAACAACATCACAATGTCATATCCTGCTATGTCTCAACTATGAACAATGCCATATAATATTAATGTTATTTAAATCGCGTCTCTTTATTTACCAATCTGAAATGGTATAATTTGACAGTGCACTCACCATTCATGCTTATACGTTGTTTAGAACTACATCTATGCTTGTGTTCTTGATCTGTAATCCAGTGGTCTGGTGAAGCTGGCCGCTCCTGCACAATGCCATTTCCTGCCGTCTTAACTATGAACAATGCCTATTATGTTAATGCTATTTTAAACCGTGTCTCTTTATTTCTGACAAAGAAATGAGATGAATTGACAGCGCTGATGCTTATACGTGCAAAACCTGTTATCTACCTACTTGTTTCTCTTTCAGGGTGACAACACTACTGCTAGGAAGAACTGCCACAATGATAGTGAGATGAACCCATTGTTTGTCCCTCTAACACATATTCCAGAGGAGAAGGAAACACATATTGAGGGTAGGGATATAACCACGAAGTCACATCTTGATGTACTGTCAAACTTACTCAGTGACACAAGCTCGATGAAGTCGCCGCCTGAATCTGTTCGACTTCTTCAGTCTGAAATTCAAGCAGAAATACATGCTTCCGCTCAAATACGACTGGAACTCCAATATCTATGCAAGATTAACCGTAAGTACAGGACGTTTATTGATGCTATGCAGCTTAAGTTGGTGGATATGAGCGCCAAAGAAGTGCAGTCTCATCAGGTTGCTAAGCTACTTGCGCTGCAGCTCCTGGGCCGGGCTAACCTTTCTTGAACTATGATGAAGTGCTGTCGGTTCTGTCTATTATTTTGTCCGCCTGTTAACTTCCACTGGTGGCGACCTATCCAGTTTATGTAATCTGCTGTCTGGTTGCCCTTTATTATCACTAGTGCCGAACTTTGATGCTGAGGGGATGTAATATGCTGTAATTTCTTTGTTGTAAAGTCTAGGTTTATTCTTGGTCGGTATGCTGTAATTTAGGCCGGAAGGTTCAGTGGATCTCGGTGTTGTCGGTCTTCAGGCCAGACCGTTACTCATATGGGCCAAAACGTGGGCCTATAATCATCTTGGGCTATTAGCAGGTCTAAACCTATAGTAGTTTCCCGCCTTTAACAGGCCGAGTAAAGATCTAGCCAGTTGGGCCAGAGAATACCATGGGCCTTTAACAGGCTAAAACCTAGATTGGGCCAGCGTTGGGCCGAAAAATTCACAGGCCAATACAGGCCGAAACTGCCTATGGCCCATGTTTGGCCCAAATAGGACGAGCAGTTAACAGGCCAAAATATATCTCCGGCCAGTTTGGCCCAATAAAATTATGGGCTTTAAGCAGGCCGGTATCCACGCGGGCCATAGGCCCAAAAGTGTCACGGGCCATTATCAGATGGGCTGTAAGCAGGCCTGATTCAACGCGGGCTGTAATTAGGCCTAACTGTTCCACGAGCCATTAACAGGCCGATAGGCCTGTTGGGCTGAAATTTATCCACGAAGACTACGGGCCGTTAAGAGGCCTAAAGTTACTTCACACAAGAAATAGCCCAGTTTCTGCATGGGCCGTTAAAGGGCCTAAAGTTAAACCGGGCCGATAATGTCCCAGATGCACCACGGGCCGCTAACAGGCCGAAACTATTATCGGGCCGAACTGGTTAACGGGCATTTAACAGGCTGAAATATAAACATGTCTTAGAATGGGCCCAAAAGAAGAATGGCCTGTTAACGGACCTGATCCGATATGGGCCGTAATTCGGCCCAAAAACGGCAGGATGTGAATGGGCCTGATCTGCTATGGGCCTCAATTTGGCCCAAAACATGGCAGGCTGTTAACGGGCCAGTCCACTAGTGTCTAAAAAAACATGGTGGGCCTTTAGCTGGGCCGACCTTTTCACCGGAATGGGCCTCTGTTGGGCCGTGCCACGTGTCCACGTATCATAGGTGCCTCCTGTCCAATGAGTGGATGACATCTGTCCCAACGGTGAGCAAACACGTGTTTCCTCCGGCCAATGAGAATTTTACACGTGGAAAATCCCCATTGGTCCGGGCTATTAACGGGTTATCGGATCCAAAACCAGACCCGATAGCTTAACGGTGACCCATTACGGTCGATGCCACGTGTCGGTCACCCTTGACGAAAGCACTTCTATGACGCGGGATTTATCGTCATGGAAGTGCACACTTCCATGATGATAATTTTGGTAATGACATGGAACACTTCTACGACAGCACATGTATGACTATCTTGATTTTGTCATAAAATCGTCATGGATGTACATGCATGACAGAAAACGTGACCTACTGTGACAAACACGTATCATCACGGAAGTGTATTTTTTTTAGGTTTACCTCAGAACTTCGGGTCCATAGCTAGTAGCTAGATGGCTTCTTCTCTCTCTGTGATTCTCAATACCATGTTCTCCCAATGTTCTTGGAGATCTGTCTGATGTAATCTTCTTTTGCGGTGTGTTTGTCGAGATCTGATGAATTGTGGATGTATGATCAGCTTATCTATGAATATTATTTGAATCTTCTCTGAATTCTTATATGCATGATTTGGTATCTTTGTATTTCTCTTGGAATTATCGGTTTGGTTTGGCCAACTAGATTGGTTTTTCTTGCAATGGGAGAGGTGCTTAGATTTGGGTTCAATCTTGCGTGATTTCACCCAGTGACAAAGTAGGGGTAGCGAGACACGTATTAAATTGTTGCCATTGAGGATAAAAAGATGGGGTTTATATAATATTGCATGAGTTTATTCCTCTACATCATGTCATCTTACTTAAGGCGTTACTCCGTTCTTTATGAACTTAATACTCTAGATGCATGCTGGATAGCGGTTGATGTGTGGAGTAATAGTAGTAGATGCAGGCAGGAGTCGGTCTACTTGACACGGACGTGATGCCTATATTGCATAATCATTGCCTTGGATATCGTCATAACTTTGCGCTTTTCTATCAATTGCTCGACAGTAATTTGTTCACCCACTGTATTATTTGCCTTCATGAGAGAAGCCTCTATTGAAACCTATGGCCCCCGGGTCTATTTTCCATCATATTAGTTTCCGATCTACTATTTTGCAATCTTTTATTTTCAGAACTATAAACCAAAAAACTCAAAAATATTTACTTTATCATTTGTTTAGTTTTATCTATCTCTATCAAATCTCACCTTTGCAAGTGACAGTGAAGGGATTGACAACCCCTTTATCATGTTGGGTGCAAGTGTTTGATTGTTTGTGCAGGTATTGGTGATTTGTGCGATCTTCTCCTACTGGATTGATACCTTGGTTCTTAACTGAGGGAAATACTTATCTCTACTTTACTGCATCACCCTTTCCTCTTCAAGGGAAAAACCAACGCAAGCTCAAGAAGTAGCAGCCATCTTCGGGTCTTGGGCCTTCAATAGGCACATCTTATAAGCCGCCTCCAGGCTCTTAAATCTTGGGCCTTCTTAGGCTTTCACTTATGAGTCGCCAACAGTGTAACCCGGCCCCTCCTGGGCGGGCCACACCGCGGGCTTATATCCCCAACAGTTAACAAAAGTAATATTAGAGCACCTAGACCCTTTGAACAAATTAAAGTTGAACCTAATGTTGTTATGGTTAAAGATCTCTTGGCTGATAATATTGATGGGCATGTTATTTACTTCTGTAATGAAGCAACTAGAATTGCTAAGCCTGATACTAAGCCTGTTGGTTGCATGCCTGTTGTCTTAGTTAAAATAGGAGACCATTGTTATCATGGTTTATGTGACTTGGGTGCTAGTGTGAGTGTTATTCCGTTTACCTTATATCAAGAGATCATGAATGATACTGCACCTGTTGAGATAGAAGACATTGATGTTACAATTAAACTTGCAAATAGAGATACTATTTCACCGCTTGGGATTGTTAGAGATGTTGAAGTCTTGCATGGAAAGATCAAATACCCTATTGATTTTCTAGTTCTACATTCTCCACAAGATGATTTTTGCCCCATTATATTTGGTAGACCTTTCTTGAATATAGTTAATATTAAGATTGATTACAATAAAGAAACTGTTAGTGTTTAACTTTGGTGATGTATCTCATGAGTTTAATTTCTCTAAATTCCGTAGACAACCTCATGATAAAGAATTTCCTAGTAAGGATGAAATTATTAGTCTTGCTTCTATTGTTGTACCTCCTACTGGTTCATTAGAACAATATTTGCTAGACCATGAAAATGATATGCATATGAACGAAAGAAATGTAATAGATAATATTTTCTTTGATCAACCACCTATTATTAGACACAGTTTGCATGTTGAAACTCTTGGAGGTCCTCCTCCACCTAAAGGTGATCCCGTGTTTGAGTTGAAACAATTGTCCGATACATTGAAATATGCTTATCTTGATGAAAAGAAGATATATCCTGTTATTATTAGTGCTAAACTTTCAGAGCATGAAGAAAAGAGATTACTAAAAATTGTGAAGAAGCACTGTGCCGCTACTGGATATACTCTTGATGATTTTAAGGGCATTAGTCCCACTCTATGTCAGCACAAGATTAATATGGAGCCTCATGCTAAGGCAGTTGTTGATCAGCAGTGACGATTGAATCCTAAGATGAAGGATGTGGTAAGGACTGAAATATTGAAGCTTTTGGAAGAAGGTATAATTTATCCCATAGCTGATAGTAGATGGGTAAGTCCTTTTCATTGTGTCCCTAAGAAAGGAGGCATTACCGTTGTTCCTAATGATAAAAATGAACTTATCCCACAAAGAATTGCAACTGGTTATAGGATGGTAATTGCTTTCAGGAAATTAAACAAATCTACTAGAAAAGATCATTACCCCTTGCCTTTTATTGATCAAATGTTAGAAAGATTGTCTAAGCACACACACTTTTGTTTCCTTGATGGATATTCTGGTTTCTCCCAAATACATGTGTGAAAAGAAGAACAAGAGAAAAGTACTTTTACTTGCCCTTTTGGAACTTATGCTTATAGACGTATGCCTTTTGGTTTATGCAACGCACCTGCTACCTTTCAAAGATGTATGACTGCTATATTCTCTGACTTGTGAAAATATTGTTCAGATTTTCATGAATGATTTTCCCATTTACGGGACTTCTTTTAATGATTGCTTAAGAAAACTTGATTGAGTTTTGCCGAGATGCGAAGAAACTAATCTTGTCTTGAATTGGGAGAAGTGCCACTTTATGGTTAATGAAGGTATTGTCTTGGGGGATAATTTTTTTGAATGAGTTATTGAAGTAGATAAACCTAAAGTTGATGCAATTGATAAAATGCCATGTCCTAAAGATATTAAAGGTATAAGAAGTTTCCTTAGTCATGCTGGTTTCTATAGAAGGTTTATTAAAGACTTATATAAAATTTCTAGGCCTCTTATCTTTTAGAAAAAGATGTTCCATTTGTTTTGATGATGATTGCGTAGAAGCCTTTGAAATACTTAAGAAAGCCTTAACCTCTGCACCCATTGTTCAACCACCTAATTGGAACTTGCCTTTTTAAATTATGTGTGATGCTAGTGACTATGATGTTGGTGTTGTTCTTGGACAAAGAGTCGATAAGAAATTAAATGTTATCCATTATGTTAGTAAAAACTCTAGATAGCACTCAAAGAAATTATGCTACCACTGAGAAAGAATTTATAACAGTTGTGTTTGCATGTGATAAATTCATATCTTCTATTGTTGATTCTAAAGTGATTGTTCACACTGATCATGTTGCTATTAAATAACTTAAAAAGAAAAATGCTTAACCTAGGTTAATTAGGTGGGTTCTTTTACTGCAAGAATTTGACTTGCATATTATTGATAGAAAGGAAGCTAAGAATCTCGTAGCTGATAATTTGTCTCGAATGGAAAATGTTCTTGATGACCCACTGCCTATTGATGATAGTTTTCCTGATGAACAAATATCTGTTATAAATGCTTCTCGTAATACTCCTTGGTATGCATACTATGCTACTTACATTGTTGCTAAATGTATACCACCTAGTTTCACATACCAACAAAAGAAAAAGTTTTTGATTTGAGACATTACTTTTGGGATGAACCACATCTTTATAAAGAAGGATTAGATGGTCTTATTAGACGTTGTGTACCTGAGCATGAACAAGAACAAATCCTATGCAAGTGTCATTCCGACGCATATGGAGGACACCATGCTGGAGAAAAAACTGCACATAAGGTATTACAATCTGGTTTTTATTGGCCTACTCTCTTCAAGGATGCACGTAAGTTTGTCTTATCATGCCATAAATGTCAAAGAATTGGTAATATTAGTAGACGTTAGAAAATTCCTATGAATTATTCACTTGTTATTGAACCATTTGATGTTTGGGGATTTGATTACATGGGACCTTTTTCTTCCTCTAATGATTATACATATATTCTAGTTGTTGTTGTTTATGTTACTAAGTGGGTAGAAGCTATTGCAACTAGTAGTGCTGATCATAACACACCTATTAAAATGCTTAAAGAAGTTATTTTCTCGAGGTTTGGGTCCCTAGATATTTAATGAATGACTGGTGGTTTACATTTTATTCATGGTGCTTTCCATAAACTCCTTGCTAAATATGATGTCAACCATAAAATTGCATCACCTTATCTCTGCTCCTAATGTCTTGGTACGTAGGTCGTCTTTGGTTCGTTTCGTTCGTTTCCCATCCATGGATCCCCTCCCCCATCGATAGACTTGGAGAGACATCCCCACAGATTTTTTTTCCAAATTAAGCGCCTGCCTCCTCCTCTCTCTTGCATGGAAAAAAACAGAAAAGAACCACTCGTAGATAGGAAGATCCCGTAAAAAGTGGTGCTACCTATACCTGGCCATACCTCGGGCCGGGCCGGGCCTAGCCAAGCCCGATGCAAAAAACCCAGGCCCGGCCGTCGGGCCTGTTTTCTAGGCCCGAGCCCGGCCCAAACACGTAAAAGCCTGTCGGGCTTCGGGCCGGCCCGGCCCGTCTTTCAAGAAAACGCCAAAATGATGGGCCTGGGCCCGGCCCGGCCCGGTCTTCGGGCTCAAAATCTAGGCCCGAGCCCGGCCCAGGAGCGACGTCAGGCCGGGCCGGGTCGGGCTTTTTCGGGCCGGGCCGTTCGGGCCGGGTTGCCCATGGCCAGGACTAGTGCTACCCTTCGGGCTGGGACCAGGCATGGAGCTATCAATAGACCCGTAGAGAGGGGCTCGCCGCTGGCCATGTGTGGACGGAGCGTGTGGCATTGGCGCTCCCGTGCGCTAAATCGCGGTGGGCTTACGCTGCTCCTTAAGCAGCAGGAGCGGTACGCGAAGATAGAGCGCACCGGAACAATTAGAAAGAAGATGGTTGAGCTGGAGATGAGCAACTACACGCCGATATCATCATGGCCAGGTAAGCTTCTTCCCCATCCTAATCCGTGCACTTCTTCTCCATTCCAATTCAGTACTAGGGGCGGACCTCTGCCCAGCACCAGCCGCCTCCGCCATCGATTCACGCCACCAGAAGCCCAGCCGGATTCGGTCCAGTTCCACTCTTTCCAACATCCATTGCGGCCTCGCTGTTCTGCTCCTGTCACAATCATTTTCATGATCCCTCACATAACATGATTTGCAGTACAGTAGAGTAGTCTCAATGTGTTGAGCTGAAACATTCAATATTGCAACAGACATCTTTTTGAACGTGCAGGGGAAGTGTACAGGGACAATGTCAGAAGTGCCCATGTGACGCCAGAAGTATTGCATCGGAGTTATGGGAGAGAAATTGATGTCTGGAGCGCTGGAGTGGTCTTGTATATTCTTTTATGTGGTTTACTGCCTTTCTGGGCAGGTAAGTATTCATGCATATTCAGGAGACATCTTCAGCTTACCATAGTAAACAGCAGGGCTAAAACTTGCAATTTGAAACTATACTGGTGGTTCAAGTTGATTTGAGTACCAGACCGTGGTGGACAATATTTGAAACTTCAAAGGGTTCTTATCTGTATACTGCAGTATAGGCCTTAGGTAGTACACCATCTGGGGTCATGAATGAAGAGTTCTGCATTTGTATAGATTATATATGTCATTTACCATAAACAATAGTACTTGTTTGTGTGCAAAACATCTGTGGCTCAAAGAAGGTGGATAATATTTAAAAGACCTATCGATAGCGCAATCCTATTAAGAATGAAGCGATTCAAGGCGATGAGCAAGCTAACACAACTAGCGCTTAAGGTGAATTATCTAGACATGTGCTAGTAGAATATTATAACTGGAAGTGAATTATTGTTTCACTTCTTGTGAAAAAATCTGAACGGAACTTCTCTCAGTATGGAGAAAAGAAAAATAACATAAGAGTTCTCATAACGCACATTGGAAATTCTTTTGGAGTTGGCACTGATGGATGAAGTCTCAACATAAATCAAATCGAGTTCATAACAACATTCTGAATATCATTTGGAACCTAACTTACATTCACTAATTTGGATTACAAGAAGAAAAATGAGCATTAAGCTCAGTCCAAAAGAAGCACTACAACACCTGAACTTCATTAATAGATTCACTCCATCTTGTAATGCACCAAAATACGGTTCAGCTTCTTCATCAACGAGAGAAGTTTTATGAAAAGCTCAGTGCATACAAGTTCAGAAGCCCTGTATATTCAGGAAGCTTCTATATTCAGAAACTTCATCTCATACATATTCCCGGATTTATCCAACCAATTCACAAGTTAAAGATATCAATAATTTAACATTCACAACACCAACATCCATGGATTACAGTAAAAAGCAAAAGGCTCGCACGAGATTCTGAAGAACAAGAAATATTCAATTCAGCTACAACCTTTAACTCAGCGATCGAGTGCTACAAAATCAATCACCCATTGAGAAGCGGTTCGTTCTGCGAGCATGTGTGGTAGAGCCTCAGCCCCTGAGTGCCGTCGCACTGGAGCAGTAGCGCTGTTCTCTTGCGTCAACTCGGCAACCGGCTCAGTGGCTCGCCCTCCTTAAGGGCATATCCCCCTTGCGGCGTTAGAAAATGGTTTTTCCATCGAGTGGCGATGCGGCGCATTAGCTCGCCCTCCTCCTCGAGGGCATATTCCCCCCTGTGGCGTTAGGAAATGTTTTTCCATCGAGTGGCGCCGCGGCACAGCTCCGGCAGCTGCGGCTCCCATCAGCAGCGCCTGTTCCCTCCAAACTAAAAATGAACGGGCGTTAGAACGACACACGACACCCATCGGGGTTATCTGCAAAAGCATGTTTAAGTGGACATGTGATCTTTCACCATATACATTGCCGATTGAAGGCTCCATGAAAATTATGCTTAGCTGCCTACACAAATTGATAGTCTGGCTTAAAAGTTACAACTATAACTTAGCTTATTGTTTGGCTTACAAGTTACAACTATAACTTAGCTTATCAATTAAACTAACAGTTCACAAAAAACCAAGCTAAGTACACTGCCATATTTTAATCAATAAATTTTGTCAGCGGATATCCACTGGTTGACCCAGCCCTCTGTATACACGACCTAGTCTTCCCCCCTCTCTGCGCACTAGGCGCACGATCTCCACCTGTGCACGACTGCACAACGGCTGTACTCTGAAACTGTATATATGCAGAGCTAATGCATCGGCATGCACTACGGTGCATTGCATTCTCCTGTTCCCTGCTCACATGGTATCAGATGCTCTCTATCTCCTGAGCCTGTAACTCCTCTTCCGCTGCCCTTCTGCACCGCACTCCTCTCGCCATGGCCGCACCACCTCCACCTCCCCCTCCCCCTCCGGTCAGCCATGGACCGACCACCCCCCCTTCGGGCCCCAGCCACCTCCAACCCCCTGCTCACCCCGTCCGCGCTAGCCAACTCCACGCGCGGCGGCGCCCTCTTCCCTCGTGAGCCTGACAGCACTTCATCTGCTGCGATGGCCGCCCTCGCATCACCTCTGGCCGGGATCTTCATCAACCAACATGTCCCGCTTGTGCTCACCCTGACGCCGCCAAACTACACCCAGTGGCGCACCCTCTTTGAGGTTATGTTCGCCAAGAGCGGCGTCACCGACCACATCGTCGACCCACCTCGCGCGGCGGCGCCGTACTGGCTCCAAGACGACGCACACATTGTGTCATGGCTGTACAACCGGGTCAGCCCGGAAATCTTCGGCCTTGTTCACCAACGGAACGCCACCGCTGCACAGCTCTGGGCCTCCATCGCCACCCTGTTCCTGGAGAACGCCGAGCATCAGGCCGTCTTCCTCGCTACGGAGTTCCGCCGGATCGAGCAGGGGTCCTCCTCTGTCATTGCCTACTTCGCCCGCCTGAAAGACTGCGCTGACCGCCTGGCCGACCTCGGCGAGCCCGTGACTGACCGGGACCAGGTACTCAACATGTTCCGTGGTCTCGCTCCTCGTCTCCACTACGCCATCCCGATTCTCACCATGCAGCGGCCTCTTCCCACCTTCCTTGCTTGCCGCGCCTTTCTGCTTCTGGAGGAGAGCCGTCACGCTGCACAAGGCGCCGGCTCCACCGACATGGCCCTCCACGCCGCGCGCTCGCCAGCCTCTGGTGGCTTGGGTGGCAGCAGCTCCGGCGGGGGCGGCCGCTCCAACAACAACAACAGCGGCGGCGGCCGCTACAAGGGCAAGGGCAAGGCCCCTGCCAACTACGGCGGGGGCAGCGGCGGCAACTCCGGCGGGGGCTCCTACCACAACACCTCGTCGTCGCGCCCTCCTACGCCATCCTCGGCGCCCTGGACCGGCATGGTTCATGCCTGGGCGATGCCATGGCGTCCCCATGCCCCGGGCTCTGGCATCCTGGGTGCGCGTCCCGACGCGCCTCCACCGTTCGTGGGTACCGCGGCCGACTACCCGACGGCGCCGCCCTACGGCTCCCCTGCACCCTACGCGTCGGCGCCGCCCTACGGCTCCCCTGCACCCTACGCGTCGGCGCCACCCTACAACGCGCCTGCCGCGCCGTCGTGGGACCAGAAGGCCCTCATCCATGCCTTGAACAGCATGTCCATGCAGGAGCCCGCCCCGCCGACCTCCGCTGGCAGCGAGTGGTACCTCGACACAGGCGCGACGTCACACATGGCCTCGTCCTCAGGTATGCTCGCATCCTCTCACCCCACTGCTCTCTCCCACATAGTTTTTGGCGACGGATCGTCCTTGCCTGTCACACACTCCGGCCACCAGATCCTTCCCACTACATCTTCTCCACTCTCCCTCCGAAATGTTCTTGTCTGCCCAAATATAATCAAAAATCTCATCTCTGTTAAAACCCTCGCTCACGATAATCCCGTTAATGTTGAGTTTGATGACCTCGGTTTTTCTGTCAAGGAACGGCGCACAAAGAAGGTGATCCTCCGATGTGATGACGACGGCGAGCTCTACTCCGTCACCACAACTCCCATGCACCACAGCCTTGTCGCCGCCACCGTGGATCTCTGGCACCAACGTCTCGGTCACCCGGGGCACGATGCCTTGGCGACCACTCTGCGGCAAGCATCGCCTTCTACAGTCGCTGCACCTGCCCACACCTGTCATGCCTGTCAATTAGGGAAGAACACCAGACTACCGTTTACAGTTTCGCAACATGTATCCTACTTTCCTTTTCAGCTAGTTCATTGTGATGTGTGGACCTCGCCTGTACAAAGTTTATCTGGATACAAATACTACCTAGTTGTGCTCGATGATTATAGTCACTTTGTCTGGACATTCCCTCTTCATGCTAAATCTGAAGTTCTCCCCACCTTACTCACCTTTCAAACCCTCGTCTCTCGCCACTTTAACCTAAACATTCAACACTTCAAACAGATAATGGGCGCGAATTCGACAATCACTCCAGCCGCGAGTTCTTCTCCACACACGGCATTGCTCTACGCATGTCGTGTCCTTACACCAGCCCACAAAATGGCCGCGCCGAGCGTATCTTACGAACCCTAAACGACACTGTTCGTAGCCTCCTAATCCACGCCTCCATGCCATTTTCCTTCTGGGTAGAAGCACTGAACACCGCCACCTTCGTTCTCAACAGACGTCCATGTCGCCCGCGCCACAATCTCACTCCGTTCTACCTGCTCTACGGTGCCCACCCAGACTACACAAACATGCGCGTGTTTGGATGCCTATGCTACCCTAACACCACGGCCACTGCTGCTCATAAACTCGCTCCCCGATCGGCACCATGTGTTTTTCTCGGCTACTCGCCGGACCACAAAGGGTACCGTTGCTACAACCGATCGACCGGTCGAGTTCTCACTTCACGGCACGTCTTCTTCAACGAGAGCTCTTTCCCCTACCGCACCACTGAACCCACACCACCCGCGTCGGCTGATGATGATGACAACTATCAGTCACCGAGTCCTCCAGATCGTTGGACCGTGCGTAGTGCCTCACCAGCTACCAGTGTGGCCACGGCCAACCCCCCTGCGCCCTCGACGCCTCAGTGCCAGTCACCACCAGCACTCCACCCCTGCCGATCACCCACCCCATCTACCTCCCCGCACACACCTCCGAGCAACGACAACCCATCGCCAACCCCGTCACCCCCTCCGCCTCCCGCCAAACCCACGCAATCCCACGCGCCCCCCGTGCCCACACACCGCATGGTCACCCGTGGTATGAATGGCATCTTCCAGCCCAACCCCAAGTATGCACTCCAAGCTCACGTAACCATCATTTCCCCCATAACCAAATCCGTGCGCACGGCATTGCGCGATCCGTTTTGGCTAACAGCTATGCAGGAGGAGTACAGGGCGTTGATGGCGAACAACACATGGACGCTAGTGCCGCGCCCACCCGGTGCCAACATTGTCACTGGGAAGTGGCTATTCCGGCACAAGCTCAAGGCCGATGGCTCACTGGAACGATACAAAGCCAGGTGGGTGGTCCGCAGCTTCTCACAACGACCGGGCGTGGACTTTGACGAAACCTTCAACCTTGTCGTCAAGTCTGCTACCGTTCGTGTCGTGCTCGCCATTGCCGCGTCGCGAGACTGGCCCGTCCATCAAATGGACGTGAATAATGCCTTTCTTCATGGGCAGCTGGCCGAGCGCGTCTACTGTCAACAACCTGCCGGCTTCGTCGACCACGACCACCCCGACTTCGTCTGCCTCCTCGACAAGTCTCTGTATGGCCTCAAGCAGGCTCCCCGTGCCTGGTTCGACCGGTTCGCCGCGTTCCTGCGCACGGTCGGCTTCACGGCGGCGCGCTCCGACCCGTCGCTGTTCGTGTACCACTCCGATGGCGGCATGGCGTACCTCCTCCTGTACGTCGACGACATCGTGCTCACTGCCTCGTCGCGCTGTCTTCTACAACACATCCAGCAACGCCTCTTCTCCGAGTTCTCGATGAAGGACCTCGGTCCGCTCAACTACTTCCTCGGCATCAGCGTCACGCGCAGCAGCTCTGGCTTCTTCCTGTCGCAGCGCAAATACGCGGAGGAGCTCCTGGACCGCGCCAACATGAACACGTGCAAGGCCTCGCCGACGCCCGTGGACACTCGTGCCAAGCTGTCTGCATCCGATGGCTCTCCTGTTGCGGATTCCTCGGAGTACAGAAGCCTGGTCGGGGCTCTCCAGTACCTCACCATGATTCGCCCCGACCTCGCCTATGCTGTCCAGCAAGCATGCCTACATATGCATGATCCGCGGGACCAGCACTTGGCGCTCGTCAAGCGCATACTGCGGTACCTGCGGGGGACGACGACGCACGGTCTACACCTACATCGCTCGCAGGCCCTCGACCTCGTCGCCTATTCGGATGCCGACTGGGCCGGTTGCCCGGACACGCGACATTCCACCTCCGGCTACACCGTCTTCCTCGGCGATGCCCTGATCTCTTAGTCCTCAAAGCGTCAAGCCGCGGAGGCCGAATATCGTGATGTCGCCAACGTGGTTGCCGAGTGTTGCTGGCTCAGGCAACTTCCGGGAGAGCTGCGCGTCGACGTCCCCAAGGCCACGGTCGTGTACTGTGACAACATCTCCAGTGTCTACATGGCGGCCAACCCTGCTCATCACCGGCGTACCAAGCACATCGAACTCGACATACATTTTGTTCGGGAGAAGGTGGCACTTGGCGAGCTTCGTGTTCTACACGTCCCAACCACGCAGCAGTTCGCCGACGTGATGACAAAGGGGTTACCTACAGCTGCATTTGAAGAATTTCGGTCCAGCTTGTGCATCCGGCCATCGGACGCTCAAACTGCGGCGGGGTGTCAGCGGATATCCACTGGTTGACCCAGCCCTCTGTATACACGACCTAGTCTTCCCCCCTCTCTGGCACTAGGCGCACGATCTCCACCTGTGCACGACTGCACAACGGCTGTACTCTGAAACTGTATATATGCAGAGCTAATGCATTCTCCTGTTCCCTGCTCACAAATTTGAAGCAACACATATGCTTGAATCGACTAATTCGAGAAACATCAGGTAATTATAAAGTACAGGCTCCAAATTAGCTACTAGAAATTAACTTCTCCTTAAATAATTCTTAGAAACTAACTGTTCATGATGTAACTTTGATAGAGGACAAATTTAATAGATTGCGGTACTGCTATCAAACGAATGCCTACTTGAAAAACAATGTAAGCATTTAATTTGTTGCCAGAAATTTGTGTGAACCTGTCTGTTGGAGTGGAGGCCCAGCCGGACTCTCTCCCAGTGTTAGCGCCTACTGCTCGGAGCGGCGAGCTTCAATCAGTGGACATCGGAAGAGCCCTGTTGCCGTGCAAGTTGGAGGAGAACACGACGCCCTCGGCACCAGAAATTGGCCTAGGATGGCAGATCGACGGTGCCGCTCGCCTGATGTACAAATCGTCCTGCAAGTTGCCGTTGGCAGCGGAAGTCGGCCAGGGATGGCCAGAACAATGGATGGCTTGATGGCGGCCGGATCCGGCTGCTCACCCAGACACGTCGCGGGGAGTGAAGAAGGCGGGCGAGATCCCGATGGAGTGGATAGGTGGCGCCGGTGAGCATGGAGCAGAGGGGATGGTGAGAATGGAGGCAGGGACAGGCAGGGGTGGGGGGGGGGGGGGGGGGGGGGGGGGGGATATGGCGACCGGGACGCCGTGGCGGAGAGGGATGGCAGGGGCGACATCGTGGCACAGAGGAGTGGGAGGGTGAGAGACTTAGCGGTGCGTGGGTGAGAGAGTGAGAGGGGTGCGTGCGGTGAGAGAGTGGCGGAGGTGATACGACATGGTAGGTAAGCTAAAAAACTAGGTAGGTGAAAAATAATTTGTTTTTACTCATGTTTATTAATATAAAATATCATTTACATATATTTTTAATTAGGGTACCCAGTTTTTCTTTTGCAAATAAAAGCAGTTGTCTTAGTCTCACATTTGTTTTTATATACTATACAATATATACTTATATAATGTAGTATAAAATATTATTTATATTTTTATTCCACTTTTGTTCGTCAGAGAAAGAAGTGATGGATTTGGATGATGTTTTAAAAATATCAACTGACATTAACATGTGTTATGGAAAAATATTTCAAAAGCCCGTGGCAACGCACGGACATTCTACTAGTCATCCTTATTGTAGTGCTCAAGTTGAATTGAGCAATAGAGAAATAAAGCTAATTTTGCAAAAGAGCGTTAGTAGATCTAGAAAGAACTGGTCTAAGAAACTTGATGATGCATTGTGGGCATACATAACTGCTTATAAAAATCCTATGGGTATGTCCCCTTATAAAATGGTTTATGGAAAAGCATATCATTTTTCTCTTGATTTAGAACATAAAGCATATTGGCAATTAAAGAACTTAACTATGTTTTCAAACTTGCTGGTGAAAGGAGGTTATTTCATATTAGTTCTTTAGATGAATGGAGGACACAAGCTTATGAAACTGCTAGGTTATTTAAGGAAAAGGTTAAAATATGGCACGATAGAAGAATACAAAAACGGGATTTAAAACAGGAGATCGAGTTTTATTATACAACTTCCATTTAAGATTCTTTCCAGGAAAGCTTCTCTCTAAATGGGAAGGAGCGTATATCATTGAAGAAGTTTATCGTTCTAAAGATATCAACATAAACAACACCGAAGGCACTAATCCGAAGGTGGTTAATGGGCAAAAAATTAAACATTATATCTCAGATACACCCATTAATGTTGAAACCAATATTATCCAAACTATGACACTAGAAGAGCACATAAGGGAAACCTCCCAGAATGCTCCAAAACCCTGAAAAAGGGGTAGGTACGTGGTACAGTAAGTAAACCGTCTCCAAAAGTTCCATAAAAGTACTTTCTGTCCATTTTGGAATATTTAAAAAATTAGGACAATAATAAACAGTCTGAAAAGTGCACGAGGGAGCGACAAGCCCGAGGGACGTGCCCTACCCCCTGGGCGTGCCTCCCGGACTTGTGGCCCCCTCGTGGACTTTCCCGACTTTTTTTTTCTTCTATGTTATTTGTCCTGCACGAAAAAAATTCATTATATATACTTCCTGATGTTTTGACCACCATATCACGAGGTTCTCCTCTGCCTTTGTTTCGTGCTGTTTTCTGACAGATCTTAAGGTATGTCATCCCAAGATTCGGTTGGAGAGAGCCATGCTTCCCATGCTGTTGCAAACCCAAGAGTCTATGATGATGAAGACCATTATGGATGGTCGATCAATGAAGATGTCGAAGCTGACTTAAAGAGGTTCGATTCCGTGGAGCAGGAGGAAACCTCTCGACCACCGCCCAGGAACAGGCATGTGGAATATGAGGGATCGAACTTGCCGGATACGGTTAAACTCCCCAACACTAAATTTATTCTTATCATAACATGAAAAAGAGCGTTGCTTCATCTCCCTCAGCCATGAAAGACCCTGGGTGGATGGTGCATTAACTATTATCTGGAAGCTCTAGAAGGAAATTATGGATCTTAAGCACTAAGTCAATAAGATTGAAGAGGAAAATCGCATCCTCAGGGACATGATCGCCAAGAACATCCCATCACCATCACCAAAGAAGGAGACTTGAGCACACGGGCACGGGCACTCCCCTTGGCTTGTGCCAAGCTTCCACAGGTGCCTCGGTATCGTATCACCACCACTTTATCATCATTATCTATCTTAGTTTGATCCTTAGTTATTTTCTAATTTAGAAGAATAAAGTTTTAGTATGGTCTATTTCCGAGTGCTTGCTTAGTGATCTATCTATCTATCTATCTATCTATGTAATCGTGTGCGAGATATTAATAAAGAGTAGTTTGAGTTTTGCTTTGCTTTGCTTTCTTTTTTCAATCTGAGCAATGGAAAGTAAAAGAATAAGAATATCATATGCTACTCCCATGGGGAGTAATGACTTCACATAAAAGAAGTATAGTTGATAAAATTTGTTGGAAGTTGACAAGCATAGCATTGGTCATTGGTGTAGTTCATGAAAAAGTGGTGAAGAGAGGTCTCACATATAAATATACTATCTTAGACATCTTTTATGATTGTCAGCCCCCATAAAATATTTTATATCAATTAGTCGACGTTGGACAAGGAAGACAACGTAAAGAGTTATGGTTGTTTACATTCACATATAAGTTATATTGCTATGGATATTCTAACATGTGGTGCTTGTCTACGATCTTTTGCTAGCCTGCAATTCGCACTAAGTAGAGATACTACTTGTGCATCCAAAACCCATAAACCCAGTTTCATGTCATGAGAGTCCACCATATCTACCTATGGATTGAATAAGATCCTTCAAGTAAGTTTTCATAGGTGCAAAGCAATAAAAATTGCTCCTAAATATGTAAGATTTTTTATTGTAAGGGAAAATAAGCTTTGACGATCTTGTGATGGTGAAGAAATAAAAGCAACAGACCGTGTAATAAAGGCTGCTATCACAAGGGGAAATATAAAGTAACGTTCCTTTGTATTAAGAGCTTGCACATCCAAAAGCAAAGCACATGACAACCTCCGCTTCCCTTTGTGAAGGGCCTATCTTTTACTTTGATGTATTTATTTTTCTACAAGAGTCAATAGTGTTCATCCCTATTCCTCTCTATGTACTCTCTAGTGACAAGTATCATGTGGCAGATAGATCCAGATAGATATATATATACAGTTGGATCTAGGTGATCACGAGTTATTATTGTTGACATTGCCCTTGAGGTAAAAAAAGTTGGGAGGCAATACCATAAGCCCCTATCTTTGTATGTGTCTGACTAAGACTTTTGCTCTATAAATATGCCTTGAGTGTCAGCAATCATAGAAGACTAAATGATGGTTGAGTATGTGAACTTGCTAAACATTGCTCTTACATAGACTCCTTTTGAAAATATAATGGATTGTAATTGTTTCAATGACTGAGATCATAGTTTGTTAGTTTCCAACAAAGTTTATGTTTCATACTTTAGCTTGTGATGAATTGTTACTCTAGCATGAGAAGTTTAATGATGATATATTGCTGCTATGATAATGACCATGATACTTCCATGTCCATATTTTATTTTTATCGACACCTCTCTCTCTAAACAGGTGGTCATGATTATCGATATCGGCTTTCGCTTGAGGACAAGCGAGGTCTAAGCTTGGGGGAGTTGTGTCGGCGTGGAAGCAGTATTACCTATGGGGCAGGGGGCCCTTTATGGTTCGGCATGGGGACAACCACGTTGCACAAAGAGCAGAAGCAATAGGGAACGACGCGGCGGTGGACATCTCGCTTTTTACCTAGGTTTGGGCCGTTTTGCGGCGTAAAATCCTACTCCTGCTTTGGTGGATTGATTTGGAGGTGGACGAAGGCTCGACACGCTCTCGCCAGGCAAGGGTGCCTCGGGGAGAGCGACGTGAGCTTACAAGTGCAGGGGGTCAAAGTGTTCGAACCCTTTGCTAGGTTGCCTCGGGCCTCCTTTTATAGGTTAAGGGGTGACCACAGTGGTAAAATAGTCATTTGGGTGTGATTAGATACCTAACAGTGCTATCATACCTAACTTTGGCAGTTAGGACAAAGTGCATTAAATGCACTACTAGCTGCCATGTTGAGGGCGAATCCCGGCAAGCCTGTTGCGCAGCTTATCCGCCTCTTCTCATCAGCTTGAAACGCCTCCATGACGGGTGTCAATAAAGCTAATCTCTTCTCTTTGATGCTGCCACGTGCCTGATACGATCCACCTGGTTGCTTAGCACCTTGACACCACACTGATAAATGACCTGGGTGCGATCGGGTGGAGCGATGTCGTCTTGGTGATGATCCTTTGAAGGAGCTTGGCGGGGTTTGATCTTGGCGGCCTCGACAAGCCTACCGGGGTGAGTCTGGGCTTGTCCTCGGGTGCGGCCTCGACCTGACCAGGCTCTCTTGCCCGGCAAGGGAGGCCCTCCCTAGGTGGCCTTCTGCATTCTTGTTCTTCTTAATTCTCTCCTTGATCTCACGAAGAGCGACTTTTCTGGCTTGACTTGATGCCATACCTTGGAGATTGACTATGCGATTGTCGCCATGCGTGTGCATGGGTTCGGTCAGCAAACATGGATGTTTGTTGCACCGACAGGAGGCCCCGGGCCTGGCCCACACGTGCTGCTGGGCATCGTTGGGGTAGGCGCTAACAATGCACAGGCTGGCAACATGACCTTGCCGCGGCAGGATCCAAGCCTCTGATATTTTCTTTGCTTCTTCATTAACCTGAGATTGAATCAATCCCAGGCTCTACGCAATTCGTGTGATGTCAGACGATGTGGGTCTACCCATGTAACGAGCCAGGCGACACCCCATGTTCGCGGGGAGTTAATTGAAATGCCCGCGCATGACCCCGTGGGAGGGGGTAACTACCATTTTACTCTTCCCACCATGCCTACCATTTCCACCATGTACGTTGCATGCATTGCGCCAGGTAGGTGGTGCGCGTGTAGGGTACGAGAATGAGTGTCATGGCAGAAAGTATGGTGCCTCGGATTGGCGTGGCAGGGCGGTCGGCAAATCTGGGTGCTGTCAGTGGCACATATGCATCGGATTGGCGGAACGAGGCGGTTTCCACAGGATAGTGGGGAGCCACCCCCTTGCCACGCTCTGCTATAAAAAGGGATCGCGGAGGTGAATGAAAGGGCTCACCCACGCATCTTCTCCTTCTCCTTCTCGTGCCCTTCTCGCGTCCTTCTCCCATCATGGTGAGAGGAAGAGGGCGCGCTCAAGCTCTGGCGGCGGCAACGAGGGCCTCCTCTCGGCACCGCATCCCCGCCCCTGTTGGGGACGGAGGGGCAGGACCTAGTGTGCAAGGTGGTGCCGCAGGACGTGGTCGTGGCCGGCGTGGTGTTTGGGGCTCGGGAGGACGTGGCAGTGCTCCGGTCGCCCCTCCCCCCGCCGCCCTGACTCCAATGGAGGGCCATGTCGGGGACACGCCGCTGGAGTTCATTGTGAGGCTGCACGAGCCCCTACGCAGCCGTCTTCGGCTTCCTGGTCCTTCTGCAAGGGTGATGGAGGTTGAACAACCACACGGGTTCAAGTTGCACATGAGGGGTTGCTGTAATGGCAACATGCTGGTGGATGTTGAGTTCGCTGCACCTCATGTCATGCTTCTCTAGCGTGGCTGGAAAACTTTTGCACGTGCCCATAGCTTGGCGGAGGGGCACGTCCTTCATTTTAAGCTAATGGAGGCTCATCTGCTATCCATCAAGGTCTTCAGGCATTCGAGTGCTCTCTTAGGGTGCTGCACGGAGAGCTCAACTGATGACGAAAGCTCCTCCTCGAGCGACAGCGACGAAGAGGACACTGATGGCGAAGACGACGGCGCCGAGCCCCCGGTCGTCAAGCGTGAAGCCGACGACTCAGACTCCAGCTAAGCGTTGGACGCACTGTCACCGTCAGCTAGGCGCCGGAAGCACCACCATCTGCAGCTGGATCCCCGAGAGAGCGATTTGCTGGGGGTGCTTGGCCCGGTCGACTCCGCTTCCACCAGATGGACCTCGGGAGGCTTCCTCGTGGACTCCGGCTTCGTCTTCCCTGCCGGTGTCCCTCCTGCCGCGTTCCTCTGGTCCCAGCGAGGGTGACCAGGTCATCGCCTAGCCACTTCCCCCGTCTCCGGCCTCTTCTTCCTTGCCGGAGAGGCGCCCTCCCAAACTTGTCAGGCTGCATCCCGCCGGCCTTGACGGGGTCAGGCTGGGCTTCTGCCCAGGCGCTCCTTTTGCCCTCTTTCCTTCTTGATGCAACTCTTAGGAGGAGAGGGACAAGAAAGGCATTACGGGGCACTTATCATTTTCCAATTTAAAAGATGTAGGCACTAGCCAAGTTTTTATTTCAAATCATGTAATCCTCTACCCATGTTTGTACCTTGTATGCATTGGGATGCTATCTTCAGTCTCCAGACGGACCGCACCAGGTCTGGTGACACGTACTACCCGGTAAGGGCCTTCCCACTTTGGTGTCAACTTGTTTGAACCCTTGGCAGACTGAACACGCCTAAGGACAAGGTCACTTTCCTCAAGGCTCCGGACGTGAACCCTACGGCTGTGATAGCGGCGTAGGGCTTGCTGGTATCGTGCAACACTTACATCTGCATGGAGATGGTCCTCCTCGAGGAGAGTGACATCATCATGCCGTAGCTGGTCTTGCGCTAATTCATCGTAGGCAAGTACCCGAGGTGACCCGTATATGAGTTATGTGGGGAGCACTGCTTCTGCCCCCTATACTAGGTGTCGTTGACAAAACCGACAGACCTCGGGGTAGGGGTCCCGAGCTGTGGATCTAGGATCGATGGGGAACAAGGGACGACGAACACAGTGTTTACCCAGGTTCAGGCCCTCTCAAAGAGGTAATACCATACGTCCTACTTGATTGTATTGGATGTATAATATGGTTTACAGAGTAGATCTACCTCGAGATCAGCATGAGCTAAACCCTAAGGAGATGAGGTGATGAATGTAGCTCTAGCCCTAAGACTAAAACCCCTGGTTTATATAGATACCGGTAGGGTTAGGGTTACCGAAGATAGATTACAATAAGGGTTTAAAGAGATCCTACGCCTTCTTAGCTTGGAGGGCACACCATGGCTTCATAGATCTCCTGTCACTATACGGCTCCACCAGTCCGGCCCATGTACAATGTGCCGTCGCCCCGAGGACCCCTTAGTCCATGACTCCCTCAGTAGCCCCCAAACTTGCCTCCAACGCCAAGGCTTGTATCCGGCATCCGCTCATCCGACTAGTATTCGGCTTGCGAGGCGAGTTCTTCGGTATGTTTTACCCATGTTCGGAACCAAGTGATGTCCGGGATCTGAAACGGCAGTTTTACTTAACACCGCAGGCAATAATAAACAAATACCGTTCAAGTGTAAATGGCCTTCATCTGATAACTTTTTCTCCTCCAACGAAGAGTTTCTTCCGGCCATAACTCTGAGCAGTTACTATTTCTCGAAGCGCGGCTCGAGGCTGACGCCACGTCTGGCACGTCCCCTCGAGTTGGAGATCGTGTCCCGTTTTTTAGGGGATATGGTTAATGATTTCGATTACCCTCCCCGCACATAACGCCACGAGCATATCGGGAAGTGGAGAAGCCAATGGCGTGGAAAAAGGAATCCCAGGCCTGTCAACAGTCTATAAAGGGGGAGCTATCACAGTTAGCAACCCACTCCTTCTTCCACCTCCCGCTCACGCAGATCCTTAGAGCTCCAGCTGCCCTTTCCTCTGCTTCGACCGCAAACCCCTCTTTGGCTCCTTCGACCATGGCTGGATCTGGAGCCAATGGGAAGTGGGAGGCCTCCAGAGTCACCGAGGGGGACATCTTGAAGCTGAAGGAGGCCGGCTATTTGTCAGCCAACATCGCCCATCGGGCCCGCAAAGAGGGCCAGATCATCCCCACGCCCAAGTCGGGCGAAAGGGTCGTGTTCCTCCCCCATTTTCTCAGGGAGCTACCAAGGGGGTTGATGTTCTTTTACGGGCTAGACTTTCATGATCTAGCACCCAATTCCCTCCTCCACATCTCGACCTTCATCGTCTTATGTGAAGCGCTCCTTCAAGTTCAGCCGCACTTTGGTTTATGGCTGAAGGTGTTCAACGTCAAGCCCAAGGTGGTTGGCGGCGAGCATGTGGACTGTGGAGGGGCCATGATTAGTAAACTAACACAGGTCCAGTGGCCGGACGGCCACTTCGTCGACACCGTATAGATGTGGCAAAATGAGTGGTTTTACATCACCGAGCCGAAGGAGGCCGCATGGGGAGCGGCCCCCGCATTCAGGTCCGGACCCCCTACCAGATTGGCCTCATGGACCACCAAGAGCCCGGACTGGGGGTGTGTCGCTCCCACAAAGGCGTTGCAGAAGCGCGTCGACAGCATAATAGAGACCAGCGCGAAGCTGGTTGATGTGGTCCAGATCATGCTCCACCCTTGAAAGGAGAGGGCCAGGCCTATGTGGGAGCATGAGCCCGAGGATCCGGCCACCGTGCGACACCTTTACAGCACGACTCCTGATAAAATATGGGGCCAACTATTCCAGCCCAGAAGGAGTGGCCGGTCGAGGGGAAGGACATCGGCCTCGACGCCGCGAACCCCCCAAAGGAGGTGAGCAACACTCTTTGCACGAGGAGTGTCCGGATATTCATACCGCGTTTGGTTCGGCCTGACCTTGTTATGCGGATTTGCAGGGCAACTTGCCAAGGCCCAGAAGATCAGCAGCTCGGCACCACTGCCGGAAGAGCCCAGGTCAGAGCAGCTGGAAAATCTGCTGGTCGTAGTGCCTTATAAGGCGCCCGTCGAGAAGGGCAAGAAAGAAGTACCAAAGGCCAGGGAGCGCCTCCGCCGCAGGGTTCGTCCGGGCAACCGGTCCGGAGACGCTGCGGCCTCATCCGTATAGGATGGGGATGAGAACGAGGAGGAAAGTGCCTCCTCACACTCGAAGAAGAGGGCGGCGTCCAGCGACGTCGAGGAGGTTCAACCTCCTCAAGCCCGGAGGAGGTCGATGCCACCATGGCCGAGGCCAACACCTCAGTCGTTGAAGACCAGGGGGATGCTTCCCTCCTGCTAACACAGGGAGGGAGTCCGGACCATCCAGACCCCCTCAGCCGCTTGCTCCTGAGCCCCCAAGGCCCTCGATGACACACGCTCCCCCTTAGAGCAGCGAAGGGGTCGGGGGGCCAACGCCAGCGCCAAACACCTCCACACGGGCAGCGGCTGGCTGGCTAGTTGCGCTGGAGGAGTTGGTGAACATTCCGCCATCGTTGATGGACACCGCACTCTTATGAGTGTGGTCATGGAAGGTGTTCGGTCCGTCCAGTCCAGACTGAACGATGTGGTTCAAGGCCTTCTTACAGGCTTTGAGGTAAGTCAAGTAATGTTCCTTTCTCATAGAGCGGTTGTAATTTTTAGTTTGGGTAGGCCGTGTACGTAGCAGCCCCCGGGACTCTGCAGGAACTTCGCAGAAGCCTGCAGAGGATCAAAGTTGGTAGGCCGATTAATAATCTCGACATTTCTTTTGCTAATGCAGGCATCTTCCGTGGCCGCGGCTGCTAATGCTGCGACACTTGAGGAGATGGATCGGAAGCTCAAGATTTCTGATAAAGAGCTGGACCTTGTCAACAAACGGCTTGACGAGGCACAAGGTAGGCCCTATAACGAGATGTGTATTTGCTCTATGCTTGATATTGACTATCCGGACTGCATACTAATCCTTTATCGCGATGGCCCTCTAGCTGCCGCCGCCGAGATCGAGGGCTTGAGGGAGGCCTTGAAGAAAGCCGAGGCAGAGGCGACCGCGAAGAAAATGGCCACTGAGAAGGCGGTGGCTGAGCTTGAGAAGGCCAAACTTGCGGCCGAGCAGCACGAGGCTCGGGTGACCGAAGTCCAGGTGGAGCTCCAGGATGCCGCCAAGAAGCTGGAGGCCCTTGAGAAGGAGTAGGAGGAGCGATCCTCCCGGTTGTCCAAGGCAGAGAAGGAGCTCCAGGAGGCAATGACCAAATCGCGAGGTGTCTGGGAGGAGCTTCGCCAAGTCGGGCAAATTGCAAATGGTAAGAAATACTTACTGCAGAGTGTGTTCGGAGGCAACAAGTTCGCCCTTCTTATGCGGGTCTGGCGCTCCGCAGGCGTCTTCACTAAGCTTCCGAAGAATGTGGCAGCAACGGTGAAGCACTACGCCACTCTTGAAGATGACTCCACCCAACGGCTCTTCTGGTTACAGTTTCCGGACTCTGAGAGCCCCCCCGACTCTAAGCGATCAAATGAAGCAGCTGATGGAGATGCATCGGATGTTGGAGCTGGCCGTGAAGGACCTCTATGTCAGACTGTGGCCGGCCGGGCCCATTCCGGACACCTACTTTGGCCTTGTGCAGAAGCTGCGGGAGGTGCCGCTCCGGATTGACGTCGTAAAGCGGTCAGCGTGCCTTGAGGGGGCAAGGCTTGCATTTGCAAACACCATGGTGCATTGGCTGAAGATTACTCCGATGGAGATAGCCACTGGTCCTCCGCCCAAGGGGAAGGAGCATCGCTGCCCTGAGCAGTACTTTGCACAGGTGATGAATGGGGCGCTGGCGATAGAGGGCTAGTGTTCGAAAGATGTAATATTTGAGTGATTGTGTTAAGTTTGTAGAAAGTGGACCTTGTGCTTTATAATGCATCTGCCTGACTTGTTTTATATTGTCATGATTTAATTTTGACTCATGTGCGGCCGTATGTTTATTCTGAAAGCTACCAGCTGTCGGCTAGCCCCCAAGTGAATATCACGAGGGGTATTTCGTCTCCGCACTATTACCCTTAGCCAACGTCTTGGTACCCAGAGGCGGTAGTAACCAGGCAATCGGGCTATTTGGTTTTATTGCTTTCACTTAGCCGTAGGAGCTTGACGGTGGGGACTAGGGACTAGCCCCTGGTGTATTGTTGTCAGGACCCCGATCCAAAGTCACACCGATCTAGCATGTAACACCTCATATCACTTTGCGGCCTCACGCACGGTATCCCCATGGGTGCCACCTTACCTGGCCCGGGACCGTTTGCGCCTTTTGGCTCACGTACATGATAGTGTTGCTAGCATCCATATGACAGAGAACCTGGGCCGACATGACTAGTCATAAACCCAAGGTGGCACTAACTTATAGGGGCAGGCATACATGACCTAGCAACGAACGTGTCGGTCATCAATGTATGAACCCAAGTCGTAGCAAGCTACAAGGACTTAAAGGAACAACGCGTGACATTTCCCCGAAGGGACAGACACAGGAACGAAGAAGGACACATGCCGGCAAGCCTAAGTGTTCCGGAGCAGTAGCAAGCTACCATGGCTCAGTCGAAGCACTAGGAGACATTTCCCCATAAGAGAGGCTACCAAGAATAAACAACCAGGTTGTCGAATCCCACACATACCAAGCATTTCAAATCATACACACAATATGCTCGATATGTGCAAATACAACATGGCATCACAACAAAACTCTACGACTCAAAGTATTTATTTAGAAGGCTTCGGAGAGTCATACATGGTAAGAATTACAATCATGGGTCACATGATCCACCGTACAGAGCATACAAGCAACGGAAGCATAACATGTCTGAGTACAGACAACTACAAATGAAAAAGGCTGAGAAGCCTGACTATCTACAAGACCCTCCCAAGGGTATAAGATCGTAGCTGAGGTAACAAGCTAAACGTCGAAGTCCACGCGGAACTACTAGTGAGACTGAAGTCTCTCTGCAAAAACATAAATTAAGCAAATGTGAGTACAAATGTACCCAACAAGACTTACATCAGAACTAGCTACATATGCATCAGTATCAACAAAGGGGGTGGTGGAGTTTAACTGCAGCAAGCCAACTTTGACTCAGTGGCTATCCTGAACTACGTCTGCAAGTAACTCTTTTGGGGTGGCGCACATGAGTCCACATATTCACCAAATCAATACACCACTATGGATCCGCTCCCGTCTCCCTACGAGAACGCCATCGATAGCACTCACGCTTATCTTGCACATTTTAGAGTATCCACTTTCACTGGTCTATGAACTGTATAAGCAACCCAAGTAGTCCTTTACCGCAGACGCAGCTATTCGAATAGATGATGTTAACCCTGCAGGGGTGTACTTCTTCACACACGCTCTTGCCACTTACCGCCATGTACACGTCATGTATCTCGGCAACCTTCAAGCGGAAGTCTGGCGAGGGTGTCGGCCATGACCTGACTAACCACACAAGTCCCTAGTCCAGGTTTATCGCCTATTCTGGTTCCATCCGCAGGGAGTCCGGCCGAGGTTTCCACTACGGCCCCGAACGATGTGTGTAGGGTTCCCGGGTCACCAAATGGGCGACTCGGTACACCAGGCCACGTTCCTACCGCATCACAGCCCACCCCTCGTGTCAGCGCTGTGCACGGCCTCCAACATACTACAAACACCAGAAACTACTTGCAACTCCTGGACAGAGGACATGGGTGGTTAATAAGTCGAGGGAGTCAATTAAGGATCCCAATGTGTGGTAGTAGCTGATCTTAAATCACACATACAGATCTCAGTTCCTAAGGACGGTTCCAATGAAAGAACCCACCATGTACTCCTACATGGCCTCTCATCGATACCTTTACCAAATCGTGTTCACACACTTAGCTCTCAATAGTAGGACATGTTCACACACCTCCAATTCATCCCCGATGAATCAGACCTGACTCAACTCTAAGTAGTAGCAGGCATGACAAACAAGCATGAATGAGTAGGCACATCAGGGCTCAAACAACTCCTACTCATGCTAGTGGGTTTCATCTATTTACTGTGGCAATGACAGGTCATGCAGAGGAAAGGAGTTCAACTATCGCAGCATGTAACAGATGAATCGTTGTTGTCCTAATGCAGTAAAAGAGAGCAGGAGCGAGAGAGTGGAATTGTATCGGAATGAACAAGGGTTTTTTTGCTTGCCTGGCACTTCTGAAGATGGTATAGTTCTTCATCGGTGTCATCGATCTCATCATCGGAACCACGTCTACTGAGAGGGGACAAATACCGGCAACAGAGAAGGAACACAATCAATGCAATGCAACAATATGATGCATGATCATGACATGGCAATATGCTATGGTTTGAGCTAATGCAACTAGCAACAATTTAAATGAAGTTGGTTTGAATCCAAGATTCAAATTCAAACTCCATTTAATTGATTTGACCTCATCAGCAGGTTTAACTTGCTTTAACTTGCATGAAAATAGTGCCACTGGATAGATTGGATTTTTCTGATCATTTTTCATATATAAATTATTTCATTTCGAGTTACGATTAAATTTCTACTATTTTTCAAAGTTTTGAACATTTTCTGAAATTTCCTGGATTATTTTTAATCCAGAAAACCGTTAACTGCGTCAGCATGACGCCGGTGTGATGTCAGCTAGTCAACAGGGGCGCGTCCAAGTCAAACCTGACAGTGGGCCCTGCATGTCAGTGTCGCGACAAATTAACTAAGTTAATTAACACTAATTTGAACCTAACACTAATTAGTCAGGGGCCTGGGCCCACACGTCAGTGAGCCAGGGGAGGTCAAATCCCTGGTCAACTGGGTCAAATCACCGGCGTTTAGACGCCGGTGACGACCAGACGCGGCGGAGCGGCGCGGGATTCGCACTTCGACGAACAAATGGACGACGGAGGCCATCCACGTGATGCGGGCACTCTCCCGCGTCGAGTGGTGGTGGTGGTTGGTCCGGGGTGGCCGGAATCGTCACCGGCGATGACTTTGGCGGCTGCTGGAGCTCGGGTGAGCGCGGGGTCGTCGCTACGACAGGCATGGTGGCGCGCGGTTAGCTCCTACGTTCTCTACGTGGCGCGGTGAGCATGATGGACATGACGGTCGAGCCGTTGCGTGGCCGGAGACATGTCGGCGGCGAGCGCAGGCAGTGGCGTGTGCGGGTGAGTTCGGTGCGGTGGCTACGGCGTATGAAAGTGAGAACAAAGAGGGGGAGGACGGTCAGTGCCTCACAGCGGTCACGGCAACGCAGACGGCGAGCTCGGGGAGGAACCGGAGCGAAGCAGGGTGGCGAGGGGATCTCCGGTGGCTGAACGAGGAAGTCGGCGGCGGGGCCTCGTTGCAGCGCGTCCGGCATTGCGTGAGTCATCGAGGAGGCGTAGACGACGGAGGCGGAGCTCATGGACACGGCAGAGGGGCGAGGGGGTGGCTCTGGGCATGGCAACGGTGAGCAGCGGCGACGGCGGCTCTCGGGTAATGCGAGGGAGAGAGCCAGAGGAGGGGGGAGGCACTGGGAGAGCGAGAGAGGGTCGAGGTTGTGGCGTGGCTGCACCAGGGAAGGCCAGGGCGAAGCGGCAAGCAGGAGGTGGCCGTCGGTGGCCATGCGCGTGCTGGCGCACTGCGGGCACACGCCCTCGTGCCTTTTGGCACGAGGTTGAAGGAGGCGGTGCTGGGGCTGGGCCACTACAGCAGTGGGCTGGGCCGCAGGTAAGCCCAGGTGAGCTCTCTCTTTGTTTTAAACATTTGTTTCTGTTTTTCTATTTTCTGTCTCTGTTTTGAATTTGGTTTGCTAACCAAATTATTTTTTAAGCTTCTGGAAATTATTGTGGATGCAAATTGAACTAAACCAAAGCCCCACAATATTTTTCAGAATGATTGGAGTTATAAAAGTATTTATAGAGATTTATAACCCCAACTCAATTACAATATGATTTAATTCAAAAATCCAGGAATGACCTATAAATATGTTCATCATTTTTGGCAGATGTTTTCACCTTTGTCAGAAATCATGAACATTTTCAAAGGGCATTTTGGGTTCATTGAAAATGAGTTTATTTGAACCTATTTGAATTCATTTGGTGCTAGGGTTTGAACATCCCCAATTCAAATATATTTGAATTTTAATCATGATGCAACAACCAAGTCTAGTCCACAAACAAGGCTGAAGCTAGGGTTGTGACAATTGTGATGTACTTGGGGATCAAAACCTGCCCTTTCCGATCACATGGTTTGTGTTAAGACGAACCCTTCGTCTGACACGGCGAAATCGCCAACGATTTTTAGAGTCAAACCTCGTTATCGGATCGCGGACCAGTACGCGCTTTACTATGATGGTCAGTTTTCAGCTTTTTCCTCCTGAGGTACTTGATCGGGCAAACCAGAAGTACAATCATAGCGGTTCTCCCTTTGCCCTCTTAGCCAAACATGCGGAACATAAGAGGCAAGCACAGGAGCTGGGCAACCCAACTATTGACCCAAGACATAGTTCGGAACAGATGCATATAGTGCAATATCCAAGACGCCAAACACCTAGCAGAAAGCGGTGCCGGACTTGAAGATATTAAGCTGATATATAAATCAAACTCTTGACTAGTTAATATATTTTCATGTCGGGCTGTTCGAAGAGCGAGGAGAGAATCAGAAAGGGAATAGATAAATCGCATGATGCGGATATCCGGACACCATAAAGGGTATTTTTATTATTTCTCATAAGCTCGGGACATCTATCCGTACAATTCAAACTGCGAAGGTAGTACTTGTGAAAGAAAAAGAAAGTTTACATCGTAAAGGTTGATGCAGGGCCTTGATGTGTGAGTTGAAGCCTTCACTGTGCCCTACTGCACGTGTGCGCCATTGCTTCTGATAGGTGGGGGTTGGGACCTTCGATGAGATCTTGATGGGCGAGGACCTTGACGATGAAGCTTTATGCTTGGGGGTATCCGAAATTGGTCCCCGGGTCGTCCGAAGATGAAGTAATTCCGAAGTTCGATTTAAACTGAACATGCACTTCGGATTTATTAATGTATGCCTAACGACTGCCGATGGTATTTTGAGTGCGAAGGCGTACTGACGAGGCACGTGGAACGTGAAGAATGTGGGCGTGCTGTGGGGCGCGTATCCCTATTTGCGGCGAATGCATGCGGGTTCCCATGATGGGGAACAGGTTCAAACCCGCTTACTATTGTCGCTGGCCTTTACGGCGGGTCGGCATCCAGCCCTATATGGGCTAGTGTAGTCTTCGGCCGCTAGGGCCGCAGTGTGCTCTTCGGTACGAAGTGAGCGTTCAGTGTTGCCGTTGATAGTTATGACGCCTGAGGGACCAGGCATCTTCAACTTGAGGTACGCGTAATGCAGAACGACATTGAATTTGGCGATCGCTGTTCGACCGAGGAGGGCGTGATAGCCACTACGAAAAGGTGCAATATCGAAGATCAAGTCCTTGCTTCAGAAGTTACCCAGAGATCCGAACACTACTTCAAGCATCACGGTGCCCGTGCAGCGGGCCTCCACTCCCGGAATGACCCCCTTAAAGGTGGTGTTATTGGGTTTGATCCTTGATGGATCAATCGCTATTTTCCTCATTGTATCTTCGTATATCAGATTGAGGCTGCTACCTCCGTCCATGAGGACTCTAGTGAGGCGGAATCCATCGATGATAGGGTCGAGCACTAAGGCTGCAGACCCCCCATGCCGTATGCTGGTCGGATGATCCCTGCGATCAAACGTGATCGGACAGGCTAACCATGGATTGAACTTCGGTGCTACTGGCTCGACGGAATATACGTCCCGTAGTGCTCGCTTCCTCTCCTTCTTCAGTATATGGGTTGCGTAAATCATGTTTACCATTTTGACCTCAGAAGGGAAGGGTTTTTGGCCTCCACTTTTCGGCCTGCAGGGCTCATCATTGTCCTCGCTTCATGGGCTTTTGCCCGAGTCTTCGGTTGTGAGTTTGCTGGCCTGTTTGATCACCCAACAATTTCTGTTGGAGTAGTTGGCGGGCTTCTATGATGTGCCATGGATCTGGCAAGGCCTGTCCAGAATTGTGTCTAGTCTGGATGGGCCATCATTATTGCCTTTAGGGCCTTTCTTTCGGGGTCCGGATTTCTGGTTTCGGAATCCGGCATTTACTGCCATATCCTCGCCCTCGCCGTCGTTGTGGCGAAGTTTATTCTTGCCGCGTAGGGGCTTTCCATTTCCGCCCCGAACCTTGGAGGTACCGGGTGGGTCTGGTTTGGTGTTTTTGCAAGCAAGCCAATTGTCTTCGCCTGCGCAAAAGCGGGTCATGAGGGAAGTAAGGGCTGCCATAGTTCTTGGTTTGTCCTGGCCGAGCTACCATACAAGCCATTCGTCCTTGACACAATGCTTGAAGGCAGCCAAGGCTTCGGCATCTGGACAGTTGACGATCTGGTTTTTGTTGGTCAGGAATCAGTTCCAAAATTGTCGGGCAAACTCTCCCGCTTATTGTGTGATACGATTTAGGTCGTCAGTATCTGGAGGTCGGACATAGGTGCCCTGAAAGTTTGCTCGGAACGCGTCCTCGACCTCTTCCCATCAGCCTATAGAGTCTTCGGGGGAAGGCTGTTCAACTAGTGTTGAGCTAGACCTTTAAGCTTTAGTGGCAAATATTTGATGGCGTGGAGGTCATCTCCTCGCGCCATGTGAATGTGGAGGAGGAAATCCTCTATCCATACGGCTGGATCTGTGGTTCCGTCGTATGATTTGATGTTAACAGGCTTGAAGCCTTCCGGGAACGGCCTCCTCGAGCGTCTAGGTCATGG
This sequence comes from Aegilops tauschii subsp. strangulata, assembly GCF_002575655.3. NCBI lineage: Eukaryota > Viridiplantae > Streptophyta > Magnoliopsida > Poales > Poaceae > Aegilops > Aegilops tauschii. Next base: position 279,501,734 of record NC_053037.3, read on the forward strand.
CGGAGGTCGTACTCGTAAGTGGGCCATACTTGATCCTTACCGTAATGGCGAGGTGGGGCGGCTGGGTGTCCTGTTCGGCCTTGATTTTGCGTTTTTATTTCTGTAGGCTGCGATCGGTGGCTAAAATCCTCCGCTTGAACCGTTCTTGCTCCAAAGGATCTTCGGGGACGATGAAGTCGTCCTCCTCGACACTGACCTCCTCTTTAGAGAGTGGTAGGTAATTGCAATCCTCGGAGTTGTCGGGGTTTTTTGTATTGAGCGGGTCCTCCTGTCCCACAGGGTCATCCTGATGATGTTCATTGGCTGCGTCTCCGACGAGGTCATCCGTATTATTTACGGTGTCGTTCTTCGTAGAGTCCATGTTGCTCGCATGGCTCCGGCGTGGCCTTGATCGATGGCGCTTTTTTCGACATTTTGGTGGCTCATCTCTAGGCTTGCCTTGGTCCTGATCAGGAGTGTCGTCACCATCCTTGGGGATGGGGTGCATACATGATGGCTTCTTCTCCCCCGTAATTTAATGAACAGGGGTGCATCTTTACACTCCTCTCACCGCCATGAAAATTATGTTTAAATTCCGCTGGGGGTGGTACTTTTATGGAGATTACATTGGGTGAAGCTACTGAATTTTTTTGATAATATTATGGCAAATCATTCAAAATGGCATACTGAAAGAGCTCCTACTAGTAAAAAGGTGAATTCTGTTGAAGAAATTAGTACTTTGAGTGATAAAGTTGATGCTCTTATGAAATTGGTTGCTAATAAAAATGCTCCTATTGATCCTAATGATGTGCCTTTGTCCACCTTGATTGAGGAAAATAATGACCCCGTAGATGTGAATTTTGTCTCGCGAAACAATTTTAATAGTAATGCTTATAGAGGTAATTTTAATCCTAGGCCATTTCCTGGAAATTCCTCTAATAAGTATGACAATTCCTATGGTAAATCTTATAATAATAATAATAATAGGATACCGTCTGATCTAGATCATACAAAATTTATATGCGGGTAAAATTTTGTTTCTAGAAATCTTTTAGATTCCGCTGCGGGTGGTACTTTTATGGTGATTACATTGGGTGAAGCTACTAAATTTCATGATAATATTATGGGAAATTTTTCACAATGGCATACTGAAAGAGCTCCTACTAGTAAAAAGGTGAATTCTATTGAAGAAATTAGTACTTTGAGTGATAAAGTTGATGCTCTTATGAAATTGGTTGCTAGTAAAAATGCTCCTATTGATCCTAATGATGTGCCTTTGTCCGAGAAAAATAATGATCTCGTAGATGTGAATTTTGTCTCGCGAAACAATTTAAATAGTAATGCTTATAGAGGTTATTTTAATCCTAGGCCATTTCCTGGAAATTCCTCTAATAATTATGGCAATTCCTATGGTAATTCTTATAATAATAATAATAATAATAATAATAATAATAATAGGATACCCTCTGATCTTGAAAGTAACGTTAAAGTACTTATTAATGCTCAAAAAGTTTTCAACATTACGATAGAAGAAATATTGAGTAAACTTGATGATATGTCTAGGAGCATTGATATAATTATTCATGATGCGGAAAATCCTAAAGCTAAAATTTTGCCACCCAAGATTGATATGAACGAATCAATTAAAGCTTTATATGTCTCCATGGATGGGAGTAAGAGAAGAACCGCTATGCTAAGAACTAAACGAGAATTTTTTGAAAAAGCAATTCCTCCCAATTTCTATCGTAGTAATCATGAGGATATTAAAATGATTGGTGTTTCATGTATTTATTCCTTGTTTAGCAATATATAACTTGATGAAAAGTGTACTGAAGAAGATTCAACTTTAGCTAGAAGGCACCCCCATAATTTAGAGGGTGAAAATCTTAATGATTTTTTTAGAATGTTTGGCATGTAGGATGAAAAGTGTGCCTGTTGATTTTATTGTGCTTGACATCGAATGCAATCCATCTTGCCCCATAATACTTGGTAGACCGTTCTTACGAACTATAGGTGTCGTTGTTCATATGAAAGAAGGGAATATAAAATTCCATTTTTCATTAAAGAAGGGTATGGAACACTTCCCTAGAACTAGAATTAAGCCAGCATATGAGTCAATCATGAGGTCCACCTATGGAACTAAAACAAAAGATGATAACACTTGAAACTATACATTATGCCTAGCTAGGGGCGTAAAACAATAGCGTTAGTTGGGAGGCAACCCAATAATTATCCGTTAATTTTTGTTTCTTTTATATTTTTCAATAAGTACACACTTATGCTACTGTTATGATTGTGTTTTTATGTTTTAATTAGTGTTTGTGCCAGGCAAAGCCTTTTGGGATGATTTGGTTGATAGTTGCTTTGATGCAAAAACGGAAACTTTTGCGTCCAGTAGCAGAATTGTTGACATTAGCTGGAGTGTGATAAATTTTTGAATTTTTTTACACATTATTGATATATAAATTGCCCATGTTGTCATAATTTTTCAGAATGTTTGGAGTTACAGAAGTATGGTTAATGTTCAGATTGCTACAGACTGTTATGTTTTTGATGCATTATTTTGCTTGTTTTGATGAAACTACGGATTGTATCGGGTTGTATAAGCCATGGAGAAGTTAGAATACAGTAGGTATAATGCAACGATAAAATATGAATGGGTTTGCAATAGTACTTAAAGTAGTGATTTGCTTTATTATAATAACGGATCTCACAAGGTTTTGTTGAGTTTTTGTGTGATTGAGGTTTTCAAGTTTTGGGTGAGATCACGATGGATGAAGGAATACGGAGTGGCAAGAGCCTAAGCTTGGGGATGCCTGAGGCACCCCAAGGTAACATTCAAGGATTCCCAAGCAACTAAACTTGGGGATGCCTTCCGGCATCCCCTCTTTCTTCTACCAACTATATTATAATTCGTCACATATCATGAGTTTTGCTTGGAGCGTCGTGTATTATATGAGTCTTTGCTTCATTTGCTTGAAACATCTAATATTGTTCTCTATTGGGATTACCAATCTCTTTGCTTCATTTGGCTTTGTGTATTAATTTAAAAGGGTTGATGAAGATGCACACAAGGCCTTGAATCTACTATCCACGAAAGAAATGAAATAGATGAAATATTCTTTAAACAAACACCTATCCTTAAACATAATTTGCGTGTTGACACTCTAGGAGATCCTCTTCCACCTAAGGATGATCCCGTGTTTGAATTAAAGTAACTACCAGATACATTAAAGTATGCTAATCTTGATGAAAAGAAGATATATCATGTTATTATCAGTGCTAACCTTTCAGAGCATGAAGAAAAGAGATTACTCAAAACACTAATGAAGCACCATGCTGCTATTTATATACTCTTGATGATCTTAAGGGCATTAGTCCCACTCTATGTTAGCAAAAGATTAGTATGGAGCCAAATGCTAAAACAGTTGTTGATCATCAACGCTGTCTGAATCCTAAAATGAAAGAAGTGGTAAGGACTAAAATATTAAAGCTTTTGGAGGCTTGTATAATTTATCCCATTGCTAATAATAGATGGGTAAGTCCTGATCATTGTGTTACTCAGAAACGAGGTATTACCATTATTCCTAATGATAAAAATGAACTTCTCCCACAAAGAACTGTAAATGGATATAGGACGGTAATTGATTTCAAGAAACTAAATAAAGCTACTAGAAAGGATAATTACCCCTTGCCTTTTATTGATCAAATGTTAGAAATATTATCTAAGCAGACACACTTTTGTTTCCTTGATGGATATTCTAGTTTTTCTCAAATACCTATGTCAAAAGAAGATCAAGAGAAAACTATTTCTACTTGTCCTTTTAGAACTACGGCAGCGGCAGACGGGGCCGGCGAGGTGAGCGGTGCCGATAACCCTCCCGCTGTGGATGGGTCGGGGGCCGCGGGCGCGGCCCAACCCCTTCAGCATGCCGCTGATCAAGCTCCCGCCGGAACGGGTCACGGAGGTGCTCAGCCTCCCCTGGCTCAACCCACCGACGTGACCAACCAACGCAACGTCAACGCCTGCTCTGGCGCAAGCCGAGATCCATTGGTCGTGCCGCCCGGAGGGGCGGAGATAAGGCGTGCGCCTCGCTCCGCGTCGGGTGGGAGCGACAACACTCCGAACGGCGCCATCGACCTCCAGTGACCACGCCCGCACGGGGAAGGGCCCGGCTGACCAAGAGGCTGGTCCACAAGAACAGCTTCGGCTACGTCAATTCCCTCTAGCTACTGCCCCGATGGCACTCCTTCTGACTCGTCCTAGAGTCGAGCTGTGTCAAACTCTGCCTCCCACGCCATGCCAGAAACGGCAGCTGAAGCGGTTGCAAGAGCTCAGCTGCTACTGGATTTCCCTCCGGCAGCAGACAGGATGGATGAATGGAGAGCTACCATTCAAAGTGTCCTTGGGTTCGCCGAGGCCAACAAGCCACCAGGTACGGAGCCGCCGCGGCGCCCGTCGCCGATGTTGGCGACTACCACCAGTGATAAAGTGTTGTCTACGACCGGAACTATTTACGACGTTGACTACGATTTGCATGGGTCCGCTGGTTGCAGGAAGAAAATGGTGGGAGAAAGAAAACTGGTCGCTATCTTTGCCTAAGAATAATATCGACTGAGTGTAACGACACTATCATAGGAAATAATATCCTCCTGTTAAAATTTGACTTTTCAAATCATGAATTTAAAGAACTGGTGCATGAGCATTTAGTTTTATTTATTTACTTACTTATTTATGTTCAGGGGACCATGAGCATGTACCTGGGCCGGATTCATGTGAGAGCCTCCCTTCCAGTTAATTATGGGCTCCTCTATTGGGCCTTCATCAATGGGCTGTATGTTATCGACAAGTGGAAAATGTGTTCTGTACCAAAAATAGTATGCGCTACGTACGATACGGGGCACTAAAGGATCGGACCATGCAATGACTTCCAAAACATTGTGTTTGTCGTTCCAACAATACATTTATTCAACCAACAAATGAAATATACTACTGATTGTACTTTGAAAACAGCAGCAGCAACAACAAACAGGGCTGGGGGTGCAACAGAAGCGGTAAGCAGGCCGGAAGAGTAAAGACGCAGCTCTCTCTTCCAAATCAAACATCAGCCATCATTACAAAAGGGCTACCAAAAAAGAACAAGTGTATGCATCAAACTAAATAAAGATCCTACTACACCAAGTGTACGCATCTAACTAACTGGCTCAGTTAGACGTTACTATTTATTAAGCTGTGGAGATTGGCTGACGGCTTGAACCAAATGGGTGCCTGACGGGGGAAACTCCAGCCAGCAGGTCGAAGTCTGATACTTGCGAACCTCTCTCCTACTTTGGCTGCAGAGCGTGGCGGCACATATCAGGGTATGGTGCATGCAGAGACGCATGGTATGCTGTGTACACACAGTTTTGCCCGATGAACGAAACCGCGCTGCCATCATGATCCTTGACGTCAGTTATCTCCTGGTTAATCAGATAATTCAGTCCGAGAAACAGAGAGCGTGTACCAAGGCTACTTACCAGCCTCCAGTCAAAAATTCCTGAAGGCCCAGAGAAGCTGGGATCCTGCTCAAAGACCTTGCAGTGACTGTGATTGTATTCGCGAAACAACACGTCCGGTACGTGCGAACGATTGCATCATCTGATCGAGCCAGGAACCACCTGCAACTGCCATGCCGCTTTTCTTTGAAAGGTTCTGGGATTAGGAAGGGTAGGGACACCAGGCGGCCTACAACATCATATCAAGTTGGAGTCAAATAAAAAAGGGCTCTTACTTTAGTCAATCTTAAGAACAGCATGTTATGAGCATTAATATTTTTTCAGTAAATGTTGACAGTAATATAAGCAAGCCATGTTGATATCATAGGAAAGTAACATACTGTTGTAACAGCCGTTTGTAGCGACGACTGGAGTAGGCCAGCAATACGTCCAGTCATAGATGGAGTCGACAGCATAAATGAAGCCCTTGTGTTCAATGGCATAAGAGAACCATGGAGGATGTATGATCCTACGATGGACGTGCAGATTTATTCACTTACCGCAGTGACCTGTCAGATAGGCGAGACCACGGTTGAAGAACGCAATTAGCCTGAAGTCTTTATAATTCGTAGATCTTGTGGACACTTGGCAGATTACAACCTTGAGCAAATCAAACTTGGTATCATGTTGGCTACTGTAAGATTCCGAGTATTCTGGGCCGCGGTGCCAAAGCAGTGCAGTGTTAATCGAAGGAAGGGGTATCAATCGCCGGGTGTAGACCTCCACGAGCATCCAGCTGCCGTGACCGCCGACGAGCACCATCCAAGACGTGTTCATGCTGACCCAGTACATACCGTTAATGTAGTTGAGGTTGCTGGGGATCGGATTGCAGTCAAGGGGGTTGATGCTCGCCACCCTATGATCGTTATGCTGCGTGACACGCTATTTCTGAAGATCAGGAGGCATCAACAAGCAAGGAGCTGGCTTAAAAAGCTCTGGCCTAAGGGCTTTGAATAAACGACACAGCCCCGACGAGCATGCAGCGAGCGGAATGGTACTGAGAGTGCACCATCATCAGAGAGGCACCAATGAGGATGATGAACCTCTCCGTGATGGTGTCTAGATTGGATCTGGTGGTTCTGGAACTTGCGGCGACTGGAATTGTGTTTCGTCGACTCCCCTAGGGTTTTTAGATTTTCGGGGTATTTATAGAGCAAAGAGGCGGTGCGGGAGGTGGCCGAGGTGGGCACAACCCACCAGGGCGCGCCTAGGCCCGGGTTGTGCTCCCCCAGGAGCCCACGTCTGGTACTTCTTTGGCCCAAAAGGTGTCTTCTGGTCCAGAAAAAATCTCCAAAAGGTTTCACTGTGTTTGGACTCTGTTTGGTATTGATTTTCTGTGAAGTAAAAAACAAGCAAAAAACAGCAACTGGCACTGGGCACTATGTCAATAGGTTAGTCCCAAAAAATGATATAAAGTTGATATAAAATGATTGTAAAACATCCAATAATGATAATATAACAGCATGGAACAATAAAAAATTATAGATACATTGGAGACGTATGAGGAGCTATCCCATGTAAATAGTTTTTCTTGTTTTTGTTTCTCCTTCGTAAGTTTAATTTCTTCAGAAAAAACAAAAACTCCAAAAATATTTCAGTGTGTTTCTCTGAATTTCTTTTCTTTTGTTTGAGTCATCGTAAGGAGAAGACCACGATGAAAATGTGGAGTGGCCCTCGTATGCTTCATTATTGATACAACACAGAGCCAATATTACCTTATCTTCTCCTTTGAATCAAATGTTTGCAGATTCCAGCTTAGTCCATGCCACACTTGCGCTATTATTATTTTCACATTATCCGGTCGTGCAAGCAAAAGGCAATAATGACGATGATTTGATGACGTGATTGCGGTGAAGGAAAGTTGGTATGAACTCTTCTTGTTTTTGTTTTTGTAAATATGTTTAGCTCATTGTTCTTGATTTGGCATACTATGAGTAAACATGTTTGTGATGACAATTAGAGATTATAATTGCTCATGCCATGCTTAAACAGCTAGGAGTGGATAATGATTTATCTTGAGTGTCAACATGCATTAAAATGGTTATGATGTAGTATGATAGTATGGTATTCTTAGCTGAATGATTCTAGTGGCTTTACTTGGCACATGTTCACACATGTGGTTGAATCAAAACCAATAAAGCCTCCACGATACTTATGTTCATGGTGTTTTATATCCTACTCATGCTCATATTCAACGTTAATTATTCTCTTTGTATGATCATGACCGTTTTCGCTCTCTGGTTGGTTGCTTCTCAATCTATTTGCTAGCCTTCGCTTGTAATAAGCGGGAATATTGCTTGTGCATCCAAATCCTTAAACCCAAAATTGTTCTAGATGAGTCCACCATATCTGCTTATATGCAGTATTACTCTGCTGTTCCAAGTAAATTTGCATGTGCCACCTCTAAACATTCAAATAATCATCTGTTTTGTGTGCCCGTACTGCTCATGGAGGGAGAGGGGGCGGTCAGTATCTTTCATGCTAAGCGGGCTATTCTGATGATGGGTGTTTACTCACTTGTCATTGCACAAGAGAGGCTGGAAATTGGGATGCCCAGTCCTATAATCAAAATGAAAAACAAATTTAATGAAACAACTCCCCCGTAAAGTTGTTGGTATGGAGGGCACCCATGAATTCGACTAGCCATGGCTTGTGATTGTTGGTTGAGGGGGAGTAAACTTTACCTTTCCGCTTGGGAACCGCCTATAATGTGTTTAGCATGGAAGATATTGCAAATCCTCGATCGTCATGTTGACAGGAAAAGTACACCTCTCAAAATTATATTCATCTCTGTTTTAAGCTTCGAGCTCTCGCACCGCTGCAAATCCATGCTTCCCTCTACGAAGGGCCTAACTATTTACTTTTATTGTTAAGTCATCACCTTCACATTCAAGCACCAATTGGAGAGCACTATTATCATTCTTATGCATTGAGTATAGTTAATGTTGAGTGTGACATGACTGGATCTCTTCTACCATGAACTAAAATGTTCAGTCGTTGCTTGAAGTTCAGAGGTGCTCTGCATTTATGTTTTGTGGTCTCAAAATGGGCTAGTGAGATACCATGTTATCATATTATATCATGACTGTTTTGACAAAGTATTGGCATCTGAGATATCTTATTATTGCTCACTAGTTGGTTATGTTATTGGTATGAGTAAATGTGAGACTTAAGTGTTGTGATGCACATGGTTAGTTCATAATCTTTGCTGAAAACTGGACCATTAGTTAAGCATATATATAGCAACAAGAACAAAAAGAGTTTGTAAAAGTTTTTCTTTATCACTTTTAGTTTGTCAACTGAATTGCCTGAGGACAAGAATGAGTTAAGCTCGGCGGAGTTGATACGTCCCAAACTTATCTACTTTTCCAAACACTTTTGCTCTTGTTTTGGACCCTAATTTGCATGATTTGAATGGAACAAACCCGGATTGACGCTGTTTTCAGCAGAATTCCCATGGTGTTATTTCTGTGCAGAAATAAAAGTTCTTGGATTGGACTCAAAATTTACGGAGAATATTTCTAGAATATATAAAAAATATTGGCGAAGAGAACTACCCGAGGGGGCCACCTAGGAGCCACAAGCTCATGGGGCGCGCCCACCCCTAGGGCATGTCTGGTGAGCTTGTGGGCCCCTGGAGCCTCCGGCAACCCTAAGTCCAACTCCATAAGTACCGTCTCGTAGAGAAAAAATCAGAGAGAGGGATTCATCATGTTTTACGATTTGGATCCGCCGCCACCTCATGTTCTTCATCGGGAGGGCTGATCTGGAGTCCGTTCGGGGCTATGGAGGGTGGAGTTCATCGTCGTCGTCATCATCAACCCTTCTCCATCAACAATTCCATGATGCTCACCACTGGGAGTGACTAATTCCTTCACAGGCTTGCTGGACGTTGATGGAGTTGGATGAGATTCCTCATGTAATGGGGTCAATTTGTTAGGGCTTGATCCCTAGTATCCACTATGTTCTTACATTGATGTTGCTATGACTTTGCTACGCTTATGCTTGTCACTAGGGCACGAGTGCCATGATTTCATATCTGAACCCTCTATGTTTTCATGAATATATTTGAGTTCTTGATCCTAGCTTGCAAGTTGTATACATCTATTACGTGTTATGATCCGCATACCCCAAGGTGACAATAATTAGGATTCTTTCCGGTGATTACCGTAGTATGAGGAGTACATGTATTCATTATGTATTAATGCTTTTCCGATTCTCTATTAAAAGGAGGCCTTAATATCCCTTAGATTTCCTTATAGACCCCGCTACCACGGGAGGGTAGGACAAAAGATGTCATGCAAGTTATGATTATCGCTCTAGGTTGTGATTGTTATATGATGAATGTCATCCAACACAAATATCCATCACTGATCCAATGCACGCTTTCTCATATTGGTTCTCGCTAAGTTACTTTCGCTATTGCTACAGTTATAATCACTACAAGCTACTACGGTCACGGTTCCTGTTACTATTGTTACTGTGCTACTAAACACTTTGCTACAGAAATATAATTTCCCAGGTGTGCACTACTGCAGGATTGTCCTAACGCGACAGTACAATCAGAGACCCTTCAACGAAACTATGTACAATGCATTAATAGCAAAAGGTGGTGAAAGAAAACTGTAAAAAATGATACGAACTGTTTGTGATGGCGTAGCCATCAAACACGATTCAGATAAGAGTTGCGTGTGTGATATGTGGCATACGGTTGGTCCACACGAACTGTTTGTGATGAGCATAACAAGAGAAACAGTCAACCAGATGAGGGTGTGTGCGATATACGGCATACAGTTCACTCAGATGAACTGTCTGTGATTAGGCAACAAAACAAAAACGGTCAGCCAGATCAAGGTGTCTGCGATAGAGGGCATACAATTCACTCAGATGAACTATTTGCGATGAGCCAAGATAACAAATGGTTCAACTAAACAAGATGTGTATGATACACGGCAAATAGGTCCATAATTAGGAATGTGTGCGAAGACCGATGATAACACAGACGATTGCTGCCAATAAACCGTTTGTGTTGTGGGAAAATGATTGCTGGTATACAATTGGCAGCAATTGATGAAACCATCACCGACGGGTTCCCTAGTTTACTCCGTCTGCGATGTGATTTGCTCTGTCTACAGACGAACAACATATATAACCAAAATAAACATCCAATTACATAAGTGACTATACAAATCGTTCGCACACACCTCAATACACAATTACATGCATTCTAAACTAGGAGAAACGGTCATCTAATCATCTACTTCTTGTGACGCTGCCACCATTGCTCTGTGGTTCGATCCCTCGTCTGGGGCAGGACGAAGGTACTTCCTCATGTCAACGATCCGCATGTACATCTTGTAGCTTGTGTATACGTCCTTGGCCACGTACTTGATTTGTTCTTCATCCAATCTCTCCTCCCAGGCACTGTGCCAAGCGATCCTGTCCTTCTTGCACTCATCCTTCATCTTCATGTAGTAGGGGTCGATGTTGGCTGAGGCAAGGTCAAACAGGGAGTTCGGATTCTTCTTGGTACTGCCCCAGACCTTGTAGTGGTCACGAATGTTGATAAGATTCTGGAAGGCCAAGCCCAAAACCTCGAGCACTTTTAGATTGTTGGTGGTGTTCACCGTAGCGAAACTGTAGTCGAGGCTGTTGATAAAGCTAGTGAAACGCTCGCAAGGCCTTGTGGCCCGGTGGTAGTGGTAGACGAGGACGTCATGGCACATGCACCACTAGGCGACGAGAACCTTCTTATCATGCCTGGCACGACCGCCGGTGAACTTGAGGTCGAAGCCGACCACATGGTACTTGTCCTTAGTAAGCAACTGCTCCATAGTTTGGATGGAGCTCTCCACCGAGACCGGCTCGTTCGTGTACACCATCGACAGGCCCTTCCCCCTTACGTGGGAGTCCTCTACATGATGTGTGGTGAACTGCCGCCCGTTTTCGTCGACAGCCGCTGGGAGCGCCATTGGAGCCGCTGGATATCCTCTCTGTATGTCTCGTCCTCGCTATGCTTATTGTGTCGTGAGGCGTGAGGGGTTAAGGTAAATGGATGCGAGAATAAATGGGGGTCGGACAGCCTGGATTCTCGGCACGTCCGCAGGGCAGTTTTTGCAGCGGGTAACTGCATCGTGGTGCCGCGCCCGGTGCAACCGCATGCATAAGGGCAGCACGAACCAACATGATCGTGCGCCAGCCCCAAACACTGGCAGCGCGCACGAAGGGACGCGAGCAGAGCGCGCCGCGGCCGCCTCAACCTCGAGCAACAACACACATAGAGCAATTGAACAAACAGAGAATGGCTGTCTACAGGCCAGCTGAAAGTGCAACTAATCCGTAGGTGGTTTTGGTAATTCCTAACAACATATAGCTCATTGAACTAATACTCTTTCAAGATGATCATTTCAGAAAGTTCAATGATTGGCATGGCATGGACTAGAGATGTGGGCCCCTCAAAATGCTAACACTACAGGAAATATGTCAACTTGTGACCTTCTCTCAGTGAGCCCAGCTGAATTGGTCGTAAATCCACGGCTATTTCGCTTGGAAGGGCTCAAACCCTGAAATTGCCTTACACCAAATGGTCATAAAGCAGACAAGAGTGGTCGACGACCTTATTTCTACCTGATTACGACCAATATAAATGGTCATGAGGTTGTGAACGTGGATGCATTGGTACTTAAGGTGTCGCTCAAGGTGGGCTTGGGCCTCGGTGGAACGAGGCCACCTCCTTTTGAAAAAAAAATCCGTGTGCCATGTAGGCCTCGGCCCATCCAGGAAGAAATGTGGGATGCCCTCATATTACTCAAAAAAAAATATTCGGCCCAAGGAAAATGTGAAAATAACAAGTTTTTCATTATTACCATTTGGTAAGGATAGTCAGTTATCTGGAAAAAAAGTTTTCATTATTGTCTAAAAAACAGGTTTTTTCATTGTATAACTCTAAAAGGGTTTTTCCTTATAGAAAAATCTCGAAACCAATTAAACAATATAAAATTATAAGAATAGGAAAATAATGAACTCCTTCGTGAATCTTGTTATATGGTTAGCAATTAGAAAACTAAACGTGTAATTCAAAAAAATGTTAATGTTAATACGTATTTCAAAAAATGTAATCATGTGTTTAAAAAACTAAATGTGTGTATTTGAAAAGTTTCATGCATATAAAAAATGATAATCATAAATAATATTAGATATGTATAAAAAAAGTTTCATGTGTATGCAAAAATAGTCATTGGTACGTATATATGGAAATTTTACAATATATATATATATATATATGGAAAAGTAGGTAACAAAACAAGATTTTCTAAAAATGTTAATCATGTATTTAATTTTTTTCTAACCAATATCAACAATGTTTTATATGTATACAAAAATGTACAATGTGTAAAAACAAATATAGGCATCAAAACGTATGTATGAAAAGATGTTGTTTTGTTAGGAATATATGAAAATATGTTAATCATGTATTTGAAAAAAGTTAAACATATATAAACAATCTGTACAATGTGTCTTAAAAAATGTAGACATGTGTTCAAAATATTAGACATCAAAATATTTATTAAAAATGTGAATGATGTAACTAAAAACCGTTTAATCACTGGTGCGCGTCGGTGCTATACAAACGGTTTTTAACCCCTTTCCGCGACGACGTTTGGAACCGTCGCCTAGTGAGTGTGGGCGATAGGGGGGTCCTGCCCACACGACCCAGAAACCGTCGGAGATATGCCCTCCTGGCACACACGCTCGGCAAAATGAGGTCGTGTGCGACCGATGAGCGCTCAAATACCGAAATACATATAGTAGAGCTAAAAATACAATTATACATGCGTAATTGTTTCTGGTCGCAAGTACATCCCACACAGTCAGTCCCCGCTAAACGTTTCCATTCGTATGTACATCCCACATAGTCGCTCCAAGGAAAATGTTTTCGTTCACATGTACATCACATACAATTTTTCCCATTAAATCGTTTGTGTTATTGAATGTATCACACACAATCAGTAGAAGAAACTGTGTGGCAAAGGCTATCCATCACACACAGTTTTTATGTGGTAAACGTTTGCGCAAGGTTGCCTAACGCAAACAGTTTTCAAGAGAAAGTCCTGTGTGATTGTTCATTGATCCAACACGGTTTATTCCTAGAAACTGTGTGTTGCCTGAGGTCATCGCCCACGGTATTTTTTCAATAACCGTTTGCAATAGCAAAACCTAATTAGCAGGCTAATTTGCCACTAGCAGGCTAATTGTCCTATTGTTAATAATCCATTTATTAATCTAATTGACATTCATATTAAGCACATAGTATATTTCATTTCCATATTAAGGAAGCAGAATTTCATAATTGAAATACATCAGAGTACAATATGCTATAGCTTCAGCACTCAGCTACCCCATTACACAACTGCACGAGCACCAAGTTTCACATGCAACATGTAGAACCTTTCGAAATTAGCATCATAGACGGTATATAGACAGATGCATCTCATCTGGAAAACTGCTGAAACGGAAGGCGAATATTGAGCCTTCATTGATGTTGAAGGTCTTTGCAACTTTAGGTCAGTGCATGTGGATGATTGACCGTCCGTCCTTTGTCCTCTTCAGGAACACTTCAATATTGAACCGTGGGTGTTGTATGAAAACCGTCCTCGCCTCCTGACCATAGAGGTGGTTTGAGAGGTAATCATCAGTGAACTGCTTTGGAAAGGCCTGAAAACAAGGATGTGCATAAATATCTTCTCTATATTGGAAATGAGTAAAGGAATAAAAACAAGGCAAGGTATAATAGTTAGTACCATCTTGTAGTGAACTGATGTCTTCTTCATTGTGCAGACAAAGATCTTGTTGTTTTTTGTCGCTAATTTCTTTATCCTAACAATCTTTCTGAGTTTCTTTATTTGATTGATATTCATGGACAACTCATTTCCCCATATGCAAAAAGGGTCGAACAGTGGGTCAAAACCTCTGACAGCAGGACCTATATGTGCAAGACCAAATTGTTAAAAACCAAAATATTAGAATTATTCCTGCAATTGCACAATAATGTGCTATTAGACAACGGACCATGCATGTGCTAACCTCGATTGTAAACCTTAGTGCTTCCCATTGTTTCCCTGCAACACATATAAGGTAGTTAGTCATCAGGTTAAGTAAGGGTTCGCATGCTATCAGTAAAATATGTTGATGAAAAATAAGCACATTGCAGATTCATCAGATTAATTCAAGCCACATGGAAAACCCATTTATCCAAACCAAGCGTGATTAAGAACTACACTTGTATATGTTTCTCATGTATTAAGTGCACCCAAATTCGATTTATTCCTCACATACACAACAATACAAAATTCTACCCACGACAATTGGACATCGCACTGCAGAATTGAACCAAGCAGTTAACTAAACCCCACAACAAATGAACCAAACATTAACTAAGCACAACATTGCACAATATAACATACTCCTAATAGAATATCATAAAGTTAACCAAACAGTTAACTACAACCAATTGTAGCAATTGTATTTGTTTCTCATGTATTTACTACAGCCAAATTCAATTTATTCCTCACAGGGTATACAATAACAGAATGCACCCACAACTATTAAACATCGCATTGCAGAATTGAATCAAACAGTTAACTAAACACCACAACACAAATGAACCAAACATTAACTAAGCACCACATTGTACAATGTATAACCAAACCAATCATGCTTGACAACTTGGAAATATAGCAATTGTATTCGTTTCTCATGTATTTTGTAAAGATAAATTTGATTTACTTCTCACATGGAAGACAATACAAAATTGCAGCCTGAAGAATTGAACATCACATTTGCATAATTGAACCAAACAATTAACTGAAGACGACAACTAATTAACAAAACAATTAATAAGTGAGCACCACACTGCACGACATATAGAACATATACACTAGAGCAACAGATTGCATGGTAAAATTAGATAGCACAATTCACTAGAATTTGTGAAGGAAAGCCAGGAGCAGCACACGCAACGGGTAAACCGAGCATGCTTAACCGGCGTAGCTAGCAAATGGCAAGGTGCTCCTCCAAGATCTAGGGGTCGGCATGAATGGCAGCCATCGCGACCTCATCCGCGCGTGCGGCCGCGATTTGCTTCTCCGCTGCCAAATGCTCCTTGAGATCCTGGCTATACTGCGTGTACCATGGCTTAGGGCGGCGCTTATTTGGTGGAGGGGTCGGTGATTTTGGTGGAAGGTGTCGCACTCGCGCCGACGGTCGGGGCATGTGGGATGTGGAAGGAGGAGGAGGATGGGGATCGAGTGTGGATTACTGATACGTCTCCAATGTATCTATAATTTTTGATTGCTCCATGCTATATTATCTACTGTTTTGGACATTATTGGGCTTTATTATCCACTTTTATACTATTTTTGGGACTAACCTATTAACCGGAGGCCCAACCCAGAATTGCTGTTTTTTGCCAATTTCAGAGTTTCACAGAAAAGGAATATCAAACGGAGTCCAAACGGAATGAAACCTTCGGGAACGTGATTTTTAGGAAGAATATGATCCAGGAGACTTGGATCCTACGTCAAGAAACAAAAGAGGAGGCCACGAGGTAGGGGGGCGCCCCCCAGGGCGCGCCCTCCACCCTCGTGGGCCCCCTGTTGCTCCACCGACGTACTCCTTCCTCCTATATATACCTACGTACCCCCAAACGATCAGATACGGAGCCAAAAACCTAATTTCACCGCCGCAACCTTCTGTACCCACGAGATCCCATCTTAGGGCCTGTTCCGGAGCTCCGCCGGAGGGGGCATCCATCACGGAGGGCTTCTACATCAACACCATAGCCTCTCCGATGAAGTGTTAGTAGTTTACCTCAGACCTTCGGGTCCATAGTTAGTAGCTAGATGGCTTCTTCTCTCTTTTTGGATCTCAATACAATGTTCTCCCCCTCTCTCGTGGAGATCTAATCGATGTAATCTTCTTTTTGCGGTGTGTTTGTTCAGACCGATGAATTGTGGGTTTATGATCAAGATTATCTATGAACAATATTTGAATCTTCTCTGAATTCTTTATGTATGATTGGTTATCTTTGCAAGTCTCTTCGAATTATCAGTTTGGTTTGGCCTACTAGATTGATCTTTCTTGCAATGGGAGAAGTGCTTAGCTTTGGGTTCAATCTTGCGGTGTCCTTTCCCAATGACAATAGGGGCAGCAAGGCACGTATTGTATTGATGCCATCGAGGATAACAAGATGGTTTTTTTATCATATTGCATGAATTTATCCCTCTACATCATGTCATCTTGCTTAAGGCGTTACTCTGTTTTCATGAACTTCATACTCTAGATGCATGCTGGATAGCGGTCGATGAGTGGAGTAATAGTAGTAGATGCAGGCAGGAGTCGGTCTACTTGTCTCGGACGTGATGCCTATATACATGATCATACCTAGATATTCTCATAACTATGCTCAGTTCTGTCAATTGCTCAACAGTAATTCGTTCACCCACCGTAAAATATTTATGCTCTTGAGAGAAGCCACTAGTGAAACCTATGGCCCTCGGGTCTATCTTCATCATATTAATCTCCCAACACTTAGTTATTTCGTTTGCTTTTTTTACTTTGCTTTTATTGTACTTTGCATCTTTATCACAAAAATACCAAAAATATTATCCTATCATATCTATCAGATCTCACTCTCGTAAGTGACCGTGAAGGGATTGACAACCCCTTATCGCGTTGGTTGCAAGGAGTTATTTGTTTTGTGTAGGTACGGGGGACTCGCGCGTAGCCTCCTACTGGATTGATACCTTGGTTCTCAAAAACTGAGGGAAATACTTACGCTACTTTGCTGCATCACCCTTTCCTCTTCAAGGAAAACCAACGCAGTGCTCAAGAGGTAGCAAGAAGATTTCTGGCGCCGCCGGGGAGTCTACGCAAAAGTCAACATACCAAGTACCCATCACAAATCCATTATCTCCCGCATTACATTATTTGCCATTTGCCTCTCGTTTTCCTCTCCCCCGCTTCACCCTTGCCGTTTTATTCGCCCTCTCTTTTCCGTTTGCCTTTTTTTCGCTTGCTTTTTGTTTGCTCGTGTGTTGGATTGCTTGTTGGTCATGATGGCTCAAGATAATACCAAATTGTGTGACTTTACCAATACCAACAATAATGATTTCCTTAGCACTCCGATTGCTCCTCTTAGCAATTCCGAATCTTGTGAAATCAATGCTGCTTTGTTGAATCTTGTCATGAAAGATCAATTCACCAGCCTTCCTAGTGAAGATGCCGCTACTCATCTAAATAGCTTCGTTGATTTGTGTGATATGCAAAAGAAGAAAGATATTGATAATGATATTGTTAAATTGAAGCTATTTCCTTTTTCTCTTAGAGATCGTGCTAAAGCTTGGTTTTCGTCTTTGCCTAAAAATAGTATTGATTCTTGGAACAAGTGCAAAGATGCTTTTATCTCTAAGTATTTTCCTCCCGCTAAGACCATCTCTCTTAAAAACGATATTATGAATTTTAAGCAACTTGATCATGAACATGTTGCACAAGCTTGGGAGAGGATGAAGTTAATGATACGTAATCGCCCTACTCATGGTTTGAATTTGTGGATGAT
Source organism: Aegilops tauschii subsp. strangulata (assembly GCF_002575655.3). Classification (NCBI taxonomy): domain Eukaryota; kingdom Viridiplantae; phylum Streptophyta; class Magnoliopsida; order Poales; family Poaceae; genus Aegilops; species Aegilops tauschii. Next base: position 279,519,864 of record NC_053037.3, read on the forward strand.
TATACAAAAAATTTATGCCGGATTGAATTTTGCTTCTAGAAATCTTTTAGATTCGGCCGCGGGAGGCACTTTTATGGAAATCACTTTAGGAGAAGCTACTAAACTCCTAGATAATATTATGGTTAATTATTCTCAATGGCACACTGAAAGATCTACTAATAAAAAAGTGCATGCGATAGAAGAAATTAATGTTTTGAGTGGAAAGATGGATGAACTTATGAAATTATTTGCTACTAAGAGTGTTTCTTCTGATCCTAATGATATGCCTTTGTCTACTTTGATTGAGAATAATAATGAATATATGGATGTGAATTTTGTTGGTAGGAATAATTTTGGTAACAACATGTATAGAGGAAACTTTAATCCTAGGCCTTATCCTAGTAATTCCTCTAATAATTATGGAAATTCCTACAACAACTCTTATGGAAATTTTAATAAGATGCCCTCTGAATTTGAGACTAGTGTTAAAGAGTTTATGAATTCGCAAAAGAATTTCAATGCTTTGCTTGAAGAGAAATTGCTTAAAGTTGATGAATTGGCTAGGAACGTTGATAGAATTTCTCTTGATGTTGATTCTTTAAAGCTTAGATCTATTCCTCCTAAGCATGATATCAATGAGTCTCTCCAAGCCATGAGAATTTCCATTGATGAGTGCAAAGAAAAACCGCTAGGATGCGTGCTAAGAAAGACTGCTTTATAAAAGCGTGGTCTTCCAATTTCTATGAAAATAAAGATGAAGATCTAAAAGTTATTGATGTGTACCCAATTAAATCTTTGTTTTGCAATATGAATCTCAATAATGATGGGACTGAATATGATCCACCTTTACCTAGAAGGCATTCCAAAAATTCGGAGTTTTTAGATCTTGATGCTAAAATTGATAAAAGTGGGATTGAAGAAATCAAAACCCTAGATGTTAATAAACCCACTATTTTGGATTTTAAGGAATTTAATTATGAAAATTGTTCTTTGATTGATTGTATTTCCTTGTTGCAATCCGTGCTAAATTCTCCTCATGCTTATAGTCAAAATAAAGCGTTTACTAAACATATCGTTGATGCCTTGATGCAATCTTATGAAGAAAAGCTTGAGTTGGAAGTTTCTATCCCTAGAAAGCTTTATGATGAGTGGGAACCAACTATTAAAATTAAGATTAAGGATCATGAATTCTATGCTTTATGTGATTTGGGTGCTAGTGTTTCCACTATTCCCAAAACTTTGTGCGATTTGCTAGATTTCCGTGATTTTGATGATTGCTCTCTAAACTTGCACCTTGGCGGATTCCACTATTAAGCAACCTATGGGAAGAATTAATGATGTTCTTATTGTTGCAAATAGGAACTATGTGCCCGTAGATTTTATCGTTCTTGATATAGATTGCAATCCTTCATGTTCTATTATTCTTGGTAGACCTTTCCTTAGAACGATTGGTGCAATTATTGATATGAAGGAAGGGAATATTAGATTCCAATTAAAGAAGGGCATGGAAAACTTCCCTAGGAAGAAAATAACCATATGAATCTATCATGAGAGTCACTTATGGATTGCCTACCAAAGATGGCAATACCTAGATCTATCCTTGCTTTTATGCCTAGCTAGGGGCGTTAAACGATAGCGCTTGTTGGGAGGCAACCCAATTTTATTTTTAGTTTTTTTGCTTTTGCTTCTGTTTAGGAATAAATATTTGTTCTAGCCTCTGGTTAGATGTGTTTTTATGTTTTAATTAGTGTTTGTGCCAAGTTAAACCTATAGGATCTTCTTGGATGATAGTTATTTGATCTTGCTGTAATTTCCAGAAACTTTCTATTCACGAAAACAATTGTTAAAAATAAACAGAACGTGATAAGATACTGATTCCAATTGCTGCTGATCAATAAACAAATTTCCTAGGTCTTCCTATTTTGGCTGATTTTTTGGAGTTCCAGAAGTTTGCGTTAGTTACAGATTACTACAGACTGTTCTGTTTTTGACAGATTCTGTTTTTCGTGTGTGGTTTGCTTATTTTGATGAATCTATGGCTAGTAAAATAGTTTATAAACCATAGAGAAGTTGGAATACAGTAGGTTTAACACCAATATAAATAAAGAATGAGTTCATTACAGTACATTGAAGTGGTCTTTTGTTTTCTTTCGCTAACGGAGCTCACGAGATTTCTGTTGAGTTTTGTGTTGTGAAGTTTTCAAGTTTTGGGTGAAATTTTTGGATGGATTATGGAACAAGGAGTGGCAAGAGCCTAAGCTTGGGGATGCCCATGGCACCCCCAAGATAATCTAAGGACACCATAAATCCAAAGCTTGGGGATGCCCCGGAAGGCATCCCTCTTTCGTCTACTTCCATCGGTAACTTTACTTGGAGCTATATTTTTATTCACCACATGATATGTGTTTTGCTTGGAGCGTCTTGTATGATTTGAGTCTTTGCCTTTTAGTTTACCACAATCATACTTGCTGTACACACCTTTTGAGAGAGCCATACATGATTTGGAATTTGTTAGAATACTCTATGTGCTTCGCTTATATCTTTTGAGTTATATAGTTTTGCTCTAGTACTTCACTTATATCTTTTAGAGCACGGTGGTGGATTTGTTTTATAGAAACTATTGATCTCTCATGCTTCACTTATATTATTTTGAGAGTCTTAAATAGCATGGTAATTTTCTTAAATAATCCTAATATGCTTGGTATTCAAGAATAGTAAAAACTTTCTTACGAGTGTGTTGAATACTATGAGAAGTTTGATGCTTGATAATTGTTTTGAGATATGAAGATGGTGATATTAGAGTCATGCTAGTTGAGTAGTTGTGAATTTGAGAAATACTTGTGTTAAAGTTTGTGATTCCCGTAGCATGCATGTATGGTGAACCGTTATGTGATGAAGTCGGAGCATGATTTATTTATTGATTGTCTTCCTTATGAGTGGTGGTCGGGGACGAGCGATGGTCTTTTCCTACAAATCTATCCCCCTAGGAGCATGCGCGTAATACTTTGCTTTGATAACTTGTAGATTTTTGCAATAAGTATATGAGTTCTTCATGACTAATGTTGAGTCCATGGATTATACGCACTTTTCTTCCTTCCACCATTGCTAGCCTCTCTTATACCGCGCACTTTTCGCCGGTATCATACACCCACCATATACCTTCCTCAAAACAGCCACCATACCTACCTATCATGGCATTTCCATAGCCATTCCGAGATATATTGCCATGCAACTTTCCACCGTTCCGTTATTATGACACGCTCCATCATTGTCATATTGCTTAGCATGATCATGTAGTTGACATCGTATTTGTGGCAAAGCCATCATTCATAATTATTTCATACATGTCACTCTTGATTCATTGCATATCCCGGTACACCGCCGGAGGCATTCATATAGAGTCATATTTTGTTCTAAGTATCGAGTTGTAATTGTTGAGTTGTAAGAAAATAAAAGTGTGATGATCTTCATTTTTAGAGCATTGTCCCAAGTGAGGAAAAGGATGATGGAGACTATGATTCCCGCACAAGTCGGGATGTGACTCCGGACGAAAAATAAAAAATAAAAAAGAAAAGAGGCCATAAAAAAGGAGAAAAGGCCCAAATAAAAAAATATAAAAAAATGAGAGAAAAAGAGATAAGGGACAATGTTACTATCCTTTTACCACACTTGTGCTTCAAAGTAGCACCATGATCTTCATGATAGAGAGTCTCTCATTTTGTCACTTTCATATACTAGTGGGAATTTTTCATTATAGAACTTGGCTTGTATATTCCAACGATGGGCTTCCTCAAATGCCCTAGGTCTTCATGAGCAAGCGAGTTGGATGCACACCCACTTAGTTTCTTTTGTTGAGCTTTCATATACTTATAGCTCTAGTGCATCCGTTGCATGGCAATCCCTACTCACTCACATTGATATCTATTGATGGGCATCTCCATAGCCCGTTGATACGCCTAGTTGATGTGAGACTATCTTTTCCCCTTTTTGTCTTCTCCACAACCACCATTCTACTCCACATATAGTGCTATATCCATGGCTCACGCTCATGTATTGCGTGAAGATTGAAAAAGTTTGAGAATGTCAAAAGTATGAAACAATTGCTTGGGTTGTCATCGGGATTGTGCATGATTTAAATACTTTGTGTGGTGAAGATAGAGCATAGCCAGACTATATGATTTTGTAGGGATAACTTTCTTTGGCCATGTTATTTTGAGAAGACATGATTGCTTTGTTAGTATGCTTGAAGTATTATTATTTTTATGTCAATATTAAACTTTTGTCTTGAATCTTTCAGATCTAAATATTCATACCACAATTAAGAAGAATTACATTAAAATTATGCCAAGTAGCACTCCGCATCAAAAATTCTATTTTTATCATTTACCTACTCGAGGAGCAGCAGGAATTAAGCTTGGGGATGCCTGATACGTCTCCAACGTATCTATAATTTTTGATTGCTCCATGCTATATTATCTACTGTTTTGGACATTATTGGGCTTTATTATCCACTTTTATATTTTTTTGGGACTAACCTATTAACCGGAGGCCCAGCCCAGAATTGCTGTTTTTTGCCTATTTCAGAGTTCCGCAGAAAAGGAATATCAAACGGAGTCCAAACGGAATGAAACCTTCGGGAACGTGATTTTTAGGAAGAATATGATCCAGGAGACTTGGACCCTACGTCAATAAACAAAAGAGGAGGCCACGAGGTAGGGGGCGCGCCCACCCCCCAGGGCGCGCCCTCCACCCTCGTGGGCCCCCTGTTGCTCCATCGACGTACTCCTTCCTCCTATATATACCTACGTACCCCCAAACGATCAGATACAGAGCCAAAAACCTAATTCCACCACCGCAACCTTCTGTACCCACGAGATCCCATCTTGGGGCCTGTTCCGGAGCTCCGCCGGAGGGGGAATCCATCACGGAGGGCTTCTACATCAACACCATAGCCTCTCCGATGAAGTGTGAGTAGTTTACCTCAGACCTTCGGGTCCATAGTTAGTAGCTAGATGGCTTCTTCTCTCTTTTTGGATCTCAATACAATGTTCTCCCCCTCTCTCGTGGAGATCTATTCGATGTAATCTTCTTTTTGCGGTGTGTTTGTTGAGACCGATGAATTGTGGGTTTATGATCAAGATTATCTGTGAACAATATTTGAATCTTCTCTGAATTCTTTATGTATGATAGGTTATCTTTGCAAGTCTCTTCGAATTATCAGTTTGGTTTGGCCTACTAGATTGATCTTTCTTGCAATGGGAGAAGTGCTTAGCTTTGGGTTCAATCTTGCGGTGTCCTTTCCCAGTGACAGTAGAGGCAGAAAGGCACGTATTGTATTGTTGCCATCGAGGATAACAAGATGGGGTTTTTATCATATTGCATGAATTTATCCCTCTACATCATGTCATCTTGCTTAAGGTGTTACTCTGTTTTCATGAACTTAATACTCTAGATGCATGCTGGATAGCGGTCGATGAGTGGAGTAATAGTAGTAGATGCAGGCAGGAGTCGGTCTACTTGTCTCGGACGTGATGCCTATATACATGATCATACCTAGATATTCTCATAACTATGCTCAATTCTGTAAATTGCTCAACCGTAATTCGTTCACCCACCGTAAAATATTTATGCTCTTGAGAGAAGCCACTAGTGAAACCTATGGCCCCCGGGTCTATCTTCATCATATTAATCTCCCAACACTTAGTTATTTCCTTTGCTTTTTACTTTCCTTTTATTTTACTTTGCATCTTTATCACAAAAATACCAAAAATATTATCCTATCATATCTATCAGATCTCACTCTCGTAAGTGATCGTGAAGGGATTGACAACCCCTTATCGCGTTGGTTGCGAGGAGTTATTTGTTTTGTGTAGGTACGAGGGACTCGCGCATAGCCTCCTACTGGATTGATACCTTGGTTCTCAAAAACTGAGGGAAATACTTACGCTACTTTGCGGCATCACCCTTTCCTCTTCAAGGAAAAACCAACGCAGTGCTCAAGAGGTAGCAATTACCTGCCTGGATAGACGAGGCCGAGCAGCGTGAAGGAGGGTCGCCGATGAGGAGGCGGCACTGCAAGCAAGGAGTAAAGGTTTCAACTTGGAAAGGAGGGTGGAAACAGGGCAAATGTGGCTTTTGGTAAGGGGGAGGGGGCGGGGAGGTAGATATTTCCGAGGAAGCCAAAAATTTGGAATCACTTCAGCGAAAAAACTGGCGCGCAAAGTGTCATCAGACACGGTCCCTTATTCAGAACTGTGTACGATATGTGAACATCACAAACGATTCAGATAGCTTAACCCGTGTGTGATGAGTTTGAACGTCAAAATTTTTGGTTCGAATTTCCATGGTTACAGTGATCATCCACGTCATTGCATAATTTGGGTACACAAAGGAGACTACAACACACCCACACTTCTTAATCGAGCAAGTTCAACAATTAAATAGAGCTAGCTGACCTGAACATACTCTAACAAATTAAAGACCGACGCTCTTAATTAAACAAAACAAAGAGTACTACTACGGTTGGTCCTCGTCGATCTCCACCGCTGCCTCCATGTCCAGCTCGCGCCCGACGGTCTCCTGGGGAAGAGGCTCCATGGAATCCATCGCACCATACTCGGCAAGCATCTCGCCATCCGCGCCCGCCATCTCTTTGGAAAAGGCCGCCACGAGCTGGGCGTGGGCGGACGCAATCTGGGCTTGGACGGGCTCCGTCGTCGCAAGGTATGCGGCGGAGGAACGGACGGCTGCTCGAATGCTCTCGGTGATTTCCAGCTCTTCGGCCGTGGGTTGCCGACCGTTGTCGGAGAAGCATCGTTCGATTTGTGCCGTGACCGCCAGGAGCTGGGTGTGGGTGGCCTCGACATGGTCGTGGGCGACCTCCATCAGGGCTAAGGCCGCCGCTGCGGAACGGACAGCTGTTGTGCCACTCCCGCCAGTTGCTATCCCCAAGGCAGATGTTGCTGCCGCCACCTGAGAAGCAACAGCGGCCGTTTGGGCTGCCTTTGCTGCCCGGTCGTAGATTGCGGCCGCGCTCATGCACCTTGGTAGCACGCGCATGGCGGCTGCGGCCGCGCTCTCGCCGGAGTGGGCCACCAAAGTTGCCCTCACGACGCGGGTCCACGTGCCCATCTTTCACCGGCGATGATTAAACAGTGAAATGATATTTGAGGAGCAAGCTAGTGTGCTTGAGACACCGGCTGTGGACAGTAGCCGACGCACCTTCTCGTGTAAGCCATAGGCGTACTATACACTGACGGTGCTCCAGGATATTTTGTGTTGCATCTCACACGGTTGGTGATAATAAACTGTGTGCGATCTACTTGATTTTTCATCTTGATTTGAATTACATAATGGGGTCACAGTGGCAATGGACGGTGTTTGAATTGCTAGACCTTTTATCTGGAGTGAACATGCAACTATATGTGTGTCGTAAAAGAATTGGAATTATTCAGGGTTCGTTTGAACATTTTATACATTAAATCGGTTTTCTAGCCATTTCGGGTGCACAATTCAAAATTAAACTACATGCACATGCTCCGGTGCACCAACATGGGTTGTAAAATCATATATGTGTCCATGGGTTTATGCTTATCTCCCATGCAAGAAATGGGGATGAAATTCGAACACCACAGCACCGTGGCTCTCCGGCAAACGTCGACGCACTTGCTTTTGTAATTCTAGTAAATCCAAAATTCATCCGAAATTCATGAAACTTGGCATGCTATCATGGAGCGGCATCAACATGCCGTGGTAAAACTTCTGTCCCATTTGGGGCAGGCTTGGGTATAAGCTTCTCATAAACCAGAGCTTCTCACAACAAGTGTGATGGTTTCGGTAGGGAACGTTTCACCTTTCTGGACGAAACGATATCCGTTGCCTATTCTCGATTTCAAAATTTTTCCTAGGGTCAACATAGAACAACAGGAGTGTTGTGTCGATTTTTCGGATTTTTCGGGGTTCGCTTGGACGTTTTTATACATTAATTGAGTTTTGTATGCATTCATGTGCATAATTCAAATTTGAACTACACGCACATGCTCTAATGCATATAAATTAGTTGAAAATTCAAATATGTGTCCTTGGTTGCTTGCTTAGGTCCCATGCATGAAATGGGAATGAATGTCAAACACCCTGCCACCGTCACTCGGCCGCAAACATTAAGATACCTGGTTTTTAAATTCTAGTAAATCCAAAACTCGTCTGAAATTCATGAAACTTGGCATGCTACATGGAGCAGCATCAACATGCCGTGGTAAAAAATTTGTCCCATTTGGGGCAGGTTTGGGTATATGCTTCTCACAAACCTGAGCTTCTCACAACAAGCATGATGATTTCGGTAGGGAACATCCCACCTTTGGGGACGAAACGATATCCATTGCCTCCTATTGCTTCCAAAAAAATTATCGTGTCAACATAGAACAACAGGAGTGTTGTGTCAATTTTCGTGATTTTTCGGGGTTCGTTTGGACATTTTTATGCATTAACTGAGTTTTCAATGCATTTATGTGCATAATTCAAATTTGAACTACATGCACATGCTCCAGTGCATATAAATTGGTTGAAAAATCAAATCTGTGTCCTTGGGTGCATGCTTAGGTCCCATGCAAGAAATGAGAATGAATTTCAAACACCAGGGCACTGTTGATTGCCGGCAAAACATTGAGATGCCTGGTTTTTAAAATCTAGTAAATCATAACTCGTCTGAAATTCATGAAACTTGGCATGCTATCATGGAGCGGCATCAACATGCCGTGGTAAAAATTTTGTCCCATTTGGGGTAGGTTTGGGTATATGCTTCTCACAAACGAGAGCTTCTCACAACAAGCATGATGGTTTCGGCAGGGAAAGTCCCACCTTTGGGGACGAAACGATATCCATTGCCTCTTATTGCTTTCAATTTTTTTCTCATATCAACATAGAACAACAGGAGTGTTGTGTCAATTTTTATGATTTTTTGGGGTTCGTTTGGACATTTTTATGCATTAACTGAGTTTTCAATGCTTTTATGTGCATAATTCAAATTTGAACTACATGCACATGCTCCATTGCATATAAATTGGTTGAGAAATCAAATCTGTGTCCTTGGGTGCATGCTTAGGTCCCATGCAAGAAATGAGAATGAATTTCAAACACCAGGGCACCGTTGATTGCCGGCAAAACGTTAAGATACTTTATTTTTAAATTCTAGTAAATCCAAGACTCGCCTGAAATTCATGAAACTTGGCATTCTATCATGGAGCGGCATCAACATGCCGTGGTAAAATTTTTGTCCCATTTGGGGCAGGTTTGGGTATATGCTTCTCACAAACCAGAGCTTCTCACAACAATCAAGATGGTTTCGGTAGGGAACGTCCCACCTTTGGGGACGAAATGATATCCATTGCCTCTTATTGCTTCCAAGAAATTTCTCGTGTCAACATAGAACAACAGGAGTGTTGTGTCAATTTTTGTGATTTTTCGGGGTTCGATTGGACATTTTTATGCATTAACTGAGTTTTCAATGCAATTATGTGCATAATTCAAATTTGAACTACATGCACATGCTCCAGTGGATATAAATTGGTTGAAAAATCAAATCTGTGTCCTTGGGTGCATGCTTAGGTCCCATGCAAGAAATGAGAATGAATTTCAAACACCAGGGCACTGTTGATTGCCGGCAAAACATTGAAATGCTTGGTTTTTAAATTCTAGTAAATCCAAAACTCGTTTGAAATTCATGAAACTTGACATGCTATCATGGAGCGGCATCAACATGCCGTGTAAATATTTTTGTCCTATTTGGGGTAGGTTTGGGTATATGCTTCTCACAAACCAAAGCTTCTCACAACAAGCATGATGGTTTCGGTAGGGAACGTCCCACCTTTGGGGACGAAACGATATCCATTGCCTCTTATTGCTTTCAATTTTTACCTCGTGTCAACATAGAACAACAGGAGTGTTGTGTCAATTTTGTGATTTTTCGGGGTTCATTTGGACATTTTTATGCATTAACTGAGTTTTCAATGCATTTATGCGCATAATTCAAATTTGAACTACATGCACATGCTCCAGTGCATATAAATTGGTTGAAAAATCAAATATGTGTCCTTGGGTGCATGCTTATGTCCCATGCAAGAAATGGGAATGAACACCAGGGCACCGTTGATTGTCGGCAAAATGTTGAGATACTTTATTTTTAGATTCTAGTAAATCCAAAACTCATCTGAAATTCATGAAACTTGGCATTCTATCATGGAATGGCACCTAACATGCTGTGGTATTTTTCGTGTCCATTTTGAGAGAAGGCACACTCGAATAATGACAGCTAACAAAGGCATTTTGAAAAAATAGATGCCACTTTAATATCTCAAATGTTTGTATAATTCAAACCGTGTGCGTTCTGTTAACCATTCACGTGACGCCACGTGTCTTGGTTTTAATGGCTGTAGGAGGTGCCGTGCGGACAGCTGCTTGACCTTGACTGAACGGGAGGCGTGCGAGCGCAGTCCGGTGTGCAGGCTGACCGAGAGGCGTGCAAGCTGTCCTCGAATGCGCAGGCTCACCGTGAAGCGTGCGAGCTGTACGCTGTGCAGGCTCACTGGGAAGCGAGCCCTTTGACTTCCATGGCCGCCCGCCTTCCTCTTCGTGTGCGCGCCCCCCTTAGCGGCATGGGACACCGCCGTCGAACCCTACCTCTCTGCGCCGCCATCTGCCTTCCTCCCGCGCCCCGCCCGTCGACCCCGGGACGACATGATGCAAAGTGAGAGCAGGATTTGTGCATCTCTTCAACGCAAACGGTTCTTTTGGATGACCCGTGTGCAACCACTTACAAACAATTTGGTGCGATTCGCATCTGTCATATTGGGTATGTTACCATTTGTCAAACTGGAAAGATTGACATTTGTTGATCTAGTAACATTGCCATTTGTCAACCTTGTAACACTACGATTTGTCAAAATATGAAGCTAAAAATCACTAGCAGTATCTAATTTTTGTAACTAAAATTCAGTAATTAAGCATAGATTTCATTCATAGATTAAGAAGTCGTTCTTAATTTATACAAATAGTTTAACTCGATAGCTGAACCGACCAAACTTTTCCCCATTTGTTGCCAACCATGTACTGAAATAGCTAGTTCAACTATATATACTAGCTAATTTTAAGTACGTTGTACAGTTCCACCACATCTATAGTCAGATGAACTGAACAAAATAGCCCCTAAATACTACTACCGCGGAGGGGCTTTGTACTACTTCCGGCTGCCTCTTCTTTGCCGAGCGCGCTCAGTAAGAAGCGGAGGAGGAGGAGCCTACCGACGAGCTGGGAAACCGCAATACGGTGCCTGCCGCTGTTGTAGCTTCAGCATGCTCACCTCGAAGGCCCTCTGCCGTTCCAGACGACCCCTCTCGAAGTGGTGGTTCTCCTCGTAGATCTCCCAATTCCTCGCCTCTGAGGTGGCGTGTGCTGCGGCGGTAAGGCTCTTTGCATGCTCGACGAGGCGCTCCTCCTCCTCCCGCAGAAACTCGGTGTAGCGCGCAAGGTCGCTGACGCACGTGCGGGCATCCACCTCCGCCTCCCGCCTTCGGGCGGCGGTGGCGGAGCGGGTGATGACCCCGGCGGTCGACGGTGGGCTGGCGGCCACGGCGGCCGACGACAGCTGCCGACGGGCACCAGCGGCGGAGCGTGTGCTGGGTGTTCTGCGCACACCCAACAGGGACGCCACGCGCACTACACTACGCCGGGGACTGTGCCGCCGCCGCGATGTAGCCTCCCAGCTGAAACTGTCCTCTGGTGACGGCGGAGTGGCTGAGCGATGATGACGGACTGGTGCCATTGGCGATTGTGGGAGAAGTAGACGAGATAAGCTACAGGGAGGGAGGGGAAAATGCGATGGAGGACTCGCCGGCCGTGAGGGTTTTTATAGCAGTCCAGTAAGCATTGGGATTTTGGGGGATTTCACCGAGTCGGGCGGGAAGCTTGCGCGGGAACCTGCGAGGTTGCGCGGGAACGGGCTCACCGACGATTCATTGGCGCCACTGTTTGGCCAAAAGAACACCCCCGCGCACTGCGCAAGCTTGCACTGTAAGCCGTCTACGGCAGCGGGGTGACAAGACATGCGAGAGGAGGGTGAAAGGCCACGTACACATATGGTTAATAAAAAAACGTTTGCGATTTAATTACCTACTATACCCCCGTCCTGTTTTATAAGTATGATTTAGCTAATAAAATACGAATGCATGTCGCCAAAGAATATATAGTTGGATTCGTATTTGAACATAGTTTCCAATTATATAATTTTTATAACATGCATTGACATTTGTTGGTTAAATTTGAGGGCAAAGTATGGCACAGAATATAAAGGGGACTATAGACTAGACGGAGGTGGTAGCACACGGCCGCTCTCTACGCAGCGACGCAACTGTCGGCCGGCTTGTAGGCGACCATTTCCTGCGTGTTCAGCTGCTCTATGCGTGTGATTGCTTGCGGTTCAGGCGGCCGCGGCGCGCTCTGCTCTCACGTCCCTCCGGGTGCTCTGCCCTCGTCCCTCCACGCGCGCTGCCAGTGTTTGGGGCCAGCGCACGATGACACATGTTCGTGTGCATGCCGTTGCGCTGGGCGCGGCGCGACGATGCAGTTACTCGCTGCAAAAACTTCCATGAGGACGCGCCAAGAATCCACGCCGCCCGACCCCCGTTTATTCCAGCGGCCATATACCTTCATCTCTCGTCTCACACGACACAATAAGCACACCCACGAGGACACATATAGAGAGGACATCCAGCGGTTCCAATGGCACTCCCCGTGGCTCCAATGGCGCTCCCAGCGGCCGACGATGACAACGGCGGGCAGTTCACCATGCAACACGTCATGGACACCCACGTGAGGGGCAAGGCTCTCTCGGTGGTGTACACGATCGATCCGGTCTCGGTGGAGAGCTCCATCCAAACTATGGAGCAGTTCCTTGCCGAGGACAAGTACCAACTGGTCGGCTTCGACCTCGAGTACACCATGGGTCAGGCCGGGCACGATCAGAAGGTTGCCGTCACCCAGTTGTGCATGCGACATGATGTCCTCGTCTACCACTACCACCTGGCCACAATGCCTTCCGAGCGTTTCTCCAGGTTTATCAATAGCTCCGACTACAGTTTCGCTGCGGTGGACACCACCAACGATCTAAAAGCACTCAAGGTTTTGGGCTTGAAATGCCCGAATCTTGTCAACATCCAGCGCCACTACAAGGTCTGGGGCAGCGACAAAAACAAACTGAACTCCCTGGTTGACCTCGCCTCGGCCATCATCGACCCCTACTACGTGAAGATGAAGAATGAGAGCAATAAGGACAAGAACGCCTGGCATAGTGTGTGGCATGAGAGACTGGATGAACAACATGTCAAGTACGCGGCCATGGACGCGTACACAGGCTACGAGATGTACAGGCGGATCATTGACATGAGGAACTGTCTTCTTCCTGACCCAGACAAGGGATCGAGCCACATAGCAGTGGCGGGAGCGTCACAAGAAGTAGATGACTAGACGATAGTTTCTCCTACTTTAGAATGCATGCAATTGTTTATTGAGGTGTGTGCGAATGATCTGTATAGTCACTTATGTAATTGGATGTTTATTACAGTTATATATACACACACACACACACACATGTTATTCTACTGTAGACAAAGCAAATCACACGGCTTATTAGCAGCAATCGTCTGTGTTATTATTGGTCTTCGCACACATTTCTGATTATGGACCTGTTTGCCGCGTATCACGCACATCTTGTTCAGTTGAACCGTTTCCATTGTATTGCCTAATCACACACAGTTCATCCTAGTGAACCTCCCAAACAGTTAATTGAGAAGAACTGTATGCCCTGCATCGCACATGCAACAAAAATCTGAACCGTGTTTGATGCATCCGTCATCGCAAATGTTTTGCACCTTTTTGACGGGTTTTTTACACCACCGTTTGCGATTATGGCATCGCACATAGTTTCGTTGAAGGGCCTCTGATCGTAGTGTCGCGTTTGGACCATCCCGCAGTAGTGAATATCTATAAAAATGTTTCTAGTGTACACAAATTTGTTCATAAAAGTGGTCTAATATTTTTGAAAAATGGAGAAGTTTTTTTTACATTAAATATTTGTTAGGTTCTTCACAAAAAACTCATTTTGGGAACTCAAAAAATGGAAAATGAATATGCAAAAATTTGTCTTTTTCACGAGAGGCGGATCAAAAACTTTTTAAACCCAACTATTTGGTCAATTGTACATTAAATATGGCCTAGTATTCTAGAAATTTGATTTGGTCCAATTTTGCAACAAATATATAGTAGGTTCTTAAAAAAACTCATTTTGGGTAATAAAAAATGGAAAATTGATTTTTTGTCCAAATAAAATAAAACCCCCTTAGGAAAAATTGTTCGTCATTGCAAGATGCACCATTGGACACTATATGAGATTATTTGAACAACTATGCCATGAATGTGGCCATAATATTGATCATTTGTCTTGAAAGTCATACATCTCCACATGTGATAGCTCATTTCCGAGAACACTTTTTTTAAAATAATTATCGTATTCCAAGTTTATTATTTTTCCTGGGAACTTGGCCACATATAATGACACAATGCGAAGGTTTTCCAATTTTTTGATTTGCTTTGAATTTTTCATGCCCGTTTCAAAATGCGGTCAAAACGGCGGGCATGACCGTTCCTAGCTAGTGGTTGAATTTGGAAAAAATTTGGTGTTTCTCTGATTAAATAAATACTTTTGTACCTAAAAATGAATTTTGGAAAAAATAAATAACAAACTATGAGGCAACTGCAGTTCAAATTTGACCCGCTTCCAGCTAAATCGGCAGAAATTTGTCTTTTTCATGAGAGGTGTATAAAAGGTTTTGACACCCAACCATTTGGTCAATTGTGCATTAAATATGGCCTAGTATTTTATAAAATTGATTTGGTCAAATTTTGCAACAATTATTTGGTAGGTTCTTCACAAAAAAACCTCATTTTGGGCGCTAGAAAAATGGAAAATGATTTTTCATCCAAAGAAAATGAAAACTTCCTTAGGCAACATTGTTTGACATTCCAATATGCACCCTTGTGCACAATATGAGATCATTTGAACAAACTATGCCATGAATGTGGGCATAAGATTGATCATTTGGCTTGAAAGCCATTGATCTCCACACATGATAGCTCGTTTCTGAGAACACTTTTTAAAAATAATTGTCATATTACAAGTTTATTATTTTTCCTGGTAACTTGGCCACATATAATGATACAATGCGAAGGTTTTCCAATTTTTGATTTTTTTTTGAATTTTTCATGCCCGTTTCAAAATGCGGTCAAAACGGCGGGCATGACCGTTCCTAGCAAGTGGTTGAATCTTGGAAAACTTTTGGTGTTTCTCTGATTAAATAGATACTTATGTACCTAAATATTATTTTCGGAAAAAAGAAAGAGCAAACTATGAGGTAGCTACAGTTCAAATTTAACCCGCTTCCAATTGGACCGGCAGAAATTTGTCTTTTTCACGAGAGGTGGATCAAAACTTTTGACACCCAACTAATTGGTTAGTTGTACATTAAATATTTCATAATACTTTAGAAAAATGATTTGGTCCAATTTTGCGACAAATATATGGTAGGTCCTTCACAAAAAAACTCATTTTGGGCACTCGAAAAATGGAAAAGTGAATTTTTCGTGAAAAGAAAATGAAAACTTCCATAGGCAACATTGTTTGCCATTCCAAAATGCCTCCTTGTGCACAATATGAGATCATTTTAATAAACTATGCCATGAATGCTCCCATAACATTGATCATTTGGCTTGAAAGCCATTGATCTTCACCATGCGAAGGTTTTCCAATTTTTTGATTTTTTTTGAATTTTTCATGCCCATTTCAAAATGCGGTCAAAACGGCGGGCATGACCGTTCCTAGCTAGTGGTTGAATCTTGGAAAACTTTTGGTGTTTCTTTCATTAAATAGATACTTATGTACCTAAAAATGTTTTTTGAAAAAAAATCATGAGCAAACTATGTGGCACGTGTAGTTTAAATTTGACCTGCTTCCTGCTGAATCGGCAAAAAAATGTTTTTTTTTCACGAAAGGTGGATCAAACCTTTTGACACCCAACCATCTGGTCAATTGTATATTAAATATGGCCTAATATTTTAAAAAATTGATTTGGTCGAATTTTGCAACAAATATATGCTAGGTCCTTCGCAAAAAAACTCATTTTGGCCACTCGAAAAATGAAAAATGATTTTTGTGTGCAATGCAAATGAAAACCACAAAATCATCATTGTTTGAAATCCCCAGATACAAATATGTGCACAATATTGGTTCATTTAAACATACAACACGAGGCTAATATGTTGATTGTTTATCCGAAATAAGAGGGTAAAATATAAAAGAAACAAAAGAACAACACAATCACATAAGATTGATTTTGATTGGTGGAATCATTTGTGGCAAGGATCGATGACATGGCTAGCGATCCTACCATCCATTGCTAGCGATCCCACGTCCATCCATCTATCCATCTACTACCCCTATAAAAGGAAGAGAGGGGGAAGATCCAAACAATTATACCCGTCCATCTATAAAATCTGATGGCCCGTAATCCTTCCGTGTTTAACCCAACAAGCCATGCAATTAAGCCACCTACAGTGCATCGATCGCTAAAAGAACTCGTTCGCACGACCTCACGCCCCCACGCGGTTCCTCCCGCATGACCTCGCGCCCCCGCGTCGTTCGTCCCGCAGCCGGGCGCGGGCCGCAGGTCGCCGAGCCACCGCCGGAGCCGCCCTTCATCGCGGCCCGCAGGTCGCCCGCGAGCCGCGCCCCGCAGGTCCCCCGGCCGCCCTTCGCTCCGGCCCGCAGGTCGCCGAGCCGCCGCCCCTTCGCCACAGGTCGCTGCCGCCAGAGCCGCCCTTCCCCGCAGGTCTCCTCCCTTCTGACCGCCCTGCCCTCCATCGCTCTTATCTCCTCATCAACGTGCAGGGGTTGGCATCGCACTCACCACGGAGAAGATCGCCAAGTACTTCATATACATCCCTATAAACGATCACCGTGCTGCGCCAAGAAGTGCTGCTGCTGCCTGGGTTCGCTAGCCTCCGCGTGGAGTCACCCTGGCCACCGTCTCAACTCACCTCCATCGCCACCGCGAGTCATCTCCGCCGCCGCCGCCAGGAATCCCGTCGCCGGCAAGGTATCTGTTCTCTGGTCCTCCCGCCCTGCTTGCTACGCGCGCGCGCGCGCGCGCGTGTGTGTGTGTTGTGTGGGTGCTTGATGTCGTTGGGTGCTTGTCGCTGATGGCCTGCCGCATCTTTACGCTTGTATCTTATAATATGTTTCTATGCTTTGTTGTATACCGACGTTGTTTCTTGTTGCTAATGACCTGATGATGTTGTTGGTGTGTTGGTCAGGGTGTGAGTCCAGTGATACACAACATTCAATTATGAGGATCGAGGAAATTATGATCATTCAGTCATTGAGGATATGAAAAGAGGCACGAAGGCAACATGTTCTATCAAGAAGTTTTGTTTGCAAAGTAGATTAGCTTTATTTTGAGCCTCCATCAATTTATTGTTCTCCTTGTGTTGCTCGGACAAAACAAAATGCATCATACTATCACTACAAAAAAATACACTTCCGTGATGATACGTGTTTGTCACAGTAGGTCACGTTTTCTTTCATGCATGTACATCCATGACAATTTTATGATAGAATCAAGATAGTCATACCTGTGCTGTCGTAGAAGTGTTCCATGACATTACCAAAATTATCATCACGGAAGTGTCCACTTCCATGACGATAAATCGCGCATCATAGAAGTGCTTTCGTCAAGGGTGACCGACACGTGGCATCCACCGCAACGGCTCGCCGTTAAGCTATCGGGTCCGGTTTTGGATCCGATAACCCGTTAACAGCCCCGACCAATGGGGGTCTTCCACGTGTAAAATCATCATTGGCTGGAGGAAACACGTGTCAGCTCACCGTTGGAACAGATGTCATCCACTCATTGGACCGAAGGCGCCTATGATACGTCAACACGTGGCACGGCCCAACAGAGGCCCATTCCTATGAAAAGGCCGACCCATTTGACTTGGTCAAAAGGTGGCGGCCCGGCCCATGGAAAGCCTGTTAACAGCGTGTTCGCGTATAGCCCATTTACAGCCCGCTAACCCAGGGCTCGTTACGACCTATCCGAATTGGGCCCAGTAGCGTCATCTGGGTCGTCCAATATGATTCCAGCCCATTTTAACTTCTGGCCCATGTATGGCCCATGACGTCTTTCGGCCCATATGAGGCCCTTTGTAACTCTTGGCCCATTAACGACCCGTGGTGAAACTTGACCGTAATGAACAGTGTATCACTTTATACCCATTAAAGGCCCATTATTCCATTGGGCCGTTTCCAGCCCATGTTATCTTTCAGCCTTCTCAGGGCCCATTTATTCTTGGGCTCATTTCCAGCATTCGTTTACTTATGGCCCGTTACTGTCATTTTCTGCTTGTGGGCCAAATTCAGCCCGTGGTTACAGTCGGCCCGTTCGTGGCCCGTTAATACGTTGGGCCGTTTTCATAGCGTCATCAAATACAGCCGATTAACGATGGCCCGTTATGGTCGGCCCATGAACGGACGATTCCAACTCTAGCCCGTTTACGGCCATAATGCGGTCTGTTATTGGCCCATGTTTGGCCAATCGATGATACGGCACGTAGAAGGCCCATTGTGTCTATGGCCCGTAGAAGGCCCATTGTTTCTACGCCCCATAGAAGGCCCATTGTTTCTACGGCCCTTAGAAGGCCCATTGTTTCTATGGCTCGTAGGAGGCCCATGGTAACTACAGTAAATATGTAGCCCATGGTAATTGTGGCCTAGTTTTAAAAAATAGGTTATCGCGACCACTGGCAAACCATGGAAAAAGAACTGCACTGACTACAAGCAAACAAATAAACAAGACAATAAGGAAATAAATAAGCAAGCAACTTATGCTAGGCTATCACGGCTATTACACATATTACACCCACTGGGCATCAAAGTTCGCCACCAGTGCAAATATAGGGAACAAATCAGCATATCATATACACTGGTTGTCAAAGTTGGCGACCAGTGCAAATAAACGCCGCAGCAAAACAAGTCCAGAACTAAAACCACTTCAGAAGAGCTCAAGAAACAATATCCTGGGTACCCATAATGCTGGCAAGATGCTTAGTAAGCTTATTGACTTTCTCTTGTTTGGCGCTTAAATCCTCCAGCACTTGCTATTGCACTAGAATGTATGCATCTGAATTCTGCAGGGACTTCCTCAGTCCTTCGGCTTCCTGTCGCATAACTTCTGATTGATGTCTTTCAACTTGAAGTTGAGACTCAGGAAGCCGAACTGATTCAGGCAGCGAGTTTGAAGAGCTGGTGCCAGCAGTAGTAGCTAGTAACTCGAACACTACATCAAGACATGACTTTGGGGTTGTCTCAGTGTCTTCAATATAGTTTTTATCAGCTTTCTTGGAGACCAACAGGGATGTCTCACTATCTTGAACCTTATCTACATTACTTCCTTTATCATTGCATAACGGGGTACTCTTCTCCAATATTTTATCCGCGTCCTAAAAGAGAAACAAACAAACACATCACAGGTTTACAATGTAGCATATGAAACTCATTTTGGTAAACCAGTTCAGTAGTAAGGTGGACAGGATAACAGCATGAAACAAACATATATCTATGTAGTATGGTCACTGGATAGAATGACATAATTCAAAATATGATGACTATGTAAACAGGATGAGATGATATAACTATATTATGTCTTTAGAAAATGGGTTGGCATGCCATAATTCAGATACATGCTGTCTATGTAAACATCGTGGCATGATATAATTCAAATATATGATTTATATACTAAGGAAGTGAGCAGAGAGCAATCGCATATATGATGTGTCAACTAAGGAGATGGCATTCAATATTGTGTATATGATGTAAAAACTAAGCATTGCAATACAACATATGCATGATATGAGATATATAACCCTGCCAAGTTTGAGCATACACCACAGGGGGATAATAGGATTGGTCATCTGCCCCTGAATCCTCCTCTGAAGAGCTATCTGTAACCAGCAAGATATCTGCTTTAGCAGGTAGCATTGTCTGCTCTGAAGACCTTGTTTTCACTTCAGATTTCTCCATCGCCAATTTAAATGGCTGATGCACAGGAAGAGCAGTTGAATATATGAACATTGTCGACAAATGCAACGAGAAATACAAAAAAGGACGGCATGATATAACTCACATATATGACGCTTGGCTAAACAACATGGCATGGCATAATTCACATATATAATGCCTTGCAACAAGATAGCATTGCATAATTCACATATATAATGTCTTGCAACAAGATGTCATTGCATAATTCACATATATGGTAATTAGACACTAAAGAGGTGGCATTCACACAAAGCATGTCTAAACTAAGCAAATGAGATAGCAATGCAAGATACCATACGCACAATATGAGCAACATAACCCTGCCAAGTTAGAGCATGCACCTCGGGGGGGGGGGGGGATAGGACTGGTCATCTGTCTCCGAATCCTCCTCTGAGGCGCTATCCGTAATCAGCAAGACATGCGCTTCGTCAGATAGCATTGTCTGCTCTGAAGACCTTGTTTCCACTCTAGATTTTTCCATGACCGTGCCGAATGGCTGATGCACAGGAAGAGTAATTGAATGTACTAAAATTGTTGACAAATTTAACACGTATTAAAAAAATGATCGCAAAATATAATTCACATATAAGATGACTGGCTAACCAGGATGGCATTGCAAAATTCACATATATGATGCTTGGCTAAACAAGATGGCATCGGATGATTCACATATACGATAAAGAAACTAAACAGATGGCATTGACACAAAGCATGTCTAAACTAAGCAGATGACATATTTGATGTATACAGTAAGCAATGCAAGGCACCATATGCATGATATTACCAACATCAGCATGCTAAGTTAGAGCGAAGACCTCAGGGGGTAAATAGGAGTGGTCTTCTCCTTCTGAATCCCCCTCAGAACAGTTATCTTCCTCTTGATTACGATCCGAAATGGGTGGAGGGGGGGCTGCCTTTGCGCCCACCATGGAGCGACGTCGGCATGGAATTTTATTGCCACACAAGGCTCGTCTCTTTTGCTCTACATGTTCAGTTCCATTGTGTACAATAACCGACATGCATAGGAATAAAACATAGTGAGATTATGTAAGGAGTGCATGCACAAATCCAGAGTGATGGTAGCAAACTGTGGATAGACCCAAAACCAATGATAGCAGGCAGATAATAGCTTTAGTTAAAAAATATAATGGCTCCTTTAATGTTTATTTGCACCCAACATGAAACTCATAGTAGACACCGGAGATTAACCAGATAGTACTGATTGCTGCCCCAATATGTACCCCACAACCATTTAAAAACTCAAGTTTCAGCATTTTTTTGGACCTGACTCGGAGTCTAATAGGTGAACACGACGATAAAGTAGCATGTCATCATATTAAGCGATGCATAACGTAAGCAGACATGGGACAGTGCGACCTCTCTTGCGGACCCGTGTAGTCCTCAAGGTCATCTGCTCAGTTGATGATGGTAATGCAGTTGTCATGGCTGCCAGCGGCGGGGAAGAAGATCTGAGGCGGCGAAAGACAATTTGGAGGGTGGATCCCTGCTGTGGTGAACCCTTCCATCGTTGGAGCAGCTGAGCTAGGGTGGAACACAGCGCAGCAGGAGCAGGACAAACCACACAAGGTTTTCTTTGACACATTACAGAAGTAATTGTGTAAGGGCTTGTTTGAATTTGAGGATTCTAACAATGCAGGGATAGGAAATAGACAGGAATAGGATAGGAATGCATGTGCAAAGCAGAGAATTTAAAAACACAGGATTTTTGCCAATCTGGGTGTTTGATTCACAAGAATGGGAAGATCATAGGATGCAAAGAAGCATGGTGAGATTAAGTCAAACCACAAGAAAATGTACAGTTATAATGCTATTATGCTACTATCTCTTAGTCTTGTGCTTCATGAATAGGAATTTGAAAAGGAGGACAAGTGGATATGAAAATTCCTATGGATTTTCTTTCAAGGAGACACTAAAGGAACAAATCCTACATTTTTCCTTTGCTCCATTCCTTTGAACCAAATGCATGAATAGGAGTACCATAGGGAACTTTCCAATTCCTATGTTTTCCTTCACTTTTCCTTTCAAGCACTGGAAATTCTAGCAGGCAGGCTTGAGCAAGGAAAAGCCTACACTCAAAAAATGTTTTTGTGCTACTTCTACTACTTTGGACCCAGGCCACTGCCCTACTAGCTCAACTCCCAGGCCCATCGACAAATGCACAGCGCAGAGATAAATAATGATGGTGTTCAAGAGAGTCCATCACGGATAGCTAAGTTGCCTGGTACCTCACTGCTTGTAATATAGTAGGAGAAACTAATCGTATTTCACGTTATTGCGTGTGCTTAGTGGACAATATACATAACATGTAGAGTAAAAAAGAGATGCAACAAGTGTACAACCTCTTTGGCGAAGCCATGTCGATCTCAGCGTGATTGGGTTGGTCGGTGAGGGTGATCCGGCTGACATGGTTGTCGGAGGAGGGGAAGAAGATCTTAGGCATCTTGAGATGGAGCCCGGGGTACTGCTCCACTGTGATGGAGGGTTTCGTCGTTGGAGCAGCTCCGGTAAGTTGTACGACGCCGAGGCTGAAGCAGGACAGGAGACACAACATTAACCTGAGCAGAATTCTAATAGCATCTCCAATAGATGACGTAAAATACATAACCAAAAAGTGCTAGATGTAAAATACATCAGTCACTCATCTCGGAACTTAACTGTCGAAACTGAATTTAACTGTCGAAACTGAACTTAACTATCGAAACTGAATTTTGCTGTCGAAACTGAACGCACTAGTAGCAGAAAAGCAGTAGCAGCGCGTGCGAGAGCCGGGGGCAACTGGTCGTGTAGCAGCATCAGGTGAGGCTACAGGTCAGTCGACCGATTTTTTCATCTCTGGTCAGTCGATTTTCCAGCCGTTGGATACGAAATCAAGGGCCTGCAGTTCATCTTCAACCTCCACCCCCCTGAGCCGCCAGCCACCACCGACCAAACCGCCGCCCCCCGCCGCCGCCTGCTGGCGGTGCGCAGCCCCGCCCGCCCCGAAACCACTCCCTACCGCCGGTCCGCCGCCGCCCCGGCCATCCCTCTAGGCCCCCCCCGTGCCGAGCTTTTTCTCCGGCGATCCCCATGCCACCGCCCCACCACCGCCGGCGACCACCGCCCCCACCATGAACCCTAGGATAGATAGTGGGGTACCACTTCGGCGAGCCCCCCTTCCCGCTGCGGCTGGTTCTTCCTTAACTCTGGCGAGCCCCCCCTGAAAATCGACTGACCCAAAAGTCGATTCAGTCGACTGAAATGTAGCTAAATCGGAGCAGCATCACAAGCAAGAGGCAAGAGCGAGAGCAGCAGCGCGGGCAAGAGCAAGAGCAATAGAAAGAGCAGACCACGCAGGGGATCGAGAGCAAGAGCAGAGCAGCAGGGCGAGCGATAGCTAAAGCAGCAGCAGCTCCGACTGATGTGGATGTCACCGCCGAGGGAGAGACGCCGTGGAGGAAGTGGCCGGCGACGCCGCCGTGGATGGAGCCGCGCCGTGCCGGCTCAGGACCAAGCGCCGGTAGCACCGTGAGATCGAATCAAGAAAAAACTGCAGCGCTTAGTGTACAACCTCTTTGGTGGCGCCGACTAGGCCTCAGCTTCATCCGAGGAAATGGTGATGATGAT
Organism: Aegilops tauschii subsp. strangulata; assembly: GCF_002575655.3. NCBI lineage: Eukaryota > Viridiplantae > Streptophyta > Magnoliopsida > Poales > Poaceae > Aegilops > Aegilops tauschii. The sequence continues at coordinate 279,543,664 of NC_053037.3, forward strand.
GCTCTTCCAGTGGTGCAGGTGAAGACGGTGGTGTGGGAATGGAGGTGGCGCGAAAGAAGAGGGGAACGTCGGGGCAGCTCCTTGGAGGTGGAGGACAGGGTGGCTGAACCGGTCGGATGACGAGATCGACGATGGATCCTCATCCGGTATGGTGGATGAGGGACGTCGAGGTGTTGCTGTGAATGACGTCGTCGGGGAAGAGGCTCCGGCAGGGTGGCGGACGGAGGAGGGTGTGGGGCTTCGCAGGTTTTCGCGGCCTCGGGTACGAATGGGTGGGCAGATGGGATTTGAGTGGGGAACCATGGCTTAGGGATGCGCTTGTCCGAAATGTGGGGTAAGTTACGAATGTACCCCCACCGATTTGAGCTAGGCGGTTCTTTCGGTTCATGGGTATCACGGGCATTTCTCGTGTCGGGATTTCACAGGAGGTGGGAGTTTTCGCGCGCGTTGTAATTTTGGAATAGCAAGGCGCGGGTTGAGATGGAGGGAGTTGTCGGAGCACAACAAGACAACGATATATCTTAAATATTTTGGGGTAACAAGGCACGGGTTGAAGAGGCGGGAGTTTCGCAGCACGATAGACAGAGACGCTAGCTTGAAATTTCGGCATAACAAGGCGCGGCTTGAAATTTCGGGAGAACAAGCTTAACCTGTACCCAAAAATAAGACAATTCGCACCTCATCGCTAGAGAGAGCCATGTCTCGTTTTACTATATTACTAGAAATGCATTCAAATACAACAAAAAAATAAAAAAAATCGGGACAACAAACATAACGTGTAGAGTACCAAAACAATTTGCACTTCCCTCAACAATAAAAAAACAATGTGTGTTGTCTAGCATATGGACTAAATTTGAGTACATTTTCCATGTTTGAATGGGATTGTACTCGGGTTAGTTATACAACCATCTAAATATTATTTTCACAACACATGACATGAATATAGGAGAAGTAAATTCCTATATAAATACGAACTACATGTACATACGATCTCAAATTCAAATATATGTATCCATTTTATGTTGAATTCAAATCATAGTACATGTATGCTCTAGCTAGATGTTTGGAATCTAAACCATGTATGACATACTACGTACAATGTGTTTAACACGCACAACACACACACACACAAACACCATTTAGACTAGTAAGGTACACGTGCATTGCACGCATGAGATTTGGCAACCAAATTATGAATAAATACCACATTATAGCATGTAAGCTTTGAGTCATATATCCATGATGTCGATGTTCGTTCAATTCTTATAGTTCATTTCATTCAAAATCATCTAGTTTTTATAAGAAAGCTAATCTATTTTAAGATTCATGGAATTGTGCGTTGTAAGGCATAAAGTAAAAACAAATAATGGCAAATCATGTAGGAAAACATTTGGGCAATTCTGATACAGAAGATTCTAGAACAAAGAAGAAGTGCTTGTGTTTTCAGGTTTGTGCATTATGCTTAAGTTCAACCATGGAGTCTTCTACATTGTACACGTGGCAAAATCTGGTGGAATCTAGATGATATCCAATGGCCAGTAGTGCTCAAATTTGCCATCTCTGCACCATCGGATTGGCCTCATCCAACGACCATCTTTCAAAGTTAAAGTTATACGCACCCTATATATAAAAATATATATAGGGGTATAGATATAGATATGTGATGCGAAAGCCACCCATCATCTCCAATTAGAATTGTGTGTCCATGCACAGCAATGTGGCCAAACAATGTCTGCCATCGGTATCTCAAATTCAAATCAGTATGACCTTGTTCAATGTGTATACAGTACAACATGCTCATTCCCAAACCACACCGCGCATATCTCAGTTATATTCATGCATGCATGGGTTTCAAACATCATGATCTCTTATTCAAATATTTGAATTCAACTTTACATTGGTTATGACCTCACCTAGTCTTTTACACCCACACATTCGTCTTCTGTTTATAATTGTACCACTAACTTCCTCTCGTGCATGCATGCACACACACTACCAGTCGGCATTATCCATCGCACACATGCAATCTTTTTCTTCAGGTCGGTCTCCCATGCATGCACACACACCTCCCCCTCTCCATCATATTGGGCATTCTTTATCTCTCATGTGCATGTGCAACGATCGATGTTCCTCTATGTGTGTGTATATATAGCTAGGTCTTTCACAGTTTTCCACACAAACCGATCAATCTCCATATCTAGTGAGGTCTCACCCTCTTTCCCACGTCCACATCGATCAATCTATACCTCTCTATATAGGATTACATAGCTAATAAACCCACATTAATTATATATCCAACGCCCCCTGTCATCATCCATGCCTTCCGCTTCATCTCTCAAACACGCGCACAGTGGCGAAGACAAGGGGCAGCAAAGGTCCTGCCCCCCTAACATCACTATATATCGAGGCTAATATGAATGTGCTCATTAGACAATTCTTGGTAAAATTGTTTAAGTTGATGATTTGGCCCTCCTCGTAAAGGATTAGCAATGCTTGGCCCCCTAGCTCATTTATTTTTCATGGCTCCACCACTGCGCGCAACAGCGCACGTTCTCGCCCCCTCTCTTTAAATATCGATCTCGCACTTGTGCACTCCTTCATAGTCTCCCTCGACTTGGCCCCTCGCACCATCTTATAGCCCCCAACCGGATTTTTCCACATGTACAATCTAGCAGACTCCATGGTTGAACTTAAGCATAATGCACAAACCTCAAAACACAAGTGCTTCTCCTTTGTTCTAGAATCTTCCGTATCATAACTGCCCAAACTTTTTTTCTAGTTGAATTGCCATTATTTTTTTACTTTATGTTTTACAACGCACAATTCCATGAATCATAAAATAGATTAAGGGCTTCTTTGATTCAAAGGATTCTCAAAGGAATTTTGGAGGATTCTAATCCTTAGGAATTTTTTCTATCTTGGTTGTTTGATTCATAGGATTGTAAACCATAGGAATTTTTCTGTAGGATTCATTTGCACTAGATTTCATAGGAAACATCCCATCCACTCAAACCTCTTTGAAAGAATCCTGCATTTTTTCTATGCACAATCAAACACTCGTACAATCCTGTAGGATTCAAGACGACATTCCACTCTAATCCCATGTTTTTCCTATTCCCGCGTTTTGGAAATCCTACGAATCAAAGAGGCCTAGCTTTTTTATAAAAACTATTTTGAATGAGATGAACCATAAGAATTAAACGAAGGTATGCATCAGGCATATATGACTCAGAGCTTACATGCTATAGTGTGGTATTTATTCATAATTTGGTTGCCAAATCTGATGCGTGCAATGCACGTGTACCTTACTAGTACTTCGAGTATGTGCAAAACACGTAAATTAGAATTCCAATGGAACGCTACACAGTGTCTCTCTTACAGTTCATCAAGCCACGAGGCACATGTGGAGGCGTTGTCGCGACCTCCTTGTGTGGATTGATCACAGCGACGTGCTGCTGGTTCCAGAAGAATGTACACGTCCTCTCTGAGCCACACTGGCGGTACATGCACGAAGCGAAGATGTGCACGCACGCCACACACGCACTCATTCCCTCGCACGCACGCGTGGGTACACGGGCGGACGCATTTTTGTACGAGATCCACCCCATGTGATAATTTGACGCATGTAAAGTCCTTCACTTCATTGATGGTCAATTAATACAGCGCATGCAAATTGAGTGGACGTAAGGGCGAAAGAAAGACATTACTACTCCACTGCGCGCATGCGAGTAGTTAAATCATGGGTTGCTAGTACTTCCATTGGTCTCCTTCATATTTTGTGCCAATTTTTGACCATATTTGTAAGTACTAACATAATAAAGGGGGCCAATAAAAAGTGGCATAAAAAAGGGGGCCAATAAACGAGGACGCAGGCAGCATGATCAATTTTTGCCAGGGCTACTGTTGGTGGCCTCTGTATTTAAATATGGACGGAGTGGAGTAGTACTATCTTTATCTTAGCCTCGTAGGGCTCTCCCAGTGCCTAGGATCGCCTCCCCGCCTCGCCCACCAGATCCCGCCATCGAGGATCCCGCCATGGATAATCCCTTAGATCACAGGATCCCGTGGGCTGCCCTCTCGCTGTGGCCCGCAGCACTGCCGCCTTTGAGCGAAACCCACATGTGTTTTAGAGGGGATCCATTGCTCTGGAATCATAGATCGGTGGCGCCGGAGGACATGCCAGGGCTGCGTTTCAGGTGGTGGGCAGCAAGGGCAAATCGGATCGAGGAAGCGTTCCATCGATTGGAGAGAAGTTCCAAGGAGTTGCGCCTGGCACAGCACAAGGCAGAGGCACAAGTCGATCTCAGGAGAGAGATGCTGAGGGATGTCAGCATCTGGTAGCGTCTCGTTGATTTCGAGCTAGGGCTAATTGCAGAGATCATATTCACGGAGTCGAATGGGGAGGAAAGAACGTGCATGCCTGCGCAATGGCATGAGCAGCCGGTGCAACTGTTCAAATGGGCGGTAGGAGAAGCCAAATCCCGGGACTAGTTGTGGCGGCACCGCTGGGCATGCATTGTAGGCAAGGTGAGCTGCCCTCCTTCCCCGCCAGCGATGCAGTGACCTAGTTGGTTGCTGCTGCAGTGAACTTGCAATGCCATGTCGGTTTGCAACCTTGACAATCACTCCATCTATATGTATTGTATTCCTGTGAAAATACTTGGTCATTTGGAAAAACATGGTAATTGATTTATCACTAGTTTTACAATGCTTGGTCGTGACAATCAACCGAAGCCACAACCAGAAGTTTCCATCGCGTAATACTTTACGGTCGGTCGCACCAACAGACGGTCGGTCGGACCCGCGTCTCACCGAAGGGACACACATCGGCTTGGTCTGACATGTACGGCCAGTTACATCACTGACTTGTGCGACCGCATTTGAGCAGTGTAGTACTCGCTCTATCTCAGTTTACAAGTCTTGCACGCGTACCTAGGTCATTAATTTGACCAACTTAATAAGAGGAATAGATTACAAAAAATATATCATTACAAACTTCAAATATTCTATTTTTAATGATATATTTTTTATGTTAAACAATTTATTTTATATAAGTTACATTGACGACCTAGATACACGTGCAAGCCTTGTAAACTGAGATGGAGGGAGTACTTGAAATTTATGTTGCAGTAAACTCATTGGGAGCCGTTTCGCGCCTCGAAACCAAAACCATCAATTAATCTTTACCTTGTTCCCATCACATTCGAAAGTACTAGTGCTACAATTAAGTGCAAGCCTGCTCACACCTACTAGTACGTACCAAACCTGAACGTGTTCCCACTATGCAGGTTTTAGTACCAGTGCTAGTACTTAGGTTATAAAAAGGGGAACTACCTAACCAAAAATTACTCTACCTTCCTCCTCATAAGTCCTTCTTCGTCCGTCCTTGCCATGGCCAGTGTGCAAAGCTCTAGGTCGAGAACTACTTGTAACAAGGGAGCGACAACCAAAACTGCGGAAAAAAAAGAGGGCTCGCCGCCACACAGAGACCTCGAAAGATCTCTCACGGGCAGGCGATGGCTCCCAGGAGCGCCCTAGCCGCGGAGGCGAACATGACGAGCTGGCGGCACTGGAGTCATTATCCCTCGACCGCATGCCCGATCAGCTCAATAAGCACCTCAATACAGAAGGAGTTCATCCACGACTTGGTGGAGCTGCTGAAGGAGAGCCTCGACGACATGCCCGCTGAGCTCAATAAGCAGGGGGAGTTGACCGTCGGCTTGGTGATGCTGCTGAAGAAGAGCATTGCCTCAAAGAAGAAGGCGACCGGCGAAATCCTGCAATTTCAGGAGGACAAGGCGAAGCTCTGCCACGAGCTCGACCTGCTGAAGGAGGAGAACACTGGCTGGAAGAAGCTGCATGAGAATAGTAGTTGCTTGACGAAGATGCTGCAGGCCCTCGTCATGGAACAGAAGGAGAAGTTGGCGAAGCTCCACATCGAGCACCCGACTGCTGTCAAGGTACGTAATGCAGCCATGGAACAGATGATGAAGGCTCGCGTCAAGAAATCCCGCGTCATGGACAGAATGAAGAAGATGGCAGAGGAGACGCGCAAGGAGATGGAGGTCATCGAGGCGATGAAGAAGCAGTTACGACTCCGCGGCCAACAACCCTTCATGTAGTGAGAGCAGCGCCCCAGACTTGTGTGTGCGTCTTCCTTCTTTTTTTGGGGTGATAATCTTGCTTCTTATTTTGCTCCTTGTTTCTTCTTTTGCTTCGGGTGTTTTGCCGCACGTGTCACGATCTCTGCGAGGCATGAATAGAACAATGCTAACAATGAGATGACTAGCAAATTAGATCATTTTTATCACCATATGGCACTGGGCTGCCGTGTTTCGTGCTCCTCCGTCGTACTCCAGTGGAAAACTTGAGTATACCGCACGGTTCTTTGCTCCTCCTTAGGTCGTCGGCACATTTATACAAGCAGTCAAATCACAAGGCCCCGCCTTCCAGCAGTAATGTGCCATCAAATCACAAAGGCCCTCGCCTCTCGTGAAACCGACCAAGCTAGACTGCCCCGCCCTCTAGCCTTTTAAAAAATCTATACTTTTGTACAGTAGTAGTATCGATGGATTGCGCCATGGAGCAAAACTAACAAGATGAAATTAAAGAAAAAAGGTGGTACATATATAGAGCGCTCGTCGCCAAATTATGCATATAGTACTATTAAAAAAGCTAGTACATGCTTAAATGGGGTGCTAAATTCTATTAAAGAAATTAGCATACCTATTTAATTGTTGGGTTCTTATTATTTATGCCACTAGTTGTGTATCACTACTCATTTTTGCCATTAGAAGTTACAACTACTCAAAAATGCCATCGATCCGTGAGATGCCTGCTCAAAATGCAATTAGATATCTCAAAAATGCCATCCTTAAGTCAGATGTTTGCTCAAAAATGCCATTAGACATTGTTATTTTCACGTCAAACCCGTTGACCATGTTACATGACAAAAATAAGCCGATTCTCACAATGATAAGTGTGGCCCCGCTTGTCAGGAGTAACCAAGCGAATAATTTTACAGGAAAATAAGAACGCTGTTGGGATCAAGTAGGCCTCACACTTTATTTTACTGTAGTGAGATAGAGGGAGAGCTGGCATGTTGGTCCATTGGTATTTATGTCATTATAACATGGCAAAAGAGATTTGAGTCACAATAATGGTGTCCAGCACAACACACCCCTCAAATAAAACTAAGCACCCTGAAATTCTTTGACAAAACTAAGCACCCTGAAATTCTTTGACAACTAAACTGCTGGCTATATGATGTTGGCCATATATATTGTACGTATATAATGTGAAGAAACGAGTGGTAGTACTATACCAACTAAAAGATGAACTGTAAGACATACTAGTATGTACGTACTAAAGAGTTAAAGTAACGAGAAGAAACATAACATAGTTCTGCTGGGGGCTCAGCACAACACACCCCTCAAATAAAACTAAGCACAGTTGAAATTAAACTAAGCAACTAATCCGGTAGACACTGCATTAGAACCACCATGAGCAACGACACTGCCACCTTACTCGGAGTCCTCGTCCACGTCCTCGACTTCGTCCTTGTCCCTCTTCCTCTTGGCCGATACTTCTTTGCTTGAACCGCACACTTGGCTCTTGCTCTTCATCCAACCCTAGTAGATATTGAAACAAAGGTAGCCATCCATTGCAGCATACTGGATGTGGTCTATATCTAGTACATTCCACTGCCATGCACGATGAAACGTGTGCGGAGGTTTCTTCAATTTACCGTACGAAGGATGAACCATGGCTCCTGCTAGGGTCAGCATTGAAGGCTGATTACGGGAGGGCACCAGCCCATTTTTTTGGAGGTTGAAGGGGTTGCCTACAATGAGGCCTATCCGATCCAGGACTCTTCTGTCGTTCGTAAAGTCTATAGTAACGAATTTGACCCGGCCGCCCTTGAGGAAGTTCTTAAATTCCTCGCACTCAACGTTGGCATGGCATATGTGATAGACCAAGCATAAGTCATGCACGCAAACCTGGATCACGGCGGGCTTCATCTTCTCTTCCTCCTTTTGATTCTTCTCTTTGTCCAGGGTTGTGGTGTACTCAACATCTAGCCCAGTGACCCACTCATCATTTGAGTTTTCGAACATGCGTCTGAAGCGAGCAAGGCATCCTTTCACCGCCGCGGAAGAACGGGTGTAGATGACGTCAAACTCATTGTCGGTGATGGTTCTAACCTTGTACTCACCGCTGATCATGGAGATTTGGGACGCCATGGATTTGGGAGGAGGGTTAGGATTAGTGGAACTGCCATAATGTGAAAGGATGGGACGACTAGTAGCGAACTGCCGTAATGTTAAAGGACGTCCGGGGACGAGTATGAGCGAACTGCCAGCAGTTTTTCGATTGTAAAAATGCTGAGTGGGGCATGCGAACGACAGGGTAGTGGCTTTCCTGGTGGATAAATGGATTCATGCACAGTACTATGGGGGCCCAATTAGATGTCATGTCTACTCGATGCCCAATTAAATGGCTTTCGATGTCATGTCAAGCGTCGGGAAAATTACAGGTGATACGAAGCTTTCCATTCTCCCATGATATGGGCTTCCGAGAGCCCTTGGATCTAAGATCGAACGGTTGCATGGCATGATTCTAGACCTATGGGTGAATATCCTATGCTGGAGGGTTATTCTGTAAATTTTCAGCAACTTAGCATGTGGCCGTTTGATCTCAGATCCAAGGGCTGTCAGCAACCCGTATCATGGTCGCGCCTACCACGACCGTCGCCTCACTCGCGCGGTCGCGCCCTTGGAGATTTAGCACGGTGCGTTAGGCTATCTGATGTTGGCATGTCATACATAGTCATCACTTAGTCACTCATACTACAACAAGGTTAGCTATAAGGTTGGCTATAAGAGTATTTTTTTACTTCTCTCTATCTCTTTCTTTGTAGTATTTATTGCATTTGCCAAGGAGTGACCTCTTCCAATGAAATGGTGCTTAGATGAGGTGCTAAGGGCATTAAATGGCTTAGCAACTCAAGTCCCCAATGCATAGGTGCTTAGTTTTTTGTTGCTAAGTTTGCTTCATCTAATTAGCTATAGACTCAAAACTGTCTTTTCACCTAGGTACACGCGCTTAGCACCGTTTCTTCCTGGGGTCACCAAACTAGTCTATCTCTTCTTAATTAACCTGCCACATCAGACTTTATGCCTATGTGGCAGGCCTAGCACCTGTAGGAGCAAGTATAATAGTGGGCTATAAGCCCGCTTTACATGGCATTTTTGCATATGTGGAGGAAAGAGGCAAGGAAAAAGGGGAGGAGTGGGCTCTCATGCAAGAGCCAGCCTCCACATGGTGGAGCATTGGGAGAGGCACCTGTATGGAGGTGGTCAGGAATCGGGAGACTCACGCCGGTCATAGCGCCGTAGTTAAAATGATAATGGCAAGTCAAATCATGGGGCCCCACCCGTCCAGCAATAACTCGTTGTCAAATCACATAGCCCTACGTTTGCAGCAGCCTACTCCCTCATCTTCTCGCATCTCTGTCGAACACACTAGGCAGAACTGCCCCGCCTACCGCACGGGAAAAGCCCCGCCCTCGACTTTTAAATAGTATAGAATACTAATTTTGTATCCATGGATTGCGCCATGGAGCTGTCAGCGTTCTGGAAACGGGGGTCCCCAGACTTGCCTGCCTGCGGCCCACGACGTGGCTCTGCGCGTGGACCCGTACGGCCTATCTTCACCAACGAGCATTCAAGACCCTCGCGAGGGGCCAAGCCTCGCGAGGCGGACAACACAGGACCTCCTGAGGAGCGGCCTCACTAGGTTGGATCGCGAGGGGCGGAGAGATCAAGGCAAGGCAAACCTCGCGAGGTTCTCGTGACGTGAGCCATGACGATCGAGGCCAGGCGGGCGCCAGCGCGCGCAGTGTCCTTATTTCCCCTTTGGTGCTAAGGAAGCAAGTGCAGGCGCGGAGTACCGAGGCATTGGGCAAAGGTTTCCTTATCGGTGCAACGAGACCAAGACCAGCAGGACGGCGAGACGGAGGTCACCATGGAGCCCAAGGCGGCGTCACCACCAGAGCCTTTTGCAGGCGAAGACCGCTTTTGTCAGGATAAGCTGTACCAGCTGTCCCCTTTCAAATTGGCCGTTGTTGGCTCCCTTCCCGATCAATAATTGGGGAGAGGACCAGGGCCTATTTAAATAGGACTAGCCGCCACTGTAAGAGACAACTGATTAGGAGGCATCTTGATCTGATCTTTAGCTAATCCTTAGCCACACACCAAGCACAAGAACACCTCAACCTCAGGAGGCTGTTCTTCCCCTTGTACTGTTCATCATCAGCCCAAGAGGCAATCCACCACCACCACACTGGAGTAGGGTATTACACCACAACGGTGGCCCGAACCAGTATAAATCTTGTGTCTCTTGTGTTGTGAGTTTGTTGAGTTTACCCTTGAGATCTTAGCAAGCTAGGACGTGGATCGATCGGGGGAGAACTTCGCGCGCACCCGAGAGTTCGAACCTTAAGGGTTTTGCCGGAACCCGTGATCCGACATTTGGCGCGCCAGGTAGGGGTGCGCCGAAGCTTCCCTTCCATCGCTCCATGTCCCGTCGCTTCATTGTCTCCATGGCGGACGTACGCCGCGCCCGCGCCGAGCGCCGGGCTGCCCTCGCCACCCGTGTTGCTCAGATGGCCCCTGTCGGCGGGCCACCCCGTCGCTCTCCGTCGCCTGCCGCCAACGCCGCCACCGGCCCGGTGGGGAACGAGTAGCAAGCGTCCTCGTTGCACCCCTCGGTGCGACAGGATGGTCGCACCGCCACTCCGTCGCTGACTCCCGCTGGTTCGTCGTCTCACGCTCGTCGCGCTCCCACGGACGCACGGGCCACGCTCCTCATGGCGCACGAGCTCCTGCGCTACCGCCCGGTCGACGACCTCTACGAGGACTGGCTTGACCGCATCGCCGAGCTCGTCAGCGCCGCAGGGGGCTCCCCTGCGCCATCCCTCTCACTGCCTCACCCTCCGCCAGCTACGGGCGACGTAGCTCACGGAGCACCTCCACCACCTCTGCACCAAGACGGCGCCCGGGCGCCAAGGCGCGCGGCTCCACGGCGCGACCCACCACGTCCGGCGCCCGCGCGTGAAGAAAGAAGTTGTCAAGAAGTTCCTCTACCGCAAGAGAATGCTCCGCCACTCCTCGCACCGCCGCGCCAGGATCGTTTGCTGCGGCTAGGCCCCGCGCCGCTTGCCGTAGCGGCGCGCGGGCCAAGACCAAGCTCCACCTCCAAGACGGGCCCCGGTGACCATGGCCGGCTGCCGCGCCTTCACCCCAAGCTGCGTAGCGTCGCCTGGCCGGGCAAGTTCAAGCCGGATCTGCCTCCTCGCTATGACGGCGCCCCCGACCCCATGGAGTTCCTGCAGCTCTACGAGCTGAGCATCGAGGCGGCCAACGGCGACGACAAAGTCATGGCGAACTGGTTCCCTATGGCGCTCAAAGACGGCGCTCGTTCGTGGCTCCTGAACCTGCCTCCAGGCTCGATCTCCTCCTGGGACGAGATGCGCGGCCGCTTTGTCGCCAACTTCCAGGGCACTTGCGACCGCCCACCGGCCGCAGGTGACCTGCGCCGCGTCAAGCAACAACCAAGAGAGACCCTCCAGAAGTACATCCAGCGCTTCAACAACGTTCGTCTCAAGATCCCCAAGGTGACGGACGAGGCCATCATATCCGCGTTCTTTGATGGTGTCCGTGACGTCAAGATGAAGGAGGAGCTCGCCATCCACGAGGAACTATGCACGTCCCTGGAGCTGTTCAACCTGGCGACCAAGTGCGCAAGAGCTGAGGAGGGGCGCCTCTCCCTCCTTGAGCTCCCGGCTGCGGCCCCAGGAGGAGAAGAAAGCCAAGGCCAAGGACGTGAAGCGCAAGGGAGCAGCCGTGCTCGCGGCGGAGCCAGACACCAAGCGCGGCAGAGACCAGCCCGAGTCATCCAAGAGCAGCCAACCGTTCTGCGCCTTCCATAACCTGCATACCCACAACACCAGCGACTGTCAAGAGCTCAGAGCCATTCGAGAAGGACGCTTCGGTCCATGCCCCGAGCGCAGTGACCGGGGCTATGGCCGAGGAGGAGGACATGGTGGCGGACGCTGGGACGACCGTGGCCCGCGCCAGGAGTGGCGCGACCGGCCTCGTGAGGACCGCTGGCAGGATCAGCCTCGCGAGGGCGCCTGGAGGGACCAGCCTCGTGAGGATCGTCCACAGGGCAACGCCGGTCTTCCCCCCACTACCACCACCGCCAAGAAGGAACGACGACCACCATCAAGACGAGGGGGCTGGGGCTTCCAGGAGCCGCGTGCTATCGGCTGCATCTTGGGCGGAGCTCAGGCCCCAACCTCGAAGCGCATCTTCAAACAGTTTGCTCATGAAGTGAATGCCGTCGTCCCCAAGCTCGAGGCCACACGCCCGCTCAGGTGGTCCAAGTGCGCCATCACCTTCAGTTCGGCAGATCAACTCAAGTGCGCGGCTACCGCAGGCGCCCTCCCGATGCTTTGCTCCCCGGTCATCAGCAACGTGCAAGTCACCAAGACCCTCATCGACGGCGGCGCAGGGCTCAACGTCCTGTCCGTCGACACGTTCGATAACCTCCAAGTGCCATATGACCAGCTTCAGCCCACCAAGCCTTTCTCAGGAGTGATTGACGGCTCCACTACCCCGATCGGGCAGGTCCGCCTTCCCGTCAGCTTCGGAGAACGCAAAAACTACCGCACCGAACTCATCGACTTCGACGTCGCGCACATCCGTCTGCCATACAATGCCATCCTCGGGTATCCAGCCCTGGCCAAGTTCACGGCGGTGACCCATCACGGCTACAATGTCCTCAAAATGCCGGGAAGCGGCGGAATCATCACGGTCCCATGCGAAGAAAGAGATGCGGTGTGCTCCCTTGAGCGTGCCTTCCAAGCTGCAGCAATCGACGACCCCGACAGCAAGGGCGAGTGCCCTCCTGAGGCCACCCCCAAGAAGAAGTAGTTGCGCCGTGTAGGACCTCAGGAGGGTGGCGTCGCGACCGGAACCTCGTCAGGATCAGCTCCCGCGCCAGGGGCGCCTCCCTCCATCGCATAGGAAGGCGCGCCCGACGCCCTTCTCGGGCAGGGCTCGGGGGCTCTCTTCTGGAGGGCCTTAGACCTTGCCAACATCACGAGGGAGGCGCTCGGGCACCACTTGGAGGCGTGTTTCACGGCACGTTTCCCTCAGGAGAACACATGGCGAGGAGCGCCCACCGCTCAGGAGTTCATCACCAGGACCACTCAGGAACTGCAAGACGCAAGGGCCATGCGCGGCGACCGCCGCTCGCGAGGTGCAGTTCCCCATCCAGGCGAGGATGCTGGGCTGCGCATCTGCATCGACGTCCCAAGGCTCAACAGGGCTGCATCTCAGGAGCCCTTTTGGCCTTCGCGTGTGGGCCGCTGCGAGGGTCCACCGCACAGCTATGTTCGCATGCCTTTGGGCCTGCCGAGCGTGGCATCCGCCTATCAGCGCAACTTGCGGCGCACCCTGGCAGCTCAGGAGGCCAGGCATCACGCTGTCCTGATGGAGATGGAGACGGACCTCAAGGAACTGCCTGGACCCCCAGAGCCTCCCGGGGCTCAGGGCCCCGGTGGCTCATGAGGAGGAACCCCTTCGCCGCGCACCTTCAGCTGCCCCGACATCCCTTCATTGACAGAACCACATGACATTTTCCAAGTTTATTTAGCAGGGAGCGCCCCTTGGGCTGCATCATTCCCAGGCCGCATGGGTCCGTCCCTGTGGCATGTACCCCTTTTCATGTCTTTAGCTTACCTTGCTGCGGGCGCCCCTTGGGCTGCATCATCCCCAAGCCGCTCGGGCCTGACCCAGTGGCGTGTATCTTCCCTGCCTTTACCTAAGCCAGTTTGCTTTCCATGTCTAATCTATCTATGACTATCACCTGTTTGACTCTCACCTCCCACGGGGGCTACTCACGCTGGCACGGCGCTTGTGCACGGGTCCGTCCCTGCAACATCGACAAATAGGAATTCGTCTCCTCGTGCGGTCGAGTTCTGGCTCGCGGCACGCCCCGCGCACGTCACCTCACCAGGCCCTCAGTGCCTTCGTCTCCTCGTGAAGCAACCGGCGGCGGACTGGCAACCATAATGGCAAACTGTGTTTCTCCTTGTGCTGGCTTGTAGGAAACTCATGAGACTGATAGCAGGCGGCACCGCGAGCTCCCTCTTCTCCCATGCAATTAGCTTGCGCGTTAAAAGGGGGGCTCCTGAGCATCGCGACTTTGGAGCTCCTACTAGCTCTCCAGCCCTCACCCCCTGGCCTTGACAACGGCACGGGACCTGGCATACCAGCGGCGGCTGAGCTCGCTCGAGGGTCGGGACCTGAGGACGTAGAGCATGAAGGAGAGCGTGGAGAAGAGGGGGAGGCTCGCATGGACCTGGCCTAGCTACGCATTAACACAGCGCATCGCAAGGAATCGACCCCAGACCGCCAAGATAAGTCTCGCGCTCAGATCGGCTAATCGTTGGAGCCTAGGGGTCACGCTCGCCGCAGCCCTGTTGCGGCAATGTCGCCTCCCTTTCTTACCTTACCACGGCTGCTTGAGAGCTAAAGGGGACCTCCTGAGCATCGCACCTCAGGAGCTCTTACTGGACCTCGGGCCGCTCACCTCCTGGCCTTGACCACGGCACGCGACCTGGCATACCAGCGACGGCTGCAGCTTGCCTGGGGACCGGGACCTGTCAGCGTAGAGCAACGAGCCGTCATGAGGTTGGAAAGGGGAGACCGAGCCTAAATAGAACATGCATTTGCAATTTTTCATAACAAGGATAGTATCAACAAAAGACATTACAGACCCTTTAGAGGCCCCCACGGGGTACTTCTTGATTCCTCGCAGGGAACAAAAGACGAGAACTTGGGGGAATCCTATCTGCACCCTCTCGCGGCCGACGCCGTCATCAACAGTGGGCCGCGGAAGGCCGGTGCCAACCCCATCCAGATCAGCGACGACGGCGGCTGGACGTTGTAGCCCTGCTCCGGGCGCGGCGAGAGCTCGGGGGCACGTAGCTGTCGTCGCTCGTCTCCGGAGTCTCGTAGAGCTCAGGAGAACCGCTGGACGCCCAAGAGTCGCTGCTGCTGGAGGAGCCGCAGGCCGGGCGCACATCATCCTGGCGTTCCCCTCCAGGGCAGCACTCCAGGCGGCGGCCCTCCGCATCGAAGACCTTGAAGGGCAGCGTGGAGGCGTCGTCATAATCGAAGTGGATCTCGAGGGCGCCCTCAACACGGCAAACCCGCGCAACCTCACCCCATCCGCGAGTCATGAAGATCTTGCCGGAGGAGACCACTTCAACCTCTGCTCCGGTCGCCGGGGCGTCGCAGTCAGCATGCTGCAACCAGAGCTCGAGGGGTCCCCTCGGTGGCATCGCGTCAGAGAAGAACCATGGGAAGCGGATCCAAGTGCTTGGGGGCATCGCCTCCCACAACACGAGCTCGCGAGAGGAGTCCGCAGCATGGATTCCAGGGGCGACGGTGCGTGTCGCCATGGCGCGGCAGCCGCGGTCACGGCGTGGGCGGTGCCGCTTGCCGCTCCTTCCTCCTGAGCCCTCGGCTTGGGCGTACAAGGGCAGCGGATACCCTGGAGGTAGCCGTTCATACCAGGCCTCGTCACCTCCGCCCTCATGACAATGTCGCGACGGTGGACTAGCCTCTTCTTCAGCGGAAGCGGCCCTGGCTCGTCGCAGGGAGCCTTTCCTTTCTCCTCGGTGGAGAATCTTTGGATCGGCGCCATTGAAGTCGCTACTAGCACTGGAGCGAGAAGGAGAAGCAAGTGGATGGGGAGAGATAGGCGACGGGGGCTCTCCCCCTTTTTCCCATTTATAGCGGGAGAAGGCCAACCGGCACCTCCCATGATCACAGGTAATGATGGTTTTCCCTTGCATGTCGCAGGGACATGTGAAGTCGGGCAGTTGCCGAGGCAGCATGGGGACGCGGAGACACCCATGTCCAATCCACCGCCATGCGTCGACCAAGGCCGCAGGATTTTGGGGCCCGCGGGGCTCCACACTTCGCTTGGCTTCGCCTCGAAGCCAAGCCCGAGCGCGCCTTGGGCCCGGGGGCTACTGTTGGCGTTCTGGGAACGGGGGTCCCCAGAATTGCCTGCCTGCGGCCCACGGCGTGGCTCTGCGCGTGGGCCCGTACGGCCCATCTTCACCAACGAGCATTCAAGACCCTCGCGAGGCAGACGACACAAGACCTTCTCAAGAGCGGCCTCACCAGGTTGGCTCGCGAGGGGCGGAGAGATCAAGGCAAGGCAAACCTCGCGAGGTTCTCGTGACGTGAGCCATGACGATCGAGGCTAGGCGGGCGCCAGTGCGCAGTGTCCTTGTTTCCCCTTTGGTGCTAAGGAAGCAAGCGCAGGTGCGGAGTACCGAGGCGTTGGGCAAAGGTTTCCTTATCGGTGCAACGAGACCAAGACCAGCAGGACGGCGAGACGGAGGTCACCATGGAGCCCAAGGCGGCGTCACCACCAGAGCCTTTTGCAAGAGAAGACCGCTTTTGTGAGGATAAGCTATACTAGCTGTCCCCTTTCAAATTTGCCGTTGTTGGCTCCCTTCTCGCTCAATAATTGGGGAGAGGACCAGGGCCTATATAAATAGGACTCGCCACCACCATAAGAGGCAACTGATTAGGAGGCATCTCGATCTGATCTTTAGCTGATCCTTAGCCACAGACCAAGCACAGGAACACCTCAACCTCAGGAGGCTATTCTTCCCCTTGTACTATTCATCATCAGCCCAAGAGGCAATCCACCACCACCACACTGGAGCAGGGTATTACACCACAACGGTTGCTCGAACCAGTATAAATCTTGTGTCTCTTCTGTTGTGAGTTCGTTGAGTTTACCCTTGAGATCTTAGCAAGCTAGGACGTGGATCGATCGGGGGAGAACTTCGCGCGCACCCCAGAGTTCGAACCTTAAGGGTTTTGCCGGAACCCGTGATCCGACAGGAGCAAAGCCTCAAGAAAATGGCGGAACACATGTACGGAGTATACAACATGCCTGTCGCGTTCGCGTCGCACCCCAGACGGTTGGTCGGTCTGGCACGCCGCACTACGAATGGAACGCCCGTCATATTGCGTTTGCACACATATGTGGGACCGCAATTGAGAACCGACCATAGGCACACTCCCCGGCCCCGCAAGTTGGGTGAGTTAATAGAAGAGAGAGACGAGCGATAGTACTAGAGAAGTGTTGTACAAACGTTGGTGCCTGGACGATCCTCGGAAGACACGGAAGATCAGTTCGTCCATGCATGTGACCAGACTCCAGCAGACACGCCTGGATTGGCTATCGTCTACATATCATGTAGGCTGTCTTGTACAGGTTTGTAGTTCTGGTGAGAAATCTAAAAAAAGGTTTCTTGTCATCTCGCAAAATTAGGTGTCATGTGCTTCGGATCACTGCAAGGGTTAAACAGCGACAACTGAGTTCCTCCAAGGGGCTAGTCATTGGGGGCACATCCACGAAGACTACTCGACTGCCATCTAGGTCAAGCCGGCTATGTTAATTAGGACATCTATCGATGGACCCCTTTTCTACGAGTTTATCTTTAATTTGAGCTTTGATCATCGTCTAGTTTGTCCGTCGGGATTCATGTTGTCTCCTTTGGGCAGTGAGGTTACGGTTTTTTGTCATGTGGCATTTTTTCATGTTATATGTTATAATCCGGTGCTTCAGATCAAAATGACGACAACTGCGCCTCCGGGGCACGTGCATGAAGACTTCTCGACAGTCATTGACGAGGTCAAGCCGGCTCCAGTACACAAAAGAAAACTAGTACTCCACTATATAGGCAGGAGCCTCCGCGCTTGCTTGCTAGTGTTGCTCTCTTCACACTGTCTCATCCTCTCCAGATCTAAACACGACAGCGGTGGCCACACTCTCTCTCTCTGCTCACCGCTGGTCACAGATCCAGCCGGATCCTCTCTGCCGGGGAAGGTGAGAAGGTGCAACATTCACGCGGTCGTCCTCGGCGACGGCTCTTACCCACTGCCGGCGCGTCCCGATCAGCGTGCCTTGCCGTTCTCTCCCAAGCACCGCTGGCTAGGGAGGGCCTCCGACACCTTCTCCCTCGCTGCCGTAGTGTGGGCAGATCCGGCCTCCCGCCGCCCACCTAGCGACATCCCGGCAACCCTTAGGTATAACTTCCTTCGAAACCGGCCTTGCTCTACTTCCTGAGCTCCTGACATCGTCGCATTTGTATCTTTTACTATTTCTCAGGCCCCCTCGTAGATAGGATCGATTGGCCGTTCGAAAGCCACCTAATTTTCTACTGTTAAGAGGTAAAAACTAGTTCATGCACTCGAATCTAGTACTACTTGGTTCAAACAAGGAAGAAAGGGGGTGTGGGGTGGGGGAAGATTTGTTACTTGAATCTAGGACTTGGTCGAAAGAGGAAATAATGGGGGCCAAAAGTAGCAGAGACTGGCTATCCAACTGGTCTCTAGGTCTAATAGGGAAATAAAGGGAAACGCAGTACAAACTCGATATAAACCTGATCTATTGGTTAAAAAAGGAAAGAAAGTGGGGACTGGGGGACAAGTCAACAGAGTAAGTCCAAGACTAGATTTGCTAGCCTCACACAGTATAAGGTGGCTATACCGAACAAAAATGGGACCAACCCAGATATCATGTTCTAATGTTTGTTGCCCCGAGCCACTCTTATGTAACGCTACTGGTAAAATGTAGCAGTCGCACTGTAAAAATTAAGGACACGTTAAACCAATGTTGTTTTCAAGGTAATGCCTCCAGTAATATGAATCAATGGCACTTTTTTTTCATGTCCTGCTAAATTTCCCATTAAGATAAGTTGCTTCTTTTCGTTAGAAATGCAACTGTCCTGGTTCGCCTACTCTCCCGTACCCAAATACTGACTCTGTAGCAGCTGTTAATGTAATGTTGCTGGTAAAATGAAGCAATGGCACCATTAAAGTAATGTCGTATTTAACGGTTGTCATAATTAATCCTAATGCCCACACTAATATCTAGCAATGCTGCTACTTTAGAAATTGCTACTGTCCTTGTAGGATTGCCATTCAGATAAGGAACATGCTTCTTTTCATTTGATGTATGTTTCATCACTTGTTAGTCACCCTCCTTTCCACCTTTTTTGTGCAAACAGAGATATACATTTCATGCTTGATCTTAGTTGAACTGCACAAATGATATCCAAATTATAGTGGAACATTCCAGGAGCTTCACAACGAACCTTGATGTTGCTCAATTTTAATGCAACTAATGAAGAAGAAGCTCTGTGGGTTTCGTTTTCTGATGGAAATGGAACCGGGGCTGGAGCCCTTTTCCTAGAAAAAAAGAAGAAGAAGCTGCTAGCTCATGGGACATTGCTTCATTTTAGGTGAACTGCACCAAAAGGTCCCATGAATTGAATCGTCCATGTTGGTGACTGGTGCCATCCCTTCTACGATGTCGTTGACTGCAGATATGGTTCCCATCACGAGGTATGTTCCTTTTTGGCCTGACTGTTTGCCAAAGATCCCGCATGTTGAGTCTGCTCTTGTGCTGCTGTTTTGGCACTGCCATGATAAAGTAGTAATGTTATTATTTTGCACCTTAATCTAGTGGCACTATTAATTTGAGGCAATGTTTTGGCACTGCTAGTGCCACTGATTTTTTATATATATCGAAAGAGGGGGTTTCCTCCGATTTCAGTAAAGAAACCCAACCATAGAGAACCATTATCCGACAACATCTCAGTGTAAACAGGCAGTTATGCAACTACTACTAGAACGGACTGAGTACTAGCAGGAGACAAGTTCGCCACATAAGCTAGGCAGGTAGGGGGACGCAGCACCAGCTCGACCAAGTTTGGATTACAACCCAAATGCTACCACAGAAACATCAGGGGGGAAGATAGGGACTGAAAGAGCCAGCTTCAGCATCCCAGTCTAAGCACCCCCGGCCTCCATCCTTGCGACGCACGGTACACCTCGTTTGCTACCTGCTCGACCCTAGTGTCACTGATAAAACGAAGTAATAATACAGTTAAAATAGAGCGAGTCTCCTCTCTATCATTTCATTTCCAATGTAGATAAAGAAAGTGCTTCTCTTTGTCAGTATATGTTTCATCAACTAGTCCCATTCTTAATGTTTAAGCATTTCTTCAAACTGGGGTGCTTAATTTTAGTTGATTTGCACAAAAATAGAGATTGGAATGTCTCAAGGCCCCTCCTTGTACTACCGCTGTACACTGATGTTCACCACTGGCAGAAGGTGTATCGGGGAGACTTGGGTCGATTTCCAGTATGAGGCGTACCGTATGAGGCGTCGCAGAGCCCATCTCGCCCTCGTAGCATGGCATACTACGATACTATCGCAATATTTTCTTCTATTTATTAGTGTATGTTTCATCAACTAGTACCACTATAATGTAATCACGCTTTTTCATTATCTGTGCAAACAGGGTTATTCAGCTGCATTGTGGTGGAACTGCACAAATGTACGGATGGAACCGGCATATATGCAGAGTGCGAGGTGTGCCAAGTAAAAATTACCGACACCAACCATGATCCATGCACGCATTGGCATCCAGCACCATCAGTGGGATGTGTGGCGCTCTCTGTGGACGGATCTTTCTCAGCAGCAAATCCTCTAACCAAATACTAGTAGCTTATATTAGCAGTTTTCTAGGGAGTACTCTTTTCTAAAAGAAGCACCAATATATTTTTCTTTATTTGTACACAGCGTCAGAACTTTGACCCAAAGGTCCAGAGCTATTTTAGGGTGATTGGCGTAGTACTCGGAGACTGATTGTAAGCATGATTTTCATTAGCTGTCACACTGATTGTAAGCATGAGCAGATGGAAGATTAGGTTAGTGCGAAGTTTACCTTAAACCCTACCGCCGCCGTTTAAACGAGGCGAGCATCGAGGGAACCATGGAGAACAGCCGGAAAGCGACGTCACGCCATCCGACCTCCTCTTGCGGTGGGAGAACGAATACTCCAGTGGCTCCGGCTGGCTCTGCACCCTCATGAACAGCACACCGTACCCGATCGATTCCTTATCCTTTGGGTGCTCGACCTTCGACCTGTACGCCCACCACCTCCGCGTGACTTTTGCCTCGGGCGAATCTGTCTGCTCCATCACCCAGAGGAGATACTCGACGAGCTCGAAGGACTGTGGCGTGACTGCCACCGAAGAGTATATCGCCGCCCTCGTCGTCGTCGTCTCGCTTCTTCGCCAACATTGCCACATGCCCCTCACCGTCCTCGAAATCTCCCACTCATTGTCAAACCAAGTAAGGATCTCCTTCAACCTGGCTAACTTTTCCTGGTCACCGTCGGCGATCTGCCTGATTCGCTGATGCATCCTCTCCATAGATGTCCTTCTGAGTGGTCCGGTGCTAGCTTTGGAAGATGGGAGGAGAGACGGTGGTCTTGCAATAGAGAAGAGGGAGAGGCAAGATGGTGGTTTTGGAATGGAGATGATGGAGAGGAGAGGGGGTGGTGTTGCAATGGAGAAGAGGGAGAGGCGAGACGGTGGTTTTGGAATGGAGATGATGGAGAGGAGAGGAGGTGGTTTTGCAATGGAGAAGAGGGAGAGGAGCGTGCGGCAGCGATTTAGGATTGGACGAGAGGGTCGGCGCGCTGTGACTGGATCAAAATAAAAATCAATTTACCCTTCAATTAAGAAAGCGACCCCACATTAACTAGTCTCCCTTTTATTCTGGGTCATAATTGACCATGATTTTCACAAATAAAATATATGTTATACGTTGCAAAAATAATATAATTTGAAAGTACATTCAGATACGAACCAAACGATACAATTTTTGGTGACATGCATTCACATTTTGCTTGTCAAATACAGTATGTGATCAAACTTTGACCCAAAATACGCAAAACAAAAAAAATACTTCCAAGACCAGCGCCGCTCCTCTCCTCTTAAACCACCGCCGCTCCTCTCCTATTCCAATCTAAATCCAACGCCGCTCCTCTCCTCTTCCATTTCAAAACCGCCCCTCCTCTCCTGTTCCAATCCAAAACCAGCGTCGCTCCTCTCCCGTTCTAATCCAAAACCAGCGCTGCTCCTCTCCTCTTCCATTCAAAAACCACCGCCGGCGAGTGAAGGTGTTGTGGAGAAGTAGATCGATGGAGGAGTACAACCGATACGTGAGGATTGCAGACGACGACCCTGTGAAGCTAGCTAGGATGTTGGAGATACAGTCTTGGTTTGACAACAAGGACCAACTAGCGGCGACGGCGACATCCATGGCCAAATATCTGCAACAGAGCGAAAAGGTGGCGATACTCCTGAAGGGAGTCGCGCGGGAGTACATGGAGCTGCTCCTCTGGGCCATGGAGCAAACAGATTCACCGAATCCGATCGTGAGGGAGCGGTGGTGGGAGTATCGATCCCAGATGGAGCTTCCACCAAAGATTGAAGGATCGAGCATCTACAGGGTGCCATTTGTGAGGGTGTCGTGCCAGAGCGAGCCGGTGGAGTCTTCGTTGACTGAACCCAACTTCAAGAGGAGAAAAGCAATTGGCCCGTCGACGCTTCCCCTCCATCCTCTCCCTCGCTGTTCACATCGTCTCACAGGGCGGCTGTCTGCCGCCGAGGAATAGGAGGGGACTGCACCCCCCCAGCCCAATAGTCAGGAAGGTTGTGAATTGTCAGGAGGAGCTTAGGGTTGTCAGTATTTGCAGGTTGTGAATTGTGTTTTGTGTTGTGTATTTTGAGAGTACTTTCAGATATGAATGTCTTTTGAATTTCAGATTTGCAGTATTGAGCATATGAAGTATTTTATGAATTCTAGAGATCTCTATTTTTAGCACTTAAAAATGTAGTTTCATAGGAGTATAGAAGTGCAGACAATGTGATTCTCATAGAAGAAACTGCAAGTTTCAGTTTCAGATAAGAAACTGCAACTTTTAGAGGCAGAGCATTTATATTAACACGGCCTTTTCAAATAGGGTTAACATCATGTTGGAAGTTTTATTCATGGTCGAAAATGGAACTACCAGCCAGTTAACATCATGCTGATCAACATTCATGCATAGCACGCCTTCATATGATACACAGTCAAAAAGATATGCTATTTTCAAAATGCCCACATAATGTGGAGTGTGCGAAAAACAGAGAAAACGAGGGACAGAGTTTTGGCAAGTGTTGGACGTGGTGTGCGTAGATGACAATGGGGACCACATGTCAATAATGGAAAAGGCAAAAAATTTGGAGATATTATCCCTGCATCAGGTGGAATCGAACCCGGGCGGAACAACTGTCGAGTAGTGTCATTTGGCCACTGGGCTAGTTCAGTACTTTCGTTACAAATAAGGCACTGCCTCATGTGGTCCGATCTCCTCCTGCGCCTTTGTGCGCTCACCGCGGCGCCACTGTCTGCCGTTGTGAACATGCTGAACAAACGAGAGGAATCTGGAGAGGACTGTACGTGGAGAGGCAGACAGTCGGGACCCACCAGGTCTATGGCCGTATGCAAGCAAGTGCCTCATCGAAAAAATACTTCCTCCTAATGCTATACTAACGTTGGGGCCCACGTGTTTGTCAACATAGTTACATTTTTTAGGTGCTTCAATGTAGTTACTATAGGAGATAAATTCACAACGAAGGCGGGGAGCTGGCAGGTATCATTTATTATCACTGGGGCAGCAAGTATCAGCTGGGTTTTGGGCTGCCCCGTCTAGGCTTTCTTTTTTAGCATGCGCAGCCCACGACATGTCGGTTTGTATTTTCTTGAGGGCCGTCATGTATCGACCAGCCTATGGACCTCCCATCCGAGGTTTTATTTTTCCTGAAACATCAGCAGCCCAATTTATGTATTTTTTTTTGAAGAAAACGCAGAGGTATGTTCTATTTTTCTATATAAGAATAGGAACGCCTGGTCCAACATTGTGTTTCCCTTCTAACTATATTATATATATTTAAATTATTTTATATTTTATTATATATTATTGTTATTGTCATCATATATTTAACAGATACTTACATATGTAAGAAAACAATATCCCACATCTTATTAACTTATAAAAATAATTTCTTAACAATAAAATCCTGGATTTTTTGGCAACGAAAATCCTGGTGATTGTGTACAAAAGCTTGGTAAGATTTAAGGACCAATGTAATAATAAATCACTTATTATTTAAATATATTTATAACAAAATGCTCAGGCCCTGTTTATTTTTTGATAACATTGTTGCGCCCAACCCAACATTATAATTAGAATCAGCCCAGCAAAATCGTGTATTTCGAGAAAGTGCAAATGGCCTGTAATTTTTTAGGAAAAAATAAATGGGCCGCATGGATGCTACATTATTTGTTCACCCAGCCCGGCTAATGGACTGTAATTCTAAAAAAAAGATCAAATTGACTGTAAATTCTGAAAAAATGGGTTGAATACGTGCCACATTTTTGGAGGCTGAAATGTGGGCCAATAGGTCGAAGCCAACGCAAGTCGTTGTCAACTTAGTCAACAAATGATTCTGACATCATTAGCCGTTGGATTTACATCCAACGACCGGCATCCATCTTCAATCTCTCGTCTTCTTCCTCCAGCGCCGCCAGGACCACCTGCTTACGCCCCCTGTTGCTAGCAACTCTTCTTAGCACGCTTCACTGTGAAGCGCTACCCCACCGTTGGCCAGGTCATCCCTGCACCCCTCCACACCTCCTGTTCTTCTCCACCAATTGTCGAACCACACCGCACCAGAACCAGTTTACCCTTGTACACCTCTCCGTCTGCGACTCTACTCCTACGTCTTCCCATCTCCGTCATGTTGCTGTCCGGGCCTCGCCGTCGTCCACCACCTTGGATGCGCTCGGCGCGGAGTGGTCAACGAATGATATCCATCGGAAGTAGACTGTGCGTGGAGAGGCTGACAGCTGGGTTCACGGGCGCACGCAAGGAAATGCCTCCTGATTACACGCAAAATAATTATTCCTCCACCTGATAGCTGGGACCCACCGGAAGGGCCTTTGTATTTTGCGAAAAAATGTTTTCCCCACTGACAGGTCAGACCCACCAGCTATATCTTCGCACACAAGGAAGTGCCTCCTTATTACACAAAAAAATGAATACCCCCTGCTAGCTCGGACCCACCATAGTGGGAGGCTGACTTGTGGGCCTACTAAGTTGACGGGGACGGAGGGCTTTGTCAACTTAGTCAATATGAACGATTCTAGCTCCAGTGACCGTACGATGTCCATCCAACGGCCGTAGTGCTTCTTCAACCTCTGGTCTTCTTGCTCCAGCCGCTCAAACCAGCGCCGGTCGTGTCGCGTGCTTCTGCCTCCCGTGGCCGGCTATGATGCCGCAGAGGCCTCACCGCCCCTACTACTCCCACCGCTGGCCAGGCCATCCCTCTACTCACCCACACCCCCTGTTATTCTACGACGACGGTAGCCTCACACCACAGCGGAACCAGTGAACCCTCGTACTATTCTCCGCGTGGGCATCCACTGCCGCGTCTTCCCCGGCTCCGCGCCCTCCCCTTCCTAGGCCTCGCCGTTGTCCACCGCCCTGGTGCTCTCGGCGCGGCGTGGTCAATGTGGTCAACGAACGACTTCCATCGGAAGAGTACTGTATGTGGAGAGGCTGACAGCT
This sequence comes from Aegilops tauschii subsp. strangulata, assembly GCF_002575655.3. Lineage (NCBI taxonomy): Eukaryota > Viridiplantae > Streptophyta > Magnoliopsida > Poales > Poaceae > Aegilops > Aegilops tauschii. The sequence goes on from NC_053037.3 coordinate 279,569,300, forward strand.
GGGTCCACGGCCGCAGCAAGGAAGTGCCTCCTTATTACGCGCAAAATAATTATTCCTCCACCTGACAGCACGGACCCACCGGACGGGCCACCGTATTTCGTGAAAAAAACTTCCCCCCTGACTGCTGGGACCCACCAGCTACATCTTCGCACGCAAGGAAGTGCGTCCATATTACGGGCAAAAAAAATTGATTCGCCCCCCTGACTGCTGGGACCCACCAGCTACATCTTCGCACGCAAGGAAGTACCTCACAGTCGGGATCCACCTGGTCGAAGCATATGTCGGTGTCAAAACCGGCGGATCTCGGGTAGGGGGTACCGAACTGTGTGCCTAAGGCGGATGGTAACAGGAGGCGGGGGACACAATGTTTACCCAGGTTCGGGCCCTCTCGATGGAGGTAATACCCTACTTCCTGCTTGATTGATCTTGATGATATGAGTATTTCAAGAGTTGATCTACCACGAGATCGTAGAGGCTAAACCCTAGAAGCTAGCCTATGATTATGATTGTTGTTGTCCTACGGACTAAACCCTCCGGTTTATATAGACACCGGAGGGGGCTAGGGTTACACAGAGTCGGTTACAAGGGAGGAGATCTACATATTCGAATTGCCAAGCTTGCCTTCCACGCCAAGGAGAGTCCCATTTGGACACGGGACAAAGTCTTCAATCTTGTATCTTCATAGTCCAACAGTCCGGCCAAAGGATATAGTCCGGCTGTCCGAGGACCCCCTAATCCAGGACTCCCTCAGTAGCCCCTGAACCAGGCTTCAATGACGATGAGTCCGGCGCGCAGATTGTCTTCGGCATTGCAAGGCGGGTTCCTCCTCCAAATACTCCATAGAAGATTTTGAACACAAGGATAGTGTCTGGATCTACAAAACAAATTCCACATACCACCGTAGAGAGTATAATATTTCCACAAATCTAATCTGCTGACAACTTTTCATAACATGACGTTCTGCCGTGGTCTGGTCATGACGAACCGTTTTTCCGAGCCTGCCACTGCACGTGTCGCGAGGCGGTTTTACTGGCACGTCTTGTCGAAGCAGAGATCGTGTCCCTCTTATCACGGGATTCTCATCAATACGGGTGTGGGTAACCCAATCGTGCCCGCTGGTATGACTCCTCGATTTTAGGCAAGTTCCAGACAGTCGCGCAGAGGGCGCCTGATATTCACCCTCTTTATAAAGGGGCCAAGGCTTGTCCTTTTCTTCTTGCGCTCGATCCTTCCCTTCCCCCACCTCGAATCCCAACACCGAAGGCGGAGGCTAAGCGCTTCGGACCTTCAATCATGTCCGGATCCAACCTTCAAGGCCGATAGGTGGCCTCCTCCGTCACAGAGGAGGACATCAAGAAGCTAAGAGAAGCCAGGTATCTGACCGCCGAAATCTCGCACAGGCTGCCTGCTCAAGGGCAGGTCATCCCCACTCCCGAACCCAACGATAGCGTCGTATTTGTTTCCCACTTCCTCCGAGGGCTGGGCTTTAGTCTTGATCCCTTTCTTAGAGGGCTTATGCTCTACTACGGGCTCGATTTCCATGATCTGGCTCCGGATTCCATCCTTCACATCTCGTCGTTCATCGTCGTGTGTGAAGCCTTCCTCCGCATTACCCCACACTTCGGCTTATAGCTCAAGACCTTCAATGTGAAGCCGAGGATGATCGATGGGCGACAAGCAGAGTGCGGAGGTGCCATAATAAGCAAAGGCACCGATGCTCCATGGCCAGAGGGTTCTTTCCCGGAGATGTCCAACTTATGGCAGCGGGAGTGGTTTTACATCACGGCTCCCCGAAGTACTAAGTGGGCAGCTGCCCCCGCCTTCCGTTCGGACCCCCCGCCACAACTGGCGTCGTGGGTCAACAAGGGGCTGGACTGGGGGCCAGTTAATGACGTGCTAACACTGCAGAGTCGCATCCGAGATCTCCTCGAGAGAGATGTCAGCCTTGTCAAAGTAATGCAGGTCATGCTAGTTCGTCGGTTCCTGCCATGCCAACGTCGACCTCTCCGTATGTGGGAGTTCAACCCGGAAGGACCGCGAACTATTTAGCAATTCTTCGGCGTGACGCTCGAAGGGATGTATGGGTTGTTCTTCGGACCACGAATAAAGTGTCCGGACACCACCGAGGATGCGGGTCTAAACTGCAATCGTCCAGATACCCAGGTAAGTAAATATGCGGCCGAACACGCTCTGTTTTTATTTATCACAACATCATTCTAAAAAGTCGCTCTTTGACCAGGACTGGATAAAAAAGTCAAAGATGATCAGGTGTTCGGCCCCCCTTCCCGAAGGCTCACCGGATCCTGTACTAGCCAGAATGCTTGAGCTTGCGCCTTATCAAGCACCATCAGGGGAAGATAAAGGGAGGAATAAAGAAGCCGAAAGCGGGCCTCACTCATTATTCATCCAAACTGGGTAATTAGTGCCTCCATGAAGGAGTATAACCGGGGAGAAGAATCTAAAATTCCCTCTCCCCAAGGAAGGAAGAGGACCGCCTTTGAAGACTTGGAAACAATGGTTTCCAAACAAGGGAAGAAACCTTCGCCAGGGGACCCTGCCCCGGAGGGCATCCTTACCGCACAGTGCCCGCAAGGGGCTCAGCCCTCCACCGAGTTGTAAGTAAACAAAAGTAATTTATAGTAAATATATCCTGCTTCATCTCTGAGGACAATAACCGAGACGTATGTCTTGCAGTTCGGACCATAGCCCTTCTCAACAGAGTTCGTCTTCGGGGGATCTTCTTCCGGAGATGATGGAGAGCGAAACGCCTCCCCGTGCCTCCCCGCCTCATGAGGCGGACGACCCTGAGGTGTCGTCACAGAGGATTTCTCCTGATCCACCAAGGCCAGAAAGTAACCCTTCGGCCACCCGAAGTCCGGAGTATTCGGCTCCTAAGGAGAACAACAGAAAGAGTCCGGGACTGTTTGGTGCGCGACCGGACACACTGATGGGTCTTTTGGAGCAAGCGGCTATCTCAGAGGTGCATCGTACTTTGATGGGTACGGTGGTTGAGAGGATTTCATCTGTCGAAAGTGGGTTGCATGAAGCTTTTATGAGCCTACTGAGAGGCTTTGAGGTACGCAAAGTAATATTCTTTTTGACGGTATCGCACACGCTAGGTGTGCCCTATGCAGATAGTAGCCCCTGAGACTCTGGTTGCTGTCGAAAAGGCGGCAAACAGAGGATCATAGTCCTAGGTAATGATCATGCCGCTTTCATGTGCAGGCGGCTGAGGGTCCGGTGGCTAGCCGGACTGGTGAGTTTGCCGAACTGAAGCGGCAACTTGATGCGGCAGATGCTGACATCGTGCTTGTAAACAAGCGGCTTGACGAGGCACAGGGTATGTATTCTCTGGTGGTCAACATATATTAAGAGGAGCATGATGCTAGTATCTATAATATGCTGTGACTGCAGATGGAGCTGCCGCCGTGGAGACCCTTCGGGCGGAAGTTGCCTGAGCCAAGGAACAAGCCAGGAGGAGTGATGCGGCAGCCAAACAGGCTGCGCATCGCCAGAGCAAAGATAAAATAGCCAAGATGGATGTTGAGTTGAAAGATGCCGCCGACCGTTATGAGCTTCTTGAAAGGGAAAGCCAAACGAAGACGGCGGACCTGGAGAAAGCCATGGTAGCAGCCAAGGAAACCCGCTCTAAAATCAGAGCGGCGAAGGAGGAGCTACGTCAAGTCGGAGATACCACGGCTGGGAAGCCTTTTTTGGTGCGGACGAAGTTTGGAGATCCTAAGTATGCCATTCTGGATCAATTATGGAGTTTTGCAGACGCGTTCTTGGATTTGGCAGCGAGTGCTGCTGATGCGACCGAGTTTTTCAAAGATCAAAAAGATCACAAAGTGGAAAGGTTGTTCTGGTTGCAGTTCAGTGCTTCAATGCGTCCGCTGCTGTTAAATGAGCAAATGGCCGAGTGGGCTGAGCTCCATCGGTTGTCCGGGCTTGCCATGAGGTCTGTTGTGGATCATCTTTGGCCGGAAGGACCAAGGCCGAATAGTTATTTTGGTTTAGTGCAACGATTTCTTGGTGCTGTGCCGCATATCGACGCTGTAAAGAGGTCGGCATGCATAGAGGGTGCACGGATGGCTCTTGCTCGTGTCAAGACATACTGGGCAGAGATGAAGGCCACCGCTATTGCAACCCAAAATCCGGCCGTAGGCCAGGTTTCGGCCGAGCACTATTTTGAAGAAGTCCTAGAAGGTGCTCGTTTAATAGAGGCTCAGTGCTCGAAGAGTATCATGTTCGTGTGACATGTATCCCGATTGTAAAAACAATGTTATTTGGATTATAAAGGTTATGTTTATACTTTTGCCTGAAAGTATTATGATGCCTCCTGTGCGGCCGTTTGTGTATGTATATAACCTAAAAGTTTGTAGTCGTCGGCTTCAGTCCCCACCCATATAATGCGGGGTGTTTGAAAAAGCGCGTGTTCACACTTGATCCAACGTCTTGGTCCATTAAGGAGGTGATAGTGCGGCGAACAAGGCAATCGGACTATATTGCTTTAACACTTTCACTTAGCCATAGGAGTTTGACGGTGGGGCTACTATATAGCCCCTGGTACTTCCGCGTCTATCCAAATACGGTGCGTGTATATACATGACCGGGAAACCGGTCCTTCGTTAATGCGGACGAATCGCGAAGATTCCAATGAGTCATCGAGTGGTTGACCAGTCTCGCGCTTTATCATGACAGTCAGTTTTCGTCTTTCTCTACTGAGGTGCTCGTCCAGATGAACCAGGGCACAATCATAGTAGTTCTCCCGGTGCCACCTTAGACGATAGAGCGGAACGTAAGGTAGCAAAACACGGGAGCCGGGCAAACCCAACTATTGACCAAAGACATGATTCGGAGCTGATGCATATAAGGCCAAACTCGCGACGCCGAACACTCCCTAAGGTATTCGGTCTTTACAACATATACCAGGCTGAGTAACACCCTTGACAATGAACCCTGAATTTCCAGGTACGTGCATTAGTCTGACGTGGCGAAATGCCAATAACGCCAGCATCCCTCTTGGTTGTGTTGAGTATCCGGAGGGTGTGAAGCAACAAGAGACAGTAAGAAAGGTTTACACAGGGTCTTAATCTAAAGAGAAACCTTTGAGCGGGGCCCTCCTGCACGTCTGCGCCTGTGTCTCCGTTGTGCCGTACCCTGGAAGGGTGTAGCACGATTATCATCTGTAAAAGAGAAGAACTTAGGTGAAAGTTGTCGTGCGAAAAATTGGTTATTCTTAATAAACCATTAAAATTCAATATAAATAAGGTCGAGCCGAACTGTAGCCTTTTTTACGTGCGGGAAGCCCCTAGCACCATCTATGGGGGTATATTCATCAACCCAATCTCAGGTTTATCTAAGCTGTTACAGCTAGTGGTGCGCCGGACTCGTCTAGCCGTGTCCGCGGTCTTGACGACCGATCGTTTATGCTAGTTGGAGAGGCCGTTTAGTGTTCGGCTGCTAAAGCCGCCGCACATTCTTCCGTGCGTAAGGAACGCTCAGTGTTTCCGCTAACTATGATGATGCCACGTGGACCGGGCATCTTAAGCTTAAGATAAGCGTAATGCGGTACTGCATTAAAACGAGCGAAGGCCGTTCTTCCGAGTAGTGCTTGATAGCCGCTTCGGAATGGAGTGATGTCGAAGGTTATCTGTTCACTTCGGAAGTTGTCGGGTGAACCGAATACAACCTCTAGTACGAGAGAGCCTGTGCAGCGGGCCTCTGGGCCTAGTATTACTCCTTTAAAGGTAGTATTGCTTTGGCTAATTCTTGTTGGGTCTATCCCCATTTTGTGGACTGTGTCCTGATATATCAGATTAAGACTACTGCCGCCGTCCATAAGGACTCGGGTGAGATGGTATCCGTTGATTATTGGGTCTAGCACCAAGGCAGCTGATCCTCCGTGCCGGACACTGGTCGGGTTATCCCTGCGATAAAAAATGATCGGGCAGGCCGACCAAGGGTTGAACTCGGGGGTGACGGGCTCTACGGTGCATACGTCTTAGAGTGCGTGTTTGCTCCTCCTCTTCGTCACGTGAATCATGTTCACTGTTTTTATCTGGTGGGATTTTTTTTCTGTCCCCCAGTGTTTTGCTGGCGAGGCTTATCCTCGTCTTCACTTGGTGTCTCCCTCCCCTTGTGTTCGGCGTTTAGCTTACCGGCCTGCTTGAAAACCCAGCATTCTCTGTTGGTGTGATTCGCAGGTTTGTCGGAGGTGCCATGAATCTGACATAATCTGTCTAGAATCTTGTTTAGGCTGGACGGTCAATCTCTGCTGCCTTTAAATGGCTTTTTTCGTTGACCGGATCATGAGCCCCTGAATCCGGCATTCACCGTCGTGTTGTCTGGGCTGTCTTCATTGTTTCGACGCTTACATTTATTGCGTCGTGGTTTTCCATTACCATCCCTGACTTCGGATGTGCCTGGGTCGCTGGTGCCGCTACGGGACAGCCAACTATCTTCGCCCGCGCAATAGCGGGTCATAAGGCTTGTTAGGGCTGCCATTGTCCTCGGTTTTTCCTGGCCGAGGTGTCTGGCGAGCCATTCGTCCCGGACACTGTGTTTGAAAGCCGCTAAGGCTTCGGCGTCTGGGCAGTCGACGATCTGATTCTTCTTAGTGAGGAATCTGTTCCAAAGCTTTCGGGCTGACTCTCCGGGCTGTTGAATTATATGACTTAAATCGTCTGCATCTGGAGGTCAGACATAGGTCCCTTGAAAATTAGCCCTAAAAGGATCCTCAAGCTCTTCCCAACTTCCGATTGAGTTTTCGGGGAGGCTCTTCAGCCAGTGCCTAGCTGGTCCTTTCAACTTGAGGGGCAAGTATTTGATGGCGTGGAGATCATCTCCATGAGCCATATGGATATGAAGGATAAAGTCCTCGATCCAGACCCAGGGTCTGACGTTCCGTCGTACGCCTCTATGTTCACGGGTTTGAATCCCTCTGGAAATTCGTGATCCAGCACCTCCTCGGTGAAGCATAGGGGGTGCGCAGCACCCCTGTACTTGGATGTGTCATGACTTTCTAACGGTTGTAGTGTTCGGTTTTGATTCTGTGCCGGAGCGCGCTTCCTAGATCCGTAGATGGACCTGGTCATACCAACATCGTTAGCCGCCCTATCGCGGCCACGGGGTGGTCGATCCGGCTGATCGGCCGTTTTATTTTTGGCTGTATAGGCTCTAAAGCCTCGTCATCGAATTCAGGCAGTAGCTTGCGCTTTGGATAGCTCTTTGTGTGGCGACTGCCACCATACTTTTCTGCAGTGTCGAGCACTTTGTTCCATCTACTGTTGAGTGTATTTTGCGCGGCCTTGAGCCTTTGCTTCTGCTTCTTTAGACTTCTCGCAGTGGCAAGAATCCTTCTATGGAGGTTCTCTTGCTCCAAGTGCTTTTCTGGGATGATGTGTGCATCGTCGTCCAGACTGTTCTCCTCTCCAGAGACAGGTTGATTAGCTTTATCCTCGGCGCCGCCGTGATCGGACAGCGGCTCCGTACTATGTTCGCCGTCCGCTGGCTCGTCCTGCTCTGTTGCTGGGTCCATGAGGTCGTTGTTTCCTCTGGAGTCGATCGGGGTATTATTTTTTCTTGCGCTCTTATCGCTGTTTTTGCCGAGGCGGGATTTGGAGCGGCGCCTACGCCGTCTCTTTGGTTGCTTCTCGAGGGAACTATCCTTCACTGCATCCTTCCATTCCTCGTCATTGTTTTCTTTGGGTGTATCCACCATATATATATCGTGTGATGAAGTGGCTGTCCAGCGCCCTATGGGCGGTGGTTCCTGTTCCTCTCCTGCATCGTCGTCCATACCGTCGATGTCTTCGGAGTCAAAATCGAGCATGTCGGTTAAGTCGTCGACAGTGGCTATTAAGTGGGTGGTGGGTGGGGAACGAATTTCTTCGTCGTCCGCTTCCCGCTCGAGCCGGTCATAGTTCGGCCAAGGGCCTCCTGACAAGGAGAGAGACCTTAATGAATTTAGCACGTCGCCCAAGGGCAAGTGCTGAAAGATATCCGTGGAGGCAAACTCCATGATCAGCGCCCAATCAGATTCGATAGGCGTGGACGCAGGCGGTTCGGAGCATGTGGCCGGGGACGAATCCAAGGATCCGGCGACACAGGTCTCATAGGAGGTGAAGTCAGTATTCGGCTCTATCGCCACTGAGTGTGCGGCCTCCGAGGCGGGGTCCATCCACCCGTCCTCGGACGGCGCAATCGGCTCCGGATCGAGGGCCGGAGTAGCCACAGGTGTGATCTCCCGAACACCGTCCGACGGCAGAGCTAAGTCATGCTCGTCGTGATTGTGCAGCGCATCTGACATGGGCTCGAATCCGTCAAAGATCAAGTCTCCGCGGATGTCGGTAGTATAGTTTAAGCTTCCAAACCTGACCTGACGGCCAGGGGCGTAGCTTTCGATCTGCTCTAGATGGCCAAGCGAGTTGGCCCGCAGTACGAAGCCGCCGAATACGAAGATCTACCCGGGGAGAAAAACCTCACCCTGGATCGCATCGTTGTCAATGATTGAAGGAGCCATCAAGCCTTATGGTGAGGGCACAGTGGAACTCTCAATGAAAGCACCAATGTCGGTGTCAAAACCGGCGGATCTCGGGTAGGGTGTCCCGAACTAAGCGCCTAAGGCGGATGGTAACAGGAGGCGGGGGACACAATGTTTATCCAGGTTCGGGCCCTCTCGATGGAGGTAATACCCTACTTCCTGCTTGATTGATCTTGATGATATGAGTATTACAAGAGTTGATCTACCACGAGATTGTAGAGGCTAAACCCTAGAAGCTAGCCTATGATTATGATTGTTGTTGTCCTACGGACTAAACCCTCCGGTTTATATAGACACCGGAGGGGGCTAGGGTTACACAGAGTCGGTTACAAGGGAGGAGATCTACATATCTGAATTGCCAAGCTTGCCTTCCCCGCCAAGGAGAGTCCCATCCGGACACGGGACGAAGTCTTCAATCTTGTATCTTCATAGTCCAATAGTCCGGCTGTCCAAGGACCCCCTAATCCAGGACTCCCTCAGCATACGTAGCGTCGTCATTCTGGTCGCGAACGTGTATGTACATACGATTGATCTGTCTGCAGGCTACAGCGATGAACCGTGGCCGTGTAAGGAAGGGCACGTGTCGTAGTATAGGCGCGCACGTGTCATAGTAGAGGCGCGCACGTAGCATGTACACGTACGTACAGCGGCCAGGGTGCAAGAAAGTAAATACGGCCATGTACGTACATACGGGCGGGTCTCGAGCGCCTACTCGCGCATACGTACGGCCAGGGCTCGTGTACATGGCTGGGTCGGAACGGAGAAATTGCGTCGTCGTTGTGTTCATGGGGAGGCAATGGAATGCGTCGTGTTCATCGGGAGGCAATGGAACACGTGCTGTTCATCAGGAGGCAACCGGCTTGGACGGAACAGCCGATGGAAATGAGGCCTGGCGTACCGCAGAACGGAGGAAACGGCCTTGTGTTTGACCGACCACGGTCGAAACGGGATCCTGTTCATCGGGAGGGGTCTGGCATACCGCAAAATGTAGGAAACGGACCTCCTCTGGTCGAAAAGGGGTCCTGTTGATCGGGAGGGGTGTGGCGTACCACAAAACGGAGGAAACGGGCTTGTGTTGGAGCGCTACGGTCGAAACGGGGGTCCTGTTCATCGGGAGGGGTGTGGCGTACCGCAAAACAGGACTCCACGGGATACTGTTCATCTCCACCGTCGACCTCCTCCAGCCTCCACGGGCTACTGTTCATCCACCGTCGACCTCCTCCAGCCTCCACCTACGACTGTTCATCCACGGGCTCCTGTTCATCCAGCCTCCGCCGCTCCTCCACCGACTACTGTTCAACCAGCCCTCTCCACGGGGTCCTGTTCAACCACCCCTCCACCGGCTACTGTTCATCCAGCCCTCCACTGGCTACTGCTCAACCAGCCCTCCACGGGGTCGTCTTGTTCATCCACCCCCCACGGGGTCCTGTTCATCCACCGGCTCGATCAATCGGGGTCCAGTTCATCCAGCGGCAACGGCCTCTACTACTACGGGTTCCTGTTCATCCAACCCCCCACCGGGAACTGTTCATCCAAACCCCCAACAATGCTCACTGTTCATCAAGAGGCAGCAGGTTCGATCGGCTTCAGTTAGCAGCAGTAGCGAAGGAATCGCTCGATCGGGTTCAGTTAACAGCAAGGGATCGATCGATCGCTCGGGTTCAGTAACGCGTAGCCTGCAGTGCAATCGCTCGGGTTCAGTTAGAGCCCAACGCCTCGCTCAGGTTTAGTTAGAGCCCAACGCCTCACACCCACGCGCGTACATGTACGAGAGAAACGCGCATATCGCTCGGCCCCCGACCACCCATCGTACTGGGAACTCCCCGATATTTTCCGCGCCCTCGCTTCTACCACGGTTTTTTCCGTCATGGACGGCCCAAAGAATGTCATGCAGCTGCGGCGACGGCCCGCCCAGGACGAAAAGCCCATTTTCTGTCATGATTTTTAGTCATAGAAGTAGGAGCCCACCACATCTATGATGATACCGGGTTTTGTCACAATTATCGTCATAGAAGTGTCATAAGCATGACAGAAAAAAAATTCGTTCGGCCCAAAATGTCATGGATGTGTCTTTTTTTGTAGTGTATACTGCTGCTGCTACTGAGATTTGCCACAATTTGTGTATCCTGTGTTATAATGAGGCTCGCAGTTGCACGATTCAGGTGGAGAGGTAATCAATTTCCTAAGGCTAACCTTCATACTTGAATTCTCTAAACTCTTTTTGTTCATGCTAATTTGTTCTAATTGATTGGCTCTAAGGTGGTTATGTGTGACAAATGTGAACGCTGGAAGCATCAAATTTGTGCCCTTTTTAATTTCAAAATGGGTGATTCTAAAGAAGCAAAATGTACTTGCCCTAAAGTGTTGTTCTTGGGGCTAAAGATCTGCCAAGGGCCATGCTTAGCAATCATATATAAGAACAACTCTTTGAACCATTCAGGGACGAGAGACACGAACAGGCCATTCATGATGGGAAAAGCTTTGATGAGGTTAGTGTTGCCTCATCAATACACAGAATCTTACGTTTATGGATCCTATGTTTTCTTTTTGTTGGTTATGTCTTGGTTCCTCTTTCCTGAATATGAAATTTGTAGCTCGTGTACTTCTTAGAAATAGAGATGTGCTGCTCCATCTGCTTATTTTTATTCTGTTTGAAGAATTTGACAGTATTTAAATATTTGTTTTGCTAGATCCTTGTTTCATGCACGTGCACCTTTTTCCGAACCAGGAGCTTTTCATTACTGAATAAGTACATAGTTATAGTCATACTGAAGGCTCAAAACGAAGCTAGAATTCATTATTTATCCTGGCACACCTTTGCCATTGAGGCAAAGCATTTTTGGCACGCAGGTCAGCAGCAACATTAGCTGGTCTATGCACAAACTTAAATTGAAAACTATAAACTCTACTTAGCTCAGTCACTTCCTTCACGATGGGGGTGTTCATTGTTCAGCATCACTGGACCAAAATATATTGCTGCTTGATGTATTGTTTTAATGAGGGTTTTGTTTACGAGTGTGTGCAGTATGTATAAGACCAGGAGTATTGGATGGTTGTGAGTCGGCAGTATGTATTTTGAACGAAGTTTGTAGTATGTATAGGGGTGATAGGTTGGGTAGGAACTTGTCGTCTAATTACTACGGTTGTAGTTAAATTACTATGGGCTGATAAGTTTGTAGCTTGTCAGTAACATCTCCATATCATTGAGTCTGAAAAACTATTGTAGCATCTTTATTATACTGGATTTTATTCATTTTGGTGGGCTGTGCGAATACCTTCAAAAAGAATACCTTGAAGTAGAGAGAATACCTTGAAAAAGAATTGAAATCCCACTAGGCTAACAAAACTGCGGCGAAATCATCCTGCCATCTCTGGGTGGGTTCAGCGTGTCCCTTTTATATATGCAACAAACACAACGGCAAAAGGTTAATCCATGTACTTCATCTTACCTTATATAGTTTGTCTTTAATCTAACCATGTCGTCTCAGAATATTATTTGGTCGATATTTTACCATGTGCAACATATATGCAAATGTAAACACACATCAAAAGGACAGTCAATTCGCAGGGAGTAACCTTGTACTGCAGCTATTTGTCCCAAACATCTCATACTCATAACTGACTTCATTGCCTCCATTGTTAGGCTAAAATCTGGAGCCGATAACGGAGTAATTACTAACCATCAGTTCAGAGAAACGCAATCTGACGAGAAGTTACAGAGTAGATACTGATATGCCATGACCATTTGATAAGAAGAAGGCAGAGTATCTAAAGAAGCAAAACATATCCCACTAGCAAAAGAAAGTTGCGGCGGCCAGTGAGAATATCAATGGATCTAGCTCAAGACCCCACAATTTTCTTTCTCTGTATATATTTTGCCTTCTAAAGATTAGTTATTGACAATTGAGATTCAATAGAATGCCCAGAAGCATGAGTATTCAATATCTGTCTTTTTCTGATCTATAGAAGCAGTGGAAATAGAACTTGATTTATCATTCAGTGAGAAATCACAAATTTTCCAGTAAATCTCATATCTTCAGCAATTTGCTGGCGGGGAGAGTGATGATTGAGGCAGCAAGCTCGCTAGCGATGGAGGAAAGCAGCATGAGGGAACGTGAATGGGATTGGGCGGTTGCATAGTGAGTGTGTTAGTTTCGGTCAGGCTGCCCACCATGTTTGTGTTTCAGCTGAAACACCATAAAGCTATTTAATTATTCATGTTTATTTATCTTTCATTTCATCTAATTAAAATGTCTAATCAAAATTTTGTAATCACGTAGGTGGATTATATTGGTGTTTATGGATGTTAAACTTCTGGATAGGAAATGTTTCATTTGACTATTTGGAGCATGTATATTTCACTCAGAATCCCCACCATTGTTCTTTGTGGACTAATTCTGATTAATACTTGGCAAAAGCATATTAGACTATTCTTCTATAATAAATTCCGATTACTATTTCGGGTAATTCTGATTACTACTATGTATTTGGCAGGAGCATAGGACACACTTTAGAACAAAATTATCTACCATTTTAGTGGACTCGAAATTGAATGATGATATGGTGAGAAGTAGAAACTATGAAAGTGATGAACACAACAGTGAACTCTTATATCCTGTGATTTTGGACAACATATTATACTATTCTTATATAATTAATTCCGATTACTATATTAATTTGATTCTTGTAATGCTGGTCTTGCTATCTTTCAAAGTAGGCTTCTTATGCGTTTTCTTACAACAAATGCCCATGGAGCTGATATATATATAGTAGTGCTCTTTGTGTTCATATTGTAGCATGCTGCATGGATTGAGTTCTAGGACTGGAGTCCTAGTAGGACTCCCCTCTCCTTGGCGCGCCTCTTGTGGCCGGCCTCCTCCTCCCCTCCTTTATATACGGGGGCAGGGGGCACCCCATAGCACATCAATTGTTCTCTTAGCCGTGTGCGGTGCCCCCTTCACAGTTTACTCCTTCGGTCATAGCGTCGTAGTGCTTAGGCGAAGCCCTGCGCGGATCACATCACCATGCCATTGTGCTGACGGAACTCTCTGTGACGCCCGGATAATTAAGCTACAGTAACCCTCTATTATTGATGCCATGTCACCACTGTTACTGTTACTAAACTCACTCTGATTCCAATCACCTTCAAATTCAAAATTCAACGTCAAGTCAAACGGTAAAACTTTTCAAATATTAAAACTAAAATGTTCGGGTTGTGCCAGATAATCCATACTAAATATTGGTGAAGAAACCACACTTCTTTAAAGTATTAAATTGCACTATAATAAGTAAAGCAACGACAAAACTATTATTTAGATGCTCTTAAAATAATAAACAAATACAAACTACTTTATTTAATCTAACAAAATATTTGTGGCAGTGGCATAATTACATATCCTAAATTAGGTACAACTTTGGTATTTTATTAAAACTAAAATAAATAGAAACTAAGATAAAACAGAAAAGAAATACAATAAGTAAAAGGAAAGACAAAAGGCAAAACAAACAATAAATAAAAGGCCCCCGGCCACGGCCCAGTTGGCCGACCCACTAGACCAGATGGCCACCGGGCCAACCAGGCTGGCCCAGCTAGCGCCCCCGTAACCCCCAAACCCTAACCCCCGATCCCCACTACCCCCCCCCCCCCCACGATCCCCACCCGCTCTCCCGTCCTACCACACCGCCGGCACCACACGCAACTCACGCGCACACACACGCACGCATTGTGCCTGGGGGAGGGGCGCCCCTGCTCGATCCCCTCCTCCCGCACGGCCGCGCCCGACGCAAGTCGCCGCGTCGCTAAGGCCACCGCCAGCCGGGCTCGGCGCCGCCCCTCAGGGACTCCTCTGCTCCCCCTCCTCTCCCTCGCGCGGTGCCCGCCTGACGCCGCGACCTCGCCTCATCACCGACCCCGACCCCGTCGCACCTCGTCGGCGCCTCGACGCAGGAGCCACGCCCGCGGCCACCTCCGGCGCTCCGGCGCCTGCCTGCTCATCCCCTGTTGCCGCCGCACGGAGGACCACCTCGCCGGAGCTTCCCCTCCCGCTGGATCTGGATCGGCACCCGAGCCGATCCCCCGTGCCAGCGCTCGCCACCGCTCCGCCGTCGCCATGCCACCTCGACCTCGTCTCCTCCCCACCTCGCGTCGTCCCCAGCCTCCTCCTCACCGGCTCCACCGAGCCTCGCCGCCCCTGTACCCCTGCAACGAACGTGAGCAGGACCCCCCTCCTTCCCTCCTGCCCCGCGGTCACCGTCGTACGCTCACGCTTCGCCCCTCGCCGTGGCCATTGCCCGGAACCGCTCTGCCCGCAGCGGTGAAACCCCCCATGCCCTGCGTGCGTCGTCCGGCCCGGCCACTCTGGCAGCGCCGGAGCCGCCGCCCGTTAGCCCGCTGACCGCGCCAGGTCCGCCCCGGCCGCCCCCTTCGCCCGCTAACCACCGCGCCCGCTCGGGCTGTGCCCGACGCCCGCACCCGCTAAGGCCCACTGGCCCTATGAAAAGTGGGGCCCAGCCCAAGAATGTCTAAAAAAAGTTTAAAATAAATAATTAGTTAGTTAATTAATTAATTAACTTAATTAATTACTTTTAATTAAACTAATGAAACTTAGTTAACCTAATTAACTAATTAATAAATCATGTTTAGTTAGTCTGAGTCAATGGCGGACAGGACCCACACGTCTGTTGACCCGGTCAACAAATGGTTGAGTGATGACATCATGCTGACATCACGCTGACATCATAATTACAATTTATAATTAAACTAATTCTGTTAATATAAAAATGAACTAAAACTTTAAAAATTAATATAAAATAAACCGTAACTCGGATGAAAATACTTTGTACATGAAAGTTGCTCAGAACGACGAGACGAATCCGGATACGCAGCCCGTTCGTCCGCCACACATCCCTAGCATAGCAAACACGCAACTTTCCCCCTCCGTTTCATCTGCCCGAAAACGCAAAACACCGGGGATACTTTCCCGGATGTTCCCCCCTTCACCAGTATCACTTACTACCGCATTAGATCACCCCCGGCACTGCGTATTGCCTTGTTATATTTTGTGATGCTTTGTTTGCTCCGTATTTACTATTTCTTCCCCCCTCTTCTCTCCGGTAGACTACGAGACCGACGCCGCTACTGGTGCCCTGATCGACTATGTTGTTGACGACTCCTTGCCAGAGCAACCAGGCAAGCCCCCCTTGATCACCAGATATCGCCTATTCCTTCTCTATACTGCTTGCATTAGAGTAGTGTAGCATGTTACTGCTTTCGGTTAATCCTATTCCGATGCATAGCCTGTCATTTGTGGCTACAGTTGTTACCCTTACCTGCTATCCTACTGCTTAGTATAGGATGCTAGTGTTCCATCAGTGGCCCTACACTCTTGTCCGTCTGCCATGCTATACTATCGGGCCGTGATCACTAGGGAGGTGATCACGGGTATATACTATATACTTTATATACATAACACATGTGGTGACTAAAGTCGGGTTAGCTCGTTGAGTACCCGCAAGTGATTCCGATGAGGGGGCTGAAAGGACAGGTGAAAGATCGTGGATGTCGCCTAGAGGGGGGGGGGGTAAATAGGCGATTTAAAATAATTACGGTTTAGGCTTGAACAAATGCGGAATAAACCTAGCAGTTAATTTGTCAAGCACAAAACCTACAACAACTAGGCTCACCTATGTGCACCAACAACTTATGCTAAGCAAGATAAACAACTAGGTGATAGCAAGATATATGACAAGAAACAATAAGGCTATCACAAAGTAAAGTGCATAAGTAAAGGTTCGGGTAAGAGATAATCGAGGCACGCGGAGACGACGATGTATCCCGAAGTTCACACCCTTGCGGATGCTAATCTCCGTTTGGAGCGGTGTGGAGGCACAATGCTCCCCAAGAAGCCACTAGGGCCACCGTAATCTCCTCACGCCCTCGCACAATGCAAGGTGTCGTGATTCCACTAAGGGACCCTTGAGGGCGGTCACCGAACCCGTACAAATGGCAACCCTTGGGGGCGGTCACCGAACCCGTACACTTTGGCAACCCTTGGGGGCAGTCACCGGTACCCGTCAAATTGCTCGGGGCGATCTCCACAACCTAATTGGAGACCCCGACGCTTGCCCGGAGCTTTACACCACAATGATTGAGCTCTGAACACCACCAACCGTCTAGGGCGCCCAAGCACCCAAGAGGAACAAGCTCAAGGGCACCAAGCACCCAAGAGTAATAAGCTTCTCAACTTGTAACTTCCACGTATCACCGTGGAGAACTCAAACCGATGCACCAAATGCAATGGCAAGGGCACACGGAGTGCCCAAGTCCTTCTCTCTCAAATCCCACCGAAGCAACTAATGCTAGGGAGGAAAAAGCGAGGAAGAACAAGAAGGAGAACACCAAGAACTCCAAGATCTAGATCCAAGGGGTTCCCCTCACATATATAGAGGAGAAAGTGATTGGTGGAAATGTGGATCTAGATCTCCTCTCTCTTTTCCCTCAAAAACTAGCAAGAATCCATGGAGGAATTGAGAGTTAGCAAGCTCGAAGAAGGTCAACAATGGGGGAAGAACACGAGCTCAAGAGATCAGGTGGGGAAGAAGACCCCCTTATATAGTGGGGGAACAATCCAACCGTTACCCCCAAAACAGCCCCACAGAGGGCGGTACTACCGCAGGAGGCAGCGGTACTAACGCTGATCACAACGGTACTACCGCTCCCCCGGGCGGTACTACCGTGGAGTCTGGAGGGCAGGAGAGTGACAGACCCGAGCGGTACTGCCGCGGTGGTTGGGCGGTACTACCGCTCGTGAGCGGTACTGCCGCCCTACTGCCGCCGTGAAGTACCGCACTATCCGACACGAAAAATGACCCCTCGAGTCGACGCGGTAGGGGCCTGGTACTGTAGCGGTACTACTGCTGAGGACCCACCAGTAGTACTACCGCTGCGGAGCGGTACTGCCGCTTGTGACCCCTAAGCGGTACTACCGCTGGGTACCGCGGTAGTACCGCTGGGACCATCCTAAAGCCACTTCCACGAAAACAAGAATACTCCACGGGAAACCAAAACTGCCATAACTTCTGCATATGAGCTCCGAATTGAACAACCTCAAGCTTGTTGGATACAAGACGACGAGTAGCATCAAAACAGCTTAGAAGAGGCAAGGAAGGTATGCCAACAAAATAGAGAAGTGAAACCTCCAACTGAGAAGAACCGGCATAACCTTCCAACATCGAAAACATCATAGAAGATGCGAGTGAACTCCACTTTCGATGAACTCGAGCTTGTCATCAAGATGACCATAAGCTCCAAAACTCACAAAGAGAAAAACCAAACAAGAACCAAGAAAGATGATGCAAGGATGCAATGGTTTGAGCTCTCTACGAATTATACGATCAAGCTACTCATCGAGAGCCCCCCTTGATAGTACGGCAATCGATCCTATAACCCGGTCTCCCAACTACCATCATGAGACCGGTAAAATAGAAAACCTATCAAGGGCAAACCTTTGCCTTGCACATGCTCCACTTGAGCTAGATGATGACGATCTTGACTCCCTCAAGTTGGACCACCTTTCTTGGTTGCGTTGGCTCGATGAAGACTAGTTGATTGCTCCCCCATACTCCACCATGGGTGAGCCACTCTTCCGCACATCTTCACAAGTCCATTGTCACCACAATGGATGGCAAGCTTCAAGCATTTGATCTCTTCATGATGCTTCACTTGAACTTGCACACCGCAACATCTTCACAAGTCCATTGTCACCACAATGGACGGCAAGCTTGAAGCATTTGATCTCTTCATGATGCTTCACTTGAACTTGCACACCGCAACCTAACCCCACAAAGAACTCTCACGAAGATCATGGGTTAGTACACAAAGCGTAATTGACAATGCTTACCACACCATGGGATCGCTTGATCCCTCTCGGTACATCTTCTACGCTTTGTGAGTTGATCAAGTTGATTCACTCTTGACTTAGTCTTGATCAACCTTGAATCTTTTCAACTCTCTTCATTTGGATGATGTCTTGAAGATATACATGAATGATCACACAATCTTCTTCTCCAAGACATGCTTGCAATAAGCTCAACTCTCACATGACCAATCTTTGGATAATTCCTTAATAACACCTTGGTCACCACATAAACTCCTTGAAACCAACACATGAACTTCAAGAAATGCCTATGGACAAATCCTTCAAATATAACTCAAGGCAACCATTAGTCCATAGAGATTGTCATCAATTACCAAAACCAAACATGGGGGCACCGCATGTTCTTTCAACAGGTGGCTCCATCCCGGTAGAGGTGGGCCTGGGTTCCTGACGGCCCCCGACTGTTACTTTGTGGCGGAGCGACAGGGCAGGTTTAGACCACCTAGGAGGGAGGTGGGCCTGGCCCTGGTCGGCATCCGCAGATACTTAAAAATAACACGCTTAACAAGATCTTGGTATTTGATCTGAGTCTGGCCATTTGGTCTATACGCACTAACCAACTACGCGGGAACAGTTATGGGCACTCGACGTCGTGGTATCAGCCGAAGCCTTCATGACGTCAGCGACTGAGCGGCGCGCGCCAGATTGGACTGGAATGCCTACTAGGCTAGGTCTGCTTCCGGCCGCCCTCGCAACGTGCAGGTGTGCAATGGGCGATGGGCCCAGACCCCTGCGCCATAGGATTTAGACCGGCGTGATGACCTCTCTGTTGTGCCTAGGTGGGGCTGCGACGTGTTGATCTTCCGAGGCCGGGCATGACCCAGGAAAGTGTGTCCGGCCAAATGGGATCGAGCGTGTTGGGTTATGTGGTGCACCCCCGCAGGGAAGTTTATCTATTCGAATAGCCGTGTCCCTCGGTAAAAGAATGACCCGGAGTTGTACCTTGACCTTATGACAACTAGAACCGGATACTTAATAAAACACACCCTTGCAAGTGCCAGATATAACCCGGTGATCGCTCTCACACAGGGCGACGAGGGGAGGATCGCCGGGTAGGATTATGCTATGCGATGATACTTGGTGAACTTACCATCTACTCTCTTCTACATGCTGCAAGATGGAGGTGGCCTGAAGCGTAGTCTTCGACAGGATTAGCTATCCCCCTCTTATTCTGGCATTCTGCAGTTCAGTCCACCGTTATGGCCCTTTACGCTTATACCCATGCATATGTAGTGTAGCTCCTTGCTTGCGAGTACTTTGGATGAGTACTCACGGTTGCTTTTCTCCCTCTTTTCCCCCTTTCCATCAAGTTCTACTTCATCAAGTACGACTACAACTCCAAGGATTCCCATCAAGTTGATGTGGATCCGAAGAAGAAGAACTAGAGAGTTTTTGAGGGTGACTCCGCCAACATATTTCACTCATATCATTTTGGCAAGAACAAGTGCAATCAACTTCCACATCTTGCACTAGTTCAAGGAGTCACAAACCCACTTGTTGGTAAGACAAGGGACAAGGTAACCTAATTCTTTCATGAACATCATCTTGTGTGTATTTCACTCTATGTCTATGGATATCCTTGTTTGTTCGTTATGGGACTAACCCATGTAGGTATTGAAAGTGTAACTCACTCCAATGGATTGCTCCAAATGATCTACATCAACATTGAGCATCCACATCTTCAACATCTACATGAAGTCATCATCGACAAAACCCAAGGTTAGTTCGTCCCTCTTAGGGGGATATCACATCTAGGGGGAGCTTTACTCTAAGAATTGAGCTAAAGCAACTCTAATGGTGTGAACACAACAATGCTTTATGGAAAAGTGGTAACCCCACTTGTGCTTAAACGATGAGTATGACCTACGATCAAATGTTCTCATTTGACTCCTCAGTCAATATACTCATATATAGATGACCTAGTCATCGCAAATTGCTTGATAGATGCTAGAGTGTTTGTGCATGCTTTGTCACATATTTCATTTGCCATCTTATTGTGTGAGCATGTTGATCGCATATTTTTCTCATTCAAGGACATCCATTTGTTGCTTTGATTGTTTGGCTCTTTGTCTTTTGCCAAATGAATGGACAAGAATGCCTTAGAACTTCCTCTAGCTATGTATGTTTTTCTCTTCCAAACTCTATTCATGCTACATCACAAAGTTTGATCAAGTCCGATTCGAACCCTCTGGGTGAGGAGAACTCGGAGTCACCGATTCCTCATAGACTTAAACTTCCAAAACCTCTCTGTGTATTTCGGTCTGACCGATTCATTCCTTTCGGTCATAATGAGTTCACTGAGTTGATCTAGGTTTTCAATCTTGGTGCACCCGATTAGAACAATTCAGTCACACCGAGTTGCAGTAACCGCTTGCGATTCTGCATCTCGGTGCCACCGAGTCGTTCCACTCGGTCACACCGACATGGTCAGGATATAAATACCCACATGTCAAATTTTGGAAATTTCTCCGAAACCCTTCGCCCGCGCGTATCCTTCTCTGCCGACTCGGGTCTTCGGATCGTCCTCTCATCGCCAGCGACCCCCTGCCGCTGGTCTCCGTCAACGTCAACGGGAATCTTCACCGCCGTTGCCACCGTAGCGAGCTCATCGCCAAGTTAGGGTATCAGTTCGATCCTTTGTGCAATCTTTACCTCTGATTCTTAGCACAAAGTCAATTCCATGATTCTTACCACGTTTGAGATACTTCTATCCAATAAAAACTTCCTTTAGATTAGATTTGATTCGAAAATTTAGGGTTAGGTTTTCGCCGAACCCATCAGTTGTAGAAATCGGTCTCAACGATTTGGCCTATGCCATTGCACTTGTTACTTTCGGTCTGACCGAAACTTGCAAATCGGTGTGACGGAATTCAACTCTCGGTGAAATCCTAGCAATCTCGGAGTCACCGAGCTGTGTCTCGATCTGACCGATTCCACTAGTTTAAACTCCAAAGTTGCTTCGGCGTCACCGAGTTTAACAAAATGGTAGCTCCGAAATGCTTTCTGTGGAAAACTAAAACTAAGTTTTTGACTCAATTGTTTTGCAAAATCTGTGCACTTTGTGATGCTCATCCAATCTATCTCAACTACATCTATTCACAGGGTCAGCTTTCAGTTTGCAGTGTCAGCTATGTCAGATCAGAGTGATAGCCAGAACAAGTCTGAAGAGCAAGTTAACCTGAGTGAGGGCACTAGTCCCTTTGGCAGTTATGATGAGGGTAGCAGAAGCACCCCAAGCAACTTGCCCAAGGCAGCAACAAGAACAAGGAGAAAGAGAAACTCTGATTCAGAGGATGAAGACTATGTTGCTGCTGAGGAAGAAGTCAGCTCCAAGAAGAAAGTTGTCAAGAAGTAATTTGGCATAGCTGCTTCAACTAAGCCTGGTCTGAACAAGAAGGCCCCTGCCAAGAGAGTGCCTATGTCTAAGGACAGAGCCTCAACTTTTGAAGCCTCCAAATCAACTATTGGAGAGGCTGTTGGTGAGGGCAAGAAAAAGAAAGAAAGGAAGAGAGGGAGATGGTGCAAGCGAGTAGATCCCATGGCAGAATTTGAGGATCACTCTTCTGATGAGGAAGAAGATGAAGAAGAGGATGTTGCACCAGCACCTAAAGCTCAGAAGCTGATGGGGGATGCCGTCAAGTCTTGGATGCATCATCAAAGCCCAAGACTGCCCCAAAGCTACTGCTCAAGCCTCCAAGACTGCACCCAAGAGAAGCACCAGGAACATACCTACTGCAGAAAAGAACAAGGCCCCAATGCCTGAAATAGAAGAGGAAGAGGAAGCCCATGTGCTCAGAAAGTTGAAGCCCAAGATCCCAGATCATGATGATACACATCCAGTGGCTGAAAACATGAAGATCAGAAAGGATGCAGGTCTCAAACTCTGGAGACAGTCAGATCCCTATGCTGCAACAAGGAGAACTGCTGTAGACTACATGTTCCACACCAAGGAACAGTAGGACTTCTATGAGACTGTACTCCTAGATAAGAAGCCCATAGTCAGTGACATGAAGTGGGTTGGCTGGAAATATATTGATGAAAATGAAGATCACTTTCCTGGAGTACATGAGAGCTTCAGGATGAATGGAGTTGATGTCTTTGTGGGTCAGAAATTGACCAGGTGGAATGATGAGCTTATCATGCAGGTTTATTCAACAGCTCATTTCTATCCAGATGGAAGGATTGCCTGGATGACTGAAGGTACAAGGTACCAGTCTACCATTGCTGAGTGTGCAAAGCTAATCAATGCCCCTGAAGAGCATGAGGATGATACAGATTTGTAAGCAAATCCTAGGAAAGGACACAACTCCATGGCACATATGCACAAAGAGATTCCAGATGCAGCCTTGGAACATCACAAGTATGGCTCTGTCTACTATCTTCTGTCAGGACTGCCCACAATCAAAACTATTCCGAGGCACACATTGTTGCCCTAGTCTGGAGATGACAGGATGATAAGAGGACATTCCATCAATTTGCTGCATATGTTTGATGTGCCAGAAAAGTTCAAGGTGATGACACTGATTGTAGAGACAATCAAGAGGACAGCTGCTGATCAGAAGAGATCATGTGGGTATGCTCCACACATCCAGATGCTCATCAACTCCAAGATGGGCAAAGGCATATATCTGTTGGACAAAGAGCATCTTCCCTTGAGGCCTGACTTTGAGGACAACACAGTTGTCATGGATGCCACAGATCCTACATCCGTAGAGGCTCAAGAGAAGAGGGGAAAAGCAAAAGCAGAGAAGGCAGCCAAGATGCCAAGTGTTGAAGAGGCATCTCAAGTTTTTCTCAAGTCAAAACAAGATCAACTTAGCTATATTATTCAAGCTACTTTGAGGATTGAGGAAGGATTGGCCACCCTGACTCAAAATCAAGAGAGTCTTGAGAGAATCTTTGAGACAAAACTTCATGACATGAATGTCAAGGTGACTGAGATTCAGACTTCTATGGAGAAGATCCAAGAAGAGCTTGAGGATAGGAGTGACAAGACCACCACTGATGCATATCAAAGGGTGCCTAGAAGGCAGAGGCCTGCAGCAGTGCCAGTAACAGATACTAGAGCAACAACTTCAGCTCCTGCAGCCACAGCTTGAGTTGCCCCTTCAGTTGCCACTCCACCAGCTCCTACAACCTCTTCAGATGCATTCGTTGCAGGACTCCTCTCCACGCCACCTCCTGAAGATCAAGCTTAGAGAGCTGCATAGAACTATGCATTTTCAAGCTTTTTGGTAACTTGTTGCCAAAGGGGGAGAAAGTGTATAGATCATAGCCTTCGAGAGAGAGCTTTGCTTTTTTGTGCTTTCTTTTGCTACTACTTATTTGCTACTTATTTGTGTGCTTGCTTGGATGATACTCTATGGTTATGTGTGTGAGATACTTGTATGGTCATGTGTTTGATCATATCATACCTTAATGTTTGTGCTTGGATGATGATATTATCTATCTCTCATGTATGATCATTCACTTTGTCTTGGTGCCGAGTGTATATTTTATATTCTATCATTTTGAGCGCTCCACAAAGATGTATGTGACATGGAAGAGTAACCCATGATTCTAATTGATTGTTGATACGTCTCCAACGTATCTATAATTTTTTATTGTTCCATGCTATTATATTATCTGTTTTGGATGTTTAATGGGCTTTATTATGCTCTTTTATATTATTTTTGGGACTAACCTACTAACCGAAGGCCCAGTGCAATTTGCTGTTTTTTTGCCTGTTTCAGTGTTTCGCAGAAAAGGAATATCAAACGGAATGAAACCTTCGCGAGGATCTTTTTTGGAACAAACGCAATCGAGTATACTTGGAGTGGAAGTCAAGGAAGCAATGAGGAAGCGACGAGGTAGGAGGGCGCGCCGGGGGGGGGGGGTAGGCGCGCCCCCACCCTCGTGGGCCCCTCATAGCTCCACTGACCTACTTCTTTCGCCTATATACACTCTTATACCCTGAAAACATCCAGGGGAGCCACGAAACCACTTTTCCACCGCCGCAACCTTTTGTACCCGTCAGATCCCATCTTGGGGCCTTTTCCGGCAATCTGCCGGATGGGGATTCGATCACGGAGGCCTTCTACATCAACACCATAGCCTCTCCGATGATGTGTGAGTAGTTTACCACAGACCTTTGGGTCCATAGTTATTAGCTAGATGGCTTCTTCTCTCTCTTTGGATCTCAATACAAAGTTCTCCTCGATGTTCGTGGAGATCTATTCGATGTAATACTCTTTTGCAGTGTGTTTGCCGAGATTCGATGAATTGTGGGTTTATGATCAAGATTATCTATGAACAATATTTGATTTCTTCTCTAAATTCTTATATGCATGATTTGATATCTTTGCAAGTCTCTTCGAATTATCGGTTTAGTTTGGCCTACTAGATTGATCTTTCTTGCAATGGGAGAAGTGCTTAGCTTTGGGTTCAATCTTGCGGTGTCCTTTCCCAGTGACAGCAGGGGCAGCAAGTCATGTATTGTATTTTTGCCATCGAGGATAAAAAGATGGGGTTTATATCATATTGCTTGAGTTTATCCCTCTACATCATGTCATCTTGCCTAATGTGTTACTCTGTTATTATGAACTTAATACTCTAGATGCATGTTGGATAGCGGTCGATGTGTGGAGTAATAGTCGTAGAGGCAAAACAGTTTCGGTCTACTTGACACGGACGTGATGCCTATATTCATGATCATGCCTAGATATTCTCATAACTATGCGCTTTTCTATCAATTGCTTGGCAGTAATTTGTTCACCCACCGTAATTTATGCTATCATGAGAGAAGCCACTAGTGAAACCTATGGCCCCCGGGTCTATTTTATATCATATTAGTTTCCCGTCAACTAGCTATTTCTGTCGCCGTTTATTTTGCAATCTTTATTTTCCAATCTATACAACAAAAATACCAAAAATATTTATCTTATTATCTTTATCAGATCTCACTTTTGCAAGTGACCGTGAAGGGATTGACAACCCCTTTATCGCGTTGGTTGCAAGGTTCTTAGTTGTTTGTGCAGGTACAAGGCGATTTGCATGTAGTCTCCTACTGGATTGATACCTTGGTTCTCAAAAACTGAGGGAAATACTTTACTTACGCTACTTTCCTGCATCACCCTTTCCTCTTCAAGGGCAAACCAACACATGCTCAAGAGGTAGCAATTGTTCATTTGCATTCAAAAGCAAATTTTAAATAATGCACAAATTAAGGGGGAGCTCTTGCTTATCACATACTTCTCAAAGTGACGATGTATTTCATTCTTATTATCATTTGTCGAAGCTTTGATCTATATGTTGTCATCAATTACCAAAAAGGGGGAGATTGAAAGTGCAACTAATCCCTTGGTGGTTTTGGTAATTCCTAACAACATATAGCTCATTAAACTAATACTCTTTCAAGATGATCATTTCAGAAAGTTCAATGATTGGCATGGCATGGACTAGAGATGTGGACCCCTCAAAATGCTAAGGGCACATATTGGCAAAAGCTCAAGACTCTACATTTTCATTTTAGTGATCCAAGATCACATTGAGTCCATAGGAAAAGCCAATACTATTAAAAGGGGATGAGGTGTTGCTTAATGGCTTGCTTGCTCAAAATGCTTAGTGAGATGCTCCAAAAGCCCTCAACCATTCTTTCATTTCCACATATGTCCTAAACCTAAAGTCAAACTCGGCCCCACCAATTTGATCTATCAGGCGCAACCGAGTTCATTTGAAATAGCCATAGCTAGAAACCCTAATCAGTTCGGTCTCACCGATAGGGATCTCGGTCTCACCGAGATGGGATTGCTAACTCTCTGTTTCCCTTCGTAATGTTTCGGTCTAACCGAGATGAGTGATTGGTCCCACCGAGTTCGCAATGCAAACTCTTTGTTTCCTTTTCGTAACATTTCTGTCTCACCGAAATGAGCAATTGGTCCCATCGAGTTTGCCTGACCAACTCTCTGTTTGCCTATTAATGAAATCGGTCTCATCGAGTTCATGTGTTCGGTCTCACCAAGATCAAGTTATACCCTAACCCTAGTGCATCGGTCCCACCGAGCTGATCATGTCAGTCCCACCGAAAAGCCTAACGTTCACATTTTGAACTACATCAGTCTGGCTGAGTTTCACTATTCGGTCCCACCGAGTTTGGTAAATCATGTGTAACAGTTAGATTTTGTGTGGAGGCTATATATACCCCTCCACCCATCCTCCATTCATGGAGAGAGCCATCGGAACGTGTCTACACTACCAGCATTCATTTTCTGAGAGAGAACCACCTACTCATGTGTTGAGACCAAGACATTCCAATCCAACCACAAGAATCTTGATCTCTAGCCTTCCCGAAGTTTCTTTCCACTCAAATCATCTTTCCACCAAATCCAAATCTGTGACAGAGAGTTGAGTGTTGGGGACACTATCATTTGAAGCAGAAGAGCAAGGAGTTCATCATCAACACACCATCTATTACCTTTTGGAGAGTGGTGTCTCCTAGATTGGTTAGGTGTTAGTTGGGAGCCTCCATCAAGATTGTGGAGCTGAACCAAGGAGTTTGTACGGGCAAGGAGATCGCCTACTTCGTGAAGATCTACCCTAGTGAGGCAAGTCCTTCGTGGGAGATGGCCATGGTGGGATAGACAAGGTTGCTTCTTCGTGGACCCTTTGTGGGTGGAGAACTCCGTGGACTCGCGCCGCCGTTACCCTTCGTGGGTTGAAGTCTCCATCATCGTGGATGTACGATAGCACCACCTATCGGAACCACGGGAAAAATGTTCGTGTCTACATTGCGTTTGCTCCCTCCAAACTCCTCCCTTTTACCTTCATATGCAATGATTTACATTCCGCTGCTATGATCTTAGAATTGCATGTGTAGGTTGATTGCTTGACTTGTGCTAAGTTGCTAAAATCTGCCAAGACTTAAAATTGGGAAATGGCTAGATTTTTATTTGGTCAAGTAGTCTAATCACCCCCCCTCTAGACATACTTTTGATCCTATACCAGCCAGCAGTTGCGAGCCGGTGACATGATGTGAAACTACATCACATTCCACATCACACAGTGGTCGAACAATCGTTCGCGACGCTGCGTAGAGAGCGGCCGTGTGCTACTACCTCCGTCCTGGTTTATTGGTCCCCTTTATATTCTGTGCCATATTTTGACCTTAAATTTAACTAACAAAGTGTTAATGCCTGTTATAAAAAATAAAATAATTGGAAACTATATCCAAATACGAATCCAACGATATAATCTTTGGTGACATACATTCGTATTTTATTAGTTAAATCTCTTGTTAAAATTTGGCACAAAAATGCAGAGAGGACTTATAAACCAGGACGGAGGTAGTAGGTAATTAAATCATAAACGTTTTTGCTTATTAACCGTATGTGTACATGTCGTTTCGTCCTCCTCTCGCACATCTTGTCACCCCGCTGCCGCAGACGGCTTCGAGCTTAAGCTTGAGCATCGCGCATGCGTTCTTTTGGCCAAACGGTGGCTCGAACTGGCGCTAATGAATCACCGGTGAGCCCGCTCTCATGCAACCGTGCAAGTTCCCACGCATAGCCGCGCAAGCTTCCTGCCTGACTCGGCCAAATCCCCCAAAATCCCAATGCTTACAGGCCTATTATATAAACCCTCACGACCAGCGAGTCTTGCGTCACATTTTACCCTCCCTCCCTGTAGCTTATTCCGCCTGCTTCTCCCACAATCGCCCATGGCACCGGTCCCTCGTTCTCGCTCAGCCACTTCGCCATCATCAGAGGACAGCTCCAGCTGGGAGGCTACACCGCGGCAGCGGCGCAGTACCCGACATAGTGCAGTGTGCGTGGCCTTGCTGGGTGTGCGCGCAACACCCACCACACACTCTATCGCCACTGCCCATCGGCAGCTATTGTCGGTCGCCGTTGCTGCCACCCCACCGTCTGGTGCCGTCGTTGCCACATCACCATCGAAAGCTAGGGCCATCGCCCGCTTCGCTACCGCGGCTCGAAGGCGGGAGGTGGCCGTCGTGGCCGCCACCCCACTGTTGGCCACCGTGGCCATCACCCGCTCCACCACTATGGCCCGAAGGCAGGAGGTGGCCATCATGGCCACCACCCCATCATCGGTCGTTGCCGCCAGCCCGCTGTCGATCGCCGGGGTCATCACCCGCTCTGCCACCGCCACCCGAAGGCAGGAGGTAGAGGTGGAGCACCGCATGTGCGTCAGTGACCTTGTGCGCTATATCGAGCTCTTGCGCAAGGAGGTGGAGCACCTGGTCAAGCATGCAAAGAGTCTTACCGCCGTCGTGGCCATGACACACGCTGCCACAGAGGCGCGGAATGAGGAGATCTACGAGGAGTCCCACCGGTTCGAGAGGGGTCGTCTGGAGCGGCGGAGGGCGTTCGAGGTGAGCATCTCTATAGGTGCAGCAACGGCATGGAATTCCAGTTGTCTAGCTCATTGGTAGGCTCCTCCTCCTCTGCCTCTTACTGGGCGCGCTCGGCAGAGGAGAGGCTGCTTGAAGTAGTACAAAGCCCCTCTGTAGTAGTAGTATTTAGGGGCTATTTTGTTCAGTTCATCTGACTATAGATGTTGTTGAACTGTACTACGTACTTAAAATTAGCTAGTATATATAGTTGAACTAGCTATTTTAGTACGTGGTGGGCAACAATTGGTGAAAAGTTTGGTCGGTTCAGCTGCCGAGTTGAATTGTTTGTATAAAGAACAACTGCTTAATCTATGAATGAAACTATGCTTATTGAATTTTAGTTGCAAAGTTAGATAGTGCTAGTGATTTTTAGCTACAAATTTTGACAAATGACAGTGTTATAAGGTTGAAAAAGGGCAATGTTACTAGATCGGCAAATGTCAATCTTTCCAGTTTGACAAATGGCAATATACCCAATATGACAGGTACACAAATCCTACGCGGCAAATTTTCCCTTGGCTTACTGGGGAAGGACAATAGCTCTCGCTTTGCATACGGGCGTTCAATCTAAAACGTTTGCGATAAAGAGATGCACAAATCCTGCACAACACATTTTCCCTTGGCTTACTGGGGAAGCTGTCGATTTGCATACGGATGTTCTATCTAAAATGTTTGCGATGAGTGTTTTAAATTTGAAAGCCATTGATGTTTTAAAAAAATCGTTTGATAAGTGTGTACATTCAGAGAAAAAAATGCAAGTTTATTCAAACCATAGGTTTCATTCAGGCACACTGTGACTTTGTATTCATACAATCAAGATACAGTTTTAAACCCAAAAAACTAATTCCATGGGCGGTGGAGGCAGCGCACCGCGCTAGCGTTGTCATTGTCGTCCTCCGGGACGTTGTTGTTCAAGTCTTCAAGGCAGCATAGAATGTTCTTCACTTGGAAATCAAACACCCTGTCATCGCGCGATCGACGGGCGGGGCGCGGGAGGACAACAACTCGTGGCGCTACGAGGTAGCGGTCGACGGCGGCGTCCCATAACGCTGAGGGGGGCGAGCGCATGGGACGGGCGCGGTAGGTGCAAGCAAACGCACGGGGACCGGCGCCTTAGTGGGTGTAGGGGCGCGCACGGGCACGAGCGGGGGTGCAGGCGCTGGCATGTACACGAGCTCGCCTGGGTCCGCGGGGACCTCGTTGACGCCCGCGGCTTCCAGCGCTGCGATAGTGCTCGGCAACTAGCCCGTCAATGCTATGGGGATGGTCGCTGGCGTGAGCGCGGGGATGGGAGCTAGTACAGGCGTCGGGGCAGCAACCGCAGCGGCCAGCTCATTCAGGGCCATGTCCATGAGGCCCCATTCCTCCTTATTTTCTATCTCGTCCAGCACAGAGTCGACTTCACCAAAGTGGAAGACTAGTGGCAGATGATCCCTCTGCGCCATGGCGTTAGTGGAGGTCTGCGGGAGGGGAATTGGAGGCGAAGAGTAAGACCGCCCGTATTAAATAGAGGCTCATGCGCCATTAATGGAGATGATGGGAGCGAGGCGGGCGGCCATGGAATTCAAAGGGCTCGCTTCCTAGTGAGCCCGCGCAGCGTATAGCTCGCACGTTTCCCAATGAGCCTGCACATTGGAGGATAGCTTGCACGCCTCCCGGTCAGCCTGCACTGCGGACTGCGCTCGCACGCCTCCCGTTTACTCAAGCAGTTGTCCGCACGACACCTCCTAGCCATTAAAAGTGTGACGCGTGGCGCCACATGAATGGTTAGCAGAATGCCCACGATTTAAATTATACAAACGTTTGAGATGATACGATGGCAGCTATTTGTTTCAAAATACCTTTGTTGGTTGTTGATTCATGCGCCTTTTCTCAAAATGGAACGAAAAATACCACAACATGTTGGTGCCATTCCATGATAGCATGCCAAGTTTCATGAATTTCAAACGAGTTTTCGATTTACTAGACTTTTAAAACCAAGCATCTTAATGTTTGCGGCTGAGGCATGATGCCGAGGTATTTGAAGTTCATTCCCATTTCTTGCATGGGACCTAAGCATGCACGCAAGGACACACATACAATTTTCCAACCCAATTTGCTACACTGGAGCACGTGCGTGTAGTTCAAATTTGAATTATGCATATAAAATGCCTAGAAAACTATGCATAAAAATGTCCAAACGTGTCACAACCCTAGCTTAGTCTTGCCAGTCATTGCATAATCTCCATGCATCATGTTTACTTTCCCTCAGAAACTTGAAATGGGGATGACAGAACCCCCAGCACCCCCTTAATCCAACTAGGGTTTACCAAAACCTTTTTCAATGAACCTGAAATGCCCTTCTAAAATGTTCATCATCTTTGCCTTGGTCTAGAACCTCTGACAGAAATGGTGCACACTTTTGTAGGACATCACAAGGTCACTGGATTAAATCATATGTTAATTGCATTTGGACATTTAAATGGTATAAATTATTTTAAATGTCCAAATAATCATAAACTAAAATGTTTACTGTTGGAAATATTCCATACAGTGGGCATGAGCAGTTTCATGATTTTTGAGTTGGTTTTAGTATTTTAATTAAAGCCACAAAGTTATAGAAGAAATAGAAAAACAGAAATAAAGGAGAGAGAGAAACTTACCTGGCTTACCTGGCACCCCCAGCCGGCCCAACACTGTGCGGCCCAGCCTGCCTGGCCGCCTCCCCTGTCGCCTTCCTCCTTGCCAGGAGGACGAGCGCGTGGCCGACGCACGCCCGGCCACTTCCTGCTTGCCGCTTCGCCCTGGCCTCTTCGGATGACGCCATGTAGACCCCCCCGACCGCTCTCTCACTCTCCCCGAGCTTCTCCCTTCCTCCGCTCTCTTTCCTCTCGTGCCCGAGCGCCGTCGTCACCGCCACTCGCTGTTGTCGTGGCCACAGCCATTGCCTCGCCTCGCCGATCCGCTCAGAAGCTCCGCCTCGACCCCCTCTTCCTCCCAATCGAGCCACGCCCCGCCGGAAGCCGTGCAGCGTCGTCCCCGACCTCTTCTTCAACCTCTGGTCACCGGCAATCTCACCGGGGATTCGCGAGCTCCAGCCCCTCCCCGGCCTCGCCGTTGCCTCTGCTGGAATTGCCGTGAGCCCCTGCCCCTTTCCCCTCTCTCCCCGTGCTCGTCCGCGCCTTCTAACCACCGTGGACATCGGAGACGACAGCTCCTCGCTGCCGGTCATGTCGCTACCGCGGCTACGGCCGTGCAAGCACGCGTCCGAGCCCACTGCTGCACTCGCTGCACCCCCGTGAGTCGATCACGACCATCCACGCCTCCTGACATGCCCCGCACCGTGTGAACCGCCGTTGGCCGAACTCCGGCCGCCGCCGCTAGCTCGTTTCTGACGAGCTCCGGCCACCTCAGCTACTGGCGCCTATTGCTTTGGATGCGCGAGAGCCTGGGCTACGCGTAGGTGTCCTCCACCGGCCATTTGGTCGCCGAAGGAGGAATCCTGACGCCCTCCGCCGTCTCGGCCTCGCCGGTGGGTTTGACCCCGCTGGCCCGGAGGTTGACCCTGTTTGACTTCCCCAGGGTCGCTGACAAGTGGGCCCAGGCCCCTTCTAATTTAGGTTAAGCGCTAACTAAACTTAATTAGCCCTGTTAATACTGACATGTGGGACGAGGGCCTTAACTGGTCTAGTTTAGTATTAGTTTAGAGCTAATTAACTCAGGTTAATTAGTTAGACACTGACATGTGGGTCCCATCCGTCAGGTTTGACCTGGACTGTCGCCTTTGACCTGCTGGTGCTGATGCAGTTAACCTTTTTTTGGATCTGTTCTTATTCAGGAAATTCTAGAAAATGCCCAAAACTTCTAAAAATCATAGAAATTAATCTGTAACTCCAAATGCAAAGATTTATATATGAAAAATGATCAGAAAAATCCAATCTATCCATCTGTACTGGTTTCATGCATGTTTAAATAACTTAACCTTGCTGTTTAGTTCAAACATGATAAGGCACTATTTAAATTCATAATTTGAATTTGGGGTTGAACCTTTGGTTCAAAATGACCCAAACCCTTCTGGTTTTAGTTGCATTAGCTCAAAACACAGCATATTGACATGTCATGATCATGTATCATATTGTGCATTGCATTGATTGTGTTTTCCTTCTCTGTTGCCGGTATTTGTCCCCTCTCGATGGACGTGCTTCCGACGATGAGTTCGATGACACCGATGAAGAGCTATAATATCTTCAGAAGTGCCATGCAAGCAAACCCCCCTTGTTCATTCCGATACAATCCCACTCTCTCGCTCCTACTCTATTTTAGTGCATTAGGACAACAACGATTCATCTGTTACTTGTTGCGGTAGTTGAACCCCCTTTCCTCTGCATGACCTGTCATTGCCACAGTAAATAGATGAAACCCACTAGCATGAGTAGGAGTTGTTTGAGCCCTAATGTGCCTACTCATTCATGCTTGTTTGTCATGCCTACTACTGCTTAGAGTTGAGTCAGGTTTGATTCATCAAGAATAAATTGGAAAGTGGTGAACATGTCCTACTGTGTGTGAACTAAGTGTGTGAACACGATTTGGTAAAGGTAGTGGTGAGAGGCCATGTAGGAGTACATGGTGGGTTGTCTCATTGAAGCCGTCCTCAGGAACTGAGTTCTGTGTTTGTGATCCATGAACAGCTACTACCACTCATTGGGATCCTTAATTGACCCTCTCGGCTTCTTAACCACTCTTGTCCTCTGTCCAGGAGTTGCAAGTAGTTTCTGGTGTTTGTAGTATGTTGGAGGCCGTGCGCAGCGCTGACCCGAGGGGTGGGCTGTGATGCGGTAGGCACGTGGCACGGTGTACCGGGCACCCGTTTGGTGTCGAGGGAACCCTGCACACATCGTTCGGGGCCGTATGTGGAAACCTCGGCCGGACTCCCTGCGGATGGAACCTGAATAGGCGATAAAACTGGACTAGAGACTTGAGTGTTTAGGTAGGCCCTGGCCGACACCCTCGTTGGGCTTCCGCTTGAAGGTTGCCGAGTACATGTCATGTAAACGACGGTAAGTGGTGAGAGCGTGTGTGAAGGAGTACACCCCTGCAGGGTTAACATCATCTATTCGAATAGCCGCGTCCATGGTAAAGGACCTCTGGGTTGCCTATACAGTTCATAGACAAGTGAAAGTGGATACTCTAAAATGCGCAAGATAAGCGTGAGTGCTCTGGATGGCGTTCTCGTAGGGAGACGGGAGCGGATCCATAGTGGTGTATTGATATGGTGAATATGTGGACTCGTGTGCGCCACCTCAAAAGAGTTACTTGGAGTCGTAGTTTAGTATAGCCACCGAGTCAAAGCTGGCTTGCTGCAGTTACTCCACCTCCCCCTTTGTTGATACTGATGCATATGTAGATAGTTCTGATGTAAGTCTTGCTGGGTACATTTGTAGCTGTATGTACTCAGACAAGTTAAGCTTCCGCATGTGCTTGTTGCTTGTATGACTTGAATACTGGGTCATCAGACCCATGTTTGTAATATCTGGCTCCTCGGAGCCTAATGAATAAATACTTTGAGTTGTAGAGTTTTGTTGTGATGCCATGTTGTATTTGCACATATCGAGCATATTGTGTGTATGATTTGAAATGCTTGGTATGTGTGGGATCCGACAACCTAGTTGTTTATCCTTGGTAGCCTCTCTTACCGGGAAATGTCTCCTAGTGCTTCCACTGAGCCATGGTAGCTTGCTACTGCTTCGGAACACTTAGGCTGGCCGGCATGTGTCCTTCTTCGTTCCTGTGTCTGTCCCTTCGGGGAAATGTCACGCAGTGTCTACCGGAGTCCTGTTAGCCTACTACAGCCTGGATTCTCCGGAGTCCTGTTAGCCCAGCTGCTACAGCCCGGAATCATTCGCTGATGGCCGACACGTTCGTTGTTGGGTCATGTATGCCTGTCCCTATAAGTTAGTGCTACTTTGGGTTTACGACTAGTCATGTCGGCCCGGGTTCTCTGTCATATGGATGCTAGCGACACTATCATATACGTGAGCCAAAAGGCGCAAACGGTCCCAGGCCAGGTAAGGTGGCACCCGTGGGAATACCGTGCGTGAGGCCGCAAAGTGATATGATGTGTTACATGCTAGATCGATGTGACTTAGGATCGGGGTCCTGACAGCTTTGGTATCAGAGCCTGACTGCCTGTAGGATTACCAAGCCAAACTGGTCAAAGTTGAGTCTAGAAATGCTTTAGTTATATGAGGGAATTGATTGTGGGAGGGAGCGTAAGGCTCTTTTTACTCCTTATACCTTATGTCCTTCTGATCTGAAGCATCCTCTTCTCTTCTACGAGGATTAAGAACTAGGCTTCTCATCTTTCTATCAGGATCACATGTTACTAATCCGTAGACTCTTAGGATTGTTGGTCTCAAGCCTCAGTTCAGTTTCTACTACTCCAGTGTGTTGTTAGTTGGACTCGGTACCTTGATATGATGTTGTTGAGCATGGTTATGCCGCCATTTTGAAGGATGTCTCAAATCTTTTTGAGCATTTACAACCGTTATGCTGTCCGAGTCGTCCCAGGTTTCTAAATAGTCTGATGCACTTGCAAATCATTCCTCCATATTTCTGATGTCCTTTTGGGTCAGATTAAGCACACTAATCAGTGAGTTGAGGTACTTTGTTGCCTCGACATATATGTTGGAGCTATTATTATGACCCTAGGTGTCTTAGAGGATCACCTAGTAATCTAGCCATGTTCTGTGTTCCCAGTGTGATGATTTTGGCCATCATTATCGAAAGCATCCCATGATGCCATTTAGTAGTAGGTATGCTACTCCTGGGTTCTTGAACCCGAGATTCACCCTACTTACTGTTGGAAATATGCCCTAGAGGAAATAATAAAATGGTTATTATTGTATTTCCTTGTTCATGATAATTGTCTATTGTTCATGCTATAATTGTATTAACTGGAAACCGTAATACATGTGTGAATACATAGACCACAACATGTCCCTAGTAAGCCTCTAGTTGACTAGCTCGTTGATCAATAGATGGTTATGGTTTCCTGACCATGGACATTGGATGTCATTGATAACGGGATCACATCATTAGGAGAATGATGTGATGGACAAGACCCAATCCTAAGCATAGCACAAGATCGTGTAG
Source organism: Aegilops tauschii subsp. strangulata (assembly GCF_002575655.3). Classification (NCBI taxonomy): domain Eukaryota; kingdom Viridiplantae; phylum Streptophyta; class Magnoliopsida; order Poales; family Poaceae; genus Aegilops; species Aegilops tauschii. The sequence goes on from NC_053037.3 coordinate 279,605,301, forward strand.
TTCATTTGCTAAGAGCTTTTCTAATGTCAAGTATCATTTCCTTAGACCATGAGATTGTGCAACTCCCGGATACCGTAGGAATGCTTTGGGTATACCAAACATCACAACGTAACTGGGTGGCTATAAAGGTACACTACAGGTATCTCCGAAAGTGTCTGTTGGGTTGGTACGAATCGAGACTGGGATTTGTCACTCCGTATGACGGAGAGGTATCTCTGGGCCCACTCGGTAATGCATCATCATAATGAGCTCAATGTGACTAAGTAGTTAGTCACGGGATCATGCATTACGGAACGAGTAAAGTGACTTGCCGGTAACGAGATTGAACGAGGTATTGGGATACCAGCGATCGAATCTCGGACAAGTAACATACCGATTGACAAAGGGAATTCTATACGGGATTGATTGAATCCCCGACATCGTGGTTCATCCGATGAGATCATCGTGAAACATGTGGGAGCCAACATGGGTGTCCATATCCCGCTGTTGGTTATTGGCCGGAGAACGTCTCGGTCATGTCTGCATGGTTCCCGAACCCGTAGGGTCTACACACTTAAGGTTCGATGACACTAGGGTTATAGGGAATAGATATACGTGGTTACCGAATGTTGTTCGGAGTCCCGGATGAGATCCCGGACATCACGAGGAGTTCCGGAATGGTCCGGAGGTAAAGAATAATATATGGGAAGTCCCGATTTGGCCACCGGAAGAGTTTCGGGCGTCACCGGTAATGTACCGGGACCACCGGAGGGTTCTGGGGGTCCACCGGGAGGGGCCACCAACCCCGGAGGCCTGCGTGGGCCAAGTGTGGGAAGGGACCAGCCCCTAGGTGGGCTGGTGCGCCTCCCACAAGAGGGCCAAGGCGCATGAAAAGGGGAAGGGGGGAAACCCTAGGCTCAGATGGGCCTAAGGCGCACCTAGGGTGCGCCCCCCCTCTCTCCCCCTCTTGGCCGCCCCCTCCATCCAATCTAGGGCTGGCCGCCACCACTAGGGGGGAACCCTAGATTGGGGGCGCAGCCCCTCCCCTTCCCCTATATATAGTGGGGGTTTTGGGGCTGCCATAGACACGAGTCTCCCTCTCTCTTGGCGCAGCCCTACCCCTCTCCCTCCTCGTCTCTCGCAGTGCTTGGCGAAGCCCTGCTAAAGTGTCACGCTCCTCCACCACCACCACGCCGTCGTGCTACTGCTGGAGGGAGTCTTCCCCAACCTCTCCCTCTCCCTTGCTGGATCAAGGCGCGGGAGACGTCACCGGGCTGCATGTGTGTTGAACGCGGAGGCACCGTTGTTTGGTGCTTAGATCGGATTCGGCCGCGATCTGAATCGCTTCGTGTACGACTCCACCGACCGCGTTCTTGCAACACTTCCGCATCGCGATCTTCAAGGGTATGAAGATGCACTCCCCTCTCTCTCATTGCTAGCATCTCCTAGATTGATCTTGGTGACACGTAGGAAAATTTTGAATTATTGCTACGTTCCCCAACAGTGGCATCATGAGCTAGGTCTATGCGTAGATTCGATGCAGGAGTAGAACACAAAGTAGTTGTGGGCGATGATTTGTCCAATTTGCTTGCCATTACTAGTCTTATCTTGATTCGGCGGCATTGTGGGATGAAGCGGCCCAGACCGACCTTACACGTACACTTACGTGAGACAGGTTCCACCGACTGACATGCATTTGATGCATAAGGTGGCTAGCGGGTGTCTGTCTCTCCCACTTTAGTAGGATCGGATTCGATGAAGAGGGTCCTTATGAAGGGTAAATAGAAATTGGCATATCACCGTTGTGGCTTTTGCGTAGGTAAGAAACGTTCTTGCTAGAAACCCATAGCAGCCACATAAAACATGCAAAAAACAATTAGAGGACGTCTAACTTGTTTTTGCAGGGTATGCTATGTGATGTGATATGGCCAAAAGGATGTGATGAATGATATATGTGATGTATGAAATTGATCATGTTGTTGTAATAGGAATCACGACTTGCATGTCGATGAGTATGACAACTGGCAGGAGCCATAGGAGTTGTCTTAATTTATTGTATGACCTGCGTGTCAATGAAAAACGCCATGTAATTACTTTACTTTATTGCTAACCGTTAGCCATAGTAGTAGAAGTAATAGTTGGCGAGACAACTTCATGAAGACACGATGATGGAGATCATGATGATAGAGATCATGGTGTCATGCCGGTGACGAAGGTGATCATGCCGCGCCTCGAAGATGGAGATCAAAGGCGCAAGATGATATTGGCCATATCATGTCACTTTATGATTTGCATGTGATGTTTGTCATGTTTACGTCTTATTTGCTTAGAACGACAGTAGCATAAATAAGATGATCCCTCACTAAAAATTTCAAGAGATGTGTTCCCCCTAACTGTGCACCGTTGCGAAGGTTCGTTGTTTCGAAGCACCACGTGATGATCGGGTGTGATAGATTCTAACGTTCGCATACAACGGGTGTAAGCCAGATTTACACATGCGAAACACTTAGGTTGACTTGACGAGCCTAGCACGTACAGACATGGCCTCAGAACACAAGAGACCGAAAGGTCGAACATGAGTCGTATAGTAGATATGATCAACATGGAGATGTTCACCGATGATGACTAGTCCGTCTCACGTGATGATCGGACACGGCCTAGTTGACTCGGATCATGTATCACTTAGATGACTAGAGGGATGTCTATCTGAGTGGGAGTTCTTTAAAAAAATTTGATTAGATGAACTTAATTATCATGAACATAGTCAAAAGGTCTTTGCAAATTATGTCGTAGCTTACGCTTTAGTTCTACTAAGATATGTTCCTAGAGAAAATTTAGTTGAAAGTTGATAGTAGCAATTATGCGGACTGGGTCCGTAAACTGAGGATTGTCCTCATTGCTGCACAGAAGGCTTATGTCCTTAATGCACCGCTCGGTGTGCTGAACCTTGAGCGTCGTTTGTGGATGTTGCGAACATCTGACATACACGTTTTGATGACTACCTGATAGTTCAGTGTGTGATCCTAACGGTTTAAAATTGTGGCACCAAAGACGGTTTTGAAACGTCGCAGAACATATGAGATGTTCCAAAGACTGAAATTGGGATTTCAGACTAGTGCCCACGTCAAGAGGTGTGAGACCTCTGACAAGTTTCTTAAGCCTGCAAACTAAGGGAGAAAATCTCAATCGTTGAGCATGTGCTCAGATTATCTGAGTACTACAATCGCTTGAATCGAGTGGGAGTTAATCTTCCAGAAGAGATAGTGATGGTTCTCCATAGTCACTGACACCAAGCTATTAGAGCTTCGTGATGAACTATAACATATCAGGGATAGACATGATGATCCTTGAGCAACTCGTGATGTTTGACACCGCGAAAGTAGAAATCAAGTAGGAGCATCAATTGTTGATGGTTAGTAAAACCACTAGTTTCAAGAAGGGCAAGGGAAAGAAGGGATACTTCATGAAACGGCAAATCAGTTGCTGCTCCAGCGAAGAAACCCAAGGTTGAACCCAAACCCGAGACTAAGTGCTTCTGTAATGAGGGGAACGGTCACTGAAGCAGAACTACCCTAGATACTTGGTAGATGAGAAGGCAGGCAAGGTCGATAGAAGTATATTGGATATACATTATATTAATGTGTACTTTACTACGTACTCCTAGTAGCACCAGGGTATTAGATACTGGTTCGGTTGCTAAGTGTTGGTGACTCGAAATAAAAGGCTACGGAATAAACGGAGACTAGCTAAAGGTGAGATGACAATATGTGTTGGAAGTGTTTCCAAGGTTGATGTGATCAAGCATCGCATGCTCCCTCTACCATCGAGATTGGTGTTAAACCTAAATAATTGTTATTTGGTGTTTGCGTTGAGCATAGACATGATTGGATTATGTTTATCGCAATATGGTTATTCATTTAAGGAGAATAATGGTTACTCTGTCTATTTGAATAATACCTTCAATGGTCTTGCACCTAAAATGAATGGTTTATTGAATCTCGATCGTAGTGATACACATGTTCATGCCAAAAGATATAAGATAGTAATGATAGTACCACATACTTGTGGCACTGCCATTTGAGTCATATTGGTGTAAAACGCATGAAGAAGCTCCATGTTGATGGATCTTTGGACTCACTCGTCTTTGAAAAGATTGAGACATGCGAACCATGTCTATTGGTAGATATGCATGAAGAAACTCCATACAGATGGATCGTTTGAACTCACTTGATTTTGAATCACTTGAGACATGCAAATCATACCACATGGGCAAGATGACTGAAAGGCCTCGTTTTCAGTAAGATGAAACAAGAGAGCAACTTGTTGGAAGTAATACATTTGATGTGTGCAGTCCAATGAGTGATGAGGCACGCAGTGGATATCGTTATGTTCTTACTTCACAGATGATTTGAGTAGATGCTGAGAATATTTACTTGATGAAACACAAGTCTGAATTATTGAAAGGTTCAAGTAATTTCAGAGTGAAGTTGAAGATCGTCGTGACAAGAGGATAAAATGTCTGTGATATGATCATAGAGATGAATATCTGAGTTACGAGTTTGGCACACAATTAAGACATTGTGGAAATTGTTTCACAACTAATACCGCCTGGAACACCATAGTGTGATGGTGTGTCCGAACATCATAACTGCACCCTATTGGATATGGTGCATACCATGATGTCTCTTATCGAATTACACTATCGTTTATGGGTTAGGCATTAGAGACAACCGCATTCACTTTAATAGGGCACCACGCAATTCCGTTGAGGCGACACCGTATGAACTATGGTTTAGAGAAACCTAAGCTGTCGTTTCTTAAAAGTTTGGGGCTGCGACGCTTATGTGAAAAGGTTTCAGGCTGATAAGTTCGAACCCAAAGTGGATAAATGCATCTTCATAGAATACCCAAAACAGTTGGGTATACCTCCTATTTCAGATCCGGAAGCAAAGTGATTGTTTCTAGAAACGGGTCCTTTCTCGAGGAAAAGTTTCTCTCGAAAGAATTGAGTGGGAGGATGGTGGAGACTTGATGAGGTTATTGAACCGTCACTTCAACTAGTGTGTAGCAGGGCACATGAAGTTGTTCCTGTGGCACCTACACCAACTGAAGTGGAAGCTTATGATAGTGATCATGAAACTTCGGATCAAGTCACTACCAAACCTTGTAGGTCGACAAGGATGTGTACTACTTCAGAGTGGTACGTAATCCTGTCTTGGAAGTCATGTTGCTAGACAACAATGAACCTACGAGCTATGGAGAAACGATGGTGGGCCCGGATTCCGACGAATGGCTCGAGGCCATAAAATCCGAGAGAGGATCCATGTATAAAACCAAAGTATAGACTTTGGAAGAACTACTTGATGGTCGTAAGGCTGTTGGGTGCAGATGGATTTTAAAAAGAAGACAGACAATGATGGTAAGTGTCACCATTAAGAAAGCTCGACCTGTCGTTAAGATGTTTTCCGACAAGTTCAAGGAGTTGACTGCGATGAGACTTTCTCACTCGTAGCGATGCTAAGAGTCTGTTGGAATTATATTAGCAGTTACTGCATTATTTATGAAATCTTACAGATAGGATGTCAAAACATTGTTTCCTCGACGATTTTCTTGAGGAAAGGTTGTATGTGATACAACCAGAAGGTTTTGTCAATCCTGAAAGATGCTAACAAGTATGCAAAGCTCCAGCAATCCTTCTAAGGACTGGGGTAAGCATCTTGGAGACGGAATGTACGCTTTGATGAGATGATCAAAGATTTTGGGTTTATACAAAGTTTATGAGAAACTTGTATTTCCAAAGAAGTGAGTGGGAGCACTATAGAATTTTTTATGAGTATATGTTGTTAACATATTGTTGATCAGAAATGATGTAGAATTTCTGGAAAGCATACAAGGTTATTTGAAAAGTGTTTTTCAATGGAAAACTTGGATTAAGCTACTTGAACATTGAGCATCAAGATCTATAAGGATAGATCAAAAACACTTAATAGTACTTTCAAATGAATACATACCGTGACAAGATTTTGAAGGAGTTCAAAATAGATCAGCAAAGAAGGAGTTCTTGGCTGTGTTACAAGGTGTGAGTATTGAGTAAGACTCAAGACCTGACCGCGGCAGAAGAGAGAGAAAGGACGAAGGTCGTCCCCTATGCTTTAGACGTAGGCTCTACAGTATGCTATGCTGTGTACCGCACCTGAAGTGTGCCTTGCCATGAGTCAGTCAAGGGGTACAAGAGTGATCCAGGAATGGATCACATGACAGCGGCCGAACTTATCCTTAGTAACTAGTGGACTAAGAAATTTTCTCGATTATGGAGGTGGTAAAAGAGTTCGTCGTAAAGGGTTACGTCGATGCAAACTTTGACACTAATCTGGATGACTCTGAGTAGTAAACCGGATTCGTATAGTAGAGCAGTTATTTGGAATAGCTCCAAGTAGCGCGTGGTAGCTGCATCTACAAGATGACATAGAGATTTGTAAAGCACACACGGATCTGGAAGGTTCAGACCCGTTGACTAAAAACCTCTCTCACAAGCGAGATATGAACAAACCCCATGGGTGTTGGATTCATTACAATCACATAGTGATGTGAACTAGATTATTGACTCTAGTGCAAGTGGGAGACTGTTGGAAATACGCCCTAGAGGCAATAATAAAATGGTTATTATTGTATTTCCTTGTTCATGATAATTGTCTATTGTTCATGCTATAATTGTATTAACTGGAAACCATAATACATGTGTGAATACATAGACCACAACATGTCCCTAGTAAGCCTCTAGTTGACTAGCTCGTTGGTCAATAGATGGTTATGGTTTCCTGACCATGGACATTGGATGTCATTGATAACGGGATCACATCATTAGGAGAATGATGTGATGGACAAGACTCAATCCTAAGCATAGCACAAGATCATGTAGTTGGTTTGCTAAGAGCTTTTCTAATGTCAAGTATCATTTCCTTAGACCATGAGATTGTGCAACTCCCGGATATCGTAGGAATGCTTTGGGTGTACCAAATGTCACAACGTAACTGGGTGGCTATAAAGGTACACTACAGGTATCTCCGAAAGTGTCTGTTGGGTTGGTACGAATCGAGACTGGGATTTGTCACTCCGTATGACGGAGAGGTATCTCTGGGCCCACTCGGTAATGCATCATCATAATGAGCTCAATGTGACTAAGTAGTTAGTCACGGGATCATGCATTACGGAACGAGTAAAGTGACTTGCCGGTAACGAGATTGAACGAGGTATTGGGATACCGGCGATCGAATCTCGGGCAAGTAACATACCGATTGACAAAGGGAATTGTATACGGGATTGATTGAATCCCCGACATCGTGGTTCATCCGATGAGATCATCGTGGAACATGTGGGAGCCAACATGGGTATCCAGATCCCGCTGTTGGTTATTGGCCGGAGAACGTCTCGGTCATGTCTGCATGGTTCCCGAACCCGTAGGGTCTACACACTTAAGGTTCGATGACGCCAGGGTTATAGGGAATAGATATACGTGGTTACCGAATGTTGTTCGGAGTCCCAGATGAGATCCCGGACATCACGAGGAGCTCCGGAATGGTCCGGAGGTAAAGAATAATATATGGGAAGTCCCGATTTGGCCACCGGAAGAGTTTCGGGCGTCACCGGTAATGTACCGGGACCACCGGAGGGTTCCGGGGGTCCACCAGGAGGGGCCACCAACCCCGGAGGCCTGCGTGGGCCAAGTGTTGGAAGGGACCAGCCCCTAGGTGGGCTGGTGCCCCTCCCACAAGAGGCCCAAGGCACATGGAAAGGGGAAGGGGGGGATCCCTAGGCTCAGATGGGCCTAAGGCCCACCTAGGGTGCGCCCCCCCTCTCTCCCCCTCTTGGCCGCCCCCTCCATCCAATCTAGGGCTGACCGCCACCCCTAGGGGGGGAACCCTAGATGGGGGGCGCAGCCCCTCCCCTTCCCCTATATATAGTGGGGGTTTTGGGGCTGCCATAGACACGAGTCTCCCTCTCTCTTGGCGCAGCCCTACCCCTCTCCCTCCTCGTCTCTCGCAGTGCTTGGCGAAGCCTTGCTAGAGTGCCACGCTCCTCCACCACCACCACGCCGTCGTGCTGCTGCTGGACGGAGTCTTCCCCAACCTCTCCCTCTCCCTTGCTGGATCAAGGCGCGGGAGACGTAACCGGGCTGCATGTGTGTTGAACGCGGAGGCACCGTTGTTCGGTGCTTAGATCGGATTCGGCCGCGATCTGAATCACTTCGTGTACGACTCCACCGACCGCGTTCTTGCAACGCTTCCGCATCGCGATCTTCAAGGGTATGAAGATGCACTCCCCTGTCTCTCGTTGCTAGCATCTCCTAGATTGATCTTGGTGACACGTAGGAAAATTTTGAATTATTACTACGTTCCGCAACACTTACTTCATGTTGATAGTGTTGTTCGTTCCTTCAGGATATTAGTAACATTTGTAATAGTCATCGAGGTCCGTGGTATTTCCTTCTTCCAAATACCATGAACTGCATATGGAAGAAGTTCTTTTGAACCAAAAGATCACAACCAAAGTGCTCTTGATGAGTTCTCCATTATATTGTGAATCTGCAAGTTCTACCATTCTTCATGGGTTATCCGGAAGAAATGTTGAGCTTTGCTCGACATACTAATATATGCATCCACAACTCACAAAGATATTTGTTCCTTTGAGTTGTCCCTCTTTAGTTGTTTTCTGACCTTCGTCTGTCAATTGATAGTCAAGAATATGAGCGCAATCGTGTTTATCGATGCCCATTATTCTTGTGGTCCGTCAAGCCGTTCTATTTCAGAATGACTAGGAGAAACAAACTCCAGTACCTCATCCATTTCTAGGATTGGGTCAAAGCAGTTGTAATCCGCAGAACAAAATACCAATCCAGTTTTTGGTCTATTCTACCTCGGAGTATTACCCCCTTTATGTCAGGATTGTCATGAGAATTGCACCACCTCTTATGAATTCTTGACACAGTGATACTTCTCGCCATCATTATTCATTCATCGGTCCCGTGTTGTCGCAACCGGAATGCCGACAAGTGAACTATGATGTGTGAAATCAATACTCCTAGCAACCGTGTTGCTTGGTAGTTAATGGACAATAATTTCATTCTTAGCGTGTTGGTTATTGAATCATCATCCTAAGATTTATCGTGCGACCTAATCCATTTTCCCTGGTGCACTACTCGAGCAATGAGATAGGATTGTGTCAATCCCTTGCTCTTCTTATCATTTTGTCTTGCCTTGAAAAGCAAGATTGTTCTCGAGCTTAATAACATATCGGTGGTTTGTGATTTTCCGAATATCTTCTCGGTAGTAATACCAGGTTGTCACCTGACCGCTATGTTGAGTTCGTGATCAAGTTGGTTTTTCCATAAACCACCCTTTCTCCAAGGTTCTGTGTTGGATACCCCTGAACTAGTTGGATAAGCTAAACAATAACTTGGAGAGTTGGAAGATAAAATCTTTATCTGACTCGGTTCATTCAAAGGGATATTTTTGTGTGTGTGTATTGAAGAAAGATGATATCTTCACCGATTGACACTCGTGACCAGTTGTTGGATCTATTATCTTATCCAATCTTTGATTTGAGTATGGGCTATCATCAAATCAAATCAGAACCAACGGTATTCGTAATGTTGTCTTACTCGTGGTTATTTCCTCAAGCATACACCATTATATCTTTCGGGTCTGACCAATGCTATCACCTTGTTCACATAATTGTGGAATTCCATTTATATGGGAACCTGGATGAATTGTTGTTGAGCCCATCTGCAACATTTCTATCCTCTCCATGATTTTGTTGAACATTAAGCAAGTGTTGTAAACTTTTAAAAGCATTTCTTCATGCTAGCTCATGAAGCATATGTTTGTATGAAAGAAGTGACTTCCTCTAATTCATGTGCATTTGATGCAAGTTGTCGCCGTGAATTCGAGAAAGCTGGTTTTTGCTTCCTCTGGAATCATCCCAAGTTAGTCACTCATATGTGCGAAGTACTCTATGGTTTGGTAGGTTGGCCGCCTCCATTCTATATGTGTTCCTAGCACACCAAGCCACTGATTGGCTTGTTCTAGGTAAAGAAGTCTAATTTAAGTGCACAAGACTTCGATATCCTCGATGATGGTCCCCTACCAGGACTCGGTAGTGTTCTGTTGTAAGACTACCGTGTGGTCATGCTTGTCTGGGACAGCGTGTTCACATGTGTGTAGCAGAACCAACTCATGTTTTGGAGCATGCTACCGTAGTTCATTTCCCGAGAATCTCGCAACGTCATCTCGTCGGTTTGTGTTGCAAACTTTCTTTTCCAGACATGGCGTCTAAAATATTTTGTTACCAACCAGATCTGAATCTCAGGCAGATATGATGGTTGGAACTTTTCCAAGATCTATGATGTAGGCCCCGACAAGGTTGATGTTCTGGCCGACACACCTAGCCGGAAGATCTATCATTATAGTATCTTGATTGAGCTATTTTCCCATCTTCTCCATGAGGATTTTGTGCGACTTATTCTAGAAGTTGCTCCTTAGGGTTCCTCGTGATCTCGGTTTCCTCTACTATAACCATTCAAATAGTGGAATCACTCTCAACCATTGAGTTTTTACCCAGTTGCTAGAATCATCCCCAACATTTGCGTTTTGTTCCCAGCCCGCACCCGCCATGGTGCCATCCTACCATGGGCTGCCCTTCTCAGTAAATGATGTTCATGATCATCTTCAAGAGTGGTCCAACCATGGGTCCCATCCATTTCCGATGATAAGAAAAAATCATTCCTTGCATTGTCTTCAACAAGGTAGTCCACATCATCCATTCTAGTCAGAGTATGTCATTCTTTCGAACTCCTTCAAACGATTGCTCGAGATTTGCCCTAGGCTGGTATAGAGAATTTTATTGATCTCTGAATCAAAAGTAATTCTTTTTGCCACTTAAGGGATAATTCTACGAGTCATCCTTCTCTAAGGTGTCTCGTTATGGTATCATGGCAACTCAAATCCTCGCTACGTTGACAACCATTCACCACCCTCTTAGGTGTTGAATTGTTGTCTACCTAGTGAACCCTCGTCATCTGTTCCACTCCATCCCTCTAGATGTGTGCTTCGTGTCTCAGCTCGAGAGATGTTGCCATGTCTCATTCCGTGAGTTGATCCTGAGTTGTTCGATCTTCGAGAAGATCGATCCTTCTAGAGTTTCCTTTTCCTCTCGCTGTCATATTGGCTGGAGATCTCAGAGCAAGACGATGAGACAAAGATGGTGATTGAATCACAACGTCAGCACCCCCAGCACCCCCTTAATCCAACTAGGGTTTACCAAAATCTTTTTCAATGAACCTGAAATGCCCTTCTAAAATGTTCATCATCTTTGCCTTGGTCTAGAACCTCTGACAGAAATGGTGCACACTTTTCTAGGACATCACAACGTCACTGGATTAAATCATATGTTAATTGCATTTGGACATTTAAATGGTATAAATTATTTTAAATGTCCAAATAATCATAAACTAAAATGTTTACTGTTGGAAATATTCCATACAGTGGGCATGAGCAGTTTCATGGTTTTTGAGTTAGTTTTAGTATTTTAATTAAAGCCACAAAGTTACAGAAGAAATAGAAAAACAGAAAATAAAGAAGAGAGAGAAACTTACCAGGCTTACCTGGCACCCCCAGCCGGCCCAACACTGTGCGGCCCAGCCCGCCTGGCCGCCTCCCCTGTAATCTTCCTCCTTGCCAGGAGGACGAGCGCGTGGCCGACGCACGCCGGCGCACGACCGGCCACCTCCTGCTTGCCGCTTCGCCCTGGCCTCTTCGAATGACACCACGCAGCCCCCCGACCGCTCTCTCACTCTCCCCGAGCTTCTCCCTTCCTCTGCTCTCTTTCCTCTTGTGCCCGAGCGCCGTTGTCGCTGCCGCTCGCTGTTGTCGTGGCCACAGCCACTGGCCCGCCTCGCCGATGCGCTCAGAAGCTCCGCCTCGACCCCCTCTTCCTCCCCATCGAGCCATGCCCCGCCGGAAGCCCTGTAGCGTCGTCCCCGACCTCGTCTTCAACCTCTGGTCGCCGGCAATCTCACTGGGGATTCGCGAGCTCCAGCCCCTCCCGGGGCTCGCTGTTGCCTCTGCTGGAGTCGCCGTGAGCCCCTGCCCCTTTCCCCTCTCTCCCCGTGCTCGTCCGCGCCTTCTAACCATCGTGGCCATCGGAGCCGACAGCTTTTCGCCGCCGGTCATGTTGCCACCGCGGCTACGGCCGTGCAAGCACGCGTCCGAGCCCACTGCTACACTCGCTGCACCCCCGCGAGTCGATAATGACCATCCATGGCTCCTGACATGCCCCGCACCGCGTGAACCGCCGTTGGCCGAACTCTGGCCGCCGCCACTAGCTCGTTTCTGACGAGCTCCGACCACCCCAGCTGCTGGCGCCTGTTCCTTTGGATGCGCGAGAGCCTGGGCTATGCGTAGGTGCCCTCTGCCGGCCATTTGGTCGCCGGAGGAGGAATCCTGACGCCCTCCGCCATCTCGGCCTCGCCGGCGACTCAACGCCGGCGGGTTTGACCCCGCTGGCCCAGGGTTTGACCCTGTTTGACTTCCCCAGGGTCGCTGACAAGTGGGCCATGCCCCTTCTAATTTAGGTTAAGCGCTAACTAAACTTAATTAGCCCTGTTAATACTGACATGTGGGACCAGGGCCTTAACTAGTCTAGTTTAGTATTAGTTTAGAGCTAATTAACTCAGGTTAATTAGGTAGACACTGACATCTGGGTCCCAGTCGTCAGGTTTGACCTGGGCTGTCACCTTTGACCTGCTGACGTCACACCAAGGACATGCTGATGCACTTAACCTTTTTCTGGATTTGTTCTTATTCAGGAAATTCCAGAAAATGCCCAAAACTTCTAAAAATCATAGAAATTAATTTGTAACTCCAAATGCAAAGATTTATATATGAAAAATGATCAAAAAAAATCCAATCTATCCATCTGTACTGGTTTCATGCATGTTTAAATAACTTAAAATTGCTGTTTAGTTCAAACATGATAAGGCACTATTTAAATTCATAATTTGAATTTGGGGTTGAACCTTTGGTTCAAAATGACCCAAACCCTTCTGGTTTTAGTTGCATTAGCTCAAAACACAGCATATTGACATGTCATGATCATGCATCATATTGTGCATTGCATTGATTGTGTTTTCCTTCTGTGTTGCCGGTATTTGTCCCCTCTCGATAGACGTGCTTCCGACGATGATTTCGATGACACCGATGAAGAGCTATAATATCTTCAGAAGTGCCAGGCAAGAAAACCCCCCTTGTTCATTCCGATACAATCCCACTCTCTCGCTCCTGCTCTCTTTTACTGCATTAGGACAACAACGATTCATCTGTTACTTGTTGCGGTAGTTGAACCCCCTTTCCTCTGCATGACCTGTCATTGCCACAGTAAATAGATGAAACCCACTAGCATGAGTAGGAGTTGTTTGAGCCCTGATGTGCCTACTCATTCATGCTTGTTTGTCATGCCTGCTACTGCTTAGAGTTGAGTCATCGGGAATGAATTGGAATGTGGTGAACATGTCCTAATGTGTGTGAACTAAGTGTGTGAACACGATTTGGTAAAGGTAGCGGTGAGAAGCCATGTAGGAGTACATGGTGGGTCGTCTCATTGAAGCCGTCCTCAGGAATTGAGTTCTGTGTTTGTGATCCATGAACAGCTACTACCACTCATTGGGATCCTTAATTGACCCTCTCGGCTTCTTAACCACTCTTGTCCTCTGTCCAGGAGTTGCAAGTAGTTTCTGGTGTTTGTAGTATGTTGGAGGCCGTGCGCAGCGCTGACCCGAGGGGTGGGCTATGATGCGGTAGGCACGTGGCACGGTTTACCGGGCACCCGTTTGGTGTCGCGGGAACCCTGCACACATCGTTCGGGGCCGTATGTGGAAACCTCGGCCGGACTCCCTACGGATGGAACCTGAATAGGCAATAAACCTGGACTAGAGACTTGAGTGTTTAGGTAGGTCGTGGCCAACACCCTCGTTGGTCTTTCGCTTGAAGGTTGCCGAGTACATGTCGTGTAAACGACGGTAAGTGGTGAGAGCGTGTGTGAAGGAGTACACCCCTACAGGGTTAACATCATCTATTCGAATAGCCGCGTCTATGGTAAAGGACCTCTGGGTTGCCTATATAGTTCATAGACAAGTGAAAGTGGATACTCTAAAATGTGCAAGATAAGCGTGAGTGCTATGGATGGCGTTCTTGTAGGGAGAGGGGAGCGGATCCATAGTGGTGTATTGATATGGTGAATATGTGGACTCGTGTGCGCCACCTCAAAAGAGTTACTTGCGGTCGTAGTTTAGGATAGCCACCGAGTCAAAGCTGGCTTGCTGCAGTTAAACTCCACCACCCCCTTTGTTGATACTGATGCATATGTAGATAGTTCTGATGTAAGTCTTGCTGGGTACATTTGTACTCACGTTTGCTTAATTTATGTTTTTGCAGAGAGACTTCAGTCTCACTAGTAGTTCCGCGTGGACTTCGATGTTTAGCTTGTTACCTCAGCTACGATCTTGTGCCCCTGGCAGGGTCTTGTAGATAGTCAGGCTTCTCAGCCTTTTTCATTTGTAGTTGTCTGTACTCAGACAAGTTAAGCTTCCGCATGTGCTTGTTGCTTGTATGGCTTGAATGCTGGGTCATCAGACCCATGTTTGTAATATCTGGCTCCTCGGAGCCTAATGAATAAATACTTTGAGTTGTAGAGTTTTGTTGTGATGCCATGTTGAATTTGCACATATCGAGCATATTGTGTGTATGATTTGAAATGTTTGGTATGTGTGGGATCCGACAACCTAGTTGTTTATCCTTGGTAGCCTCTCTTACCGGGAAATGTCTCCTAGTGCTTCCACTGAGCCATGGTAGCTTGCTACTGCTCCGGAACACTTAGGCTGGCCGGCATGTGTCCTTCTTCGTTCCTGTGTCTGTCCCTTCGGGGAAATGTCACACGGTGTCTACCGGAGTCCTGTTAGCCTACTACAGCCCGGATTCTCCGGAGTCCTGTTAGCCCAGCTACTACAGCCCGGATTCACTCGCTGATGACCGACACATTCGTTGCTGGGTCATGTATGTCTGTCCCTGTAAGTTAGTGCCACTTTGGGTTTACGACTAGTCATGTCGGCCCGGGTTCTCTGTCATATGGATGCTGGCGACACTATCATATATGTGAGCCAAAATGCGCAAACGGTCCCGGGCCAGGTAAGGTGGCACCTGTGGGAATACCGTGCGTGAGGCCGCAAAGTGATATGATGTGTTGCTAGATTGATGTGACTTAGGATCGGGGTCCTGACAAAACGAACCCCGAATAATTCCAAAATTTAACATAACACTCATGTTTCCCTATGTTGTATCTAGAAAAAAATCAAGGCGAAAAGAGGCAATGAATGTTGTTTCGTCCAGAAAGGTGACACATGTTCCCTACCGGAACCACGAGGCTTCGTGGGAGAAGCTCTGGTTTGTGAGGAGCGTATACCAATACCTGCCCCAAATAGGACAATTTTTTACCACAGCATGTTGGTGCCATTCCATGATAGCATGCCAAGTTTCATGAAATTCAGACGAGTTTTGGATTTACTAGAATTTAAAAACAAAGTATCTCAATGTATTGCCGGCAAGCAATGGTGCCCTGGTGTTTGAAATTCATTCCCATTTCTTGCATGGACCTAAGAATGCACCCAAGGACACACATTTGATTTTTCAACCCATTTTTCTGCACTGGAGCATGTGCCTGTAGTTTAAATTGAATTATGCACATAAAATGCCTAGAAAACTAGGTTATTGTATAAAAATATCCAAACGAACCTAGAAAATTCCAAAATTTAACACGACACTCTTGTTGATCTATGTTGCCACTAGATAATAAATTTAAAGCAAGAAGAGGCAACTAATATCATTTCATCCACGAAAGTGGCACGTTCCCTACCTAAACCATGAGGCTTGTTGTGAGAAGCTCTGGTTTGTGAGAAGCTTATACCCAAACCTGCCCCAAATGGGACAATTTTTTTTACCATAGCATGTTGATGCCGTTCCATGATAACATGCAAAGTTTCATGAACTTCAGACGAGTTTTGGACTTACGAGAATTTAAAAACCATGTATCTCAATGTTTACGGTCGAGTGACGGTGCCGAGGTGTTTGACATTCATTACCATTTCTTGCATGGGACCTAAGAATGCAACCAAGGACACACATTTGTTGTTCAACCCATTTTTATGCACTAGAGCATCTACATGTACTTCAAATTTGAATTATGCACATAAATGCCTAGAAAACTCAGTTAGTGTATGAAAATGTCCAAATGAACCCCGAAAAATTCCAAAATTTAACACGACACTCATGTTGTTCTATGTTGACACTAGAAAAAATTTAAAGCAAGAAGAGGCAACGAATATCGTTTCGTCCACAAAGGTGACATGTTCCCTGTTGGGGAACGTTGCATGGGAAACAAAAAATTCCAACAAACACCGAAGATCCAATCTAGGAGATGACCATCTACGAGAGGAGAGATTGGATCTACATACCCTTGTAGATCTCTAAGCGGAAGCGTTAATAAACACGGTAGTTGTAGTCGAACGTCTTCGCGATCCAATCACGATCCGTCCCGCGAACTCCCGATCCAAGTGCCGAACGGACGGCACCTCCGTGTTCAACACACGTACTGCTTGATGAAACCTTCACCTCCTCGATCCAGCGAGCAATGGTGAAGTAGTAGCTCGAGTCCTCCGGTAGCACGACGGCGTGGTGGCGGTGGTGGTGGCGGAATCTCAGCAGAGCTTCGCTAAGCACTACAGAGAGGAAGAGGGATGCGAGAGAGAGGAGAAGAAGCGTCGTGGCATGGAGATGTGTTGTCTGGGTGCGGCTGCCCTCTCTCTACCTCTTTATATATAGGGGAAGGGAGGAGGGGGTGGCGCCCCTCGGGTTTCCCCTAGGGTGACTTGCCCCCAAGTCGGGAGGTGGGAAGCCCTAGGGGGGCGCCCCAACCCTCCTGGTTACGTGAGATGGGGTGAGGGGGGTGCTCAGCCCCTTAGTGGGCTGGTTTGCCCCTCCCCTTAGCCCATGAGGCCCCTCGACACTTGCCGGGGCCCCCCGAAACCCCTTTCGGTGATGCTGGTCAATACCCGGTACCCCCGGAACAATTCCGGACTCCGATACCCTTTGTCCAATATTTCGATCTTCACCTCCGGACCATTCCAGAGCTCCTCGTCACGTCCGGGATCTCATCTGGGACTCCGAACAACCTTCGGTAACCACCACAATGACTCAACTATACTTATAGCGTCACCAAACGTTAAGTGTGTAAACCCTGCGGGTTTGAGAACTATGCAGACATGATCGAGACACCTCTATGGTCAATAACCAATAGCAGGACCTGGATGTCCATATTGGTTTCTACATATCCTACGAAGATCTTATCGGTCAAACCTCGATGTCAAGGATTCAGTTAATCCCGTATGTAGTTCCCTTTGTCTATACCTAGTTCAATCTCGTTACCAGCAAGTCTCTTTACTCGTTCTGTAATACAAGACCCCGTGGCTTAATCATTAGTCACATTGCTTGAAAGCTTACTATGATGTTGTCTTACCAAGTGGGCCCTGAGATACCTCTCCGTTATATGGAGTGAGAAATCCCAGTCTTCATCCATGCCAACTCAACAGACACCCTCGGAGATACCTGTAGAGCACCTTTATAGTCACCCAGTTACGTTGCGACGTTTGGTACACACAAGGCACTCCTCCAGTGTTAGTGAGTTGCACGATCTCATGGTCATAGGAACATATACTTGACATGCAGAAAAACGATAGCAATAAACTTGATACGATCATATGCTACGTTCATAGTTTGGGTCTTGTCCATCACATCATTCTCCTAATGATGTGATCCCGTTATCAAATGACAACTCATGTCCATGGCTAGGAAACCATAGCCATCTTTGATCAATAAGCTAGTCCGGTAGAGGCTTACTAGGGACATGTTGTTGTCTATGTATCCACACATGTAGTTGAGTTTCCGGTCAATACAATTATAGCATGGATAATAAACGATTATCATGAACAAGGAAACATAATAATAACCACTTTATTATTGCCTCTAGAGCATATTTCCAACAGTCTCCCACTTGCACTAGAGTCAATAATCTAGCATTACATGGTAATGAATCTAACACCCATAGAGTTCTGGTGTTGATCTTGCTTTGCCCGTGGAAGAGGTTTAGTCAACGGATCTGCAACATTCAGGTCCGTATGCACTTTGTAAAAGTTTATGTCTTCCTCCTTGATGTAATCGCGGATGGAATTGAAGCGTCGCTTTATGTGTCTGGTCCTCTTGTGAAACCTTGGTTCCTTGGCTAGAGCAATGGCACCAGTGTTGTCACAGAACAGAGTCCTCGGGTCCAGTGCACTGGGCACAACTCCAGACACCTTCCTTTGCTGCCTCTGAGGCAACTATGTATTGCGCTTCGCATGTAGAATCAGCTACCACGCTTTGCCTGGAACTGCACCAGCTTACCGCTCCCCCATTTAGAATATATACGTAACCAGTTTGAGACTTAGAGTCATCCAGATCAGTGTTAAAGCTTGCATCGACGTAACCCTTTACGACGAGCTCTTGGTCACCTCCATAAACGAGAACCATTTCCTTAGTCCTTTTCAGGTACTTAAGGATATTCTTCACCGCTGTCCAGGGATCCAGTCCTGGATTACTTTCAAACCTTCCGGACATACTTATGGCAAGGCTGACATCCAGTCTTGTGCATAACATCACATACATGATAGAGCCTATGGAAGATGCATAGGGGATGACACTCATCTTTTCTCTATCCTCTGCAGTTGCTGGGCATTTTTTCTAACTCAACTTCACACCTTGCAAAACAGGCAAGAACCCCTTCTTGGACTGATCCATTTTGAACTTCTCCAAAATCTTATCAAGGTATGTGCTCTGTGAAAGTCTTATCAGGCATCTTGATCTATCTCTATAGAACTTGATGCCCAATATGTTAGCAGCTTTACCCAGGTCTTCCTTTGAAAAACTCCTTTCAAACAACCCTTTTTGCTTTCCAGAAATTCTACATCATTTCTGATCAACAATATGTCATCCACATACACTTATCAGAAATGTTGTAGCGCTCCCACTCACTTTCTTGTAAATACAAGTTTCTTGCAAACTTTGTATAAACCAAAAAGCTTTGATCACCTCATCAAAGCATATATTCCAACTCCGAGATGCTTGCTCCAGTCCATAGAAGGATCGCTGGAGCTTGCATACCTTTTAGCATCCTTAGGATCGACAAAACCTTATGGTTGTATCACATACAACCTTTCCTCATGGAAACTGTTAAGGAAACTCTGTTTTGACATCCATCTGCCAGATTTTGTAATCGAAAAATGCAGCAACTGCTAACATAATTCGGACGGACTCAAGCATCGCTACGGTGAGAAAGTCTCATCGTAGTCAACTCCTTGAACTTGTGAAAACCCCTTTGCCACAAGTCGAGCTTTATAGATGGTGACATTACCGTCCGCGTCCGTCTTCTTCTTGAAGATCTATTTATTCTGAATGACCTTTCGCCCTTCAGGTAATACTTCCAAAGTCCACAGTTTGTTTTCACATGGATACCATCTCAGATTTCATGGCCTCTAACCATTTGTCGGAATCCGGGCCCACCATCGCTTCTCCATAGCTTGTAGGTTAACCATTGTCCAACAGCATGACCTCTAAGACAGGGTTACCGTACCACTCAGAAGCTGTACATACCCTTGTCGACCTACAAGGTTCGACAGTAACTTGATCAGAAGCTTCATGATAATCATCATTAGCTTCCTCTTCATCTGGCGTAGGTGCCACAGAAACATCTTTCTGTGCTGTGCTAGTCTCTTGTTATAGTAAAGGTTCAACAACCTCATCAAGTTTTATCTTCCTCCCACTCAATTCTTTCAAGAGAAACTCTTTCTCGAGAAAGGACCCTTTCATAGCGACAAACACTTTGCCCTTGGATCTGAGATAGAAGGTATACCCAACCGTCTCTTTTGGGTACCCTATGAAGACGCATTTTTCCGCTTTGGGTTCGAGATTTTTTGGCTGAAGCCTTTTGACATAAGCATCGCAGCCCCAAACCTTAAGAAACGACAACTTAGGTTTCTTGCCAAACCACAGTTCATACGGCTTCGTCTCCATGGACTTAGATGGTTCCGTATTTAAAGTGAATGCAGCTGTCTCTAATGCATAACCCCAAAGCGATAGTGGCAGATTGGCAAGAGACATCATAGAACACACCATATCCAATAAGGTACGATTACGACGTTCAGACACACCATTACGCTGTGGTATTCCAGGTGGCGTCAGCTATGAAACTATTTCACATTGTCTTAAGTGATTGCCAAACTCATAACTCAGATATTCTCCCCCTCGATCGGATCGTAGGAATTTAATCTTCTTGTTACGATGATTCTCAACTTCACTCTGAAATTGCTTGAACTTTTCAAATGTTTCAGATTCATGCTTCATTAAGTAGACATACCCATATCTACTCAAATAATCAGTGAAGGTGAGAAAGTAACGATATCCACCGCGCGCGTCAACGCTCATCGGACCACACACATCAGTATGTATGATTTCCAACAAGTCACTTGCCCGTTCCATTGTTCCGGAAAACGGGGTTTTAGTCATCTTGCCCATGAGGCATGGTTTGCATTTGTCAAGTGATTCAAAATCAAGTGACTCCAAAAGTCCATCAGCATGGAGTTTCTTCATGCGCTTTACACCAATATGACCTAAGCAACAGTGCCACAAGAAAGTGGTACTATCATTATCAACTCTACATCTTTTGGCATCAATATTATGAACATGTGTATCATCACTATCGAGATTCAATAAGTATAAACCCCTCGCAATGGGTGCATGACCATAAAAGATATTACCCATATAAATAGAACAACCATTATTCTCTGATTTAAATGAGTAACCGTCTCGCATTAAACAAGATCCAGATATAATGTTCATGCTCAACGCATGCACTAAATAACAATTATTCAGGTTCATCACTAATCCCAATGGTAATCGAAGAGCGAGCGTGCCGACGGCGATTACATCAACCTTGGAACCATTTCCCACGCGCATCGTCACTTCGTCCTTCACCAGCCTTCGTAGGAACAATGAGGCTTCTTGTGAGAAGCTCTAGTTTGTGAGAAGCTTATACCAAAATCTGCCCCAAAGGGGACAAATTTTTTTCCATAGCATGTTGGTCCTATTCCATGATAGCATGCCAGGGTTCATGAATTTCAGACGAGTTTTGTATTTACTAGAATTTCAAAACCAAGTATCTCAACGTTTTCCGGCGAACGACGGTGCCGAGGTATTTGAAATTTATCCCCATTCCTTGCATGGGACATAAGCATCAACCCATGGACACATACATGATTTTACAACCCATTTTAGTGCACCGGAGCATGTGCATGTAGTTTAATTTTAAATTGTGCACCTGAAATGCCTAGAAAACCAAGTTATTGTATAAAAATGTGCAAACGAACCCTGAATAATTCCAATTTTTTTGACAACACACCTATAGTTGCATGTTCATTGCAGATAAAAGTTCTAGCAATTCAAACAGCCTCCTTTGCCACTTTGACCCCATTATGTATTTCAAATCAAGACGAAAAATCAAGTAGATCACACACAGTTTATTATCACCAACCATGTGTGTTGCAGTACAAAATATCTTGGAGCACCGTCGGAGTAGTATATGGCTTACGCGAGAAGGTGCGTCGGCAATAGTCCACAGCCGGTGCGTCAAGCACACTAGCTCGCTCCCCACATATCATTTCACTTTTCAATCGTCGTCGGTCAAAGATGGGGACGTGGACCCGCATTGTGAGGGCAACTTCGGTGGCCCACTCCGACGAGAGCGCGGCCGCAGCCTCCATGCGCATGCTAACAACCTGTGTGAGCGCGGCCGCAATCTGCGACCGGGCGACCAAGGCAGCCCAAACGGCTGTTGTTGCTGCTCAGGTGGCGGCAGCAACATCTACGATGGGGATAGAAACTGGCGAGAGCGGCACCGTAGCTATCTGTTCTGCAGCGCCACCCTTGGCCCTGATGGAGGCCGTCCATGACCATGTCGAGGATGCCCACAGTCGGTGTCAAAACCGGCAGATCTCGGGTAGGGGGTCCCGAACTGTGCATCTAGGATCAATGGTAACAGGGAACAAAGGGGACACAATGTTTACCCAGGTTTGGGCCCTCTTAAAGGAGGTAAAACCCTACTTCCTGCTTGATTATATTCGATGAGTATAGGGGTTACAAGAGTTGATCTACCTCGAGATCGTAATGGACAAACCCTAGCTATCTAGCGTATGAGAATTTTCATGATCTCTACGGATCAACCTCTCTGGTTTATATACACACCGGAGAGGCCTAGGTTTGTACAGAGTCGGTCTGTAAGGAAGGAAATAACATATCCGGACACCAAGCTTGCCTTCCACGCATATGGGAGTCCTACTTGGACACGGAGGAAAAGTCCTCTGCTTTTATCTTCACGGCCCATCAGTCTGGCACATATCCAATAGTTGGACACCCGAGGACCCCCTAATCCAGGACTCCCTCAGTAGCCCTTGAACCACTCTTCAATGATGATGTGTTCGGCATGCAGATTGTCTTCGGCGTCGTAAGGCGGGTTCCTTCTCTTGAGCATTTTAGAATAATTCTCCGCACAGAGGAACTGTATCCGGCTCTGTATTGTTAATATAACCCTTAGCCACGAAGGCAGAGTATCAAAATGAAACACTATCTTTTACTGACAACTTTTTTCAGTGAAGCGTCACATCTGGCTCTTTAGCATTTCGAACCATTTTCATACCCGCGTTTCACGTTTCGAGGCATAGCCTCAATTGGCACGTCTTTTCAAAACAGAGATCAAGCCCGCCCATTATGGGATTCCCATTAATATGGTTTTGGGTGAAACAACCATGCCGCTCGCATGATCTCTTCGGGGAACAAGCGAGTTTTAAGGCTTGAGAGGGGGGCGTTTGTTATTTCACTGCCTATAAGAGGGTAAAGAATCCTCCTTTTTCACCCACACCTTCTTCTTGCTTCCGTCTTCCCATCTTCAAGCTCTAGCGCCCAAACTTCAATCTTTTCCACCGCCACCAACCTCTCCAGCCATGTCTGGATCCGGTTCTAAGGGCAAGTGGGAGGCCTCCTGTGTCACGGAGAAGGACATCAAGGAGCTCCGAGGTGCGGGCTACCTGCCCGCAGACATCGCGCAAAGGCTTCCCAACAAGAATCAGATCATCCCCACTCTGGAGCCCGGCGAGAGGGTAGTATTCATCCCCCATTTCCTTTGAGGTCTAGGGTTTCTCCTTCATCCCTTTGTGTGGGGCCTAATGTTCTACTACGGGCTAGATTTCCATGATCTAGCCCCAAATTCTTGCCTCCACATCTCGGCGTTCATCGTCGTGTGTGAGGCTCTACTCTGCAAGCCCCACACTTCGGCCTGTGGCTCAAAGTCTTCAACGTGAAACCGAAGATGGTCGATGGGCAGCACGCGGATTGCGCGGCACTATGGTGAGCAAGCTTCCCAACACCGTCTGGCCGAAAGGGGCTTTTGTGGAGACAGTCAAGGTGTGGCAGCAGGAGTGGTTCTACATCACCGAACGTCGCGATGCCAAGTGGGCGGCCGCACTTGACTTCAGATCCGGACCCCCGACGAGACTCACCTCGTGGACCACCAAGGGTCTTGATTGGGGGTCCCAGCCAGAGATGATGATGCTGCAAAAGTGCATCTCCAATGTGTTGGGCAAAAACACCGGACTCAGAAACATGATCCAGGTGATGCTCTTCCGCCGTGTCCTCCCCTGTCAACTCCGGGCCTCCCCCATGTGGGAGTTCAATCCGGATGAGCCCCGGACCTTGAAGTTCTTCTTCAACACCACGCACAAAGATATTTGGAAGCAGCTTTCCAAGGCCCAGAAGAGTTGGCCCATGGAGACCGAGGACATTGGGCTCGACATCGAGAACCCGGCCTCAGCGATAAGCGTGACCCTTCCAAAGACTTATTTGATTAACACTTCGGATGTGATAAAAATTATGTTTTCCCCTTTGCACACAGAGCTGGATGAAGAAAGCGGAGCAGATCGACCGCCTGGCGCCACTGCCGGAGAATCCGGCCACTCCCCAGCTGACGGAGATGCTGGTTCCGGCACCGTATCAGGCGTCGAAGAAGAAGGCCAAGAAGAAGGCCAAAGGGGCCAAGGGCAGCCCTCGCCACAAGGTTCCTTCGGACGCCATGTCCGGAGAAACTGAAGCCCTCTCCTCCCATGAAGGAGACGAGGAAGAAGAAGAGGAGGAAGCAGAAAGCGACCCCCCGCAAGGGGAGGCAGAAGAAGAGGACGGCCTCCGAAGACCCGGAGGGGGAGGCATCCAAGAGGGGGGAATCGTCCTCCAGGACAGTTCGGACTCAGAGTCCGAACAAATCCGCAAGAAGCCACCAAGGGCGAAGCCCCTGGCCACATCATAAGTGTTAGGATAATCATTGTTTAATTTTAGTCCTCCCTTTCTATTATATAAGTTATTTTGCTATGTGCTCTTCAGCCCTCCATGCGAGCTTCCGAACACTCCGTTATCGGAGGGGAGCTCTATGCCACCCGAGATGGCAGAGAGCGAGACGCCGCCATGTGCCTCCTAGCCTGTCACCATGGATGACACCGAGGTGTTGTCCCGAAGGGCCTATCCTGGCCGAGGAGGGGCGGGCGAGGCTGTCGAGAAGGCGCCCAAGGTTAATACCTCGGTCGCTGAAGACATGGTGGAGGCTATCCCCATGACGACCGACGGCGGGGACCCCCAACAATCCGGGCCCCAGCCGGACACCATTCCGGAGACCAATGTGGCTCCGGGATCAGGTGGACAACCCCCTTTGAAAGAGGGGGAGGAGAGTCAGCTCCACCGGCGACCTCCACTAATCCGGAGACGCCGAACACTCTAACGGAAGCACTGCAACGTGCTTCCATCATGGAGGAGCACTGACCCTTGATGGGTGCGGTAGTAGAGAAGGTTTAGTCTGCTAAGAGCGGACTGAATGAAGCCTTTCACAGCCTACTGACAGGCTTCGAGGTATGCGACGTAATGCTCTAAACTTTTTTATATAGAGGAATACACCTGTGTATAGACAGTAGCCCCTGAGACTCTGTCTGGTTAAAAGAAAACCAGACATACGATCCATATAATACTCGGATAACTGACATAATGTTCTATTATTGCAACAGGCTTCCTTGTTGGCGGCAACCGCCCAGGCCACGGAAGTTTCCGTACTCAATCGGAAGCTTCAGCTGGCCAATGAAGAGATCGACCGCGTTGACAAGCGGTTCGACGAGACGCAAGGTATGCGTACAGTTCATAGAAGCTTAGCTGTATATCATAAGTGATAGCTATATTCAGAGACTAACTCCTGAAATGCTTTAATTATGAGCGTAGTTGGGGCAGCCGAGGTCGAGACCCTCAAAGGCGCCCTTGCCAAAGCCCAACAAGAGGCAAAGGCGAACAAGGTAGTCGCGAAAAAATCGGCTGCAGAGCTGAAGACCGAGCATACCGCCCGCCGCCAACACGAAGCTCGGGTGGCCGAAGTCGAGCAGGAGCTGAGAGACACCATCATCAAATGCGAGGAATTGGAAGAGAAGGCTTCGGCCCAATCGACTGAACTCGCTAAAGCCCAACAAGAAGCTAAGGAGGCGCGTGTCGAGTCCAGGAGTGCTCTCGAGGAGATCCGTCAGGCGAAGCAGATAGCGGCTGGTAAGGCCTTTCCTTTGCAAAGTGCTTTTGGGGTCAAACATATGCTTTGCTTACTCGAGTATGGAGTTCTCCAGACGCATTTGCGGATCTTCCGAGGAGTGTTGCCGATGCCGCACAGTTCTTCTGAGCCGAGGAGGGGAACTCGACTGAAAAGCTGTTCTGGTCACAGTATCTTGCGCCGGAGCACCCGACGCCCATGAACGACCAGCTAAAGCAGCTTACGGAGCTGCATAGGGTGGCCGGTTTGGCCATGAAGGATTTAATAGTCCGGCTTTGGCCAGCCGAACCATTGCCCAGTAGCTACTTCGGTTTGGTGAAGCGGCTCGTCGATGCGTTGCCCCGGGTTGATGCTGTGAAGCGCTCGGCCTGCATAGAGGGTGCTCGAATGGGCAAAGATGAAGGCCACTGATGTGGCGACCGCCGGCCTGTCCGAAGGCAAGGACCACGGCATGCCGGAGAGGTACTTTGAAGACGTCCGGGCCGGGGCCCGAATAGTAGAGGGCCAGTGCTCTAAGGACATGATATTTGAGTAGATGATGCGGGTTTTAAAGACTAATGTTATGAACCCATGGTGGTAATATATTTCTGCCTTTTATCTGAGAGTTGCCAGTCATCAGCTTCAGCCCCCACGTAGATGCTACGGGGGTGTTCGGCGTAACGCGTGTCCGCACTTTATCCAACGTCTGGTCCGTAAAGGAGGCATCCGCAGGGCAAACTAGGCAATCAAACTACGCGGCTTTATTACTTTCACTTAACCATAGGAGTTTGACAGTGGAGCTAAGTATTAGCCCCTTGTGCGTGTGCGGCGATCCGAACTAAGGTGCCTTTTTCCACGCGGCTGGACGAAGACCAGTCCCTCGTATAACACGGAGTGAACCGCTATCGATTTGTAGTAAGTCACCGAATCGCCGACCAGCTCTCGCTTTATCATGACGGTGTAACACCCGAATCTGATAAGATTCGATGTCTCTGTGCTTATCGTGCTAGTCCCTGGATCGACTCGCTAGCACATACAGTACATATAAATATCAAATAACAAGTGCATGATTTAATATAACGTATGATCCAGAAGTTATAAAGTATTACAAACTGACTAGCACATAGCTAACTTATTCAATAGTAACAACGAAAATGTAGCATAAGCAAACGATGAGTCCCATCAATGCCCACTGGAGAAAATGCTGAGTGAAGACTCGCGACCCTACTGTATCTCACCGATCATCTGAAAATCCTGCAACATGATAAGTTGCAGTGACAAAGTGGTCAATACATTGAATGTATTGGCAAATCACACAAATATGATAAAGCAACCTACATCCACAAGCAAAGTATGACAAACAAAACACTCAAGTTTGTTTCGCGTAAAACTATACCTTCACCTACCTCCACGACATAGGCAAGGTGCAAACAACACAGATGATAAAGATCTTCAAGATGTCTCAGGTGCGCTTAGTCCTGGCGCATTCTCTAGGGACAATAGAGCGCTCAGCCAGTGATGCATTCACGTGAGAAAAAGCCCCGACAACTCAAGTGGACTCAGTCATGGCGCATTCTCTAGGGACAATAGAGCACTCAGCCATTGACGCATTCACCTGAGAAAAAGTCCCGAGCCTACAGCTATAAAGACTCACCACTTCCATGGATCACTCGACACATGCCCACGTCTACCATAGCAAGTTGATCACACCATCACATAATACAATCAATATCAGAATATGACAATAGAGAACATACAAATCAAACCAAGCACATGTCATAGCATAACAATCACACATGCATAACAGAATATAGGATGAGCAAAATCAAAAGTTAAAACTTGCCTTGAACGGTGTTGAAGTACTCTAACGCTCAATTCTGATCCGCTTCACACTCCTGACAATCTATACGTTTAATGAATGCACCGATAAATAAACCGTACTCACACAACACCACATTAAAGTCAACAACAAGTAATTCAAATAAAAACTTAAATAACAAAACATGTCAGTAGGTATAACTATTCTACATGCTAGTAGGATCACAATGCAAAAAGAATCAACTAATTTAGATCAACGGTTTGAAAGATATAGCCTTCGGAAGATCAAATTCAAATTTGAGCAATTTAAAATTTAAACAGTTCAAAAATGTGAAATTCTGGTTCTACTAGATGCTCCTGCTCAAAATGAGTATGTAGGGAAAAGAATCAATGAATTTGGAGTTATGGATCTCAAGATATACCTAAATCAAAATTTGATATGGAATCTACAAAGAAAAATTATGCAATAATAGCGTTCTGAGAAGAGCTGCCGCGGCTGCTGTGGCGTTGCCACGTGGCGCGACATGAGTGGCCCGATGGTGTTTGCTGCTAGGCTTAAATGAGGGTCGGCCGCAACTTAACAGATAACGGTTCAGAAATTAAAAAAACACAGATGATCTAATCCCAGCTGTTTAAAGAAGATCGGACGTCAGGGAGACGTGCTCACCGGAGACAGGGCAGGGTGGTCGCCGGACTTGAAGAAGACGGCGCATGGCGAGGCTCCGGACGATGATGGAGATGGCTATGGCGGCCCCCAGACTCCGTTGGGTAGCGTACGGAATGCGGTGCTCTACTGCGGGGTTGAAAACGTCCTCACCCGCGTTGGTGGCGAGCGGGGATGGCGGCAACGGGTGGCTGGAGCTCGGCGATGGGGTGTTCATCGGGCGAGATCGTTGGCATTGCCCTAGTGCTTCCCTGCATAAAATAGAAGGTGAGGGAGAGATAGGAGGTCAAGGCGAATGCAACAGATTGGAAGCGAGGTGCCGAAGACCCTGGGTGGTGAAGAAATTGGCGGCGGCAGAAGCTTCCGGCAGCGGAACTCCGGGAAGATCCAACGACGAGTTCTAGGGCACGGAAAACGGAGATTTTGGCGACAATCGGACAAGACGGAGGTGGGGATCATATATAGGGTTGAGGGCGTGAGCGAGGGCTGACGAATCGATCGATTCGACTCTGCTCCGGTTCGGTTCGGGCTACAGTGTCCGTGAAGAACACGAACCAGGGAGAGAGATGACAAGGGGGCCCTAGCTGTTAGTGGCAGAGAGGTGTGATGAGGAAAAAATAGAAGAAGAAGAAGAAGTGCGCGGCGGGGTGGGCTACTCTGCTGCGCTGAAATGGGCCTCCAGCCCGCCAGCTGCTGCTGCTGCGTAGCACGGGCGGGCGACAAATAGAAACATGCCACAATGAACAATAATCTCTGGGTTATACTGAGCAGGAGGTCTATTCGGCTAAAAAAATGCAAATAGATTCCTAAAATTACGATAACATACAGTAAAATATTTTAGATAAAAAGAATACAGTGAACATTTTCATCCTAAATAATTTTTTTAACAAAAACTATTTTATGCAATAGGAGCAAATAAAAGTATCCAAACAATCTCAAAATAATTCAAATAATTTTATAAACCTTTTTAAACTATACTTAACCGGGAAGAAGTCATGTTTTTCTTCTCTCAATATTTTTTCTTGAGTTGAAAAGGATTTGAACATTTGCAAAATAAAAGTATGAGTCAAATGAGTATTCGGGAAAGTCCTTTTATTCCCGCTCGTTAGAATATCACATAGAGTCCAATTTTTTTCAAATATGCATAGAAATCAGGATGCAACAGAATGATCCTATTAACATTCGAAATCTAAAAATTTGGGATGTTACAAATCTACCACCCCTAAAATGAATCTCGTCCTCGAGATTCAAAGAGGCTAGAAAGAAAAAGGTTAGGGTTGAGGTTCTCCTTGAATATCCATTGTTCATCCGAGAGTCCGGTTTGCTACCACCCTTAGAATAAGAGTCACCTGTCTTCAGAAATCTTACTCCTTGTAGGAAATCCTTCAAACATATGTCTTACACTCCTTTGAAATTCTGAAACCCTTATCAAAAGGCGGTCTTCCGTATACTGAAACTTCATGGCTCACAGGTCTTGTGCAAATACTAAACACAGATCGATGCTCTCATGGTGGTCATCAAGAATGGTTCCTACATGAAGGAGTATTGGTTTATTCTCACCGTACAACCTACTATTGGCAACGGGTGCCTCTTACAAGGGTCAAATATCATACCATTCTAAGGTTCAGGCTTGACAACGTTGTCACTCTACTATAGGTAAGTCACTCTTGATTTACCATCCCACATAACAAGAGCGAATAATAAGAGTAAGTCGGCATGGTGATCAATCCATTCCGCACCCAAATCATTACGTTGTATATGGTTTAGAAAATCTTGCGTTCTAACACTCGGGCATCCTCACAAGCATGGCAGAATTTCTCTTGTTCACGTACATGTTCGGATAATCCATATGTTCTGCATGCCAAACTAATCAACTATCGTTCCCTTCAACTCTCATGTTTGCGTCAACTACTATAAAACATCTACTAATGAATTATAGCTTCCTCTAGGGTTCTTCCTTCAGCAAGGTTGTGCTTGTTTCGTGTCGGATCTTGGCGCATGTGGTAAAACTTGAAATCATCACTAGGTTGCAGGAGAGATTAGGATATAGACAGAATAAAGATCTAAGGAGAAAACACTACCCATGTGAATCATGCTAGCAACAAAACCCTAACAAAAAATCAAACACTAAATTCAAACAATTCACACAAGTCACACCACACAAGCAAAACATACAGGTAAGGTCATATCCACAAGAGATATGATATCATCATACAACCGAAAATCATTTATCGAACACAACTTAGTAGTGGTGGTCTGCAACTAAAACTCCTCACAATATACTAATATAAGTAAAGGGTCGTCTACATTTGAAGAGAGAAGATATGAGTATGAGAGTGAGGACTAACAAGTAGACAGAAAGTTGGAAAGCAATTTTTTCACTCCTATGGCTTATCTAATCCATTTTCCAGGGTCACGACCTACAGTCAACACACTGCAATGATACCATCTGTAACAACCCGAATCTGATAAGATTCGATGTCTCTGTGCTTATCGTGCTAGTCCCTGGATCGACTCGCTAGCACATACAGTACATATGAATATCAAATAACAAGTGCATGTTTTAATATAACGTATGATCCAGAAGTTATAAAGTATTACAAACTGAGTAGCACATAGCTAACTTATTCAATAGTAACAGCAAAAATGTAGCATAAGAAAACGATGAGTCCCATCAATGCCCACTGGAGAAAATGCTGAGTGAAGACTCGCGACCCTACTGTATCTCACTGATCATCTGAAAATCCTGCAACATGATAAGTTGCAGCGACAAAGTGGTCAATACATTGAATGTATTGGCAAATCACACAAATATGATAAAGCAAACCTACATCCACAAGCAAAGTACGACAAACAAAACACTCAAGTTTGGTTTCACGTAAAACTATACCTTCACCTACCTCCACGACATAGGCAAGGTGCAAACAACACAGATGATAAAGATCTTCAAGATGTCTCAAGTGCGCTCAGTCCTGGCGCATTCTCTAGGGACAATAGAGCGCTCAACCAGTGATGCATTCACGTGAGAAAAAGCTCCGACAATTGAAGTGCGCTCAGTCATGTCGCATTCTCTAGGGACAATAGAGCGCTCAGCCATTGACGCATTCACATGAGAAAAAGTCCCGAGCCTACAGCTATAAAGACTCACCACTTCCATGGATCACTCGACACATGCCCACGTTTACCATAGCAAGTTGATCACACCATCACATAATACAATCAATATCAGAATATGACAACAGAGAACATACAGATCAAACCAAGCACATGTCATAGCATAACAATCACACATGCATAGAAGAATATAGGATGAGAAAAATCAAAAGTGAAAACTTGCCTTGAACGTTGTTGAAGTACTCTAACGCTCAATTCTGATCCGCTTCACACTCCGGACAATCTATACGTTTAATGAATGAACCGATAAATAAACCGTACTCACATAACACCACATTAAAGTCAACAGCAAGTAATTCAAATAAAAATTTAAATAACAAAACATGTCAGTAGGTATAACTATTCTACATGCCAGTAGGATCACAATACAAAAAGAATCAACTAATTTAGATCAACGGTTTGAAAGATATAGCCTCCAGAAGATCAAATTCAAATTTGAGCAAATTAAAATTTAAACAGTTCAAAAATGTGAAATTTTGGTTCTACTAGATGCTCCTGCTCAAAATGAGTATGTAGGAAAAAGAATCGATGAATTTGGAGTTATGGATCTCAAGATATACCTAAATCAAAATTCTATATGGAATCTGCAAAGAAAAATTATGCTATAATAGCGTTCTGAGAAAAACTGTCGCGGCTGCTGTGGCGTTGCCACGTGGCGCGACATGAGTGGCCAGATGGTGTTTGCTGCTAGGCTTAAACGAGGGTCGGCCGCAACTTAACAAATAACAGTTCGGAAATTAAAAAACACAGATGATCTAATCCCAGCCGTTTAAAGAAGATCGGACGTCAGGGAGACGTGCTCACGGGAGACAGGGCAGGGTGGTCGCCGGACTTGAAGAAGACGGCGCACGATGAGGCTCCAGACGATGGTGGAGATGGCTATGGCGGCCCCCAGACTCCGCTGGTGTAACGCCCGGATAATTAGGCTACAGTAAAACTCTCCTAATGATGCCATGTCATCTCTATTTACTGTTACTATACTCTCGTTAGTTCGAAACCCGTTCAAAAGTCACATTCAAAATATGTCAAACAACAAAAGTTTTCAAAAGTTGAAACAAAAATGTTCGGGCAGTGCCAAAAATGGCATAGGTAATTATGGTGTGGAAGACACAATTTTATAAAAATACTTAAATGCCCTAAATTAAATAAAACAGAAAAGGAAAGGAAAGGAAAATACAAAAGCAGAAGACAAAAGAAAAAAAGAGAGAAAAGGAGCCCCCCTGGACCAGACGGCCCACCTCGTAGCCAGGCCGGCCCACCTGGCCCATCCGGCCGGCCCAGCTGCCTCCCTCGGTCGCTCCATCCCCTTCCCTGTTCCCCCGACCAGGGTCGGAACAGGGGCGCGTCCCCGCCGGACCCCCTCACCGGCGTCGAGGAGAGGATAAGGCCGCCACGCCCCCGCCTCCTCGATCCCGCCTCCCACTCGCCCCCGCTCTCCCTCTCGGCCTCTGCGCCTCCCCCCTCAGATCCACCTCCCTCTCCCCTTCGTTCCCCACCGCGTCCGAACGCCGCCATGGACCCGCCGCCGTCAAACGCGCGGCCACAGCCATCGCCTCGCCTCGCCAGCGTGTCCGTCGTCTCCGCCATCGTCTTCCTCGTCGACCGGTGGCTGCAGCTGGAGCTCGGAAGCGCTGCTGCAACGGTCCCCTTCTTCCGCATCTCCTGTCGCTGCCGCTCTTCACCAACTCCGGCGACGCCCCTCTGCTGCTACTAAACCTTTCACCGGCCTCCGTGTGTGTCGCTCGGTGAGCTCCTCCGCCTCCCGCCCTTTCCGTTAGCTTCCTAGCGCACCGTAGCTAGTTTGCCACCGCGCCCGTTTCTGTTCGCCACTGACGATCTCGTGGCCGTCGCCACAGCCGTCGTCTTGCTCGCCTGAGCCCGTCACCGTATTCCTGGAGCTTCCAGGAACCCAACGCGCGCGCGCACATGCGTTCCCGTGCCCCCTAGCGCTGGATCCACTCACGCCCGACTCCGACCATCCGCCGATGGGCTCGCCGCCGTCACTTCCGGCCATCTCCGGCCATGCCACCGCCACCACTAGATGCGCCTCTTCACGCTCGTTCCAACGAGCCCATGTGCGCACGGATCCGTGCCCTGTGCGCATTTTCTGGCGAACTCCGGCGGGTCAGCGCCGTGCATTTGGTCGCCGGCGGCGAGAGCTGGCCGCGCTGACCAGGCGCCGCGGGTCCCACCGCCTGGGCCACTGACTGGTGGGCCCAGGGCCCCCTGTTGACCAGTTGACTAAGTCAACTGCTGACTGGGCCGCCCCTGTGTCACTGACCTATAGGCCCCACCTCAATAAACGAAATAAATAAAAGAATAATTAGTTAATTAAATAGTTTAGCTAATTAAAACCCTAATCTCTCACTCACTACTGGGCCCCACTCGCTGATTAGGTTAGTTAGGTTAAAATAACTCTATTAGTTAAGCTCTGTCACTGACATGTGGGTCCCACTGGACCCACCTGTCTGGTTTGACTAGTCAACCGCACTATTGACTGCTGACATCACACATACGTCATGCTGACGTCATCCCATACTGTTTTGGATAATGTTGGATTTAAATAAATAATTAAAATCAGAAAATGATTAAAACTTTAGAAAATCATATAAAATAATCCGTAACTCGGATGAAAATACTTTCTACATGAAAGTTGCTCAGAACGACGAGACGAATCCGGATACGCAGCCGGTTCGTTCACCACACACCCCTAACATATCGAACACGCAACTTTCCCCCTCCGGTTCATCTCTCCGAAAATGCGAAACACCGAGAATACTTTCCCAGATGTTTCGCCCCTTCGCCGGTATCACCTACTACCGCGATTGGGCCCCACTAACAACGCTCATTGTCATGTCATGCATCGTCATGCATATGTTTGCATTATATTTATTGTTTCTTCCCCCTCTTCTCTCGCTAGACTCCGATACCGACGCTGCTGCTGCCCAGTTCGACTATGGAGCTGACGACCCCTCCTACTTGCCAGAGCAACCAGGCAAGCCCCCCCGATCACCAGATATCGCCTATTCTTCTCTATACTCTTGCATTAGAGTAGTGTAGCATGTTACTGCTTTCCGTTAATCCTATTCTGCTGCATAGCCTGTCTTTGCCACTACTGTTGTTACCTTTACCTGCAATCCTACATGCTTAGTATAGGATGCTAGTTTTCCATCAGTGGCCCTACATTCTTGTCCGTCTGCTATGCTATACTATCGGGCCGTGATCACTTGGGCGGTGATCACGGGTATATACTTATATACTTTATACATGATACCTGTGGTGACTAAAGTCGGGTCGGCTCGTTGGAGTACCCGCGAGTGGATCTTGTGGCGGAGCGACAGGGTCGGTTGAGGCCAACTAGGAGAGAGGTGGGCCTGGCCCTGGACGGCGTCCGCGGTTACTTCAAAATAGCACGCTTAACGAGTTCTTGGTATTTGATCTGAGTCTGGCCATTTCGTCTGTACGCACTAACCAACTACGTGTGAACAGTTATGGGCACTCGACGTCATGGTATCAGCCGAAGCCTTTGTGACGTCAGCGACCGAGCGGCGCGCGCCGCATTGGACCGTAAGCTCGCACTTGTATTAAGGGGGCTAGATCTGCTTCCGGCCGTGTACGCAACGTGCAGGTGTGCAATGGGCGATGGGCCCAGACCCCTGCGCGCATAGGATTTAGACCGGCGTGCTGACCTCTCTATTGTGCCTAGGTGGGGCTACGACGTGTTGATCTTCCGCGGCCGGGCATGACCCAGAAAAGTGTGTCCGGCCAAATGGGATCGAGCGTGTTGGGTTATGTGATGCACCCCTGCAGGGAAGCTTATCTATTTGAATAGCCATGTCCCTCGGTAAAAGGACGACCCGGAGTTGACCTTGACCTTATGACAACTAGAACCGGATACTTAATAAAACACACCCTTCCAAGTGCCAGATACAACCCGGTGATCCCTCTCTAATAGGGCGACGAGGAGGGGATCACCGGGTAGGATTATGCTATGCGATGCTACTTGGAGGACTTCAATCTACTCTCTTCTACATGCTGTAAGATGGAGGCTGCCAGAAGCGTAGTCTTCGACAGGACTAGCTATCCCCCACTTATTCTGGCATTCTGCAGTTCAGTCCACCGATATGGCCCTTTACACATATACCCATGCATATGTAGTGTAGCTCCTTGCTTGCGAGTACTTTGGATGAGTACTCACGGTTGCTTTCCTTCCTCTTTTCCCCCTTTCCTTTCTACCTGGTTGTCGCAACCAGATGCTGGAGCCGAGGAGCCAGATGCCACCGTCGACGACGACTCCTACTACACCGGAGGTGCCTACTACTACGTGCAGCCCGCTGACGACGACCAGGAGTAGTTAGGAGGATCCCAGGCAGGAGGCCTGCGCCTCTTTCGATCTGTAACCCAGTTTGTGCTAGCCTTCTTAAGGCAAACTTGTTTAACTTATGTCTGTACTCAGATATTGTTGCTTCCGCTGACTCGTCTATGATCGAGCACTTGTATTCGAGCCCTCGAGGCCCCTGGCTTGTATTATGATGCTTGTATGACTTATTTATGTTTTAGAGTTGTGTTGTGATATCTTCCCGTGATCGTACACGTTTGCGTGCATGATTAGTGTACGATTCAATCGGGGGCGTCACAAGTTGGTATCAGAGCCGACTGCCTGTAGGAATCGCCCTTCCACACTTCTTGGCCGAAGTCGAGTCTAGACATTACAAAACTTTTATTAACATGGCTGTGTGTCTTACGGGCCCACGTCGCCATTGGGTGGTACTAGGATCTTTTACTCCTCGACCTTTACTCTGGGACTCTGAACTCTCTTCTACTCGGGTTAAACGAATTTACTAACTCAAACACTAGGTTCCCGTGACCACATTCACCCCAAAGTTGGATAAGCCATAGTTATTTCTTAGAATAGTATTTTGAACAATTCCCACACTGTCATTTGACTCCTTTGAAACATCTTTGCTTTCAGATGGAACCCACGAGGCAGGTCGTGCGCCACACGGCGGCCATTGGTGCCTCGGGATCACCTGCTGTGCTAGCTGAGATGATGACCTATCTGGGTTATCGCTGGCACCGTGAGTACAACTTCTACGAGGAGTACCATGACTTTAACCAGGAGCAGTATCGTGCCATCGTACACCTCTACTCTCGGGAGTATGACTCCACTACTGTGCTGCACACCGCTCATGGTGTTGGGGTGACCATCGATATGGCTGTCCACGATGCTGCTTATGCTGCTCTGATACGTCTTCGTGGAGAGTATCGGGAGCTGGACACCTCCCCTTTCAGGCACATTTCTATCGCATCTGATGTTGGTGCGGAGGGATACTATACTGCTGCCTACTCCACTGTCACCCGAGAGCCCTTCTACCATCAGAACCTGGTTCTGCATGCTGATGGGCTGGATCGATCTAACCGAGCTCTTTGCCACGAGTTGTACACCACCCGTCAGCACCTTTACCGTGCTCTGACGCTACTGCACCCCTTTGTCCGATCTAGAGAGCTGCCCCGTTCTGCGATCTACCCAGCCAGGACTGTGATGCCCCAGGGCGTCGGCTGGCCAGATGTGGGAGGCTACACTCCCGCACTTGGTCCTCTTCTGCCACCTGAGTGTCAGGTTCTGCACCAGAGTATTCGCGGACCCCAGGTTGCTGATGTGGAGTTCCCGATGCGACACTACCAGCTTTCAGGCTACACCAACCTCCACAGTACCTCTTGGGACTGATGTAGGCTTGCTTGTTAGTGTTAGATGCATTCGCCGCGAGCCTGTGTGCCGCCTATGGTGTTTTAGTCTATGTACTGAACTCTGTGTACTGAACTCTATGCATGACCCCTTTTGTAAGTTATGCCGACTACTATGTAGTAGCTATCGTGCTCCTTTCATTATGCATGTTTCATCATGAATGATTCTTGTCTTTGCAAATTTCTCAATGCTGAACTACCCCTGTTATATATTAGCAGGATGGTTAGACCAGGTGGTCGTGGTAGTGGGGGCAATGCCCCACCACCTCCTGAGTACATGGATGGTATGATCCAACAGTTCGAACTGAACCGCCAATTCATGGAAAATATGATGGCTCAGTTTCCTCACCCCAATATGAACCAGCAGCCAACCCCAGTAACTCTGCAGGATTTCTTGCGCCTCAACCCAACTGTGTACCGCAGCTCAACTCAGCCTCTGGATGCTGATGACTGGCTCCGTGACATGACCTATGAGATGGAGTCTACCGATATAGCCCCTGCCAGCTATGTCACCTTTGCTTCCTTCTTCCTGAAGGGACCCGCAGCTCAATGGTGGGACAGCCACAGGCGTACTCTGCCAGCTAGAACAATCATCACCTGGCCAGACTTCCAAGCTGCTTTCCGTGCCCGCTTCATTCCTCAGGGAGTCATGGACCAAAAGAAGCGTGAGTTCCGCAACCTCACCCAGGGCAACAAAACTATTGAAGCTTATCAGCGGGAGTTTCTGGACTTGTCCCGCTATGCTGAAGAGGACATTGCAACTGATGCCCGTAGACAGGAGAAGTTCCGTGACGGCCTTCAAGCTGACATCAAGCTCGCACTTCTAGTGCATGACTTTGCTGATTTCGCCACCTTGGTGAACAAGGCCATCAATGTCGAAACTGGTCTGCAGGAATACCAGCGCTCTCACTGGCGCAACCGTGGCACGGGCTCATCTTCAGGCCTGCCCTCGCAGAAGCGTAAGATATGGATCCCGAACAGCATGTATCGTCCAAATGCACCTGCCCCAAGGCAGACCTATGCGGCACCTCGTCTGCCTCCTCCACCATCTAGGCAGCCAAGGCTTCCAGCTCCACCACCCCAAGATCCTGTTCCCACTCCCAATAATGGTCTGTGCTACAAGTGTGGTCAACCAGGTCACCGTGCCAGGGACTGCAATCAGAATCAGAATCAACTTGCCCTTCCCGCAGTTGGCTGTGGTAACAACCAGCCCCGCAACAACAATGCTAAGTCTTATGGTCGTGCTCATGCCAACCACGTTGATCTGAACGAAGCTCAAGACCAGCCTGCTACTGTGATGGGTACACTCCCCATAAATTCAGTACCAGCATCCGTTTTATTTGATACAGGTGCATCACATTCATTCATGTCAGAAGATTTTGCATACAAGCACGACGTTAAATGTGAGGAGATGAACACCTCGGTAGTGGTCAAAACCCCCGTGGGACAGTGTCAAACCTCCATGGTTGGCATCGGCGTCCCCGTGGAAATCGAAGGGCTTGAATTCTATGCCTCTCCCATTATCCTGAAGTCGTCTAACATCGACCTCATTTTGCGGATGGATTGGTTGAAAGCGCATACTGCTTCTATAGTTTGCGCCACTAAGACCGTCCATCTACTTCACCCTTCAGATGAAATAGTTACTTACCAAGCTCATCTGGTGCAAAATGCCGAGGCCACGCTCTATGCATTGAATGCATTGAACGCTGCACCACTTGAGGGCATTGAAAACATTCCCGTCGTGCGTGAATTCCTCGACGTCTTTCCTGAAGAACTTCCAGGGATTCCCCCTGCTAGAGCTGTCGAATTCATCATCGACTTGAAACCAGGCACCACTCCTATAGCCAAGCGACCCTACAAGATGCCGCCGCATGAACTCCTTGAGCTTAAGGAGGAAATCGACAAATCTCTTCACAAAGGATTCATTTGCCCAAGTTGCTCTCCTTGGGGAGCACCTTCTCTCTTTGTCAAGAAGAAGGATGGGACAAACCGATTGGTCCAAGACTACCGTCCTATAAACCAAGCTACTATTCAGAATAAGTATCCTCTCCCTCGAATCAATGATTTGTATGATCAACTGGCTGGTTCGTCAGTGTTCTCTAAACTTGACTTGAGGTTGGGTTACCACCAGATCCATGTTCGTGAAGTGGATATCCCAAAGACCGCCTTCGTGACTCGATATGGTTCATACGAGTACACCGTCATGTCTTTCGGTTTAACCAATGCTCCAGCCACCTTCTCTCGTCTGATGAACTATATATTCATGGATTACCTCGACAAGTTCGTCGTGGTTTATCTGGATGATATCCTGGTATTTTCCAAGAACGAAGAGGAACATGCTGAACATCTTCGTCTTGTGCTGGAAAAGCTACGAGAGCATCAACTATATGCCAAGTTCTCCAAATGTGAATTCTGGCTACCCGAAGTAACCTATCTTGGGCATGTCATCTCTAAGGATGGTATTGCCGTCAACCCTGAACGAGTCCAGGCTATCCTTGATTGGACTCCTCCCAAGAAAGTTAAGCAAGTCAGAAGTTTTCTCAGTCCCGCCAGCTATTGCCGTCGATTCGTCGAGAACTTCTCCAAGATCGCCAGGCCTCTGACTAACCTGTTGCATAAGGGCGTCAAGTTCCAATGGACAGACAAATGTCAGGAAAGTTTCCAGGCACTCAAAGACAAGTTGACTTCTGCCCCAGTGCTAGCTCCACCTGATACTAAGAAGGACTTCGTCATTTACTGCGACGCTTCCCGTCAAGGATTAGGCTGTGTCCTAATGCAAGACCGCAAAGTGATTGCTTATGCCTCTCGGCAATTGCGCCCTCACGAAGAGAACTACCCAGTTCATGACCACGAACTTGCTGCTGTCATTCATGCGCTGAAACAGTGGCGACATTACCTTCTCGGTAATCATTGCGAGATCTTCACTGACCACCAAAGTCTGAAGTATCTGTTTACTCGGCCAGACCTGAACCTCCGTCAGTAGAGATGGATGGAGATTGTTGCAGACTTTGACTTGGGTATTTCCTATACGCCAGGCAAGGCTAATGTAATGGCTGATGCCTTGTGCCGCAAGTCTTACTGCAACCACCTCCTGGTTCACAAAGTTCAGCCCTCGCTTGTTGAAGAATTCAGAAAGCTGAACCTCCATAATGTTCCTCCGGGTGCACTCGCTCCCCCTCCTAAGGAATTTCGCAAGATGAACCTCCGTGTTGTTTCCCAGGGTTCACTCAATACCCTGGCTGTCGAACCAGATCTCTTGGACTCCATCAAGAGAATACAGGGATATGACTCTGAAGCCCACAAGATTAAGCGCTACCTCGCAGAAGGAAAGCCCTCATTCTTCACTATTGCTGATGATGGAACTTTGTACTTCAAGGGCCGCCTAGTGGTGCCATGTGCAGAGAAAAACCTGGATATGACTCAGGAAGTTATGAAAGAAGCTCATGATACGCCTCTATGTATCCATCCTGGTAGTATAAAGATGTACCAAGACATCCGTCAGAGATTCTGGTGGTCTAATATGAAGCAAGACATTGCTCGTTCTGTTGCTGAGTGTGACGTTTGCCGTCGTATCAAAGTAGAACATCAAAGGCCTGCTGGAACTCTGCAAGCTATCTCTATTCCTGAATTGAAATGGGACCATGTTGAGATGGACTTCGTCACTGGATTTCCCAAATCGCCGAAAGGTAATGATGCTATTTTTGTCGTCATTGACCGGCTTTCTAAGGTTGCGCATTTTCTGGCTGTCAAAGAAACGATCACTGCTAGTCAGCTGGCAACCCTCTACATGTCCAAAATTGTCTCACTTCACGGTATTCCATTGGTAATCAGTTCAGACCATGGCAGCTTATTCACTTCAAGATTCTGGGCAAGTTTCCAAGAAGCTATGGGAGCTCATCTGTCTTTCAGCACTGCCTTTCATCCTCAGTCGCAAGGGCAAGTTGAACGCGTCAACCAAGTTCTCGAAGACATGCTTCGAGCTTGTGTTATTTCCTTCGGCAAGAAATGGGAGGAATCTCTCCCGTATGCTGAGTTCTCTTATAATAATAGCTATCAAGCTAGTCTGAAGATGGCCCCCTTCGAAGTGTTATATGGACGAAAGTGCCGAACCCCTCTGAACTGGTCAGAAACTGGAGAACGTCCACTCTTCGGTCCGGATATTATCCAACATGCCGAAGAACAAGTCCGCATTATTCGTGAGAATCTCAAGACTACTCAGTCACATCAGAAGAGTCAGTATGACCGTAAACATAAGGACATGGTCTTTCAACCCGGCGAAAAGGCTTATCTTCGAGTTACACCAATGAAGGGTGCTCACCGCTTCGGGATCAAGGGCAAGCTAGCTCCTCTCTATATTGGCCCCTTCACTATTCTCGAAAGGCGTGGAAAAGTGGCATATCAACTTGAACTTCCGCCGAATCTTTCTCAGGTTCACGATGTGTTCCACATGTCACAACTCCGCCGGTTCTTCAAGGACCCAATCCGAGCAGTGGATCATGAAGTGCTCGAATTGCAGCAGGACCTCTCCTATAAAGAGCATCCGGTCCGTATTCTCGACCAAGCTAAACGCTGCACACGTCAGAAGGCGATCAAGTTCCTTAAAGTCCAGTGGTCGCACCATTCTGAAGATGAAGCCACCTGGGAACGCGAGGATCGTCTACGTGATGAATACCCCGCACTGTTTCCTTCTACCTCCTAAATGTCGGGACGAGATTTCTCGTAGTGGAGAAGATTTGTAACGCCCGGATAATTAGGCTACAGTAAAACTTTCCTAATGATGCCATGTCATCTCTGTTTACTGTTACTAAACTCTCGTTAGTTCAAAACCCGTTCAAAAGTCAAATTCAAAATATGTCAAACAACAAAAGTTTTCAAAAGTTGAAACAAAAATGTTCGGGCAGTGCCAAAAATGGCATAGGTAATTATGGTGTGGAAGACACAATTTTATAAAATACTTAAATGCCCTAAATTAAATAAAACAGAAAAGGAAAAGAAAAGAAAATACAAAAGTAGAAGACAAAAGCAAAAAAAGAGAAAAGGACCCCCTGGACCAGACGGCCCAGCTCGCAGCCAGGCCGGCCCACCTGGCCCATCCGGCCGGACCAGCCGCCTCCCTCGGTCGCTCCCTCCCCTTCCCTGTTCCCCCGACCAGGGTCAGAACAGGGGCGCGTCCCCGCCGGACCCCCTCGCCGGCGTCGATGAGAGGATAAGGCCGCCATGCCCCCGCCTCCTCGATCCCGCCTCCCACTCGCCCCCGCTCTCCCTCTCGGCCTCTGTGCCTCCCCCTCAGATCCACCTCCCTCTCCCCTTCGTTCCCCACCGCGTCCGAACGCCGCCATGGACCCGCCGCCGTGAAACGCGCGGCCACAGCCATCGCCTCGCCTCGCCAGCGTGTCCGTCATCTCCGGCATCGTATCGGAGGCGCTGCTGCAACGGTCCCCTTCTTCCGCATCTCCTGTCGCCGCCGCTCTTCACCAACTCCGGCGACGCCCCTCTGCTGCTACTAAACCTTTCACCGGCCTCTGTGTGTGCCGCTCGGTAAGCTCCTCCGCCTCCCGCCCTCTCCGTTAGCTTCCTAGCACACCGTAGCTAGTTTGCCACCACGCCCGTTTCTGTCCGCCGCCCACGAGCTCGTGGCCGTCACCATAGCCATCGTCTTGCTCGCCTGAGCCCGTCATCGTGTTCCTGGAGCTTCCAGGAACCCAACGCGCGCCGCGTACATGC
This sequence comes from Aegilops tauschii subsp. strangulata, assembly GCF_002575655.3. Taxonomy (NCBI): domain Eukaryota; kingdom Viridiplantae; phylum Streptophyta; class Magnoliopsida; order Poales; family Poaceae; genus Aegilops; species Aegilops tauschii. The sequence continues at coordinate 279,648,193 of NC_053037.3, forward strand.
CTTCCCGTGCCCCCTAGCGCTGGATCCACTCACGCCCGACTCCGACCATCCGCCGATGGGCTCACCGCCGTCACTTCCGGCCATCTCCGGCCACGCCACCGCCACCACTAGATGCGCCTCTTCACGCTCGTTCGAACGAGCCCATGCGCGCACGGATCCGTGCCCTGTGCGCATTTTCCGGCGAACTCCGGCGGGTCAGAGCCGTGCATTTGGTCGCCGGCGGCGAGAGCCGGCAGCGCTGACCTGGCGCCGCGGGTCCCACCGCGTGGGCAACTGACTGGTGGGCCCAGGGCCCCCTATTGACCAGTTGACTGAGTCAACTGCTGACTGGGCCGCCCCTGTCTCACTGACCTATAGGCCCCACCTCAATAAACGAAATAAATAAAACAATAATTAGTTAATTAAATAGTTTAGCTAATTAAAACCCTAATCTCTCACTCACTACTGGGCCCCACTCACTAATTAGGTTAGTTAGGTTAAAATAACTCTGTTAGTTAAGCTCTGTCACTGACATGTGGGTCCCACTGGACCCACCTGTCTGGTTTGACTAGTCAACCGCACTGTTGACTGCTGACATCACACATACATCATGCTGACGTCATCCCATACTGTTCTGGATAATGTTGGATTTAAATAAATAATTAAAATCAGAAAATGATTAAAACTTTAGAAAGTCATATAAAATAGTCCGTAACTCGGATGAAAATACTTTCTACATGAAAGTTGCTCAGAACGACGAGACGAATCCGGATACGCAGCCCGTTCGTTCACCACACACCCCTAACATATCGAACACGCAACTTTCCCCCTCCGGTTCATCTCTCCGAAACGCGAAACACCGGGAATACTTTCCCGGATGTTTCCCCCCTTCGCCGGTATCACCTACTACCGCGATTGGGCCCCACTAACGACGCTCGTTGTCATGTCATGCATTGTCATGCATATGTTTGCATTATATTTATTGTTTCTTCCCCCTCTTCTCTCACTAGACTCCGATACCGACGCTGCTGCTGCCCAGTTCGACTACGGAGCTGACGACCCCTCCTACTTGCCAGAGCAACCAGGCAAGCCCCCCCCTTGATCACCAGATATCGCCTATTCTTCTCTATACGCTTGCATTAGAGTCGTGTAGCATGTTACTGCTTTCCGTTAATCCTATTCTGCTGCATAGCCTGTCTTTGCCACTACTGTTGCTACCTTTACCTGCAATCCTACATGCTTAGTATAGGATGCTAGTTTCCATCAGTGGCCCTACATTCTTGTCCGTCTGCTGTGCTATACTATCGGGCCGTGATCACTTGGGCGGTGATCACGGGTATATACTTATATACTTTATACATGATACCTGTGGTGACTAAAGTCGGGTCGGCTCGTAGGAGTACCCGCGAGTGGATCTTGTGGCGGAGCGACAGGGCAGGTTGAGGCCACCTAGGAGAGAGGTGGGCCTGGCCCTGGACGGCGTCCGCGGTTACTTCAAAATAACACGCTTAAGGAGTTCTTGGTATTTGATCTGAGTCTGGCCATTTGGTCTATACGCACTAACCAACTACGCGGGAACAGTTATGGGCACTCGACGTCGTGGTATCAGCCGAAGCCTTCGTGACGTCAGCGACCGAGCGGCGCACGCCGCATTGGACCGTAAGCTCGCACTTGTATTAAGGGGGCTAGGTCTGCTTCCGGCCGCGTACGCAACGTGCAGGTGTGTAATGGGTGATGGGCCCAGACCCCTGCGCGCACAGGATTTAAACCGGCATGCTGACCTCTCTGTTGTGCCTAGGTGGGGCTGCGACTTGTTGATCTTCCGCGGCCGGGCATGACCCAGAAAAGTGTGTCCGGCCAAATGGGATCGAGCGTGTTGGGTTATGTGGTGCACCCCTGCAGGGAAGTTTATCTATTCGAATAGCCGTGTCCCTTGGTAAAAGGATGACCCGGAGTTGTACCTTGACCTTATGACAACTAGAACCGGATATTTAATAAAACACACCCTTCCAAGTGCCAGATACAACCTGGTGATCGCTTTCTAACAGGGCGACAAAGAGGGGATCGCCGGGTAGGATTATGCTATGCGATGCTACTTGGAGGACTTCAATCTACTCTCTTCTACATGCTGCAAGATGGAGGCTGCCAGAAGCGTAGTCTTCGACAGGACTAGCTATCCCCCCCTTATTCTGGCATTCTGCAGTTCAGTCCACCGATATGGCCCTTTACACATATACCCATGCATATGTAGTGTAGCTCCTTGCTTGCGAGTACTTTGGATGAGTACTCACGGTTGCTTTCCTTCCTCTTTTCCCCTTTCCTTTCTACCTGGTTGTCGCAACCAGATGCTGGAGCCCAGGAGCCAGACGCCACCGTCGACGACGACTCCTATTACACCGGAGGTGCCTACTACTACATGCAGCGCGCTGACGACGACCAGGAGTAGTTATGAGGATCCCAGGCAGGAGGCCTGCGCCTCTTTCGATATGTATCCCAGTTTGTGCTAGCCTTCTTAAGGCAAACTTGTTTAACTTATGTCTGTACTCAGATATTATTGCTTCCGCTGATTCGTCTATGATCGAGCACTTGTATTCGAGCCCTCGAGGCCTCTGGCTTGTATTATGATGCTTGTATGACTTATTTATGTTTTGGAGTTGCGTTGTGATATCTTCCCGTGAGTCCCTGATCTTGACGTACACGTTTGCGTGCATGATTAGTGTACGATTGAATCGGGGGCGTCACAAGTTGGTATCAGAGCCGACTGCCTGTAGGAATCCCCCTTCCACACTCCTTGGCCAAAGTCGAGTCTAGACATTACAAAACTTTTACTAACATGGCTGTGTGTCTTACGGGCCCACGTCGCCATTGGGTGGTACTAGGATCTTTTACTCCTCGACCTTTACTCTAGGACTCTGAACTCTCTTCTACTCGGGTTAAACGAATTTACTAACTCAAACACTAGGTTCCCGTGACCACATTCACCCCAAAGTTGGATAAGCCATAGTTATTTCTTAGAATAGTATTTTGAACAATTCCCACACTGTCATTTGACTCCTTTGAAACATCTTTGCTTTCAGATGGAACCCACGAGGCAGGTCGTGCGCCACACGGTGGTCATTGGTGCCTCGGGATCACCTGCTGTGCTAGCTGAGATGATGACCTATCTGGGTTATCGCTGGCACCCTGAGTACACCGTCTACGAGGAGTACCAGGACTTTAACCAGGAGTAGTACCGTGCCACCGTACACCTCAACTCTCGGGAGTATGACTCCACTACTGTGCTGCACAGCGCTCATGGTGTTGGGGTGACCATCGATATGGCTATCCACGATGCTGCTTATGCTGCTCTGATACGTCTTCGTGGAGAGTATCGGGAGCTGGACACCTCCCCTTTCAGGCACATTGCTATCGCATCTGATGTTGGTGCGGAGGGATACTATACTGCTGCCTACTCCACTGTCACCCGAGAGCCCTTCTACCATCAGAACCTGGTTCTGCATGCTGATGGGCTGGATCGAGCTAACCGAGCTCTTAGCCATGAGTTGTACACTACCTGTCAGCACCTTTACCGTGCTCTGACACTGTTGCACCCCTTTGTCCGATCTAGAGAGCTGCCCCATTCTGCGATCTACCCAGCCAGGACTGTGATGCCCCAGGGCGTCGGCTGGCCAGATGTGGGAGGCTACTCTCCTGCACTTGGTCCTCTTCTGCCACCTGAGCGTCAGGTTCTGCACCAGAGTATTCGCGGACCCCAGGTTGCTGACGTGGAGTTCCCGATGCGACACTACCAGCTTTCAGGCTACACCTACCTCCACAGTACCTCTTGGGACTGATGTACGCTTGCTTGTTAGTGTTAAATGCATTCGCCGCGAGCCTGTGTGCCGCCTATGGTGTTTTAGTCTATGTACTGAACTATGTGTGCTGAACTCTATGCATGACCCCTTTTGTAAGTTATGCCGACTACTATGTAGTAGCTATCGTGCTCCTTTCATTATTCATGTTTCATCATGAATGATTCTTGTCTTTGCAAATTTCTCAATGCTGAACTACCCCTGTTATATATTAGCAAGATGGTTAGACCAGGTGGTCGTGGTAGTGGGGGCAATGCCCCACCACCACCTGAGTACATGGCTGGTATGATCCAACAGTTCGAACTGAACCGCCAATTCATGGAAAATATGATGGCTCAGTTTCCTCGCCCCAATATGAACCAGCAGCCAACCCCAGTAACTCTGCTGGATTTCTTGCGCCTCAACCCAACTATGTACCGCAGCTCAACTCACCCTCTGGATGCTGATGACTGGCTCCGTGACATCACCTATGAGATGGAGTCTGCCGATGTAGCCCCTGCCAGCTATGTCACCTTTGCTTCCTTCTTCCTGAAGGGACCCGCAGCTCAATGGTGGGACAGCCACAGGCGTACTCTGCCAGCTGGAACAATCATCACCTGGCCAGACTTCCAAGCTGCTTTCCGTGCCCGCTTCATTCCTCAGGGAGTCATGGACCAGAAGAAGCGTGAGTTCCGCAACCTCACCCAAGGCAAAAAAAGTGTTGAAGCTTATCAGCGGGAGTTTCTGGACTTGTCCCGCTATGCTGAAGAGGACATTGCAACTGATGCCCGTAGACAGGAGAAGTTCCGTGACGGCCTACAGGCTGACATCAAGCTCGCACTTCTAGTGCATGACTTTGCTGATTTCGCCACCTTGGTGAACAAGGCCATCAATGTCGAAACTGGTCTGCAGGAATACCAGAGCTCTCACAGGCGCAACCGTGACACGGGCTCATCTTCAGGCCCGCCCTCGCAGAAGCGTAAGATATGGATCCCAAACAGCATGTATCGTCCAAATGCACCTGCCCCAAGGCAGACCTATGCGGCACCTCGTCTACCTCCTCCACCATCTAGGCAGCCAAGGCTTCCAGCTCCACCACCCCAAGCTCCTGTTCCCACTCCCAATAATGGTCTGTGCTACAAGTGTGGTCAACCAGGTCACCGTGCCAGGGACTGCAATCAGAATCAGAATCAACTTGCCCTTCCCGCAGCTGGCCGTGGTAACAACCTGCCCCGCAACAACAATGCTAAGTCTTATGGTCGTGCTTATGCCAACCACGTTGATCTGAACAAAGCTCAAGACCAGCCTGCTACTGTGATGGGTACACTCCTCGTAAATTCAGTACCAGCATCCGTTTTATTTGATACAGGTGCATCGCATTCATTCATGTCAGAAGATTTTGCATACAAGCATGACGTTAAATGTGAGGAGATGAACACCTCGGTAGTGGTCAAAACCCCCATGGGACAGTGTCAAACCTCCATGGTTGGCATCGACGTCCCCGTGGAAATCGAAGGGCTGGAATTCTATGTCTCTCCCATTATCCTGAAGTCGTCTAACATCGACCTCATTTCGGGGATGGATTGGTTGAAAGCGCATACTGCTTCTATAGTTTGCGCCAGTAAGACCGTCCATCTACTTCACCCTTCAGATGAAATAGTTACTTACCAAGCTCATCTGGTGCAAAATGCCGAGGCCAGGCTCTATGCATTGAATGCATTGAATGCTGCACCACTCTAGGGCATTGAAAACATTCCCGCCGTGCATGAATTCCTCGACGTCTTTCCTGAAGAACTTCCAGGGATTCCCCCTGCTAGAGCTGTCGAATTCATCATCGACTTGAAACCAGGCACCACTCCTATAGCCAAGCGACCCTACAAGATGCCGCCGCATGAACTCCTTGAGCTTATGGAGGAAATCGACAAATCTCTTCACAAAGGATTCATTCGCCCAAGTTGCTCTCCTTGGGGAGCACCTTCTCTCTTTGTCAAGAAGAAGGATGGGACAAACCGATTGGTCCAAGACTACCGTCCTATAAACCAAGCTACCATTCAGAAGAAGTATCCCCTTCCTCGGATCAATGATTTGTATGATCAACTGGCTGGTTCGTCAGTGTTCTCTAAACTCGACTTGAGGTTGGGTTACTGTTGGAAATATGCCCTAGAGGCAATAATAAATGGTTATTATTATATTTCTTTGTTCATGGTAATTGTCTATTGTTCATGCTATAATTGTATTGTCCGGAAATCGTAATACATGTGTGAATACATAGACCACAAAGTGTCCCTAGTAAGCCTCTAGTTGACTAGCTCGTTGATCAACAGATAGTCATGGTTTCCTGACTATGGACATTGGATGTCATTGATAACGGGATCACATCATTAGGAGAATGATGTGATGGACAAGACCCAATCCTAAGCATAGCATAAAAGATCGTGTAGTTTCGTTTGCTAGAGCTTTTCCAATGTCAAGTATCTTTTCCTTAGTCCATGAGATCGTGCAACTCCCGGATACCGTAGGAGTGCTTTGGGTGTGCCAAACGTCACAACGTAACTGGGTGACTATAAAGGTGCACTACGGGTATCTCCGAAAGTGTCTGTTGGGTTGGCACGGATCGAGACTGGGATTTGTCACTCCGTGTGACGGAGAGGTATTTCTGGGCCCACTTGGTAATGCATCATCATAATGAGCTCAATGTGACTAAGGCATTAGTCACGGGATCATGCATTGCGGTACGAGTAAAGAGACTTGCCGGTAAGGAGATTGAACAAGGTATTGGGATACCGACGATCGAATCTCGGGCAAGTAACATACCGATTGACAAAGGGAATTGCATACGGGATTGATTGAATCCTCGACACCGTGGTTCATCCGATGAGATCATCGTGGAACATGTGGGAGCCAACATGGGTATCCAGATCCCGCTGTTGGTTATTGACCGGAGAGGCGTCTCGGTCATGTCTGCATGTCTCCCGAACCCGTAGGGTCTACACACTTAAGGTCCGGTGACGCTAGGGTTGTAGAGATATGTGTATGCGGAAACCCGAAAGTTGTTCGGAGTTCCGGATGAGATCCCGGACGTCACGAGAGGTTCCGGAATGGTCCGGAGGTGAAGAATTATATATAGGAAGTCAAGTTTCGGCCACCGGGAAAGTTTTGGGGGTTACCGGTATTGTACCGGGACCACCGGAAGGGTCCCGGGGGTCCACCGGGTGGGGCCACCTATCCCGGAGGGCCCCGTGGGCTGAAAGTGCAAGGGAACCAGCCCTTAGTGGGCTGGGGCGCCCCCCTTGGGCCTCCCCCCCATGCGCCTAGGGTTGGGAACCCTAGGGTGGGGGAGTTCCCCCTTGCCTTGGGGGGCAAGGCAACCCCTTCCCCCCTTTTGGCCGCCGCCCCCCCCCCCCCCTTGGATCTCATCTCCAGGGCCGGCGCCCCCCAGGGGGCCTATATAAAGGGGGGGGGAGGGAGGGCAGCAACCTACAGCCTTGGGCGCCTCCCTCTCCCCCTGCAACACCTCTCTCTCTCTCGCAGAAGCTCGGCGAAGCCCTGCCGGAGACCCGCTACATCCACCACCACGCCGTCGTGCTGCTGGATCTCCATCAACCTCTCCTTCCCCCTTGCTGGATCAAGAAGGAGGAGACGTCGCTACACCGTACATGTGTTGAACGCGGAGGTGCCGTCCGTTCGGCACTCGGTCATCGGTGATTTGGATCACGGTGAGTACGACTCCGTCATCCACGTTCATTGGAACGCTTCCGCTCGCGATCTACAAGGGTATGTAGATGCACTCCTGTCCCCTCGTTGCTAGTACACTCCATAGATGCATCTTGGTGAGCGTAGGAAAATTTTAAAATTATGCTACGATTCCCAACAGTGGCATCATGAGCCAGGCCTATGCGTAGTTACTATGCACGAGTAGAACACAAAGCAGTTGTGGGCGTTGAGTTTGCCAATTCTTCTTGCTGCTACTAGTCTTTTCTTGTTTCGGCGGTATTGTAGGATGAAGCGGCCCGGACCGACCTTACACGTGCACTTACGTGAGACAGGTTCCACCGACTGACATGCACTAGATGCATAAGGTGGCTAGCGGGTGTCTGTCTCTCCTACTTTAGTCGGAACGGATTCGATGAAAAGGGTCCTTATGAAGGGTAAATAGAAATTGGCAAATCATGTTGTGGTCATACGTAGGTAAGAAACATTCTTGCTAGAAACCTACAAACCACGTAAAAACTTGCAACAACAATTAGAGGACGTCTAACTTGTTTTTGCAGCAAGTGCTATGTGATGTGATATGGCCAGAAGATGTGATGAATGATATATGTGATGTATGAGATTGATCATATTCTTGTAATAGAAAGCACGACTTGCATGTCGATGAGAATGACAACCGGCAGGAGCCATAGGAGTTGTCTTTATTATTTTGTATGACCTGCGTGTCATTGAATAACGCCATGTAAATTACTTTACTTTATTGCTAAACGCGTTAGCCATAGAAGTAGAAGTAATCGTTGGCGTGACGACTTCATGAAGACACAATGATGGAGATCATGATGATGGAGATCATGGTGTCATGCCGGTGACGAAGATGATCATGGTGCCCCGAAGATGGAGATCAAAGGAGCATAATGATATTGGCCATATCATGTCACTATTTGATTGCATGTGATGTTTATCATGTTTTTGCATCTTATTTGCTTAGAACGACGGTAGTAAGTAAGATGATCCCTTATAATAATTTCAAGAAAGTGTTCACCCTAACTGTGCACCGTTGCGAAGGTTCGTTGTTTGGAAGCACCACGTGATGATCGGGTGTGATAGATTCTAACGTTCGAATACAACGGGTGTTGACGAGCCTAGCATGTACAGACATGGCCTCGGAACACACGCAATACACTTAGGTTGACTTGACGAGCCTAGCATGTACAGACATGGCCTCGGAACACGGAGGACCGAAAGGTCGAGCATGAGTCGTATAGAAGATACGATCAACATGGAGATGTTCACCGATCTTGACTAGTCCGTCTCACGTGATGATCGGACACGGCCTAGTTAAACTCGGATCATGTTTCACTTAGATGACGAGAGGGATGTCTATCTGAGTGGGAGTTCATTAAATAATTTGATTAGATGAACTCAATTATCATGAACTTAGTCTAAAATCTTTACACTATGTCTTGTAGATCAAATGGCCAACGTTGTCCTCAATTTCAACGCGTTCCTAGAGAAAACCAAGCTGAAAGATGATGGCAGCAACTATACGGACTGGGTCCGGAACCTGAGGCTCATCCTCATAGTAGCCAAGAAAGATTATGTCTTAGAAGCACCGCTAGGTGATGCACCAATCCCACAGAACCAAGACGTTATGAACGCTTGGCAATCACGTGCTGATGATTACTCCCTCGTTCAGTGCGGCATGCTTTACAGCTTAGAACCGGGTCTCCAAAAGCGTTTTGAGAAACATGGAGCATATGAGATGTTCGAGGAGCTGAAACTGGTTTTTCAAGCTCATGCCCGGGTCGAGAGATATGATGTCTCCGACAAGTTCTTCAGCTGTAAAATGGAGGAGAATAGTTCTGTTAGTGAGCACATACTCAGAATGTCTGGGTTGCACAACCGCTTGACTCAGCTGGGAGTTAATCTCCCGGATGACGCGATCATTGACAGAATCCTTCAGTCGCTTCCACCAAGCTATAAGAGCTTTGTGATGAACTACAATATGCAGGGGATGGAAAAGACCATTCCTGAGGTATATTCGATGCTGAAATCAGCGGAGGTGGAAATCAGAAAAGAACATCAAGTGTTGATGGTGAATAAAACCACTAAGTTCAAGAAGGGCAAGGGTAAGAAGAACTTCAAGAAGGACGGCAAGGGAGTTGCCGCACCCGGTAAACCAGTTACCGGGAAGAAGTCAAAGAATGGACCGAAGCCCGAGACTGAGTGCTTTTATTGCAAGGGAAGTGGTCATTGGAAGCGGAACTGCCCCAAATACTTAGCAGACAAGAAGAAGGCCGGCAACACCAAAGGTATATGTGATATACATGTAATTGATGTGTACCTTACCAGTACTCGTAGTAGCTCCTGGGTATTTGATACCGGTGCGGTTGCTCATATTTGTAACTCAAAACAGGAACTACGGAATAAACGGAGACTGGCGAAGGACGAGGTGACGATGCGCGTCGGGAATGGTTCCAAGGTCGATGTGATCGCCGTCGGCACGTTACCTCTGCATCTACCCACGGGATTAGTTTTAAACCTCAATAATTGTTATTTAGTGCCAGCTTTGAGCATGAACATTGTATCAGGATCTCGTTTAATTCGAGATGGCTACTCATTTAAATCCGAGAATAATGGTTGTTCTATTTATTTGAGAGATATGTTTTATGGTCATGCCCCGCTGGTCAATGGTTTATTTTTGATGAATCTCGAACGTGATGTTACACATGTTCATAGTGTGAATACCAAAAGATGTAAAGTTGATAACGATAGTCCCACATACTTGTGGCACTGCCGCCTTGGTCACATTGGTGTCAAGCGCATGAAGAAGCTCCATGCAGATGGACTTTTGGAGTCTCTTGATTACGAATCATTTGACACGTGCGAACCATGCCTCATGGGTAAGATGACCAAGACTCCGTTCTTCGGAACAATGGAGCGAGCAACCAACTTATTGGAAATCATACATACCGATGTGTGTGGTCCAATGAGTGTTGAGGCTCGCGGAGGATATCGTTATGTTCTCACTCTCACTGATGATTTAAGTAGATATGGGTATGTCTACCTAATGAAACACAAGTCTGAAACCTTTGAAAAGTTCAAGGAATTTCAGAGTGAAGTTGAGAATCAACGTGACAGGAAAATAAAATTCTTACGATCAGATCGTGGTGGAGAATATTTAAGTCACGAATTTGGTACACACTTAAGGAAATGTGGAATAGTTTCACAACTCACGCCGCCTGGCACACCTCAGAGAAATGGTGTGTCCGAACGTCATAATCGCACTCTATTGGATATGGTGCGATCTATGATGTCTCTTACCGATTTACCGCTCTCATTTTGGGGCTATGCTTTAGAGACTGCCACATTCACTTTAAATAGGGCTCCGTCGAAATCCGTTGAGACGACACCGTATGAATTATGGTTTGGGAAGAAACCTAAGTTGTCGTTTCTAAAAGTTTGGGGATGCGATGCTTATGTCAAGAAACTTCAACCTGAAAAGCTCGAACCCAAATCGGAAAAATGCGTCTTCATAGGATACCCTAAGGAAACTATTGGGTATACCTTCTACCTCAGATCCGAAGGCAAGATCTTCGTTGCCAAGAACGGGTCCTTTCTGGAGAAGGAGTTTCTCTCGAAGGAATTGAGTGGGAGGAAAGTGGAACTTGATGAGGTGATAGTCACCCCTTCCGAACCGGAAAGTAGCGCAGCGCGGGAAAATGTTCCTGTGGTGCCTACACCGACTGGGGAGGAAGTTAATGATGATGATCATGAAGCTACAGATGAAGTTACTGAACTTCATAGGTCCACAAGGACACGTTCCGCACCAGAATGGTACGGCAACCCTGTCCTGGAAATCATGTTGTTAGACAACGGTGAACCTTCGAACTATGAAGAAGCGATGGCGGGCCCAGATTCAGACAAATGGCTAGAAGCCATGAAATCCGAGATAGAATCCATGTATGAAAACAAAGTATGGACTTTCACTGACTTGCCCGATGAGCGGCGAGCCATAGAAAACAAATGGATCTTTAAGAAGAAGACGGACGCAGATGGTAATGTGACCATCTACAAAGCTCGACTTGTCACTAAGGGTTATCGACAAGTTCAAGGGGTTGACTACGATGAGACTTTCTCACCCGTAGCGAAGCTGAAGTCCGTCCGAATCATGTTAGCAATTGCCGCATACTATGATTATGAGATATGGCAGATGGACGTCAAAACGGCACTCCTTAACGGCTTCCTTAAGGAAGAGTTGTATATGATGCAGCCGGAAGGTTTTGTCGATCCTAAGAATGCTAACAAAGTATGCAAGCTCCAGCGCTTAATCTATGGGCTGGTGCAAGCATCTTGGAGTTGGAAAATTCGCTTTGATGAGATGATCAAAGCGTTTGGGTTTACACAGACTTATGGAGAAGCCTGTGTTTACAAGAAAGTGAGTGGGAGCTCCGTAGCATTTCTCATATTATATGTGGATGACATACTATTGATGGGAAATGATATAGAATTCTTGGAAAGTATAAAGGCCTATTTGAATAAGTGTTTTTCAATGAAGGACCTTGGAGAAGCTACTTATATATTAGGCATCAAGATCTATAGAGATAGATCAAGACGCCTCATTGGTCTTTCACAGAGTACATACCTTGACAAGATATTGAAGAAGTTCAGTATGGATCAGTGCAAGAAGGGGTTCTTGCCTGTATTGCAAGGTGTGCAATTGAGCACGGCTCAATGCCCGACCACGGCAGAAGATATAGAAGAGATGAGTGTCATCCCCTATGCCTCGGCCATAGGGTCTATTATGTATGCCATGCTGTGTACCAGCCCTGATGTAAACCTTGCCGTAAGTTTGGTAGGAAGGTACCAAAGTAATCCCGGTAAGGAACACTGGACAGCGGTCAAGAATATCCTGAAGTACCTGAAGAGGACTAAGGATATGTTTCTCGTTTATGGAGGTGACGAAGAGCTCGTCGTAAAGGGTTACGTCGACGCTAGCTTCGACACAGATCTGGATGACTCGAAGTCACAGACCGGATACGTGTATATTTTGAATGGAGGAGCAGTAAGCTGGTGCAGTTGCAAGCAAAGCGTCGTGGCGGGATCTACATGTGAAGCGGAATACATGGCAGCCTCGGAGGCAGCACAGGAAGCAGTCTGTATGAAGGAGTTCATTACCGACCTAGGGGTGATTCCCAATGCGTCAGGCCCGATGACTCTCTTCTGTGACAACACTGGAGCTATTGCCCTTGCGAAGGAGCCCAGGTTTCACAGGAAGACCAGGCATATCAAGCGTCGCTTCAACTCCATTCGTGAAAGTGTTCAAAATGGAGACATAGATATTTGTAAAGTACACACGGACCTGAATGTAGCAGATCCGTTGACTAAACCTCTCCCTAGGGCAAAACATGATCAACACCAGGACGCAATGGGTGTTCGATTCATCACAATGTAACTAGATTATTGACTCTAGTGCAAGTGGGAGACTGTTGGAAATATGCCCTAGAGGTTATTATATTTCTTTGTTCATGGTAATTGTCTATTGTTCATGCTATAATTGTATTGTCCGGAAATCGTAATACATGTGTGAATACATAGACCACAAAGTGTCCCTAGTAAGCCTCTAGTTGACTAGCTCGTTGATCAACAGATAGTCATGGTTTCCTGACTATGGACATTGGATGTCATTGATAATGGGATCACATCATTAGGAGAATGATGTGATGGACAAGACCCAATCCTAAGCATAGCATAAAAGATCGTGTAGTTTCGTTTGCTAGAGCTTTTCCAATGTCAAGTATCTTTTCCTTAGACCATGAGATCGTGCAACTCCCGGATACCGTAGGAGTGCATTGGGTGTGCCAAACGTCACAACGTAACTGGGTGACTATAAAGGTGCACTACGGGTATCTCCGAAAGTGTCTGTTGGGTTGGCACGGATCGAGACTGGGATTTGTCACTCCGTGTGACGGAGAGGTATCTCTGGGCCCACTCGGTAATGCATCATCATAATGAGCTCAATGTGACTAAGGCGTTAGTCACGGGATCATGCATTGCGGTACGAGTAAAGAGACTTGCCGGTAACGAGATTGAACAAGGTATTGGGATACCGACGATCGAATCTCGGGCAAGTAACATACCGATTGACAAAGGGAATTGCATACGAGATTGATTGAATCCTCGACACCGTGGTTCATCCGATGAGATCATCGTGGAACATGTGGGAGCCAACATGGGTATCCAGATCCCGCTGTTGGTTATTGACCGGAGAGGCGTCTCGGTCATGTCTGCATGTCTCCCGAACCCGTAGGGTCTACACACTTAAGGTCCGGTGACGCTAGGGTTGTAGAGATATGTGTATGCGGAAACCCGAAAGTTGTTCAGAGTCCCGGATGAGATCTCAGACATCACGAGAGGTTCCGGAATGGTCCGGAGGTGAAGAATATATAAAGGAAGTCAAGTTTCAGCCACCGGGAAAGTTTCGGGGGTTACCGGTATTGTACTGGGACCACCGGAAGGGTCCCGGGGGTCCACCGGGTGGGGCCACCTATCCCGGAGGGCCCCGTGGGCTGAAAGTGGAAGGGAACCAGCCCTTAGTGGGCTGGGGCGCCCCCCTTGGGCCTCCCCCCCATGCGCCTAGGGTTGGGAACCATAGGGTGGGGGAGTTCCCCCTTGCCTTGGGGGGCAAGGCAACCCCTTCCCCCCTTTTGGCCGCCGCCCCCCCCCCCCTTTGGATCTCATCTCAAGGGCCGGCGCCCCCCCAGGGGGCCTATATAAAGGGGGGGGGGGAGGGAGGGCAGCAACCTACAGCCTTGGGAGCCTCCCTTTCCCCCTGCAACACCTCTCTCTCTCTCGCAGAAGCTCGACGAAGCCCTGCCGGAGACCCGCTACATCCACCACCACGCCGTCGTGCTGCTGGATCTCCATCAACCTCTCCTTCCCCCTTGCTGGATCAAGAAGGAGGAGACGTCACTGCACCGTACGTGTGTTGAACGCGGAGGTGCCGTCCGTTCGGCACTCGGTCATCGGTGATTTGGATCACGGCGAGTACGACTCCGTCATCCACGTTCATTGGAACGCTTCCGCTCGCGATCTACAAGGGTATGTAGATGCACTCCTTTCCCCTCGTTGCTAGTACACTCCATAGATGCATCTTGGTGAGCGTAGGAAAATTTTAAAATTATGCTACGATTCCCAACAGTTACCACCAGATCCGTGTTCGTGAAGAGGATATCCCAAAGACTGCCTTCGTGACTCTTTATGGTTCATACAAGTACACCGTCATGTCTTTCGGTTTAACTTATGCTCCAGCAACCTTCTCTCGTCTGATGAACTATATATTCATGGATTACCTCGACAAGTTTGTCGTGGTTTATCTGGATGATATCCTGGTATTTTCTAAGAACGAAGAGGAACATGCTGAACATCTTCGTCTTGTGCTGGAAAAGCTACGAGAGCATCAACTATATGCCAAGTTCTCCAAATGTGAATACTGGCTACCCGAAGTAACCTATATTGGGCATGTCATCTCCAAGGATGGTATTGCCGTCAACCCTGAACGAGTCCAGGCTATCCTTGATTGGTCTCCTCCCAAGAATGTTAAGCAAGTCAGAAGTTTTCTCGGTCTCGCCAGCTATTGCCGTCGATTCGTCGAGAACTTCTCCAAGATCGCCAGGCCTCTGACTAACCTGTTGCATAAAGGCGTCATGTTCCAATGGATAGACAAATGTCAGGAAAGTTTCCAGGCACTCAAAGACAAGTTGACTTCTGCCCCAGTGCTAGCTCCACCTGATACTAAGAAGGACTTCGTCATTTACTGCGACGCTTCCCGTCAAGGATTAGGCTGTGTCCTAATGCAAGACCGCAAAGTGATTGCTTATGCCTCTCGGCAATTGCGCCCTCACGAAGAGAACTACCCAGTTCATGACCACGAACTTGCTGCTGTCATTCATGCGCTGAAGCAGTGGCGACATTACCTTCTCGGTAATCATTGCGAGATCTTCACTGACCACCAAAGTCTGAAGTATCTGTTTACTCGGCCAGACCTGAACCTCCGTCAGCAGAGATGGATGGAGATTGTTGCAGACTTTGACTTGGGTATTTCCTATACGCCAGGCAAGGCTAATGTAATGGTTGATGCCTTGAGCCGCAAGTCTTACTGCAACCACCTCCAGGTTCACAAAGTTCAGCCCTCGCTTGTTGAAGAATTCAGAAAGCTGAACCTCCATATTGTTCCTCCGGGTGCACTCGCTCCCCCTCCTAAGGAATTTCGCAAGATGAACCTCCTTGTTGTTTCCCAGGGTTCCCTCAATA
Source organism: Aegilops tauschii subsp. strangulata (assembly GCF_002575655.3). NCBI lineage: Eukaryota > Viridiplantae > Streptophyta > Magnoliopsida > Poales > Poaceae > Aegilops > Aegilops tauschii. Next base: position 279,664,026 of record NC_053037.3, read on the forward strand.
CCCTGGCTGTCGAACCAGATCTCTTGGACTCCATCAAGAGAATACAGGGATATGACTCTGAAGCCCACAAGATTGAGCGCTACCTCGCAGAAGGAAAGCCCTCATTCTTCACTATTGCTGATGATGGCACTTTGTACTTCAAGGGCCGCCTAGTGGTGCCATGTGCAGAGAAAAACCTGGATATGACTCAGGAAGTTATGAAAGAAGCTCATGATACGCCTCTATGTATCCATCCTGGTAGTACAAAGATGTACCAAGACATCCGTCAGAGATTCTGGTGGTCTAATATGAAGCAAGACATTGCTCGTTATGTTGCTGAGTGTGACGTTTGCCGTCGTATCAAAGCAGAACATCAAAGGCCTGCTAGAACTCTGCAACCTATCTCTATTCCTGAATGGAAATGGGACCATGTTGAGATGGACTTCGTCAGTGGATTTCCCAAATCGCAGAAAGGTAATGATGCTATTCTTGTCATCATTGACCGGCTTTCTAAGGTTGCGCATTTTCTGGCTGTCAAAGAAACGATCACTGCTAGTCAGCTGGCAACCCTCTACATGTCCAAAATTGTCTCACTTCACGGTATTCCATTGGTAATCAGTTCAGACAGTGGCAGCTTATTCACTTCAAGATTCTGGGCAAGTTTCCAAGAAGCTATGGGAACTCATCTGTCTTTCAGCACTGCCTTTCATCCTAAGTCGCAAGGGCAAGTTGAACGCGTCAACCAAGTTCTCGAAGACATGCTTCGAGCTTATGTTATTTCCTTCGGCAAGAAATGGGAGGAATCTCTCCCGTGCGCTGAGTTCTCTTATAATAATAGCTAGTCTGAAGATGGCCCCCTTCGAAGTGTTATATGGACGAAAGTGCCGAACCCCTCTGAACTGGTCAGAAACTGGAGAACGTCCACTCTTCGGTCCGGATATTATCCAACATGCCGAAGAACAAGTCCGCATTATTCATGAGAATCTCAAGACTGCTCAGTCACATCAGAAGAGTCAGTATGACCGTAAACATAAGGACATGGTCTTTCAACCCGGCGAAAAGGCTTATCTTCGAGTTACACCAATGAAGGGTGCTCACTGCTTCGGGATCAAGGGCAAGCTAGCTCCTCGCTATATTGGCCCCTTCACTATTCTCGAAAGGCGTGGAAAAGTGGCATATCAACTTGAACTTCCGCTGAACCTTTCTCAGGTTCACGATGTGTTCCACGTGTCACAGCTCCGCCGTTGCTTCAAGGACCCAATCCGAGCAGTGGATCATGAAGTGCTCGAATTGCAGCAGGACCTCTCCTATAAAGAGCATCCGGTCCGCATTCTCGACCAAGCTGAACGCCGCACACGTCAGAAGGCGATCAAGTTCCTCAAAGTCCAGTGGTCACACCATTCTGAAGATGAAGCCACCTGGGAACGCGAGGATCGCCTACGTGATGAATACCCCGCACTGTTTCCTTCTACCTCCTAAATCTCGGGACGAGATTTCTTGTAGTGGAGGAGATTTGTAACGCCCGGATAATTAGGCTACAGTAAAACTCTCCTAATGATGCCATGTCATGTCTGTTTACTGTTACTAAACTCTCGTTAGTTCAAAACCCGTTCAAAAGTCAAATTCAAAATATATCAAACAACAAAAGTTTTCAAAAGTTGAACCAAAAATGTTCGGGCAGTGCCAAAAATGGCATAGGTAATTATGGTGTGGAAGACACAATTTTATAAAATACTTAAATGCCCTAAATTAAATAAAACAGAAAAGGAAAAGAAAAGAAAATACAAAAGCAGAAGACAAAAGAAAAAAAAGAGAAAAGGACCCCCCCTGGACCAGACGGCCCAGCTCGCAGCCAGGCCGGCCCACCTGGCCCATTCGGCCGGCCCAGCCGCCTCCCTCGGTCGCTCCCTCCCCTTCCCTGTTCCCCCGACCAGGGTCGGAACAGGGGCGCATCCCCGCCGGACCCCCTCGCCGGCGTCGAGGAGAGGATAAGGCCGCCATGCCCCTGCCTCCTCGATCCCGCCTCCCACTCGCCCCCGCTCTCCCTCTCGGCCTCTGCGCCTCCCCCCTCAGATCCACCTCCCTCTCCCCTTCGTTCCCCACCGCGTCCGAACGCCGCCATGGACCCACCGCCGTGAAACGCGCTGCCACAGCCATCGCCTCGTCTCGCCAGCGTGTCCGTCGTCTCCGCCATCGTCTTCCTCGTCGACCGGTGGCCGCAGCTGGAGCTCGGAGGCGCTGCTGCAACGGTCCCCTTCTTCCGCATCTCCTGTCGCCGCCGCTCTACACCAACTCCGGCGACGCCCCGCTGCTGCTACTAAACCTTTCACCGGCCTCCGTGTGTGCCGCTCGGTGAGCTCCTCCTCCTCCCGTCCTCTCCGTTAGCTTCCTAGCATACCGTAGCTAGTTTGCCACCGCGCCCGTTTCTGTCCGCCGCCGACGAGCTCATGGCCGTCGCCACAGCCGTCGTCTTGCTCGCCTTAGCCCGTCACCGTGTTCCTGGAGCTTCCAGGAACCCAACGCGCGCGCACATGCCTTCCCGTGCCTCCTAGCGCTGGATCCACTCACGCCCGACTCCGACCATCCGCCGACGGGCTCGCCGCCGTCACTTCCGGCCATCTCCGGCCACGCCACCGCCACAACTAGATGCGCCTCTTCACGCTCGTTCGAACGAGCCCATGCGCGCACGGATCCGTGCCCTGTGCGCATTTTCCGGCGAACTCCGGCGGGTCAGCGTCGTGCATTTGGTCGCCGGCGGCGAGAGCCAGCCGCGCTGACCTGGCGCCGCGAGTGCCACCGCCTGGGCCACTGACTGGTGGGCCCAGGGCCCCCTATTGACCAGTTGACTGAGTCAACTGCTGACTGGGCCGCCCCTGTCTCACTGACCTATAGGCCCCACCTCAATAAACGAAATAAATAAAAGAATAATTAGTTAATTAAATAGTTTAGCTAATTAAAACCCTAATCTCTCACTCACTACTGGGCCCCACTCGCTGATTAGGTTAGTTAGGTTAAAATAACTCTGTTAGTTAAGCTCTGTCACTGACATGTGGGTCCCACTGGACCCACCTGTCTGGTTTGACTAGTCAACCGCACTGTTGACTGCTGACATCACACATACGTCATGCTGACGTCATCCCATACTGTTCTGGATAATGTTGGATTTAAATAAATAATTAAAATCAGAAAATGATTAAAACTTTAGAAAATCATATAAAATAATTCGTAACTCGGATGAAAATACTTTCTACATGAAAGTTGCTCAGAACGACGAGACGAATCCGGATACGCAGCCTGTTCGTTCACCACACACCCCTAACATATCGAACACGCAACTTTCCCCCTCCGGTTCATCTCTCCAAAAACGCAAAACACCGGGAATACTTTCCCGGATGTTTCCCCCCTTCGCCGGTATCACCTACTACCGCGATTGGGCCCCACTAACAACGCTCATTGTCATGTCATGCATCGTCATGCATATGTTTGCATTATATTTATTGTTTCTTCCCCTTCTTATCTCGCTAGACTCCAATACCAACGCTTTGGCTGCCCAGTTCGACTACGGAGCTGACGACCCCTCCTACTTGCTAGAGCAACCAGGCAAGCCCCCCCTGATCACCAGATATCGCCTATTCTTCTCTATACTCTTTCATTAGAGTAGTGTAGCATGTTACTGCTTTCCGTTAATCCTATTCTGCTGCATAGCCTGTCTTTGCCACTACTGTTGTTACCTTTACCTGCAATCCTACATGCTTAGTATAGGATGCTAGTTTTCCATCAGTGGCCCTACATTCTTGTCCATCTGCTGTGCAAATACTAAACAAAGATCGATGCTCTCATGGTGGTCATCAAGAACGGTTCCTACATGAAGGAGTATTGGTTTATTCTAACCGTACAACCTACTATTGGCAACGGGTGCCTCTTACAAGGGTCAAATATCGTACCATTCTAAGGTTCATGCTTGACAACGTTGTCACTCTACTATAGGTAAGTCACTCTAGATTTACCATCCCACATAACAAGAGCGAATAATAAGAGTAAGTCGGCATGGTGATCAATCCATTCCGCACCCAAATCATTACCTTGTATATGGTTTATAAAATCTCGCATTCTAACACTCGGGCATCCTCACAAGCATTGCAGAATTTCTCTTGTTCACGAACAGGTTCGGATAATCCATATGTTCTGCATGCCAAACAAATAAACTATTGTTCCCTTCAACTCTCAGGTTTGCGTCAACTACTATAAGACATCTACTAATGAATTATAGCTTCCTCTTGGGTTCTTCCATCAGCAAGGTTGTGCTTGTTTCGTGTCGGATCTTGGCGCATGTGGTAAAACTTGAACTCATCACTAGGTTGCAGCAGAGATTAGGATATAGACAGAATAAAGATCTAAGGGGAAAACACTACCCATATGAATCATGCTGGTAACAAAACTCTAACAAAGAAATCAAACACTAAATTCAAACAATTCACACAAGTCACACCACACAAGAAAAACCTACACGTAAGGTCATATCCACAAGAGATATGATCTTATCATACTACCGAAAATCGTTTATCGAACACAACTTAGTAGTGGTGGTCTGCAACAAAAACTCCTCACAATATACTAATATAAGTAAAGGGTCTTCTACATTTGAAGAGAGAAGATATGAGTATGAGAGTGAGGACTAACAAGTAGACAAAAAGTTGGAAAGCAAGTTTTTCACTCCTATGGCTTCTGTAATCCATTTTCTAGGGTTACGACCTACAGTCAACACACTGCTCTGATACCATCTGTAACGACCCGAATCTGATAAGATTCGATGTCTCTGTGCTTATTGTGCTAGTCCCTAGATCGGCTCACTAGCACACACAGTACATATGAATATCAAATAACAAGTGCATGATTTAGTATAACGTATGATCCAGAAGTTATAAAGTATTACAAACTGAGTAGCACATAGCTAACTTATTCAATAGTAACAGCGAAAATGTAACATAAGCAAACGATGAGTCCCATCAATGCCCACTGGAGAAAATGCTGAGTAAAGACTCACGACCCTACTGTATCTCACTGATACATCTGAAAATCCTGCAACATGATAAGTTGCAGCCACAAAGGGGTCAATACATTGAATGTATTGGCAAATCACACAAATATGATAAAGCAAACCTACATCCATAAGCAAAGTATGACAAACAAAACACTCAAGTTTTGTTTCACGTAAAACTATACCTTCACCTACGTCCACGACATAGGCAAGGTGCAAACAACACAGATGATAAAGATCTTCAAGATGTCTCAAGTGCGCTTAGTCCTGGCGCATTCTCTAGGGACAATAGAGCGCTCAGCCAGTGATGCATTCACATGAGAAAAAGCCCTGACAACTCAAGTGCGCTCAGTCATGGCGCATTCTCTAGGGACAATAGAGCGCTCAGCTATTGACGCATTCACCTGAGAAAAACTCCCGAGCCTAAAGCTATAAAGACTCACCACTTCCATGGATCACTCGACACATGCCCACGTCTACCATAGCAAGTTGATCGCACCATCACATAATACAATCAATATCATAATATGACAACAGAGAACATACAGATCAAACCAAGCACATGTCATAGCATAACAATCACACATGCATAGCAGAATATAGGATGAGCAAAATCAAAAGTGAAAACTTTCCTTGAACGGTGTTGAGGTACTCTAACGCTCAATTCTGATCCGCTTCACACTCCGGACAATCTATACGTTTAATGAATGCATCGATAAATAAACCGTACTCACATAACACCACATTAAAGTCAACAACAAGTAATTCAAATAGAAACTTAAATAACAAAACATGTTAGTAGGTATAACTATTCTACATGCTAGTAGGATCACAATGCAAAAAGAATCAACTAATTTAGATCAACGGTTTGAAAGATATGGCCTCTGAAAGATCAAATTCAAATTTGAGCAAATTAAAATTTAAACAGTTCAAAAATGTGAAATTTTGGTTCTACTAGATGCTCCTGCTCAAAATGAGTATGTAGGAAAAAGAATCGATGAATTTGGAGTTATGGATCTCAAGATATACCTAAATCAAAATTTGATATGGAATCCGCAAAGAAAAATTATGCAATAATAGTGTTCTGAGAAGAACTGCCGCGGCTGCTGTGGCGTTGCCACGTGGCGCGACGTGAGTGGCCAGATGGTGTTTGCTGCTAGGCTTAAACGAGGGTCGGCCGCAACTTAATAGATAACGGTTCAGAAATTAAAAAAACACAGATGATCTAATCCCGGCCGTTTAATGAAGATCGGACGTCAAGGAGACGTGCTCACCGGAGACAGGGCAGGGTGGTCGCCGGACTTGAAGAAGGCGGCCCACGGCAAGGCTCCGGACGACGATGGAGATGGCTATGGCGGCCCCCAGAATCCGATGGGTAGCGTACGGAATGCGGTGCTCTACTGCGGGGTCGAAAACGTCCTCACCCGCGTTGGTGGCGAGCGGGGATGGCGGCAACGGGTGGCTGGAGCTCGGCGATGGGGTGTTCATCGGGCGAGATCATTGGCGTTGCCCTAGTGCTTCCCTACATGTAATAGAAGGTGAGGGAGAGAGAGGAGGTCAAGGCGAACGCAACAGATTGGAAGGGAGGTGCCGAAGACCATGGGTGGTGAAGAAATTGGCGGCGGCAGAAGCTTCGGGCAGCGGAACTCCGGGAAGATCCAGCGGCGAGTTCTAGGGCACGGAAAACGGAGATTTTGGCGAAAATTGGACGATATGGAGGTGGGGATCTTATATAGGGTTGAGGGCGTGAGCGAGGGCTGACGAATCGATAGATTCGACTCTGCTCCAGTTCGGTTCGGGCTACAGTGTCCGTGAAGAACACAAACCAGGGAGAGAGATGACAAGGGGGCCCTAGCTGTCAGTGGCAGAGAGGTGTGATGAGGAAAAAAACAGAAGAAGAAGTGCGCGGTGGGGTGGGCTACTCTGCTGCGCTGAAATGGGCCTCCAGCCCGCCAGCTGCTGCAGCGTAGCGCGCGCGGGCGACAGATAGAAACATGCCACAATGAACAATAATCTTTGGGTTATACTGAGCAGGAGGTCTATTCGGCTAAAAAATGCAAATAGATTCCTAAAATTACGATAACATACAGTAAAATATTTTTTATAATAAAGAATACAGTGAACATTTTCATCCCAAATGTTTTTTTAACAAAAACTATTTTATGCAATAGGAGCAAATAAGAGTATCCAAACAATCTCAAAATAATTCCAAATAATATTATAAACCTTTTTCAACTATACTTAACTGGGAAGAAGTCATGTTTTTCTTCTCTCAATATTTTTTCTTTGAGTTGAAAAGGATTTGAACATTTGCAAAATAAAAGTATGAGTCAAATGAGTATTCGGGAAAGTCCTTTTATTCCCGCTCGTTAGAATATCACATAGAGTCCAATTTTTTTTCAAATATGCATAGAAATCAGGATGCAACAGAATGATCCTATTAACATTCCAAATCTAAAAATTTGGGATGTTACAAATCTACCACCCTTAAAATGAATCTCGTCCTCGAGATTCAAAGAGGCTAGAAAGAAAAAGGTTAGGGTTGAGGTTCTCCTTGAATATCCATTGTTCATCCGAGAGTCCGGTTTGCTACCACTCATAGAATAAGAGTCACCTGTCTTCAGAAATATTACTCCTTGTAGGAAATTCTTCAAACATATGTCTTACACTCTTTGAAATTCTGAAACCCTTATCAAAAGGCGGTCTTCCGTATACTGGAACTTCATGGCTCACAGGCCTTGTGCAGATACTAAACAAAGATCGATGCTCTCATGGTGGTCATCAAGAATGGTTCCTACATGAAGGAGTATTGGTTTATTCTCACTGTACGACCTACTATTGGCAACGGGTGCCTCTTACAAGGGTCAAATATCATACCATTCTAAGGTTCAGGCTTGACAACGTTGTCACTCTACTATAGGTAAGTCACTATAGATTTACCATCCCACATAACAAGAGCGAATAATAAGAGTAAGTCGGCATGGTGATCAATCCATTCCGCACCCAAATCATTACCTTGTATATGGTTTAGAAAATCTCGCATTCTAACACTCAGGCATCCTCACAAGCATTGCAGAATTGCTCTTGTTCACGAATAGGTTCGGATAATCCATATGTTCTGCATGCCAAACAAATCAACTATCGTTCCCTTCAACTCTCAGGTTTGTGTCAACTACTATAAAACATCTACTAATGAATTATAGCTTCCTCTAGGGTTCTTCCTTCAGCAAGGTTGTGCTTGTTTCGTCTCGGATCTTGGCGCATGTGGTAAAACTTGAACTCATCACTGGGTTGCAGCAGAGATTAGGATATAGACAGAATAAAGATCTAAGGGGAAAACACTACCCATATGAATCATGCTAGCAACTAAACTCTAACAAAAAATCAAACACTAAATTCAAAAAATTCACACAAGTCACACCACACAAGCAAAACCTACACGTAAGGTCATATCCACAAGAGATATGATGTCATCATACTACCGAAAATCGTTTATCGAACACAACTTAGTAGTGGTGGTCTACAACTAAAACTCCTCACAATATACTAATATAAGTAAAGGGTCGTCTACATTTGAAGAGAGAATATATGAGTATGAGAGTGAGGACTAACAAGTAGACAGAAAGTTGGAAAGCAAGTTTTTCACTCCTATGGCTTCTCTAATCCATTTTCTAGGGTGATGACCTACAGTCAACACACTGCTCTAATACCATCTGTAACGACCCGAATCTGATAAGATTCGATGTCTCTGTCCTTATTGTGCTAGTCCCTGGATCGACTCGCTAGCACACACAGTACATATGAATATCAAATAACAACTGCATGATTTAATATAACGTATGAACCAGAAGTTATAAAGTATTACAAACTGAGTAGCACATAGCTAACTTATTCAATAGTAACAGCGAAATTGTAGCATAAGCAAACGATGAGTCCCATCAATGCCCACTGGAGAAAATGCTCAGTGAAGACTCGCGACCCTACTTTATCTCACTGATCATCTGAAAATACTGCAACATGATAAGTTGCAGCCACAAAGGGGTCAATACATTGAATGTATTGCCAAATCACACAAATATGATAAAGCAAACCTACATCCACAAGCAAAGTATGACAAACAAAACACTCAAGTTTGGGTTCACGTAAAAATATACCTTCACCTACCTCCACAAACAAGGCAAGGTGCAAACAACACAGATGATAAAGATCTTCAAGATGTCTCAAGTGCGCTCAGTCCTGGCGCATTCTCTAGGGACAATAAAGCGCTCAGCCAGTGATGCATTCACATGAGAAAAAGCCCCGACAACTCAAGTGCGCTCACTCATGGCGCATTCTCTAGGGACAATAGAGCGCTCAGCCATTGACGCATTCACCTGAGAAAAAGTCCCGAGCCTACAGCTATAAAGAGTCGCCACTTCCATGGATCACTCGACACATGCCCACGTCTACCATAGCAAGTTGATCACACCATCACATAATACAATCAATATCAGAATATGACAACATAGAACATACAGATCAAACCAAGCACATGTCATAGCATAACAATCACACATGCATAGCAGAATATAGGATGAGCAAAATCAAAAGTGAAAACTTGCCTTGAACGGTGTTGAAGTACTCTAACGCTCAATTCTGATCCGCTACACACTCCGGACAATCTATACGTTTAATCAATGCACCGATAAATAAACCGTACTCACATAACACCACATTAAAGTCAACAACAAGTAATTCAAATAAAAACTTAAATAACAAAACATGTCAGTAGGTATAACTATTCTACATGCTAGTAGGATCACAATGCAAAAAGAATCAACTAATTTAGATCAACGGTTTGAAAGATATAGCCTCCGGAAGATCAAATTCAAATTTGAGCAAATTAAAATTTAAACAGTTCAAAATGTGAAATTTTGGTTCTACTGGATGCTCCTGCTCAAAATGAGTATGTAGGGAAAAGAATCGATGAATTTGGAGTTATGGATCTCAAGATATACCTAAATCGAAATTTGATATGGAATCCGCAAAGAAAAATTATGCAATAATAGCGTTCTGAGAAGAACTGCCGCAGCTGCTGTGGCGTTGCCACGTGGCGCGACGTGAGTGGCCAGATGGTGTTTGCTGCTAGGCTTAAACGAGGGTCGGCCGCAACTTAATAGATAACGGTTCAGAAATTAAAAAAACACAGATGATCTAATCCCGGCCGTTTAATGAAGATCGGACGTCAAGGAGACGTGCTCACCGGAGACAGGGCAGGGTGGTCGCCGGACTTGAAGAAGGCGGCCCACGGCAAGGCTCCGGACGACGATGGAGATGGCTATGGCGGCCCCCAGAATCCGATGGGTAGCGTACGGAATGCGGTGCTCTACTGCGGGGTCGAAAACGTCCTCACCCGCGTTGGTGGCGAGCGGGGATGGCGGCAACGGGTGGCTGGAGCTCGGCGATGGGGTGTTCATCGGGCGAGATCATTGGCGTTGCCCTAGTGCTTCCCTACATGTAATAGAAGGTGAGGGAGAGAGAGGAGGTCAAGGCGAACGCAACAGATTGGAAGGGAGGTGCCGAAGACCATGGGTGGTGAAGAAATTGGCGGCGGCAGAAGCTTCGGGCAGCGGAACTCCGGGAAGATCCAGCGGCGAGTTCTAGGGCACGGAAAACGGAGATTTTGGCGAAAATTGGACGATATGGAGGTGGGGATCTTATATAGGGTTGAGGGCGTGAGCGAGGGCTGACGAATCGATCGATTCGTCTCTGCTCCGGTTCGGTTCGGGCTACAGTGCCCGTGAAGAATACTTATCAGGGAGAGTGATGACAAGGGGTCCCTAGCTGTCAGTGGCAGAGAGGTGTGATGAGGAAAAAAACAGAAGAAGAAGTGTGCGGCGGGGTGGGCTACTCTGCTGCGCTGAAATGGGCCTCCAGCCCGCCAGCTGCTGCTGCTGCCTAGCGCGCACGGGCGACGTATAGAAACATGCCACAATGAACAATAATCTCTGGGTTATACTGAGCAGGAGGTCTATTCGGCTAAATAAAATGCAAATAGATTCCTAAAATTACGATAACATACCGTAAAATATTTTTGATAATAAAGAATACAGTGAACATTTTCATCCCAAATAATTTTTTTTAACAAAAACTATTTTATGCAATAGGAGCAAATAAGAGTATCCAAACAATCTCAAAATAATTCGAAATAATATTATAAACCTTTTTCAACTATACTTAACCGGGAAGAAGTCATGTTTTTCTTCTCTCAATATTTTTTCCTTGAGCTGAAAAGGATTTGAACATTTGCAAAATAAAAGTATGAGTCAAATGAGTATTCGGGAAAGTCCTTTTATTCCCGCTCGTTAGAATATCACATAGAGTCCTATTTGTTTTTTCAAATATGCATAGAAATCAGGATGCAACAGAATGATCCTATTAACATTCCAAATCTAAAAATTTGGGATGTTACAGACAGTCAGTTTTCGGCTTTCTCTACTGAGGTATTTGACCGGACGAACCAGAAATACAATCGCACCAGTTCTCCCTTCACTACCTTAGCCGAACGAGCGGAACGTAAGGTGGTAACCACAGGAGCCGGGCAACCCAACTATAGACCAAAGACATGATTCGGAGCCGATGCATATAGTGCAATATTCGGGATGCATATAGGTGTTCGGACTAGAAAACGTGCGGACCCGAATACAACCCCGGGTGTTAAGGACGGATTAAATCACGTGTGGCAATCTGAAGTAAGGAGGGAATATAGATGACAAAATAAATTAGTACCAAACAAAAGTGGTGGTCAACTGTTTCCTTTATATCCTAAGTAATATGTCGAGGCGTGCTATTACAGATAGTGCCATTAATATCAAGGCTATTTTACATGCCCAGAACTTACACAAGGGAAAGTTTTACACAGGGCCTAAAAGCAGTGGTTTGAAGATCCCAGTGGTGCCCTGCTGCACGTCTGCGTCGTTTCTCCTTGGTGAGAAATCCTTTGATAGGAGGGGTAGATGGTCATCTATAAGAGAGGGGAGCCCCTGAAGGAGCCCCTGTACAATCGTAGAGTAAGTAGGTTTTTAATGAACCTGTAGCAAAAGAAGAAAGAAAAAGAACAAGATAAAAAAGGTTGAGGTCCGAATAGGGTCGAGCCATATTATGAACCTGATCTGCAGTGTGCCTCCGGCGCTGCCCAAGGTATTTTAAGTGCCTAATTATGCACGCGCGGTACATATACCGCAACCTTATTGGGCGATCCGCGGAGGCTGATCTGCTATTCAAGCTCCGGATCCGCTAAGCTGTCATGCTGTAGTGTATATCGGACTCGCTTGGCGGTGTCATGGGTCTTGATGACCAATGAGCTGTTTGGCTTGATGAGGCCGCTCTATACCTCGGCTGCTAGGGTCGCGCTGTGCTCCTCAGTTCGTAGGGAGCGCTCCATATTTCCATTGACTGTGATGACGCCCCACGGTCCGGGCATTTTGAGCTTTGAGTAAGCATAATGTGGGACTGCATTGAAGCGGGCGAAAGCAGTTCTTCCGAGCAGTGTGTGATAGCCGCTGCGAAAAGGGACGATGTCGAAGATCAAATCCTCACTACGAAAGTTATCTGGAGAGCCAAATACCACTTCCAGTGTTAAGGAGCCCGTGCAACGGGCCTCGACGCCCGGTATTACTCCTTTGAAGGTAGTGTTACTAGGCTTGATTCTTGATGGGTCAATACCCATTTTTCGGACATGGTCTTGGTAAATCAAGTTGAGACTGCTGCCGCCGTCCATAAGGACCCTAGTGAGATGGTATCCGTTGATGACGGGATCGAGTACCAGGGCCGCCGAACCTTCGTGACATATACTGGTTGGGTGGTCCCTGCGATCGAAGGTGATCGGACAAGCCAACCATGGATTGAATTTCGAGGCGACCGGCTCAATGGCGTAGACGTCCCATAGTGCGCGTTTGCGCTCCCTTTTGGGGATGTGGGTGATATATATCATGTTCACGGTTTTCACCTCAAGGGAAAACTTCTTCTATCCCTCAGTGTTCGGAGGGCGGGGCTCGTCATCGTCCTTGCTTTGAGGCCCTTTCCCCTTGTGTTCGGTATTTAATTTACCGGCCTGTTTAAAAACCCAGCAGTTTCTGTTGGTGTGGTTAGCAGGCTTGTCAGGGGTGCCATGGATTTGACAAGGCCTATCCAGTATTTTATCCAAGTTGGATGGGCCGTCCCTACTTCCTCTGAATGACTTCTTCCGCTGATCGGTTTTGGAGCCGCTGAATCCGGCGTTGGCCGCCGTATCCTCGGTTTCTTCATTGTTGTTCCGACGCTTACTTTTGCTTCGTCAAGGCCTTCCATTGCCATCCTTGGCTTCAGAGGTGTCAGGGTCACTGGTACTGTTGCTTCTACGAGCCAACCAGCTATCTTCGCCCGCACAGAAGCGGGTCATGAGTCCAGTCAAAGCTGCCATTGTCTTTGGCTTTTCCTGACTAAGGTGTTGGGCAAGCCATTCGTCGCAAACGCTGTGTTTAAATGCCGATAAGGCTTCGGCGTCCTGATAGTCGACAATTTGGTTCTTTTTTATTAAGAATCGAGTCCAGAGTTTGCGGGCTGACTCTTCGGGTTGCTGGACTATGTGACTTAGGTCATCAGCGTCTGGTGGCCGGACATAAGTGCCCTGAAAGTTGTCCCGAAAAGTATCCTCAAAATCCTCCCAACTGCCAATGGAGTTCTCTGGGAGGCTATTCAACCAGTGTCGTACTGGCCCTTTTAGCTTTAGAGGGAGGTATTTGATGGCATGGAGATCGTCACCACGAGCCATGTGAATGTGGAGAAGAAAATCTTCAATCCAAACCGCGGGATCCGTCGTTCCATCGTATGCATCGATGTTTACGAGTTTAAACCCTTCCGGAAACTGGTGCTGCATTACCTCATCGGTAAAGCACCTGGGGTGTGCGGCGCCTCTATATCGGGCAACATCATGACGTAGTTCGAATGACATCTGTGTCTGGTTCTTAGCCCGAGTTTGGTTGTGCTTGTCGCGCCAGCCTTGATGGCCGTCGTCTCGTGTGGGAGCACGTCCCCTTGATCCGTAAATTGATCTGCTCTGGCCGGCTCTATTGTCCAGGTCCTGACACAAGTCGTACGTGTAGCCCAGAGCCGCTATCTCCCTGGCTCTATGGCAAGGGGGCGCAGGCTTGTATTCGGCGTAATTAGCCGCTTTGTCCCGTCCACGTGGTGGTCGGTCCGGTTGATCAACATGATTGTATAATGACCTATTGGCTCAAGGGCCTCGTCGTCGAATTGTGGTAACCTGCACTTTGGATAACTCTTTGTAGGATGCTCGAGGCCATATTCTTCGACAGCCAGGACCTTGGTCCATCTGTCATTGAGTGTATCCTGTTTGGCCTGAAGCTGTTGTTGTTTCTTTTTCAGGCTCCTCACAGAGGCGATGACCTGTCGCTGAAGCGTTCTTGTTCGAGGGGTTCTTCTGGCACGATGAAATCTTTGTTACCGAGGCTGACTTCATCCTCAGAGGCCGGTAGACAGTTACTATCTTCCGAATCCTCATGATCGACAAGTTCGTCGGGGTTGACTTGTCCCTCTTCCCACTCATCCTGCCCTAACGGAGGTTCTATGGGGTGGTTAGAGTCTTCGGCATTGTCCGGAGTGTCATTATCTCTGGTGCTGGTGTTGCTTTCCTTTTCCCGATGCGATCGTGAGCGGCGCCGCAGACGCCGGCGCTTAGGTGGTGCCTCGACGGGCTTGTCCTCAGTTGGATCTTGAGTGCCATCGTTGTCCTTCTTTTTGGGCATATCGACCATGTACAGGTCGTAAGTTGAAGTGACCGTCCAACGCCCAGTGATGGGCTGGCCCTGGCCTGGTTCGGCTCCGACATCGTCGTCCATACCGTCGATGTCTTTGGAGGCATAGTCTAGCATGTCGGTTAGGTCCTCGACAGTGTCTATTAAGTGGGTTGTGGGTGGGCGTAAAATTCCCCGCTCTCAGCCCCCAGTTCAGACTAGGCGTAGTTCAGAAGTAACTCTTCCGTGATGGAGAGAGATCGCATTAGGTCCAGCGCCTCATTTAGGAGCAAAAGCTGGAAAGGCAACTGAGGATCTGCGGAGCTAGATTCAGTAATAGCCCCTTGACCAAGCTCAGTGGACACGGACCTCGAGAGTTCGGAGTTGGCATCCGGAGAGGAGTCCGACTTCCCGATGACGGGCACAGTTTTGTTTGAATCCGGGCTTGCTGATAGCATGATCACCTTCGGGTCTCCGGCGAGAAGCTCTGCAACGGGAGACGGTCCGGCGGGGTTTATCCTTCCGTCTTCGGATAGAGTGGTCTGCTCTGGACCTAAGGCCAGGGCAGGCCCGTGAGTCGATCCCTGAGTGGAATCTGATGGTAGATCCGTTGAGTTTCCTTCATGTATACAAGGAGCGGCGGTCAAGGCCGAGAACCCTTTGAGGATCAAGTCTCCTCGGATATCAGCAATGTAATTCAAACTTCGCAACCTGATGTGGTGACCAGGGGCGTAGCTGTCGATCTACTCAAGGTGACCAGTTGAATTGGCACGCAGAGCGAAGCCGCCAAACACGAAGAGTTGACCCAGGAGAAAAGTTTTCCTGGAGACAGCATCGTCACCAATGACGAGTTGAGCCATCGATCCTTCTGTCGAAGACACAGCGGGACTCTTAATGAAAGCACCAATGTCGGTGTCAAAACCAGCAAATCTCGGGTAGGGGGTCCGGAACTGAGCGTTAGAGGATCAATGGTAACAGGGAACAAAGGGGACACAATGTTGACCCAGGTTCGGGCCCTCTTAAAGGAGGTAAAACCCTACTTCCTTCTTGATTATATTCGATGAGTATAGGGGTTACAAGAGTTGAACTACCTCGAGATCGTAATGGCTAAACACTAGTTGTCTAGCCTATGAGAATTCTGATGATCTCTACGGATCAACCTCTCCGGTTTATATACACACCGGAGAGGCCTAGGTTTGTAAAGAGTTGGTTTGTAAAGGAAGGAAATAACATATCCGAACACCAAGCTTGCCTTCCATGCATATGGGATTCCTACCCGGACACGCGGGATAAGTACTCTGCTTTTATCTTCACGGCCCATCAGTCCGCCCCATATCCAATAGTCCAGACACCCGAGGACCTCCTAATCTAGGACTCCCTCACCCACGCCCAGCTCCTGGCGATCACCACACAAATCGCACGAAGCTTCTCCGACAACAGTCGGCAACCCATGGCCAAAGAGTTGGCAATCGCCAAGCGTTCGACCAGCCGTCCGTTCGTTCGTGGCATACCTTGCTACGATGGAACCCGTCCAAGCCCAGACCGCGGCCGCCCATGCCCAGCTCGTGGCGACCTTTTCCAAAGAGATGGCGGACGCGGATGGCAAGATGATTGTCGAGTATGGTGCGATGGATGCCATGGAGCCCCTTCCCCAAGAGAACGTCAGGCGTGAGCTAGACATGGAGGAGGCGGCGGCGGAGATCAACGAGCACCAGCCGGAGTAGTACTCTTTGTTTAATTTAGAGCATCAGTCTTTAATTTGTTAGAGTAATGTTTAGGTTAGCTAGCTCTATTTAATTGTTGAACTTGCTCGATTAAGAAGTGTGGGTGTGTTGTAGGATCTTTTATGTACCAAAATTATCCAGTGACGTGGATGACCACTGTAACCAGGGAAATTAGGACCAAAATTTGCATGTTCAAACTCATCACACACGGGGTAAGCTAGATGAATTGTTTGTTATGTTCACATATTGTACATAGTGCTGAATAAGGGACCGTGTGTGAGGACACTTTGCGCGCCAGTTTTTCGCTGCACCGAGCCAAAATTTTCGGCTTCCGCAGAAATATCTACCTCCCCGCCTCCTCTCCCTGACCTAAAGCCGCATTTCCCCTGTTTCCACCTTCCTTTCCAAGTTCAAACCTTCACTCCTTGCTTGCAGTGCCGCCTCCCTGTCGACGACCCTCCTTCATGATGCTCGGCCTCGTCGATCTAGTCAGGTAATCCACACCCGATCCCCAACCTCCTTCCCTTCTACATCCCACATGCCCCGACCATCGGTGCGACACCTTCCACCAAAATCACCAACCCATCATCCAAATAAGCACCGCCCTAAGCCATGGTGCATGCAGTATAGCCAGGCGCTGAAGGAGCATTTGGCAATAGAAAAGCAAATCGCAGTTGCACGTGCGGATGAGGTTGCGATGGCTGCCATTCGTGTCGACCCCCAGACCTTGGAGAAGCACCTCGCCGTCGAGGCCACCGTCAAAGCCTCGTGCGCTGACGCCGCAGGCCGCCACGTGGTTGGCTGCTGTAAATGACAGTTCGTGGCATTTTCTCGAGGCCACCATCGGTGCCTTCAACGAAGATTACGAGGTGTTTTCTTAGCGTGTTCGTGCTTACCTCAACTAGAGAGCCGGCAGGTTGGTGCCCAAAGTGGCTCAAGCAACCCACCACTATGAGGAGGGCACCCACGATCTGGAGGCCTCGCCCTCTTCCAAGTCCAAGGAGCCAATCATCATTGATATATGCAACGATGAGGAGTAGCTTGTCTTATTAGCTCACTATAACGACCTATGTTCAGTTAGCTAGCTACACCAGTTAAGCAAGGTCGGTTTACCTGTTGCATGTGGTGCTCCTGCCTTTCCTTAAAAAATTCTAGTGAATTTTCCTATGTACTTCTACCATTCAATCTGATCCTCTAGTGTATATGTTCTATATGTCATGCAATGTGGTGCTCGCTTATTAACTGTTTGGTTAATTTGTTGTCGTGTTTAGCTAACTGTTTGGTTCAATTCTGCAATGCGATGTTCAATTCTTCTAGGTGCAATTTTGTATTGTCTTCCATGTGAGAAATAAATCGAATTTCTCTGTACAAAATACATGAGAAACAAATACAATTGCTATATTTCCAATTTATCAAGCATGGTTGGTTTGGTTAACTGTCTGATCTTCTAGTATGTTATATATTGTGCAATGTGATGCTCAGTTAATGTTTTATTCATTTGTTGCGATGTTTAGTTAACTGTTTGGTTCAATTCTGCAATGCGATGTTCAATTGTTGTGGGTGCATTTTTTATTGTCTACCGTGTGAGAAATAAATCGAATTTGACTGTAATAAATACATGAGAAACAAATACAATTGCTATATTTCCAAGTTGTTAAGCATGCTTGGTTTAGTTAATTGTGTGATCTTCTATTAGGAGTATGTTATATTGTGCAATGTGGTGCTCAGTTAATGTTTGGTTCATTTGTTGTGGTGTTTAGTTAACAGTTTGGTTCAATTCTGCAACGATGTTCAGTTGTTGAGGGTACAATTTTGTATTGTTATGCATGTGAGGAATAAATCGAATTTGGTTGTACTAAATACATGAGAAACATATACAATAGCTATATTTCCTAGTTCTTAATCATGCTTCATTTGGATAAATGGCTTTTCCATGTGGCTCAAATTAATCTGTTGAATCTGCAATGTGTTTATTTTTCATCAACATATTTTACTAATAGTATGACAACCCTCACTTAACCTGATCAATAACTACCTTATATGTGTTGTAGGGAAACAATGGGAAGCAATGAGGTTTACAATCAAGGTTTGCACATGCATGGTCCATTGTCTAATAGCACATTATTGTGCAATTGCAGGAACCATTCTCATATTTAGGTTTTTAACAATTTGGTCTTGCACATGTAGGTCCTACTGTCAGAGGTTTTGACCCACTGTTCGACCCATTTTGCATATGGGGAAATGAGTTGTCCATGAATATGAGTCAGGTCAAGAAACTCAGAAATATTGTTAGGATAAAGAAACTAGCGATGAAAAACAACAAGATCTTTGTCTGCACAATGAAGAAGACATCTGTGCACTATAGGATGGTACTAACTACTATACCTTATCATTTTTATTCCCTTGCGCCATTTCCAAATTTAGAGAATATATTTATGCATATCTTTGTTTTCAGACCTTTCCAAAGCAGTTCACTAATGATTACCTCTCAAACCACCTGTATGGTCAGGATGCGAGGAAGGTATTCATACAACACCCACGGTACAATATTGAAGTCTTCCTTAAGACGACAAAGGATGGACGGTCAATCACCACAGGCACTGGCCTAAAGTTACAAGGACCTTCAACATCAATGAAGGCTCAATATTCGCCTTCCGTTTCAGCAGTTTTCCAGATGAGATTCATCTGTCTATGATGCTAATTTCCAAAGGTTATAGATGTTGCATGTGAAACTTGGTGCTGGTGCAGTTGTGTAATGGGGTAGCTAGATATATACCTATATGGTGTAACTGGGTGCTGAAGCTATATGATGTTGTACTCAGATGTATTTCAATTATGAAATCCTGGTTCCGTAATACGAAAATGAAATATATTGTGTGCTTAATATGAAATGTCAACCTGGTTAATAAATGGATTATTAATAATAGTCCAATTAGCCTGCTTATTGGGTTTTTCTATTGCAAACGATTATTGAGACAACACCGTGGGCGATGACCTTAGACAACCCGCATAGTTTCTAGGAAGAAAACGTGTTGGATCAATGAACAAACATACACGACTTCCTCTTGAAAACTGTTTGCGTTAGGCCACCTTGCGCAAACGTTTTCCACATAAATAGTGTGTGTGATGGACAGCCTATGCCACACAGTTTCTTCTATGCACCGTGCGTGATGCATTCAATAATGCAAACGATAAAATTGTTAATATCATCTACAATGGCAATGCTATCTCAAACGATTTGATCGGGGAAAATTGTGTGTGATGTACATGCGAAGAAAACGTTTGTCTGGGATTCATCGTGTGGGATGTACATATGAACGGAAACGTTCTTCTTGGATTGACTTTATGGGATGTACATATGAACGAAAACATATTCCTTGGATTGACTGTGTGGGATGTACATACGAAGGGAAATGTTTCTCTGGGATTCACTGTGTGGGATGTACTTACGAACGGAAATGATTGGGCATGTATAATTGTATGCGATGGCTAGCCCGATCGCACACGAGCTTATTTTGCGCAGCGTGTGTGACCGGAGGGCCTATCCCCAACGGTTTCTGGGTCGTGTGGGAAGGACCCCCCTATCGCCCACACTAGCAAGGCGACGGTTTAAAATGCTGCCACAGAAAGGGGTTAAAAACCGTTTGTATAGCAGCTCGTTGTACCAGTGGTGGTTGAATTGACAACTCAACTACTATGGCTCATAAATATTCTTTGGGTCCCCTTGTGTCGAATCAATAAATTTGGGTGAAATACTACCCTCGAAGACTGTCGTGATCCCCTATACTTGTGGGTTATCACCTAGATTCATGACCATTGCCATGAATAACATCATAACTATGCACTTTTCTATCAATTTCCCAACAGTAATTTGTCTACCCACCGTATGCTGTTGTTTCGAGAGAGAAGCCTCTAGTGAAAACTATGCCCCCGGGTCTACTTTAATCATATTACTAAAACCGAAAATACCTTGCTGCAATTTATTTACTTTTATTTTGTTTTACAATTTATCTATCAACCAATACAAGATTTGATCCTTACAAGTCACGAGTTCAAGGGGATTGACAACCCTGTTGCCCGCGTTGGGTGCTAGTATTTGCTTTTGTCTGTGCATATGTCGTTCACTAGGATTTGCGTGGTTCTCCTTTTGGTTCGATAAACCTTGGTTCTCACTAAGGGAAATACTTATCAGCTACTATATTGCTTAACCCTTCCTCTTCGGGGAAAATCTCGACGCAGCTCACAAGTAGCAATATTCTTGAACAAAAATCAAGTTTGAAACTTGGTAGACCCTCTGGAAGGCGTAAAGCCTAAGTAATTAAAATGGGTATATAAACCAACGTGGATGAAAATGTTTATATCCATAAATATTGACTTGTTGCAAAGTGTTTTCGACAATTTCAAGGAGTTGGCTACGATGAGTTCATCATATCACAGTGATGCTTAAGTCAGTTCGGGTTATTCTTGCAATTGTTGCATTATTATACTTTGAGATGTGGCAGATGGACACCAAAACAAGCTTTTCTTCATGAAATATTAACCTAGTATGTGTATATGATACATGCCGAGGGTTTTTGTCAATCCAAAGCATGCTGGAAAGGTGTGCAAACTTCATAGATCCATTTATGGACTGAGGCAAGCATCAAGGATTTAGAATTTTGTATCAATGAAGTGGTTATAAGGGTTCAGCTTCATCAAGAACATCGAAGATGCTTGTGTTTACAAGAAAGTAAGTGGGAGCGCAAACATTTATAATACTCTATGGATGGGATATTATTGACTGGGAATGACGTAAGTTTGCTTGACACGAATTAAGACGTCAATGAAAAATAGTTTTTTGGTGAAATACATGGGCAAGGAAGCATACATATTAGGCATAATGATCTATGGAGATAGATCAAAGCGCCTTATCGGGCTGATCCAACACTACTAGGAAAAGGCCTACTAGTGGCGCACTAGTTTTGCCTACTAATGGCGCACTACTAGTGCGCCACTAGTACCACACCACTAGTATTAAATACTAATGGCGCACCACTGGTGCGCCATTACTATCTGGTATACTAATGGTGCATCAGGCCGTGCGCCATTACTATCTGACCATGTGCGCCATTAGTAACAATTTTTTTTCAAATATTTTTTCAGAATTTTTTTTTAAATTTCAATTTTTTTTCGTTTTTTCTTAATCTCGGGTCACTATGGCTTAATCTTGGGTCAATATGCTTAATCTGAAGTCAAATCGCACTAAGTGGTCAAACTTCCCGGAAGGTCACCCATCCTCACACTACTCCAGCCCGAGCACGCTTAACTTCGCAGTTCTATCCAACCCCAACACCACCTCACTTAACAGCCACTTGTTGATATATCTATCATATCAATCCTATTAAACCTTGTTGATGTCTAGGACTTTATTCATGTTCATGAGTATGATGAAATTTTGAAAAATATTTCAAACTTCCCGGTCATATTACGTATCATTTTTTGAAAAAAAATTGCAAAAAAAAATTCAACACCAATTTTTTTTCTGTTACTAGTGGCGCACCTAGCAAACGGTGCGCCACTAGTAAGTTTGAAATTTTTTGAATATTTTTGCCTCTAGATCTTGAAAGCCCCGTAACTTTTTTCTGTTAGGTTTTTGAGGATTTTGAAAATGTTTAACGGGGCTCTCCCTGTTAAATTCGGATGTAACTTTTCGAGTAGATGATTTTTCATATAAAAAACTTTTTAATCCGAGTTCGTATGCAAAAGTTATGCCCATTTTACAAATTCCAGAGAGATTTTGCAAATAAAGTCGAAATTCATATTTGTAAATTTTCCCAACAACTAGACCACATATCACATGGGAAACTTATTTTCTTTTATTTTTTGACATTTCCATCATTTTCTTTTATTTTTTTAAAACTGAAAAGGCGGTCCACACGGGGGGGGGGGGGGGGGTGTGCATTCGGTGAAATTTTTGGGTCAAGTTAGTAATGGCGCACCGTGGGAGTGGTGCGCCATTACTAGTTGCACCGTGGATGTGGTGAACTAGTAATGGCGCACCACTCCCACTGTGCGCCATTACTAGTTTAAAAAAAATAAAAAAATTGAAATTTTTTTACTAGTGGCGCACCGTGGATGTGGTGCGCCATTACTAGTTTAACTAGTAATGGTGCACTATCCCCTGGTGCGCCATTACTAGTTTTGGAAAAAAATAAAAAAATTGAAAAAAAAAGTAAAAAAAAATTACTAGTGGCGCACCGTGGATGTGGTGCGCCATTACTAGTTTAACTAGTAATGGCGCACTATCCCCTGGTGCGCCATTACTAGTTTTGAAAAAAAATAAAAAAAATTGTTACTAGTGGCGCACCGTGGATGTGGTGCGCCATTAGTATTTGGACACTAATGGCGCACCAACACATGGTGCGCCATTAGTATATAGTAGTGGCGCACCACATGTCTGGTGCGCCATTAGTGTCCATATCATCTATAGCCCTTTTGCTAGTAGTGCAAAGTACATGTATTGATGAGGTACTAAAAGGTTTAATATGGAAAATGCCAAGAAGGGGTTCATGTCGAGGTCACATGGAAAAGGTATAAAGCAAGATCCTAAGACACCGATGAGCAAAACACATGAGTGAGGTTCCATACGCATCTGCTTTTGGATTAATCATGTTTGCCATGGTGTGTACACAATAGGATATGTCATATGCTCCAAAGTGTTTCGAGGAAGATACCAGAGTGATCAAGGTGTTGATCATAGGATAACGGTGAAGTACCTTTCATTAAGAATAAGGGCATGTTTCTCGTATGTGGAGGTAATGAAGAGATTGTTGTAAAGGGTTACATCACACATACTTCACCATTTATCTAGACCATTTTCAATCACAGTCAGGTTCTGTGAACGCACAAAATGGTGGCATGGCAAGTTCGAATTGTTCCAAGAAGGATACGATTGTAGATTCTACAATAGAGACTAAGTCTATTGCCACTTCAGAAGCGGCAAAGGAAGGCGTTTGGATCAAAGAGTTCTTTTGGAATTTTGTATGGTCCCAGGTGCACTTGTGCCAATGGAACACTATTGAGATAGTGGCACCATAGCCCAAGCTAAGGAGCCAAGGTCCAATTCAAACAGAGGAAAAGTCATTTCCACATAATTAGAGATTTTGTGGACCGTGGAGATGTAAAGCAATGTAATATTCAAACATGCCTGAATGTGTCAGATCCAGTGATGAAGCCTCTACCATGAGCAAAACATGAGCAACACCGGAATTCCATTGTTGTCAGGGAACTTATGTAAATAGATTATTGACTCTAGTAAAAGTGAGAGACTATGAGAAATATCAAATATGCCCTAGAGGCAATACTAAAGTGTTACTATGTTCCCATGTTCGTAATTAGTGTTTATATTTCTGTGCTATAATTACATTGTTCTTGAATATGAGATTCAAAAGAAAACTCAGTTGCATGTGTGGAAACATAAACACCAAATAGACCCTGGCCTTACCTCTAAGACTAGCTCATGTATTATGGATGATCATATTTTCCTTATCATAGGGCACTAGCAAAGTAACAAGGTTGTCGGCAATGATGAGAACACATTGTTGGCAGAACAATGGTGCTGGATAGACCCAGTTAATACTTGTGATATTGTGAGATCCCACGTCACTCTACTATCATTATTCTCATATAATATGTTACGTGTAGTTGTGTCCTTAGACCATGAGAATAATGCAGACCTTCATAATGGATGGTTACTTTGGGGTTGCCAAACATTTCACATAACTCGGAGATCATAAAGGTAGCTTACGGATACACCGGAAAAGTATGTCAAGGTGCTCAATGATTCAAGACTGGGATTTGCTCCTCCGAGATCGATAGGTATTCTCCAGGCCCACTCGGTATTACAATATCCATCATCGTTTGTCCAGACACAAGTATGATAGTGATCACGGTGATACCGGAATATGGAAATGACAAAAGGGAATGAAACCAACAAGGAAGATAGCTTGGTATAGTGACCAAAGAGTTGCTTAATTAGGATACCGATAAATGTCTTGCCTTGGATATTGTAACGTATCGCAAAGCAAAGGAATTTGTATGCGGAAACAAAAGGTTCACACAACAAATATCTTCGCGTATATGTGGAAATTATCATGGGTGTCTAGATCCATTGTTAATTATTGAATGAGGGGTATTCCGGGTCATGTCCACATATTACCGAACATGTAGGGTCATATGATTAACGACTAGTGGTTTTCAGGAGAACTAGGAGATCACAAGAGAATGAGAGAAGGGCAACAGAAGTGTTCTGAATGAACCCAAAAGTGTTTCAGGAGGTCCCATGAGTGTGTAGGTGATGCCAGGAGTATTTCCAAAGTGTTGAGGAAGGTCCTAAAAGGTTCCAAAAGCTTACAGAAGGTTCCATGAGTTCTGATGGATGTGTTGGGCTACACGACGTGCAACTATTGCGTAACTAAAATTTTACCCTGCCACATAAACTATCCAGGAGCATGCTAAGGAGATAGATCACAAGATTACCACTAGACGCCCATTCCTCATAGTGGAAGAAGTGTCGGATCATGCTAATGGAGCATGCTAATGGATGTGTTGCTAGAGTCCTCTCCACATGATCGTCGATCTCCCTCGAACAGCTCAGTTGCCTGATCCTTCAAACAAGATCACTGGAGTAGTACAAGCGCACTGCCTCTAATGGTATCCACACATACGAGCAAAACATCGGGCGATGAACTACTAGGTTCGATCACACAACTAAGGTCAATGGAGGTAGCTAGATGCAACACGAAGGAGATCCATGAAGTGAGCTAAGTGGAATTAGCTAGATGCAACATGGAGGTTCGACATCACTTCATGACACATGAGCAATCAATCACCAAAACTATTAGTTGTACCTCCAGTTCTGTGACAACCATCATGTGCTCAACACATGAGGCCCACTAGAACTCTTAAGCCCAAATTCTACTCGGCCCAGATCCAAGTTCAGGTCGGATCACATCCAGACTGTGAAGTTAGATCCGACCTCATGGGTTCCTTTCCTTGAGCGCATGCCTCCTTAGGTTCAAGTCAACTTGGTCACACATTGGATGTCACATGTTGTCACGCCCAAGATGCGACCCTATCCTAAAGGAACTCGAAGGTCCCACCAAGGATAGAAGCGCATCTTGAAGACGCTTTTGCAAGGTGGATATCATTACATCAACATTACATAATAGATGGGGATACATACAAAGCATACAAATGCCGCAAGAATACATCAATATACATGAGAACAACATCCGACTACGGATGAAACACAAACAGAAGCTCAAACGACATCCACCATGCTAGCCCAGGCTGCCGACCTGGAACCTATCCCTTGATCGAAGAAGAAGCAGAAGAAGAACTCCAAAACAAGTAACATCGCTCTCGCGTCATGATCATCGCAAAACTTGTACCTGCAACTGGTGTTGTAGTAATCTGTGAGCCACGAGGACTCAGCAATCCCATTACCATGGGTATCAAGACTAGCAAAGCTTAATGGGTATGGAAAGGATAAGTGGTGAGGTTGCAGCAGCGACTAAGCAAGATATGGTGGCTAACTTCCACAAATAAGAGCGAGAAGAGAAGCAATGGAACGGTCGTCAACTAATAATGATCAAGAAGTGATCCTGAACTCCTACTTATGTCAAACATAACCCAAAAAACCGTGTTCACTTCCCGGACTCCGCCGAAAAGAGACCATCACGGTTACACACGCGGTTGGTGCGTTTTAATTAAATCAAGTGTCAAGTTCTCTACAACCGGACATTAACAAATTCCCATCTGCCACATAACCGCGGGCACGGCTTTCGAAAGATAATACCCTACAGGGGTGTCCCAACTTAGCCCATTATAAGCTCTCACGGTCAACGAAGGATATTCCTTCTCCCGGGAAGACCCGATCAGCCTCGGAATCCCGGTTTACAAGACATTTCGACAATGGTAAAACAAGACCAGCAAAGCCGCCCGATGTGTCGACAATCCCAATAGGAGTCGCACGTACCTCGTTCTCAGGACACACCGGATAGGTCAAGCTACGAGTAAAACCAGCCCTCAAGTTGCCCCGAGGTGGCCCCGCAGGTTGCCCGGTTCGGACCAACACTTAGAGAAGCACTGGCCCGGGGGGGGTTAAAATAAAGATGACCCTCGGGATGCGCGACTCCCAATGGAAAAAAATAGGTGATAGGAAAATGGTAAAACCAATGTTGGGCCTTGCTGGAGGAGTTTTATTCAAAGCGAACTGTCAAGGGGGTCCCATAAATCACCCAACCGCGTAAGGACGCAAAATCAAGGAACATAACACCGGTATGACGGAAACTAGGGCGGCAAGAGTGGAACAAAACACCAGGCATAAGGCCGATCTTCCACCCTTTACCAAGTATATAGATGCATTAATTAAATAATAGAATATTGTGATATCCCAACATAAACACAATCCAACATGGAGCAATCTTCATCTTCACCTGCAACTAGCAGCACTATAAGAGGGGCTGAGCAAAGTGGTAACATAGCCAAACAACGGTTTGCTAGGAAGGGTGACAAAGGTTAGAGGTTCATGGCAATTTGGGAGGCTTGAAGAGCAAGTGATAGGTAGCGCAGCATAGCAATAGAACAAAGCAACTAGCATAGCAATGATAGTAATGAGATCCAAGGTGACGGTCATCTTGCCTGAAATCCCGCTAGGAAGAAGAACGAGTTCATGAAGAAGATGAAGTTACGAATACGAACGAATCCTCACGATCGCAACGAAACAGGAACTAACGAGAAGGAGCACAACCGGAAAGAGGCAAACAACATGGTAAACACTCAACACATAAACAAGACATGATGCTCAACCAAGTATGATGCATGACAAGACTACATGAAGCTACTCATGGCAAGATATGATGCATAAAAGAACAACACATCAAAGCAAGTTTAAATGAGGCTGGAAACAACCTATAACAATTCCGGTAAGTCCCCATATGCAAATTTCGAAATTGGTCCAGATCTGAATAAGCCTTATGTTCAAGTTGTTAAACAGCAAGTTAAGATGCACCAAGATGATCTACACGAAATTCTAGTCAAGTTACATATAAAGTTCATTAGATTCGGAGCTACGGCCTAGAAGATATGAGCAAAACAAGTTAAGCTTGGCATTGATGCAAAATGCAATCAAACATCAAGCAAACACAATAAAAACAAGGATGCAACAAGGTAATATTAAACTACATGCAAAACTAAGCAAGTTTCATATAGAGCATGCTCAAAACGGAGCAACGGTGCAACACATACACTCCAAACAAGATATAACAACAATCTGTCCGAAACAGCAACTAGGCATCTTGCAAACATCAAAATAATATGCTACAGCACCTCAACATGAAAACAAAAGGCATGGGCATGATTTAAAGGTAAAGCATGACAAGCCATGAACACTGAGCTATCTCCAGAAATCACTAGAACATGCTCCAAAGTACATGGCAAGATTACAAACAATAACAGTTTCACAGACTTGGCAGAAATCACTGGACATGGCAGAAATAACATCAGGTTGCTAAGTTTAGAGATATCAAACAACATGCTACAGGAATATATCATAGCAAACAAAGGCATGGAATGAATCTACTAATTTCATAGAACAAAAGTCCCTTACTGATCACGAGCCAAAAAGGCACAGAAGATATGATGGCACCCATGTAAACATAGCAAGTTTCATAAACAGATTCAGACTTGGCAGAAAAACTGAGCATGGCATAAACAGAATTATGAAGGCATCTGTGCGAGCTCAAATCACTCATCACAAAGCATTTCATGGCATGTGAAGGCATCCAACAGTAAGCTGGCGTAATTATGAAGCTAAGAATGTCAAGAGAAAGTTAATAGGGTGCATGGATCACTAGAAAAAATACATGTCAAATCTGAACTTCATGTTAACAGGCTGACAGCAACATTATTTAGCAATTTGAGAGCAAGTTTAAAACACGCTACGGCAGGCTATAAATGCAAACAAGGGCACGGATGTATAGCGCATAACATGTATAACAAAACATCCTTAGTGAATATCTCTAGATTAGGCATAGAACTCATGGTGATAGCAGGTTTACATGGCATGACAATGTTACAGCTACAGACTTGGCAGAAATTACTAAGTCACAGAAATCAGCAACATCACGGAGGCTACTTTGCATGCTTGTGCTAGTCACCACATAAATCAAAAAAATACAAGACAAGAACCTCCGTAAATATGGCATGATCTAGTTGAAAACACATGTAGACATCAAGCTCATAGGATGCACACAAAAAATGCAATGAAAAAGACAAATCACCAAGTTATAACAGTCTCAGCAGGTTAACATCATATAGCACTCTTGCAACGATGAATAGGGAATCAAGATGAACTCAAACAAGCATGGAAGAATAGAATGAAGTAAAGATCATCTCATGATGAACATTTTGACATATGATGCACGCAAAATGGAGTAGTACACACAAAGTTATGGCAGGTCAAAGTATGCAACATGCTGATAAAAAACCTGGGACTTGGAGAAAATTATACCCCTCGGAAAACGTGGACGGGACGGTGCGGGACGGAGGGATCCGGGCGCGGGATGACGCGTTTGGTTGGAGGATGGGTGGATCTGGTCCACCCGGCCAGATTCAGATCGGGGACGGGTCCAGGTCCGGCGACGGCGGCTCGCCGGAGGCCGGTGACGACGGGCGGGAGGCGAGGCGGCGGAGGGCGTGGCGGCGACCGGGCGGCCAGGGGCGGCGCCAGCACGGCGGACGCGGAGGCGGGGACCGGCGGAGGCGGGGCTCGGCGAGGCGGCGGTCGCCGACGATGGGAGGAGGCGGCGCCCTGGCGGCGGGGTCGCGGAGGCGGCGGAGGAGCACGTCGCCGGCGGCGGCGCTAGGGCAACGGGCGTGGGGGCGCGGGATCGGGCCCGGGGCGGGCTCCCCGTGGGCCTGGCGGGCCTGCGGTGGAGGGAGGCGGCGGCGGAACACGTGGCAGCACGGGGTTGGTCCGGGGCGGCGGCTGGACGCGTCCGGCGGCGACGGACGTGTCCGGCGCGGAGAGGGGAGGTGGATCTAGGGTTAGGGCTGCGATTTTGGGTGGGGGAGGTGTTTATATAGGTAAAGGGAGCTAGGAGAGTCCAAATGGGGTGTGGTTTTCGCCCACACAATCGTGATCGAACGACCGAGAGCATGGAGGGGCTTTTGCTGGGTTAGTGGGCTGAGGTGGAGGGATGCTGGGCTACAAAGAGAGAGGGGTTTCGGGCTACGCGGTTAATCGTTGGGGCATCAAACGACCTCCAAATGGAACGAAATTTGACGGGCGGTCTACCGGTGCTATACCAAGGCCACTCGACAAATCTCGGCCCATTCCGAGAGCGTTTTTCTCCCGCTCACGAAACAAGGTCTGAGAGCGGCGACGGGCGCGTGTGGGAGTGTCGGATCGCGAAACGGACAACGCGGAAAAAGACCGGATGCAAGTTTTGAAAAACATGCAGATGAAATGCAGATGATGACATGGCAAAATGCAACACGCAAGCAAATGACATGGAAACAACGACGAATAACTGGAAGACACCTGGCGCATCGGATCCGGGGCGTTACAACACTCCTCCACTAGCAAGAGATCTCGTCCCGAGATCTTAGGACCGAGACGGAAGGAAAAAGGGATGAGGTGAAATAAGAACAAAACAGTGAGGATGAATAAAGTCAAGAACACTCGAGTAGGAAAGAGGAATGTTGAATGAGATAAGAAGCAAAAGCTCAAGGAATAAGGCTGAATTTGAAACCACTCCGGTTAGGACAAGATAGAAAAGGAATAATAACGAAGGAATTTATGCAGCACTCCGGCTGAACAAGGAAAGAATATAACATGAACTTGAGAAATGGAACGATACTTGAGTTGAGGAACAACACAAAACCTCCGGAAGACTTGAAAGAGTGGAATGAGAAGAACGGGGAAGAAGATGAAAACTTCTACCATGAATGAAATAGAGAGCATCCTTAGAAGGAAACATTGAACGGAGCTGTTGGAAATTCAACAACAAAAGAATAAGCTTGTTGTGGACTTATGGATAACATCTCAAAATTATGAGGTGGTAACCTACTACAAGCGGAAAAGATTGAAAAGCTGAGAAGAACGAGGAAATGCAAAACTCCACTTCAGAAGAATAAGGAGAATTAGTTGCACTTCAAGACGCAAGAAGAAAAGATACTAGAACTCCTT
This sequence comes from Aegilops tauschii subsp. strangulata, assembly GCF_002575655.3. Classification (NCBI taxonomy): domain Eukaryota; kingdom Viridiplantae; phylum Streptophyta; class Magnoliopsida; order Poales; family Poaceae; genus Aegilops; species Aegilops tauschii. Next base: position 279,694,773 of record NC_053037.3, read on the forward strand.
GAGCAAGAATCTTGATGAACACTTGAAGAATGACTTAAATCATGACGAGCCACTGTGATGAACTCCGGTAACAAAAGAATGACGAGATAAAATTGAAGGATGAAAGGGATAAGATTAAATCCTTGCGATGATTTGGATGGAGGTTCGCGACGAAATCGGCGAGAAGCTTGGAACTCCGGAAAAGAAAAGATGAGAACACTTTGAACCGAGAATGTGATAAGATGAACAATCTCCGAAAAGAAGAGATAAAACCACTTGAAGAAAGAAGAATAAGGATTAGGTTATGCTTATCCTCCACCAATTAAATTGATGAGAAGCAATGGGTTTGCATACTACTTATTCTCGTTGGAAAAATTAAGGGGGGATATAGCGCAAAACTTGAGAAAGTCTTCGTGAACCACCGGTAGGATTGGAAAGAACGAATGAATTGATATGATAACAACAGAAAGAATCTTGAACGAGCCACCGTAGGAATTGAAACGAATGACGAAAAGAGAAATGAATTACCAGAAAGAATTAGAAAAGCACGAAGATACTTGAGGGAATTTGATACCACGGAATGAAGAGGTCTCGAATTGATTAAAGATTACTTGAACAAAGCACCGGAAGAATATTGAGACGAATGAAAAGGCATGAATATAGAATAATCGGAGAACGGATTTGAAACTTAGAACGAAGAAATATTCTGAAATGGAGGCCTCCGGATAATTGAGACGGAAAACAACTCCTGAAATACTCCGGATGGGTGAAAATAATTGCACGACTTAAAACGATATGAGCGGATAACATCAAGCTAGCGACATGAATCTTCGGGAGAACAGACAAGATTTAAGAGAAACTCTTGTTCGGTCTTCAAATGTTGAGAATGACGACGAGAAACAAGACCAAAATTGTTGAGATACTCCGGGAGAATGAAAAGCGAAGAGGTAGAGTCAACAACGAAAATAATTTGAAATTGATCTTGGAAAAGCGTCTGACTGATGAAATTCATACTTACATCAAACTTCGAAAAGGATTTGAGAATAACTCCGGGAAACTTAGAAGAGTCAGGTAAGATCCTGGGAAAGACCTGTGGGTTAGGGCCCACTAAAAAGAAACACCATTGAAAAAGATTGTTGCAGAGATAGATGATGCACCGAAACAATTGAAATATTTGAATGAGGTGACAACCTCGAATTAATTCAAACACAGCCGAATCTCCTGAGATGTCTTGAGCACTCCGGAAGGATAAACTGGCGAGAGGCGAACGGGCAAGGAAAACACTTGATCCAAGGAAAAGAATATGATCAACCCGAAAAAAACTTGAATTGAATCCACCGGAAAGAAAAGAGATGAAGAATGTCAAACGAGACGAGAATTCACCGGTTGAAATGATTGAGGGAAGACTGGAGAGGCTCCGTACGAATGAAATTGATGCTCAAAAGAGACTCAGACTCCGGGAAGAAGAGGGTGGGAGGGCGGGAAAAATAAAGGCAACTTGGAAGGTAGAACCGACGAATAACTTCAATAGAAAAACACAAGTTGAGATAATTGAGGAAAGAATGCAAAGGCTTCGCACGAGTAGAATGGATACTCGATATCGGACTCCGATTCCGAGAAGAAAAAGGGTGGGCGGGTGGGAAAAACAAGGACAACTTCGGACAGAGAAACAACTTCGTTGAGAGAGAACTGAGGATTGAACTTCCCAAAAGATGAAGAGGCTCGAGTCAACTGGACGAGAAATGCACCGGATGAAAAGAGCTGAGAACCAACGATCGGAAAACCAACTGCGTGATCCTAAAGAAAATTTGAAGGGTAAGAGAAGTAATTCAAAACACCTACGTCAAGATTCCTCACCAGAGCGACGAAGGGGCTGAGGAGTAAAAAGAATTCCTACTCTCCGATATAACTAGACTCCGAAATAGTTTTCTTCTAGACTCAACAACGGCCAAACTACACGATCAATCAAGGGGGCTCCTAGGGTCGGTCGAGGCTCTGATACCAACTTGTCACGCCCAAGATGCGACCCTATCCTAAAGGAACTCGAAGGTCCCACCAAGGATAGAAGCGCATCTTGAAGACGCTTTTGCAAGGTGGATATCATTACATCAACATTACATAATAGATGGGGATACATACAAAGCATACAAATGCCGCAAGAATACATCAATATACATGAGAACAACATCCGACTACGGATGAAACACAAATAGAAGCTCAAACGACATCCACCCTGCTAGCCCAGGCTGCCGACCTGGAACCTATCCCCTGATCGAAGAAGAAGCAGAAGAAGAACTCCAAAACAAGTAACATCGCTCTCGCGTCATGATCATCGCAAAACCTGTACCTGCAACTGGTGTTGTAGTAAGCTGTGAGCCACGAGGACTCAGCAATCCCATTACCATGGGTATCAAGACTAGCAAAGCTTAATGGGTATCGAAAGGATAAGTGGTGAGGTTGCAGCAGCGACTAAGCAAGATATGGTGGCTAACTTACGCAAATAAGAGCGAGAAGAGAAGCAATGGAACGGTCGTCAACTAATAATGATCAAGAAGTGATCCTGAACTCCTACTTACGTCAAACATAACCCAAAAACCGTGTTCACTTCCCGGACTCCGCCGAAAAGAGACCATCACGGTTACACACGTGGTTGATGCGTTTTAATTAAATCAAGTGTCAAGTTCTCTACAACCGGACATTAACCAATTCCCATCTGCCACATAACCGCGGGCACGGCTTTCGAAAGATAATACCCTGCAGGGGTGTCCCAACTTAGCCCGTTATAAGCTCTCACGGTCAACGAAGGATATTCCTTCTCCCGGGAAGACCCGATCAGCCTCGGAATCCCGGTTTACAAGACATTTCGACAATGGTAAAACAAGACCAGCAAAGCCGCCCGATGTGTCGACAATCCCGATAGGAGTCGCACGTACCTCGTTCTCAGGACACACCGGATAGGTCAAGCTACGAGTAAAACCAGCCCTCAAGTTGCCTCGAGGTGGCCCCGCAGGTTGCCCGGTTCGGACCAACACTTAGAGAAGCACTGGCCCGGGGGGGGTTAAAATAAAGATGACTACTTGAATCTTTCTAGGGATTGTGGTGGACAACTATCATTCTCTGCTGAGCAACGGCTTCTTTGAGGATGCTTGCACTTGGTATTACCGCTGATGCCATTGGTGAGATGGTCCGGATGAGGGAGGGCACATGCCTAAAGACCACTATGAGGTTTGTCGCACCATGGTGCAGGTGTTTAGAGTAGAGCATCTAAGAGAACCAAATGTGCAGGATGTAGAAAGTTTGTTGGCTATTGGAGAGGCAAGAGGTTTTCCATGTGTGCTCGGTTCAATTAATTGCATGCATTGGCAATGGAAGTACTGTTGTCGGTGTCAAAATCGGCGGATCTCGGGTAGGGGGTCTCAAACTATGGACCTTGGATCGATGGGGAATAGTAGACGTGGGACATGATGTTTACCCAGGTTCGAGCCCTCTCAAAGAGGTAAAACCCTACGTCCTGCTTGATTATATTGCTTGTGGGTTACAGAGTAGATCTACCACAAGATCAGACGAACTAAACCCTAACTAGTAGGATGGTGATTGTTCTTCTAGCCTCTACGGCCTAAGCCACCCGGTTATATAGACACCGGGGGTGCTAGGGTTTACAGATAGTTGGTTACATCAAGGAAACTCTAGATCTCCCATCTTGACATGGGGTGCGCACCAAGGCACAAAAGGTCTCCGGTCCTGATATAATGCGGCCCACCAATCCGGCCCATGTGAGACAGGCTGGCATCCCGAGGACCCCCTAATCCAGGACTCCCTCAGTAGCCCTTGAACTAGCCTTCAACGTCGTCTTCGTATTATCCCCGTGACCGCGTAGTCTGGCTTGTAGGCGAGTTCCCTTTCTTCGCAATATTCGGAACTATCCTTCTCCAGTTAAGCCCTTAGAAAGGCTTGATCTTAACATGGCCATACGTCAAACCGTATCTGGGTTTTGAACCATAATTTTACTTAGCCTTGAAGGTCAATCGTTCGAGTGTGAACAATATCCTTGACTGACAACTTTTGGCGAGGGGTCGCGTTCGGTCATAAACATGAAGACTCGATGTGCGGCTCGAAGCGGCCCCTTCAATGACACGTCTCATCTAGGCGGAGATCGTGTTCTGTTTTTAAGGGATTTGATCAAGGATCCCCCACATCTACCCGCGCGTGATGCTTCAGATATATCGGGAGGTGGCAAGGCCAACGACGCATTTAAAGGACTCCTGGTATCTTGGCTGCTTATAAAAAGGAAACAACCACAGTTATCCCCGTACGCCTTTCTTCTTCCTTTCGCCGCATTTCTCCTGGTCCACAAAGCTCAAGTGCCCTGTCTCAACTTTTCTCCAAAGCTCCACTCCCCGTACTTGGCGATGGCGGGATCTGCCGCAGTGTAACGCCCACGATGCGGCTATATCTCCCACGTGCCGAGGCACGACTTAGAGGCATAACCACATTGTGGTTTTGTCGCAAGAAGGGTCATCTTCACACAATCCCATGTAATGAACATGAAAGGGATAAAGAGAGTTGGCTTACAATCGCCACTTCACACAATACTTAAAGTAAATCATACATCATTCAGAGTACACACATAGACCGACTACGGTCAAATCCAAAATAAAAAGGAAGATAACCCCAAATGCTAGATCCCTGATCATCCCAACTGGGCTCCACTACTAATCATCAGGAACCAAACATAGCAATGACCAAGGTCCTCGTCGAACTCCCACTTGAGCTCAGTTGCGTCACCTGCACTGGTATCACCGGCACCTGCAACTGTTTTGGTAGTATCTGTGAGTCACGAGGACTCAGCAATCTCAAAACCCACGAGATCAAGACTATTTAAGCTTATGGGTAGGAAAGGGGTAATGGGGTGGAGCTGCAGCAAGCACTAAGCATATATGGTGGCTAACATACGCAAATAAGAGCGAGAAGAGAAGCAACGCAACGGTCGAGAAGCTAGAAGTGATCAAGAAGTGATCCTGAAACTACTTACGTTCATACATAACCCATACCGTGTTCACTTCCCGGACTCCGCCGAAAAGAGACCATCACGGCTACACACGCGGATGATGCATTTTAGTTAAGTCAAGTGTAAAGTTCTCTACAACCGGACATTAACAAATTCCCATCTGCCACATAACATCGGGAACGGCTTTCGAAAGTTTATACCCTGCAGGGGTGTCCCATCTTAGTCCATCACAAGCTCTCACGATCAACGAAGGATATTCCTTCTCCCAGAAAGACCCGATTAGTCTCGGAATCCCGGTTACAAGACATTTCGACAATGGTAAAACAAGACCAGCAAGACCGCCCGAATGTGCCAACAAATCCTGATAGGAGCTGCACATATCTCGCTCTCAGGGCACACCGGATGAGACATCCTACGAGTAAAACCAGCCCTCAAGTTCCCCTGAGGTGGCCCCGCAGTCTACTCAGTTCGGACCAACACTTAGAGAAGCACTGGCCCGGGGGGGTTAAAATAAAGATGACCCTCGGGTTAATTACTCCCAAGGGAAAGGTTATAGGTTGTTAGGAAAATGTAAAACCAAGGTTGGGCCTTGCTGGAGGAGTTTTATTCAAAGTGAACTGTCAAGGGGGTCCCATAACCCCAATCGCGTTAGGAACGCAAAATCAAGGAACATAACACCGGTATGACGGAAACTAGGGCGGCAAGAGTGGAACAAAACACCAGGCATAAGGCCGAGCCTTCCACCCTTTACCAAGTATATAGATGCATTAATTAAATAAGAGATATTGTGATATCCCAAAATCATCATGTTCCAACATGGAGCAAACTTCAACTTCACCTGCAACTAACAACGCCATAAGAGGGGCTGAGCAAAGCGGTAACATAGCCAAACAACGGTTTGCTAGGAAGGTGGGTTAGAGGCTTGACATGGCAATATGGGAGGCATGATAAACAAGTGGTAGGTAGCGCAACATAGCAATAGAACGAACAACTAGCAAGCAAAGATAGAAGTGATATCAAGGGTAATGGTCATCTTGCCTGAGATCCCGCAAGGAAGAAGAACGAGTCCATGAAGTAGACGAACCAACGTAGTCGAACGGATCCTCACAATCGCAACATTACCAGAACTATCGAGAAGGAGCACAACCGGAAAAGAAGCAAACAACATGGTAAACACACAAGCATAAACATGGAATGATGCACAACCAAGTATGATGCATGTCCGGTTTAATGATTCATGGCATGGCAAAGTGCAACACACAACACTACAAATTAAGTGGGGCTCAATATGCAACGAGTTGCATATTGACAAAACTTCACAACAATTATTTAGTTCTCTCCCGTTTGAACTACTCAACAATATGAAATGTTGGTTAACATGGCAAGAGGTGAGGCATAAGTAAACTAGCTATCTAGGCAAGTTTAAATGAGGCCGGAAACAACAAACAACAATTCCGGAAAATCCTCATATGCATATTTCAAATTTTGTACTGTTCTGTCCTAAACCATATTTTAGAGTAGTTAAACAGAAAAATAAAGTGCACCAAGTTAATCTATGCATTTTTCTAAGAAAGTTACATATATAATTTATTTAATTCGGAGCTACGGTTATTTAGATATGAAATAAAACATTTTAGCAAATTATTTAAGCTAACTTAAACAAACAGCAAGTTTAAACATTTTAAACATGGATGAAAGTGGCATATTATGAAACTAGACAGAAATATAAGTATTTTCCATATATGAATTTTTTACATATGATGCATAGTTCATGAGTTATTGTATGCATGCGGTTAGAGGTTTTTTTTTGTAAAACTACAAAACCCTGGATAATGAGCAAATGCGCAGATCTGAAAAAAATGTACGCGGGCCGAATCTGGCTGGCCCGATAGTGTACTGGAGAGGGACTGGAGGGGGCTGCTCACATCGGGCTTGACTGGGCCGGCTCGGATCTGGAAGGAAGCAGGCCGGCTTGGCGTAGGGGGGGACGGATGTGGCGAGGCGACTGGTCAATGCGGGCATGACCCGTTGTGCTCCGGCTTGGCGTAGGGGGGGGACGGATGTGGCGAGGCGACTGGTCAACGCGGGCATGACCCGTTGTGCTCTGTCGCTCGAAGCAGGGGATGCAGCGGCGGCTTGGCATGGCTCGATGCAGGAGCAAGGCAGCGGCGACGCTGCTCCTGCGGCTTTGGCGGGCGCCTGCGGCAGTTCCCCGGAGACGACGGCAGGGAGACACAGAGGAGGCTAGGAGGTCGCAGGGTAGGCCGGCGAGGTCGGGGAACTTGGCGCGGCAGCGGCGAAGGCGAGGGCGACCGGAACCCTGGGCGAAGGAAGCAGAGGACGAAGGTGGAATTGGCGCGAGTTCCGGGCGACGGGGCGTGATGCAGGGGAGGCAGACGAGGTGGACTTGGCAGCGACAGCGCTTCGGGCGAACTCCGCTCGTTACCTCCAAGAGAAGAAAATGAACGAGAGAGAGATCGAGATGTGAGAGGAGGAGAAAAGCAAAACTGAGGAAGGAAGGGAGAGGAAGACGACGAGGGGTCCTGATCGCTGCTGTTGCACGCCGGCAACGGCTGGCGATAGTCGGACATGGCGGCAGGGTGGCCATGGGAGGAGCTTGGCGGCGCAGGGCTTCGCGGCTGCGAGCTCCTGGACATGGGAGGAGGTGGCCATCGGGGATGGGTAGAAGGAGGCTGCGGCACGGGGTTGGTCCTGCTGGTGGTGCTAGACGGCGGAGGGAGCTCCGGTGGTGCTGCTTCTTGAGGCGGTGCGTGGGAAGCACAGGAGGTTGCAGGCTCGGGCGTGGAATGGATCGAGGGGAAGGTGGAGGCTGGTTGGGTGGAACTAGCAGGGGAGATCCCGAGGGGATTTGGTGGATTGGCGGCGGCGGCGGTGGGTGGATGGGACTGGAGGCCTAGGTTTTAGAGATTTGTCTACGGTTGTCCATTATATATAAGGAAGTTGATTTGGGTAGGGGCATTTTGGTCCCTTTGATCGTAATCGGACGGTCCTGGAAAATTAGGTTAGGAAGTCCAACCAATGAACCGAAGATGTTTTAGAGATGTTCGGAGATGATCCGAATCCAACGGTGACGACTCCCCGTGTCGGGTTCGGGACATCTTTCGAACGTGCGCGAGAGGTTTGGGCACTGTACAGAGAGACTCCGGTTTAGGCTAGAGGGAAAAGGAAGAACAAGGTTGGTCTCGGAACGGTCAACAAAAGCAAGGGGGGGCGCGGCAACTACAAGCGGATGCAAGTTTTAAAAACAATGACGGCAACGAGTGCCGATGCAATGCGGATGATGCCATGATGAAATGCAACAAACAAATAAAACACGCGGCAACAAAGAAAACCAAGGAAGTCATCTGGAGCGTCGGTCTCGGGGCGTCACAACACTCCTCCACTTACAAGAGATCTCGTCCCGAGATCTAAGGATGGCACCGGAGAGAAACGGAAGAAGAAAGAGGTAAAACTAAGTTGCTTCTATGACAAACGAATGAAACCAACAAACCTTGGAAGATTGAAACTTGAAGAATTGACATGACGGAGATAATGAAATTGAAACACTCTGTTAGACTAGAGGAACAAGGAATACGACGAGAACAAAGAGGCTGAAGGAATAAGATAGATATTGAAACCACTCCGGTTAAAACAAGATAGGGAAGGAATAAGAATGATCTAATTTGGGCAGCACTCCAACTGAAAAGAGATGCAAGACTTGATAAGATGAAAAGAACTTAAGCAGAGGACACAACACTCCGTTAAATGGATAAGCACAAGAAGAACACGATCCTCACAATTCCAGATGATGAGTGAGAAGAGCAACATCACGATGCCTCCGGGAGAAAGAATAGAAGATAGATCATTGGAATAAAAGAATGGAGAAGAAAATGGCAACTTCTTCCAGAAATGATCTTGGAAAGCACCCTTCCAAGAAGGTTATAACGGAGTTGTTGGAAAACCAACAACGAAACGAATAAGCTTGTAGTGGACTTATGGAAAACTTCTCAAAATTAAGGCGAAATTCTGCCACTACGGAAACAATAGATTGGATTGATATCAGCAAGGAGATGAGAAACTTATTTCACCGGGAGGATAAATGAAGAACTTGGGTCATTTATAAGCACCATAAATAGCAACAATCATTAGGGAAGGCTTTAGGTGAAATATACCCCAAGATAACTCCAATGAAGAGATTGATGGGTTACAAAGGATCTCCTGAAGGAAGAGGAAAAGATGGGTTTAAATATCTCATTCTTAACAACTTGCGAATCATGAAACATGAAGGAAATTGTCAAGAATGACATAACACCATCTCAAAAGATAAGGTAGAAAGAATTGCACTTGAAATGCAAGAAGAGGAATACTTGATCTCCTCAAAACAAAACATGTGTTGAGCACCATGTTTAATTTTTGAGTATAGCTTGGCGGATCATAACTTTGAGAGAAATCTTGAAGAACAAATGACGAATTAAAAGAATCCTTGACGAACCACCATGTAGAGCCTCCATGAAGAACTCTGGTAATAAAAGGATGATAGAAAGAAAGAGAAGTTGAAAACACAAGGTGAAGCCTTGCAATGATTTAGATGGAGGTTCGCGACGAGATAATGCGGAAAACATGGAACTCCAGAAAATAAAAGATGAAGCACCTCGCACCGAGAAAAATGACATGATGAACAACTCCGGAAAGAAGAAACTAGATCACTTGGATGATCAAAAATAAGAATTACATTATGCATATCCTTCACCAATTTAAATTGATGATAAGTAACGGATTTGGCATACTACTTATTCTCGTAGAAAGGATTGAGAGAGATATAGCGTAAGCTTGAGAAGGTCTTCAGCGAACCACCGGTAGGATTGAAACAACGATTAAATTGATATGATATCAAAAGAGAATCTTAAACGAACCACCGTAAGAACTGAAAATGAAAGTAGCAAAGGCACAATTCACCGGCAAGAATTGGAAAACAAATGAAGATACTTGAGAGATTTTAGATACAAGTGAACGAATAGATCACGAGCTGATTAGAGAATACTTGAATGATGCACTGGTAAGATTTGGAGAGCGAGAGCTGAAAACTGAGAATGAATAAACCCGAAATGATGGCCTTCGTAGGAATAAAATGGAAAGAACTCACGAAATGCTCCGGGTGGTAAGAAAAGAATTTTCACAATCAAAAACAATTATGAGGATGGCATGAAGCTAGAACCCTGAATCTTTAAAAGAACGAACAGGATTTAGAGGAAAACTCTTCTTCAGACTTCAAAAGCTAAGAATGGCGACGAGAAACACCACCATGAATTGTTGAGGCACTCCCGTATGACAATTAGAAAGATTGAATGAACGATTAAAAGAATTTGAAAGATCTTGGAGGAAGACATTTGACTGATGATAATTCATTCTTACGTCAAACTTTGAAATGAATTTGGGAATAGCTCCGGGAAATTTAGAAGAGTCAGGTAAGATCCTGGGAAAAGACATGTGGGTTAGGGCCCACTCAAAAGAAACACCGTTGGAAAAGATTGCATAGGAAGCGATAATGCACCGGTTGATTTGAATGGCTTGTATGAGATAACAACCTCAAAATACCTTGAACGGATTGAGAATGGAAACGAATCTTTGAGATATCTTCAGCGCTTCGGAACAAATGAATAGCAAGAGGTGAATGATTAAGAGGTGCACCGACATGAGAAAGCATGTGAACCAATGAAAATGATATGATCAACACCGAAAGCTTGAATTGAAACCACCGAAGAAGAAAAGAGAATGGAGAATGATAAATTTGAAACTTCGTTAGTATCTTCCCGAGAATCACCGGATAAGAACATTGACGGAAAAGAATGGAGAGATTTCCCATCAATAAAAGTATACTTGGTTAAGAAATCTGAGTCCTTAAAGAAAAAGGGTGGGATGGCGGGAAAACAAAGGCAGCTTGGGGTAGATGGAATGGATACCGTTGAGAAAAAAATTAGAATGATCTCGCGAATGGGAAGAATGATAGGATTAGCCTGGAGAGAAGCACGCCGGTTGGAAAAGAATTGACATGACAATCTCGATGATAAAAAAGGATTAGCATCCACATAGAAATATGAGAACACCATTTAGGGAAGGTATGGAATCAACACTGGACATTCAAGCAACTCGAATACCACAAACCAAAACAAAACAAAGGATTTGGCTTGCAGGATAAGCCGGAACAAACACATATGATGGAGATTTACCCAATCCCATATCATGCATCTGTCGGAAAGATATTCTAGGAGCTACTTGAATTCCCACCTATAAACTCCCGAAACTTTCTGGTTATGCAATCTGGTGTTGGAGATATAGGGGAAGCAATATATCTCACCCAAACTAACAATCCCTACATCCAGTTGTATCCATCCGTCAACACATAACCAAGAAAACTCCGGAAATCGTGTACCTCAACCTTCGAAAAGCATCCGTTATACAAGCTACGGCAATACTCCCGAACTCCCACCCCAGTACTGGGTGGCGTCGAGGTTATTTCACCACTGGCTGCATAAAAGAGATTTTTGATGTCGGCGAAACTCAGGTATTCCAGAACTGCAACGATAAAATTGTGACGACAACACCTCGGAGCTCAACTCCTCGGGACACTGCCACAACCCCTAAATGTCAGGAGGCACCAAGAACAATGTTCTCGTGACAAGAATATTAGAACGATCCCAAGATACCCGCGTGATCCTAAAAACATTTTAGTGAAATTTGAGGAGAGAAAAGACAAAACATCTACGTCAGGAGGCCTCACCAGAGCGCGAAGGGACTGAGGAGTAAAGAGAATCCTACTCTCCGATATATATAATCCTAAGGCTCAAAACATTTTGATTCTAGACTCAACAACGTCAGCGATTCGATCAAGCAGGGGGCTCCTAAGTCGGGGATGGCTCTGATTACCAACTTGTAACGCCCACGATGCGGCTATATCTCTGACGTGTCGAGGCACGACTTAGAGGCATAACCGCATTGTGGTTTTGCTGCAAGAAGGGTCATCTTCACACAATCCCATGTAATGAACAAGAAAGGGATAAGGAGAGTTGTCTTGCAATCGCCACTTCACACAATACCTAAAGTAAATCATACATCATTAAGAGTACACACATAAACCGACTATGGTCAAATCCAAAAGAAAAAGGAAGATAACCCCAAATGCTAGATCCCCGATCGTCCCAACTGGGCTCCACTACTAATCATCAGGAAACGAAACATAGCAACGACCAAGGTCCTCGTCGAACTCCCACTTGAGCTCGGTTGCGTCACCTGCACTGGTATCACCGGCACTTGCAACTGTTTTGGTAGTATCTGTGAGTCACGAGGACTCAGCAATCTCAAAACCCACGAGATCAAGACTATTTAAACTTATGGGTAGGAAAGGGGTAATGGGGTGGAGCTGCAGCAAGCACTAAGCATATATGGTGGCTAACATACGCAAATAAGAGCGAGAAGAGAAGCAACTCAACGGTCGAGAAGCTAGAAGTGATCAAGAAGTGATCCTGAAACTACTTACATTCATACATAACCCAAACTTTGTTCACTTCCCAGACTCCCCCGAAAAGAGACCATCATGGCTACACACGCGGTTGATGCATTTTAATTAAGTCAAGTGTCAAGTTCTCTACAACCGGACATTAACAAATTCCCATCTGCCACATAATCACGGGCATGGCTTTCGAAAGTTTATACCCTGCAGGGGTGTCCCAACTTAGCCCATCACGAGCTCTCATGATCAATGAAGGATATTCCTTCTCTCGGAAAGACCCAATCAGTCTCGGAATCCTGGTTACAAGACATTTCGACAATGGTAAAACAAGACCAGCAAGACCGCCCGAATGTGCCGACAAATCCTGATAGGAGCTGCACATATCTCGTTCTCAGGGCACACCGGATGAGACATCCTACGAGTAAAACCATCCCTCAAGTTTCCCCGAGGTGGCCCCGCAGTCTACTCAGTTCGGACCAACACTTAGAGAAGCACTGGCCCGGGGGGGTTAAAATAAAGATGACCCTCGGGTTAATTACTCCCAAGGGAAAGGTTATAGGTTGTTGGGCAAATGTAAAACCAAGGTTGGGCCTTGCTGGAGGCGTTTTATTCAAAGCGAACTGTCAAGGAGGTCCCATAACCCCAACCGCGTTAGGAACGCAAAATCAAGGAGCATAACACCGGTATGACGGAAACTAGGGCGGCAAGAGTGGAACAAAACACCAGGCATAAGGCCGAGCCTTTCACCCTTTACCAAGTTTATAGATGCATTAATTAAATAAGAGATATTGTGATATCCCAAAATCATCATGTTCCAACATGGAGCAAATTTCAACTTCACCTGCAACTAACAACGCTATAAGAGGGGCTGAGCAAAGCGGTAACATAGCCAAACAACGGTTTGCTAGGAAGGTGGGTTAGAGGCTTGACATGACAATATGGGAGGCATGATAAACAAGTGGTAGGTAGCGCAACATAGCAATAGAACGAACAACTAGTAAGCAATGATAGAAGTGATATCAAGGGTAATGGTCATCTTGCCTGAGATCCCGCAAGGAAGAAGAACGAGTCCATGAAGTAGACGAACCAACGTAGTCGAACGGATCCTCACAATCGCAACATTACCAGAACTATCGAGAAGGAGCACAACCGGAAAGAAGCAAACAACATGGTAAACACACAAGCATAAACATGGCATGATGCACAACCAAGTATGATGCATGTCCGGTTTAATGATTCATGGCATGGCAAAGTGCAACAAACAACACTACAAATTAAGTGGGGCTCAATATGCAACGAGTTGCATATTGACAAAACTTCACAATAATTATTTAGTTCTCTCCCGTTTGAACTACTTAACAATATTAAATGTTGGTTAACATGGCAAGAGGTGAGGCATAAGTAAACTAGCTATCTAGGCAAGTGTAAATGAGGCCGGAAACAACAAACAACAATTCCGGAAAATCCTCATATGCATATTTCGAATTTGGTACTGTTCTTCCCTAAACCATATTTTAGAATAGTTAAACAGAAAAATAAAGTGCACCAAGTTAATCTATGCATTTTTCTAAGCAAGTTACATACATAATTTATTTAATTCGGAGCTACGGTTATTTAGTTATGAAATAAAACATTTTAGCAAGTTATTTCAGCAAACTTAAACAAACAGCAAGTTTAAACATTTTAAACATGGATGAAAGAGGCATATTATGAAACTAGACAGAAATCTAAGCATTTTTCATATATGGTGTTTTTACATATGATGCATAGTTCATGAGTTATTGTATGCATGCAGTTAGACGGTTTTTCTGTAAATTTGCAAAACCCTGGATAATGAGCAAATTCGTAGATCTGGAAAACAAACGTACGCGGGCCGAATCTGGCTGGCCTGATAGTGTGCAGGAAAGGGATTGGAGGGGGCTGCTCACATCGGGCTTGACTAGGTTGGCTCGGATCTGGAAGGAAGAAGGCCGGCTTGGCGTAGCTGGGGGGGGACGGATCTGGCGAGGCGACTGGTTAACGCGGGCATGACCGGTTGTGCTCTATCGCTCAAAGCAGGGGATGCAGCGGCGGCTTGGCGCGGCTCGATGCAGGAGCAAGGTAGCGGCGACGCTGCTCCTGTGGCTTTGGCGGGCGCCTGCGGCAGTTCGCCGGAGACGACGGCAGGGAGGCGCAGAGGAGGCGAGGAGGTCGCAGGGTAGGCCGGCGAGGCAGGGGAACTTGGCGCGGCAGTGGCGAAGGCGAGGGCGACCGAAACCCGGGCGAAGGAAGCAGAGGACGAAGGCGGAATTGGCGCGAGGTCTAGGCGACGGGGCGTGATGCAGGGGAGGCAGACGAGGTGGACTTGGCAGCGACAACGCTTCGGGCGAACTCCGCTCGTTCCCTGCCAGAAAAGAAAATGAACGAGAGAGAGAGATCGAGATGTGAGAGGAGGAGAAAAGCAAAACTAAGGAAGGAAGGGAGAGGAAGATGACGAGGGGTCCTGATGGCTGCTGCTGCACGCCGGCAACAGCTGGCGGTAGTCGTACATGGCGGCGGGGCGGCCATGGGAGGAGCTTGGCGGCGCGAGGCTTCGCGGCTGCGAGCTCCTGGACATGGGAGGAGGTGGCCATCGGGGATGGGGAAAAGGAGGCTGCGGCGTGGGGCTGGTCCTGTTGGTGGTGCTAGACGGAGGAGGGAGCTCCGATGGTGCTGCTTCTTGCGGCAGCGCGCGGGAAGCATAGGAGCTTGCGGGCTCGGGCATGGAATGGATCGAGGGGAAGGTGGAGGCTGGTTGGGTGGAACTGGCAGGGGAGATCCCGAGGGGATTTGGTGGAGTGGCGGCGGCAGCGATGGGTGGATGGGACAGGAGGCCTAGGTTTTAGGGATTGGTCTACGGTTGTCCATTATATATAAGGAAGCGGATTTGGGTAGGGGCATTTGGGTCCCTTCGATCGTAATCGGACGGTCCTGGACAATTAGGTTAGGAAGTCCAACCAATGAACCGGAGATGTCTTAGAGATGTTCGGAGATGATCCATATACAACGGTGAGGACTGCCCGGGTCGGATTCGGGATAGCTTTCGGACGCGCGCGAGAGGTTTGAGCACTGTACAGAGAGACTCCGGTTTAGGCAAGAGGGAAAACGAAGAACAAGGTTGGTCTCGGAACGGTCAACAAAAGCAAGGCGCGACGCGGCAACTACGAGCGGATGCAAGTTTTAAAAATAATGACGGCAACGAGTGCCAATGCAATGCGGATGATGCCATGATGAAATGCAACAAACAAATAAAACACGCGGCAACAAAGAAACCAAGGAAGTCGTCTGGAGTGTCGGTCTCGGGGCATCACACGTAGGGAGAAAATGGGAGGCCTCGACCGTCATGAATAAGGACATCGAGGACTTGAAGCGCGCATGCTATCTTCCAGCCGCCGTCGCTCATTGGATCCTAGAAGCAGACCAGGTCATTCCCAACCCTCAACCTGGCGAGAGGGTGGTGTCCGTCCCCCACTACACAGGGGGCTAGGCTTTCCACTCCACCCCTTCTTTCAAGGGCTGATGTACTTTTATGGGCTAGGTTTTCACGATCTAGCCCCGAACTCCGTCCTCCACCTTTCATCTTTCATCATAATTTGCG
Organism: Aegilops tauschii subsp. strangulata; assembly: GCF_002575655.3. Lineage (NCBI taxonomy): Eukaryota > Viridiplantae > Streptophyta > Magnoliopsida > Poales > Poaceae > Aegilops > Aegilops tauschii. Next base: position 279,710,883 of record NC_053037.3, read on the forward strand.
AGGCTTTCCTCTGGATCCATCCGCACTTTGGTTTATGGTTGAAGGTATTCAATGTGAAGCCGAATATTATAGATGGCCAACAAGCAGATTGTGGGGGAGCCATGGTTAGCAAGCTCACTTGTATAGAGTGGCCGGTGGGCATGTTTATAGACACCATCAAGGTTTGGCAGAGAGAGTGGTTTTACATTACGGAACCATGCGATGTAGCCTGGGTGGCGGCCTCGGAGTTTAGATCCGGACCACCCATGAGGCTGACGTCGTGGACCAAGAAGAGCCCCGACTGGGGGCCCTCCGAAGAAGTACAAATGCTGCAGAAACGCATCCTTAGCGTGAAGAAGGCTGGTATCAAGTTAATAACCAGCATGATCCAGGTGATGCTCAACTGCCACCTCCTCCCTTGCCAGCAGCGGGACACCTCGATGGGGGCATACAAGTCCGAAGACCCCACCACCATGCGCCACTTCCTCGACACCACCTACGACAAGCTGTGGAGGGTGCTATTCAAACCCCAAGAAGAGGATTGGCCAGCAGAAGATGAGGAGGATGCCGGCCTCAACACCTAACACCCTCCCAAGAAGGTAACAAGGCTTTCATCCGCTCCAAAGTCGAACATTCACATTATAGTAGATTGACTCTTTGCTCTCCCATTTCCACAGGGTTGGCTTGAGAAGGCCGAGAAGATGAATAGTCTGGCCTCGCTGCCCGAAGACCCTAGGTCGGCCCAACTGGAAGAAATGCTGGCCGCGGCGCCTTATAAGGTGCCAGACAAAAGGGAGAAAAAGAAAAAGAAGAACCCCACGAGGGAGGCTCTGGAAGGCCTCTGCTCGCGGATCCCTTCGGACACCAAGTCCGGGGACACCCACGCCCCCTCCATGTATGAGGGGGAGCAGGACGAGGAGGGGGGGAGGAGAGTGACTCCCCTGGTACCAAAAAAAGAGTGGCCTCCGTCAAGGCCAAAGAAGGGCACCTTCCGAAGAGGAGTAGGGGGAAGCTGGTCATACCTGATGACAGCTCGGACTCCGATAAGGAGTCTGTAGCCTCTGAGAAGGTCCTGGAGAAGGTTCGTAGGGTTAAGCCCCGCACGGAAAGGTGAGAATCCGAACACTATCGGGCATTGGTTTTACTAACCCAATACTAACTGCATGTGCACACTCAAGTTGTAGCACGGCGCATGATCTCCCTACCGACGAGATATCGGAGGGCGCCTCTCCGCCAGACGATCTGGCAGAAAGGGGGGCAATTTGCATTCTGCGCCTCCTCCAGTCATCGAAGGGACCAATGAGGTGTTGTCCCAGAGGGCCCCTCTTGTGACAAACACGGGGGGTGATGTCAATGTTAACATGGCCGAAGCTGGCACTTTGGCCGCCACAGATCAGGAGAATGGGCTTGGGCAAACCGAGCCTTCTCAGAAGACGATGCCGGAGCCTTCAAGGCCTTCCGAAGTGTCCCAGCCACCCTTCAATAAAGGGGGAGCTGAGGCCCTGCCACCAGCACCGAGCACCGGGGTCCGGGTCGCGACGGAGTGGGTGGACCTGATGGAGGAGGCCGTGAATGGCTCCTCCAGAGTAGCCAAGCATTGCACCCTGATGGGAGAGGTTTTACGAAACGTTCGGTCCGTTAACAGCGGATTGAAACAAGCTTTTGACGGCCTCCTGATGGGCTTTGAGGTAAGCAAAGTAATGTTCTTTCCTTGGTAAAAGTATATTTTATAGTCAGGATATTAACGATCATTATATATAGCAGCCCGCGAGACTCTGGCAGGTTTTGAAAAGAAACCTGGCTAACGATCCATATCGTCTGACTAATAGGCTAATCGAGGTGCTTGTTATGTGAATGCAGGCTTCAGTGTTAGTAGTGGCAGTCAATGCCGTTGAACTAGCTGAGATGAATTAGAAGCTCAAGCGTTCCGATGAAGAGCTTGTCCTCGTCAACAAGCGGTTCGATGAAGCACAAGGTTAGTATGAGTGAAATGTGATTCCTTGAGATTCTTTTGGTGGACAAGGTATCCGGAATTATCCCTAAGCAAGAGACTATTTTGCAGCTGCCGCCGCGGAGGTCAAAAGCCTCAAGGCCAAAGTGCTGCGGGCCAGAAAGGAAGCGCGCGAACAGAAGGTGACAGCCGAACAAGCGGCTGCTGATCTCGCGTTGGTGAAAACCGAATGCGAGAAGCATGAGGCCAGGGTGGCCGAAGTGCAACAAGAGCTCAAGGATGGCGTCACGAAATGTGAGGACCTTGAGCAAAAGAACAAGGAGCACGCCGCTACGCTGGCAAACATGAAGACGGAGATCCAAGAGGCGCGGTCGGAGACACCGAGCACCCGAGAGGAGCTCCGGCAAGTGAAACAAATTGCCAATGGTAAGCAGTACTTACTACAGAGTGTATTTCGCGGCCAAAGATTCAAGTTTCTCACCTGGGTCTGGTGTTCCATAGGCGCCATTGCAGACCTCCCGAAGAGTGTGCCCGACACCACAAGGCAATATGCTGCCCGAGAGGGAGATGCTGAGCTATGGACATTCTGCGCGCAATTCCAGGCGCCCAAGCACCCTCCCCTCCTTACAAATCAAATGAAGCAGTTCAGGGAGATGCACCGAATGGCGGAACTGGCCATGAAGGACCTCTATGTTCTGCTATGGCCCTCCGAGCCCGTGCCGAGCAGCTACTTCGGTCTAGTGGCGAAGTTGTGTGACGTGTTTGCCTGAATTGATTTTGTCAAGCGTCCAGTGTGCATCGAGGGGGCTCGGATGGCATTCGCGAAGACAATGGTGCATTGGTCAAAGATCAAGCCCGTCGAAATGGCCACTGGTCCTCGGCCAACTGGAAGGAGCATAGGCGCCCAGAGCAGTATTTTGCCGCTGTTATGGACGGTGCTCGGGTCGTGGAGGCGCAGATCGAAGGATGTATTCCTTGAGTAGCTGCATTGTGGATGTATGAACTTGTGATGAAACCTTATGCTTTATGATCCAATGGTATTTTTTATGTTTTATCATACTTGTGTGTACTTTATGTTTAATTTTGACTCTTGTGCGGCCGTTTTCATCCTGAAGGTTACCAGTCATCGGCTTCAGCCCTCACGTAGATGTTATGAAGGGTGTTCCACCCCCCGCACTGTAACCCTTATCCGATGTCTCTGTGCCCGGAGGCGGTAGTGTAGGAGTGGAACAAGGCAATCGCACTATGCGGCTTTATTAACTTCACTTAGCCATAGGAACTTGACTCTAGGGGCTAGTGACCAGCCCCCAGTGTGGTGAGATATTGGGCGAACCTTAGGGCCGAACATTGCTCACTTGATTTGTTCAAAGACAAATCCTTCATAGTACACGGTATAATCGCTAAAGATTTTTGGTTTGAAGACACCTTCTTAGCTGAACCTGTGGAACGTAAGAAGGTTAGCACAGGAGTGGGGCAACCCAACTATTGACCCGAGACATAATTCGGAATCGGTGCATATAATGCAATATCCGAGACGCCGAACACAGTGAAAAGAAAAAAGGTGAATGTATAGGGAGAGCGTCTAGGCCAAGCCCCCGGTCTAATAACCGGCGTATAAATGAAATCCGAAGTGTATAACACTTGATTGAGGAAGATTCAAAGAACGAAAATGAACAACCGGGGAAAAGTACAGCATATGCGACTGTAGAGGAACCGTAAAAAGTTTGCTTTTATTTCCAATATGCTCATGACGTCTAGCCGTACACTTCGAACCACCGAACAAGGCTTCGGGAAAGAAAAAGATAAATTTACACATGAAAGGTTTACGCAGGGCCTTGATGTGTGGGTTAATGCCCGAACTGTGCCCTACTACACGTCTGCCCCTTTGCTTCTGCTAAGAGAGACAACTTTGTTGGAAGGTTGTCCGATGACGGGTCCTTGACATGGAGTCCTCAAGAGGTCACTGCGTTGGTGAGGCTTGATGCCACATAGGTCCTCGATGGTACCTGTTTGTGACGCCCCGAGACCAACGCTTCACATGCCTTCCTTGTTTTGCGAGTTAGCTGTGTTATTTATTTGTTTGGTTTGTTGCATTCATCTTTGCATCATGTGCACTGCATCATGTCTATCTTGCGCCCCTTTTTAAAACTCAACTAAATAAACCGTATGGATCTTTGATCCATTTAAATAGAGGGAACTCACATGGTGGTTTCTCTTTAAAACATATCCTCCTAATATTTAGGGAGCTATATTAAACCATTCCATTGGCTTGGAATCACCCATAACACATATGCACCGTTCTTCAAATTTCCTTTTATCCTAGTCAACTACTTCTCTTCCTTTGGGGCCTTTTAGTAAAATTGAGTTGCAATTTTACTCTACCCATTAATGTTCCAAATCTGCCCATAAATCACATCTATTGTGTAGGGTCATCTCCTATAATTTCAACCCATTTGAACTTCATTTGAATGGGTTTCGAAATTCAAACTTGCCAACTTAAATCCAACGCGTGTGGATTTTACTTCCTCTAAAAATCCTCAGGCCATGTTTGTCAAATTCCTCGTATTTTTGTGAGTCCGGGAAAATAATCCCCATGCCCAAATTCTTTGTCCACCCATTTCTTTTCTCTCCTCTTCTTTCTTTGCTTTCCTATTTATGGAAGAGGGTTGAAGGAGGGAATAGAAGAGAGCAGCCCAGCCAAGAACTCAGGCCGGCTCATTTGCTCCTGGAGGCCCAGCCGCACCCCCTGTCCTTAACCCTAGCCCCCTCGATCGATCCCCATCTCTCGATACCCTCCTTCCTCCTAGCGCCGCCACCACACGCATCGAGCCAGGAAGAGAAGCTCCCTGCGCCCGATCCCCTCGCCGCCTCCACCGTGAGAACCCCGCGCCCGACCTCCTCCTCGCCGCCCTTGGTGCCGCTGTAACACCCCGCATGTAACTTGCCATATTTGTAACTCCGACTCTTGCCATTTTCGGCTATGTGATATGATTTTCCCTCCGTTGTCGGGTTTTGTCTTTCGTTTTGTATTTTTTCATGTCATGCATTTTTTATATCATGCCATCATGCGCATTGCATTCGCATACGCGTTCGTCTCATGCATCCGAGCATTTTCCCCGTTGTTCGTTTTCCAATCCGGCGCTCCTATCTCCTCCGGTGCATCCCTCTTGTTTTCTTTCGTGTGCGTGTGTCAAACTTTCTCGGAATGGACCGAGGCTTGTCAAGTGGTCTTAATATACCACCCGGAGACTACCGGTCAAGTTTCGTTCCATTCGGAGGTCGTTTGGTACTCCAACGGTTAACCGGGCATCCGCAAAGTCCATTTGAGTGTCCAGCAAAAACCCCCTCTAAAACCAGCCCAAAACCCACCAAACTCTCTTCCATGCTCTAGTTCGTTCGATCACGATCGTGTGGGCGAAAAACCGCACCTCATTTGGAGTCTCCTAGCTCCCTCTACCTATAAAACTCCATCTCCCCCGAAAAACGAAATCGCAGACAAACCCTAACCCGCTCCTCGCGTCGCGCCGGACACGTCCGCCGCCGGCCGGACGCACTGGCCGCAGCAAACCGTGTCGTGCCACGTCACCCTCTCTCTCTCTCCTCCACCGCGCGGCCCGCCGGAGCCCGTCCCCGGCCCCCGCGGCCCGAGCCCGCGCCGCCCGCCGCGCGCGCCTCCCGCCGGCCGGCCCGCCGCCACGGCGCCGCCGCGCCCCGCCACCGGCGACCCGCCGACCCCGCCGCCGCAAGCCCGACCGCCGCCCGGCGTTGCCGCCGCCGGCGACCCTCCGGCCTCCCTCTCCTCCGCCGGAGCCCGAGGCCCGCGGCCTCCCTCTCCTCCTCCGGTGCCCGCTCCGGCCGAGCTCAGCCCCGAGCCGGCGAGCTCCTGTAGCTTTCCTCGATCCAGATCTCGATCTGCTCTGTACGTTGACTTTTCTCGCCCCCACCCTAATTCCTCCAAGTCCTCGAAATTCTACAGCATCTTGCTCTGTTCGCGATGCGATAACTCCGTGCATGTAGCTCCGATTCACGCGTGTAATATGTCAAATTGTTCATCTCGTGATGCTCTCCATTTTGTTCAATTGCACCATGTTCATTCGAGGTCATCTTGACGCCCAAATCTCTGTTGGAAGAGGGCTAGTTGCTGTTATTCTCTGGTTCTTGTCAGAACTTGGAGATTTGTCATTTTTGTATCATTTAATCTGTGCATCTTTTGAGCATGAGCTCTACATGTGTTTTGAAGTATGCCATGCCATATTTCCAGTGGTGTAGTCCATACATTTTTGTGATCTCTGTGGTGACTAGCACAAGAATGCAAAGTAGGCCCCGTAATATTTCTGATTTCAGGGACTTAGTGATTTCTCTGAAGTCCTTGTCTGCTGTAATTTTGTTGCCATGTAAACTTGATGCTACAGAGAGATCCATGCTTATTTTGAAGATGTTCAGTAAGGATGTTTCGTAGCTATAGTTGTAATTAATCGATTCCTGCAATTGTTTGCAATTTTGGAGTGCTATAGCATGACTCAATCTTGCTCTACTTTTGCTATACAATATTTCTGGCAGATTCTTAACATGATATGCAATTTTGCCAAGCTTATTGTAGTTGATCCATACATGCTATGCAATTGTTCTTGCCATGGATAGCTTCATAAACATGCCATATTGCTGTAGGTGTGCTTGGTTTGTCATGCATTGCTCTGTAGTGAGTGCATCAAGCTCACAAAGAGGCCTACATATTAATATTTCTGCCATGCTCTGTTTTCTGCCAAGTCTGAAACCTGATAACGAAACTTGCTATGTTTACATGCTTGCCATCATATCTTCTGGTCCTTTTTGGCTTATGGTCAGTAAGGGACTTTTGTCATGTGCATTTAGTAGAATACTACCATGCCTTGTTTTGCTATGTTAAGTTCCTGTATCATGTTGATTTCGTGCTCTGAACATTGCTACCTGATGCTGTTTTCTGCCATGTCCAGTTTTTCACTAAGTCTGAACCTGTAATCTTTTGCACTATTGCCATGCTTGTTTGAGCTTGATATGTTGTGAACTATCCGTAGCTCAATGTTCATCTTTTGTCAAGCATCTCCTGTAGTTTACTGCCATATGCTTTGTTGCTATGTTGGGGTCCCGCAGCATTGTTGCTTGTTGCATTTTAAGTGCTATCTTGCTGTTTATCGCAGATTTGTGTCATTCTTATTTTGCTTGCCATTTGCAAACCGTGCATCCGATTCCGGCGATCTTTATATCGATTTCGACCAAAATCATCTCATCTTTCCAGTGGCATGCTTGGTTTGCCAATTTACTGCCATGTTCATCATTTTCCTTTCGGAGCACGCATATGCATCGCATATCATATCTTGCACATCATACATGTTTTGCATCATGTTGCTTGCGCATTCCTCGTTGTTGATCGTGGTTCCGTTTGTTTGTATTCTTGTCTTGGGTAGAGCCGGGAGACGAGTTCGTGAACGAGGAACCTGTCGAGTACGCTTACGAGGATCAAGCTTTCGACAACTCTGAGAAACTTGCAGGCAAGATGACCACCCCTCGAAATCACTTCTATCTTTGCTATACTAGTTGTTCGCTCTATTGCCATGCTCCGCTACCTATCACTTGCTATATCATGTCTCCCATTTTAGCCATGTCAGCCTCTAACCATCCTTTCCTAGCAAACCGTTGTTTGGCTAAGTTACCGCTTTTGCTCAGCCCCTCTTATAGCGTTGCTAGTTGCAGGTGAAGTTGAAGTTTGTTCCATGTCGGAACATGGATATGTTGGGATATCACAATATCTCTTATTTAATTAATACATCAATATATTTTGGTAAAGGGTGGAAGGCTCGGCCTTATGCCTGGTGTTTTGTTCCACTCTTGCCGCCCTAGTTACTGTTATACCGGGATTATGTTCCTTGAGTTTGCGTTCCTTACATGGTCGGGTGATTTATGGGACCCCCTTGACAGTTCGCCTTGAATAAAACTCCTCCAGCAAGGCCCAACCTTGGTTTTACCATTTGCTAGCTAAGCCTTTTCCCCCGGGTTTTCGCGAGCCCGAGGGTCATCTTATTTTAAACCCCCGGACCAGTGCTCCTTCGAGTGCTGGCCCAAACCGAGCGATGTCCGGCGCCCCCTGGGCAACCAGGGTCTATGCCAACCCGACGTCTGGCTCATCCGGTGTGCCTTGAGAACGAGATATGTGCAGCTCCTATCGGGATTTGTCGGCACATTCGGGGGCTTTGCTGGTCTTGTTTTACCATTGTCGAGATGTCTTGTAAACCGGGATTCCGAGACTGATCGGGTCTTTCCGGGAGAAGGTTTATCCTTCGTTGACCGTGAGAGCTTATGATGGGCTAAGTTGGGACACCCCTGCAGGGTATTATCTTTCGAAAGCCGTGCCCGCGGTTATGAGGCAGATGGGAATTTGTTAATGTCCGGTTGTAGATAATTTGTCACTTGACCCAATTAAAATACATCAATTGCGTGTGTAGCCGTGATGGTCTCTTCTCGGCGGAGTCCGGGAAGTTAACACGGTCTGAGTTATGCATGACGTAAGTAGGTGTTCAGGATCACTTCTTGGTGGTTGCTAGATGACGTCCGTTCCGTTGCTTCTCTTCTCGCTCTCATTTGTGCAAGTTAGCCACCATATATGCTTTTGCCGCTGCAGCTCCACCTCTTTGCACCTCCCTTTCCTATAAGCTTAAATAGTATTGATCTCGCGGGTGTGAGATTGCTGAGTCCCCGTGACTCACAGATTCTACCAAAACAGTTGCAGGTGCCGATGATGCCAGTGCAGATGATGGCGTCGATCTCAAGTGGGAGTTCGACGAGGAACGTGGTCGTTACTATGTGTCTTTTCCTGATGATCAGTAGTGGAGCCCAGTTGGGACGATCGGGGATCTAGCATTTGGGGTTATCTTATTTTCATCTGGATTTTGACCGTAGTCGGTCTATATGCTTGTATTTTGGATGATGTATGATGATATTTATGTATTGTGTGAAGTGGCGATTGTAAGCCAACTCTTTATCCCATTCTTGTTCATTACATGGGATTGTGTGAAGATGACCCTTCTTGCAACAAAACCACTATGCGGTTATGCCTCTAAGTCGTGCCTCGACACGTGGGAGATATAGCCGCATCGTGGGCGTTACAGCCGCGCCACCGGACCTCCCTGTTGCCCTCGTCGATGACCAGCGCTGCCCCTGCAGCCTCCCCTCCTCCACGTCGTCGCCTCCCCATGGCGCCGCGCCCGGCCTCCCGCATCACTACCATCTCTAGCCGCGGCCGGCTTCTACGCTGCTGCTCTGCTCCGCTCCGCCGCCCCTGCTCCGTCCAGCAAGCGCGCCGCCGCTGCCCTCCTCTGCTCCGCCTCCGTTGCGCCAAGGCACCCCGGCCATCTCCTGCTCCTCGCTGGCCTTCGCTGTGCGCGCCGCCGCTTCCCTGCTTCAGGCCAAGGCCGACGCCGGCCACTTCTTCTAGCCGCGGCTCGGCCACGCACCAACAACCAGCAGCTCGAGCTGCCTCCATGCATCTCCGGTGACCTCCCGAGGCAGAGCCGTGCAAGTCCCTCGATGCCCCTTCAGTTCATCAAGATCGCCAAGTCTAGTGATGCGCCAAGTTCCTCTCCGATGCGTGTACGGCTACCGTTTCCCTGGATTCGCCAAGTACCACGACCATCGCGTTCCGTTTCATAACCGTCAAGGCCGAGAGGACGCCAAGTACCAGGACAACGAGGACCGCCAAGTTTGTCCACCGCCATCAAGTGAACGACTACCATCATTCCAAGACCCAAACGACTACGGCGACATGAACATCTACGAACCGTGTTCAGCTACCGTTTCCTACCTAGAACGACTACCGTCGACGTGCATTTCGCCCAAAGGACTTGGATGCGACAAGTCCCTCTCCGAACGTGTACAACTACCGTCGCCGTGTACGATTACTTCCCAGGATGACCCGTGAATGTCTACTTCCACTACCGTCGTGAGAACGACTACTTCCACTACGGCCCGTGTACCACTACTTCCTTCGACGAACTTGATCCGTTCCGAAAACGTACGCTTCAAAGGTATAATGACGAGAGGACCGCCGTAGACCGAATGCATGTGTTGTATGAGATGCACCATTTGCACCGTGTCCGAATTGTCACTCGTTTCCATGCCACTAATCCGTGGGAACCCGGTAGTCGGTAGCACCCCACCATCTTGCATGACATGCTCACGCCACGCTTCCTTTTGCGTCGGTATCTCCACGAGCTACCGGAACCGATATGTTGTCGTGGCATCATTTTCGGATTCGTTGCCGTGGCACCCCTTTCTTCCACCACGGTGACAAATGCTTCATAACATGGTCATGTCAACATTTTCATAAAAAGGCATAAAACTTGCATATGTCATCCGCATCATGATAATAACATTTAAAACGTTTAAAATTGGTGTTTGCTTTAAATTGCTAAATGACATATGGGGATTTTCAGGAATTGTTATTTGTTATTTTCGGCGCCATTTAAACTTGCCTAAATAGATAGTTTAATTATGCTTCACCTCTTGCCATGCTTAACCACAGTTAATTTTGTTGGGTACATAAACGGGAGAGAACTAAATAATTGATGGCATATTGAGCTCCACTTAATTTGTACTATTGTTTGTTGCATTTTGCCATGCCATGCCTCATTTAAAGCGGACATGCATCATACTTGATTGTGCATCATGCCATGTTTATGATTGTGTGTTTACCATGTTGTTTGTTGCTTCTCTCGTTAGCTTCGGTTTCGTTCCGGAGTTGTGAGGGTTCGTTCGACTACGTCCGTTTGTCTTCTTCATGGACTTGATCTTCTTCCTAGCGGAATTTCAGGCAAGATGATCATACCCTCGAAATCACTTCTATCTTTGCTTGCTAGTTGTTTGCTCTATTGCTATGCCGCGCTACCTACCACTTGCTATATCATGCCTCCCATATTGCCATGTCAAGCCTCTAACCATCCTTTCCTAGCAAACCGTTGTTTGGCCAAGTTACCGCTTTTGCTTAGCCCTTCTTATAGCGTTGCTAGTTGCAGGTGAAGCTGAAGTTTGTTCCATGTTGGAACATGGATATGTTGGGATATCACAATATCTCTTATTTTAATTAATGCATCTATATACTTGGTAAAGGGTGGAAGGCTCGGCCTTATGCCTGGTGTTTTGTTCCACTCTTACCGCCCTAGTTTCCGTCATACAAGTGTTATGTTCCTTGATATTGCGTTCCTTACACGGTTGGGTGTTATGGGAACCCCTTGACAGTTCGCCTTTAATAAAACTCGTCCAGCAAGGCCCAACCTTGGTTTTACCATTTGCCACCTACGCCTTTTTTCCCTTGGGTTCCGCGGACTCAAGGGTCATCTTTATTTTAAACCCCCGGGCCAGTGCTCCTCTGAGTGTTGGTTCAAACTAGAGCACCGTGCGGGACCTTCCCTTGGCAACTTGGGTTATGTTGGTACCTGTATGCTTAGCTTATCCGGTGTGCCCTGAGAACGAGATATGTGCAGCTCCTATCGGGATTTGTCGGCACAGTCGGGTGGTCTTGCTGGTCTTGTTTTACCATTGTCGAAATGTCTTGTAACCGGGATTCCGAGTCTGATCGGGTCTTCCTGGGAGAAGGAATATCCTTCGTTGACCATGAGAGCTTGTGATGGGCTAAGTTGGGACACCCCTGCAGGGTATAAACTTTCGAGAGCCGTGCCTGTGGTTATGTGGCAAATGGGAATTTGTTAATGTCCGGTTGTAGAGAACTTGACACTTGACTTAATTAAAATACATCAACCGCGTGTGTAGCCGTGATGGTCTCTTTTCGGCAGAGTCCAGGAAGAGAACACGGTCTTGTGTTATGCTTGAACATAAGTAGCTTCAGGATCACTTCTTGATCTTTTCTAGCTTCTCGACCATGCGTTGCTTCTCTTCTCGCTCTCATTTGCGTATGTTAGCCACCATATATGCTTAGTGCTTGCTGCAGCTCCACCATTTTCCCCTTTCCTACCCATAAGCTTAAATAGTCTTGATCTCGCGCGTGTGAGATTGCTGAGTCCTCGTGACTCACAGATTCTACCAAAACAGTTGCAGGTGCCGACGATACCAGTGCAGGTGATGCAACCGAGCTCAAGTGGGAGTTCGATGAGGACCTTGGTCGTTACTATGTTTCGTTTCCTGATGATCAGTAGTGGAGCCCAGTGGGGACGATCGGGGATCTAGCATTTGGGGTTGTCTTCCTTTATTTTGGTTCCATAGTCGGACCTTGATTGTACTCTGAATGATGTATATTTAATTTATGTATTGTGTGAAGTGGCGATTGTAAGCCAACTCTTTATCCCATTCTTGTTCATTGCATGGGATTGTGTGAAGTTGACCCTTGTTGCGACAAAACTACCATGCGGTTATGCCTCCAAGTCGTGCCTCGACACGTGGGAGATATAGCCGCATCGTGGGCGTTACAAGTTGGTAATCAGAGCCATCCCCGACTTAGGAGCCCCTTGCTTGATCGAATCGCTGACGTTGTTGAGTCTAGAAAAAAAATGTTTTGAGTCTTAGGATTATATATATCGGAGAGTAGGATTCTTTTTACTCCTCAGTCCCTTCGTCGCTCTGGTGAGGCCTCCTGACGTAGATGTTTTGACTTTCCTCCCCTCAAATTTCTCTAAAAAAAATTTAGGATCACGCGGGTATCTTGGAATCGTTCCGATGGTTTTGTGACGAGAACATTGTTCTTGGTGCCTCCTGACATTTAGGGGTTGTGGCAGTGTCCCGGGGAGTTGAGCTCCGAGGTGTTGTCATCACAATTTTATCGTTGCAGTTCCGGAATACCTGAGTTTCGCCGACATCCAAAATCTCTTTTATGCAGTTGTTGGTGAGATCACCTCGACGCCACCCAGTACTGGGGCGGGAGTTCAGGAGTATTACCATAACACGTATAACGGATGCTTTTCGAAGGTTGAGGTACACGATTTCTGGAGTTTTCTTGGTTATGTGTTGACGGATGGATACAGCTGGATCTAGGTATTGTTAGTTTGGGTGAGATATATTGCGTCCTCTGTATCCCCAACACCAGATTGCATAACCAGAAAGTTTCGGGAGTTTATAAGTGGGAATTCGAGTATCTCGTAGGTATCTTTCCAACACACACATGATACGACATGGAATCTATCATATGTTTGTTTCCGGCTTATTCTGCAAGCCAAATCCTTTGTTTTTGTTTTGTTTTGTGGTATTCGAGTTGCTTCAATGCCAAGTGTTGATCCCATACCTTATTCTAAGTGGTGTTCTCATATTTCTATGTGGATGCTAATCCTTCTTGTTCATCAAGGTTGTCTTTTCAATCCTTTCCAACCGGTGTGCTTCTCTTCAAGTAAATCCGATCATTCCAACATTCGCAAGATCAATTCTAAGCTTTTTCTCAACGGTGTTCGTTTCATCCGACCCAAGTTGCTTTTTTTCCCACCCTCCCACCCTTTTCTTCAAGGACTCAGATTTCTTAATCAAGTATCCTTTTTATTGATGCGAAGTCTCTTCATTGTTTTCTTTCAATGTTCTTATCCGGTGATTTCCCATGAAGATACTAACGGAGCTTCAAGTTCATGATTCTTCATTCTTTATCTTCTCCGGTGGATTCAATTCAAGCTTTGTCGATCATATCATTTCCTCGTTTCAAATGTTTTCTCATGCCGGTGCACCTCTTAATCATCCACCTCTTGCTATTCATGTTTATCTGGAGTGTTGAAGGTATCCCAGAGGATTCATGTTTCTATTCTTAATCCTTTCTAGCTATTTTGAGGTCTTACCTTATTCAAGCCATTTAATTGAACCGGCGCAATCTCTCTTTTAAATCGTTCAACAGTGTATCTTTTGAGTGGGCCCTAACCCACAGGTCTTTTCCCAGGATCTTACCTGACTCTTCTAATTTTCCCGGAGCTATTCCCAAATTCTTTTGAAAGTTTGACGTAAGAATGAGTTATCATCACTCAAATGTCTTTCTCCAAGATCTTCCAAATTCTTTTCATTGTTGGTTCAACCTTTCTAATTTTCATCCCGGAGTATCTCAACAATTCATGGTGGTTCTCATCATCATTCTCAACATGTGAAGACCGAAGAAGAATTGCTCTTGAATCTTGGTCCGCTCTCTTGAAGATTCATGGTTGTAGCTTCATGCCATCCTCTTATAATTGTTTTCGATTGCGAGAATTCTTTTCACCCATCCGGAGCATTTCAGGAGTCTTTTCAGTTTGATTCTCCGGAGCCATCATCTCAGAATTATTCATTCTCAGCTTTCAGATCTCATTCTCCAAATCTTACCGGTGCATCATTCAAGTATTCTCTATTCAGCTTGTCATCTATTCGTTCACTTGTATCTATATCCCCTCAAGTATCTTCATTCGTTTTCAAATTTTTCCTGGTGTATTGTGCTTTTGCCACTTTCATTTTCAATTCTTATGGCGGTTTGTTCAAGATTCCTCATCCTATATTCCCATATTTAATTTGTTCGTTGTTTCAATCCTACCGGTGGTTCGTTGAAGACCTTCTCAAGTTTGCGCTATATCTCTGTCAATCCTTTCTACGAGAATAAGTAGTATGCCAAATCCGTTGCTTGTCATCAATTTATATTGGTGAAGGATACGCATAACATAATTCTTATTATTGTTTCACCCAAGTGATCTAGTTTCTTCTTTCCAGAGTTGTTCATCTCTTCTTTCCGGAGTTTGTCCATCAGGTCACATTCTCGATTCGAGATGCTTCATCTTTTCTTTCCGGAGTTCCAAGTTTTCTCGGTTATATCATTTCAAAGCTTCATCTTATCACTGCAAGGCTTCACCTTGTGTTTTCAACTTCTCTTTCTTTCTATCATCCTTTTATTACCGGAGTTCTACATGGAGTTTCTTCATGGTGGTCCATCAAGGATTTTATTCATTCTCGAAGCGTTTTTCAAGATTCTTCTTGGACGATCTCAAGCATTCTTCATCTTGCATTCCGAAGTGCAATTCTTTCTCTCTTATCTTTTGAGGTGGTGTTATGTCATTCGTGATAATTTTCTTCATGTTTCATGATTCACAAGTTGTCAAGAATGAGATATTTAACCCATCATATTTTTTCTTCGTCCATGAGTTGTTTCAACCCATAATAATCTCTTTGTTGGAGTTATCTTGGTATAGAGTTCACCTAAAGCCTTCCCTAAGGAATGTTGCTATTATGGTGCTTATCAATGATCCAAGTTTTCTCCAATCCTCTTGGTGAAAGAAGTTTTTCATCGCCTTGGTGCTCTCACTCAAATCAATGGCTTCCTTTAGTGGTCGTTTGTCACCTCATAATATTGAGATGTTTCCATAAGTCCACTACAAGCTTATTCTTTTCGTTGTTGGTTTTCCAACAACTCCGTTCAATCCTTCTTTTCAAGGAGGCTCTTTCAAATTCAATTGTGATAGAAGTTGTTGTTCTCTTCTCTGTTCTCTTGATTCCACTCTTTCATTTGTCCTGAAGGCATTGTGATGTTTTCTTCGACCCATCATCTCATTTTGGAGATCATGTTCTTTTCCTTGCTTATCCATTTAACCGGGGTGTCGTGTTTTCATTCGAGCTCTCTCATCTTATCAAGTTTTGCCTCCTTCCTCAACCAGAGTGCGGTCTGAAATCTTTCTTACCCCTTGTGCCATTTTGCAATAGTTTCGGAGGCAGTGTGTTGTTGATTTCATTAAGTATCATCCCATCTTCTCAAGTTCATGTTAATTCCTTCCATTTTCAGCCGGAGTGCTGCCCAAATTATATCATTCTTAATCCTACTCTATCTTGTTTTAACCGGAGTGGTTTCAAAATCTATCTTGTCCCCTAAGCTCTTGGTTCTCATCATGTTCTTTGTTCTTCGCTGCTAACGCAGTGTTTGCAATCTCGTTCACCTCCATTGTATTCTTTCTTTCGATTTGTTCAACCTCTCAAGGTTTGTGGGTTTCACTCGTTTGTCAAAGAAGCAACTTTGTTTTACCTCTTCCTCTTCCGTTTCTCTCTGGCACCATCCTTAGATCTCGGGACGAGATCTCTTGTAAGTGGAGGAGTGTTGTGACGCCCCGAGACCGACGCTCAGATGCCTTCCTAGCTTTGCGAGTCAGCTGTGTTATTTATTTGTTTGGTTCGTTGCATTCAACTTTGCATCATGTGCATTGCATCATGTCTATCTTCCACCCCTTTTTAAACTCAACTAAATAAACCGTATGGATCTTTGATCCATTTAAATAGAGGGAACTCACATGGTGGTTTCTCTTTAAAACATATCCTCCTAATATTTAGGGAGCTATATTAAACCATTCCATTGGCTTGGAATCACCCATAACACATATGCACCTTTCTTCAAATTTCCTTTTATCCTACTCAACTTCTTTTCTTCCTTTGGGGCCTTTTAGGAAAATTGAGTTGCAATATTACTCTACCCATTAATGTTCCAAATCTGCCCATAAATCAAATCTATTGTGTAGGGTCATCTCCTATAATTTCAACCCATTTGAAGTTCATTTGAATGGGTTTTGGAAATTCAAACTTGCCAAGTTAAATCCAACGCATGTGGATATTACTTCCTCTAAAAATCCTCAGGCCATGTTTGTCAAATTCCTCGTATTTTTGTGAGTCCGGGAAAATAATCCCCATGCCCAAATTCTTTGTCCACCCATTTCTTTTCTCTCCACTTCGTTCTTTGCTTTTCTGTTTATGGAAGAGGGTTGAAGGAGGGAATAGAAGAGAGCAGCCCAGCCAAGAACTCAGGTCGGCTCATTTGCTCCTGGAGGCCCAGCCGCACCCCCCTGTCCTTAACCCTAGCCCCCTCGATCGATCCCCATCTCTCGATCCCCTCCTTCCTCCTAGCGCCGCCACCACACGCATCGAGCCAAGAAGAGAAGCTCCCTGCAGCCTCCCCTCCTCCGCGTCGTCGCCTCCCCATGGCGCCGTGCCCGGCCTCCCACACCACTACCATCTCCAGCCGCGGCCGGCTTCTAAGCTGCTGCTCTGCTCCGCTCCGCCGCCCCTGCTCCGTCCAGCAAGCGCGCCGCCGCTGCCCTCCTCTGCTCCGCCTCCGTTGCGCCAAGGCACCCCGGCCATCTCCTGCTCCTCGCTGGCCTTCGCTGTGTGCGCCGCCGCTTCCCTGCTTCAGGCCAAGGCCGACGCCGGCCACTTCTTCTAGCCGCGGCTCGGCCACGCACCAACAACCAGCAGCTCGAGCTGCCTCCATGCATCTCCGGTGACCTGCCGAGGCAGAGCCGTGCAAGTCCCCCGATGCCCCTTCAGTTCATCAAGATCGCCAAGTCCAGTGATGCGCCAAGTTCCTCTCTGATGCGTGTACGGCTACCGTTTCCCTGGATTCGCCAAGTACCACGACCATGGTGTTCCGTTTCATCACCGTCAAGGCCGAGGGGACGCCAAGTACCAGGACGACGAGGACCGTCAAGTGAACGACTACCATCATTCAAAGACCCAAACGACTACGGCGACATGAACATCTACGAACCATGTTCAGCTACAGTTTCCTACCTAGAACGACTACCGTCGACGTGCATTTCGCCCGAAGGACTTGGATGCGACAAGTTCCTCTCCGAATGTGTACAACTACCGCCGCCGTGTACGATTACTTCCCAGGATGACCCGTGAACGTCTACTTCCACTACCGTCGCGAGAACGACTACTTCCACTACGGCCCGTGTACCACTACTTCCTTCGACGAACTTGATCCATTCCGAAAACGTACGCTTCAAAGGAAAAATGACGAGACGACCGCCGTGGACCGAATGCATGTGTTGTATGAGATGCACCGTTTGCACCGTGTCCGAATTGTCACTCGTTTCCATGCCACTAACCCGTGGGAACCCGATAGTCGGGAGCACCCCACCATCTTGCATGACACGCTCACGCCACGCTTCCTTTTGCGCCGGTATCTCCACGAGCTACCGGAACCGATATGTTACCGTGGCATCATTTTCGGATTCGTTGTCGTGGCACCCCTTTCTTCCACCACGGTGACAAATGCTTCATAACATGCTCATGTCAACATTTTCATAAAAAGGCATAAAACTTGCATATGTCATCCGCATCATGATAATATCATTTAAAACGTTTAAAATTGTTGTTTGCTTTAAATTGCTAAATGACATATGGGGATTTTCCGGAATTGTTATTTGTTATTTCTGGCCTCATTTAAACTTGCCTAAATAGATAGTTTTATTATGCTTCACCTCTTGCCATGCTTAACCACAGTTAATTTTGTTGGGTACATAAATGGGAGAGAACTAAATAATTGATGGGATACTGAGCTCCACTTAAGTTGTAGTATTGTTTGTTGCATTTTGCCATGCCATGCCTCATTTAAACCGGACATGCATCATACTTGATTGTGCATCATGCCATGTTTATGATTGTGTGTTTACCATGTTGTTTGTTGCTTCTCTCATTAGCTTCGGTTTTGTTTCGGAGTCGTGAGGGTTCGTTCGACTACGTCCGTTTGTCTTCTTCATGGACTTGATCTTCTTCCTAGCGGAATTTCAGGCAAGATGATCATACCCTCGAAATCACTTCTATCTTTGATTGCTAGTTGTTCGCTCTATTGCTATGCCGTGCTACCTACCACTTGCTATATCATGCCTCCCATATTGCCATGTCAAGCCTCTAACCATCCTTTCCTAGCAAACCGTTGTTTGGCCAAGTTACCGCTTTTGCTCAGCCCTTCTTATAGCGTTGCTAGTTGCAGGTGAAGCTGAAGTTTGTTCCATGTTGGAACATGGATATGTTGGGATATCACAATATCTCTTATTTTAATTAATGCATCTATATACTTGGTAAGGGTGGAAGGCTCGGCCTTATGCCTGGTGTTTTGTTCCACTCTTGCCGCCCTTGTTTCCATCATACCGGTGTTATGTTCCTTGATATTGCGTTCCTTACGCGGTTGGGTGTTATGGGAACCCCTTGACAGTTCGCCTTTAATAAAACTCGTCCAGCAAGGCCCAACCTTGGGTTTACCATTTGCCACCTAAGCCTTTTTTTCCTTGGGTTCCGCGGACTCAAGGGTCATCTTTATTTTAAACCCCCGGGCCAGTGCTCCTCTCAGTGTTGGTTCAAACTAGAGCACCGTGCGGGACCGTCCCTTGGCAACTTGGGTTACGTTGGTACCTGTACGCTTAGCTTATCCGGTGTGCCCTGAGAACGAGATATGTGCAGCTCCTATCGGGATTTGTCGGCACAGTCAGGTGGTCTTGCTGGTCTTGTTTTACCATTGTCAAAATGTCTTGTAACCGGGATTCCGAGTCGGATCGGGTCTTCCTGGGAGAAGGAATATCCTTCGTTGACCGTGAGAGCTTGTGGTGGGCTAAGTTGGGACACCCCTGCAGGGTATAAACTTTCGAGAGCCGTGCCCGCGGTTATGTGGCAGATGGGAATTCGTTAATGTCCGGTTGTAGAGAACTTGACACTTGACTTAATTAAAATACATCAACCGCGTGTGTAGCCGTGATGGTCTCTTTTCGGCGGAGTCCGGGAAGAGAAAACGGTCTTGTGTTATGCTTGAACGTAAGTAGCTTCAGGATCACTTCTTGATCTTTTCTAGCTTGTCGACCGTGCGTTGCTTCTCTTCTCGCTCTCATTTGCATATGTTAGCCACCATATATGCTTAGTGCTTGCTGCAGCTCTACCATTTTCCCCTTTCCTACCCATAAGCTTAAATAGTCTTGATCTCGCGGGTGTGAGATTGATGAGTCCTCGTGACTCAGAGATTCTACCAAAACATTTGCAGGTGCCGACGATACCAGTGCAGGTGATTCAACCGAGCTCAAGTGGGAGTTCGACGAGGACCTTGGTCGTTACTATGTTTCGTTTCCTGATGATCAGTAGTGGAGCCCAGTGGGGACGATCGGGGATCTAGCATTTGGGGTTGTCTTCTGTTATTTTGGTTCCGTAGTCGGACCTTGATTGTACTCTGAATGATGTATGTTTAATTTATGTATTGTGTGAAGTGGCGATTGTAAGCCAACTCTTTATCCCATTCTTGTTCATTACATGGGATTATGTGAAGATGACCCTTCTTGCGACAAAACTACCATGCGGTAATGCCTCCAAGTCGTGCCTCGACACGTGGGAGATATAGCCGCATCGTGGGTGTTACACTGTTTGTCATCTGAGGATGCATTGTGCCACGGTACGGTTGAACCGAACTCTTGGTAATTAAGCCCCATAGCTGCCCATGGTATTTTGAGCGCGAAATTGTGATATCAAGGCAC
The DNA here is from genome assembly GCF_002575655.3 of Aegilops tauschii subsp. strangulata. Taxonomy (NCBI): domain Eukaryota; kingdom Viridiplantae; phylum Streptophyta; class Magnoliopsida; order Poales; family Poaceae; genus Aegilops; species Aegilops tauschii. The sequence continues at coordinate 279,731,061 of NC_053037.3, forward strand.
GTAGTGTGCTGCTGGGTTGGGCAGGCCATGGGGGCGTATTCCTATGTACGCCGAACGCAGGGAGGTTCCTTAGCTAGACAGGGCCCGTGCTCGCTTGCTCGCATCTCGCACCTTGACGGTGGGCTGACACTTCGGTCCTTCGTATTCAGCCGGCAAGGCCGCTGTATGTTCCTCCGCCCGAAGAGAGCGCTCCATGTTACCATTGACTATGATGATGCCTCTTTGGCTTGGCATCTTTAGTTTGAGGTAGGCATAGTGGGGGACAACGTTGAAACAAGAGAACGACGTCCGGCCTGGGAGGGCGTGATAGCTGCTGCGGAAGGGTCGATGTCGAGGATCAAGTCTTCGCTCAAGAAGTTATCTGGAGAGCCGAATACGACTTCCAAAGTAATAGCACCCGAACAGCAGGTTTCGATACCGGGGGTGATCCCCTTGAAGATGGTGTTACTAGGTTTGATCCTTGATGGGTCAATGCCCATTTTACGGATTGTATCTTCATAGATCAGGTTGAGGCTGCTGCCTCCGTTCATGAGGACTCTGGTAAGGTGGTAGCCATCAATAACTGGGTCGAGGACCAAAGCCGCCGACCATCCATGACAGATACTGGTCGGGTGGTCCTTGCGATCGAAGATGACCGGGCTTGCCGACCATGGATTGAATTTCGGGGCTACCGGCTCTATGGCGTAGATGGCACGAAGTGTACGTTGCTTCTCCTTCTTGGGTATATGAGTGACATAGATCATATTCACCATTTTAACCTCTCGAGGGAATTTTTTCTGGCCTCCATTGTTCGGCCTACGAGGTTCCTCGTCATCCATGCTGCGTGGGCTTCTGCCCGCGTCCTTGGCTGTAGCTTTGTCGGCCTGCTTAATTACCCAACAATTACGATTGGTGCGGTTGGCAGGCTTGTCTGTGGTGCTGTGTATTTTTCACGGCCTATCCAAGATAACGTCTAACTTGGTGGGTTCGTCCTGGCTTCCTTTAGAGGGCATCTTTCGCAACCCTGACTTGGAGTTGCGGAATCCGGCATTTACTGCAGTGTCAGCGGCCTCGGCGCCATTGAGTCGCCTCTTATTTTTATTGCACTGTGGCTTTCCGTTGCCCTCTCGGGCTTCCGAAGTGCCAGGGTCTTCTGGGTTGGTGCTCCTACAAGCCAACCAGCTGTCTTCGCCCGCACAAAAGCGGGTCATAAGGTAGGTAAGAGCCGCCATTGTCCTCGTCTTATCCTGGCCGAGTTATCGTTCCAGCCATTCATCCTGGATAATGTGCCTGAATGCAGATAGAGCTTGGACATCCAGGCAGTCAACTATCTGTTCTTCTTAGTTAAGAACCGGTTCTAGAATTGCCGGGCTAACTCCCCGGGCTGCTGGACCACATGGCCCAGGTCATCGGCGTCTGGAGGTCGGACATAGGTGCCTTGAAAATTGGCTCAAAAAGCATCCTCGAGCTCTTCCCAGCTCCCTACGGAGTCTTCGGGGAGGCTACTCAACCAATGTGGGGCTAGTCCTTTGAGCTATAGTGGCAACTATTTGATGGCGTGGAGCTCATCTCCCCGCGCCATGTGAATGTGGAGAAGAAAGTCCTCAATCCACACAGCCGGATTTGTGGTTCCATCATATGACTCGATGTTCACGGTTTTGAACCCTTCTGGGAATTGGTGCTGCATTACCTCCTCGGTGAAGCACATTGGGTGAGTAGCCCCCCTTGTTCGCGCTACATCACGTTGAACCTTGGATTCCATCCTGGCGTTGTGTAGATCCCAGACTCTATTGTTTCGGTTGAGCCATGCCTGGTATCCATCTCTCTTGTTGGGAGGATAACTTTTTGATCCATAGATGGACCTTGACTGACCCGCTCTAGCGGCCAGATCATGCCTGAGGTCGTATTGATACTCCGGCTGTGCCACCTCCCTGCCTTTACGGCGAGGAGGGGCGGGTGGGTGTTCGGCGTCGCCAGCCGCTCTATCCCTTCCTCGAGGGGAGCGATCAGGCTGGTTGCCTTGAGTTTGTCTGGGTGGTGCAGGCTCGACGGCCTCGTCGTCAAATTGCGGCAGCAATGTGTTTGGGGTAGCTCTTTGTTTGTCGTTCATAGTCGTGCCCTTCTTCGGCTGCTAGGACCTTGGTTCATCTATCATTGAGGGTATCTTGCTCGGCCTTTATTTTTGCTGCTGTTTTTTTGGGCTTCGCGCAGTGGCTATAAGATGTTGCTTGAAGCGCTCCTGATCCAGTGGATCTTCTGGCACAATGAAGTCTTCGGCTCCAAGGTTGATCTTTTGTTCAGAGAGGGGCATGTAATTGCTATCTTCAGAGTCACTGGGGTCCTTAGGGTTATCCTGATCCTCATGCCCATTTGAGCCATCGGACTGGTGCTTGGGGGCGGGATCGCCGAGGTTCTCTATGTTATCCGGAGTATCACATTCCCCGATGCCCATGTTGCTCTCCCTGCTGTGTCGCCCCTTGGATCATCAATGTCGTCTTCGGCATTTGGGGGGCTCCTGGGCTTGTTACCATCCCTTCTGGGGGTGCCGTCCTCATAAGCGCCATTGTCGTCGTCCTTGCGGGTGTCCACCATGTAAATGTTGTAGGTGTATGTGGCCGTCCAGCGGCCGCTTACGGCAGGGGCAATGTATTGTGGGATGTGGCCTTATTGTCGTCATCCATGTCGTCGGCCTCCTCAGAGGCATAATCTAGCATGTCGGTTAAATCTTCGACAGTGGCTATCAAGTGGGTGGTGGGTGGGACGTAAAATACCCTGTGTCCTGCCTCATGGCTCGGTTGAGCGTGAGCTGAGGATGGGCCATCGACAATAGTCATCGTCTGGATCCGGTCGAGCGCCTTGTTCAACAAGGCGAGGGTGGCTAGATCGGCGTATGAAGTTTCTTCGGAGTTGACCTCTGTCGCAATGGTGAAGAGAGGCATGGGGTCCGGCCAGGGCGAAGCCTTGGTCTTCGGACACCGTACTTGCATCAAGGCTCCAGGCTAATCTGTGGTGAGCAGGGTGAGCCCGGCGGGGGTTGGCTTCCCGTCTCCGTGTCGGAGTAAATGACCGCGGGTAGCCTCATCAGCCCCCATGGTATTTCAAGACATCGGGGCTAGATTCGCCCCTCACACCTCCCGGAAGAATGACTGGCTTCTTGGGCTGGCTGGTCTAAGAGGCCGGCTGCTGGAAGACGGCGAGACACACAGAAGGCGACCACGAGGGGGCCGACTCCTAGCAGGCGGTCCCTCGTCCCCTCAAAGTTTGCAACCACATAACCATGACGGGACGGGGCGTGGCTACAGTGTGACCTGCCACCCTCGAATCCAGGTCAGATCGTGGCCACAGTGCGGTGTACCAAGCGGGCACCCCTCGCCCGGCGGCACTGTTCCCACGCAGCCCGTGAAATCACTTATGTCAGAGGGAGCCACGCTCCCACGATGGGCGGTTGGTATGGCCCGCAGGCGGCGGGCCTCCCTGTCTGCGAGCCATCAGAAGGCGGCGAACCCCAAGCAGATGGCAACAAGGGCAGGCCGACCCCTAGCAGGCGGCCCTTCTCCCACTCGGATTTTGCGCGCCATTAATCAGATGAGACGGGGTGTGGCTACAGTGAGCGCCCGCCAGGCGGTGGGACTGCAGCCACGCTCCCCCTGACAAAGCCTCCGTCATCAAGGGCGAGGCTACAGTATAAAGTAGTCAACATGGCCCACAAGCAGCGGGCCCTACCTGTCAGCCGAGATCATGGTAGCCGGCAGGACCCACCAAGCGACGGGCCCCAGCAGCCGGCGGAGAAGTCGGCGCCTAGAGGCACTGACGGCCGGGTCCTACACCCGGCCGGATTACCATTGTACCCCTGTGGGGTAGGCCTATATAAACCCCTCAGGCTTCCCCATGCAAGGGGTTCAGAACCCTAGAGATCATACACACACACATATAGAGAGAGAGGAGTAGAGCTAGCCTTGCCCTTCTTCCTCCTCTAGCCAAACAGCTCAAGGAGCAACCTTGTAGCCACTCTATTTACCATAGTGATCATGCGGAGACCCCGCAGAGCAGGACTAGGGTGTTATCTCCACGGAGAACCACGAATCTGGGTAAGATTCATAGGCGTGTGCGGTCTCGCCCATTCCCGCCTCTAGAGCCCGGCGACGTACTCTTGTCCCCATCCATGATAAGCCACCCCCTGGCATATGTCTCATGATATCCCCGACATTTGGCGCCCACCGTGGGGCTAGGTGCACCGTCGTCCGGAGACACATTCTGGACGAGAACCCTCTTCCTTCCTGGCGAGCGCAGCCAGCCCGGCACACCTGATGGCGTTTGCGTCGACGCGCTGCGCGGCGCGGAAGCTGCTTGCGCTGCAAGCTGCCTCGCTGATCTCATCAGCGGGATCTGCCTCTCCGACGAGCCCGCGCCCGACGAGGGAGCGGCCAGCACCGAGAGCTGCCTCATCGACCTCCTCGGCAAGCTCAACATCACCAATGAGCCCGCCTCTGACCTGGAGTCCGTCGGCTCCACCGACCCGCCTGTCGACATGACCATCAACGCTGACGCCGCGCCCTCTGATGCCTTCCCCGATCACGTGGTGATCATCGGCGACATGCTCCCTCCTGCGGACAGCAGCGCCAGCACCGTCACGGAGGTGCTGGGCATAAGCCACGACGGAGCTTCTGACGGGGCCGGCCAGGACCCGTTACAGGCAGCAGTGTGGGGCCTGTCTGCTCCTACAGCGGCAGACGCCGATGGCGCGATGCCGGAGTCATTCCTCGTCTCGCTCCTCGACAACGCCGACAAGCTAAAGGCCATGAGGTGCCTTACTTAGGCTTGCCAGCGCGAGATCGACCGCGCCGTATGCAACACGCCGGCTGCTGGTGAACCTAGCCGTGTGGGCACGGTCTGGCAGTGCGGCGCGGCCATCCCCAGCATGCTGGGAGCCGACCGCCCAGTCTATGCCACGCCCATGGAGAACTTGCGCGCTGCCCAGGCGGCAGCAGTCGAGCTGGATCACCTGGAGGGCGACGAGCGTCGCCGCATGACGGAGCGTGTCCAACAGCTCCTCGATGCAGCTGCCGCGCAGCAAGAAGCCGACCGCCGCATGGTGGAACCCGGCCTGCAGGCTGAGAACCTCCCCCCCCCCCCGCTGAGAGCACGGCGCAACCACCCGGACGCCGACAGGCAGCGCCCGCGACCGACGAGACCAAGAGTCGGCTACTAGCCGCAGCCGCACACGTATCACCATCGAGCGCGACAGAGATGGCCGCCCTCGAGCAGTCGAACAGCGGGGCGAGCATCCGCCTCCCCCGCGCGGGGAGAGGCGCGCCTCCCCACCGCCTGTTGAGCATCCGACTCTCGGAGGCCGGGTAAGCCCCCGCGAGGGAGTCAAATAGAATGATGCCAGCCACCGGATCGACCGACTGGCTCGGTCCCTGGCCGTAGAGGAAGAATATGCTCGGCCCGGCCTGTTTTGGCCATTGCATTCGCGACGAGCCCTTCCCCAAAGGGTTCTTGCTCCCTCGAGACACTCCCAAGTGCAACGGCTTCGTGAAGCCGGAGGATTGGCTGGTTGACTACTCCACCGCCGTCAGCATAGCAAATGGCAACAAGCACGTTGCCGTGAAGTACGTTCCGCTCATGCTCCAGGGCACGGCCCGGACATGGCTGAACAACCTCAAGCCCTACAGCGTCAACAACTGGCTGGATTTCGCCGATGTCTTCATCCGCAACTTCACCAGCACCTACAAGCGGCCGCCCAAGCCCCGCCAGCTCTCTCTGTGCATCCAAGCCCCGACCGGGTCCACCCACGACTACTTGACGCGGTGGGCAGAACTGCGCATGTACCGATCCGATCTCAGACGGTCAAATCTCTGTGCATAAGTGTCATCCCTGGATCGGTAATGCTGACACACACAGTACTTGAAGGATTTATAACAGAGTTCAATCACACACTTATTACATCGAATGTCTCAAAAGAGAACTTATTCCAATAAATATGGCTTAAGGCCATCTAAAAAGATAACAGCGGAAGGCTTGGAAGATAAAGTGAGTCCATGAACTCCAACAACATAGCTGAGTGCACGACAACGGCCTAGCGCACCTTACTCTTCGTCTGAAAAGTCTGCAACATTATATGTTGCAGCCCGAAATGGGTCAGCACATGGAATATGCTGACAATGTAACACAGTAGAGCAATGAATAGAATAACTGCTATCACTACATGCATATATGGCTGGTGGACGCTCTATGGTTACAATGTTTTGCGAAAAGTCAATTTTTTCCTACAACAAAAGAATATATTTTGTTTAACTATCATGGTAGTTGTTAAACATTGAGAAGGTTCCTCCAACTCAATCCCAATTAAGCAGTATTAATAACCCAACAAATTAATTAGAGTGATGAGATCAACAGGATAATCCAAGAACTAGATACTCAAGATGTCCATAACTGGGGACACGGCTAACCATGATTAGTTTGTACACTCTGCAGAGGTTTGCGCACTTTTCCCCACAAGACTCGATCTCCTTCGTTGGATTTCTCGCACTACATGGTGTTTGAGAAATGGATGACCGAGACACAGTCTTTGAGAAGCATTAACTCTTTACTCTGGGTAGACAGTACCAACCTACATCCCCTACATCTGCTAGCCTACCACTGAAAGAGGTCATGCAACATACTCAACTATGCTGGAGCCCATAATAGCTTGTGGTTGTACACGGAAGTTTCTAGCATGAATAATCTTATGGTCCCTTTCAGCCTGGGTGGCGAACCATAGGATGATCACACGGGTACTCCGGGATATCCTAGGACAACACTAGATTCTCCAGGTGCCCGCAACCAATCCACCCAGATGTGTATTTAAGTAGCCACCTTAAGTTAACCATTAATTAACAATCTCACATCTGTCATGGAAACACTCAAACCCAATCCACGTCTACGAGCATAGCATGGCAATATAAGCATAACGTAGAAGTAACTCCCAAGGGTTTGATAATGAAAGGACAATATATTCTACCTCGTCAACTACTTCCCAATACCCACATGTTAATCACAACCTAATCATGTAGTGTTTGAGGGTTGTAACTAATGCATAAAAACTGGGTAATAAAGGGGTATGATCAATGTGTTACTTGCCCTGCTGACGATCCGCAAACCCTAGAGACTCGTAGTAGCACGCTTCGCACTCCGAAAATTCTATCGCAAACAAACAATAGCATACATAAGCACTCAAGCATAGATGCAAGGGTAAAACTCAAATAATAAGATCCAATCTGAAAGTTCAACTGAAGAGATTTGATTTGCAAAAAGAATCAGTCAAATCGGAGCTACGGAACTGAAACTACGGTCAAAAGAACTTCAAATTCAAATCTGCTTGAAACCAAATTTTAAATTGTCAAAACATTGTTCAAGTCGATTAAAGAGAAAGAAGGGCCCGAGACGAAGATTTTGGCGTTGGTTTCACTGGATTTGGACGAACGGTTAAAAGGTTGCGAGGGTTTGAACATCAGGGGCTAATCTGCAATAAAAATAATCGCGGATAGGTCCCTGGCCGAAAATAAAATAAAAAGAAAAAACTACGGCGCGAACGTTCGTTAACAGAGACCAACGGGCGAACGCGTTCTTAAAAACGAACTAACGAGCGGACGCTCGCTAAATAAGGAAACCGAAAAAAACGAACCGAACCGCTAAAAAAACCGATCCAGGGTTTTAAGAAAACCGGCGCTTTTTACCTAAAATCGAGAAAAAAAACGACGACGGCGGCTTCCGGCGAAGCGCAGCTGCGGGGCGGCGCGGGCGGCAGCGCGCGAGCGGCGGCGGCAAGTGCGCGCGGCGGCGCTCGGTGGCGGTGCAGAGGCGGCGGGGCGGGTCAAGGAGAGGAGGGGGTGGCGGGGGCGGCATTTAAAGGTGAGGGGGTCCGACTTGGCCCAGGGGCAAGCCGCGGCGGCGGGGGCGTCCCGTACTCCTGCCGGAGTCCGGCTCGGGCGCGATGCTGGTGAGGGGAGGCGGTGACGGCGGTTGGGCCTCGGCCCGGTTCGGTCCAGGAACTTTTTTTAAATAAAAACAATTCCGCCGAAAAGGAAAAAATCCTAAAAAAATTCTAAAAAATGCCAAAAACAGTTTTTATCGTCTAAATAAAATATTTAAAACATAGTGAACATTTTCTTGGCCTAAAATGCAATTTTGAAAAAAATGCATATTTTTTTCTAGTTCAAATAAAATAGCAATAAAATCTAAATAAAAATATTTATTTGATTTTAACATTTTTCCTCCAATATTTCTTTTATTTTGGAGAAGTCATATTATCTCCTCTCATTTATTTTTATATTGGAAATATTTTTGGAGAGAAAAACAATTAAAACCAAAATGATCCTATTTTCGGTACTTGAGAAAAATTCAAATATAAAAATGAATGAAATCCCCAACTCTCTCTGTGGGTCCTTGAGTTGCTTAGAATTTCTAGGATCAAAACCAAAATGCAAAATAAAATATGATATGCATATGATGACCTATGTATAACATTCCAAATTGAAAATTTGGGATGTTACAAACCTACCCCCCTTAAGGTGAATCTCGCCCTCAAGATTCGGGTTGGCTAGAAAATAGGTGTGGGTGGTCTTTCCGTAGATCTTCCTCTCGTTCCCAGGTGGCTTCATCCTCGGTATGGTGGCTCCACTGAACTTTGCAAAACTTGATAACCTTGTTGCCTGTGACTCGGGTGGCAAACTCAAGAATCTTGACAGGCTTCTCCTCATAGGTTAGATCACTATCCAACTGAATTGCTTACAGGGGCACTGTATCTCTCAGAGGAATATCGGCCATCTCAGCATGGCACTTCTTCAACTGGGAAACGTGAAACACATCATGAACTCCTGACAGTCCTTCGGGTAACTCCAACTTGTAGGCCACTTCTCCCATACGTTCCAAAACTCGGTATGGTCCTACAAATCTCGGGGCTAACTTTCCCTTAACTCCAAAATGTTTAACTCCTCGTAGAGGTGACACTCGAAGATATGCTTTGTCTCTGATTTCATAGACTACCTCCTTGCGTTTTGAGTCTGCATAACTCTTCTGTCTGGACTGAGCTAACTTCAGTCTATCTCGAATCAACTTAACCTTCTCTTCGGACTCTTTGATCAAATCTCGTCCAAACAACTGGGGGTCTCCAACTTCATCCCACATCAACGATGTCCCGCACCTCCTTCCGTACAAAGCTTCAAAAGGTGCCATCTTCAAACTGGCCTGGTAGCTGTGGTTGTATGAGGACTCCGCGTAAGGCAAATTGTCATCCCAACTAGATCCATAATCTAGCGCACAACCTCTCAACATGTCCTCCAGAATCTGATTGACTCTCTCGGTCTGCCCATCTGTCTACGGATGAAAGGCCGTACTAAACTCTAGCCTGGTACCCAAAGTCTGGTGCAACTGATTCCAAAACTTCGAGCGAAACTGTGTTCCTCTATCTGATATGATGGTCCTCGAAACTCCATGCAGAAATACGATCCTGGTCATATATATCTTGGCCAACTTCGCACTTGTATAGGTGGTTTTCACTGGGATAAAGTGAGCCACTTTGGTCAAGCGATCCACTACTACCCAGATAGAATCATATCCCGATCGGGTCCTGGGCAATCCGGTGATGAAATCCATGCCAAGCTTATCCCACTTCCATTCGGGTATCGGCATAGGCTGCAGTAATCCTGCTGGCTTCTGATGTTCTGCCTTCACTCTCTGACATACATCACATACGACTACATACTCGGCAATATCCTTCTTCATACCAGTCCACCAAAAACGCTCCTTCAAATCCAAATACATCTTGGTGTTTCTGGGGTGTATCGAGTATGGCGAGTCATGAGCTTCCTGAAGTATCAACTTCATGATCTCTGCATTATTGGGTACATAAACACGGTCCTCAAACCACAAGGTGTCGTGCTCATCCTCACGAAAACCTTTGGCTTTTCCTTTACTCATCCTCTCCTTTATCTCAGCAATTTCCTTATCATCCTTCTGAGCTTCTCGAATCTTTCCCAATAATGTTGACTAAACTTCCAATGCTGCAACAAAACCTCTAGGGACTATCTCCAAACGAAGATCCCTGAGATCTTCGGCCAACTCCTTTGGTAATCCTCCGCTTACGAGGGTATTGGCATAACTCTACCGGCTCAAAGCGTGTGCTACGACATTGGCCTTGCCTGTATGATAGTGCAACTTCATATCATAATCGTTTATAAGCTCCAACCATCTCCTTTGCCTGAGATTCAGCTCCTTCTGTGTGAAAATGTACTTCAAACTCTTATGATCCATGTACACATGACAACGATTTCCAATAAGAAAATGTCTCCAGGTCTTGAGCGCATGCACTACAGCTGCTAACTCCAAATCATGCATGGCATAATTCAACTCATGCGGTCGAAGCTGACGTGAGGCATATGAAACAACTCTTCCGTCCTGCATAAGTACACCTCCACGTCCTAAGTGGGAAGCGTCGCAATACACTTGGAAATCTCTGTGTATATCCGGCAGAATCAGCACTGGGGCTGTAACCAAACGTTTCTTAACCTCCTGAAAACTTGCCTCACATTCATCTGTCCATTTGAACTTGGTGTCCTTCTTCAACAACTCCTTCATAATCTTCGCAATCTTGGAAACATTCTTATTGAATCTCCGATAATGTAACATCCCAAATTTTCAATTTGGAATGTTATACATAGAGCATCATTGCATATCATGTTTTATTGCATTTTGACAAATCCTCGATAAATCCTAAGCAACTCAAGGACCCTCGGAGAGAGTTGGGGATTTTCTCGAATTTTCTTTTGATTTTTCAGACGAGGATTTTGGTTTTAAATATTTTCTCTCCGGAAAAACATTTCATTCTTAAAATAAACGAGAGGAGAAAACATGACTTCTCCAAAAATATTGAAATACCGGAGGAAAAATGTTAAAATCATTATTTGGAAATTATTTGGATTTTATTTGTAATTTTTATTGCATTTAAAAATATGCGTGTTTTCAAAATATTTATTTTTGATTTTAAAAATGTTCACCCTATTCTAGATTTTCTAACTAGACGGGGAAAATTTATTTCATATTTGTCTGATTTTTATTTATTTTTCTACGCACTTTTCTTCGCGGAATTTTTTTTTTTAAAAAAAGAAACGCCCGCGCCGACTGGGCCAATGGCCCAGCCGACGGCCCGCGCCGCCTGTCGTCTCCTCGCGCAGCATGCCGCCCGCCGCCGCCGGAGTCCGGCTCGGACACGCCGCCCGCCGCCGCCTTTGCCCCTCCTCCAAGCACCCCCCCCCTCATATATATTCCCCCCCCCTCGCCTCCTCCCTCTCACCGCCGCCGCCGCACCCGCCGCCGCACCCCGCCACCCGCACCCGCGCCGCCGCCGCTCGCCGAGCCCCGCGCCGCCGCCGCCGGCGCCGCCCCCGAGCCCGAGCCCCGCCGCCCTCGCCGGAGCTAGCCGGAGCCCCGCCGGAGCTCTACCCCGACGAGGTAGTTCTCGCCCCGTTGACCGTTTTTTTTATAAAAAAAACCCTTCGTTTAAAAAAAACCCTAGATCGGTTTTTTTTCGGTTTTCTTATTTTACGAGCGTTCACCGAACCGTTCGTTTTAACGAACGCGTTCATCGGTTTTTCTCTGTTAACGAACGTCCGTTATTTAACCGTTCATCAGTTTTTCTTTTCGTCGGATTTTTCTCGTTATTCTCTCAGATTCGATTTCTGATCGAATCTTCGTTTCTGTTTAACTTCTCGCTCGTTTATCGGAATCAGGTGATTCAAACGCCTAGAGTTTCGTCTCGAAATTCTCTTTCTGTTTAACCTACTGAAACAAGTTTTTGCTACAGTAAAATTTGACCTAGATCCAGATTAGCAAACGAAGTTTCTTTCTTCCGCCGTTTGACTTTTGTTGTTTCTTTCGAGTTGATTCTTTTTGCAAACCGGAGTTCTTAAGTTGAACTTTCTGGTTGGATCTTTCATTCGAGTTTTACCTGTGCATTAGTTGAGTACTGATTGTATGCTTGTTTGTTTGCGATAGAGTACCCGGAGTGTGCCGCTTGTTACTTCGAATCGCTAGGTTTTGCGGATCATCAGCAAGGCAAGTAACACTTTGATCATACCCCGTTCATACCCAGTTTTATTGCATTAGATCTATTCCTTCAAACACATTGCATGATTAGGATCTAATAAACTGTGGGTATTGGGAAGTAGTTGAGGTAGTACCTATTACCTGTTTTTCTATCAAACCCTTGGGAGTTACTTCTACGTTGCTTTTATTATTGCCATGCTATGCTCGTAGACGTGGATTGGGTTTGAGTGAAATTCATGACAGATGTGAGATTGTTAATTAATGGTTTACTTAAGGTGGCAACTTAAACTCACATCTGGGTGGATTGAGGTACCTGGGTATTCCAGGATTGCCTGTTTTTCTTTTGGACCGCCACCAAGGTTCAAAGGGATCATGAGATTTTTCATGCTAGAAACTTCCGTGTGCAGCCGCAAGCTATTATGGGCTCTAGCATAGTTGATTAAGTTGTGTGAACTCTTACACTGGTAGACTAGCAGATGTAGGGGAAAGTAGGTGTAACGGTCTACCCATACGTAAGGTGCAAACACTTCTGAAAGACTGTGTCTTGGTCATCCGTTACTCAAACACCATGTAGTGCGAGTAATCCAACAGAGGAGATCAAGTCTTGTGGGAAAAGTGCACAAACCTCTGCAGAGTGTACAAACTGATCATGATTAGCCGTGTCCCCGGTTATGGACAACTTGAGTATCTAGTACTTGGATTATCATGTGAATCTCAACACTATGTTACTTCTAATTAATTTTGTTGGGTTATTGATGATTTTTAATTGGGATTGAGATGCTGTCAACCATCTCAATGTTTCACAACCACCATGATAGTTAAATAAAATTTATTCCTTTGAAGTAGGATAAAATTGGCTTTTCGCAAAACTGTAACCATAGAGCTTTCCACCAGCCATATATGCATATAGTATAGCATTATTATTGTTCATTATTCTCTATGTGTTACATTGCCAGCATATTCCATGTGCTGACCCGTTTTCGGGCTGCAACGTTTCATGTTGCAGACTTTTCAGACGACGAGTAAGGTGCCTTAGGTCGTGGTCTTATACTCAGTGATGCCGCTGGAGTTGATGGACTCACTTATCTTCCAAGTCTGCCGCTGTTATCGTTATTAGATGGCCTTAAGCCATGTTTATTATACTTAGTCTCTATGGAGATATTCGATGTAATAAGTGTGTGATTGCTACTCTGTTATAAATCCTCCATTTGTACTGTGCGTGTCAGCATTACTGATCCAGGGATGACACTGGTGCACAGCAGCACAGGCCATTTGAGGTCTGGTCGCTACAAAGTTGGTATCAGAGCACACGCTGACTATAGGACACGACCACTAAGCTTAAGCCCTAGAAAGCTTCTCTCTTCTCATTTCTGACTCCTCTCCACTTTCTACTCTTTTAGGAATGGCGAATGTAAGGAGCAAGTTCATGCAACCCGACGAAGACACGCCATTTGGACGACACCTGAAGGAAGTCACCAAGTACTTGAACATAGGAATACCAAGCGTCACCGGAACCTGCAACGCTACATTACCAGAAGAGGAGAGCTGGAAGATTCAAGTTATCATTCCAGGAAGGATGTTTAGTGCCATGAGATTGGTTTTCGAAGCACCAACTTGGAGTTTAGGGAAGAGCATGGCCGCACATATCGCCATGGGACGCATTGGAGAAGTCTACCACCAGGAGCTTAAGGATACAATTTACCAAATTTGTGGATGTCGAGACGCGCAATGGGAGATGATCAAGACCAAGAAGGATGGATCTATTGCAGCTTTCATCCAGGAACAGAACCAACATATTCGTCGCCAGGAGAACCAGATGTGCACGGACAAGGAAGAACTAAAGAAGGCATTCACGAAGATCAAGGAACTCCAAGAAGAACTCAAGACTACACGCGAAGATTATTTGGAGGAAATCAACGCACTAGTAGGGAAGATTGACGACTTGGAAAATAAAATTGGATCATTCGTGGGAAATCCAGTGCCAAAAGCAGAAGTCGACGAATGCACTTGTCCGGATAACTACATCATCATCGACGACACCGACTCGGAACCAAGTGAAGACGATTGGATTGATGAAGCTGGAGCAGACATCATGGAGTCTTCAACGGATCAGAATTTTTAGTAGACCACCATATCAGTAGTAGTTTTCCCCCATTTAGTAGTATAGTTCAAGCACTTGTAACGCTAGTTAGATCGATTGTTTTGTCTTGTTTGGATTGATTGAGTGATATTGATTGAATTTGTCTCATGAGCATATGGGTAGTGTTTTCTCTCTAGACCTCATTCTATTCTTAATTCTCATCTTTTCTAAACCCATCAGATGCCTCCGAGACGCGACACCGGATTTGTTTTCCCGCCAGAAATCACCCAGTTGATTCAGCAACAGAATGCCTTGATGCAAGTGTTAGTTCAGAACCAAGGCAACAACAACAACAATCCACCGCCACCACCACCTGTTGATCACTTAGCCCGTTTCCTAAGGTTAAATCCGCCGGTGTTTTCCAGTAGCACCGAGCCGATTGTAGCAGATGATTGACTCCGCAAAGTTGGAAGGGAGTTGACCACTGCAGGTTGCACAGATGCGGAAAGAGTGCGTTTTGCCGCACATCAGCTTGATGGACCCGCAGCATCATGGTGGGAGAATTATACAGCCACGCACCCTATTGACACTGTCACATGGGACCAGTTTCAGCAAGCTTTCCGTACAGCTCATGTTTCAGCAGGAGCTATGGCTATGAAGAAGCGTGAGTTTCGTAACCTACGCCAAGGAGGACGCACCGTAGGCCAGTATGTGGAGGAATTCAGTAAGCTAGCACGTTATGCAACAGATGACGTTGCTACGGATGCAGCCAAGCAGGAAAAGTTTCTGGAAGGACTGAATGACGAGCTGAGTATGCAGTTGATGATAGCAACCTTCAACAACTACCAGGAGCTGGTAGATAGAGCTCTCATGATTGAAGGGAAGCAACAGCAGATTGAAAACCGTAAGAGGAAGTATGGACAAGGGAAGTATAACTCTGGAGCCCAGCAGAAGCCACGTTTTACCCCGAAGCCGGGAGTACAGTTTCAGCATACCCATGGAGGAGGTAGTTCGCACAACCATAATGGCTCCAAGAATGGTAGTGGGAATGGAGGAAGCAACGGACAGAACCGCATCAACCCATCTACCCCAGCCAAGAGGGACCTGAGCCAAGTCACTTGTTTTAAGTGCCAGAAGAATGGACATTATGCCAACGAATGTCCCGAAGCCCAAAATGGAAATGGCAATGGAAGCTCTGGGAAGAAGCCGAACCCGTTCAACAAAGGACATGTGAACCACGTGAGCGTGGAGGAGATTGAAGCTCAGCCTGATGCAGTAATAGGTAAGTTTTTGGTTAAGTCATTTACTGCAACTGTTCTTTTCGATACTGGTGCATCGCATTCATACATATCAAGGGGATTCGTGAACAAGTTTAAGATGTCCACCAAAGTTCTCAGAAACCCTATGTTAGTAACCTCGCCAGGAGCAGAGTATATGGCCACCCAAGGATGTTTTCAGATACCATTGGCCATTGGTAGGCATGTTTTCCCCTCAGACCTCATTGTTTTGGAATCGCAAGGTTTGGATGTGATTCTGGGAATGGATTGGCTATCGTTGTATGGAGGAAACATCGATTGTGCCAGCAAGACGATTTTGCTTACCACCCCAGAAGGAAAACGGATCAAGTATGTATCCAGGCATATGCCGAAGAGGACTCAAGTAAATTCCTTATCAGGAGTTGTACAGGAGGGAGTACCAGTGGTGAAGGACTATCCGGATGTATTTCCAGAAGAGTTGCCAGGCATGCCACCAGACAGAGACATTGAGTTTTTGATTGAACTTTTGCCAGGCACCGGGCCAATATCTAAGAGACCGTACAGGATGCCCGCTAAGGATTTGGAGGAAATTAAGAAACAGATCAAGGAGTTACTGGATAAAGGCTATATTCACCCAAGTTCGTCACCTTGGGGATCACCAGTACTTCTAGTGGAGAAGAAAGATGGATCACTAAGGATGGTTGTTGATTACCGAGGATTGAATGAAGTGACCATCAAAAACAAGTACCCACTGCCGATGATCAATGATTTGTTTGACCGCCTGCAAGGAGCTAAAGTATTTTCCAAGATCGATCTACGATCAGGATACCATCAGTTAAAGATTCGAGAGCAGGATATACCCAAGACGGCATTTACCACCAGATATGGATTGTATGAGTATACCGTTATGTCATTTGGACTGACTAACGCACCTGCCTATTTCATGAACCTGATGAACAAAGTATTTATGGAGTTTTTGGATAAGTTCGTCGTGGTATTCATTGATGATATTTTAATCTTTTCCAAGGATGAGGAAGAGCATGAGGAGCATTTGCGATTGGTACTTGAGAAGCTCAGAGAACATCAGTTATATGCCAAGTTCAGCAAATGTGAGTTTTGGTTGAAGGAAGTTGGATTCCTCGGACATGTTATTTCTGGAGAAGGAATAGCAGTAGACCCTGCCAAGGTTGACACAGTGACAAGTTGGGAATCACCCACGACAGTTGGAGAAATCCGGAGTTTTCTTGGACTTGCAGGATACTACCGGAGATTCATCGAGAATTTCTCGAAGATTGCTAAGCCCATGACTGAGCTATTGAAGAAGGACACCAAATTCAATTGGACTGAGGAATGTGAAGCTAGTTTCCAAGAGTTGAAGAAACGATTGGTTACATCACCAGTGTTGATTCTGCCAGATCAACGCAAGGACTATGAAGTTTATTGCGACGCTTCTCGTTGAGGACTTGGAGCAGTGCTTATGCAGGAAGGAAGAGTTGTTTCGTATGCTTCACGACAACTTAAACCCCATGAGAAGAATTATGCTACGCATGATTTGGAATTAGCAGCCGTGGTGCATGCTTTGAAGACATGGAGACATTTTCTCATCGGAAACCATTGTGAGGTGTACACGGATCACAAGAGTTTGAAGTACATTTTCACGCAGAAGGAGTTAAACCTCAGACAGAGGAGATGGTTGGAGCTCATCAAGGATTATGACATGAGATTGCATTATCACCCCGGAAAGGCTAACGTAGTAGCAGACGCGTTGAGCCGCAAGAGTCATATCAGCACCCTCATGACAGGAGAGTTACCTCAGGAGTTAGCCGAGGACCTACGCGAGCTATGTTTGGAGATAGTCCCGAGAGGCTATTTAGCGACATTGGAGATTCAGTCTACCTTGATGGAAAGGATCAGAGAAGCTCAGAAGTCAGATAAGGAGATTAAAGAGATAAAGGAGAAGTTGAGCAAAGGAAAAGCCAAGGGATTTCGTGAAGATGAGCACGATACCTTATGGTTTGAAGACCGTGTATATGTACCAAATGATCCGGAGATCAGGAAGTTGATTTTGCAAGAAGCCCATGATTCACCGTACTCGATTCACCCAGGGAATACCAAGATGTATTTGGATTTGAAGAACACTTTCTGGTGGACCGGAATGAAGAAGGATATTGCGGAGTATGTAGCAGTTTGTGATGTATGTCAGAGAGTGAAGGCAGAGCATCAGAAGCCAGCAAGATTGCTGCAACCATTGCCGATACCCGAATGGAAGTGGGATAAAATAGGCATGGATTTTATCACAGGATTACCAAGGACTCGTTCAGGCTATGACTCGATATGGGTTGTAGTCGACCGTTTGATGAAAGTGGCTCATTTCATTCCAGTAAAGACCACTTACACCAGTGCTAAGTTGGCTAAGATATACATGACCAGGATCGTATGTCTGCATGGAGTTCCGAGGACCATTGTATCAGACAGAGGAACCCAATTTACCTCGAAGTTTTGGAAGCAGTTACATGAAACATTGGGAACCAGGCTGGAATTTAGTACAGCATTTCACCCACAGACAGATGGACAGACCGAGAGAGTCAACCAGATTTTTGGAGGACATGTTGAGAGCATGTGCACTAGATTATGGATCTAGTTGGGACGACAATTTGCCATATGCGGAGTTTTCATATAACAACAGTTATGAAACCAGTTTGAAGATGGCCCCTTTCGAAGCTTTGTACGGAAGGAGGTGTAGAACACCGTTGCTATGGGACGAAGTTGGAGACCGTCAGTTGTTTGGACCAGATTTGATTAAGGAGTCTGAACAGAAAGTAAGGTTGATTTGTGATAGGCTCAAGGTAGCCCAGTCCAGGCAAAAGAGCTATGTTGATTCTAAACGCAAGGAGACAGTTCACGAAGTCGGAGACCGAGTGTATCTTCGAGTATCACCCCTTCGAGGAGTGAAGCGCTTTGGAGTTAAGGGAAAGTTAGCGCCCCGTTTTATCGGACCATACAGAGTGTTGGAACGTATGGGAGAAGTTGCTTACAAGCTGGAGTTGCCCGAAGGATTGTCTGAAGTACATGATGTATTTCATGTTTCGCAGTTGAAGAAGTGCCACGCAGAGATGGCTGAGATACCACTGAGAGATACTGTGCCACTGGAAGCGATTCAGTTGGAAAGTGATTTGACTTATGAGGAGAAACCAGTTAAGATTCTCGAGTATGCCAGCCGAGTTACCCGCAGCGAGGTCATCAAGTTTTGCAAAGTTCAGTGGAGTCACCACACGGAAGATGAGGCCACCTGGGAGCGAGAGGAAGATCTACGGAAAAACCACTCCCACCTGTTTTCTAGCCAACCCGAATCTCGAGGGCGAGATTCATCTTAAGGGGGGTAGGTTTGTAACATCCCAAATTTTCAATTTGGAATGTTATACATAGAGCATCATTGCATATCATTTTTTATTGCATTTTGACAAATCCTCGATAAATCCTAAGCAACTCAAGGACCCTCGGAGAGAGTTGGGGATTTTCTCGAATTTTCTTTTGATTTTTCAGACGAGGATTTTGGTTTTAATTATTTTCTCTCCGGAAAAACATTTCATTCTTAAAATAAACGAGAGGAGAAAACATGACTTCTCCAAAAATATTGAAATACCGGAGGAAAAATGTTAAAATCATTATTTGGATTTTATTTGTAATTTTTATTGCATTTAAAAATATGCGTGTTTTCAAAGTATTTATTTTTGATTTTACAAATGTTCACCCTATTCTAGATTTTCTAACTAGACGGGGAAAATTTATTTTATATTTTTCTGATTTTTATTTATTTTTCTACGCACTTTTCTTCGCGGATTTGTTTTTAAAAAAAAAAGAAACGCCCGCGCCGACTGGGCCAAAGGCCCAGCCGACGGCCCACGCTGCCCGTCGTCTCCTCGCGCAGCACGCCGCCCGCCGCCGCTGGAGTCCGGCTCGGACAAGCCGCCCGCCGCCGCCTTTGCCCCTCCTCCAAGCACCCCCCCCCCTCGCCTCCTCCCTCTCACCGCCGCCGCCGCACCCGCCGCCGCACCCCGCCGCCCGCAGGCGCCGCCTCGCGCCGCCGCCGCTCGCCGAGCCCCGCGCCGCCGCCGCCGCCCCCGAGCCCGAGCCCCGCCGCCCTCGCCGGAGCTAGCCGGAGCCCCGCCGGAGCTCTACCCCGACGAGGTAGTTCTCGCCCCGTTGACCGGTTTTTTTAAAACAAAAAAAACCCTTCGTTTAAAAAAAACCCTAGATCGGTTTTTTTTCGGTTTTCTTATTTTACGAGCGTTCACCGAACCGTTCGTTTTAACGAACGCGTTCATCGGTTTTTCTCTGTTAACGAACGTCCGTTATTTAACCGTTCGTCCGTTTTTCTTTTCGTCGGATTTTTCTCATTATTTTCTCAGATTCGATTTCTGATCGAATCTTCGTTTCTGTTTAACTTCTCGCTCGTTTATCAGAATCAGGTGATTCAAGCGCCTAGAGTTTCGTCTCGAAATTCTCTTTCCGTTTAACCTACTCAAACAAGTTTTTGCTACAGTAAAATTTGACCTAGATCTAGATTAGCAAACGAAGTTTCTTTCTTCCGCCGTTTGACTTTCGTTGTTTCTTTCGAGTTGATTCTTTTTGCAAACCGGAGTTCTTAAGTTGAACTTTCTGGTTGGATCTTTCATTCGAGTTTTACCTGTGCATTAGTTGAGTACTGATTGTATGCTTGTTTGTTTGCGATAGAGTACCCGGAGTGTGCCGCTTGTTACTTCGAATCGCTAGGTTTTGCGGATCATCAGCAAGGAAAGTAACACTTTGATCATACCCCGTTCATACCCAGTTTTATTGCATTAGATCTATTCCTTCAAACACATTGCATGATTAGGATCTAATAAACTGTGGGTATTGGGAAGTAGTTGAGGTAGTACCTATTACCTGTTTTTCTATCAAACCCTTGGGAGTTACTTCTACGTTGCTTTTATTATTGCCATGCTATGCTCGTAGACGTGGATTGGGTTTGAGTGAAATTCATGACAGATGTGAGATTGTTAATTAATGGTTTACTTAAGGTGGCAACTTAAACTCACATCTGGGTGGATTGAGGTACCTGGGTATTCCAGGATTGCCTGTTTTTCTTTTGGACCGCCACCAAGGTTCAAAGGGATCATGAGATTTTTCATGCTAGAAACTTCCGTGTGCAGCCGCAAGCTATTATGGGCTCTAGCATAGTTGATTAAGTTGTGTGAACTCTTACAGTGGTAGACTAGCAGATGTAGGGGAAAGTAGGTGTAACGGTCTACCCAAATGTAAGGTGCAAACACTTCTGAAAGACTGTGTCTTGGTCATCCGTTACTCAAACACCATGTAGTGCGAGTAATCCAACGGAGGAGATCAAGTCTTGTGGGAAAAGTGCACAAACCTCTGCAGAGTGTACAAACTGATCCTGATTAGCCGTGTCCCCGGTTATGGACAACTTGAGTATCTAGTACTTGGATTATCATGTGAATCTCAACACTATGTTCCTTCTAATTAATTTTGTTAGGTTATTGATGATTTTTAATTGGGATTGAGATGCTGTCAACCATCTCAATGTTTCACAACCACCATGATAGTTAAATAAAATTTATTCCTTTGAAGTAGGATAAAATTGGCTTTTCGCAAAACTGTAACCATAGAGCTTTCCACCAGCCATATATGCATATAGTATAGCATTATTATTGTTCATTATTCTCTATGTGTTACATTGCCAGCATATTCCATGTGCTGACCCGTTTTCGGGCTGCAACGTTTCATGTTGCAGACTTTTCAGACGACGAGTAAGGTGCCTTAGGTCGTGGTCTTATACTCAGTGATGCCGCTGGAGTTGATGGACTCACTTATCTTCCAAGTCTTCCGCTGTTATCGTTATTAGATGGCCTTAAGCCATGTTTATTATACTTAGTCTCTATGGAGATATTCGATGTAATAAGTGTGTGATTGCTACTCTGTTATAAATCTCCATTTGTACTGTGCGTGTCAGCATTACTGATCCAGGGATGACACTGGTGCACAGCAGCACAGGCCATTTGAGGTCTGGTCGCTACAGATAATATCCCGCAAGTCTAAGAAAACTACGGGTCTCTCCAACTGAGGTGGGTGGTAGCCAATCAGTGACTGACTTAACCTTGGTAGGATCCACGGCTATACCTTCTCCTGATATAACATGTCCAAGAAATCCTACTTCCTTCAACCAAAACTCGCATTTGCTGAACTTGGCATATAGCTAATGTTCCCTGAGCTTCTCGAGAACTAAACGCAAATGCTCTTTGTGTTCCTCTTCATTCTTCGAGTATACCAAAATATCATCAATGAACACCACAACAAACTTATAAAAGAACTCCATGAACACCTCATTCATCATACTCATGAAGTAGGCTGGGGCATTAGTCAATCCAAATGACATAACTGTATACTCATATAACCCGTACCTTGTGGTGAAAACTGTCTTAGGTATATCCTGTTCTCGAATCTTCAACTGGTGGTATCCTGATCGCAGATTGATCTTGGAGAATACTTTAGCTCCTTGCAGCTGATCAAACAAATCATTGATCATCGGCAGTGGGTACTTGTTCTTGATCGTCACTTCATTCAATGCCCGATAATCAACAACCATTCTCAAGGATCCATCCGTCTTCTCAACCAAGAGCACTGGGGCTTCCCATGGTGACGAACTTCGTCGAATGTAACCCTTCTCCAATAACTCCTTGATCTGCTTCTTAATCTCCTCCAGAACATTTGCGGGCATCCGGTATGGTCTCTTCGATATCGGTTCGGTGCCTGGCAACAGCTCTATCAAAAGCTCAATGTCTCGATCCGGCGGCATGCCTGGTAACTCCTCTGGAAATACATCCGGATAATCCTTCACTATAGGCAGTTCCTCCTGAACAACTCCTGAGAGGGAATTTACTTGGGTCCTCCTCGGCGCATGCCTGGACACATACTTGATCCTTTTTCCCTCCGGGGTAGTGAGCAAAATTGACTTACTGGCGCAATCGATGTTTCCTCCATACATCAACAGTCAATACATTCCTAGTATCACATCCAATCCTTGTGACTCCAAAATTATTATGTCTGAGGGGAAAACATGGCTACCAATGGTTAAGGGTATCCGATCGCACCATCAGCTGGCCATATACTCTGCTCCTGGTGAGCTTACTAGCATGGGTGACCAAAGGGCTAAGGTGGGTAGCTTAAACTTGTGCACAAATCCCCTTGAAATGTATGAATGCGATGCACCAGTATCAAAAAGAACGAGAGCGGTAAATGACTTAACCAAAAACTTACCGATAACTGCATCTGGCTGCTCTTCAACCTCCTCCACGTTAACGTGGTTCACTTGTCCCCTGTTGAAAGGGTTGGGCTTCTTTCCAGAGCTTCCATTGCCATTACCATTCTTTGCTTCAGAACACTCGGTGGCGTAGTGTCCAGTCTTCCCGCACTTGAAACAAGTAATGTGACTTAGATCCTTCTTGGCGGGTGTGGCTGGGTTAGAGCGGTTCTGATTGCTGCCTGCTCCATCCCGTTTCCATTCTTGGGGCCACTATGGTTATGCGAACTTCCTCCATAGTGGGTATGGCCTCCATGGTTATGGGTATATCCTCCCGAGTTCGAGGTAAAACGAGGCTTCTGCTGAGCTCCTGAATTGTACTTCCCTTGTCCATACTTCCTTTTGCGGCTCTCAATCTACTGCTGCTTCCCTTCAATCATAAGAGCCTTATCTACCAACTCCTGGTAGTTGTTAAATGTTGCCACCATTAACTGCATACTCATCTCATCATTCAGCCCTTCCATAAACTTCTCCTGCTTCGCGGCATCTGTAGCCACATCATCTGGGGCATAGTGGACTAACTTGCTAAAGTCATCCACGTACTGCCCCACAGTACGGTTTCCCTGGCATAAGTTGCGAAACTCATGTTTCTTCATGCTCATAGCTCCAGTTGAGACATGAGCACTGCGGAATGCTTGCTGAAACTGCTCCCAAGTGACATTGGCTATAGGGAAAGTGGCTGTGTAATTCTCCCACCATGAGGTTGCGGGTCCATCCAATTGATGTGCGGCGAAACGCACCTTCTCAGCATCTGTGCAACCTGCGGTGGTCAACTCCCTTCCAATCCTGTGTAGCCAGTCATCTGCAACTATTGGCTCGGTGCTACTGGAAAACACCCGCGGCTGCAACCTTAGAAAACGGGCTAAGTTGTCAACTGGAGGTGGTGGCGGTGGGTTGTTGTTGTTGCCTTGGTTCTAGACTAGTAGCTGCATCAAGGCATTCTGTTGTTGGATCAACTGAGTGAGCTCCGGTGGGAAGACAAATCCGGGGTCACGTCTCGGAGGCATCTGATGGGTTTAGAGGGGAGAGATTAGAATAGAATGAGGTCTAGTGAGAAAGCACTACCCATATGCACATGAGACAAACACATTCATATCACACCAAATCAATGCAAGCAAGGGCATACAATCGATCTAACTATCATTACAGTGCTCGAACTACTACTATATACATGGGGAAATACTACTGATAATATGGTGGTCTACTAGAAATTTTGATCGGTGGAAGACTCGATGATATTTGCTCCAGCCTCGTCTTCATAATCATCATCACTACTGTCGGGGTCGGAGTCGGTGTCGTCGATGATGATGTAGTCTTCCGAACGGATGTCATCGGGATGGCCGTCATCTCCTCCTGGCGTGGGGTCTCCCATGAATACTCCTAGCTTCCTTGTCAGGTCGTCATTCTTCTCCACTAGTATTGCGATTCCCTCCTCGTATCCGTCGCGTGTAGACTTGAGTTCCTCTTCAAGCTCCATGTTCCTGGTCATCACCTTCTTCAATTCTATCATGCTTGCGCACATCTGGTTCTCCTGGCGACGAATGTGTTGGTTTAACTCCTGGATGAAAGCTGCAATGGACCTGTCCCTCCTGGTGCTGATCATCTCTCATTGCTCATATCGGCGCCAACATATCTGGCAGATGGTGTCCTTAAGATCCTTGTGATAAAGTTCGCCAATGCGTCCCATGGCGATGTGGGCTGCCATGCTCTTTCCTAGACTCCAGGTTGGTGCATCAAAGGAAAACTCTATGGGCTCAGTGACTGGCGTGAATGTCCATCCTGGAACTTAAACTCGAATCATCCAACGCTCCTCTTCTGGTAAAGTGGCGGTGTAGGTCCCGGTGAAGCTTGGTATTCTGATGTTCAGGTACCTAGTGACTTCCTTCATGTGTCTCCCGAAAGGGGTGTCTTCATCCAGTTGTGCAAACTTGTTCCTTGAGTCTGCCATCCTATAGAGTGGAAAATGGAGAGGAGTCAGAAATGAGTAGAGAAGAGTGACCTATGGCTCATCTTAGTGGTCGTGTCCTACAATCAGCGTGTGCTCTGATACCATCTTGTAGCGATCCGACCTCAGACGGTCAAATCTCTGTGCATAAGTGTCACCCCTGGATTGGTAATGCTGACACACACGGTACTTGAAGGATTTATAACAAAGTTCAATCACACACTTATTACATTGAATGTCTCAAAAGATAACTTATTACAATAAATATGGCTTAAGGCCATCTAAAAAGATAACAGCGGAAGGCTTGGAAGATAAATTGAGTCCATCAACTCCAACGGCATAGCTGAGTGCACGACAACAACCTAGCGCACCTTACTCTTCGTCTGAAAAGTCTGCAATATTATATGTTGCAGCCCGAAATGGGTCAGCACATGGAATATGCTGGCAATGTAACACAGTAGAGCAATGAACAGAATAACTGCTATCACTACATGCATATATGGCTGGTGTAGGCTCTATGGTTACAATGTTTTGCGAAAAGCCAATTTTTTCCTACAACAAAGGAATATATTTTGTTTAACTATCATGGTAGTTGTTAAACATTGAGAAGGTTCCTCCAACTCAATCCCAATTAAGCAGTATTAATAACCCAACAAATTAATTAGAGTGATGAGATCAACATGATAATCCAAGAATCAGATACTCAAGATGTCCATAACCGGGGACACGGCTAACCATGATTAGTTTCTACACTCTGCAGAGGTTTGCGCACTTTTACCCACAAGACTCGATCTCCTCCGTTGGATTTCTCGCACTACATGGTGTTTGAGAAATGGATGACCAAGACACAGTCTTTCAGAAGCATTAACTCTTTACTCTGGGTAGACAGTACCAACCTACATCCCCTACATCTGCTAGCCTACCACTAAAAGAGGTCATGCAACATACTCAACTATGCTAGAGCCCATAATAGCTTGTGGCTGCACACGAAAGTTTCTAGCATGAATAATCTTATGATCTCTTTGAGCCTGGGTGGCCAATAGGATGATCACACGGGTACTCTGGGATATCCTAGGACAACACTGGATTCTCCAGGTACCTGCAACCAATCCACCCAGATGTGTATTTAAGTAGCCACCTTAAGTTAACCATTAATTAACAATCTCACATCCGTCATGGAAACACTCAAACCCAATCCACGTCTATGAGCATAGCATGTCAATATAAGCATAACGTAGAAGTAGCTCCCAAGGGTTTGATAATGAAAGGACAATAGGTTCTACCTCGTCAACTACTTCCCAATACCCACATGTTAATGTCGGATTTCGGGTTCTGGCAAAACCCTTGAGGTTCGAACACTGGGGTGCGCACGAAGATCTCTCCTCTCCCACGCTCTCACACTCCACGATCTCACGGACTAGCTTGTCGAACCCAAAGAACACAAGGTCACAAGATTTATACTGGTTCGGGCCACCGTTGTGGTGTAATATCCTACTCCAGTGTGGTGTGCTGGATTGCCTCTCGGGCTGAGGATGAACAGTACAAGGGGAAGAACAGCCTCCTGAGGTGAGGTGCTCTTGTGCTTGGTGGGTGTGAGGATGAACTGAATGAGTTCGAGACGAGTTCCCCCTACTATGGTGGCTAGCCCTATTTATAGAGGCCCTGGTCCTCTTCCCAAATATTGAGCGGGAAGGGATGCCACAACGGCCAATTTAAAGGGGGACAGCTAGTACAAGCTATCCTGACAAAAGCAGTCTTCGCCTGCCAAAGGCTCTGGTGGTGACGCCGTCTTGGGCTCCACGGTGACCTCCGTCCTGCCGTCCTGCTAGTCTTGGTCTCGTTGCAGAGATATGGAAACCTTTGCCTGATGCCTTGGTACTCCTCGCCTGCGCTTGCCTCCTTAGCACCAAAGAGGAAGCAAGGACATTGTGCACGCTGGCGCCCGCCTGGTGCCCGCCTGGCCTTGGTCGTCATGGCTTACGTCACGGGAAACTTCGCGAGGTACCCCCCCTTGCCTTGATCTCTCCGCCCCTCACGAGCCAGCCTAGTGAGGCCGCTCCCGAGGAGGTCTTGTGTCATCCGCCTCGCCAGGCTTGGCCCCTCGCAAGGGTCTCGAGTGCTTGCTAGCAAAGATGGGCCTTACGGGCCCACTTGTGGAGCCACTCCGTGGGCCGCAGGCAGGCAAGTCTAGGGACCCCATTCCTAGAACGCCGACAGTAGCCCCCGGGCCCAAGGCGCGCTTGGACTTGGCTTCGAGGCAAAGCCAAAGGGCAAGTGCAGAGCGCCGCGGGCTCCAACAGCCTGCGGCCTTGGTCGACGCGTGGCGGTTGATTAGACGTGGGCGTCTCCGCTTCCCCACGCTGCCTCGACAACTGCCCGGCTAACAAAAAGGCTGGCGTGGGCAATGCTTGCCTTCATTGCTTCCTTCCGCCTTGCTCCAGATCCCCTTTCTTGCCCCTTGCTTCCGAACTCTCCAGATCTGCTCCCATCCCCTTCCGAATCAGCGACCAATGGCGCCCCAGAAGGTCAAGGCTTCTTCGCCGCCCGCCTGGTACGAGCCGGCTCTAGATGCGCCCAATGTCTCGGAGAGGAACCTCACTGTCATGCGCCTACTGACGGCGGGAGAGAGCAACGAGAGGGGGAAGACCGAGCTCCGGGCTGGCTCTGCCGTGCCGGAGCCCGAGGAAAGCACCTTCTTCCCCTTCTTCATGAGCAGCATCGTCGCGGGGCTGGTTCCCCCCTTCTCCGACTTCTTATATGAGGTCCATGGCCATTACGGGCTGCAGGCGCTGCACCTCCATCCCAACTCTGTTATCCTTCTGTCGATCTTCGCCTTCTACTGTGAGGCGTACCTCGGAGTGATGTCCTCCGTGGCTCTGCTGCGCCACTTCTTCTTCCTTCGCATCAATGATGTTCGTACCTCCGGGTGCACCAACTTCATCGCGGCCGGCAAGGCCAACTTGATCTCGAAGGCCGAGAAGAAGGCCGACGACTTCAGGGGTAAGTGGGTCATGATGGATGCCAAGTGCGTCCACCCATGCTTGGTGCTGCCAACGGAGATGCCCCAGTCTGACGTGGGGTGGTCTTGTGTGAAGCTCACTGACGACCGGGTGGCGCCGGTGTTGGAGAAGATGAATGCCGACCTGAAGCCTGGCAACGCGAGGGCGGCGAAGGTGACAGGGGCCATGCTCCTGTGGGAGTTCCTGATGCTGCGCGTGGCCCCGCTTCAGGCGCGTATGCGCCCCATGTGGAGGCTTGGGGTGAAGAGGACAAGCTTCGCCTGAGCCCGACAGCCCTGCCTGCCGAAGAGTTGGCCGTGGCTCTCCGCCTCCTGGTTGGGGACGACTAGGAATACCCGCCGAGCGCCTTCGTTCCCCTGTTCCTCCGCAAGGACGGGGCGCGGGTTGCGGCCGCCATGCCCACCTTTGGTGGGCGCAGACTAGTGCCGCCAGCGCCTCCTGCTGTCTCGGCTGCGGCGGCGCTAGTGGACTTGTCCACTGACGACTCTCGCCAGGATGAGGAAGAGGAGGACGACGAGGAGCACGACTCGGAAGCGACCCCTGAGGGGATGGGGGAGACTTCCCCCTTGCGCAAGGCCGACATCCTCCACGCCCTTCCTGACGACGACGAGGCCGTCGTCCACCGGGAGAAGGGAGAGCTGCCCATGATCCCGACGAGGGGCCGGTCGGCGCTGATCTCCCGAGATGCTGCTTCCGGCCCACCTGCTGCTCCTTCTTCTGCTCCTGGGGCCCGTGCGCCCGCGCCCCAGGCTAGGAGGCTCTCGGGCTTCAAGCTTAGCAAGAGGAGGGTGGACTACACCGCCGTGGACCAGTAAGTGCTCTTGCCTTGTTTCATTCTTGCTTCTGCTGCTTGACCTTGACGCTTCCCGGTTGCGCGATCAGGCCAACGCCTGCGGCGAAGAAGAGGAAGGAGGAGGCGATGGTGCCGCTCGAGACCAGTCCGCCTGCTCCGGCTGTGTCTCCCTCCGTGGAGAAGGGCAGCGCTGGCGCTCATGTCCCTCAGGAGGAGTCAGCCCTCGTGGCCCCGCTGGCTCTAGAGGCGCCGGTGTCCGGCTCGGCTGCCGAGGTCTCAAGGCTCAGGAGCCCCCAGTCTCCCAGGCCTTGGTGACGACACCTTCTCCTTCTCCTCCCGCTATGCCACTGATTCCAGGTCCTTCTGCTTCTCCTGGTGTCTTGGAGCGCGCCCTTTTGGAGATGGCCCAGCTGCGAGAAGATCTCCAGGGTGCCGACTCCCACCTGGTAGCCGGGCACCTGGAGCTGGTCTCTGGCTGGCTTCATTCCGACGTGTGCGTTCGAGCGACGCTGGGCCAAGCCGCGGCGGCCTCCGAGAAGGAAAAGCAGGCCACCGCCCAAGCTGCGGCTGCTCATGAAGTGGCGCTGAAGGATGCCGAAGCCGCCCAGGATCGCTGCCGGGGGCTGGAGGCCGAGCTGAAGGCCCTGCGCGACAAGCGTGCGGAAGAGGCTCGTGGCCGCGAGGCGAAGGAGGAGAAGATGAACGCCTGGGAAGACTCCATCAAGGATCGCGATGCCGAGCTAGGAGAGTTGGCGAAGGCGCGGGCCGCGGAACGCAGCCGACTGGAGGAGCTGGAGCGGAAGGTGGAGGCGGAGAAAGCCAGTCTTGATGCCAAGGCGAAGGTCCTGGCCGAGGACCGCGCAGCCTTCATGCTTCTCGAGGAGAGGTCCCGCGTGGCACTGAAGGCGCTGTAGGAGAAGGGCTTGGAGAGGCCGCTGACCACCGACGAGGACGGCCCCGCCCAGCTGCTTCCCTAATTGGTTGACGCGCTTGAGGAGGTTGTGAGCGGCATCGATCCCATGGCCGAGGAAGAAGCCCGCGTTCTTTCCTCAGCTGCGTTGACGCGTGTCTTCAGCCACCTCCATCTTTGCGATCCCGATGCCCGCCTTGACGAGCTGCTGGAGCTTGTGGACGACGAGTGTTGTGCGGCCGCTGCCGCGGCTGTGAAGGGTCAGGTGAGGCCCTGCTGAAGAAGTTCCGCGCCTTCGCTCTCGCGCCTCTGACCAGCGGTGCTCCTGATCCTGCAGCCCCGACCGGTGGTATAGGTGAGGGCGACGCCATCAAGGAAGGAGCACCCTTTGCTGGTGATGGCGGTGCCCAAGGGTGACCTGCTCGCGGCTGCTTTCCTGTTTTACTCCTGCAACATGCATCATGCCTCGTGGAGGCGTTTAAACTTGTGTTTGATATTTGGGAGAACAACATGTCTTGTAATATTTGCTTTGAGATTTTGCGCTTTTCTTCCTATTTGCTGTACGTTCTACGTCGACAGAGCCGGCCCCGCGCATACCTCGGCCGCCGTTGGATCGTCCGGAGACCAGGACGAGACCAAGGGGTGACGGGCTACGTGACCAGTTAGGCTCCTGAGTCGCGATGCTCAGGAGTCCCCCTTGATGCGCAAACAACTTATAGGAAGGGGACGCAGGAGTAGGTTTAGTGTTCCACGTCGGCAGGGCCCGGCCCCGCGCATACCTCAACCGCCGTTGGGCCAACCGGAGATCAGGACGGAACCAAGGAGTGAGGGGCTACGTGACCAGTTAGGCTCCTGAGTCGCGATGCTCAGGAGTCCCCCTTGACGTGCAAACAACCTTCATACCTTTGTCCTCGCCGAGGCTCGGCTCAGGAGGGGCGCGTGACGACCAGGTCCGGGGGACCTGGCTGGGTGGCGTACGCTTGGGCGTGACCTGAACGCAGCCCCCATGACCAGCCCCCTCACGCGACTCTCCCGAGGGGAGGTGTTGCGATGAGGCCGGACACTGAGCTCAAGGGCTCCCTGAGGTTGATACGGCCGCGAGGCCGCCCTCAGTTGTTTATCACCAGCGCAGAGCATAGCGCTTCCGCACTTGCATGGGCATAGCCACTCCTCGGCAGTGTTGACGGCCAGCACGGAGCATGGTGCTTCCACTGGTGCGTGGGAGGGGACTCCCTACTGCGGAGAGCCCCCGGGGCGTGTACAACCCCGCCCTGACACGTGGCTTGCACGGCAGGGCTAGACGAGGTGTGTCTAGGCACTCGTGAGCCAGCGCGGGACTCACGAGGCCCTACCTCAAGGCGGGTTGCACCTGGTCTTGATTCTTGATGACTGTGGTGGCCCTGCGAGGTGGTTAGACAACCTGCGCCGAACGAATCTCCTGAGGCTATCGCATGAGGGGGCCAAGCACCAACGACCCCAGGAGGTGACGTGAATGGGGCCGGCCCGCCAGACAGAGCTCAGCCGTTGGGTTTATCAACGCTACAGGGACGGGCCCGAGCACAGACGCCGTGCCAAGCCTCCTCATGCGAAGGATCTTGAAGAAAGGTGCTCGGCGTGCGGCTCCCATTGCTGGTGACAATTAAGCAGGTAGCAGCCATATATAGATCATGCATGGAAAGCGAACTGACTTAGGTAAATGCACGAACGATTCATGCCACTAGGTCAGGCCGGAGCGGCTTGGGGATGATGCAGCCCGTGGGGCACCCCCAGCAAGGTAAGCTAAAGATGTAAAGGGATACATGTCACAGGGACAGACCCACGCGGCCTGGGAAGATGCAGCCCGAAGGGCGCTCCCAGCTAAGTGAACTTGGAAAATGTCACCTGGTTCCGTCGTAGAAGGGGTGTTGGGGCAGCTCAAGATGTGTGGTGCAGGGTTTGCTCCTAATGAGGTGCCGGGATTCTGAGCCTTGGGAGGCCCTAGGGGTCCAGGTGGGTCCTTGAGGACTGTCTCCATCTCCGCCAGGACTGCGTGGTGCCTGGCCTCCTGAGCCGCCAAGATGCTCCGCAAGCCGCGCTGGAAGGCGGACGCCACGCTCGGCAGGCCAAAGGGCATGCGAACGTAGCTGTGAGGTGGGCCCTCGCAGCATCCCACGCGCGAAGGCCAGAAGAGCTCCTGAGACGCGGCCCTGTTGAGCCCTGGGACGTCGATGCAGACGCGCAGCCCGGCATCCTCGCCTAGATGGGGAGCTGCGCCCAGTGAGCGGCGGTCGCCGCGCATGGCTCTTGCATCCTGCAGTTCTCGAGTGGTCTGGGCAATGAATTCCTGAGCGCCGGGCGCTCCTCATCTGGTGTCCTCCTGAGGGAAACGTGCTGCAAAGCACGCCTCCATGTGGTGTCCGAGCGCCTCCCTCGTGATCCTGGCGTGGGCCACGGTCGTCCCAACGTCCTCCGCCATGTCCTCCTCCTCGGCCATAGCCCGGGTCATTGCGCTCGGGGCGTCGACCAAAGCGTCCATCCCGGATGACCTTGAGCTATTGACAGTCGTTGGTGTTGTGGTTGTGCATGTTGCGGAAGTCGCAGAACGGTCGGCTGCTCTTGGACGACTCAGGCTGGTCCCTGCCGCGCTTCATGTCTGGCTCCGCCGCGAGCACGACGACTCCCTTGCGCTTCACATCCTTGGCCTTGGCTTTCATCTCCTCCGGGTCGGCGGCGGGGAGCTCGAGGAGGGAAAGGCACCCTTCCTCAGCTCTCGCGCACTTGGTTGCCAGGTTGAACAGCTCCAGAGATGTGCACAGCTCCTCGTGGATGGCGAGCTCCTCCTTCATCTTGACGTCGCGGACACCATCAGAGAACGCCGAGATGATGGCCTCGTCCGTCACCTTGGGGATCTTGAGGCGAACGTTGTTGAAACGCTGGATGTACTTCTCGAGGGTCTCTCCTGGTTGTTGCTTGACGCGGCGCAGGTCACCCGCGGCTGGGGGGCAGTCGCGAGTGCCCTGGAAGTTGGCGACGAAGCGGTCGCGCATCTCGTCCCAGGAGGAGATCGAGCCCGGAGGCAGGTTTAGGAGCCACGAACGAGCATCGTCCTTGAACACCATGGGGAACCAGTTCGCCATGACTTTCTCGTCGCCGTTGGCCGCCTCGATGCTCAGCTCGTAGAGCTGCAAGAACTCTGCAGGGTCGAGGGTGCCATCGTAGCGAGGAGGCAGATCCGGCTTGAACTTGCTCGGCCAGGCGATGCTACGCAGCTCGGGGGTGAAGGCGCAACAGCCTGCTGTGGTCGCCGGGGCTCGCCGTGCAGGTGGAGCTTGATCTTGGTGCGCCCGCGCCGCCACAGCAAGTGGTGCACGGCCCTGCCGCAGCAAGCGATCCTAATGTGGCAGTGCGAGGAGCGGTGGAGCATTCTCTTGCGATCGAGGAACTTCTTGACAGCTTCTTTCTTCACGCGCGGGTGCTTGGCGCGGCAGGTCACGCCGCGGGGCTGCTTGTCTTGGTGTCAGGGCGCCGTCTTGGCGCAGAGGTGGTGGAGGTGCTCCGTGAGCTACGTCGCCTGTAGCCGGCGGTGGACGAGGCAGCAAGAGGGATGGTGCAGGGGAGCCCCCTACGGCGCTGACGAGCTCGGCGATGCGGTCCAACCAGTCCTCGCAGAGGTCTACCGGGCGGTAGCGCAGGAGCTCGTGTGCCATGAGCAGTGCGGCCCGCGCGTCCGTGGGAGCACGACGAGCGTGAGATGACGAACCGGCGGGGGTCAGTGACGGAGTGGCGGTGCGGCCATCCCGCCGCACCGAGGGGTGCAGCGAGGACGCCTGCTTCTTGTTTCCAGCCGGGCCGGTGGCAGAGTTGGCGGCGGGTGACGGAGAACGACGGGGAGGCCCGCCGACAGGAGTCGTCTGAGCGACGCGGGCGGCAAGGGCGGCCCAGTGCTCAGCGCGGGCGCGACGAGCATCCGACATGGTTGTGGTGGAGCGGTGAAGCACGGATCGACGAGAGTAGGGCATCAGCGCACCCCTACCTGGCGCGCCAAATGTCGTATTTCGGGTTCCGGCAAAACCCTTGAGGTTCGAACACTAGGGTGCACACAAAGATCTCTCCTCTTCCACGCTCTCACACTCCACGATCTCAAGGACTAGCTCGCCGAACCCAAAGAACACGAGGACACAAGATTTATACTGGTTCGGGCCACCATTGTGGTGTAATACCCTACTCCAGTGTGGTGTGGTGGATTGCCTCTTGGGCTGAGGATGAACAGTACAAGGGGAAGAACAGCCTCCTGAGGTGAGGTGCTCTTGTGCTTGGTGGGTCTGAGGATGAACTGAATGAGTTCGAGACGAGTTGCCCCATACTATGGTGGCTAGCCCTATTTATAGAGGCCCTGGCCCTCTTCCCAAATATTGAGCAGGAAGGGATGCCACAACGGCCAATTTAAAGGGGGACAGCTAGTACAAGCTATCATGACAAAAGCAGTCTTCGCCTGCCAAAGGCTCTGGTGGTGACGCCGTCTTGGGCTCCACGGTGACCTCTGTCCTGCCGTCCTGCTGGTCTTGGTCTCGTTTGCAGAGATATGGAAACCTTTGCCTGATGCCTTGGTACTCCTCACCTGCGCTTGCCTCCTTAGCACCAAAGAGGAAGCAAGGACACTATGCGCGGTGGCGCCCGCCTGGCCTTGGTCGTCATGGCTTACGTCACAGGAAACCTCGCGAGGTACCCCCTTGCCTTGATCTCTCCGCCCCTCATGAGCCAGCCTAGTGAGGCCGCTCCCGAGGAGATCTTGTGTCGTCCGCCTCGCGAGGCTTGGCCCCTCGTGAGGGTCTCGAGTGCTTGTTGGCGACGATGGGCCGTATGGGCCCGCTTGTGGAGCCATGTCGTGGGCCGCAGGCAGGCAAGTATGGGGACCCCCGTTCCCAGAACGCCAACAGTTAATCACAACCTAATCATGTAGTGTTTGAGGGTTGTAACTAATGCATAAAAACTGGGTAATAAAGGGGTATGATCAATGTGTTACTTGCCTTGCTGACGATCCGCAAACCCTAGAGACTCGTAGTAGCACGCTTCACACTCCGGAAATTCTATCGCAAACAAACAATAGCATACATAAGCACTCAAGCATAGATGCAAGGGTAAAACTCAAATAAGAAGATCTAATCTGAAAGTTCAACTGAAGAGATTCGATTTGCAAAAAGAATCGGTCAAATCGGAGCTACGGAACTGAAACTACGGTCAAAAGAACTTCATATTTAAATCTGCTTGAAACCAAATTTCAAATTGTCAAAACCTTGTTCAAGATGATTAAACAGAAAGAGGGGCTCAAGTCGAAGATTTTGGCATTGGTTTCACTAGATTTGGACGAACGGTTAAAAAGTTGCGAGGGTTTGAAGATCAGGGGCTAATCTGTGATAAAAATAATCGCGGATAGGTCCCTGGCCGAAAATAAAATAAAAAGAAAAAACTACGGCGCGAACGTTCGTTAGCAGAGACGAATGGGGGAACGCGTTTGTTAAAAACGATATAACGAGTGGACGCTCGCTACATAACGAAACTGAAAAAAATGAACCGAACCGATCTAAAAAAACCGATCCAGGGTTTTAAGAAAACCGGCGGTTTTTACCTAAAACCGAGAAAAAAAACGACGGCGGCGGCTTCCGGCTTGGCGAGGTGCGGCTGTGGGGCGGCGCGGGCGGCGGCAGCGACAGCAGCCTGTGGTGGCGGCGGCAGCAAGTGCGGGCGGCGGCGCTCGGTGGCAGTGTAGAGGCGGTGGGGCGGGTCGAGGAGAGGTGGGGGCGGCAGGGGCGGCATTTAAAGGGGAGGGGGTCCGACTTGGCCCGGGGGCAAGCTGCGGCGGTGGGGGTGACCCGGAGTCCTGCCGGAGTCCGGCGCGGGCGCGGTCCTGGTGTGGGGAGGCGGTGACGGCGGCTGGGCCGGCTGGGCTTCGACCCAGTTCGGTCCAGGAACTTTTTTTAAAAAATAAAAACAATTCTGCCGAAAAGGAAAAAAATCCTAAATAAATATAGAAAAATTCTAAAAAATGTCAAAAACAATTTTCGCCGTCTAAATAAAATATTTAGAACATAGTGAACATTTTCTTGGCCTAAAATGCAATTTCGAAAAAAATGCATATTTTTGTCTAATTCAAATAAAATAGCAATAACATCCAAATAAAATTATTTATTTGATTTTAACATTTTTTCTCCAATATTTCTTTTATTTTGGAGAAGTCATATTATCTCCTCTCATTTATTTTTATATTGGAAATATTTTCGGAGAGAAAAACAATTAAAACCAAAATGATCCTATTTTCAGTACTTGAGAAAAATTCAAATATAAAAATGAATGAAATCCCCAACTCTCTCCGTGGGTCCTTGAGTTTCTTAGAATTTCTAGGATAAAACCAAAATGCAAAATAAAATATGATATGCATATGATGACCTATGTATAACATTCCAAATTGAAAAATTGGGATGTTACAGCGCAACTCTTGCGAAGGGGTGCATGAGGTGCAAGCCATAGAGTACTTCACAGCCCGGTGCAGAGAAGGCACCCTGCTCAAGCACAGACTCCTCTGCGACGAGCCGGCCACGCTCAATGAGCTGCTGATCGTAGCCAACAAGTACGCCACTGCCGACTCCTCCATGAAGTCGCGTCCGGGAAGGTGCTCCCTCCGGCTCCTCAGACGTCGGCTGGTGACTCTAGTCGGTGCCAGCAGCAGAACGACAACAAGCGCAAGGCCCGCAGCCGGCTTCCACCAGCCCGCAGGTCGCAACAGTTGAAGACCCACAGCTGGAAGGGCAGCCCGGCCCCAAGCGTTAGAAGGGCGGCAAGCCTACTTGGTTGCCCGCCTTCTCCTTCGAGCAAACCCTTGATGCTCCCTGCAAATTCCACAGCAGTGCGAAGCCTTCCAACCACACCACCCGGAAGTGCCACTGGCTCACCCGAATTGCCAAGGGCGAAGGACTGTCGCCTCCGCCAGCGGGCCCGTCGGCTCCGCCTCCTCAGTAGCCGGCAGCCCATCCAGTTGCCACCATCCAAGATGAATTCCCCAAAGAGCATGGAGCCTACGTCGTCTTCACTAGTGTGGCCGACGACAAGCACAGTCGGCGTCAGTAGCACTGTGAGGTGAATGCCGTCGTCTCTGAAGTCCCAGAGTTCATGCACTGGTCCAAGAGGCCCATCAGCTGGAGCCGCGCCGACCACCCGGAAGTGATGCCTTCTTCGGGTTCCTACGCCCTGGTGCTGGATGCCACCTTTTCAACAGGTAGGCGAGCTTGTCGCTTCTCCCGAGTCCTGATAGACTGCGGTAGCAGCATCAACATCCTCTACCACGACACCTTAGAGAAGCTGTGCATCAAGGAGAAGCAGCTCCAGCCCTGTCGGACTGTCTTCCACGTCATTGTACCTGGCCTTTTCTGCTCTCCAATTGGCAAGATCAAGATAGACATCCTCTTCGGAGACAAAGATCACTTCCGCCGCGAGCCCATCTGGTTCGAGGTGGTCGAACTGGAGAGCCCATACCACGCGCTCCTGGGCCGGCCTGCTCTGGCCAAGTTCATGGTGGTGCCGCACTACGCCTACCTCAAGATGAAGATGCCGGGTACCAAGGGCGTCATCACCATAGCCGGCGACTACAAGAAGTCGGCCGCATGTGCTGCCTCCAACATTCGGCTGGCCGAGTCCCTCGTCATCGCCGTAGAGAAGCGACTTCTTGACCTGGTTGTGGCCATGGCCAGCAAACAGCCGGACCTGTCTCCAGACCCCAAGGAGTCGGAGACCCAGGGCTACTTCCAGCCGGCCAAAGAGACCAAGAAGATACCCTTGGACCCAGAGCACCCGGAGAGGCACGCTATCGTAGGGACCAACCTCGATAGCAAGTAGGAAAGCGAGCTCGTCGATTTCCTCCATGAGAATCTGGACATCTTTGCATGATCTCCCAAAGACATGTCGGGTGTTCCGACGGATTTCGCCGAGCACAAGCTACATGTCAGATCAGATGCAAAACCAGTCAAGCAACCCCTCCGCCGCCTGTCAGAAGAGAAGAGGAGAATTGTTGGTGAGGAGATAGCCTAGCTTCTGGCAGCCTGCTTCATCATGGAAGTGTTTTACCCAGAGTGGCTTGCCAACCCAGTCCTTGTACTGAAGAAGAACAACAAGTGGCGCATGTATATTGACTACACCAGCCTCAACAAAGCCTACCCCAAAGACCCATTTGCTCTGCCTCGGATAGATCAAGTGATTGACTCCACAGCCAGATGCGACATGATGTCCTTCCTTGATGCCTATTCCGGTTACCACCAGATCAAGCTGAACCCGGCCGATCGGCTGAAGACCGGCTTCATCACACCATTCAGAGCCTTCTGCTACCTGACCATGACATTCGGCTTGAGAAATGCTGGTGCCACATTTCAGCGTTGCATGCAGAAGCGCCTCCTGAAGCAACTCAGCAGAAATGCCCACGTCTATGTAGACGATATTGTGGTGAAGACGGAGAAGCACGGCACCCACCTAGAGGATCTCAAGGAGACCTTTGATAATTTGCACCATTTTCAAATCAAGCTCAACCCAGAGAAGTGTGTCTTTGGATTCCCAGCCGGCCAGCTCCTTGGTTTCCTTGTCTCTGAACGCGGCATCGAGTGCAACCCTATGAAGATCAAGGCCATTGAGCGGATGGAGAGACCCACCCGGCTACGAGACGTCCAGAAGTTCACCGGGTGCTTGGCATCCCTCAGTCGTTTCATCAGTCGGCTGGGCGAGAAGGCTCTTCCCCTGTACCAGCTAATGAAGAAAACCACCCACTTCGAGTGGAACAACAAGGCGAACAAGTCTTTCCTCTAGCTCAAGAAGATGTTGACCACGCCGCCTGTCATGGCGGCTCCGGCTATTAAACAGCCCATGCTCCTCTACATCGCCACCACCAGCCGGGTGGTCAGCACCGTCATCGTGGTCGAGTGCCCAGAAGACGGCAGGGCGCAGCCGATCCAGAGGCCAGTCCACTACTTGAGCGAGGTGCTATCGGCCTCCAAGCAGAATTACCCCCACTACCAGAAGATGTGTTACGGCATGTACTTTGCCGCCAAGAAGCTCAAGCAGTACTTCCAAGAGCACTCCATCAAGGTCGTCTGCACCGCCCCACTTGCCGAGATCATAGGCAACAGAGATGCATCAGGCCAGGTGGCGAAGTGGGCCATCGAGCTGGCTCCCCACACCATCCTTTACCAGCCCCGCACCGCCATCAAGTCCCAAGCGCTGGCCGACTTCCTCGTCGACTGGGCCGAGACCCAGTACCTGCCGCCAACGCCGGATTCCACCCATTAGCAGATGCACTTTGATGGTTCGAAGATGCGCACCGGTCTGGGAGCCGGCATCGTCCTCACCTCTCCCAAGGGCGACAAGCTCAGATACACGCTGCAAATTCACTTTGCCGCCTCCAACAATGTGGCCGAGTACGAGGCACTCGTCCACGGGCTCCGACTGGCCAAAGAGATTGGCATCCGCTGAGTGTTGTGTTACGCCAACTTGGACTTGGTGGTCCAGCAGTCGTCTGGCGACTGGGACGCCAAGGATGCAAACTTGGTGAGCTACCGCTTCCTCGTCCAGCAGATCAGCGGATACTTTGACGGGTGCGAGTTCCTTCACGCACAACGAGCAAGTTGATGCCCTGGCATGGATTGGCTCTACTCGACAAGCCATACCAGCCGGCGTCTCCCTCCAGTGCCTCTGCAAGCCGTCCATCAAGCCTTCACCGGTATCAGAGTCCATCTTCATGCCGGCTGTCCCCGGAACAGTCGGATCCGGCTTGGGGACCGCAGCAGTCGGCACGGGGACTTTGGCAGGCGGCTCGGGGACTACAACAGTCGCACCCGGCCCGGGGACTTCAGAACCCGGCCCAGGGGCTGCAACAGCCGGCTCGGGGACTCCGGCAGGCGGCTCGGGGATTGCAGCAGTCGCACCTGGCCCGGGGACTTCGGCAGGCGGCTCAGACAAACTAAACCCTAACTAGTAGGATGGTGAATTTTTTTCTAACCTCTACGGACTAAGCCCCCTATTTATATAGACACCAGGGGTGCTAGGGTTTACAGATAGTCAGTTACATCAAGGAAACATTGGATCTCCCATCTTGACTTGGGGTGCACATGAAGGCAGAAAAGGTCTCTAGTCCGGATACAATGTGGCCCACCAATCCGGCCCATGTGAGACAGACCAGCATCCCAAGGACCCCCTAATCCAGGACTCCCTCAACTGCCCCAAAGATTTGCATGGGATGTACCAAGGTCACACCGAAGAGGTCGCCATCATACTGGAAGCAGTTGCATCACATGACTTATGGATATGGCATGCTTTCTTCGGAATGACTGGTTCTCACAACGACATCAGTGTGCTTCAGCAATCTCTCGTGTTCAGGAGACTTTGCAATGGGGAATCGCCGCCCGTGCAACTACACTGTCAACGGTCGTGGCTACAACATGGGGTAGTACCTTGCCAATGGTATCTATCATAAGTGGGCGGTGTTTGTGAAGACCTCATACCTCTCCAACGTATCTATAATTTTTTTATTTTTCCATGCTATTATATTATCTATTTTGGATGTTTTATATGCATTAATATGCTATTTTATATTATTTTGGGACTAACTTATTAACCCAGAGCCCAGTGCCAGTTTCTGTTTTTTCCTTGTTTTTGAGTTTTACAGAAAAGGAATACAAACGGAGTCCAAACGGAATAAAAATTTATGATGATTTTCCATGGACCAAAAGACACACGTAGGACTTGAGGAGGAACGCAGAAGAGTCCCGAGGGCTCCATAAGCCCTCAAGGCGCGCCCTATGGGGGCGGCCCCTGGCTTGTGGGCCCCACGGGAGTCCTCCAACCCTAATCTTTGGCCTATAAATTCAGAAATGTTCCCAAACCAACAGAAGCGCCCACCAAAATATTTTTCTGCCGCCATAACCTTCTGTACTCGTGAGATCCCATCTTGGGGCCTTTCCGGCATCCTGCCGGAGGGGGATTCGATCACCGAGGGCTTCTACATCAACTCCATTGCCCTTCCGATGAAGCGTGATTAGTTTACCACAGACCTACAGGTCCATAGCTAGTAGCTAGATGGCTTCTTCTCTCTCTTTGATTCTCAATACCATGTTCTCCTCGATGTTCTTGGAAATCTATCCGATGTAATATTCTATTGCAGTGTGTTTGTCGAGATCCAGTGAATTGTGGATTTATGATCATATTATCTATGAATATTATTTGAATCTTCTCTGAATTCTTATACGCATGATTTGATATCTTTGTATTTCTCTTTGAATTATCGGTTTGGTTTGGCCAACTAGATTGGTTCTTCTTGCAATGGGAGACGTGCTTAATTTTGGGTTCAATCTTGCGGTGTCCTCACCCAGTGACAAAGTAGGGGTAGCGAGGCACGTATTTGTATTGTTGCCATCAAGGATAAAAAGATGAGTTTTTCATCATATTGCTTGAGTTTATCCCTCTACATCATGTCATCTTTCTTAAGGCTTTACTCCGTTCTTTATGAACTTAATACTCTAGATGCAAGCTGGATAGCGGTCGATGTGTGGAGTAATAGTAGTATATGCAGAATCGTTTCGGTCTACTTGACATGGACGTGATGCCTACATTCATAATAATTGCCTTGGATATCGTCATAACTTTGCGCTTTTCTATCAATTGCTCGATAGTAATTTCTTCATCCACCGTATTATTTGCCTTCAAGAGAGAAGCCTCTAGTGAAACCTATGGCCCCCAGGTCTATTTTCCATTATATATTTTCATATCTATAAACCAAAAAAACAAAAATACCTCGCTGCGTTTTATTTACTTTTACTTTGTTTTACATTTTAGTAATCTTTTATATCTATCTCTATCAGATCTCACCTTTGCAAGTGACCGTGAAGGGATTGACAACCCCTTTATCGCATTGGGTGCAAGTGTTTGATTGTTTGTGCAGGTGCATAGATTGGGGAGTTGCTTGTATCTCCTACTGGATTTGATACGATTGTTCTTAACTAAGGGAAATACTTATCTCTACTTTACTGCATCACCCTTTCCACTTCAAGGGAAAAACCAACGCAAGCTCAAGAAGTAGCAGGAAAAATTGCCGGCGCCGTTGCCGGGGAGATCTACATCACGCCTACCAAGTACCCATCATAAACTCTCATCTCTTGCATTACATTATTTGCCATTTTCCTCTCGTTTTCCTCTCCCCCACTTCTAAAACGATTTCAAAAAAATACAAAAAGATTTGCCTTTTTATTTGCCTTCTTTTCGTTTGCCTTGATGTCTTACTTGGTTTGTTTGCTTGATTGCTTGGCATAATTCTATATTTATTCAAAAACATTAAGCAAAGAGTTTATGGATCCTCATCCACTTGCCAATCTTTTTAAGAGATCCAATTATGATGCACCTATTGCTAGTGAGTTGAGTGCACTACATTATCTTTATGAAGTCTTGCTTGAAATTCGTGAATATGAAAATTGTGATGAAGTGTTAAAAGAAGAAATTTATGAAGTGATTCACGATAGTTCCTTGAATGAAATGCATGATTGCAATGATGTTATTATAAATTCTATTAATGTCAATTGTGCTAAAAATATGCAAAACCCCAAGCTTGGGGTTGCTAGTTTTGCTATGTCCGCTACTTATTGCAAAGATCATGATTGGGGTGATAATGCCTCCTATGATCTTGAAATTTATTTAAGCCTCATGATGACTATGTTTGCTATAATATTGAAAGTTGGTTTTCAAGTGTCAACTTTAGGAAATAATGATCCCACTACTTTGGAGATTGATAAATCTTATGCAATTTTGGTTAAAAGTGGGCTTGGAGAAGTAATGATTTTATTTTATGATAATCCCACTATATTGGAAGAGTGTCAACTTTGCATGCATGTGGATCATGTAGAGAATATGTTATGTGATAGCTATATTGTTGAATTTGAATATGATTCCACATGTAATTATTATGAGAGAGTGAAATATGGTTGTAGAAATTTTCATGTTGCTAAATTACCTCTCGTTATGTTGAGATTGCTATTGTTTCTTTCTTCTTCCTTTCATATGCTAGTTTTTGCTTGTCCTGGTAATTTGTTTGCTTACAAAATGCCTATGCATAGGAAGTATGTTAGACTTAAACTTGTTTTTAACATGCAACATGATGCTCTCTTCGTGTTTCAATTGCTATCTTTCATGTGAGCCTCATTAAAATTATGAACGCCTAGCTAAAAGGCTTTAAAGAAAAGCGCTTGTTGGGAGACAACCCAATATTTTTATTTTCTATTCTTGTGAGAATACATATTATTACCTCTATAGTAATTGTGTTTTGGTGTTTTAATTAGTTTTTGAGCCAAGTAATACCTTTGGGATGCCTTACGGTGATAGTTGGTTTGATCTTGCTGAAAAACATAAACTTTTGCGCTTAGTAAAATGATATTCATAAATCACAGAAGCGTGATAAAATCCTGAATTGTTTACACAAGATTGGTATACAAATTGCCCAGGTTTTCCTAATTTTTCAGAAGTTTTGGAGTTACAAAAGTATACGAAGTTTACAAATTGCTACAGGTTGTTCTATTTTTGACATATTCTATTTTCTATGTGTTGTTTGCTTATTGTAATGAATCTATGGGTAGTATCGGGGGGTATGAACCATGGAGAAGTTGGAATACAGTAGATATTACACCAATATAAATAAAGAATGAGTTCACAACAGTGCCAAAAAGTGGTGATTTATTTTCGCATACTAACGGATCTCATGAGTTTTCTGTTGAGTTTTGTGGTGTGAAGTTTTCAAGTTTTGGGTAAAGACTTGATGGACTATGGAATAAGGAGTGGCAAGAGCCTAAGCTTGGGGATGCCCAAGGCAACCCAAGGTAATATTCAAGGACAATCAAGCATCTAAGCTTGTGGATGCCCCGGATGGCATCCCCTCTTTCATCTTCGTCTATGGGTAAATTTACTTGAGGCTATATTTTTATTCACCACATGATATGTGTTTTGCTTGGAGCATGTTGTATGATATGAGTCTTTGCTTTTTAGTTTGCCACAATCATCCTTGCTGTACACACCTTTTGACAGGGACATGCATGAATCATGAATTTATTAGAATACTCTATGTGCTTCACTTATATCTTTTGAGCTAGGCAATTTTGCTCTAGTGCTTCACTTATATCTTTTTATAGCACGGCGGTGGCTT
This sequence comes from Aegilops tauschii subsp. strangulata, assembly GCF_002575655.3. Classification (NCBI taxonomy): domain Eukaryota; kingdom Viridiplantae; phylum Streptophyta; class Magnoliopsida; order Poales; family Poaceae; genus Aegilops; species Aegilops tauschii. Next base: position 279,774,679 of record NC_053037.3, read on the forward strand.
TATTTTATAGAAATTGTTGAACTCTCTTGATCCACTTATATTATTTTGAGAGTCCCTCTAAACAGCATGGTAATTTGCATAGGTAATGAATTTAGTCCTAATATGATGGGCATCCAAGAGGGATATAATAAAAACTTTCATATAAAGAGCATTGAATACTATGAGATGTTTGATTCCTTATGATTGTTTTGAGATATAAAGATGGTGATATTAGAGTCATGCTAGTGAGTAATTGTGAATTGGTAGAAATACTTGTGTTAAAGTAGCATGCACATATGGTGAACCGTTATGTGATGAAGTCAGAGCCTGATTTATTTATTGACTGTCTTCCTTATGAGTGGCGGTCGGGGACGGGCGATGGTCTTTTCCTACCAATCTATCCCCCTAGGAGCATGCGTGTAGTACTTTGTTTCGATAGCTAATAGACTTTTGCAATAAGTATGTGAGTTCTTTATGACTAATGTTGAGTCCATGGATTATACGCACTCTCACCCTTCCACCATTGCTAGCCTCTCTAGTACCACGCAACTTTCGCCGGTGCACTACACCCACCATATACCCTTCCTCAAAACAGCCACCATACCTACCCATTATGGCATTTCCGTAGCCATTCCGAGATATATTGTCATGCAACTTCCACCGTTCCTTTTATTATGACACGCTCCATCATTGTCATATTGCTTTGCATGATTGTAAGATAGCTAGCATGATGTTTTCATGGCTTGTCCATTTTTTGATGCCATTGCTATGCTAGATTGTTGCACATCCCGGTACACCATTGGAGGCATTCATATAGAGTCATATTTTTGTTCTAAGTATCGAGTTGTAATTCTTGAGTTGTAAGTAAATAAAAGTGTGATGATCATCATTATTAGAGCATTGTCCCATGTGAGGAAATGATGATGGTAGCTATGATTCCCTCACAAGTTGGGATGAGTCTCCGGACTTCACAAAAAAATAAAATAGGCCAAAGAAGCCCAAATAAAAAAATAAAAAAAGAAAGAAAAGAGAGAAGCGGCAATGCTACTATCCTTTTACCACACTTGTGCTTCAAAGTAGCACCATGATCTTCATGATAGAGAGTCTCCTATGTTGTCACTTTCATATACTAGTGGGGATTTTTCATTATAGAACTTGGCTTGTATATTCCAATGATGGGCTTCCTCAAATTGCCCTAGGTCTTCGTGAGCAAGCGAGTTGGATGCACACCCACTTAGTTTCTTTTTGAGCTTTCATAAACTTATAGCTCTAGTGCATCCGTTGCATGGCAATCCCTACTCACTCACATTGATATCTATTGATGGGCATCTCCATAGCCCGTTGATACGCCTAGTTGGTGTGAGACTATCTCCTTCTTTTTGTCTTCTCCATAACCACCATATTCTATTCCACCTATAGTGCTATATCCATGGCTCACGCTCATGTATGCGTGAAAGTTGAAAAAGATTGAGAACATCAAAAGTATGAAACAATTGCTTGGCTTGTCATCGGGGTTGTGCATGATTTAATACTTTGTGTGATGAAGATGGAGCATAGCTAGACTATATGATTTTGTAGGGATAACTTTCTTTGGCCAAGTTATTTTGAGAAGACATGATTGCTTTATTGGTATGCTTGAAGTATTATTGTTTTTATATCAATATTAAACTTTTGTTTTGAATCTTATGGATCTGAATATTCATGCCACAATAAAGAGAATTACATGGATAAATATGTTAGGTAGCATTCCACATAAAAAATTCTATTTTTATCATTTACCTACTCGAGGACGAGCAGGAATTAAGCTTGGGGATGGTTGATACATCTCCAACGTATCTATAAATTTTTATTGTTCCATGCTATTATATTAAAAGTTTTGGATGTTTTATATGCATTGATATGCTATTTTATATTATTTTTGGGACTAACTTATTAACACAAAGCCCAGTGCCAGTTTCTGTTTTTTCCTTGTTTTTGATTTTTACAAAAAAGGAATATCAAACGGAGTCCAAACGGAATAAAACTTTATGATGATTTTTCTTAGACCAGATGACACACGTAGGACTTGGAGAGGAAGGCAGAAGAGTCCCAAGGGCTCCCAAGCCCTCAGGGTGAGCCCTAGGGGGGCTGGCTTTTGGGCCCCACGGGAGTCCTCTAACCCTAATCTTTGGCCTATAAGTTCAGAAATATTCCCAAACCAATAGAAGCATGCACCAAAATACTTTTCTGCCGCCATAACCTTCTGTACCCGTGAGATCCCATCTTGGGGCCTTTTCCGGCATCCTGCCGGAGGGGGATTCGATCACGGAGGGCTTCTATATCAACTCTATTGCCCTTCCGATGAAGCATGAGTAGTTTACCACAGACCTACGGGTCCATAGCTAGTAGCTAGATAGCTTCTTCTCTCTCTTTGATTCTCAATACCATGTTCTCCTCGATGTTCTTGGAGATCTATCCGATGTAATATTCTTTTGCGGTGTGTTTGTCGAGATCTGATGAATTGTGGATTTATGATCAGATTATCTATGAATATTATTTGAACCTTCTCTGAATTCTTATATGCATGATTTGATATCTTTGTATTTCTCTTCGAATTATCAGTTTGGTTTGGCCAACTAGATTGGTTCTTCTTGCAATGGTTTGTGGTGTCCTCACCTAGTGCCAAAGTAGGGGTAGGGAGGCACGTATTTGTATTGTTTCCATCAAGTGTGAAAAGATGGGGTTTTCATCATATTGCTTGATTTTATCCCTCTACATCATGTCATCTTACTTAAGGCGTTACTCCGTTCTTTATGAACTTAATACTCTAGATGCATGCTGGATAGCGGTTGATGTGTGGAGTAATAGTAGTAGATGCAGAATCGTTTCGGACTACTTGACACAGACATGATGCCTATATGCATAATCATTGCCTTGGATATCGTCATAACTTTGCGCTTTTCTATCAATTGCTCGACAGTAATTTGTTCATCCATCGTATTATTTGCCTCCAAGAGAGAGGCCTCTACTGAAACCTATGGCCCCGGGGTCTATTTTCCATTATATATTTTCAGATCTATAAACCAGAAAACCCAAAAATACCTCGCTGCATTTTATTTACTTTTACTTTGTTTTAGTACTCTTGTATATCTATCTCTATCAGATCTCACCTTTGCAAGTGACCGTGAAGGGATTGACAACCCCTTTATCATGTTGGGTGCAAGTGTTTCATTGTTTGTGTAGGTGCATAGATTGGGGACTTGCTTGTATCTCCTACTGGATTTGATACCTTGGTTCTTAATTGAGGGAAATACTTATCTCTACTTTGCTGCATCACCCTTTCCTCTTCAAGGGAAAAACCAACGCAAGCTCAAAAAGTAGCAAGACCATTTTTGATCCCCATGGCAACAAACAAGACACTTTGCAAGAATGCAGGATGCAACTATTAGGATGTGGAGATGGCATTTGGAGTGCTTCAAGATTGTTGCGGAATTGTTCGTGGAGCTGCAATAATGTGGGAATCAGAGACTTTGTGGTAGCTAACGACATGTTGTGTCATTTCGCACAATATGTTTTTCGAGGATGAGGGTGATGGGGTAGCCCAGACCAACGATCTTGAAACGCCTGGGGAACAAGTCCACATTCCAAAAGATCAAGATGCAGACCAGCTTATGAATATTTTGAAGATGCATTAGAATCTTCGAGATCATCAGGTGCACACACAACTACTCAACGATCTTGTGGACCATATGTCGACCCACAATGGAAACCAAAGAGCTAATATTTGAATTGGGCACCTGTCATGGTTTTGTCACGATACATGTCCTAGTGAAAGGACTTAAGCGTGAAGCCATCACAACGGTGATTAGCCTGCCGGGGTTGAGCGGGATGAGAGACACGGGTTTACCCAGGTTCGGCCCCTCACGATGGAGGTAAAAGCCTACTCCTACTCTTGTTGCTTATTGCTTGAGTATCGATTACAAGGGAGCAGATTCGCTTGACCTAGCTATCAATTGATTGTAACATGTCTATTCTATGCTGGGAACTCACCATTATATATAGGTCGAGATCTCCAGCTTACAAGAGTCCGGTTCGGGTTATGCTTCATGATCGATCCTAGCTCTAAGTCACCTTACCTTCTATGGCAAGTAGCCGAAAGGCTGCTTATACTTCTGAGCCATGCACCATCTTCTAACCTTGGGCTCAATCCGGCCCATCTTGTAAGCTGCCTCTTTTACCTTGTATCTTGATCACCTAGGCCTATCTAAAGCCCGTCGTCTTAAATCGCCAACGGCCTAACCCAACCCTTTCAGGGCGGATTATATCACGGGTTTATATCCCCAACATTAGGCCCCATATTGATTTGAGCTTGTTCATGTCAATCTTCAATCTCTCCGTCTGGCGAATCTTGTTTTTCAATCTCAGTCTTGAATGTCTTCATAACCCGCCATAAATAAAAGATGATGTCATCTCCGTGATTTCAGGAAAACCTTCATGAGGTCATGATAAATCTTTGTATAAATCTATCATTCTGAAAATCGAGGCATCCCTTTGTTGTGAAATTTATTGTGCCTCCTCAATCTTCGGACCTGTCATTCACTGTTTCCCCCTTTCCCTTATAAATAGGCATGAAGGCCCCCTCTTTTTATCTTTTACCTAGCCTTCTCCACCTCTTCTTCTTCCTTCGCGACCAGAGCGCCGCCGCGTCGAACTGCGCCAGCTTTCTCCAGCCAAGGTCGCGACACCACCCCGTCATCGTCAGGGCTCAGCGGTACACCTCCACTTTCCTTCATCATCATCAGGTACCACCACCTTTCCTTCTCAGATCTACATTAGGTCACCTGAGTTCATCATGTTCGTTGGAGTTCATCTATTTCTCCGTTCATCATAGCTTGAATAGAGGTTGTTTCAATCCAAGAACACCGTAGAAATACTATGGCCGCCAGTTCGACATCCATCTTATATCTTGAATAAACTATACCTTCCTCAGAACCAATAGTTAGCCTGCTAGTTCTTTCATCACCATGTTTTTAGGTTTGGTGATTATTTTCCTTTTTGAACTGCCTTCAGATCCGTAAATACAGCTGCTCCATACTGAATCTTGTTTGCTCCACACTTGGCAAAAAATTTAGCAATCCTGAATCTTAACTAACCCGCCCTTTGCATCTTGGGCGGCTTATCAACGTATTTGTAACCCGCCAAAGTTCCTGAAACTGCTCTTTTAGTTAACCCGCCATTAGCTTAAGGCGGCTTATCTTGATGTTGCTCGCTCTTGTACTGTTGATGAATCAGTATCCCTTTTTTTAAATAACTCGCCTTCCTATTGTCTTTTAGGCAACTCAATATGATAAAAATCACCCTCTGCAATTGGGGCCCTTCTCTAGTCACTGGACAAATTCTCAAAGATTATATGGATCAAGGTCTCTTGGCGACTCAGGAGGAGATTGGCTGGCGACTCAGCCAAGGAGAAAATGTGCCCAACCCCGCTGAACGAGAGGTGATAGTTTTTACTGATCATATCCTCTGGGGCTTTACTCCGTCTGGGTCGAAAAAATTTCGGGATGTCTTGCACTATTTCAGTCTCCATCCTCAAGACATAGGCCCAAACTCAGTAACAAACATTTGCCACTTTCATATCTTTTGTGAAGTTTATTTGCAAATAGAACCCACCGTTGCTCTCTTCAAGGAATTCTTCTACCTAAACCGCGGGCTTAATGCGCTAGCGGTCCGACTCAAGAATTAGGCGGAATCTCAATCCAGAGACGCAGAGATGGCTGCTTTCCTGCATCTGTCTTGTTAAGCCATCCTAAAGGATGGGTAAAAACCTGGTTCTACTATAAGAGCACCGCCCCAGTCAATGATAATCCTCTGCCGAGTTATCGGGTTGATCACCTCCCCGTCAACTTTAACCCACCAAACCAACTTATTCCAGCTAAACATACTGAAGCACTCCAATATTATCCCAAGGTAACAACTTTGTTAGCTAATGCGTTGACCGGAGTTGACTTAGCCCACTGCTAGGTCTCATGGAAAATTCTCCCCCTAAGTCGCCGGCCCAGTTTAATGTGTGAATATTCTGGCGAGTCAGATGACCCTCAACGATACAGCTCTGACAACTTTATGCTGAAGAGGTCTTTCAAGCTGTGAACTCCTTACTCGGGGAGTCACAAGAAAAATGTAACAAGATGGGACTACCTCCGTTCTTAAAGCTTAACCTGGCCCCAACTGTAAGCACTATTCTATGTTCGGTTTTAAATATCCTTGATTCTGTTCTGTGTCTCACTTGTCAATCCTTTCTTATTACATAGCCCGACTCCGCGTTTTGGAAGAGGAAAATAAAGACTGATGTGGCCAAGACCAGGACTGGCCCAAAGTCTAAGAAGAGCAAACCAGCTATTGTGATTAAGCCGGCTGCTATGGGCGAGTCAGCAGATTTTGATAACTAGTCTGAGGTAGAACTTGACTCTCTTGGCCGCCTTTCTAATGATTTAGCTGACACTTCTTACTCTCAGGATGAGGGTGCATCAAGCCAGGCTGATAATACAGAAGTAATTTCAATCTCTTCCGGCTCAGACTCACCACCTCCAGAGAGAATCAGGCGGGTTGTCCGGAAAGTGCCATTTCCTCACCCAAATGCTTACTTAGACCTAAACTTTGTTTTGAAAAAGGCTCAATATGACGCAAGACGCCAAACAAGGAGTAGTGGCACCTAACAACTGGTGACCGGGTTAACTCATAATCCTTCTCGCAAGTGACATACTGAGCTGCCACACAGCCCAACTCTGTCTTTACCCAAAGCAGGCCTTATCAGACAACCCCTTAATCTCATAAACCTTTTATCCTTGTTACAGGGCCAAAGAAAAAAATAGTAAGAAGCAAAAGGTAGGCGGCTCTTCCAAGATCATCGAAGTCTTTGAGCTGAAGAAACATGTGCTGGAAACCCCTGAGGCCTGAACCCAAAACCCTGAAGGGCCTGACAACCAACAAAATGATCCGCCTCTACAAACTGACGCAATGGCTTTCGAGGCTATGGATACTGAAGCTGACACGGCAGATAGTCATGATCCGCCAAGTCCTATTCTATCCTCAACTCCTGTCAAACCAGTTGAAGAAATTTCTTCTGAGAAACACTGATGATATTACTCTCACTGGGGTGAGTTATAAGGCGCCAGGAATCTCCAATGTGCTAGCTAAGCACACTCCTAAGGAAGAAACGCCTTTATTGGAGAAGGGCAAGACAAAACAGGATCTGTAAAGCTATGTAGAGATCAGTGCGAGCGAGTTGCACGCGGGCTATCTAAGCCGCCTTCATACAAGCCGTGATATGGAAGCTGGCTTAGTAAACATGATGAAGCAAAAATATGAGGTATGGATGAACTTAACCCCTCTGTCTTGTACATATATATACTCTTGTAGCCCCCAAGTCTTAACCATAGGAAAATCGTTGAGTATGCTTGAGACTTATGAAGATTTCCAAAGTGCAGCCCCCAAAGGCTAGCTTATCTTTATAAGATGAGCTAGGTCTTTCAAATGACCATTTAAAAAATTGCCTGTAGCCCCCAAGGGCCGGCTTATCTCTATAAAATGAGACAAGCCTTCAAATGACTACTTTGAAGAATCGCCTGTAGCCCCCAAGGGCCAGCTTATCATTATAAGATGAGCTGGTTCTTCTGTATCACAGACTTGTTTTGAAAAATCATCGTACATTAGCCCCTAAGTGACAAGGATATTGCTTGCAATGTGCTTGGGACTTAAATATTTTCAACCATAATACAACTGCTCAATACTGACCCAATCTGTCGGATGTGGGGTTCCGGCAAACCCTTAAGGTTCGAACACTGGGGTGCGCGCGAAGTCTTTCCCTCCTGCCGATCTGCGCCCTAGCTCGCTAAGATCTCGCGGACGAACTCGACGAACTCGCAACACAAAGAGACACGGGATTTATACTAGTTCGGGCCACCGTTGTGGTGTAATACCCTACTCCAGTGTGGTGGTGGTGGATTGCCTCTTGGGCTGATGATGAATAGTATAGAGGGAAGTAAGGCCTCCTGAGGTTGAGGTGTTCTTGTGCTTGGTGACTTAGCGGGTGAGAGCTGGATGAATTGCTCGATGCCCCTACTGTGGTGGCTAGTTCTACTTATATAGACCCTGGTCCTCTTCCCAAATATTGAGCGGGAAGGGAGCCAACAACGGCGGGCAAATTTGAAGGGGGGCAGCTAGTACAAGCTATCCTGACAAAAGTGGTCTTCGCCTGTGAAAGGCTCTGGTGGTGACGCCATCTTGGGCTCCACGATGACCTCCGTCTTGCCGTCCTCCTGGTCTTGGTCTCGTTGCCCCGATATAGCAACCTTTGCCTGATGCCTCGGTACTCCTCGCCTGCGCTGGCCTCCTTAGCAGCAAAGAGGAAACAAGGACGCTGCTCGCGCTGGCGCCCGCCTGGCGCCCGCCTGGTGTCGATCGTCATGGCTCACGTCACGAGAGCCTCGTGAGGTTTGCCCCGCCTTGGTATCTCCGCTCCTCGTGAGGCTGCCTGACTAGGCCGCTCCTAAGGAGATCTTGCGTCGTCCGCCTCGCGAGGCTTGGCCCCTCGCGAGGGTCTTGGATGCCTTTTCGATGAAGATGGGCCGTACGGCCTGCTGGCTTAGCCATGTCGTGGGCCGCAGGCAGGCATGTCTAGGGACCCCCGTTCCCAGAACACCCCAAGGGTCAAGTACGGAGCACCGTGGGCCCCAAAAGCCTGCGGCCTTGGTTGACGCGTGGCGGTTGATTGGACGTGGGCGTCTCCGCTTCCCCACGCCGCCTCGGCAACTGCACGACTTGACAAGTCCCTGCAACATGCAAGGAAAGCCATCATTACCTGCGATCGTGGGAGGCGCCGGTTGGCCTTCTCTTGCTATAAATGGGGAGGGGCGGAGCCCCCGTCGCCCATATCTTCCCCGCTTGCTTGTTTCTTCCTCCTTGCTCCGCTGCTAACAACAATGGCACCTATCAGAAGGTTCTCCGCCGAAGAGATGGGAAAGGCTCCCCGCGATGACCCGGGGCCACTTCCGCCGAAGAAGTGGTCGGTCCACCGCTGTGATGAAACGGCGATGCAGGTGGTGACGAGGCCTTGGTGCGAGCGGCCTCCTCCGGGGTACCCGCTACCCTTGTACGCCCGAGCCGAGGGCTCGGGAGGACGGAGCGACGAGCAGCGCCGCCCGTTACCGCTGTCGAGCGCTGGAGGACGAGTTGCAGAGCCTTCGCGACAAGCACACCGAAGAAGCACGCCGCCACCATGCGAAGGAGGAGGAGATGAAGGCCCAGGAGGACGCCGTCAAGAACCGCGATGCTGAGCTGGCGGAGTTGGGGAGGGCGCAGGCCGCTCAGCGCAACCGGTTGGAAGAGTTGGAGCAGAAGGCGAAGACGAGGGTGGCCAATCTCGACGCCAAGGCGCGAGTCCTGACCGAAGACCGCGCGGCTTTTGCCGACCTAGAGAAGAGATCTCGCGAGGCACTGAAGACGCTCTACGAGCACGGCCTGGAGAAGTCGCTGGCCACCGATGAGGACGGCCCTGCCCAGCTGCTTCCTCTCTTGGTGGAGGCGCTCGAGGAAGTCATTGATGGCGTTGGTCCCATGGTGGAGGCGGAAGCTCGTGTCCTGTCTTCAGCTGCATTGACCTGCGTCTTACGAGGCCGCCGCCGCAGCCGTGCAAGGTCAAGTGGAGGATTTGCTGAAGAGGTTCCGTGGCTTTGTCTCCGCTCCTTTGTCCGGCGATGTCGCTGATCCTGCGGCTCGTGGTGAAGGTGAAGACAACGTCGCTCACGAAGTAGCACCTTCCGCAGGTGATGGCGGTGCCCGGGAGTGACCTGCGGCTATTCTCCCGTTTTGTTCCTGCAACATGCATTAGGCCTCATGGAGGCGTTTAGACTTTTCATTTGGTATCGTGAGAACAGTGTGTTTTTAATATTTGCTTCGAGATTTGGCGTTTTCCTTCCTATTTTCTTTGCGTTCTGCGTCGGCAGAGCCCGGCCCCGCGCATACCTCAACCGCCATTGGGCCGACCGGAGACCAGGACGGACCAAGGAGTGAGGGGCTACTTGACCAATTAGGCTCCTGAGTCGCGATGATCAGGAGTCCCCCCTTTTAACGCGCAAGCGAATTGCATAGGGTGAACGGATCCGTGGCGGGTGGCGATCAAGCAGGCGATAACCGTAAGCAGGTTAATCATGGAAAGCAATTCAACTTGGGTAAATGCAGGAAGATACATGCCACTGGGTCCGGCCCGAGCGGCTTGGGGATGATGCAGCCCGAGGGGCGCTCCCAGCAAGGTAAGCTATAGACATAAGCAAAAGGGATACATGCCGCAGGGACGGACCCACGCGGCCTGGGAATAATGCAGCCCGAGGGGCGCTCCCAGCTAAATGAGCTTGGAAGATGTCACCTGGTTCTGTAGACGAAGTAGAGTTGGTGCAGCTGAAGGCGTGCGTCGAAGAAATGACTCCTCATGAGCTACCGGAGCCCTGAGCCTCGGGAGGCTCTGGGGGCTCGGGAGGTTCCCTGAAGACTGTCTCCATTTCCTCTAGGACGGCGTGGTACCTGGCCTCCTGAGCCGCCAGGACACGCCGCACGTTGCGGTGATAGGCTGACGCCACGCTCGGCAAGCCGAAGGGCATGCAAACGTAGCTGTGTGGCGGGCCCTCGCAGCGGCCCACACGCGAAGGCCAGAAGCGCTCCTGAGATGCGGCCCTGTTGAGCCCGGGGACGTCGATGCAGACACACAGCTTTGCATCCTCGTCAGGATGGGGAGCTGCGCCTCATGAGCGGCTCTCGTCGCGCATGGCTCTTGCGTCTTGCAGTTCCTGAGTAGTCTTGGTGATGAACTCCTGAGTGGTGGGCACTCCTTGCCCTGTGCTCTCCTAAGGGACACATGCCGCGAAGCACGCCTCCAAGTGGTGCCCAAACGCCTCCCTCGTGAGGTTGGCAAGGTCTGAGGCCCTCCAGAAGAGAGCCCCTGAGCCCTGTCCGAGGAGGGCGCCGAGCGCGCCTTCCTATGCGATGGAGGGAGGCGCCCCTGGGACGGACGATGATCCTGATGAGGCTCCTGCCGCGACGCCATCCTCCTGAGGTCCTGCGCGGTGCAGCTGCTTCTTATTGGGGATGGCCTCCGGAGGGCCTTCACTTCTGCTGTCGGGGTCGTCGATTGCTGCAGCTTGGAAGGCGCGCTTAAGGGAGCACACCGCATCTCTCTCTTCACACGGGACCGTGATGATTCCTCCGCTTCCCGGCATCTTGAGGACGTGGTAGCCGTGGTGGGTGACTACCATGAACTTGGCCAGGGCCGGATACCCGAGGATGGCATTGTACGGCAGGCGGATGTGCGCGACGTCGAAGTCGATGAGCTCGGTGCGGTAATTCTTGCACTCCCCGAAGGTGACAGGCAGGTAGACCTGCCCTATCGGTGTGGTGGAACCGTCGGTCACTCCTGAGAAAGGTTTGGTAGGCTGGAGCTGCTCATATGGCACTTGGAGGTTGTCGAACGTGTCAACGGACAGGACGTTGAGCCCTGCACCGCCGTCGATGAGGGTCTTCGTAACCTGCACATTGCTGATGACTGGGGAGCACAACATCGGGAGGGCGCCGGCAGTGGCCGCGCACTTGAGCTAATCTGCCGAGTTGAAAGTGATGGCGCATTGGGACCACTTGAGCGGGCGCGTGGCCTCGAGCTTGGGGAGCACCGCGTTCACCTCGCAAGCAAACTGCTTGAAGATGTGCTGAGAGGCGGGGGCTTGGGCGCCGCCCAAGATGCAGGCGATTGCGCGCAGCTCCTGTAAGCCCCCAGCCCCCTCGTCCTGATGGTGGTCATCGTTCCTTCTTGGCGGCGGCAGCGGGGGAAGACCGGCGTTGCCTTAGGGGCGATCCTCACGAGGCTAGTCCCTCCAGGCGCCCTCGCGAGGATGGTCCTGCCAGCGGTCCTCACGAGGCCTGTCGCGCCATTCCTGGTGCGGGCCACGGTCGTCCCAGCGTCCGCCTCCACGGCCGTAGCCCCGGTCACGGCGCTCGGGGCGTCGACCGAAGCGTCCTTCTCGTATGGCTCTGAGCTCTTGACAGTCGCTGGTGTTGTGGGTGTTCAGGTTGTGGAAGGCACATAACGGTCTGCTATTCTTTGATGACTCGGGCTGATCTCTGCCCCGCTTGGTGTCGGGCTCCGCTGCTAGCACCGCTGCCTCCTTGCGCTTCACGTCCTTGGCCTTGGCTTTCTTCTCCTCTGCGCCCGCGGCTGGCAGCTCAAGGAGAGAGAGGCGCCCCTCCTCAGGTCTTGCGCACTTGGTCGCCAGGTTGAACAGCTCCTGAGATGTGCAGAGCTCCTCGTGGATAGCGAGCTCTTCCTTCATCTTGACGTCGCGGACGCCATCAGAGAACGCGGAGATGATGGCCTCGTCCGTGACCTTGGGGATCTTGAGGCGGGTGTTGTTGAAGTGCTGGATGTGCTTCTGGAGGGTCTCTCCTGGTTGTTGCTTGATGCGGCGCAGGTCACCCGCGGCCGGCGGGCGATCGCGAGTGCCCTGGAAGTTGGCGAAGAAGCGGTCGCGCATCTCGTCCCAGGAGGAGATCGAGTCGTGTTGCAGGTTCAGGAGCTAGGAGCGGGCTCCATCCTTGAGAGCCATGGGAAACCAGTTCGCCATGACTTTCTCATCGCCGTTGGCCGCTTCGATGCTCAGCTCATAGAGCTGCAGAAACTCCGCGGGGTCGGCGGTGCCATCATAGCGAGGAGGCAGGTCCGGCTTGAACTTGCCTGACCAGGCGACGCTACGCAGCTCGGGGGTGAAGGCGCGGCAGCCGGCCGTGGTTGCTGGGACCCGCTTCGGAGGTGGAGCTTGGTCTTGAAGAGGTCCGCGTGGCGCCGCCGCGGGCGGTGCGCGGTCTTGACAAGGCGGCGCGGGAAGCGCGGGTGCAGCTTTCCGCGGCCATGGGATTTCTTGGCAGCTCCTCTCTTCGCGCGCGGGCACCGGGCGTGGCGGATCATGCCGCGGGGCCGCGTGCCTTGGTGCCAAGGCGCCGTCTTGGGGCAGAGGTGGTGGAGGCACGCCATGAGCCTCATCGCCCGTGGCTGGTTGAGGGTGAGGTAGAGAGAGGGACGGCGTCGGGGAGCCCCCTGCGGCGCGGACGAGCTCGGCGACGCGGTCGAGCCACTCCTCATAGAGGTCGTCGACGGGGCGGTAGCGCAGGAGTTCGTTCGCGGCGAAGAGCGCGGCCCGCGCCTCCATGGGAGCGGGGCGAGCGTGAGACGAAGAACCGGCCGGGGTCAGGGACGGAGTGGCGGTGCGGCCGTCCTACCGCACCGAAGGATGCAGCGAGGACGCCTGCTGCTCGTTCCCCGTCGGGCCGGTGGCAGTGTTGGTGGCGGGAGACGGAGAACGATGAGGTGGCCCGCCGACGGGAGCCGTCTGAGCAACGCGGGCGGTGAGGGCAGCCCGACGCTCAGCTCGAGCATGGCGAGCGTCTGCCATGGAGACGACGGAGCGACAAACTGATGGAAGGGAAGCTACGGCGCACCCCTACCTAGCGCGCCAAATGTCGGATGTGGGGTTCCGGCAAATCCTTAAGGTTCAAACACTGGGGTGTGCGCGAAGTCTTTCCCTCCTGCCGATCTGCGCCCTAGCTCGCTAAGATCTCGCGGACGAACTCAACGAACTCGCAACACAAAGAGACACGGGATTTATACTGGTTCGGGCCACCGTTGTGGTGTAATACCCTACTCCAGTGTGGTGGTGGTGGATTGCCTCTTGGGCTGATGATGAACAGTACAGAGGGAAGAACGGCCTCCTGAGGTTGAGGTGTTCTTGTGCTTGGTGACTTAGCGGGTGAGAGCTGGATGAATTGCTCGATGCCCCTACTATGGTGGCTAGTTCTACTTATATAGGCCCTGGTCCTCTTCCCAAATATTGAGCGGGAAGGGAGCCAACAACGGCGGGCAAATTTGAAGGGGGACAGCTAGTACAAGCTATCCTGACAAAAGTGGTCTTCGCCTGCGAAAGGCTCTGGTGGTGACGCCGTCTTGGGCTCCACGATGACCTCTGTCTTGCCGTCCTCTTGGTCTTTGTCTCGTTGCATCGATATAGCAACCTTTGCCTGATGCCTCGGTACTCCTCGTCTGCACTGGCCTCCTTAGCACCAAAGAGGAAACAAGGACACTGCGCGCGCTGGCGCCCGCCTGGTGTCGATCGTCATGGCTCACGTCACGAGAGCCTCGTGAGGTTTGCCCCGCCTTGATATCTCCGTTCCTCGTGAGCCTGCCTGACTAGGCCACTCCTGAGGAGGTCTTGCGTCGTCCGCCTCGCGAGGCTTGGCCCCTCGCGAGGGTCTTGGATGCCTTGTTGATGAAGATGGGTCGTACGGCCTGCTGGCTTAGCCACGCCGTGGGCCGCAGGCAGGCAAGTCTGGGGACCCCCGTCCCCAGAACACCAACACAATCGCCCTAGCAATTATTTGAATGACATTATTGTTTGTAACCCTTGGCAGGAAGCTTTATGTCTGGGCGAGTCAAACATGGCTGGCTTAAAGAAAAACTTGGAAATAGAACAAGCTAAACGCGCCAAGGCTGAGTCAAACTGGAAATCTTCCTTGGAAAATATTGAAAAGATCAAGGCCAACTTTGATGCTGAAAGAGCCGCCTGGGACACTGAAAATGCCACGCTACTGAAAAGAGCGGAGGATGCTGAAAGCCAGCTTAAACCCGTGACTGAGGAATTGTCCGGCTTGAAGAGTTGTATTTCCCAAATGATAGCCGCCATCTTTGGTAAGAGAAATCATTCAATGAATTAAGACCAATTGGCATCGCAACTTATAAATTCTTAATCTGTCTGGCGACTCAAAATCCTCTATTTATTAACTCGCCTGACTATTCTTGTTTTATATGCACGACAGGAGTGCCAATCTTGGACAAAATATGCTAGTGAAGCTGAAGGCCGTCTACACTTTGACAGAAAAATTATATAATGGCAGCCTTCGTACTCTCATGGCTGTATCTAATGGTAAAAGACCAACACAGCTTATCAAAGAGGTGCTGGATCAACTATCCATAGTACCCGGTCAGATTGAAGAGCTGAAAAGATCAGGCGCCCGTGTAGGAGCCATATCTGGGTTAAGCCGGGCAAAAGCTTACCAAACTGAGCTTGATCCTGAAGAAATGGCAGGCGAGTTCCTAGAATACAAGGATGACAACTCTGCCTTCAATGAATTAGACTACACCAAATGCATCAAGGAAATACATCCCTTGGCGTGTAAACTTGCACAAGAACTGGATCTACAGATCTACCAGCCGGGTTATGATGGCAATAACAAACGAATCAAGTCGCCCTCGTTCGACGTTGTCGACCTGGCTCCCCAAAGGCGTAAGCATACCTTTGCCTCTGATATTGATCCTTCTACTATCATCAATGATAAAGAAACCTTCAAGGCTTTAACTGGTATAGACTGGACCTCGGATAATCTTCAGATTTCCAGCGAAGAGCCAGCACAGGATGACCCGGGGACCTCCAGCACAAAACGCCAAGATGATGTTAACCCAACGGGATCTAACCCGGACGGCTCAGAGGCCGGTTCAAAGGTGTGATATAACTCCTGAAAAACTTAGCTGAAAAATTTTGGGCTCAGTTGTATCCTTGTAATAGCTTAGTTAAAAACATTGTGCTTCCTTATCATGCCTTCCAGCATGTTATGCCAACTGTTTGATCCAGCATCTGAGCTTCTTTGTATGCTTGATCTATTCATATATGCATATCTTGTCTTGCAATATCTCTGAATTTACTTGAGGTCTTTACATATAATCTGTAAAAGATCCATCAAATCTTGTATTAGCGACTTATAGTCAAAAGCCAGGGCGGGTTAATAACCCAATGACTCATGGTCATAAAAAAATTGAATAGACCACTTGGCGGGTCAAGGCTGCTATAAAATCAATTTTGAGCAATGTTAACCCGGACCTTCTTTGATCTAGGGACTTATAGCCTTCATATGATGAAGAACATAAAACTCCTGTAAAAACAAGAAACAGAGAATATATACATGTATATCTTCAATACTTATAAGCCGGCTGTTAAAGCTCGACCGAAAGAATCTGGCCTTTTAAGGCTCAAATTCTTGCTTTCATGAAGCATGGATTAAAAGCCTTGGCTTATCCTCGCTATTAGTAAGCCGGCCCTCACATGACTTTAAACCGCCGTTTTAACCTTGACTAGTTCAGGGTCATAAAAGATTGACTGTCAAGAGTCTGGCGGGTCATCCTGTTCGGAGTAGCATCAAGCATACAGGCAGGTATAACCAATAACTAATGTGGCGTTTTGCCAGGTCAAAAGGGTTTTGTAAGCTAAACTCATTGAGTTGAAAGCCCCCTAGTGCCCTTATGATCAATTAATCAAGACTCATGCCCAGAAAATATGAGATGAAACGACAGAGGCCCCGATTTGGGGATGTCGTCTTTATTATTTTGATCATAAAAAGATATATACATTGAAAAAAGTATGTACAATAGTGAGAGCCAGTGGCTTAAGTATAGTAAGGCCGAAGATGAGCAATATTCCAAGGCATGTTGGTCTCCTCCTCAGAGGTACATGACTTCTTGTGCTCACGTATGTCGATAAGATAATATGACCCATTGTTTAGGTTTTTGCTGACCACAAAGGGCCCTTCCCAAGGAGGTGAGAGCTTATGCGTCCCTGTCTGATCCTGAATCAAACGGAGCACTAAGTCGCCCTCCTGGAACGTCTGGCTTCTAACCCGACGGCTATGATAGCGATGCAGGTCTTGTTGATAAATCACCGAGCGAGCCGCCGCCTGATCATGTTCTTCTTCCAAAGCATCAAGGGCGTCTTGACGCGCCTTTTCATTATCTACTTCAACATAAGCCCCCACCCTGGGCAAGTCATGATGAATATCACTTGGAAGAACTGCCTCTGCGCCGTAAACCATGAAGAAAGGCATGTAGCCTGTTGATCTGGTGGGGGCAGTCCTGATACTCCAAAGAACTGCATGAAGCTCTTCAACCCAACAACCCGAAGTTTGCTCCAAAGGCACCATGAGCCGAGGTTTGATTCCCTTCAAAATCTCCTGGTTAGCACGCTCAGCTTGCCCATTGGACTGTGGGTGAGCTACTAAAGAAACATCAATACGGATGTGCTCTCTCTGAAAAAATTCTTTCATAGCCCCCTTGGACAAGTTCATCCCATTATCAGTAATGATACTATGAGGATAACCGAAACGGAAAATCAGCTTTTTAACAAACTGAACTGCAATTGCCGCCTCACAATTGCTTACGGGCTCAACTTCCACCCACTTTGTAAACTTATCAACTGCTACCAGCAGATGAGTCTTTTTATCCTTAGACCGCTTAAAAGGCCCAACCATATCAACCCCCCAGATCACAAACGGCCAAGTTATTGCGATCATCTATAGTTCCTGAGCCGACATGTGAGTCTGTCTTCCAAATTTTTGACACCCGTCGCACCTGCGCACAATATCCTCAGCATCAGCATGAGTCGTCAGCCAGAAAAAACCATGCCTAAATGCCTTAGCCACTAGAGATCGTGACCGGGCATGATGACCACAATCACCTACGTGAATTTCGTGTAAGATCTCACGGCCTTCTTCAGGGGAGACACAATGTTGGAACACGCCAGTCACACTACATCTGTGAAACTCGCCATTTACAATAGTCATGGATTTAGACCGCCTGGTGATCTGCCTTGCCAAATTTTCATCTTCTGGTAACTAGCCCCAAGTGAGATAAGCCAGATAAGGGAGCGCCCAGTTAGGAATAGCACGTAGAGCCACCACCAACTGTCCCTCCGGGTCAGGAATAGCGAGATCTTCCTCTAAAAGCAACTTAACAAAAGGGTTGTGCAACACATTGGGTGGTACATGCTTATGCTGAAACCTGAGTCAAGAAAATGCATCAGCCGCCTCATTTTTTCCTCTGGTCTATGTGATCCACCTGATAACCCTTAAAGTGACCAGCAATATTGTCGATGCTTGACGATAAGCCGCCATAAGCGGGTCTTTAGAATCCCACTTCCCTGAAACCTGCTGTGCAACAAGATCCGAGTCGCCCAGGCACCTAACCCGGCTCAAATTCATCTCTTTGGCCATGCGGAGCCCATGTAACAAGGCCTCATACTCAGCTGCATTATTAGTACAAGGAAACATAAGCCTCAAGACATAACAAAACTTATCACCTCACGGGGATTCCAAAATAACTCCAGCCCCTGAACCTTCCAACTCCTGGATCCATCAAAGTGAATAGTCCCATATGTATTATCAGACTTCTCCTCAGGTGCTTGTAACTCTGTCCAGTCATTTATAAAATCCACCAAAGCTTGAGATTTGATGGTTGTGCGAGGCACATACTTCAAATGATGTGGCCCGAGTTCAATTGCCCACTTAGAAACCCGGCTGGTAGCCTCGCTGTTTTGAATTATGTCACCAAGTGGAGCAGAACTGACCACTGTAATTGGATGTCCAAGGAAATAATGTTTAAGCTTGCGACTGGCCATGAACACCCCAAACACTAGCTTCTGCCAATGTGGGTATCTTTGCTTGGACTCCGTGAGCACTTCACTAACATAATAAACCTGCCGCTGGACTGGATACTCTTTACCCGCCTCCTTGCGTTCCACAACAAACATTGACTGCTTTATTATTAGCCGCCACGTATAGGAGCAAAGGCACTTTGTCTATGGGAGCCGCCAAGATGGGCGGCTCAGCCAACTGCTTCTTGAGTGCCTCAAATGCCTCGTTAGCAGCATCGCTCTAGACGAAGTGATCAGACTTCTTCATCATCTGATAAAGGGGAATCGCCTTCTCTCCGAGGCGGCTTATAAACCGCCTTAGAGCTGCAATACGACCCACCAAATGTTGAACATCATTAATACATGCCGGCTTAGAGAGAGGAGTAATTTCCTTGATCTTCTTTGGGTTAGCCTCAATGCCTCACTTTGAGACCAGGAAACCTAACAACTTGCCTGCTGGCACTCCAAAAACACACTTGGCTGGGTTAGGCATCATCTTGTACACCCTGAGATTATCAAAGGTCTCCTTGAGGTCATCAAGTAAAGTTTCCTTCTTCCTTGACTTAACCACAATATCATCCACATAAGCATGAACATTTCGACCAATCTGCTTGTGAAAACAATTCTGAACACAATGCTGGTAAGTCGCCTAGGCACTCTTGAGCCCAAAAGTCATAGACGCATAACAAAAATCTCCAAAGGGGGTGCTAAAAGTTGTCTTTTCCTGATCTTCTACTGCCATCTTAATCCGGTGATAACCAGAATAAGCGTCCAGAAAGCACAAACTCTCACAACTCGATGTGGCATCAATGATTTGGTCAATGCGAGGGAGAGAAAATGGTTTAGGTTGACATTCCTTATTAAGATATGTGTAATCAACACACATACGCCAAGTGTCGTTCTTCTTCAGCACAAGCACCGGGTTAGCCAGCCACTGAGGATGAAAACCTCAACTATGAACCCGACAGCTAGGAGCCGGGCCACTTCTTCCCCTATAGCCCTACACCTCTCTTCATCAAAACGACGAAGGAATTGGTGAACAGGTTTCATCTTAGGATCAATATTAAGGCGGTGCTCAGCGAATTCTCTCGCTACACTTGGCATGTCAGAAGGCTTCCATGCAAAAATGTCCCGATTCTCACAAATGAACTCGATGAGCGCACTTTCCTATTTAGAATCCATCCCTGTCCCAATGGTGAACTGCTGAGAAGAGTCACCAGGGACAAAATCAACTTGTTGTGTATCCTTCGTCGACTTAAATTTGAGGGGCGGGTCAGACTCTGTGGTGGGTTTCTTCAGAGGGGTCATATCAGCCGGGTCAACATTGTCCTTATAGAACTTGAGCTCTACAGTGGCACAAGCCGCTTCTGCATAAGCAACATCACCTTCCTCGCACTCGAGGGCGACTTTCCAATCACAATGTACCATGATTGTCCCCTTTGGCCCTGGCATCTTAAGCTGCAAGTAAATATAACAGGGGCGGGCCATAAACCGAGCATAAGCTGGCCGTCCAAACAAGGCATGATATGGACTCTTGATTTTGACCACCTCAAACCACAACGTCTCTGCTCTATAATTGTACTCATCACCAAAAGACACTTCTAGTCATATCTTTCCAACAGGGTAAGCCGACTTGAGATCCTTGTTAGTCAGATTCATCTGGCAAAAAGTATCATAGTATAGTGTTGGGGATATGACTATCATATATGACCCGCCCAGGAGAGGCCGGGTCATCCCTATGGCGGTTCATCTCAATGAAGCCCAAGTACATATTAAAGGTGACGGTTCATAGACGGGCTTGTTAGAGGGCCCAAACCCGAAGGAGGCTTAAGGCCCATGAGTATAAACCGCCGCGTATCTGTAAACTTATATTGCAAGGCATGTAAGATAAGTCACCGAGCCGGACACGTTGTATGAACCAGCCTGGACTCTGTAGGCCGCAGGGCGTCAATCCTTGTATATATGGGACGACCCGGCAGCGGCTTAGGGCAAGAAACAACAACTCGAGAGCCAGGCAAAGCGTGTTTGCTCCATGGTAATCGAAACCCTAGCAATTCCACCTCAAACTGGACTAGGCCTTTACCTTCACCGCAAGGGGCCGAACCAGTATAAACTCCTCGTGTCCTTTGTCCCGTTTAACCCCTTTAAGCTAACCTCGTCGCAATGGTCTCACAACTAAGTCCTTCCATGAGGACATCTGCCGTGACACTTCCACGATAGTTGGCGCCCACCGTGGGGCTCGCGCACGGTGGTTTCAAGTTCTTAAAGGGCAGCTTCGATGGGATCAAGGGATACGCTGTGGGCCGGATGACCAAGAGTCCTCGCCGCAAATTCTACATCGACGATGCAGGATGGGGTCCCGAGGCCGGCTCAATTGAGTACGGGTACCGGGTCCCCTTCAGTGGAATCCATGTCTTCATCGGCAAGATCGGCGAACCGGGCGCTGAGCCGGACATCTGCACTGAAATCATCGAGATGGCTCAGCATGCGCGACCCGTCCGGGTTCAACCCGCCGTGAAGCGTGCCTTTGTTGGATGCATCCATGGGGCTGAATTGGAAGGCTCTGTGTCTGGGGGTGAGAAGGCCATCTACTCTGATGGTGAGTCGTCCACAGGCGAAACCGATTCTATGTATCAACTGCAAGACGGACGGCTTGGGGGCTGTTCCGATGGCGACAGTATTCCGGACCCCCTTGAGCCGCCGAACAGAGTGGCGATCTTCATGGCTGGCTCCCAGCCGGTTCTCGGTTCAACAGCCGCCACGGCCATGACCTCCAGTGTGGCGGCGGTAACAGCGGCTGGTGTTGGTGCCGGTGTCAAAACCAGCGGATCTCGGGTAGGGGGTCCCGAACTGTGCGCCTAAGGCGGATGGTAACAGGGGGCGGGGGACACGATGTTTACCCAGGTTCGGGCCCTCTCGATGGAGGTAATACCCTACTTCCTGCTTGATTGATCTTGATGATATGAGTATTACAAGAGTTGATCTACCACGAGATCGTATAGGCTAAACCCTAGAAGCTAGCCTATGATTATGATTGTTCTTGTCCTACGGACTAAACCCTCCGGTTTATATAGACACGGAGGGGGCTAGGGTTACACAGAGTCGGTTACAAGGGAGGAGATCTACATATCCGAATTGCCAAGCTTGCCTTCCACGCCATGGAGAGTCCCATATGGACACGGGACGAAGTCTTCAATCTTGTGTCTTCATAGTCCAACAGTCTGGCCAAAGGATATAGTCTGGCTGTCCGAGGACCCCCTAATCCAGGACTCCCTCAGTAGCCCCCGAACCAGGCTTCAATGACGATGAGTCGGGCGCGCAGATTGTCTTCGGCATTGCAAGGCGGGTTCTTCTCCAAATTCTGAGTACCTGTTGAGTAGTGTCTGGCTTCCCATGAATGTTGCACTCCTTGGCTTCTACGCCTAATAATGGCTATCCTCCACGTGTCGAGCGAATGCGAGAAGTCGGGGCATTTTTACACTTGCCACCCTAACCATGTAAGTAAATCGTCTATTTAAAGAGGCGGGGATCCTCAGATCCAGATCACACCATCCTCCCACAGTGAGTATCCATCGGAGCGCGCCCGGAAAAGTCCATCCCATCATGGCCGGCCATCGCAGCTTCTCCTCTTGCTCCCGTAGCCCTAAGCCAGGCAATTGGAAGAAGTGTTCCGTCCCTCACAGCCAATTCGTAGAGTTAAAGACCCAGGGATTCCTCCCTCCGGCGTATATGGTCCCCGTTCGAGCCGGACTCGCCACCTACAATAGCGGGGAGCAAGCGGAGAGCTTTCCCAGCCCATCCATGGGGGAGCGGGTATGCCTTGTCCCTTACTTATTAAGGGTGCTCGGATTTCCAATCCATCCCTTCCTCCGCGGGCTCCTGGAGTTCTACGGCCTCCAGCTGCACAACTTTACTCCCGCCTCCATATTACACATCGTTGGCTACGTCGCCCTTTGTGAGCTGTTTTTTGGCTGTGAAGCTCATTTTGAGCTATGGAAGAGGCTATTTTGCCTCGTACACCGTACACAGGAGGGGTCAATATATCAAGTGGGTGGAGCCGAGATATGGCGCATCGCCGGGACCAGATACCTGTCCGGTACTCCGAGGAAGACATCCGAAGACTGGCCTTCAGAGTGGTTTTATATGGAGGACGTCCCCCTTCCGGAACCTATTCGGATGGGCCTTCCTGAGTTCGACATTGCTCCCTTGAAGAAACGCCGCAGCTGGCGCCCTCGGAGCCCCCAGGAGGAAGTTAACGGAGAAGTCCTTTACCTGATGGGTCGGATAAAGACGATGGCCCAATCAGGATTGACAATAATCGAGGTTATGTCAATATGTATAATGCAGGGGGGTGCAGCCACTTCAATATCGGGGGCAACCCATGTGGCACTTCAATGGAGAAG
This sequence comes from Aegilops tauschii subsp. strangulata, assembly GCF_002575655.3. Classification (NCBI taxonomy): domain Eukaryota; kingdom Viridiplantae; phylum Streptophyta; class Magnoliopsida; order Poales; family Poaceae; genus Aegilops; species Aegilops tauschii. Next base: position 279,797,582 of record NC_053037.3, read on the forward strand.
ACAATGCTACCCGTTGCGGTCGTAAGGGACCGGACTCAGTCGCTGCTCTAGCAAAAATTCTGTCCGATTTGTACAAAGGAGAGGAAGAGGAGTTCATCCGCATTAAGCCACGGGATGGATTCTCCATGTACAACCCCCCAAGCTGGGTGAGCTGCTACTTTTTACTCCAAACCTTCCCGCATTCTTTGTCATAAGTATTTACCTTGCCATTTCATAGCAGGAACTGCGAAAAGCTGTGAGGGAGGTCCACAGCCCGCCTCCACAACCAGAGGACCCTGACCGGGCCCTTGACCCCGGACTCGAAGAAGATCCAGACACATTTGTGGAGCTTATTGACAAGACGTTCTATCAATTAAGCTGTGACGGTGCCATGGTGGCCATCATAGCCGATTATCCTGGACTACTCCCTGCATCGCATGTAAGTAAAACCGGAGTCCCAACTTCCTAAAAGGATCCCTTTTTATGCACTTCACCTACCGCACACATGTGGTGTCTTACAGGGAAGGCCCTCGGGACGCCATGCCGAACCCGCAGTGACTCACCAACAAGGGGCACCGAAGCCGGGTAGGCTTAAAAGGAAGGCGGTCAGGACTGAGACGCTGTTGCAGAGGTATGAAAAAAACCCCACTCCGTGGTTGTCATCTTTTAAAATATAATAACACCCATGTTTCCTAGTAGGAAAAACGCTCGCCAGACTATATCCGGAGAGGTAGCCGGCCACGCCTCCACCAGTCGGGCTCCACAGCCGGACTTAGAGGCGGACGCTAACATGGGGCCAACACCGGATATTCCTCCTACAGAGGATGCGGATAGGCTGTCCGCTACGAATTCTGAAGTGGAGAGCGCCATGAATCACAGGCGTCGTCGGGCCGTACTCCGCGACGCTTGTTTCTCCCAAGAGGCGTTCGATGCCTTCAACTCGGGAGACGCGTACATCCGAGCTGCTCAAAATGGTCTTGCCAGAGCCACGGACCAGTATGTAAAGGATATACGGGTAAGAAAATCTGATAATTATGTATACCAGTAGCCCCTGAGACTTGAAATAGTTGACACAACTGATTTAAGGATCATTATTTGTGTAGGTTCTTACGGAGAAGAATACCCAGTTGTCTCGAGAGCTCGAAGAGTGCAAAGCCCAGCTACGGGCCCAGTTGCCGCAATGAAGGAGTCTGAGAAGGCCCATCTGGTAACACTTATTTCTATTGCCAAGAATGACATGTACCAGGTAGTATGCGGCATGCATGTAAATCTAACAATAGATTCTGCAGATGATCCCGGGGTTAATCCGGAGGTAGTGCAAGGGGATGAGCAACATGCTCAACGACAGTTAAAGGCTGGCGAGCACGTGCTTAAGCAGGTTAGGCGGGAGAAAAACGATCTCCAAGATGCCAATATCCGGCAGAGTGTTGAACTGAAAGATGTTCGGGCCCAACTTGCTGACTCCGTAAAGGAGAATAAGAGGCTTCGACGCGGCATTTTTAGTAAGTGCTTGAACGAACTTTTTATTGAGTTCGGCGAAGAAACCAGCTAACAGAGTTATATCTGTAGGTATGTTGACGGGTAGTCCCGCGGAGGAAATGCCCGGGTCTGTAGGTGATCTTCTACCAAAGCTCTCACAACTGCACGAACAAGTTCGGCAGGTGATGCAGGGCATTTCCCAAGCCTTGTGGCCATCCGCCTCCCTGCCAGGAGGCATCGGAGAGCTTGTAGAAAAGCTCAAGGGAGCGCGGCGGCGCTTCCGATTATGCAAGATATCAGCCTGCCGACAAGGTGCAAGGGAAGCCTGGGCCATGGTGAAGACGCGATATACCAAGGCTGACCCGAACCACATGGCCGAGATCGGACCTGTGGGGTCTGATGGGAAAGAGATCCTCGTCAGTTTGGTGTATGACCAGGTAGAATTAGCCGCAAAGTATTCCCAATAGGATTGTAGGCTAGACAGCCTGTTGGATGGTATAGAAGAAGAATTTAGTCAGTCTAAGTGACTGTGTACTTCAAGTGACATATATTGTCCCTAGTCGGATTGTAAATCATTTGTCATGGCGGACCTTTTCGCTTCGACCTCTGGACCCGACAGTCCGGAGTGTATCCGAATACCCGCTCAGTTATGTAAAAACCGGGGTACGCGTGGAAACCCAGCGTAGGGGTCATAAGTGCTTGAACAGACAAGTACCAAACTAGCTATGTTATATTACATGGATAGTAAGAAACATCTTCCAGGGAGAATAGTTCCATTAAGGGTTCCTTTCCCTGGGTACGCATGCATTAATGTGCATGTCCGAACTGCGAAAAGAGACGCGGGATATAAACATCTGGGGGCATGTATTACAATAAATAAAAGTCATATTTTGTTCACCGACCGAATATTCCCTTAAGAACGCTAGCTTTCGGCTTCACCCAGTCTGAGGTACAAATCCGGCTGACCCGGCAGTAACAATCACAGAGGTGCTCCCCTTATGCCCTAGCCGAATTAACGGGAACGTAGGGCATAAACACAAGAGCCAGGCAACCCAGCTTGGCCAAAACTTAAGTCATATCGGTGCATATAATGGCGAAGAAAAGGTACATGTGGGAAAGTAACACATGTGGGGAGGGCATAGAGCCCGAAACATAGCTATATTAAGCTTCTATATAAGAAGCCCCCAGGTATAATGAGCACGCCTAGCGCGTTAAGATTGTGTAATCAAGACACATTTTAGCCTTTTAAGGCCTTGAAGAAAAAGTGAAGAAAGAAACAAAGAAAAGACAGATAACGGATATATAAAAAATTGATGGAGGTAAGGAGATGAACATAGAGTCCGGCACTAGGCATAGAACCTTCGGAGTCTGGCTGCGTTCCATGGGTTTGGCTCGAGTCGATTGTCCGATGCATCCCGCAGACGGTACGCTCCACTGGTCAGAACTTGGTCAATAACGAAGGGACCTTCCCATTTGGGCTTGAGCTTGTTCTTTTTCTTCTCCGGTAGGCGTAGAACGAGTTCGCCAACGTTATAAGTTTTGGCCCGTACTTCTCTGCTTTGATACCTTCGAGCCTGTTGCTGATAGAATGCGGAACGGGCTTTTGCCACGTCACGCTCCTCCTCTAGGGCGTCCAAATTGTCCTGCCGATCAAGCTCGGCTTCTTTCTCTTCGTACATGTGCACTCGAGGTGAGTCATGAATTATGTCGCAGGGCAGTACCGCCTCTGCGCCGTACACCATAAAGAATGGTGTGTATCTGGTAGTGCGATTCGGCGTGGTCCGCAGCCCCCATAGTACGGAGTCGAGCTCCTATACCCAGTGCGTATTGGATTCCTTCAAGGATCGCACTAATCTGGGTTTAATGCCGCACATGATAAGACCATTTGCTCGCTTGACTTGACCGTTAGTTTGCAGGTGATAGACAGAAGCATAATCGAGCTTAATGCCCATGTTGCTGCACCAAAGTTTTACCTCGTCGGCTGTAAAGTTCGAGCCGTTATCGGTGATGATGCTGTGGGGGACGCCGCAATGGTGTACAACCCCGGATATGAAGTCTATCACTCGTCCGGATTCGGCCGTTTTAACTGGTTTGGCTTCTATCCATTTGGTGAATTTATCCACCATGACCAATAGGTATTTTTTTCTTATGGCTTCCCCCTTTAAGGGGTCCAACCATATCAAGCCCCCAAACCGCAAAGGGCCAAGTGATGGGGATTGTTTGGAGAGCGGTAGGTGGCATATGGCTTTGGTTTGCGAAAACCTGGCAACCGACGCAACGTTGAACGAGGTCCTGTGCGTCTGCTCGGGCCGTCGGCCAGTAGAAACCTGTACGGAAGGCCTTGCTTACAAGGGCCCGAGCTGCGGCGTGGTGGCCGCCAAGTCCAGCATGAATTTCTGCCAAAAGTTGTCGTCCTTCCTCTTCAGAGATGCACCTTTGAAGGACTCCGGTAGCGCTTTTCTTATAAAGCTCTCCCTCGTGGACCTTGTAGGCTTTAGACCGCCGCACAATGCAACGTGCCTCGTTTGGGTCCTCGGGTAGTTCCTGCCTAGTTAGGTAGGCCAAAAAGGGTTCTGTCCACGGGGCGATGACAACCATGATCACGTGGGCGGAAGGTGTTATTTCGGTGGCAGAGCCTCCGATTACGTCAGAGTGTTCGGTATCTGGTGTTGTGGCCAAGTCCGGACTGTTGTTGCCGGTCTCTCCTTCCCATACCACGGATGGCTTAAATAGCCTTTCCAAGAAGATATTGGGTGGGACAGGGTCGCGCTTAGCGCCGATGCGAGCGAGGATATCCGTCGCTTGATTGTTTTCCCGGACCACATGGTGGAATTCAAGCCCCTCGACCCGAGCTGACATTTTGAGGACGGCGTTGCGATAAGCCGCCATTTTTGGGTCCTTGGCGTCAAAGTCTCCATTTATTTGAGATATTGCGAGGTTCGAATCGCCCCGCACCTCTAGGCCTTGAATGCCCATGGAGACTGCCATCCGGAGACCATGCAACAGGGCCTCATATTCTGCTGCATTGTTGGAGTCTGTGTATAATATTTGGAGTACGTATTGGACCGTATCTCCTGTGGGGGATGTCAGGACGACGCCTGCCCCCAGACCAGCCAGCATCTTAGAGCCGTCAAAGTGCATGATCCAATTGGAGTACGCATCGTACTCTTTAGGGAGTTCGGCTTCTGTCCATTCGGCAACGAAATCAGCCAGTACTTGTGACTTAATGGCTCGCCGTGGTTTGTATGTTATGTCGAACGGGAGGAGCTCAATAGCCCATTTAGCAATCCGGCTCGTGGCATCGCGGTTATTTATTATGTCGTTGAGTGGTACTTCCGAGGCCACCGTAATTGAACACTCTTGAAAGTAGTGTCGTAATTTCTGGGATGCCATGAAGACCGCGTATGCTATCTTTCGATAATGTGGGTACCGTGATTTGCATGGAGTGAGGACAGTGGATACATTGTATACCGGCTTTTGGAGCGGGGACTTATGTCCTTCCGTCTCTCGTTCGACGACGAGTACTGCGCTTACAACTTGGTGTGTTGCCGCTATATATAACAGCATTGGTTCGCCGACATTTGGCGTGGCCAAGATTGGGTTGGTGGCCAGGATGGCTTTTATTTCTTCCAATCCGGCCGTGGCCGCGTCCGTCCACTCGAAGTGTTCGGTGCGTCGAAGAAGGCGATAAAGGGGTAGTGCCTTTTCTCCTAATCGGGAGATAAAGCGGCATAAGGCAGCCACACATCCAGTTAATTTCTGGATTTGCTTGAGGTCTGTTGGGATGGCCAACTGTGACAGAGCTCGAATTTTAGCCGGATTTGCTTCAATTCCTCTACTGGAGACGATGAAGCCCAGGAGCTTTCCGGCGGGCACGCCGAAAATGCATTTGTCCGGATTGAGCTTGATGTCGTATGTTCGGAGATTGTCGAACGTGAGCCTCAAGTAGTTTATTAAGGATTCGACGTGTCTGGTTTTGATGACCACGTCGTCTACGTATGCCTCCACTGTTTTGCCAATTTGTGTTTCCAGGCATGTCTGAATCATGCGTTGATAGGTTGCACCGGCATTTTTGAGCCCGAAAGGCATGGTGTTGAAACAGAAAGGGCCGTATGGAGTGATAAATGCCGTTGCGGCTTGATCGGACTCCGCCATCTTAATTTGATGGTATCCGGAGTATGCGTCGAGGAAACACAATGAGTTGTGTCCTGCGGTAGCGTCGATAATTTGATCGATGCGAGGGAGGGGGAAGGGATCCTTGGGGCAAGCCTTCTTAAGGTCCTTGAAATCGACACATAGGCGCCAGGATTTGTCCTTCTTTGGTACCATCACCTGGTTTGCTAGCCAGTCCGGATGTTTTATTTCTCGAATGAATCCGGCCTCAAGTAACTTGGCTAGCTCCTCTCCCATGGCTTGTTGCTTAGGCTTAGAGAAACACCGAAGAGTTTGCTTGACCGACCTTGAACCCCTTTAGAATGTTAAGGCTATGCTCGGCCAGCCTGCGTGGGATTCCTGGCATGTCTGAAGGATGCCAGGCGAAGATGTCCCAATTCTCGCGCAAGAACTCCCGTAGTGCGGCGTCTATTGTGGGGTTTAACTGTGCCCCGATGGATGCTGTTTTTGTAGGGTCCGTTGGGTGGACTTGGAATTTGACTATTTCATCTGCTGGTTTAAAAGAGGTGGACTTGGATCTTTTGCCGAGTATCACGTCGTCCCTGTCCACTGTGGAGTGCAGCGCCATTAGTTCTTCGGCCGCGAGGGCTTCGGATAACGCCTGGAGGGCTAGTGCGGCGGTTTTATTTTCGGCGCGGAGTGCTATGTCCGGATCACTAGCTAGAGTGATGATTCCATTGGGCCCGGGCATTTTGAGCTTCATGTACCCGTAATGGGGTATATCTTGGAAGATCGTGAATGCCTCCCGCCCTAAAAGGGCGTGGTATCCGCTACTAAACGGGGCCACTTGGAATGTGATTTCTTCGGACCTATAATTCTCCGGCGTGCCGAATACCACGTCTAGTGTGATTTTTCCCACATAGCGTGCCTCCCGACTAGGGATGATTCCTCTGAAGGTCGTGCTGCTTTGCTCAATGCGGCTCCTGTCTATTTCCATTTTGCTAAGAGTTTCTTCGTAGATGAGGTTTAATCCGCTGCCGCCGTCCATGAGCACTTTAGTAAGCCGGAAGCCATCCACAATTGGACTAAGGACCAAGGCGGCTGGTGCTCGGGCTGTTCGGAATTTAGGTTCGTCACTGGCATTGAAGGTTATAGCCGTGTCGCTCCATGGATTTACTGCTGCCACATGGCAGACTTCGGCAAGGCTGCGGAGTGCTCGCTTATGCCTATTATTTGAGGCGAAGGTCTCAAAGACTGTCAATACTGTATTGTTACTTTCCACCGGATGGTGCTCTGTTGCGATGTTGATGTGGATATCCTCGCCGCTCTTGGCCACCTGCCAGAGTACCCAACATGCTCTAAGGCTATGTGTTGGCATGGTATCCGATGTACTGTGAATTTTGCATGGCCCATTGAGCCATCCCTCCAATACGGTTCCATGCCCTGTAGTGGGCTTTTGTTTCTTTGTAATTGGATCAGGTGACTTACGAGAGTACACCCTTTTAGTTCGGACGGGGGGTTTAGTGAGAGCCGGAGGATCCCAGAATTTTGTTTGGGTTTTCCAGGCACTTTCCATCGCACAGTACTTCTGTACTATGGCCGCCAAGTCAGCGAAGTGTGCTATGTCACGGCGACTTATGGCATTGAGGATTCCCTTGTCCGTGCAATTATTGCAAAAGAATGAAATTGCGTCTTCCTCGCGACAGTCCTTGACCTTGTTCATTACAAGGAGGAATCTGGCCCAATAGTGATGTACTGTCTCTTGGGGCTCTTGTCTAATGTGGGAAAGATCGCTTATATCTGGGTGGGTGGGTAGATTTAAGTCCGAACCCTGACCCGATCTGAGACCCAGGGGCGGAGGAGTTTCCGATCTTGGAAGTTCGGGCTCCGGGATGTTGCCCAATAGGTTTGGCCTGCTGTCTGATTCTAGGTTCAGAGCTTGGGCCATGTCCTCCCGTAGAAGGGTATCCGGCTCGGAGAGCTCGGAAATCCGGACATAGTTTGTCCTCAAGATAGAGGAAGAATCACTGCGTTGCTCCTCCACCACCGCTATCTGATGGGTGACCGGCGGAGAGTTAATCTCCCTTTGGTCGGGTTTAAGCCCGATACGATCATAGTCCATAGCGACTCCCAAGGCGGCGATGCGATCTAAGAGCTCGTTCGAGGATGAGAGCTCCATTGGATCCATCTGCTCGACGAATTCCGAGCCGACGTGGAGGCTGTTTTCGATGACCAGAGAAGTCATCGTCGGCGCAACGGCCGAGCGGGCGGTCATGACGAAGCCGCCTAGTCAGAGAGTTTGGCCTACAGCCAGGGCTCCCCCAGAGGTGATGTTGTCCTCGACAACGAGACGAGCCATCAAGCCTTATGATGACGGCACAGTGGAACTCTCAATGAAAGCACCAATGTCGGTGTCAAAAACGACGGATCTCGGGTAGGGGGTCCCGAACTGTGCGCCTAAGGCGGATGGTAACAGGATGCGGGGGACACAATGTTTACCCAGGTTCGGGCCCTCTCGATGGAGGTAATACCCTACTTCCTGCTTGATTGACCTTGATGATATGAGTATTACAAGAGTTGATCTACCACGAGATTGTATAGGCTAAACCCTAGAAGCTAGCCTATGATTATGATTGTTGTTGTCCTACGGACTAAACCCTCCGGTTTATATACACACCGAAGGAGGCTAGGGTTACACAGAGTCGGTTACAAGGGAGGAGATCTACACATCCGAATTGCCAAGCTTGCCTTCCACGCCAAGGAGAGTCCCATCCGGACACGGGGCGAAGTCTTCAATCTTGTATCTTCATAGTCCAACAGTCCAGCCAAAGGATATAGTCCGGCTGTCCGAGGACCCCCTAATCCAGGACTCCCTCAGTTGGCGGGTCAGTTCGCCCGCCGGCTCAAGTTTTAACAGATCTGTTGGACGATCTGGCGACTCAAATGGGAGTGGAGGTAACCGCAGACAACCAGGAACAACATAAGGTGGATGTGGATAAATTGTGTGATAAGATAACGCAAGCTAAGGCGGAATTGGCAGCGGAAAACGCTAGGATGGCTGCGCAGCGGGCCGTCTTAAACGCCCAAGCACAGCGGATTCAAGCAGATTCATACCGGCTTATGGTAGATCAGAACGCTTCAAACGAAGTCTTGAGGAGAAAGCGCCAGAATCGTCTTGTCGCAGCCCTAGAATTTGCTTGTAAATAGTTGCATCAGAGTGCATCATGCATCATGTCTAGATTCAAGAAACTGGAATTGAGGAAATTTGGAAGCCTCAAAATTTTAATTAAAAGTAGGGCAAAGAACCCTGGAAAAAATTGCATTCATTGTTTTCCAAAATGTTCTTATTAATTGTTTGATATTTTTGGAAAGGCTTTTGCACCAAACCAAAAATAATGAACATTTTTAAGGAATATTTTGGGACTTTGAATTTAAATCATTATCCTATTTGAATTTGAATTTATATTCATACAATTAGAATATAACTTCAAATGCCACTGAAATGTTTTATGTGCTTTGGAAAAGTCCATCTAGCAACATAAACATATTTCAGAGAAGTTGGCACTGGTTTTGAATCTTGTTTGAATTTAAAACAGTGGCCAAATAAATAAAAAGAAAACAAACAGAAAATACAACAGAACAGAACAGAAAGAACTCACCTGGCCCAACTTACCTGGCCGGCCCAACCCAGCTGGCCGCTGCCAGTCGTCCCGTACCTCTGCCAGTAGGCAGAGGCAGGACAGCGAGCGCACGCGCCTGAGCGGCCACCTCCTGCTTCGCCGTGTCGACGCCTCCTTCCTCCCAACCCCGTGCCCAGGAGACGTGGACGAGGCCGTGCTGATCCCCCTTCTCCCCTGGCCATTTTCCCCTCTCCCTCCTTGTTCTTCGCCCGAACAGAGAGCCCCGCCGGCCACCGCAGCCGCACACGCGCCCACCGTTGCCCCAAACCACCATCCTCAGAAGCTCTGCGGCATCACTCTTCGTCTCCAAGCCGACGGCCACATCTCCGGAAGAACCACAATGCCGGGATCAAGCTCATCCTCATCACCACGGCCACCGGACGCCCCAGACGGATTCGACGCAGCCAGGTCTTCCCTGAGCCCACTAACTAGCTTCTCCGCCTCTCTGTGAGCTCCTGCTTCTCCCTCTATGCTCGCCCCCTCCGTTCCCGTCCGCTAGTCGTCGCCCCGCGAGCTCCCGCGCCGCCAACCGCCATGACCGATGTGCTCCTTGCTCCCGAGCTAGCCCGTCTGCTCAACTCGCGCCAGCCTGCTCCTAGCGCTTCCAAGTATCAGCAGAGAGCCTCAGCTCGCAAGTTAGCGCACCGCCGCCTCGTTCCCCAGCTAGCGCGTGCTTCGGCCTCCGCCACGGGCTCACCTTTAGTGAGCTAAGTCCACCGCAGCTCCTCCCGTTTGCCTCACCAGATGCGCGTGAACGCCAGCTCAGCTTAGAGCCAAACCCCGCCGCAAACCGCCGCTTGAAGCGCCATCCCGAGCAACTCCGGCGGGCCACCGCCGCGCTTTTGGTCGCCGGCGTCAACCGCTGACGTGGCGCTGGCTTAATTAGTCCTAACCACTAATTAGCACTAACCTAATTGACCTCTGGGTCGATGACATGTGGGGGCCAGCCCCTACTAACTTTTAGTTTAGTTAAACTTAATTCCTAGTTAACACTGAGACACTGGCATGCGGGACCCACTGGTCAGGTTTGACCTGGACTGCCCCTATTGACCCGCTGACGTCACAGTGATGTAATGCTGATGAAATAAAGCATTTTCTGGATTCAGTTTATTTTAAATAACCAGGAAATTCCAGAAAATGTTATAGACTTCAGAAAATCATAGAAAATAATCTATAACTTCAAATGAAATAAATTATATATGAAAAATTATCAAAAAAATCAAATCTATGCATTTACGCTGTTTTCATGCATGACAAAGCAACTTAACCTTGCTGTATAGATCAAAACATGATAATGCACATTATAAATTCAAAACTTGAGTTTGAATTTGAACCCTTGGTTCAAATTAGCTCAAACTCTTCTGGTTTTAGTTGCATTAGCTCAAATCACATCATATTGCCATGTCATGTTCATGCATCATATTGTTGCATTGCATTGATTGTGTTTCTTCTCTGTTGCCGGTGTTTGTCCCCTCTCAGTGGACGTAGTTCCGACGATGAGTTCGATGACACCGATGAAGAGTTATGCTATCTTCGAAAGTGTCAGGCAAGCAAAAACCCCTTGTTCATTCCGATACAATCCCACTCTCTCGCTTTCTGCTCTCTTTTACTGCATTAGGACAACAACAATTCAACTATTACATGTTGCGGTAGTTGAACCCCTTTCCTTTGCATGACCTGTCATTGCCACAGTAAACAGATGAAACCCACTACCATGAGTAGGAGTTGTTTGAGCCCTGATGTGCCTACGCATTCATGCTTGTTATCATGCCTGCTACTGCTTAGAGTTGAGTCAGGACCGATTCATCAGGGATGAATTGGAATGTGGTGAACATGTCTTACTATTGAGAGCTAAGTGTCTGAACACGATTTGGTAAAGGTAGCGGTGAGAGGCCATTTAGGAGTACATGGTGGGTTGTCTCATTGAGTCCTCAGGAACTGAGTTCTGTGTTTGTGATCCATGAACAGCTACTACCACACATTGGGCTCCGGGCACTTCAAGCTCTCTCGACTTATTAATCAACATGATCTCTGTCCAGGAGTTCCAACTAGTTTCTGGTGTTTGTAGGTAGTGCTAGTAGTCTACAAAGTGGCACCCGGTACAGGTGGGCTTGGGACAGACTAGGTGCAGTGGCACGGTGTACCAAGCGTCGCCTGTTTGGTGGGCTTGGGATCCCTGCTCACATCTTTTAAGGCTGTGAGCGACACCCCGGCCGGATCGGATGGAACCCGAATAGGCGATAAACCTGGACTAGAGACTTGTGTGGTTAGTCAGGTCGTGGCCGACTCCCTCGCCAGGCTTCCGCTTGAAGGTTGCCGAGATACATGACGTGTACATGGTGGCAAGTGGCGAGAGCGTGTGTGAAGAAGTACACCCCTGCATGGTTAACATCATCTGTTCGAATAGCCACGTCCGCGGTAAAGGACTTCTGGGTTGCGTGTACAGTTCATAGAGAAGTGAAAGTGGACACTCTAAAATGCGCAAGATAAGCATGAGTGTTATAGATGGCCTCCTAGTAGGGAGACGGGAGCGGATCCATAGAGGTGTATTGATATGGTGAATATGTGGACTCGTGTGCGCCACCTCAAAAGAGTTACTTGCAGTCGTAGTTCAGGTTAGCCACTGAGTCAAAGCTGGCTTGCTGCAGTTAAACTCCACCACCCCTTTGTTGATACTGATGCATATGTAGCTAGTTCTGATGTAAGTCTTGTTGGGTACATTTGTACTCACGTTTGCTTAATTTATGTTTTTGCAGAGAGACTTCAGTCTCACTAGTAGTTCCGCGTGGACTTCGACATTTAGCTTGTTACCTCAGCTACGATCTTCTACCCTTTGGAGAGTCTTGTAGATAGTCAGGCTTCTCAGCCTTTTCATTTGTAGTTGTCTGTACTCAGACAAGTTAAGCTTCCGCATGTGCTTATTATTTGTATGCTCTGAATGTTGGGTCATGAGACCCATGTTTGTAATGCTTGGCTCCTCTGAGCCTATTGAATAAATACTTTGAGTCGTAGAGTCTTGTTGTGATGCCATGTTATATTTGCACATATCAGGCATATTGTGTGTATGTTATTGAAATGCTTGGTATGTGTGGGATCCGACAACCTAGTTGTTTATTCTTGGTAGCCTCTCTTACCGGGAAATGTCTCCTAGTTCTTCCACTGAGCCATGGTAGCTTCCTACTGCTCCGGAACACTTAGGCTGGCCGGCATGTGTCCTTCTTCGTTCCTGTGTCTGTCCCTTCGGTGAAATGTCATGCGGTGTCTACTGGAGTCCTGTTAGCTTGCTACAGCCCGAATTCTCTGGAGTCCTGTTAGCCCAGCCACTACAGCCCAGATTCACTCGTTGATGACCGACACGTTCGTTGCTGGGTCATGTATGTCTGTCCCTGTAAGTTAGTGCCACTTTGGGTTTACGACTAGTCATGTCGGCCCAGGTTCTCTGTCATATGGATGCTAGCGACACTATCATATACGTGAGGCAAAAGGCGCAAATGGACCCGGGCCAGGTTAGGTGGCACCCATGGGAATACCGTGCGCGAGGCCGCAAAATGATATGCTGTGTTACATGCTAGATCGATCTGACTTAGGATCGGGGTCCTGATAGCTTTGGTATCAGAGCCTGACTACCTGTAGTATTAGCAAGCCAAAATGGTCGAAGTCGAGTCTAGAAATGCTTTAGTTATATAAGGGAATTAATTGTGAAAGGGAACATAAGGCTCTTTTTCTCCTTTACCTTATGCCTTCTGATTTGAGTCATCCTCTTCTCTTCTACGGGGATTAAGAACTAGGCTTTCTCTTCTTTCTATCAGGATCATGTGTTACTAATCCATAGACTTATAGGATTGATGGATTCAAGCCTCAGTTCAGTTTCTAGTACTTCCGTATGTTGACAGTTGATCTCGGAACCCTGTTATTGTGATGTTGAGTGGTTATGCCACCATTTTGCAGGATGTCTCAAATCTTTTTTAGCATTTACAGCCGTTATGCTGTCCGAGTTATCCCAGGTTTCTAAATAGTCTGATGCACTTGCAAATTCTTTCTCCGTGTACCTTTTGGCCAGATTAACCACACTAATCAGTGTGTTGAGGTACTCCATTGCCTCGACGTATATGTTGAAGCTACTGTTATGACACTAGGGTATCTTAGAGAACCACCCAGTAATCTAGCTCTGATTTGTATTCCTAGTGTGATGATTCTGGCCATCATTCTCGAAAGCACCTGTGATGCCACTTAGTTCGTAGGCATTCTATTCCTGGGTTCTTGAACCCGAGATTCACTCTACTTACTTCGTGTAGATAGTGTTTGCTCGTTCCTTTAGGATATTAGTAACCTTTGTGATAGTCCTCGAGGTCCGTGGTATTTCTTTCTTCCAAATACGATGAACTACTTATGGCAGAAGTTCTTTTGAACCAAAAGATCACAACCAGAGTGCTCTTGATGAGTTCTCCATTCTACATTGTGAATCTGCCAGTTCTACCTTTCTGCATGGGTTATCCGGAAGAAATGTTGAGCTTTGCTCGACATACTAATCTATGCATCCACAACTCAGAAAGATATATGTCCCTTCGAGTTGTCCCTCTTTAGTTGTTATTTGACCTTCGTCTGTCAATTGTTGGTCAGGAGTAGTTGTGCATTCGTGTTCATCGATGCCTTTCACTCTTGTGGTCCATCAAGCCATTCTATTCCGGAATGACTAGGAGAAACAAACTCCAGCACCTCATCCATTTCTTGGACTGGTCAAAGTAGTTGTATTCCGCAGATCAAAATGCCAATCCAGCTTTTGTTCTGTTCCACCCTGGAGTATTACCATCTTTATGTCAAGAATGCCATAGGAATTGCACCACCTCCTATGAACTCTTGATACAGTGATACCTCTCGCCATCATCATTCATTCCTCGGTCTCCGTGTTATTGTAACCGGAATACCGACAATTTTATTGATGTGTGAAATCAATACCCCTAGCAACTCTGTTGCTTGGTAGTTAACAGACAATACTCTCATTCTTAGCGTGCTGGTTATTGAATCATCATCCTAAGATAGATTGTGCTACCTAGTCCATATTTCCTGGTGCATTCTTCGATCAAAGAGGTAGGATTGTGGCAATCCCTTGCTTATTTGATCACATCATCTTGCCTCAGAAGCAAGATTGCTCTCGAGCTTAGTAACATATCGATGGTTCGTGATTTTCCGGATATCTTCACGGAAGTATCACCAGGTTGTTCCCTGACCGTTATGTTGAGCTCGTGATCAAGTTAGTTTCTTGTAAATCACCCTTTCTCCAAGGATCTGTGTTGGATACCTTGAGCTAGTTGGTTGAGCTAAACAACAACTTGGAGAGTTGGAAGATGAAAGCTTAGCCCACTTAGTTCATTGTCAAAGGGATATCCTTGCGTTTGTGTGTTTGATGAAGAAATATGATATCTTCATCGATTGATCCTCGTGGTCAGTTGTTGGCGCTATTGCCTTATCCAATCATTGATTTGAGTATGGGCTATCGTCAAATCAAATCAGAACCAACGATGTTCGTAATGTTGTCTTACCCGTGGTTGTTTCCTCGAGCATACACCATTATATCTTTTGGGTCTGACCTATGCTATTACCTTGTTTCCATGATTATGGAGTTCCATTTGTATGGAAACCTCGATGAATTGTTGTCGAGCCCATCACAACATGCTTGTCCCCTCCATGATTTGTGTTGAACATCAAGCTAGTGTTGGAAATTTACATAGGCATTATCTTCATGCTAACCCATGAAGTATATGTTTGGTGTAAGAAGTGATTTTCTCTAGCTCATGTGCATTTGATGTAAGTTGCCGCCGTGGATTTGAGAAAGTTTGTTTTGCTTCCTTTGGAATCATCCCAAGTTAGTCATGCATGTGCAAAGTATTCTATGGTTTGATAGGATCGCTACCTCCATTCCATATGTATTTCCTAGCACACCAAGCCACTGATTGATTTGTTCCAGGATAAGAAGTTCCTTCTTAAGAGCAGGACTTATGCAAGGACTTTGTTATCCTCGATGATGGTTCCCCACCTGAACTCGGTAGTGTTTTGTTGTAAGACTTCTACGTGGTCATGCTTGTCTTGGACAACGTGTTCACATGTATGTAGCAGAACCAGCTCATGTTTTGGAGCTTGCTATCATAGCTCATCTCCCGAGAATCTCGCAAGGTCAACTCGTCGGTTTGTGTTGCAAACTTTCTTTTCCAGACATGCTGTCTGAAATATCCTGCTACCAACCAGATCTGAATCTCAGGCAGATATGATGGTTGGAACTTTTCCAAGATCTATGATGTAGGTCCCGACAAGGTTGATGTTCTGGCCGACACACCTAGTCGGTAGATCTATCATTGTAGTATCTTGATTGAGCTATTTGACCATCTTCTCCATGAGGATTTCGTGCGACTTATTCTAGAAGTTGTTCCTTATGGATCCTTTGTGCTCCCGAAGTCCGACCTTTACTTGATGGCCATGTTGATGGTTTTAAGCATGATCGTGGTACCTAGAACGTCAAGGAGAACATTAGAAGCGGAGTGCTAAATGTCTCTCGGTCGATCATCCAGATTTTGTTTCATTGGCATTGCTGAAGTGAGATCTGAGAAAGTGTTGTCTTCCTTTGTATCTGCATCGTCCTTCACTATTCATCATGGTAGTATGATGTGTCACCAAGATCTTGGCATAGATGTTGGTAAAACCTTGATGAATATGGGCATGCTCAAGTTCTTGAATGCATGCTCAGACACTCGGTTATATCCTCGGTATCAGTTGGAATATGCCTTCCGTTTGCCGAGTTGTCTTATAACTCTAGTTTCCTTTCCAAACTGAGTATGCCATTATTTCGAATTCCTTCAAACGAACGTTTGTAATTTGCCTTAGGCTGGTATGAAGAGTTTCAATGATCTATGGATCAAAAGTAATTCTTTTTGCCACTTAAGGGAATAGCTCTACGAGTCACCTCCCCTAAGATGTCTCGTTATGGTATCATGGGCAACGTAACTCCTCGCTACTTTGAAACCCCCTCACCATCTATTTAAGCGTGGAATTGTTGCCTACCAAATCGAACTTTCGCTATCTGTTTCTTCCATCCCTCTCGATGTGTGTTTTGTGTCTCAACTCGAGAGATGTTACTATGTCTCATCTCATGAGTTGATCATGAATTGCTCGATCTTCGAGTAGATCGTTTCATGTAGAATCTCTTTTTGTTGTCATCGAGATGAATGAAGATCTCGAGAGCAAGGATATCAAGATCAACATGAAGCAAGGAATCAACGTTCCTATGAAGTGCAATTGGATCGAGGAGATTGTGTTAGCTTTGTGACCCCCCTGTCTTCTTACCTCACGCCTTGAATCTCAGGACGAGATTCTTGTTTAGTGGGGGTGAGTTGTCACAGCCCTAGAATTTGCTTGTAAATAGTTGTATCAGAGTGCATCATGCTCATGACTAGATTCAAGAAACTTGAATGGAGGAAATTTGGAAGCCTCAAAATTTTAATTAAAAGTAGGGCAAACAACCCTGGAAAAAATTTCATTCATTGTTTTCCAAAATATTCTTATTAATTGTTTGATATTTTTGGAAAGGCTTTTGCACCAAACCAAAAATAATGAACATTTTTAAGGAATATTTTGGGACTTTGAATTTAAATCGTTATCCTATTTGAATTTGAATTTATATTCATACAATTAGAATATAACTTCAAATGCCAATGAAATGTTTTATGTGCTTTGGAAAAGTCCATCTAGCAACATAAACATATTTCAGAGAAGTTGGCACTGGTTTTGAATCTTGTTTGAATTTAAAACAGTGGCCAAATAAATAAAAAGAAAACAAATAGAAAATAAAATAGAACAGAACATAAAGAACTCACCTGGCCCAACTTACCTAGCCGGCCCAGCCCAGCTGGCCGCTGCTAGTCGTCCCATACCTCTGCCAGTAGGCAGAAGCAGGACAGCGAGCGCACGCGCCCGAGCGGCCACCTCCTACTTTGCCGTGTCGAAGCCTCCTTCCTCCCAACCCCGCGCCCAGGAGATGTGGAGGCCATGCTGATCCCCCTTCTCCCCTGGCCATTTAACCCTCTCCCTCCTCGTTCTTCGCCCGAACAGAGAGCCCCGCCGGCCACCGCATCCGCACACGCGCCCACCGTTGCCCCCGTGACAAACCACCATCCTCAGAAGCTCCGCTGCATCACTCTTCGTCTCCAAGCTGACGGCCACATCCCCGGAAGAACCACAATCTCGGGATCGAGCTCATCCTCCTCACCACGGCCGCCGGACGCCCCAGATGGATTCGACGCCGCCAGGTCTTCCCTGTGCCCGCTGACTAGCTTCTCCGCCTCCCTGTGAGCTCCTGCTTCTCCCTCTATACTCGCCCCCTTCATTCCCGTCCGCTAGTCGTCGCCCCGCGAGCTCCCGCGCCGCCAACCGCCATGACCGATGCGCTCCTTGCTCCCAAGCTAGCCCGTCTGCTCAAGTCGCGCCAGCCTGCTCCTAGCGCTTCCAAGTATCAGTAGAGAGCCTCAGCTCGCAAGTTTGCGCACCACTGCCTCATTCCCTAGCTAGCGCGTGCTTCGGCCGCCGCCACGGGCTCACCTTCGGTGAGCTCAGGCCACAACAGCTCCTCCCGTTTGCCTCACCAGATGCGCGCGAACGCCATCTCACCTTAGAGCCAAACCCCGCCGCAAACGCCGCTTGAAGCGCCGTCCCGAGCAACTCCGGCGGGCCACCACAATGCTTTTGGTCGCCGGCGTCAACTGCTGACGTGGCGCTAGCTTAATTAGTCCTAAACCACTAATTAGCACTAACCTAATTGACCTCTAGGTCAATGACATGTGGGGGCCAGCCCCTACTAACTTTTAGTTTAGTTAAACTTAATTCCTAGTTAACACTAAGACACTGGCATGCGGGACCCACTTGTCAGGTTTGACCTGGACTGCCCCTCTTGACTCGCTGATGTGACATTGACGTAATGCTCATGAAATAAAGCATTTTCTGGATTTAGTTTATTTTAAATAACCGGGAAATTCTAGAAAATGTTATAAACTTCAGAAAATCAAAAATAATAATTTATAACTCCAAATGAAATAAATTATATATGAAAAATTATCAAAAAAACCAATCTATCCATTTATACTGTTTTCATGCATGACAAAGCAACTTAACCTTGCTGTATAGATCAAAACATGATAATGCACATTATAAATTCATAACTTGAGTTTAAATTTGAACCCTTGGTTCAAATTAGCTCAAACTCTTCTGGTTTTAGTTGCATTAGCTCAAATCACATCATATTGCCATGTCATGTTCATGCATCATATTGTTGCATTGCATTGATTGTGTTTCTTCTCTGTTGCCGGTGTTTGTCCCCTCTCAGTGGACGTAGTTCCGACGATGAGTTCGATGACACCGATGAAGAGTTATGCTATCTTCGAATGTGTTAGGCAAGATAAAACCCCTTGTTCATTCCGATACAATCCCACTCTCTCGCTTCTGCTCTCTTTTACTGCATTAGGACAACAACGATTCAACTATTACATGCTGCAGTAGTTGAACCCCTTTCCTCTGCATGACCTGTCATTGCCACAGTAAATAGATGAAACCCACTACCATGAGTAGGAGTTGTTTGAGCCCTGATGTGCCTACTCATTCATGCTTGTTGTCATGCCTGCTACTGCTTAGAGTTGACTCGGGTCTGATTCATCGGGGATGAATTAGAATATGGTGAACATGTCTTACTGTTGAGAGCTAAGTGTCTGAACATGATTTGGTAAAGGTAGCGGTGAGAGGCCATGTAGGAGTACATGGTAGGTTGTCTCATGGAAACCGTCCTCAGCAACTGAGTTCTGTGTTTGTGATCCATGAACAGCTACTACCACGCATTGGGTTCCGGGCACTCCAAGCTCTCTCGACTTATTAATCAACCTGATCTCTGTCCAGGAGTTGCAACTAGTTTCTGGTGTTTATAGGTAGTGCTAGTAGTCTACCAAGTGGCACCCGGTACAGGTGGGCTTGGGACAGACTAGGTGCAGTGGCACGGTGTGCCAAGCATCTCCTGTTTGGTGGGCTTGGGAACCCTGCTCACATCGTTTGGGGCCGTGAGCTACACCTCGGCCGGATCTCCTTGCAGATGGAACCCGAATAGGCGATAAACCTGGACTAGAGACTTGTGTGGTTACTCAGGTCATGGCCGACTCCCTCGCCAGGCTTCCGCTTGAAGGTTGCCGAGATACACGACGTGTACATGGTGGTAAGTGGCAAGAGCGTGTGTGAAGAAGTACACCCCTGCAGGGTTAACATCATCTATTCGAATAGCCGCGTCTGCGGTAAAGGACTTCTGGGTTGCCTGTACAGTTCATAGACAAGTGAAAGTGGATACTCTAAAATGCGCAAGATAAGAGTGAGTGCTACGGATGGCCTTCTCGTCGGGAGACGGGAGCGGATCCATAGTGGTGTATTGATATGGTGAATATGTGGACTCGTGTGCGCCACCTCAAAAGAGTTACTTGCAATCGTAGTTCAGGTTAGCCACTGAGTCAAAGCTGGCTTGCTGCAGTTAAACTCCACCACCCCTTTGTTGATACTGATGCATATGTAGCTAGTTCTGATGTAAGTCTTGCTGGGTACATTTGTACTCATGTTTGCTTAATTTATGTTTTTGCAGAGAGACTTCAGTCTCACTAGTAGTTCCGCGTGGACTTCGATGTTTTGCTTGTTACCTCAGCTACGATCTTGTACCCTTTGGAGGGTCTTGTAGATAGTCAGGCTTCTCAGCCTTTTCATTTGTAGTTGTCTATACTCAGACAAGTTAAGCTTCCGCATGTGCTTATTATTTGTATGCTCTGAATGTTGGGTCATGAGACCCATGTTTGTAATGCTTGGCTCCTCGGAGCCTATTGAATAAATACTTTGAGTCGTAGAGTCTTGTTGTGATGCCATGTTGTATTTGCACATATCGGGCATAATGTGTGTATGTTATTGAAATGCTTGGTATGTGTGGGATCCCACAACCTAGTTGTTTATTCTTGGTAGCCTCTCTTACCGGGAAATGTCTCCTAGTGCTTCCACTAAGCCATGGTAGCTTGCTACTGCTCCGGAACACTTAGGCTGGCCCGCATGTGTCCTTCTTCGTTCCTGTGTCTGTCCCTTCGGGGAAATGTCACGCGGTGTCTACCGGAGTCCTATTAGCCTGCTATAGCCCGGATTCTCCGGAGTCCTGTTAGCCCAGCCGCTACAGCCCAGATTCACTCGTTGATGACCGACACATTTGTTGCTGGGTCATGTATGCCTGTCCCTGTAAGTTAGTGCCACTTTGAGTTTATGACTAGTCATGTCGGCCCGTGTTCTCCGTCATATGGATGCTAGCGACACTATCATATATGTGAGCCAAAAGGCGCAAACGGTCCCGATCCAGGTAAGGTGGCACCCGTGGGAATACCGTGCGTGAGGCCGTAAAGTGATATGATGTGTTACATGCTAGATCGGTGTGACTTAGGATCGGGGTCCTGACACGTCTGCCCTCGGTTTATGAGTCAAGGAACCTCTTCAACACACCTGGAGCGGGGGCTAGTAACCCGCCGGTGATAAACCCGGCGGTTGAGGCGCAGGCTTATTCCTATAGTCGTGACCGGATTCATGCGACCCCTCATCCAAGTCGGAGCTACAGTAGGCACATTGACTCGCCAGCAATCTCGAGTACCGAGCAGTGTCGTAACCAACCTCATGGTCATGACCCGGTGCGCCGGGAGGCCGAGCTGGCGGCTCAGCCGACGATTCATCAGCACACGCCAGTTTACCCGACAGTTTCAGTTGAGGCGGGCGTAACCTCTAGAGCTTTTGGTGTGCCGTGTCTAACGGCGGCTCTACGGAACGAGCGTTTGCCCAAGGACTTCAAAGGCCCTCGCAAGGTGCCCAATTACACAGCAGATCAGCCCCCTGAGGCCTGGTTTGAGAGTTATGAGATGGCTATGGAGATGCTGAATGTCAGTGAGGCTGTGTACGCAAAGTACTTTACCATGATGTTGGAGGGGACGGCTCGTACTTGGTTGAAGGGGCTGTCGGCTAACTCCATCGGGTCATGGGCAGAGCTGAAAGCCCGTTTTATTCAGAATTTCAAAGATACATGCAAACAGCCTATGTCGATCGTGGATTTAGTTTCTTGTGTCCAAGCTGAGGGCGAGTCAACGACCAGCTGGGTGCGCTGGGTCTCGACTATCATACACTCTTCAGATAACTTAAACGTCGGTTTAGCGATTCTGATGTTGGAGAAAAATTGCCGTTTTACTCCACTTAAGTAGAAGCTTGGACGACTCAAGCGTCACTGTGACGACATGGGTACTCTAATGGCGGCTCTTGTTAAGTATGCCGACTCTGATGGTACCAAGGACCCCGACTCTGAGGATGAAAGATCGGGAAAGGGAAAGAAGACTAGCGGCATGAAGGGACAGCAGTACAATCCTACCAATCAGGGCGGCAACGGTAAGCGCAAGGCTGATGATTTTGGGGCTAACACCGGTGCACACAATTATAACCAACGTCGTAAGGGACAGCCGGCTCCGAGGACAGGATTCAACCTTGAGGCAGTTGATCTCTACTACACAACCTTCTTCTTGTAGACGTTGTTGGGCCTCGAAGTGCAGAGGTTTGTAGGACAGTAGCAAATTTCCCTCAAGTGGATGACCTAAGGTTTATCAATCCGTGGGAGGCGTAGGATGAAGATGGTCTCTCTCAAGCAACCCTGCAACCAAATAACAAAGAGTCTCTTGTGTCCCCAACACACGTACAATGGTAAATTGTATAGATGCACTAGTTTGGCAAAGAGATGGTGATACAAGTGCAATATGGATGGTAGATATAGGATTTTGTAATCTGAAATTATAAAAAGAGCAAGGTAACTAATGGTAAAAGTGAGCGAAAACGGTATTGCAATGCTAGGAAACAAGGCCTAGGGTTCATACTTTCACCAGTGCAAGTTCTCTCAACAATAATAACATAACTGGATCATATAACTACCCCTCAACATGCAACAAAGAGTCACTCCAAAGTCGCTAATAGCGGAGAACAAACGAAGAGATTATTGTAGGGTACGAAACCACCTCAAAGTTATCCTTTCTGATCGATCAATTCAAGAGTCCGTAGTAAAATATCACAAAGCTATTCTTTCCGTTCGATCTATCATAGAGTTCGTACTAGAATAACACCTTAAGATACAAATCAACCAAAACCCTAATGTCACCTAGATACTCCAATGTCACCTCGAGTATCCGTGGGTATGATTATACGATATGCATCACACAATCTCAGATTCATCTATTCAACCAACACAAAGTACTTCAAAGAGTGCCCCAAAGTTTCTACTGGAGAGTCAAGACGAAAATGTGAGCCAACCCCTATGCATAAGTTCACAATGTTACGGAACCCGCAAGTTGATCACCAAAACATACATCAAGTAGATCACGTGAATATCCCATTGTCACCACAGATAAGCACATGCAAGACATATATAAAGTCTTCTCAAATCCTTAAAGACTCAATCCGATAAGATCACTTCAAAGGGAAAACTCAATCCATTACAAGAGAGTAGAGGGGGAGAAACATCATAAGATCCAACTATAATAGCAAAGCTCGCGATACATCAAGATCGTACCACCTCAAGAACACGAGAGAGAGAGAGATCAAACACATAGCTACTGGTACATACCCTCAGCCCCGAGGGTGAACTACTCCCTCCTCAACATGGAGAGTGCCGGGATGATGAAGATGGCCACCGTTGAGGGATCCCCCCTCCGGCAGGGTGCCGGAATAGGGTCCCGATTGATTTTTGCTGGCTACAGAGGCTTGCGGCGGCAGAACTCCCAATCTAGGTTATTTTCTGGAGGTTTCAGTATTTATAGGAATTTTTGGCGTAGGTCTCATGTCAAGGAGGTGCCCAAGTCGTCCACGAGGCAGGGGCCCACACCCAGGGGGTGGGCGCGCCCTCCACCCTCGTGGACAGCTCGGGACTCTTCTGGCCCAACTCTTTTGCTCCGGAGGCTTCTTTTGGTCCATAAAAAACCATCAAAAATTGGCACGTCAATTGGACTCCGTTTGGTATTCCTTTTCTGTAAAACTCAAAAACAAGGAAAAAACAGAAACTCCCACTGGCTCTAGGTTAATAGGTTAGTCCCAAAAATCATATAAAATAGCATATAAATGCATATAAAACATCCTAGAAGGATAATATAATAGCATGAATACTTCATAAATTATAGATACGTTGGAGACGTATCAGCATCCCCAAGCTTAATTCCTGCTCGTCCTCGAGTAGGTAAATGATAAAAGAAATAATTTATGAAGTGTGAATGCTAGCAGGTGCATAAGTTTGATCAATGATAATTTTAATCACCTTTTATAGCATCATTATATGTCATAACAGTAGCTCAACTCATAGAACTTTGCATGATCAAGTAACAACTATTCACATGTTAAAGTATAGATCATAAACTTTCTTGAAAACTAACAAACCGTGTTATTAGTCATCAAACAATTACAATTCATCTTATTTTCAAGAAGAGTCTATGTCAGAGCTTTGATTTAGCAAACTCCACATACTCAACTATCATTTAGTCTTCCATGATTGCTACCACTCAAAGCATATTTTTAGAACAAATAGTATTCATCGAACACAGAGAAAGATAGGGGCTTAATGTTTCGCCTCCCAACCTTTTACCTCAAGGGCAATGTCAACAGTAATAATTCATGATCAAATATATTTGAATGGCCATATATGCATAGATCTTTCCATCATATGATGCTTGCCAACTAAAGAGTAGGTTGGAATGAGAAGGAATACTACTGACTCTTGCATAAAAGTAAAAGATAGGCCCTTCGCAGAGGGAAGTAGGGATTTGCAGAGGTGCCAGAGCTCGAAGCAAAAACAGAGATGAAAATAATTTTGAGAGGTATGCTTTCATTGTCAACATAACGACCAAGAGTTCCCAATATCTTCCATACTAGATACATCATAGGCGGTTCCCAAACAGAAAGGTAAAGATTTTACTCCCCCTCCACCAACAATCACACTCCACGGCTTGTCCGAAACAACGGGTGTCGTCCAACTATCAACAATCCTGGGGGAGTTTTGTTTAAATTATTTGCGAATTTGTTTTTGATCTTTCGATCATAGGACTGGGCATCCCAGTTACCAGCCATTTTCTCGTGAATGATGAGCGGAGTCCACTCATCGTGAGAATAACCCACCTAGCATGGAAGATACTGACAGCCCCTAATCGCTACATGAGCGATTCGGGCATACGAAACAGATTATTATTTAAAGGTTTAGAGTTTAGCACATGCAAACTTACTTGGAACGGCAGGTAAATACCGCATATAGGTAGATATGGTGGACACTCATGGAATAAACTTGGTTCAAGGAATTTGGATGCACAAGCAGTATTCCCGCTTAGTACAGATATTTTGGCTAGCAAAGGATTCTAAATAGCAAGCACCACATGTTAGAGGATCCATAACAATATAACTTCTATACAAATATACCCAAGCATAACTCATTATGTTGTCTTCCTTGTCCAACTTCAACTAATTTGCTCAAGTTTGAAAATAATTAATGGGGCTCACAATCATAGAAGATGTCCAAGATAGTATATTTATATGTGAAATCTCTCTTCCTTCAATATTCTTTCATGAATTGTTCAAGTGACCAATACAATGTTTGCTAACCTTCAATAAATTTACCACCTCTACTTCTTATATGTGAAGTCATTACTCCCCATGG
The DNA here is from genome assembly GCF_002575655.3 of Aegilops tauschii subsp. strangulata. Classification (NCBI taxonomy): domain Eukaryota; kingdom Viridiplantae; phylum Streptophyta; class Magnoliopsida; order Poales; family Poaceae; genus Aegilops; species Aegilops tauschii. The sequence continues at coordinate 279,822,593 of NC_053037.3, forward strand.
GATAAGCATATGAAACATATATAATTTCAGATTTATGATATTCAAATCATTCAACTATTTACTCATAGGATATAAGTGAAGCACATGAGTAAATGACAAACTACTCCAAAAAAGATATAAATGAAGATCAATGAGTAGTTAAATAATTATGTAGCTATGTGAAGAATCTCTCTCATTTAAGAATTTCAGATCTTGGGATATTATTCAAACAGCAAGCAAAACCAAATAAGACGACATTTCAAGGATAGCAAACATCATGTGAAGAAGCAAAAACTTAGGATCAACCGATACTAACCGATAGTTGTCGAAGAAGAAAGGTGGGATGCCAACCGGGGCATCCCCAAGCTTAGACGCTTGAGACTTCTTGAAATATTATCTTGGGATGCCTTGGGCATCCCCAAGCTTGAGCTTTTGTGTCTCCTTAATTCCTCTCATATCACGGTCTCCCTAAATCTCAAAAGCTTCATCCACACAAAACTCAACAAGGACTCGTGAGATAAGTTAGTATAAACCAATGCAAAAACCTTATCATACTCTACTGTAGCAAATCTCTAAAATTATTATTCAACATTGCATAATAAATGCCTCTGCATATTTAATAGTCCTATCCTCAAATAGAATCATTAAAGAAGCAAACATATGCAAACAATGCGAACATAACAGCAATCTGCCTAAACAGGACAGTCTGTAAAGAATACAGCAAGATCCATACTTCCCTAACTCCAAAAATTATGAAAGAAAATTCCCACCATAGTAAATTTATCAGAGCTTATTATTCAAAAGGTTTCAACATTTTATCACATTCTGAATTTTCTAGAGAATTTTTGCAACAGCGGTAAACTTTCTGTTTTGAAACAGCAACATGTATGCTTGCAAAATAAGCATGCTAAAGGCTATCCTTGACATTTTTTTTTGAAAATAGAGATTCAAAACATTATTATAAATAACAGAAAGAAAATAATAACTAAATAAAATGATGCTCCAAGCAAAAAACATATCATGTGGCGAATAAAAATATAGCTCCAAGTAAAGTTACCGATGAACGAAGACGAAAGAGGGGATGCCATCCGGGGCATCCCCAAGCTTAGGCTCTTGGTTATCCTTGAATATTACCTTGGGGTGCCTTGGGCATCCCCAAGCTTAGGCTCTTGCCACTCCTTATTCCATAGTCCATCGAATCTTTACCCAAAACTTGAAAACTTCACAACACAAAACTCAACAGAAAACTCGTAAGCTCCGTTAGTATAAGAAAATAAACCACCACTTAGGTGCTGTTGTGAACTCATTCTAAATTCATGTTGGTGTAATATCTACTGTATTCCAACTTATCTATGGTTCATACCCTCCGATACTACTCATAGATTCATCAAAATAAGCAAACAACACATAGAAAACAGAATCTGTCAAAAATATAACAGTCTGTAGTAATCTGCATCAAATGCAAACTTCTGGAACCCAGAAAAATCTGCCAAAATAGGAAGACCTAGATAATTTGATTATTGATCTACTGAAATTGGAATCAGTATTTTATAAATTTCTGGTGATTTTTAACAATTGTTTTCGTGAGCAGAAAGTTTCTGTCTTTTTCAGCAAGATCAAATAATTATCATCCAAGAAGATCCTATAGGTCTTACTTGGCACAAACACTAATTAAAACATAAAACCACATCTAACCAGAGGCTAGATGATTTACTTATTACTAAACAGGAACAAAAATCAAGGAACAAAGATAAAAATTGGGTTGCCTCCCAACAAGTGCTAACGTTTAATACCCCTAGCTAGGCATGATGATTTCAATGATGCTCACATAAAAGATAAGAATTGAAACATAAAGAGAGCATCATGAAGAATATAACTAGCACATTTAAGTCTAACCCACTTCCTATGCATAGGGATTTTGTGAGCAAACAACTTATGGGAACAATAATCAACTAGCATAGGAAGGCAAAACAAGCATAACTTCAAAACTTTAAGCACAAAGAGAGGAAACTTGATATTATTGCAATTCCTACAAGCATATGTTCCTACCTCATAATAATTTTCAGTAGCATCATGAATGAATTCAACCATATAACCAGCACATAAAGCATTCTTTTCATGATCTACTTGCATAGAAATTTTACTACTCTCCACATAAGCAAATTTATTCTCATCAATAGTAGTGGGAGCAAACTCAACAAAATAACTATCATGTGAAGCATAATCCAATTGAAAATTAAAATCATGATGAAAAGTTTCATGGTTATCTTTATTCTTTATAGCATACGTGTCATCACAATAATCATCATAAGTAGCAACTTTGTTCTCATCATAATCAATTGAAACCTCTTCCGAAATAGTGGATACATCACTAAATAAAGTCTTGACCTCTCCAAATCCACTTTCATAAATATTATAAGATTCAATATCCTCCAAAATAGTGGGATCATTACTTCCTAAAGTTGACACTCTTCCAAACCAACTTTCATCATCAAGTGCATCATCTTCATTTTCACGAGGCACATCAATAATAGGAGCAACATTATTTGGGAGAGATATCTTTTTACCTCTCCTCCTTTTTTCTTTTCTTCTTCTTCACCACATCATGTGTGGGTTCAATCCTCTTTTTGGAGCTCCTTATTAATTAAATTGGTTGAATGGAAGGCTCCTCCTCGTTACATGATTCATCATAAGAAATAATAGGAGGATATTGGGAAGTCTCTTCCCTTTCATTAGTATTCTCTTCATCTTCTATTTGTTTTCTTTTCTTTATGTAGTTGGCAATATAAGGATTTTCAATGCAATTCACCGTGCAATACATATAAATTTCCTCTAGATCAAAATGAAGAACTCTATCAAGGGCAAATTCTGGAATGACCTTAGTTATACGTTTCATTTCTTCATAACCCAAGAGCAAACTAAGTTCATTATGATGTGCAAGGGAAATAAAGTCATCACAATTTTCGGACACGATACGATCATGAAACAATTTGCATTGGGTACTAAAATGATCATGTTCATTCCAAATTTCACAAGTACGGCTAAGAAAAAATAATTTTTCAGCACAAACATCTAGCCTTTCTTGCAACAATTTAGTCTCTAAATGCTTATGCCTCTTGCAATATCTATCTTCCCTATTTGGTGTGTACTTGCAAACCCAATGCACTCCACAAAAATTGACATGTTTATAGGAGACATTTTCATCATAACTAGTGCAATCATCATTAGTACCATGGATATTCAAGGAGTTCATACTAACAACATTGCAATCATGCTCATCATTCAAATATTTAGTGCCAAACATTTTATAGATTTCTTCTTCTAGTACTTGAGCACAATTTTCCTTTCCATCATTCTCATGAAAGATATTAAAAAGATGAAGCATATGAGACAAACTCAATACCATTTTTTGGTAGTTTTCTCTTATAAACTAAACTAGTGCTAAAACAAGAAACAAAAAGATTCAATTGCAAGATCTAAAGATATACCTTCAAGCACTCACCTCCCCGGCAACGGCGCCAGAAAAGAGCTTGATGTCTACTACACAACCTTCTTCTTGTAGACGTTGTTGGGCCTCCAAGTGCAGAGGTTTGTAGGACAGTAGCAAATTTCCCTCAAGTGGATGACCTAAGGTTTATCAATCCATGGGAGGCGTAGGATGAAGATGGTCTCTCTCAAGCAACCCTGCAACCAAATAACAAAGAGTCTCTTGTGTCCCCAACACACCCAATACAATGGTAAATTGTATAGGTGCACTAGTTTGGCGAAGAGATGGTGATACAAGTGCAATATGGATGGTAGATATAGGATTTTGTAATTTGAAATTATAAAAACAGCAAGGTAACTAATGGTAAAAGTGAGCGAAAACGGTATTGCAATGCTAGGAAACAAGGCCTAGGGTTCATACTTTCACCAGTGCAAGTTCTCTCAACAATAATAACATAACTGGATCATATAACTATCCCTCAACATGCAACAAAGAGTCACTCCAAAGTCGCTAGTAGCGGAGAACAAACGAAGAGATTATTGTAGGGTACGAAACCACCTCAAAGTTATCCTTTCTGATCGATCTATTCAAGAGTACGTAGTAAAATAACATGAAGCTATTCTTTCCGTTCGATCTATCATAGAGTTCGTACTAGAATAACACCTTAAGATACAAATCAACCAAAACCCTAATGTCACCTCGATACTCCAATGTCACCTCGAGTATCCGTGGGTATGATTATACGATATGCATCACACAATCTCAGATTCATCTATTCAACCAACACAAAGTACTTCAAAGAGTGCCCAAAAGTTTCTACCGGAGAGTCAAGACGAAAACGTGTGCCAACCCCTATGCATAAGTTCACAATGTTACGGAACCCGCAAGTTGATCACCAAAACATACATCAAGTAGATCACCTAAATATCCCATTGTCACCACAGATAAGCACATGCAAGACATACATAAAGTGTTCTCAAATCCTTAAAGACTCAATCCGATAAGATCACTTCAAAGGGAAAACTCAATCCATTACAAGAGAGTAGAGGGGGAGAAACATCATAAGATCCAACTATAATAGCAAAGCTCGCGATACATCAAGATCGTACCACCTCAAGATCACGAGAGAGAGAGAGATCAAACACATAGCTACTGGCACATACCCTCAGCCCCGAGGGTGAACTACTCCCTCCTCGTCATGGAGAGCGCCGGGATGATGAAGATGGCCACCGGTGAGGGATCCCCCCTCCGGCAGGGTTCCAGAACAGGGTCCCGATTGATTTTTGGTGGCTACAGAGGCTTGCGGCGGCGGAACTCCCGATCTAGATTATTTTCTAGAGGTTTCAGTATTTATAGGAATTTTTGGCGTAGGTCTCACGTCAAGGAGGTGCCCGAGTCGTCCACGAGGCAGGGGCCCATGCCCAGGGGGGTGGGCACGCCCTCCACCCTCGTGGACAGCTCGGGACTCTTCTGGCCCAACACTTTTGCTCCGAAGGCTTCTTTTGGTCCATAAAAAATCATCAAAAATTGGCACGTCAATTGGACTCCGTTTGGTATTCCTTTTCTGTAAAACTCAAAAACAAGGAAAAAACAAAAACTGGCACTGGGCTCTAGGTTAATAGGTTATTCCCAAAAATCGTATAAAATAGCATATAAAACATCCTAGAAGGATAATATAATAGCATGAATACTTCATAAATTATAGATACGTTGGAGACGTATCAGCAATATTGAATCAACCATGTCCGAAACACGGAACGGATCAGAAGCCGGCTACTCATTCGTGGAAAGATTGCAGCATAATGAGAAGCTTTAGGGAGTCCATCCAGTGCCACCATGGCCTGAACGGTGGATCAGGGTCCGGTTCTCATGGTCCGGGTCATGGCGGCGGCGATTCAAGTTCCGGGTTTCAGGGCCACGGCAACCAGGGTGGTTATAACCAGTAGAGTAATCAGGGGAATCAACAGCAACAACAGTCTGGTTATCAGAGCAACCCGAAGCAGTTAAATAGTGGGCAATATCATGTCTTCACCACTAGCTTATGTAAGCGGGACCAGAAGCTTCATAAGAGGGCCGTGAGTGCGGTTGAGCCGGCGGTGCCACGTTATTTGCGGTGGTCAGAGCAGCCTATTGTGTGGAGTCATGAGGATCATCCGCCCCGAGTTGATAATCCGGGTCACCTGGCTCTGGTGGTGGCACCTCAGGTTGGAGGCTATAAGTTTACTAAGGTGCTCATGGATGGAGGTAGCAGCATTAACATCCTTTATTATGAGACCTTCCGTCGCATGGGACTGACAGATAAGAATCTTAAGCCGTCAAACACTGTCTTCCATGGTGTGGTGTCGGATAAGTCAGCCTACCCAGTGGGTAAGATATCTTTGGAAGTTGCCTTTGGAGATGAGCATGATTCCAGGTCTGAAACTCTAACCTTTGAAGTGGTCAAGATTAAGAGCCCTTATAATGCTCTGTTTGGGCGGCCGGCTTATGCTAAGTTCATGGCAAGGCCTTGCTATGTTTACTTGCAGCTTAAAATGCCGGGTTATAAGGGCACCATCACGGTGCATGGGAGTCGCAAGGTGGCCTTGGAGTGTGAGGAAGGTGATGCGGCTTATGCTGAATCAGTTTGTGCAACGGAGGAGCTGAAATTTTACAAGGATAATGTTAACCCGACAGACATGACGTCCTTGAAAAAACCAACCATAGAGCATGATCCTTCGTTAAAGTTTAAATCGGCGGATGATACTAAATTGGTTGACTTCGTCCCGGCCGACTCATTTAAGCAGTTCAGCATCAGCGCTAATCTGGATCTGAAATAAGAAAGCGTGCTCATCGAGTTCATCCGTGAGAACTGGGACATCTTTGCATGGAAGCCTTCAGACATGCCGGGTGTACCGAGGGAACTCGCTGAGCACACTCTTAATATTGATCCGAAGTTTAAGCCGATCAAGCAATTTCTTCGCCGATTTAACGAGGAGAGGCGGAAGGCCATTGGTGAGGAGGTGGCCCGGCTCTTAGCGGCCGGGTTTACGTTGAAGTTTTTCATCCTGAGTGGTTGGCTAACCCGGTGCTGGTGCTTAAGAAGAACGACACTTGGCGAATGTGTGTGGATTACACGGACTTAAATAAGGCTGGTCCAGCTAATCTGTTTGCTCTCCCTCATATTGATCAAATCATTGATGCTACAGCGGGTTGTGAGCGTTTGAGTTCTTTGGATGCTTATTCTGGTTATCATCGGATCAAGATGGCAGTTAAGGACCAAGAGAAAATAGCTTTCATCACTCTGTTTGGAGCCTTCTGTTATGTATCTATGCCTTTCGGGCTCAAGAGTGCTCAGGCGACTTACCAGCGGTGTGTGTGCAGAATTGCCTTCACAATTAGATCAGGCGTAATGTTCATGCTTATGTAGATGACACTGTGGTGAAATCCAGGAAGTAGGAGACCCTGATTGTAGATTTGAAGGAGACGTTTGACAATCTCCGGGTCTACAAGATGATGCTTAACCCGGCCAAGTGTGTCTTTGGTGTACTAGCAGGCAAACTCTTGGGATTTTTGGTTTGTAACAGAGGCATTGAAGCTGACCCGGAGAAGATCAAAGCCATTACTTCACTGGCTAAGCCGGCGTGAGTCAATGATGTTCAGCGTCTGGCGGGTCGTATTGCAGCTCTAAGCCGGTTAGGTGAGAAGGCTATTCCTCTTTATCAGATGATGAAGAAGACAGATCATTTTGTTTGGAGTGACGCTGCTAATCAAGCATTTGAGGATCTGAAGAAACAGTTGGCTGAGCCGCCCGTGCTTGCTGCCCCTATTGATAAAGAGCCTCTATTGTTATATGTGGCTGCTAATAGCCGGGCCGTCAATGTAGCCATCATGGTGGAAAGGAAAGAGGCGGGCAAGGAGTACCTGGTTCAACGGCCGGTTTACTATATCAGTGAGGTGCTTATCGAGTCCAAACAGAGGTATCCACACTGGCAGAAGCTTGTGTATGGGGTTTTCATGGCAAGCCGGAAGCTTAAGCAATACTTTCAGGGTCATGCCATCACTGTGGTTAGTTCTGCTCCTTTAGGAGACATCATCCAAAACAGGGAAGCCACAGGCCGGGTTGCTAAATGGGCCATTGAGCTTGGACCTCACGGCTTAAAGTATGTGCCACGTACGGCCATCAAGTCCCAAGCACTTGTGGATTTCATCAATGATTGGACAAAGTTACAGGCACCTGAGGAAAAGCCGGATAACACATATTGGAGTATTCACTTTGATGGATCTAGACAGTTGGAGGGCTCGGGGGCTGGAGTTGTCTTGACTTCCCCACGAGGTGACAAATTTTCTTATGTTCTCCGGTTAATGTTCCCTTGTACTAACAATGCAGCTGAGTATGAGGCCTTGCTCCATGGCCTTCGGATGGCTAAGGAAATGAATTTAAGCCGGGTAAGATGCTTTGGCGATTCAGATCTGGCGGCTTACAATCTGCCGGGTCACCAATGAAATACCAAGTCCCAGCCGGGTCATACCTCCGGCCGGGTCATACCGTGGGGTATAGTATGTTTATGCTGCTACCACCGTCCATAAGCACCTTGGTGAATTTATAACCACCCACCTGGGGGCCACTACAAGGGCTAAGTGACCCGGGTTATCAACCCAAGGTGGGTGATCCGCCCTGGTCCACGTTATCGTGTGCTCAGACCATCTCAAATACTGCGGAACATCCAGCTCTACTACATGAACCGCCCACTTATGAACCTTCTGGTCTCGTTTGCAAAGACTTGTAGTGAAGACGTCGTATTGACCACCATTGAGCTGCTTAGGGTTACTCTGATATCCAGACTGATTATCCTGCTGATGATTTCCATGACCAGACTGTTGATTTCCCTGGCCCTGATAATTGGAGTTTGAGCTGCCACCACCAAAGCTGGCTCCTTGCGACCCGGGGCCTGACCTGCCGGGCGGCCCATTACCATTACCGTGATGCCGTGAAAACCCTTGATTCCTGAACTCCTTCAAAACGTAACAATCCTTCCAATCATGTTTGGACGGCTTATTTTGATAACTATGCTTGGGACAAGGGCCATTAAGCATGTCCTCAATACTCTTTGACCTTCCTGGATTGAAAGGCGACTTGCCATTGCCATACCGACGCTGATTTTTATAGCCAGTGTTGGTGTTAGCCACCAGATCAGACCCGCCATCGGGGTATCTGTGCATATTACCATTGCCCTGGTTATTGCCATTGTGCCCTACGACATTCTTCCACTGGCCCTTAACACCACCATTTTTCTTGCCCTTGTTAGGTTTATCATCATTAGAGCTGGGATCCTTCGTGGTGTTAGAATCCGCATATTTGGTGAGAGCACTCATGAGGTTACCCATATCCTGGCACTTACACTTGAGCCGCCCAAGCTTCTGCTTAAGCGGCAAGAAATGACATTTCTTCTCAAGAATTAGAACAGCCTGAGTCGTCGCAATATTATCTGACGAGTGGATGATAGCTGAGACCCGTCGGACCCAATGATGGGCCGACTCATCCTCCCGCTGCACTCAATGATCCAAATCAACAATCGTCAGCGGCTGCTAGCATGTTCCTTGATTCTTTTTGATAAAACGCGCCTTTAACGCAACCCATGAGTTAATAGAATTAGGAGACATGCCTTTCAACCACAAGCGCGATGGTCCTTCCAACATCATGGTGAAATATTTGGCACATACTGCATCACTGACCTCTAACATATCCATGGCTAGCTCATAACTCTCAATCCAACCTGGAGGCTCCAGATCAGCTGTGTAATTAGGTATCTTACGGGGACCTTTGAAATACTTAGGCATACGCTCATTCCGTAGGGCCGGCACTAGACACGGAACCCCGAGACTTCTAGTGCTTAACCCGGCTTCTGTTGAAGGAATCACGGGTGGCAACTCATAAGCCCCCTGGTTTGCTGCTTCTGCCTCTCGATAGGCCCTCGCACTGTCCACGAGTGCTTGAGCTGCGCCCCGAGAATTGGGCGGGTTTCGGCGCCTGATGACCCACAAGTATAGGGGATCAATTGTAGCTCTTTTCGATAAGTAAGAGTGTCGAACCCAACGAGGAACAAAAGGAAATGACAAGTAGTTTTTAGTAAGGTAATGTCTGCAAGTGCTGAAACGGTAAGTAGCGAGTAGTTTGATAGCAAGATAATTTGTAACGAGCAAGTAACGATAATAGTAACAAGTATGCAGCAAGGTAGCCCAATCCTTTTGAGGCAAAGGACAGGCCAAAACGGTCTCTTATGATAATCAAAGTGTTCTTGAGGGTACACGGGAATTTCATCTAGTCACTTTCATCATGTTGCACTGGTGCGCGTCGGTCCTAAACAAACGGTTTAAAACCCCTTTCCGCAACGGCATTTGGAACCGTCGCCAAGTGAGTGTGGGCGATAGGGGGGTCCTTCCCACACAACCCAGAAACCGTCGGGGATAGGGCCCCTACAGTACTCCTACTCGTTTCTGCTCGCATTGCCATCGCAGTCGGTATTCTGTGGTGCTACATTTACGATGCGCGGACCATCACAAACGGTTCACTATTATAGAACGTGTATGATGTGCGGCCCATCACAAACAGTTCACCATTAAGAAGATTAGCTAATCTTCGTACAAGTGTCGGACAGGATTACGAAATGTCGGACCGTCGTAACATCGTCGTACACGACAAATATCGCACACGCTATTCTATGGTGCAACGTTTACGATGCATACTTCATCAGAAACAGTTCATGGTTGCGAATCGTGTATGATAAGGCAACTAACACAAATGTTTAGTTTGCCCGCACCGTTTGTGATATTGTCTGACATCGCACACGCTTTGCAAATGGCAACTGTGTGCATGCTTGCACACGTTTCCTCTCTGTGAACCGTCTCGGATTATGGTGCGTATCGCAAACATTTGTGTTTTACCAACCGTGTGTGCCGTAACAACCTGGAGAGCGTAATTTCACCGTAATTTAATTGCTGCTTTTCCAAATTGTACCGGATTTGGATTTGAATTTGAATGTATGCTATAGCTTTATTCATATCCATCAGGTTCAAACAACCAATGCATTATTCGATTCATAGGTACATATGTTCAAGAATTACATAAGAACCAAATAAAGAATGATGAACCACGGTTGTATACTTGTACTATGAAAGACGGTAAAGAAAGAGGCGAAATATATTCTGGTTGCTGAACAAGGTGAAGCGGAATGCCCATATTGTGCCCTCCTCCATGCAGAAGGCACGCACGACTCTAGTCCAACCCCTTGTGGTGGCCGACCGCCCATCCTCCACGGTCTTCATAAAAACATCTAGATAATCATCGTGTTCTGGTAGAAATACTTTAACCTTTGCATGTCCACCAATCATGTAGTTTGAGAGGTAATCTTGAGTAAACTGCTTTGGCAACCATGCAAAGGAATAAGATTTCAGACATTGTCATCTAACACAACTCATTATGGGCAGTAAAAAGAAGGCTGCAGAGTTCTTACTTACCATCCTGCAGTTCGCTGTTGTCTTGGATAAAGTGTAAACAAATAGTTTAATTGCCATCTTTGGACCCATTTTACTAACAATCTTTATCAGCTTCCTCACTTGATGCTAGTTCATCGATATATCATTGCCCCATACGCAGAAAGGGTCGAAACGCAGATCTTTACCAATGACATATGTACCTAAAAGCACCAAGTTAATATTAGAAGCTAAACAACAATTGCACAATGATGTAGTACAACACTCTTTTATAATATGTCTATATACATCCGTATGTGGTAGTCCATTTGAAATCTCTAAAAAGAAAAATATTTAGGAATGGAGGGAGTATCTTATAACATCCAATATACTCACATATTAGATGAATTAACATCTTATATTATGGGTTGGAAGGAGTTTAGTTCATTCTTACAAATTATCTGCTGCTGTATCCACGGGTTACAGTTAGTTTGAGCTAGTTCGGGCTCAAATAGCCCTAAAGTATATCTAAACATGAGGGCTAGTTTGAGCTAGTTGCATCTATAACCCACCCAAAAAAACTAGTATCCAACCCAAGAGGTGCTAATTGGAGCTAGTTCTCCTAGTGCATTTATTGTCAATCGAACCCTGCCATCCAAACAACTCTTTGGATGGAGTTAGTTCAGGGTTAGTAATGAGCTAGAAACTAACTCTAACCTCTAGCTAAGTTGTGTATCCAAACAGGGTTGTGTTGTTGCTGTTGCTACTGCTGCTCTTCTACGTATATCTAGACATCATTAGAACATTAATGTAACACTCTTCCTTGTTGATATGTAGCCTAGGATTGCATATTTAGACATTAAGTACAGTGCATGTTGCTATGTGATACGTCCATTTTGCATCATGCTTTTACATTGATATTTATTGCATTATGGGTTGTTATTACACGTTATGTCACAACACTTATGCCTATTCTCTCTTATTTTACAAGGTTTACATAAGGAGGGAGAATGCCGGCAGCTGGAATTCTGGGCTGGAAAAGGAGCAAATATTAGAGACCTATTCTGACAACTCCAAAAGTCCTGAAACTCCACGAAAGTTATTTTTGGAACTAATAAAAAATATTGAGCGAAAGAAGTACGTCAGAGGGGGCCCCACCTGGCCACGAGGGTGGGGGGGCGCCCCCTGCCTCGTGGGCCCCCTGTTGGCTCTCCGGTGGCCATCTTCTGCTATATGAAGTCTTTCGTCAAGGAAAAAATCATAAGCAACCTTTCGGGACGAGACTCCGCCGCCACGAGGCGGAACCATGGCGTAACCAATCTAGGGCTCCGGCAGAGCTGTTCTGTCGGGGACACTTCCCTCCGGGAGGGGGAAATCATCACCATCGTCATCACAAACGCTCCTCTCATCTGGAGAGGGCAATCTCCATCAACATCTTCACCAGCACCATATCCTCTCAAAACCCTAGTTCATCTCTTGTATCCAATTCTTGTCCCCAAGTCCGGGATTGGTACTAGTAGGTTGCTAGTAGTGTTGATTACTCCTTGTAGTTGATGCTAGTTGGTTTATTTGGTGGAAGATCATATGTTCAGATCCTTTATGCATATTAATACCCCTCTGATTATGAACATGAATATGCTTTGTGATTAGTTACGTTTGTTCCTGAGGACATGGGAGAAGTCTTGCTATTAGTAGTCATGTGAATTTGGTATTCGTTCGATATTTTGATGAGATGTATGTTGTCTAGCCTCTAGTGGTGTTATGTGAACGTCGACTACATAACACTTCACCATTATTTGGGCCTAGAGGAAGGCATTGGGAAGTAATAAGTAGATGATGGGTTGCTAGAGCGACAGAAGCTTAAACCCTAGTTTATGCGTTGCTTCGTAAGGGGCTGATTTGGATCCATATGTTTCATGCTAGCTATGGTTAGGTTTACCTTAATACTTTTGTTGTAGTTGCGGATGCTTGCAATAGAGGTTAATCATAAGTGGGATGCTTGTTCAAGTAAGAACAGCACCCAAGCACCGGTCCACCCACATATCAAATTATCAAAGTACCGAACGCGAATCATATGAACGTGATGAAAACTAGCTTGACGATAATTCCCATGTGTCCTCGGGAGCGCTTTTCTCCGTATAAGAGTTTGTCCAGGCTTGTCCTTTGCTACAAAAAGGATTGGGCCACCTTGCTGCACTTTATTTACTTTTGTTACTTGTTGCTCGTTACAAATTATCTTATCACAAAACTATATGTTACCACTTATTTCAGTACTTGCAGAGAATACCTTGCTGAAAACCGCTTATCATTTCCTTCTGCTCCTCGTTGGGTTCGACACTCTTACTTATCGAAAGGACTACGATAGATCCCCTATACTTGTGGGTCATCAAGACTCTTTTCTTGCGCCGTTGCCGGGGAGTGAAGCGCCTTTGGTAGGTGGAATTTGGTAAGGAAAAATTTATATAGTGTGCTGAAATTTACTGTCACTTGTTACTATGGAAAGTAATCCTCTGAGGGGCTTGTTTGGGGTATCTTCACCCCGACCAGTAGAGCAAAGAGTTGCTCCTCAACCTACTGAACCTACTGAAAATGAAAATGTTCCCTTTGAAGTTCCTTCGGGTATGTTAGAAAAACTGCTAGCTAATCCTTTTGCAGGAGATGGAACAAAGCATCCTGATGAGCACCTAATCTATGTGGATGAAGTTTGTGGATTATTTAAGCTTGCAGGTATACCCGATGATGTTGTTAAGAAGAAGGTCTTCCCTTTATCTTTGGAGGGAGATGCATCGACATGGTATAGGCTATGTGATGATACGGGGTCATGGAACTACAAACGATTGAAATTGGAATTTCATCAGAAGTTTTATCCTATGCATCTTGTTCATCGTGATCGCAATTATATATATAATTTTTGGCCTCGCGAAGGAGAAAGCATCGCTCAAGCTTGGGGGAGGCTTCAATCAATGTTATATTCATGCCGCAATCATGAGCTCCCAAGAGAAATAATTATTCAAAGTTTTTATGCTCGGCTTTCTGATAACAATCGCACCATGCTCGATACTTCTTGTGCTGGCTCTTTTATCATGAAGACTATTGAATTCAAATGGAATTTATTGGATAGAATTAAACGCAACTCTGAATATTGGGACCTCGACGATGGTAAGGAGTCAGGTATGAAACCTAAGTTTGATTGTGTTAAATCTTTTATGGATACCGATGTTTTCCGTAAATTTAGCACTAAATATGGACTTGACTCTGAGAGAGTAGCTTCTTTCTGTGAATCTTTTGCTACTTATGTTGATCTCCCCAAGGAGAAGTGGTTTAAATATCATCCTCCCATAGAAGTAAAAGTAGCTGCACCTACTAAAGTTGAAGAAAAGACTGTTACTTATAATGATCCTGTTGTTCCTACTTCTTATGTTGAGAAACCACCTTTCCCTGTTAGGATAAAGGATCATGCTAAAGCTTCAACTGTGGTTCGTAAAAGCAATATTAGAACTTATACACCTCCTGAGCAGATTAAAGTTGAACCTAATATTGCTATTGTTAAAGATCTCTTGGCTAATAATATTGATGGGCATGTTATTTATTTCTGCGGTGAAACTGCTAGAATTGCCAAACCTTGTGCTAAAGATAAACATAGACCTGTGGTAGGCATGCCTGTTATTTCTGTTAAAATAGGAGATCATTGTTATCATGGCTTATGTGATATGGGTGCTAGTGCTAGTGCTATACCTCATGACCTATACAAAGAAATTATGCATGAAATTGCACCTGCTGAGATAGAAGGTATTGATGTTACCATCAAACTTGATAATAGAGATACAATATCACCCATTGGAATTGTTAGAGATGCTGAAGTCTTGGGTGGAAAAACTAAATATCCTGCTGATTTTCTTATTCTTGGTTCCCCACAAGATAGCTTTTGTCCCATTATATTTGGTAGACCCTTCTTGAACACAGTCAACGCTAGGATAGACTGCGAAAAGAGTGTTGTTACTATTGGCTTGGGTGATATGTCTCATGAGTTTAATTTCTCTAAATTTAGTAGACAACACCGTGAAGAGGAATTACCTAGTAAGGATGAAATTATTGGTCTTGCTTCTATTGCCGTGCCTCCTAGTGATCCTTTAGAACAATATTTGCTAGACCATGAAAATGATATGTTTATGAATGAAAGAAGGGAAATAGATGAAGTATTCTTTAAACAGGAACCTATCCTGAAACACAATTTGCCTGTTGAAATCCTAGGGGATCCTCCTCCACCCAAGGGTGATCCCGTGTTTGAGCTTAAACCATTACCTGATACTCTTAAATATGCTTATCTTGATGAAAAGAAGATATATCCTGTTATTATTAGTGCTAACCTTTCAGAGCATGAGGAAGAGAGATTATTGAAAACTCTGAAGAAGCACCGTACTGCCATTGGATATACTCTTGATGATCTTAAGGGCATTAGTCCCACTCTATGTCAACATAAAATAAATTTGGAAGAAGATGCCAAACCAGTTGTTGATCATCAACGAAGGCTAAATCCTAAGATGAATGAAGTGGTAAGAAAGGAAATACTAAAGCTCCTTGAGGCAGGTATAATTTATCCCGTTGCTGATAGTCAGTGGGTAAGTCCTGTCCATTGTTTCCCTAAGAAGGGAGGTATTACTGTCGTTCCTAATGATAAAGATGAATTGATTCCGCAAAGAATTATTACAGGTTATAGGATGGTAATTGATTTCGGCAAATTAAATAAGGCTACTAAAAAGGATCATTACCCCTTACCTTTTATCGATCGAATGCTAGAAAGATTATCCAAACATACACATTTTTGCTTTCTAGATGGTTATTCTGGTTTCTCTCAGATACCTGTGTCAGCCAATGATCAATCAAAGACTACTTTTACTTGCCCTTTTGGTACTTTTGCTTATAGACGTATGCCTTTTGGTTTATGTAATGCACCTGCTACCTTTCAAAGATGCATGATGGCTATATTCTCTGACTTTTGTGAAAAGATTTGTGAGGTTTTCATGGACGATTTCTCCGTCTACGGATCCTCTTTTGATGATTGCTTGAGCAACCTTGATTGAGTTTTGCAAAGATGTGAAGAAACTAATCTTGTCTTGAATTGGGAAAAGTGCTACTTTATGGTTAATGAAGGTATTGTCTTGGGGCATAAAGTTTCTGAAAGAGGTATTGAAGTTGATAAAGCCAAGGTTGACGCTATTGAAAAGATTCCATGTCCCAAGGACATCAAAGGTATAAGAAGTTTCCTGGGTCACGCCAGTTTTTTTAGGAGGTTCATTAAGGACTTCTCCAAAATTTCTCGGCCTTTGACTAATTTATTGCAAAAAGATATACCATTTGTCTTTGATGATGATTGTGTAGAAGCATTTGAAATACTTAAGAAAGCATTGATCTCTGCACCTATTGTTTAGCCACCTAATTGGAATTTACCCTTTGAAATTATGTGTGATGCTAGTGATTATGATGTAGGTGTTGTTCTAGGGCAAAGAGTGGATAAGAAATTAAATGTTATTCAATATGCTAGTAAGACTCTAGACAATGCTCAGAGAAATTATGCTACTATTGAAAAGGAATTCTTAGCAGTCGTATTTGCTTGTGATAAGTTCAGACCTTATATTGTTGATTCTAAAGTAACTATTCACACTGATCATGCTACTATTAAATATCTTATGGAAAAGAAAGATGCTAAACCTAGACTCATTAGATGGATTCTCTTGCTACAAGAATTTGATTTGCATATTGTTGATAGAAAGGGAGCTGAGAACCCCGTTGCAGACAACTTGTCTAGGCTAGAAAATGTTCTTGATGACCCACTACCTATTGATGATAGCTTTCCTGATGAGCAATTAAATGTCATAAATGCTTCTCGTACTGCTCCGCGGTATGCTGATTATGCTAATTATATTGTTGCTAAATTCATACCACCTAGTTTCACATACCAACAAAAGAAAAATTTCTTCTATGATTTGAGACATTACTTTTGGGATGACCCACATATTTATAAAGGAGTAGATGGTGTTATTAGACGTTGTGTACCTGAGCATGGACAGGAACAGATCCTACGCAAGTGTCACTCCGAAGCTTATGGAGGACACCACGCTGGAGATAGAACTGCACATAAGGTATTGCAATCCGGTTTTTATTGGCCTAATCTCTTCAAGGATGCTCGTAAGTTTGTATTATCTTGTGATGAATGTCAAAGAATTGGTAATATTAGTAGACGTCAAGAAATGCCTATGAATTATTCACTTGTTATTGAACCATTTGATGTTTGAGGCTTTGATTATATGGGACCTTTTCCGGCCTCTAATGGATATACACATATTTTAGTTGCTGTTGATTACGTTACTAAGTGGGTAGAAGCTATTTCAACTAGTAGTGCTGATCATAACACTTCTATTAAAATGCTTAAATAAGTTATTTTTCCGAGGTTTGGAGTCCCTAGATATTTAATGACTGATGGTGGTTCACATTTTATTCATGGTGCTTTTCGTAAAATGCTTGCTAAGTATGATGTTAATCATAGAATTGCATCTCCTTATCACCCACAGTCTAGTGGTCAAGTAGAATTGAGTAATAGAGAGCTCAAATTAATTTTGCAAAAGACTGTCAATAGATCTAGAAAGAATTGGTCCAAGAAACTTGATGATGCATTGTGGGCCTATAGAACTGCATATCAAAATCCTATGGGTATGTCTCCGTATAAAATGGTTTATGGAAAAGCATGTCACTTACCTCTCGAACTAGAACATAAGGCTTATCGGGCTATTAAAGAGCTCAACTATGATTTCAAACTTGCCGGTGAGAAGAGGTTATTTGATATTAGCTCACTTGATGAATGGAGAACCCAAGCTTACGAAAATGCCAAGTTGTTTAAAGAAAAAGTTAAAAGATGGCATGACAAAAGGATACAAAAGTGTGAGTTTAATGTAGGTGACTATGTATTGCTATACAACTCTCGTTTAAGATTTTTGCAGGAAAACTTCTCTCTAAATGAGAAGGCCCTTACGTTATCGAGGAGGTCTATCGTTCCGGTGCCATAAAAATCAACAACTTCGAAGGCACAAATTCGAAGGTGGTGAACGGGCAAAGAATTAAACATTATATCTCAGGTAATCCCATAAATGTTGAAACCAATGTTATTGAAACCGTAACCCCGGAGGAATACATAAGGGACACTTTCCGGAACGTTTCAGACTCCGAAAAGGAATAGGTATGTGGTACGGTAAGTAAACCGACTCCAAAACAGTTTTTAAGGCAATATTTCTCCGTTTTGGAATATTTAGAAAAATAAGAAGCAGTCCGGGAAGGACACGAGGGCTCCACGAGGGTGGAGGGCGCGCCCTACCCTACTGGGTGCGCCCCCCTACCTCGTGGGCACCTCGTGTGCTCTCCGGACTCCGTTTTCTTGCACGATACGTATTTTGGTCGGTAAAAATTCATTATATAATCTCCCGAAGGTTTTGACTCCTGTATCACGCAATTATCCTCTGTTCTTGTTTGGAGCTGTTTTTTGTCAGGGTTGTCAAGGCCAGGCATCATGTCGTCCCCCTCCTCCAACAATGGTGACAACGATGCTTGGCTAATGAAGATAGAGATGAAGAGGGAAGAACCCATGGAGATCAACAAGGATGAAGGGATCAAGAAGGCCACGGAGGATCAAGCTCCGGTAGCAGAAGACATCCTTCAACTTGATCATAATCTTCTTACCCCAACTGGGATCGAATCTTTCAAGATGATTGAGTTAGCTCGTATACAGAACAAGTATCTCACACGTGAAAATATTTTGTTGAAGGAGCATATCGTTGCACTCAAGGGCATTATCCGCAAGCTGGAGGACCTCTTACGTTCGATGTGCGACTATCCATCATCACCTCCACCTTCTTCATCAGCAAAGGAGACATAATCACATGGGTATGGGCACTCCCCTTGGCAACTGCCAAGCTTGGGGGAGGTGCCCCGGTATCGTATCACCATCACACTCCTATCTTTACCGTTTTTCTTAGTTCGATCCTATTAGTAGTATCTTGATCTAGTAGAATAAAGAGTATGGCATGATCTAGTTTTGAGTTTTGCTTTATGATCCCTCTATGTAATCGAGTCCGTGAGCTATATATAATAAAGATTAGTGTTGAGTCAAGGGCTTGATTATTTTGCCATGATCTTGACTGAATAAGAGAAAAAGAATAAAAAGAAATAAAGAGTTCATATTGATCTTATCGAGAGTAATGACTTCACATAGAAAGAGTATGATGATTAAAAATTGTTGAGAGTTGGCAAACATAGCTTTGGTCATCATTGCAATTATAGGAAGTAATAAATAAAGAGAGGTTTAACATATAAATATACTATCTTGGACATCTTTTATGATTGGGAGCACTCATTAAAATATGACATGCTAAAGAGTTGATGTTGGACAAGGAAGACAACATAATGGGTTATGTTTTCTTATATCTGAGATAAAGTATATTGTCATGGATCATCCAACATGTTGAGCTTGCCTTTCCCCCTCATGCTAGCCAAATTCTTAGCACCAAGTAGAGATACTACTTGTGCTTCCAAAAACCCTTAAACCAGTTTTGCCATGAGAGTCCACCATATCTACCTATGGATTGAGTAAGATCCTTCAAGTAAGTTGTCATCGGTGCAAGCAATAAAAATTGCTCTCTAAATATGTATGATTGATTGGTGTGGAGGAAATAAGCTTTATACGATCTTGTGATGTGGAAGAAATAAAAGAGACGGACTGCATAATAAAGGTTTATATCACAAGTGGCAATATAAAGTGACGTTCTTTCGCATTAAGATTTTGTGCATCCAACCCTGAAAGCGCATGGCAACCTCTGCTTCCCTCTGCGAAGGGCCTATCTTTTATTATTATCTTCTACCTTATGCAAGAGTCATGGTGATCTTCACCTTTCCTTTTTACATTTTATCCTTTGGCAAGAACAGGGTGTTGGAAAGATCCTGATAGATATATGTAATTGGATATGGGTTAGCATGAACTATTATTGTTGACATTACCCTTGAGGTAAAAGGTTGGGAGGCGAAACTATAAGCCCCTATCTTTCTCTGTGTCTGATTAAAACTCCATAACCACAAGTATTGCGTGAGTGTTAGCAATTATGAAAGATTAAATGATAGTTGAGTATGTGGACTTGCTAGAAAGCTCTGACATAGACTCTCTCTGATGTTATGATAAATTGCAATTGCTTCAATGATTGAGATTATAGTTTGTTAGTTCTCAATAAAGTTTCTGATTCATACTTCGCATTGTGAATAGATTATTACTTGAGCATAAGAAATCATATGACAATATTCATATATGTTGCTCTTATAAGAATAATCATGATGCCCTCATGTCCGTATTTTATTTTATCGACACCTCTACCTCTAAACATGTGGACATATTTATCGCTATCGGCTTCCGCTTGAGGACAAGCGAGGTCTAAGCTTGGGGGAGTTGATACGTCCATTTTGCATCATGCTTTTATATTGATATTTATTGCATTATGGGCTGTTATTACACGTTATGTCACAACACTTATGCCTATTCTCTCTTATTTTACAAGGTTTACATAAGGAGGGAGAATGCCGGCAGCTGGAATTCTAGGCTGGAAAAGAAGCAAATATTAGAGACCTATTCTGCACAACTCCAAAAGTCCTGAAACTCCACGAAAGTTATTTTTGGAAATAAAAAAAATATTGAGCGGAAGAAGTACGTCAGAGGGGGCCCCACCTGGCCATGAGGGTGGGGGGCGCGCCCTACACCCCAGGGCGCGCCCCCTGCCTCGTGGGCCCCCTGTTGGCTCTCCGGTGGCCATCTTCTGCTATATGAAGTCTTTCGTCAAGGAAAAAATCATAAGCAACCTTTCGGGACGAGCTTCGCCGCCACGAGGCGGAACCTTGGGGGAACCAATCTAGGGCTCCGGCAGAGCTGTTCTGTCGGGGACACTTCCCTCCGGGAGGGGGAAATCATCACCATCGTCATCACAAACGCTCCTCTCATCTGGAGAGGGCAATCTCCATCAACATCTTCACCAGCACCATATCCTCTCAAAACCCTAGTTCATCTCTTGTATCCAATTCTTGTCCCCAAGTCCGGGATTGGTACTAGTAGGTTGCTAGTAGTGTTGATTACTCCTTGTAGTTGATGCTAGTTGGTTTATTTGGTGGAAGATCATATGTTCAGATCCTTTATGCATATTAATACCCCTCTGATTATGAACATGAATATGCTTTGTGAGTAGTTACGTTTGTTCCTGAGGACATGGGAGAAGTCTTGCTATTAGTAGTCATGTGAATTTGGTATTCGTTCGATATTTTGATGAGATGTATGTTGTCTAGCCTCTAGTGGTGTTATGTGAACGTCAACTACATAACACTTCACCATTATTTGGGCCTAGAGGAAGGCATTGGGAAGTAATAAGTAGATGATGGGTTGCTAGAGTGACAGAAGCTTAAACCCTAGTTTATGCGTTGCTTCGTAAGGGGCTGATTTGGATCCATATGTTTCATGCTATGGTTAGGTTTACCTTAATACTTTTGTTGTAGTTGCGGATGCTTGCAATAGAGGTTAATCATAAGTGGGATGCTTGTTCAAGTAAGAACAGCACCCAAGCACCGGTCCACCCACATATCAAATTATCAAAGTACCGAACGCGAATCATATGAACGTGATGAAAACTAGCTTGACGATAATTCCCATGTGTCCTCGGGAGCACTTTCCTCCATATAAGAGTTTGTCCAGGCTTGTCCTTTGCTACAAAGAGGATTGGGCCACCTTGTTGCACTTTATTTACTTTTGTTACTTGTTGCTCGTTACAAATTATCTTATCACAAAACTATCTGTTACCACTTATTTCAGTACTTGCAGAGAATACCTTGCTGAAAACCGCTTATCATTTCCTTCTGCTCCTCGTTGGGTTCGACACTCTTACTTATCGAAAGGACTACGATAGATCCCCTATACTTGTGGGTCATCACTATGTAGCTTTAGATATATTACATATGGCCCTAGTTAACCTAAGGAAAAATGGGTTGCAGATATATTCAGTTAAAAGTCCAATTCACCGATTAGTCCCTTATCAGCCGCCGGCCTATATGGTACCCGCTACAGATATCCTGAACAGTGAGCAGATATAATCCATGGGATGAAACTAACCTCGATGGAAAACAGCAATCGTTCCCAAAATTGTCCTGTGTAGGTACATCAAGAAGCATGTTAAGCACAACAGGCTAAACATCAACCAAAATTACACATGGCAGACAAAATAATCTCCAAAAGATAGCTTCAGTGTGTAGGTTTAAGCACGCTAGTAAAGGAAAACAAGTGGAAAGGTGTGCTAACTACAGGCCTAACATTTAACAACAAGCAAACATGGTCATTCAAACTGGTATTGTGCCGGTCTAAGTACACTGGTTATGGTTAAATAAAAATGGAAAGGCGTGTTAACTACAAGATGCAGCAACCAAATGTAGTCATTCATAGTGGTATTGTTGAAACTGGTACTGACGAAATTGAACTGCACAGTTCATACTTGCACATATAGAACATCACGTTGTGAATAACTGGAATAAACAAGGCATACTACGAACAACCAAAGGTAGCATTTGAAATTGAACATATGCTAACTACAAACAACCGAACAATCAAAAAACTTTAAAGAGGCATATGCCTATAACAGGCTTAACATCAAGCAAATATATGCATTCCTATCGGTATGTTTAAAACTGGATTGATGAAATGTACTGCACAGTAAATAATTGCACATATAGAGCATCACATTGTGAACAACTGAAATAAACAAATCATGGGTTTCCTCACTTGTCACAGATGGGCTCGTTCCCGTGGGAAGAGCACGGACCCTGGATGCGCTCCATGTTGTCGCAGATGGGCTCCTTCCCCATGGAAGAGCACGTCAGTAGGGTGCCCTCCCTGATGTTGCAGACAGGCGCTTTCCCCTTGGAAGAGCCGGAGAGGGTGCCCTCCTCGTGGTCGCCGTCGATGAGATCTGACTTGGAAGCTGTGGATCCCAAGCCAGCGCCGCAGAACTTGTCCTTCAGAAATGACAAAGGGGCTCAATCGCGATGTAGAATGTCAAATTGTTGACAGCGAGCCATAGGAGATCAGCGGCGGGGCCATGGATGAGATCGACGGCGGTTGAACCCGAGGGGTTGGGGGTGGGCCACTTAACCTGTGCACAGCCCGCCTCAGGGCGTCGCTGTCGATGACCTCGATGTCGTAGCCGGCGGACAAGACATGCCCGCATACTCTAGCCCGCTGCTTGAGTGTCTACCGCCAGTAATGGTCGTCAGCTTCCTCGGCGACGTCGGGCGAAGAGACCGCTATACACCTCTTTTGGGCCAGTCACTCCTCGAGCTCCACAGGAAGCGTAGCCGGGCTTAGGCTGCGACGCTCTGGAGTGGGGGTGGGTATCTGTGGGAAAGGGGGCGTTTGTCAGGCATCATCTAAGAAACTCAGGGCGGCCTGGGTATGGAGATCGGTGGGTAAGCTGCACGGGCAAACCGGCAGATGTTGACAATGGAGGCCTTGCGGCAGCGGCGGCAGCGGCGGCGGGGAATTTGCTAGGGTTTCGAGCGAGGGAGGGTGTGTGTGTGTGTGTGTGTGTGTGCACGCATGCCCGAGGAGGTTTTGGTGTGTGTGTGTAGGGGGGCGTGTGGTGTTTGAGGAAATGACGCGGTTACTGAATATTTTACTACGCGGGAGTCAAACGCGGGAGTGAAATGCCGGGCTATTGAAAATTTTGATGATAGTGCATCACACACGGTCCAGAGATAACAACCGTGTGTTATGAAAAAGAAAAACCCTCGAGGCGGGCAGATATTTTCGATGCAGGCGGGATTGGGAACAAGAAACATCGCACACGGTCCGAAGATAACAACCGTGTGTTATGAAACAGAAAAACCCTTGAAGCGGGCAGATATTTTTGAGAGGGGAGCCTCCTGGAGCCCAATGTACTGTGCGGATGTGTGCGTGACAGGTGCACCGGCGTGGCACATGGTTAGTTTGAGTGAACTGTGTCTGTTGCGTCATCTGACTTGTCTAATGTTCATAAATTTGGCAAAAAATGATGCGGGAGAGGGTCAGAACACGAACACACTTGCATGTGGACCAAATTTATGTATGAAAAGGGTGGTTTGATTTTCAAATACCAAATGCAACTTTGATGTGGCACCTCTCTCGCAAAGCACACGGTATTGCTTGCCCCCACCCCCCCTCGTGTCAGCACGAAGGGAATCCTAAGCTATGAATGCATGCCCCCTCCCCCTCAACCGAGGTTCACCTAGCAAAGTGCGAAGTAGCTAGCAGCCCCCCTCCTCCCTCGTGCCGGCACGAAGGGAATCCTAAGCTATATATGAATGCATGCCCCCCCAACCGAGGTTCGCCGTAGCAAAGTGCAAAGTAGCTAGCAGCCCCCCTCCCTCGTGTCGACACGAAGGGAATCCTAAGCTATGAATGCATGCCCCCCAACCGAGGTTCACCTAGCAAAGTGTGAAGTAGAGCTAGCAGCCCCCCTCCCTCGTGTCGGCACGAAGGGATTCCTAAGCTATGAAGGCATGCCCCCCCAACCGAGGTTCACCTAGCAAAGTGCGAAGTAGCTAGCATCCCCCCTCCCTCGTGTCGGCACGAAGGGAATCCTAGCTAAGCTATGAATGCATGCCCGCCCCCCCCCAACCGAGGTTCACCCTAGCAAAGTGCGAAGTAGCTAGCAGCCACCCCTCCCTCGTGTCGGCACGAAGGGAATCCTAAGCTATGAATGCACATGCCCCCCCCAACCGAGGTTCACCTAGCAAAGTGCGAAGTAGCTAGCAGACCCCCTCCCTCGTGTCGGCACGAAGGGAATCCTAAGCTATGAATGCATGCCCTCCCCCCCCAACCGAGGTTCACCCTAGCAAAGTGCGAAGTAGCTAGCAGCCACCCCTCCCTCGTGTTGGCACGAAGGGAATTCTGAGCTATGAATGCACATGCCCCCCCCCAACCGAGCTTCACCTAGCAAAGTGTGAAGTAGCTAGCAGCTCCCCCCCCTCGTGTCGGCACGAAGGGAATCCTAAGCTATGAGCATGCCCCCCTCCCCCCCAACCGAGGTTCACCTAGCAAAGTGCGAAGTAGCTAGCAGCCCCCCACCCCCCTCGTATCACCACGAAGGGAATCCTAATTAAGATATGAATGCATGCCCCCCAACTGAGGTTCACCTAGCAAAGTGCGATGTAGCAACCCCCCCCCCACACACACACACACTTTCAGTCGGCGGGCCAGAGAGGCATATATCTCACCAAGATGGATTGTAAAACGGACCAAGAATAATCCACCTTGGTCGTACAACCTCTCTCTTGTTGTTGGTCAAAGTGATGGCCGTCCATGCGACCCCGGAGATGGGCTAGCTGGCCAATAATCAAGCAAGTAGCTAGTCCCCGAAGACAACCACTTCATGCGTGTGGCCCAAACATATGTATGGAGAGGTGTGTTTTTGAGTAACAATGGACAACTTTGACGTGGCACCGTGATTTTGAACTAGAAATCCCCACACTAAGTGAGGGTTAGGTTGACGATGCATATGTATGTTACACCACACTTCAAGCCAATGACGGGGATTCATATACGCATGCATGCGTGCATAGTATATGCGCTCAAACTTAATTAGGTCTGAATCTCACCATGATCTATACTATGATAACACGAACCAAATGAAGAATCCACCATGGTAACCTATCTTGTTGTTGGTCAAGGTGATCATGGATGTCCACGCGGGCCCACGAATATATAGGCTTGTAGCCGATAACCACGCGAGGGAGTGTATCGTTCGAAGGCAACCACTACATGCATATGTATGGAGGTGATGCGTGCATGCATGTTTGAATACACAACATTGATCTGGCGCGTGTGTCAAAAATCGTACACTAGCTCCCCACACAGAGCGAGATCGGTTCATGATGGTGTCGTTGTACTAGCCACTTCGACTCGATGGGAGGGATTCATGCGTACACATGCATGTGTGTGTGCTCAAAGTGTATCATGCATGTCATCCCAGAGAAAAAATAATAATCCCCTCCTAAGTCAAATTAACCTCTCTTGTTCTCAGGCAAAAAGAAGTGATGGACCAAGCGGGCCCACAGACGGAAAGCATCGATATCGCTGATAACCGCTTAAGTGGGTGCGAGAGGACAACCACCATCGCTTTGCATGTGGGCCAAACATATATATGTTGAATACCCAAAATGCACAACTTTAATGTGCCACATGCCTCAAAAACCATAAACCATGCACCCACACAGAGCGAGGTTCATATCAAGCGTACTACATATGATGGTCCCCTTCCCCCCTCTTCACCGCATATTATATGCTCCTACCGTAATATATGTACAACCCAAAAGAATCCTCATCGATGGTGAAATTAATTAACCTCTCCCGATGTAGGTCAAAGTGATGCATGCATGCATGCAAGCATCGACGATGGCCTCGTGGGCCCACAGATGGAAGCGTCACACGTGAGTGTCCTAGCTAGGATATATATGCATGTGGCCCAAAAAGGTGTTGTGTGATGTTTGAATAACCAATTTCACAATTTTGATGTGGCACGTGCCTCGGTAACCAAAAAGTCCCGACACTGAGTGAGGCGTACTTGCTCACGGATGCATACGTATAGTATATATGCTAGTCCCCTCCCACCTCTTCGACGCGTACTATATACCACCATAACACAAACAAAAAAGATTCTACCTTGCTGGTCAAATTAACCTCACTGTTAGCTGTTCGTCAAAGTGATGGACGACGACCTCGCAGGCCCACAGAAAGCATCACACACGAGTATCGAATGTCGTGTAGGACAACCATCGACTGCATGTGGCCAAAACATTTATGTATGAAAGGGTTGTGTAATGTTTTAAATAACGATTTCACGACTCTGATGTGGCACCAGCCTGCCTAACAAAACGGCCAACCCACACGGTGGCTCACTACTCGTAGTGTACTGCTAGCCACCCGCCACCCCCAGACGCACACACCCACACACACACCGCGAATCCACCGCAACTACGATGCATGTTAGATTAATTATCCCGCGGTGAACATACATGTTACCAAAGGAGGGACATTTTAAATTCAAAAACATCACAGAGATCATTAAGACGTTTTAGTACATTGATTGATTGATTTTCTATGGATATAATGTGCAAAAATAAAATTTGAGCTACATGCACACATGACAGTGCACCTAAATGGATTGCAAAAACACATGTGTCTCACTGGGTGCATGTTTACTCCCTGTGCAACAAATTTCAAACATTGAGAATCTTGATTTTTAAATTCTAGTATGTCCAAAACTTATTTGAAGTTCATGAAACTTATCGTGTTGTCATATGGACACCAATACAAAGTGGCATTGTACTTTGTTTTGTCAAATTTGAGACCAGTTTTGATGTAATCTTTATCTAATTCCAGACAGGAGATTATTAATAATTGGGAACCAATATCCCAAACGGATTATTTACTCGAACCGTGAGCGCTAGACCAACAATGGATACGTGCCATGCTTCGGTTAAGCAATAAAGCGACAGCATTAATCATCCAAATAGAAAAATATATACGTGCCGCAGTGTGACCCATGTGGCGTGCGAGCAGGTGTGAGTTGACGGGACGCATGCAAGCAGTCTGCCGCGCAGGCAGACGGGGAGGCATGCGTGCAGGTGTGTGAATTGACGGAGGCGTGCTCGTTGTGCAGTGTCATCGGGAGGCGTGCGAGTAGCTGTGTGAAACTTTGGTAGGCATGCCAGCAGTCCGGTGCGCAGGCTCACCGGGAGGCGAGCCATCGGTTTGACCGCCGCCCGCCTCTCTCGCACAACTCCCACTACTCCATATTAATGGTGTGCCCGAGCGGCCGCACCCCCATCCTCACTACGCACACACAATCCTCTCTCTGGGCTTGCATCCTCTATGCCGCTCTCAGTCCTCAAAGCCGTCAGTGTTTGAGGATGCCGCCGAAGCGCCCCATCGGAGGGAGTGGCGACGTCGGGGCTGGTAAAGCATCGAGCACGGCGTGGAGATGGAGATAGAGGTTGCCGTCACCGCCGGCGAGTTATCGCTGCACCCTGACATCGTCGACGGCGTCGAGCTTCCACAGCCGGAGGCGGAGTTCCACACCGACTCCGACGACCACTCGGCAACGACTCCGACGACCACTCCAGCGACGACTCCGACGACGACGGACAGCTGGTTAATCATCTATACCCATTTATGTGTCAAATAGATCATAGGGTTTCTCTGGTTACTCCTGCCTCCCCCTTTTTGGAATAGAAATCATGTGGTTATGTTCTCCCAATCCATGAAATCTGAGTAAGTTTCGTTAGATCCGTGTAGTGTATTGATTGTTTGAATGGTACAGGTGATAAATGATTAGTTGTTTCATCTGTGCAAATGATTTCTGCTAGTAATCTGACTAGGGGTAGTGTTCGTGCTAATAATTCCTAGCCAGGACTTGACAATTGATTTTGAATGACCTACATATGTTTGTGCCATTATTTTCTTCAAGAATGGTCTGTACATAGACGACTGTGCTTAAAAATCGAATCATAATCTCTGAATATGTATAAATAAATAGCCATAAATTCCTAATCCTACTTCACGACATGTAATCAGTGATTTGATGCCAAATTTGTTTTACTATATGTATAGGTGATGTCTGACGATGTGGACAGCGAGGATGAAGATACCCAGAGGAGGTACAAGAGGTGAATCCTGAGGGTGCTTTATGCGGGAATGCATAACAGGCGTATTAGGACCTGGAACGACGGCTATGGATGCCCATTTTGCAACCACAAGATTCATGACGCGTATCTAAGTGTTCTGGCGCATGCAAGAGGACGGGCCGTTGGCTCCTTCAAGCAGAAGTATTCTCGCAGGGTGACGCACGGTGCGTACGCCGAGTACCTGGAGAAGCTTCAGGATCGTGCTGGCCGCATGTGAGATGAGATGTGGGATGGATCAAACTATGTACATTTGAGTATGCTAATGACGGTTGAACTATGTACTTATGGTTGAACTATGCTTATGTACGTGTACGCTTATTATCTATGTCTGAGTATGTTAAATATTTCGCTAAATTTTGGTAAAAATTACAACAGGGGACCAATAAACCAGGACGGAGGTAGTACGTCAATCACACACGGTTCCCAAAATTGGAACCGTGTGCAATGACTATCATTTTGCCTGTTGCGTCAATCACACACGGTTCGCTCTAGCAAACCGTCGCCCCCAAAATTCTTTGTGGGACAGAAAACCCTCACCACCCAATTCAAAAAAGAAAAAAGAAAACCCTCACCATCCCCACGTCACAAAAACCCTCACCCCGCCCGCCACCCCCTCGGCCCCTCTGGTACGTTCCCCATTCACACCTGCACAAGCTCCTCCACGTCTATGCCATGGCACCGCCTATCACGGCGGTAAACACTTAGCTCGACGCCTGCCGCCGCCAGGCTGCCGGCAAAGCCCACCGCATTTCGCCACTTCCGCTTGCCGCCGCCTATCGCCATCGAGTTTCTCGATGCTGCTCGCGATCGACCCAGCTCCGCTCGGTTGGGGAATCTGCCGTACTGAGGGTTCTTTCTCATGGACGACAAGGTAACCAATTTAACGAGATATTATCTCATCTCTTATCCTAGTTCATCTGCCTCCTTTAATCACCCGGCAGAAATCGCCGTGAATTCATTTTTATTCGAGCTGATTTGAGGGTTTTCTTTCATTCATAGAATGTACAGTGTGCCGGCACTTCAGGACTTGGCAACCGCTGCCAGAGATTCCATCTCATCGTACCAGATAACTTGAGGATGCGTGTGGTATGTTCAATCTCACCCTAAATCGGTTGGCATGGCCTACTTTCCTGAACATATTCTAAATATTGCTACATTTGGATAAAAGGTGCCACATGCACCATATACGTCAAAGGGGATTTTCCCCCTCTTCTTTCTATATTAGGCAAATTAATGATGTATTGTTCTTTCGATTACTCTCATATTTCCATGACATCATGTTTACCCTATCTGTTTAATTATAGACTTTTGTCCTTCGATTTCAACTACTTTACAGTTCTTTCAATTTGGGCCCATATTTGCATGTTACCATATTTTCTTTAACAATCCTACCATTTTCTGCAGGACATCCCTCACTATGCAACAGATTATGTAGTGCACAATTTTTCCCTTTACATACATCAAGGCTCCACGAATGTCATACTGCACACAAACCATGGATTTACAATCGTTGCTACTGTAAGACTTGATGAACGTGGTGACTCCTATTTTGGCATTGGCTTTTGGAATGAAATTGCAAAGTTTTATGTACTGAAAGCTGGCACTAAAATTGCACTGCACATAGAAGGGCCTGGTCATGAGATATATGCTAACTTCCCCGACAAAATCATCCGTCCAGACTTTGTTCGAAGTAAGTTTTCTTTTCAACTATCTGCATATGTTGACTTACCCATCAATGTCAAATGAATTGTGTAGTATTTAAGCAACCAATTGTTATTCCCTTATCTTACTATATTCCTACCTAATAACTTCTAGTTACCAATACACTTTTCCATTGCCCTATTTTAATTAAATATTCCCTGTACTCCCATTTCTATCAGAAAGCGCCGCTGACAAGGAGACTCTGGAGGTGGAGAACGGGGCTGCCAACAAGCGGAGGCGGGGCGAGCTAGAACCGCAAGCGACACTAGCAGGCCTAGACTTAATCAGCATCCTCCCTGATGATATGTTGAGAGTCATCATCTCCCTCCTCCCAATCAAATATGGGGCGCGGACAACCCTCCTTTCCCGGCGGTGGCGCCCCCTGTGGAACTCCAGCCCTCTCGATCTCATCGACACCCACGAGCTCTGCCATGGCTATCGCAAAAGCTTGGATGCGTTCTCCAAGATCCTCGGCAGTCACCTTAGCCCAACCAAAGGCCTTAGAATGGGCAAGTTTCGTTCCAACGGCAAGGACTGAGCCAAGCTTGACGACTGGTTCCGATCCCCCGCCCTAGATCAGCTCGAGGAGCTCACTTTTGATGATGGGCATATGCAGTCGCTGCCAACGTCCGCACTCCGCCTCGCGCCACACTGCGCGTCGCCAAGTTCAGGAACTGCCATTTCCCGCCCCTTAATGACGCGCCCGCTCTTATTCTACCATGACCAAAGCACCTCGAGCTCGTCGCCGTCTGCCTCTCAAAGGGTGACATGGAGCGCCTGCTCCGTGGCTGTACTGCACTCGAGTACCTTCGTCTTCAGGCGATCAATGGGTTGAGTACCTTCCACATCACCGCCATGACTCTCCGGACTATTTATGTGTGTTGCTGGTGCGGCAGGAAGACATCACAAAAGGTGGACCACGGTATGGTCATCCAAGACACACCTGCACTTGAGAGATTACTTGTAGTTGATCAAGAAGGTCCAACAAGAATCAATGTCGTTTCTGCCCCAAAATTGACAGTGGTGGGCTACTCGTCTGACAAATAC
This sequence comes from Aegilops tauschii subsp. strangulata, assembly GCF_002575655.3. NCBI lineage: Eukaryota > Viridiplantae > Streptophyta > Magnoliopsida > Poales > Poaceae > Aegilops > Aegilops tauschii. The sequence continues at coordinate 279,854,040 of NC_053037.3, forward strand.
TCCGAACTTGCTATTGGATTCACACCCGTTCAGGTACAACAGCCGCCTTCTACCTCTCCTTATACAAATGAACATTATTTCTAATTTTGAAGATGTTTGTTCATCTGTCATTCAGAAAATGTTTCTGACAAGCTTGACCCCGAAACTGTGCACAGTGAAGGTCTTGGCACTAGAATCTATCGGGCCCGACCTGGAGCAAGTTGTCAGTTTCCTGAGATGCTTTCCGTGCCTGGAGAAGCTATATATCGAGGTGATGTTCCTTTCCTATTAAATGTTAACCATAAGGGAGTTCAATTTGTGACACCTTTTTCCAAGTTTACAATGACAATGTACTACGATTTCTGAAGGTTCTTTTGGAGGATTTCAGTACATACATGCCCCCCCATATTGGTTGCTTGATCCATATGGTTACAATCAATAAGCATTTCTCCTTTGGATTCATCTGTACTAGTTTTCTTAGGGAACTTTTCATCCACTCCAACCTCTTGTGAAGAAGGCTACATTTTTTTTAGAATGTAATCAAATGCCCATGTTAATCATGTCAGATCGAAGATGGCATGTTAGTGCATTTTACAAATCCTGCAAACCAAATAGCTAGGCCTGTAGTAATGTTCAAAACTGCATGTAGGCACTAACACGTTTTCTTCTTTTGCGGATAAGATTAGGCCCAGTGGTGGATAATGTGACACAATATAACAATCACGTCGAATGCCTAGATCTGCATCTCTCAGAAATTACTTTGAACTCCTACCGAGGGACCTTACCGGAGATTATATTCGCCAGGTTCTTTGCTCTCAGAGCAAGGGTGTTGAAGGAAATGAGGTTTGCCCTACATTTATTTTGCAAAAATGAATGGTCTGTTGATCAGCGCTGACGCCTGCGGCAGAATGGAGTAGGCTCCAAAAATGTTGAATTTCATTTTAAAACTTCAGATGATAGAGTAATCGGAAGTCATCGGGTCAACCCCATACATGACTTCTCAATGGCTGAACCCTTTGCAAAAATTGTGAGGTTTCGAAGCCAGACTTAGAAGCGGTGATATTAGTTTGAACCTCTCTGATATCCATGTTCAGTGCATTAGCGCGAGCGTTTGCAGCTGATGAGCTGAATTTCATTTCTAATATCAGTTTGAACCTTGTAATCTTCGAATTTGAGCCATATAACTCTGGAATTTGAACCTTGTAACATTTTGAGCTTTTGTGGTGCAATCGTTGAAATGGCATCGTATGAGACTCGTATATTGCTAGCACTATTTTGACCTTAATATGCAATGGTCTTAGATTTTATTAACCATTCTCGAATTAGTTTACCTTGTCGATCTCACAGCACACGATCTGTATAGCTAACTCGACTGTGATCTTCGACATTATTGCACACAGTTGGTTTCTTCCACCATGTGCACTGTAGAGAGCAGAATTAATTATCGCACTCGAGTGTCCATCATCACCCTTCTGTGTAACTTTGACCTCATCACCCAAGGGTAAACTTATGGCCGAAGTCATTCCACACACTTCATTTTTACAAAGCTTTTTGCCAATAAACGCCCACGATTTGTCCCTCTTCTAGCCGACGCGTGGCCAAACTAGCCGGGCGAGAAGCTTGCGCAGTAAACAGCGCGGGAACAGGCTCACCGACGATACATTTGGCACCTCTTCGAGCCCACGCCTGGGGTGCAATGTTGTCAAGCGTGCACTGGATTCTGGAATCCTCCGCTATGAACGCCGTGACAAGACGTGACGATTACAGGCCGGCCGGCCCCCATTTATCACATCGGCCATTTAACCTACCCTTGTGTCTCTTCAACCTTTTGATCGCGCCCCACCATTGCAAGAAGCACACCCACCACGAGAAATTCTTAGAGGGTATCCTGCGCGGCTCCAATGGCGCTCCGAGCGGCTGTCGACGTGGTGGACACCCACAGAAGGTTCATGGACCTCTCGGTGGTGTACACCAACGATCCCGTCTGGGTGGAGCACTCCATCCACATCATGGAGTTGTTGCTTGCCGATGAGAAGTACAAGGTGGTCGGGTTCGACCTCGAGTACACTCGCGCTCATGCCGGGTCTCGTCCCAAGGTCGCCGTCGCCCAGATGTGCGTGCGCCACCACATCCTCGTCTACCACTACTGCCTGGCCACAAGGCCTTGTGAGCGTTTTGCCAGGTTTGTCAACGGCCCCCACTACATGTTCGCTACGGTGGACATCACCAACGATGTAAAGGCGCTCGAGAGTTCGGGCATCGCCTGCCAGAATCTTGTCGACATCCAGGGCCAATACAAGATCTGGGGCAGCAAGGAGCATGAGAAGGACTCACTGGTTCACCTCGCCGAGGCCATCATCGACCCCTACTACAGAGACATGAAGGATTCATGCAACAAGGACAAGCGTGCCTCGCACTCGGCCTGGATGGAGAAACTCGAGAAAGCTCACGTCGTGTACGCGGCCAAGGAGGCGTACACGAGCTACGACATGTACAGGCGGATCATTGACATGAGGAAGTGCCTCCTTCCCCAAAACGGCCAGGGATCCAGCCGGAAGCAGAGCAATGGCAAGCGTCGTTGCAACAATAAGTAGATGATTAGATCCTCGTTTCTCCTACTTTAGTATGCATGTAATTGCTTACTTTGGTGTGTGCAAATGTTATGTGTGTAGTCACTTGTGTAATTGTATGCTTAATTTGGTTATGCAATGCTGTCTTTTTAAGTATATATGTTGATGCTCTGTAGGAAGAAAATCACATCGCACACGGACTAAACAATGGAACCCGTCGGTGATGTTTTCATCAATCACTCACAATTGTATACCAGCAATCGTTTGCTCACAACACATACGGCTTGTTAGCAGTAATCGCCTGTGTTCTTATCGGTCTTCGCACACGTTTCTGATTACAGACCTGTTTGCCTCGTATCACACACATCTTGTTCATTTGAACCGTTTCTGTTCTCATGTCTCAACGCAAACAATTCATCCGAGTGGACCGCATGCCGCATATCGCACACACCTTTGATCTTGCTGACCGTTTCTTTTGTGTTACCTAATCACAAATAGTTCAACCGAGTGAACTGTATGCTGTACATCGCACACACCTTCATCTGTCTGCCCATTTCTTTTGTTCCTCCTCATCGCAAATGGTTGCTTGAATTGAACCATATGCCCTGCATCGCACACGCAACTAAAATCTGAACCGTGTTTGATGCATCCTCCATCGCAAATGTTTTGCAACTTTTTTTACGGTTATTTTACACCACTGTTTGCAATTATGGCATCGCACACAGTTTCGTCAATGGGTCTCTGATCGTAGTGTCGCGTTAGCAGCATCCTGCAGCAGTGTTGGTTTGATTCGTGTTCGCTACTTTGATAATTTGATATGTGGCTGGACCGGTGCTTAGTTGCTGTTCTTACTTGAACAAACCTCCTACTTATGATTAACCCTCCCGCAAGCATCCGCAACTACGAGAAAAGTATTAAGAACAAATTCTAACCATAGCATTAAACTTTTGGGTCCAATTGGTCCCTTACGGAATAGTGCATAAACTCTTCTGTCACTCTCGCAACCCACCATCTATTTACTACTCCACAATGCATTCCCTTAGGCCCAAATATGGTGAAGTGTCATGTAGTCGACGTTCACATGACACCACTAAGGGAATCACAACATACATACCATCAAAATATCGAACACATATCAAATTCACATGATTACTTGCAACATGATTTATCCCGTGACCAAGAACAAAAGTAACTACTCACAAATAATAAACATGTTCATGATCATAGGAGTATTAAATAGCATCATGGATCTGAACATATAATCTTCCACCAAATAAACCATATAGTAATCAACTACAAGATGTAATCAACACTACTAGTCACCCCCTAGCACCAACCTATAGTTCCGGTAACAAGATTGAATACAAGAGATGAACTAGGGTTTGAGATGAGATGGTGCTGGTGAAGATGTTGATGGAGATTGCCCTCCCCAAGATGGGATAGTTGTTGGTGATTATGATGACGATGATTTCCCCTCCGGGAGGGAAGTTCCCCCAGTAGAATCGCTCCGCCGGAGGGCAAAAGTGCTCCTGCCCAGGTTCCGCCTCGAGACGGCGGCGCTCCACACCGAAAGTATTCTCCTCATTTTTTTCTAGGTAAAAATGACTTATATACCAGAAGATGGGCACCGGAGGTGGGCGGAGGGGGCTACAACCCACCAGGGCGTGCCTGGGCTGCCTGGCGCACCCAGGTGGGTTGTGCCCACCTGGTGGCCCCCCTCTGGTAGTTATTGGCTCCAATATTTCTTAAATATTCCATAAAAAATCTCTATGCAGTTTCAGCTTGTTTGGAGTTGTGCAGAATAGGTGGCCTGGCGTAGCTTTTTCAGGTCCAGATTTCCAGCTACCGGAATTCTCCCTCTTGGTGTGTACCTTGCAAATTTTGAGAGAAAAGGCATTAGAATTACTCCAAAAAGCATTCTTATGGATAAAAACGTTATACATAACAGTAAGAAAACATGATGCAAAATGGACGTATCAACTCCCCCAAGCTTAGACCTCGCTTGTCCTCAAGCGAAAACCGAAATCGAAAAACATGTCCACATGCTTTGAGAGAGAGGTGTCGATAAAAACAAAATACGGACATAGAAGCATCATGTTGATTATTATAACAGCAAAAAATTTAAACATAAGACTTTTATCATACACTTCCCATGAATAAGTAATGGTTCATCGCACAATCGAAGTATAAAGCAAAAACTCTACTAGAAACCAACAAACTATGTTCTCAGTCAACTTTGCAACTACAATTCATCATCTTTTCAGGAAGGGTCACGTGTCGGAGCCTTTAGGCAAGTCCACATACTCAACCATCATATAGTCTTCTATGATTGCTAACACTCACCACGTACACATGAGCAAAACGTTTCAATCAGACACATAGAAAGATAGGGGCTTATAGTTTCGCCTCCCAACATACCCACCTCAAGGATGGTGTCAACAATAATAACTCATGCTATCTATATTCAACTGGACATATGTGCCTAGATCTTTCCTCACCACATGATGCTTGCCAAAAGATAAAAATAAAAGGAATAGAAGGAAAATTTTGAATCTTTGCATAAAAGTAAATACATAAAAGTAAAAGATAGGCCCTTCATAGAGGGAAGCAGAGGTTGCCATGCGCTTATTTGTTTGTATGCTCAATCCCTTAATGCAAAAGAACGTCACGTTACATTGCCCCTTAAGATGACAATCTTTATTATGCAGTATGTTGCTTTTATTCTTTTTCATCCAAGTTCGTGCAACACTCAATTTTCTCTTACACTAAATGATCCCACACTTTTAGAAGCAATTTTTATCGCCTTTTTGCACCGATGACAACTTACTTGAGGGATCTTGCTCAATCCCTAGGTAGGTACGGTGGACACTTGAAAAAGATTTGGGTTTAAGGGTTTTTGGATGCACAAGTAGTATCTCTACTTAGTGCGGAATTTTTGGCTAGCAAAGATAGGGGACAAGCACCACACGTTAAAGGATCTATGACAATATGACTTCTATGTGAATATAAACAAACATAAACCATTACGTTGTCTTCCTTGTCCAATGTCAACAATTTTGGCATATAATATTTTGATGAGGGCTCACAATCACATAAGATTTCTAGGATAGTATATTTATATGTGAATCTTCCCTTCCCTTATTAATTCTTGAATGAGTTGCATCATTGACTAATGCTATGTTTGTTAATCTCTAATAAAATTTCCTACATATACTTTTCCTTATGTGGCGCTATCGCCTACCATAGGATTAGTATATGATCTTTTGATTTATTTCCTTTCTTTTATTTGCTTTCTTTCTCCTTTTCTTTTCTTTATTTGCAACATGAAAGTAAAGAAAGCAAAAACTCAAACTAAACTTTATTATATAACTTGCACACGATTACAATGATAGATCACTAAGCAAACTCTAAAAGAAGAAAGGATCGAACTAAATTTTATTTCATCTAAGCAAAAAGATCGAACTAAGATGAGTAAAAGCAAAAAGATAGTGGGATGATACGATACCGGGGCACCTCCCCCAAGCTTGGCGGAAGCCAAGGGGAGTGCCCATACTCGATACTTAATTCTCTTTTGGTGGTGAAGAAGGCGATGTTGGTGATGAAGCGATCCTATCCTTAAGGATCAAGAGGTTCTCCAACCGACGGATGACGCTCTGGAGATAGGTGATATGCTCTTGATGTAGAATATTTTCGCGAGTGAGATACTTATTTTGTATATGAACTATTTCAATGACGCGAAAAGCTTCAATATCAGCAGGAGTAAGATGAGTAAGGTGGGGCTTAAGGATATCTTCTTCTTCCTCCTCGGCCAGCAGTGCTTGTGCTGCCACCGGGGATGGATCTACAGTAGCTCCCTTGCCTTTGTCTCCCTTGACGACGCCCATAGGCTCCTCCCTCTTCGTCTTGATCTTCATCAGCCAAGCATCTTCTTCCATGTTGTTGGAGGAGCAAGAAGACATGATGCTTGGCCTGATAAATCTGACCGGAAACAGCAAGAAAGGAGAACGGAGGATTTCTTCGTGATACGGTGGTTAATAGGTTTAGGAAGTATTTATAGATTTTTTTATCTTGGGGGACAAGTATACGAAATAAAATTGAGTACGGAAGGTGTCCCAAGTGGGCACAACCCACCTGGGCACGCCAGGCATGCCTGGCGCGCCCTGCTGTCTTGTGCCCACCAGGGGACGCTTCCTAGAAGATTCTTTATTTCCAAAATTTTAAAATATTCCAAAACTGACAAAAAATATTTTTGCGGATTTTTCGAAGTCTGTTTACTTACCATATCACGTACCTCCTTATTTTGACGATTCTGGAGTGTTCTAGAAGGACTCTTTTATGTGTTCTTCCGGTGTCAAAGTTTGGATAATATTGCTTTCAACATTAATAGGCGTACCTGAGATATAATGCTTTATTCGTTGCCCATTGACAACCTTCGGGTTAGTACCTTCGGAGTTATTTATTTTGATGGCTCCAGACCGGTAAACCTCCTCGATGACATATGGGCCTTCCCATTTCGAGAGGAGCTTTCCTGCAAAGAATCTAAAACAAGAGTTTGTACAAAAGAACATATTCTCCGACTTTAAACTCACACTTTTGGATTCTTTTGTCATGCCATCTTTTAACTTTCTCTTTGAATAATTTTGCATTTTCATAAGCTTGGGTTCTCCATTCATCTAGTGAGCTTATATCAAATAACCTCTTTTCACCAGCAAGTTTGAAATCATAGTTGAGTTCTTTAACTGCCCAGTATGCTTTATGTTCTAACTCAAGAGGCAAATGACAAGCTTTTCCATAAACCATTTTATAAGGAGACATACCCATAGGATTTTTATATGCTGTTCTATAAGCCCAAAGTGCATCATCTAATTTCTTAGACCAATTCTTCCTGGACCTATTGACAGTCTTTTGCAAAATTAATTTTATTTCTCTATTGCTAAGCTCAACTTGACCACTAGACTGAGGATGATAAGGTGATGCAATTTTATGGTTAACATCATACTTGGCAAGCATTTTACGAAAAGCACCATGAATAAAGTGTGAACCACCATCAGTCAATAAATATCTAGGGACTCCAAACCTTGGGAAAATAACTTCCTTAAGCATTTTAATAGAGGTGTTGTGATCAGCACTACTGGTTGGAATAGCTACTACCCATTTAGTAACATAATCAACAACAACCAAAATATGTGTATACCCATTAGAGGAACGAAAAGGTCCCATGTAATCAAATCCCCAAACATCAAATGGTTCAACAGCAAGTGAATAATTCATAGGCATTTCTTGACGCTTACCAATATTACCTATTCTTTGGCATTCATCACAAGATGAGACATACTTACGAGCATCCTTGAAGAGAGTAGGCCAATAAAATCCAGATTGCAATACCTTATGAGCAGTTCTATCTCCAGCATGATGCCCTCCATACGGTTCGGAGTGACATTTCTGTAGGATTTGTCCCTGTTCAGGCTCAGGTACACAACGTCTAATAATACCATCTATTCCTTCTTTATAAAGATGTGGGTCATCCCAAAAGTAATGTCTTAAATCATAGAAGATTTTTTTCTTTTGTTGGTAAGTAAAGCTAGGTGGCAAATATTTAGCAACAATGTAGTTAGCATAGTCAGCATACCAAGGAGTACTATTAGCAACATTTATTGCAGCTAACTACTCATCAGGGAAACTATCATCAATAGGTAGTGGGTCATCAAGCACATTTTCAAGCCTAGACAAATTATCAGCTACGCGGTTCTCAACTCCTTTTCTATCAATAATATGTAAATCAAATTCTTGTAACAAGAGAACCCAACGAATAAGTCTAGGTTTAGCATCTTTCTTTTCAATAAGATATTTAATGGCAGCATGGTCTGTGTGAATAGTTACTTTGGAATCAACAATATAAGGTCTAAATTTATCACAAGCAAACACAACTGTTAAGAATACTTTTTCAGTAGTAGCATAATTTCTTTGAGCACTGTCTAGAGTTTTAATAGCATAGTGAATAACATTCAACTTCTTATCAACTCTTTGTCCTAGAACAGCACCAACAGCATAATCACTAGCATCGCACATAATTTCAGAAGGCAAGTTCCAATTAGGTGGTTGAACAATAGGTGCAGAAATTAAGGCTTTCTTGAGTGTTTCACAGGCTTCTAAACACTCATCATCAAAAACAAAAGGAATATCCTTTTGCAAAAGAGTAGTAAGAGGCCTAGAAATTTTAGAAAAGTCTTTGATAAATCTCCTATAGAAACCAGCATGACCTAGGAAACAACGAATACCTTTTATAACTTTAGGACATGGCATTTTCTCAATTGCATCAACCTTAGCTTGGTCCACTTCAATACCTCTTTCAGAAATTTTATGACCCAAGACAATGCCTTCATTAACCATAAAGTGGCACTTCTCCCAATTCAAGACAAGATTAGTTTCTTCACATCTCTGCAAAACTCAATCGAGGTTTGCATAAGCAATCATCAGAATAAGTTCCGTAAACAGAGAAATCATCCATGAAAAGCTCAACAATCTTTTCACAAAAATCAGAGAATATAGTAGTCATAGATCTTTGAAAGGTAGCAGGTGCATTACATAAACCAAAAGGCATACGTCTATAAGCATATGTTCCAAAAGGACAAGTAAAAGTGGTCTTTTCTTGATCAGGTTGAGAAACAGGTATTTGTGAAAAGCCAGAATATCCATCAAGGAAGCAAAAGTGTGTGTGCTTAGATAATCTTTCAAGCATTTGATCAATAAAAGGCAAAGGGTAATGATCTTTTCTAGTAGCTTTGTTTAATTTTCTAAAATCAATTACCATTCTATAGCATGTAACAATTCTTTGTGGAATAAGTTCATTCTTATCATTAGGAACAACAGTTATACCTCCTTTCTTAGGGACACAATGAATAGGACTTACCCATCTACTATCAGCTATAGGATAGATTATGCCTTCTTCCAGAAGTTTTAATATTTCCGTTCTAACAACTTCTTTCATCTTCGGATTTAACTGATGTTGGTGATCAACAACTGGTTTAGCATCAGGTTCCATATTAATTTTATGCTGACATAGAGTGGGACTAATGCCCTTTAAATCATCAAGAGTATATCCAATAGCAGCTCGGTGCTTCCTTAGAACTTTCAATAAGCTTTCTTATTCATGTTCTGAAAGGTTACCACTGATAATAATAGGATATATTTTCTTTTCATCAAGATAAGCATATTTCAAAGTGTCTGGCAATTGTTTTAATTCAAACACAGGATCAACTTTAGGTGGAGGAGGACCTCCTAGAGTTTCAATAGGCAAATTGTGTTTAAGTAGAGGACGTTGTTCAAAGAAAATCTTATCTATTTCATTTCTTTCATGCATATGAAAATCATTCTCATGGTCTATCAAGTATTGTTCTAAAGGATCAGTAGGTGGCACAACAATAGAAGCAAGACCAATTAATTCATCCTTACTAGGCAATTCTTTTTCATGATGATTTCTACTAAACTTGGAAAAATTAAAGTCATGAGACTCATCACCAAAACTAACACCGACAGTTTGTTTCTTGCAATCTATCTTAGCATTAACTGTGTTCAAGAAAGGTCTACCAAAAATAATGGGACAAAAGTCATCTTGTGGGGAACCAAGAACAAGAAAATCAATAGGGTATTTTATTTTCCCACACAAGACTTCGACATCTCTAATAATCCCACAAGGTGATATGGTGTCTCTATTAGCAAGTTTAATAGTAACATCTATGTCTTCTATCTCTGCAGGTGCTATGTCTTTCTTAATTTCTTGATATAAAGTGTAAGGAATAGCACTCAGACTAGCACCCATGTCACATAAACCATGATAACAGTGATCTCCTATTTTAACTGAAATGACAGGCATGCCAACAACTGGTCTATGTTTATTGCTTTTATCAGGTTTAGCAATTCTAGCAGCTTCCGCACAGAAGTAAATAACATGCCCATCTATATCTTCTTCTAAGAGATGTTTAACCATAGCAACATTAGGTTCTACTCTAATTTGCTCATCTGGTTTAGGTGTTCTAACATAGCTTTTGTTAACCACAGTTGAAACTTTAGCATGTTCCTTTATCCTTATAGGAAAAGGGGGTTTCTCAATATAAGCAGTAGGAACAACTGGATCAACATTATAGAGTATAGTTTCTTCTTTAACAGGTACCGATTCTTTAATTTCATCTGTAATAGGTGGGTGATATTTAAACCACTTCTCTTTAGGGAGTTCAACATGAGTAGCAAATGATTCACAAAAGGAGGCTACTATCTCAGAGTCAAGTCCATATTTAGTGCTAAAATTTTGAAAAGCATCGGTATCCATAAAAGATTTAACACAATCATACTTAAGCTTTATACCTGACTCTTTACCTTCGTCGAGTTCCCAATCATCAGAGTTGCGTTTAATTCTTTCCAAAAAAATCCCACCGGAATTCAGTAGTCTTCTTCATAAAAGAACCAACACAAGAAGTATCAAGCATGGTTTGATCATTACGAGAAAGCCGAGCATAAAAGTTCTAAATAATAATTTCTCTTGAGAGCTCATGATTGGGGCATGAATATAACATTGACTTAAGCCTCCCCCAAGCTAGAGCGATACTTTCTCCTTCACGAGGCCAAAAATTATATATATAATTCTGATCACGATGAACTAGATGCATAGGATAAATTTTTTGGTGGAACTTCAATTTTAAACGATTCCAATTCCATGATCCAATATCATCGCATAGCCTATACCATGCCAATGCTTTACCCTTCAAAGATAAAAGGAAACCTTTTTCATCACCTCATCTCCGGGTAAACCTGCAAGCTTGAACAATCCACAAATTTGTTCTACATATATCAAGTGCATATCAGGATGTTCGGTTCCATCTCCTGCATAAGGATTAGCTAGCAGTTGTTCTATCATACCCGAAGGAATTTCATATTCACTATTTTCAGTAGGTGCAGTAGGTTGAGGGGCAATTAAGTGTGGTTCCGGACGAGGTGAAGATACCCCGAACAAACCCCTCAAAAGATTGTTTTCCATAGTAGCAAGTGACAATATATTTCAGCACACTATATAAATGTTTCCTTACCAAATTCCACTTACCAAAGGCGCTTCACTCCCCGGCAACGGCGCCAGAAAATAGCCTTGATGACCCACAAGTATAGGGGATCAATTGTAGCTCTTTTCGATAAGTAAGAGTGTCGAACCCAACGAGGAGCAGAAGGAAATGACAAGTAGTTTTTAGTAAGGTAATGTCTGCAAGTGCTGAAATGGTAAGTAGCGAGTAGTTTGATAGCTAGATAATTTGTAACGAGAAAGTAACGATAATAGTAACAAGTATGCAGCAAGGTAGCCCAATCCTTTTGAGGCAAAGGACAGGCCAAAACAGTCTCTTATGATAAGCAAAGTGTTCTTGAGGGTACAATTCCATCTAGTCACTTTCATCATGTTGGTTTGATTCGTGTTCGCTACTTTGATAATTTGATATGTGGGTGGACCGTTGCTTAGGTGATGTTCTTACTTGAACAAAGATCCTACTTATGATTAACCCTCCCGCAAGCATCCGCAACTATGAGAAAAGTATTAAGAATAAATTCTAACCATAGCATTAAACTTTTGGGTCCAATCGGTCCCTTACGGAATAGTGCATAAACTGGGGATTAAGCTTCTGTCACTCTCGCAACCCACCATCTATTTACTACTCCACAATGTATTCCCTTAGGCCCAAATATGGTAAAGTGTCATGTAGTCAACGTTCACATGACATCACTAAGGGAATCACAACATACATACCATCAAAATATCGAACACATATCAAATTCACATGATTACTTGCAACATGATTTATCCCATGACCTCAAGAACAAAAGTAACTACTCACAAATAATAAACATGCTCATGATCATAGGAGTATTAAATAGCATCATGGATCTGAACATATAATCTTCCACCAAATAAACCATATAGTAATCAACTACAAGATGTAATCAACACTACTAGTCACCCCCTAGCACCAATCTATAGTTCCGATAACTAGATTGAATACAAGAGATGAACTAGGGTTTGAGATGAGATGGTGCTGGTGAAGATGTTGATGGAGATTGCCCTCCCAAAGATGGGAGAGTTGTTGGTGATGATGATGACGATCATTTCCCCCTCCGGGAGGGAAGTTCCCCTGGCAGAATCGCTCCGCCGGAGGGCAAAAGTGCTCCTGCCCAGGTTCCTCCTCGAGACGGCGGCACTCCGCACCGTAAGTCTTCTCCTCATTTTTTCTAGGTAAAAATGACTTATATACCAGAAGATGGGCACCGGAGGTGGGCCGAGGGGGCTACAACCCACCAGGGCGTGCCTGGGCTGCCTGGCGCACCCAGGTGGGTTGTGCCCACCTGGTGGCCCCCCTCTGGTAGTTATTGGCTCCAATATTTCTTAAATATTCCATAAAAAATCTCTATGCAGTTTCAGCTTGTTTGGAGTTGTGCAGAATAGGTGGCCTGGCGTAGCTTTTTCAGGTCCAGATTTCCAGCTGCCGGAATTCTCCCTCTTGGTGTGTACCTTGCAAATTATGAGAGAAGGCATTAGAATTACTCCAAAAAGCATTATTATGGATAAAAACATTATACATAACAGTAAGAAAACATGATGCAAAATGGACGTATCAGCGCCGTTCACTGCTGGAGACTGCGGGCGACACAATACGTCGACTGTAACTACGGCTCGGGAGAGAGGAGTTGAATGCACATGATCACGACTGTACGAATAGGCGGTCTGTTGTGCAATGGTTGTTTGCAGGAGCTCGACTGTGTTTCGGGTTTTCACCGCAGCCGGTGACTCATCAATAATAGGAATCTCCGCCAGCCGGGTCGCCACTGCTAGCATATTATCCACCGGGTTAGAGAAGTGCCCCAATGGCGTCAGAAACGCTGTGGCGGTGTCTGATCGTGGGCGGGTTGGGTGCTGGCTCTTCCCTTCGTGTCGGCTCAAGCTGCCGAGGTTGAGCCGCTACCTGATTTCCTGGCAAATCCGGGTTTATCTAGGGGTTCCCCCGGGCATGTGGAGTACTTGGTCCTGCTCCGAGAGTGTCAAAAAAGTGCCTCGGGTCATACATCAACGGTAGATGACTCTTGTGCGTTCTCTAGAACACTGCATTGGATGCGTTCTGGTCCAGATTTAAGTGCCAAGCCTCTGCCTTGACACGCTCTGCCTCAGTGTCAAACTTGAGCCTTCAGCGCAGCTGTCTGGATGTTCTTAGCTACAATATCCTCTTGGGCCTTGGTTATCTCCTCACGAATCTCCGCAATCTCCGTGTTGTGTTCCGCCTGATTCACCGCAGTAACCTCTGTTGCTAACAAAGCTGTCAAGGAGCCCATGAGATCCAACAGTACCTGAGCCAGCGGCCTGGCTGAGCCGGACCCACCAACCCTTGCGGCAGCCGGGCCAGAGGTCGTTGCAGCCGCTGTTGAAGAGTTGAGAGTCGGCCCTGTGCCAGCCATGAAGATAACAGCCCTGCACGGCAGCTCATAGTGGTCCGAAATACTGTGGCCATCGGAATAGCCCCCATGTCGTGGGAACGATTCCGACAATAAGAGAGGGGTAGGATAAAGGAGCATGATCTATCAAGATGCATATGGGTGACACGGTGGTTTTAGCGAGTTCGGGCCTCTCGCGGTGGAGATAACAGCCCTACGTCTCGTGCTCCGGAGAGGCTTTCTTTTAACTGTATATATCCGGAGATTACAATGTGTCTATGAGAGAGAGGAGAACGGATCTCCGTGCCTGAGCTAAGTCCCGAGACTAATGGCGAAAAAGAGAGAGAGGTGGAAGAAAGAGAGTCGAAAAAGAGCCCCCTTAGTCTAGTGGTGGGGGTGGCTTATATAGAGTGCGCCACCCCCTCACCTCCTATGTTAAAAAGTGGGGCATGAATGCCATAATGCCAGCTCACTACCAAGCCTTCACTATGTGAATGATGCTTTGACTGCTTTGCTACCTGCTGGTCTTCGTATGCCCGAGTGTCGTACGGTCGAGTGGATGGTATGTTGCTTGTCCGAGTGGATAGTATGCTGCCTGTCCGAGTGGATGGTATGCTGCTTGTCCGAGTGGATTGTATGTCTGTATGAAATTTATCTGGACCCACATGTTGTGTGGACCCCATGCTTTATGATATTTTGACCCTTCGTGGGCCTACCTGTTATGTGTATCCCCAACATTAGCCCCCGAATCGATTGCGATTTTGCAGAACGGGTATGTGAAAGACACAATTTGTCCCGAGTGATTACGGAAATACTCCGTACCCAGCATCGTGCTTTCAGACAACCAAGGTTTGAACAAAATCTCAATGGATTCCGGCATTGCACTTCCCGACTGATCTAGGGTAAGTGCCTGCAAGGAGCAACTTGGTGACATTCGTTCATCTCTCGGAAGAGGTTAACTCGTGATCAGAGTATGGGTGTCTTATTAGATCAGTGCAACAAGATTGACGCATGGACTGCTGTCTCGGAGAGATGGCATTCTTATCCCAGAGGAACGTCAATACGAGTCGGTTGGAGATCCAAACTTATGAGTTTCACGCTTTGAGTCCTAGAAGAAGGCTCAAAACAGGTCCACGGAGGAGCGTTAAACTAACCTTATAGCAATTTTTTTTGGTAGCCGATGGGAGCCTTAGAACTTGTTTGTTTGTGGTTCGCCACTCGGACCGGTCAGGCTGTACCAAGTGGAGATTACTCCAGTGGGGGCACGCTGAGTGCACCCACTGGGTGTAGTCCCCGAGACCACTGTCGACTGCGGGCAGTCGGCGGGGGTCTGAGAGAACTAAAAATCTTCTTAGCTGGTACCGATAGAACTTGTTCCTCTCCGACTCGGAGGTCGAGCATTACTTGAGGATCTGGTACTGGTCTAGCTTGCCTTTCTTCGGCTCGGAAGTCGAGTAGCACTTGAGTGATCTGGAGATGGTCTTGCATCGAGCAAAATGTTTCTTTCTGAGTTCTCTTCCAGTGGGGGCACGCTGAGTGCACCCAATGGGTGTAGTCCCCGAGCCTCTGTCGGACAAGATGAGTCGGGCAGAGGGTTTAAGTCTCCTGGTAAACCTCCACGTAGCCGACGCGGTAAATATATTTTAGTCTGAAATTGAGTCAATCGGATGCATCTTTAGGCGCTTGGCATGGTAAATAAGCTCAGCCTGGAGCTGAGTCAGCCGGACTGATCTTTGTGCACTCGGCACGATGAATGAATTCGGCCTTGAAACTGCCGACTGTAGAAAAAAGCTGGACACTCCAGGGAGTAATCGTTCCAGTAGTACTTCTTACATTGACCGTTAGATTTTGCGTGAAAGGGGTATTTGTAAGAGTACATTGTATCCATAGAGGAGATTCGTTTTCACCCTTTTGCATGAAAGGGGTATTCCCGACTGATCAGGGTATGTTGACTGCAACGAAAAACTTGGTGGCACTCGTATGTCTCCCGGAGGAGATAGACTAGTGGTCTGACATGGACGTGCCATGAAACCCGAGTGGCGAGGCTAGTGTGTGGGCTGACTCTCCGGAGAGAGGCCACTCATTATCCCAGGGGAACACCAGCACATGCCATCTCTGAGTCCAAGTTTGTGAAACTGACACCTTAGAACCTAGGATAGGGCCAAGTGTATCCGTAGAGGAGCGTTGTTTTCACCCTTTTGCAGTCCTGAAGATGACTTCAGGTAATGATTTGGGCGATCGTCCGAGTGGACAGTACTACCCTTATAGCTTTTCGGCGGACCGAGCATGTATGGTCAGAAAGATATTCCTGATGTGATCATGGGTTGATTGAATGGGCGTAACCCCTGAGGGCGACATGGCCAACGGCTGTGCGTAGCCCCCGAGTGATGCTCGAAAGAGGCAAGCTTGCTACAGAGTGTGATATGAGGTTTGATCATATGAGTAACTTAGTTGTCCCCATGTTGGGGGTGTAGAGGTAAAGACCTGTCCAACTAATGGTGACGCGCGAGGCGGCCGAGGAGCGATGATGTGTTTAGCCGGACGCGCGGGGCGGCCGAGTGGTGAAGACGTGCACAACCGAGTGGAGACGCGTGGAGCGGCCGAGTGGTGAAGACGTGCCCAACCGAGTGACGATGCACGGGGCGGCCGAGTCATGATGTGTGAGGTGGTCGAATGTAGGACTACATATCGAGCCAAGTGGCGATGCGCGGGGCAGCCGAGGGGCACGGCTGTGTACAACCGAAAAGCAATGCACGGAGCGGCCGAGTGGTGAAGCGTGCACAACCGAGTGGCGCGGTACGGGACGGCCAAGTGAGGATGCGTGAGGTGGCCGAATGATGAAGACGTGCACAACTGAGTGGCAACACGCGGGGGGGCTGAGTGGTGAAGACGTGCACAACCGAGAGGCGGCGCACGGAGCGGCCGAGTGGTGAAGACGTGCACAACCGAGAGGTGACGCACGGAGCTGCCGAGTGGTGAAGACATGCACAACCGAGTGGCGCGATGCGGGACGGCCGAGTGAGGATGCGGGAGGTGGCCGAGTGAAGGACTACGTGTCCAGCCAAGTGGTGATGCGCGGGGTGGTCGAGTGACAGATTGCATGTCCAGCCAAGTGGCTGAAATGGTCTTCAAAGGAGTTAGCCAGATACTTTCGAGGCTAATGTAGCGACGAGGTCGGTGTAGTGTGGTTGCGACACAACAAGACTGGCGTGACAACTGAGTCTGAGTAGGAATGAAGATGGCGTACAGAGCGTCTGGGTGATTATAAAACTTGTCAAAGTGGCGGATCGAATGCACTTGTTGAAGTGAAGGATCTGACTGGTGATGAAGTACTCGACCACTCAGGAGAGTGTCATTCCCAATGAGATGCAGCCCCGAGTGCGGCATAGCCCCCGAGCGTACTACAGGCTTCGACAACGGACATGTCGGAATACGAGAAATATAGTTTTGAATGGATGATTTTCAATTCATCGAGTCAGACTCGGGTAAAGAAGAGGAGAAGCTTCCGAGTGATGCTCGAAAGAGGCAAACTCGCAAAAGAGTGAAGTGTGAGGTTTAATTATAAAAGGGACTTATCTGTCTCATGCCTGACGAGGTCTATATCATTGATACGATGAAGAGGCTTCCACAGAGGTGTTGGCCGGATGTGTTTGAAGTCAACAGAGCGACAAGGTCGGTGTTGTGGTGCGCTAGGACCGGTATGGTGACCGAGTTCGAGCAGCGATGAAGTTGGCGCATAGGGCCGTCGAGTGATCGCGTAACTTGTGTAAAAAATGGCACAAGCCAACGAAATAATTTCTCGAGGAAATTTGATGTGTGCTGAAATGATTTGTGTGAATAACACCCATAGACACCCGCTGGGAGTGCAAGGGGCTTGCTGACCAGCAAGAGTCTGAAAGAGCGAAGGATCCGTTCGAACTTGTCGAAGCGACGGATCCGACTGAACTCATTGGAATATTGGCTCAAATAAAACGAAAGTGTAGTGTTTCGACTGAGTTGCAGCCCCGAAGGACCGATGCAAACTCGAAATGAAGAACGACACATGGTGTTCGTGAATGATGTATGAGAAAAAATGGTAGTTGGACTCGGGAGTCACATACCCAGTACTAAGCAAGTATGTGAAAATAAGCAGCCGAGCGTAGAGGTACACTCGGTGGCGTGGCCTCCGAGTGAACGTGATGTGTGAATTACGGGATACTCGGGAAGACGGAAATAACAAAATGTCAAATGACTTAGCTATCTGAAGGCGCGCGGGCGGCCGAGTGGTGATGAGGCGACCAACTGAGTGGCGACGCGCGGGGCGGCTGGGTGGTGATGAGGGGACCAACCGAGTGGCGACGCGTGGGGCGGCCGAGTGGTGATGAGGCGACCAACGGATGGCGACGCGCGGGGCGGCCGAGTGGTGATGAGGTGACCAACCGATGGCGACGCGCGGGGCAGCCGAGTGGTGATGAGGTGACCAACCGATGTCGACGCGCGGGGCGGCCGAGTGTTGATGAGGTGACCAACCGATGGCAACGCGCGGGGCGGCCGAGTGGTGATGAGGTGACTGCCCGATGGCGACGCGCGGGGCGGCCGAGTGGTGATGAGGTGACCAAGCGATGGCGACGCGCGGGGCGGACGAGTGGTGATGAGGTGACCAACCGATGGCGACGCGCAGGGCGACCGAGTGGTGATGAGGTGACCAGCCGATGGCGACGCGCGGGGCGGCCGAGTGATGATGTGGTGACCAACCGATGGCGACGCGCGAGGCGGCCGAGTGGTGATGAGGCGACCAACCGAGTGGCGACGCGCGGGGCGGCCGAGTGGTGATGAGGTGACCAACCGAGTGGCGACGCGCGGGGCGGCCGAGTGGTGATGAGGTGACCAACCGATGGCGACGCGCGGGGCGGCCGAGTGGTGATGAGGTGACCAACCGAGTGGCGACGCACGAAGCGGCTGAGTGGTTATGATGTGACCAACCGAGTGGCAACGCGCGGGGCGGCCGAGTGGTTATGAGGTGACCAACCGAGTGGCGACGCGCGGGGCGGCCGAGTGGTTATGATATGACCTACCGAGTGGCGACGTGCGGGGCGGCCGAGTGGTGATGAGGTGACCAACCGATGGCGACGCGCGGGGCGGCCGAGTAGTTATGAGGTGACCAACTGAGTGGCAACGCGCTGGGTGGCCGAGTGGTTATGATGTGACCAACCGAATGGCGACGCGCGGGGCGGTCGAGTGGTTATGAGGTGACCAACCGAGTGGCGACGCGCTGGGCGACCGAGTGGTTATGAGGTGACCAACCGAGTGGCGACGCGCGGGGCGGCCGAGTGAAGTAGACGTGTCCGTGGAGTGACGATGCACGGGGCATGCGAGTGAAGTAGACACGTCCCGCGGAGTCGGGCTAGTTGATGATGATGCGAGTAGCTTCATGACCGCGTGCAGGGCGGCAAGTGATGAGGAGATGTCCAGCCGAGCGCCAGTGATCCGGTTTTGTGCGAGTGAGGTAGTCCCATCCGAGTGACCATGCCGACTGGAGGGAGTTGTTGCCGAGTGGATGATGCCAGAGGGAGTGTGCGCCCACACCCTGTCGGGCAAACGGTACATGAGGGATGACCCGCCGAGCGCCCGCAGAGGCTGCCGCTGAACCATCTACGTCGGAGGGAGAAGCTGTTGAGCAAGGCAGCATGGCCAAATCCTATCCCCCACGCCGCGTTGGGTTTGTGCCTCCAGCGCGCGCGACGCTGTCATGTGCGCGGGCGGAGCCAGCTTCCAATTGCGGCGGTGTGCTGCTGCCGTCATCGGATGCTGCAGTGTGCTGTTGATTCCATTGTACAGGTTATTGGCGAGCGGTTGACGTCGGACGGAACTGTCGGGGCATCGTGCCGGAGGCCATCAGTCCACAGGGATTCACCAACGCCTGCCGTTACGATGCATTGATGGGGTTGCCCACGTCCAAAACCTGTATGTGCATGCATGAGGCGTTAATTAGCGATAGTTAGGCAGGAGTTAAGGCCGTTCATGCATGCAAGGGAAGTTTCCCTTTTCCACGGCCATTTATCCCCTACATGCAGGAAATAAATGGGAAGGAATTAAGGGAATAAACGGGCAGGAATTAAGGTTTGAAGGACAGTCGTAGAGGCAGCCCGGAGGAGAGTTCCGCCCCAACGGAAACTGCCGGTCAGGCCGGAATCTGACGGCAGCCGAGAGGTGGCGATGAGGAGGATAAGCAGCTGGCTGCAGTCCAGGCGCGAGAGTCGCGGGCCGGCACAGCCAAGGGCAAAGCCGGTGCGAGCGCTGTGGTCGCGTTTCACTGCTCGGGGGGTCGGAGCCGTGCGTCGGTCGGAGTAGCACTTCGACGCCCGCGGAGCTGGGCCGAGCGCCGGCAGCCGGGCCTCGTCGCCCGAGGAGCCGGGCCGACCGCCGGTCGTCGTCCTCCGCCGTCCAAGGAGCCAGGCCAAGCGTTAGCGGCTGTGCTTGTGTGGACGCTCAGCGACGGCGTTCGCACATGAGGCCGGAGATGACAACATGCGGATAGCGGCGCTTCATCGTCGGGAGCCGAGCCACCAATCGGTACAAAGGAAGGCATCCTTTTGTACGAGCTCGTGTGCATACAGAAGAAAAACAAACAATCGTTAGATCAATGCGATGTTTGATTGTAAAGAGGACCAGTTGAGATGAGCAACTCCGTGATCGTTTTGTATGATGAGGAGCATTTTGTCCTCCCGTAGATGGCGTGATGGCCAGGAAGAAATCAGTCGGTTGCCGACGATTGAAGAAAAAACCATTTGTATCATGGCTCGACAGACGCCATGCCCCACGGTGGGTGTCAACTGTCGTGGGAACGATTCCGACAATAAGAGAGGGGTAGGATAAAGGAGCATGATCTATCGAGATGCATATGGGTGACACGGTGGTTTTAGCGAGTTCGGACCTCTCGTGGTGGAGATAACAGCCCTATGTCTCGTGCTCCGGAGAGGCTTTCTTTTATCTGTATATATCCGGAGATTACAATGTGTGTATGAGAGAGAGGAGAACGGATCTCCATGCCTGAGCTAAGTCCTGAGACTAATAGCGAAAAGGAGAGAGAGGTGGAAGAAAGAGAGTCGAAAAAGAGCCCCCTTAGTCTAGTGGTGGGGGTGGCTTATATAGAGTGCGCCACCCCCTCACCTCCTATGTTACAAAGTGGGACATGAATGCCATAATGCCAGCTCGCTACCAAGCCTTCACTATGTGAATGATGCTTTGACTGCTTTGCTGCCTGCTGGTCTTCGTATACCCGAGTGAGTCGTACGGTCGAGTGGATGGTATGTTGCTTGTCCGAGTGGATAGTATGTTGCCTGTCCGAGTGGATGGTATGCTGCTTGTCCGAGTGGATGTATGCTGCCTGTCCGAGTGGATGGTATGCTGCTTGTCTGAGTGGATTGTATGTCTGTATGAAATTTATCTGGACCCACATGTTGTGTGGACCCCATGCTTTATGTCATTTCGACCCTTCGTGGGCCTACGTGTTATGTGTATCCCCAACACCCCAAGCCCGCCGTCTTGAAGCTGATAGATTGACTCTGTCTCTCTAGTTGAGGACTCATCACCTGAGTAGATGAGAGTCTCTCCCCCGGATGCAGAATTTCTGCAAGATCCATCCCATGCGTGAAGCCCACGAAAGCATGCTTCCACCCGGCTTGGCCCCTGGCGGGTTGTGTGCGCTGAGCCGGCTCGACGATGTCGGTGCTGAGGCCCAGCTCAGGCTCTGACCCGCCGATGAAAACGTGGATTCCGCAAAAGGGGGTCCGGTACCCATACTCGATTGAGTCGGCCTCGGGGCCCCAGTCGGCGTCATCGATGCAGAGCTTGCCGCGACGACTCTTGGTCGTCCTGCCAACATTGTACCCCTCGATTCCTGGGAAAGAGCCCTTCAAGAACTCAAAACCACCGTGCGCTGGCCCCATGGTGGGCGCCAGTTGTCGTGGTTTTGTCACGACAGATGTCCTAGTGAAAGGACTTAAGCGTGAAGCCATCGCAACGGTGATTTCTTGTCGGGGTTGAGCGGGACGAGAGACACGGGTTTACCCAGGTTCAGCCCCTCACGATGGAGGTAAAAGCCTAGTTCTGCTCTTGTTGCTTATTGCTTGAGTATCGATTACAAAGGAGCAGATTCCCTTGACCTAGCTATCAATTGATTCTAACCTGTCTATTCTATGCCGGGAACTCGCCTTTATATACAGGTCGAGGTCTCCGACTTACAAGAGTCCGAGTCGGGTTATGCTTCATGACCGATCCTGGCTCTAAGTCCCCTTGCCTTCTATGGCAAGTCGCCGAAAGGCGGCTTATACTTCTAGGCCATGCACCGTCTTCTAACCTTGGGCTCAATCCGGCCCATCTTGTAAGTCGCCTCTTTTACCTTGTATCTTGATCACCTGGGCCTGTCTGAAGCCCGTCGTCTTAAGTCGCCAGCGGCCTAACCCGACCCTTTCATGGCGGGTCATATCACGGGGTTATATCCCCAACATCACCTAAAATAAATTTGAGGTAATTGTGCTCCTGGTACAAGAACTTGGCAGGTGGGTTCACTTCCATGCAAAAACTGACAAAACTTACAGCAAAGGTACAATAACTTGGTCTGGACATGCACTTGAGGTACAAATCATTCATGTGCTGACACATGAATGCCAACAGGGTAAAGTGCATGTGCTAGGCTGCTTAGATTATTTGCAAAATGGCCCTCACAATTCTGTGAAATTTTGGCCATGTTCTCCTGGGCACCGATAGTAAAATTGACCTAATCTCGGCCATCTCACGCGCTTAGAGTTTCGGGTTGTCCATTTTCCTGATTTGGGCATTTCCGAGCAATAGATCTTTTGTCCTATGAGGTTGCTGCTCCAGGAAAAAAACAAAGCACTCTGGTTAACTGGACCACTTCTGCTATCTCATTTATCTAACCGAGCATGATCTAGGAGAAAAAACTATTCACTCAATGGATGGGCGGTTGATATAGCCATCAATAAATTACGCATCTCGCGCGGCGCCGACACACATGGCTAATATTGATCTCCTTGAAAGTGCGTTAAGTCGACTAGAGGGGGGTGAATTGGCGATTTTTATGAATTCTTCACTGAGGAATTTCAGGGTGAGGAAATTCCAAAGCGAAGAACTACTTGCAGCGGAATAAGTACTCAGATGCAGTCATAACATAGCATAAGCATAGACATCACAATGAAATGAAAACAAACACAGAGTACAGAAAGCGTAAGCACAGGATAAACGGGATGAAGACAAACAGACTGAAGAAATTGAACTGAGGAAATTGAGAGAGTCTTCAGCCAAAGTCTTCAAACAGATATGAACAAGCACACAACACAGTAATGAGGAAATGGAAGGGTTGAGGAAATAGAACCAGTAGGCCTGGTGAAGACAGTGATTTGGTAGACCAGTTCCAACTGTTGTGACAGTTGTACATCTGGTTAGGGCGGCTAGGTATTCAAACCTAAGGACACCCAGTCCTGAACACACAATCCAGGACACTTAGTCCTCACCGTATTCCCCTTGAGCTAAGGTCACACAGACCTCTCCCAATCTCTCGTGGTAAGTCTTCAGGTGACTTCCAAACCTTCACAAACTAGGTCACTCTGCGGTCCACAATTTCCTCTTGGATGCTCTAGACCATGACGCCTAACCGTCTGGAAGATGCACAGTCTTCAAAGGAAACAAGCGTCGGATCCACACAGGAACAATCTCTTCAGTGATGCTCAATCACTTTGGGTTTGTGGGTGTTTGGGTTTGGGTTTTCCTCACTTGATGATTTTCGCTGAAAGTCCTCGGAGGATGGGATGCTCTCAATGACAAGTGTCAGTTTCTCTCGGAGCAGCCAACCAGCTAGTGGTTGTAGGGGGCGGCTATTTATAGCCTAGGGAGCGGCCCGATATGATAAGACATAAATGCCCTTCAATGATATGACTGTTAGGTGGATAAGATATTTTGGGACAGCTGGCACATAGCACAGCAACGGTCGGAAATTTGAGACTCAAATTCCTCACGGTTATCATGTTCCTCACTTGTAGGCAATCCGCACTGGCGAATTCCTAACTCCTCAGTCAGAACAAATTCCTCAGAGACCAGAAGAACTTCGTCTCTGTCACTGAAGAAATTGACCGAACTGTATGAGATTTCCAATGGCTTCACTCGAAAGGATTGGTAGGTGTAGGATTTTGAGATGAGCATCACTTGGAAACTTTTCCTTAGTTTTTCCTCGGCCCCCTTTAACAGTACGGTGTTTCCTATGACTCAAGAAAGAGAAAAAGAAACTACGAAAACAAAAGTCTTCACGCTTAATGTTCCTCGCATGAATATCAAGTCTTCACGGTCACACCAATTTGTTCACGTTCAAAGTCTTCAGAAATCCAAAGTCTTCAGTTGAAGACATTCATTTTTAGGGGTCGAATTTCTCTGTAAATATCAAACTCCTCATAGACTTATAGACCTGTGTACACTCACAAACACATTAGTGCCTTAACCTATAAGGCTTCAATACACCAAAATCACTAAGGGGCACTAGATGCACTTACAATCTCTCCCTTTTTGGTGATTGATGACAATATAGGTTAAGTTTTCAACGGGGATAAACATATGAAGTGTAAATACTGATATTGAGGAATTTGATTGCAAGATATAGAAGAACTCCCCCTAAAGATGTGCATATTGAGGAATTTGCTTTTGAAGCAATGCACATTTGAAGAGTAAAATCATGGAGATCTCCCCCTATATCTTGTAATTCATACACGCATTTAACATATGATATGAAGAATTTGAAATGCATGATGAAATATGGTGACTATTGTAATTCAGCATGTGTGCATTAACATAAATGAAGAAATAGCATGCAGAAGAACATAGCAAAAGTATCAGACCACCATCGGGTTTAAGTTTACAACTCGATCCAACAAAGTCTTCAAAAGAACGAGAGTTGAAACTTAGCAAAAAAAACGCCCATATATAGACCCGCTTGAAGACTAACTCAAATTTCCCCCCCTTTGTCATCGAAAGACCAAAAGGGACGAAAATTTAGGACTAACGCCCCTGAAGAATATCATGTTGATGGAGGAGCGCCAGCGTTGTTGGGGTCGGTTGTTGTAGTAGGGCTTGCCGTAGTGTCGTCCAAATCTTCATGCTCATCAGTGTCGCGTGATGAAGAATATGAGCTGGCCACCAAGGAAGGAACTTTGACTTTCTTGAATTTCTTCGCCGGTGGATGAGACCAGTCAAAGTCCTGCTTGAAGCCCATCTGCTTGAGATCTTCTTCACCATAAAGATGAGACAGAATAGCCCAGGTGCGACCGAAGACTTCATGGAGATAGTAATGGTTTTTCTTCACTGCATTGTGGGTAGCAGTCATGTTGTGAAGAATAGAACCAAACTGACGCTTGACCCATTTGTGGTTGCGATCGACCTTCTGGTGAAGACTGAGGAGAAGCTCACGATCAGTCATTACCCTTGGAGCTGTGCCTTGAGGATTTTGCTTTGAGGCATTGGCGGTAGAGTCATGAGTGGCAGAGTCATCATTGGTGGAGTAAGATGCAGCTTTGCGGAACCGACCATCCAATGGACGAATGCCTTCATCAATAACAGCAGTGGCCTTGCCCTTTTCATCAGTTGAGGAAAATGTTCGCTTGAGGACTTCAATGGGGGGCAAGTAGCTGAGATGATTTTGAAAATCAGCCTTGTAATTGATTGAAGACCTTGATCTGAGGAATCTCATAATCCAGGGAGCGTAAGGCTTCAATTCAAATGGAGATAATGCAACATTGGCCAGAGTCCTCATGAAGAAATCATGGTAGTTGACAGGAATGCCATGAATGATGTTGAATAGCAGTTTCTTCATGATACCAATGACCTCTTCTTCATTAGAGTCGTGGCCCTTGATTGGACTCAAGGTCTTGGTCAAGATGCGATAGACAGTTCGTGGCACATACAACAATTCCTGCACGAGGAATTTGGTCCTTGGGGTTTGACCTGGCTTTAGCGGCTTCATCAACACTTGCATATAGTGGTCAATAAGTTAAGGTTCATGATATATACAACATGCACCTTCAAGGGGAGGAATGACAGGCAGGGCATGAAGCAATTCAGAGGCCGGTGCTTTGAAGTGAGTATTCTCTGTCATCCAATCCAACACCCAAGAGTTCACATCTTCAGCATTGCCAGTGATGTGCAACGTCGCATAGAACTGAATGATGAGTTCTTCATTCCAATCAACGATATCAGTGCAGAAGTTTAGCAGTCCAGCGTCATGAAGAACACTGAGGACTGGCGTGAAGCAAGGCAGTGATTCCATGTCCACGTGAGGAATATGCTCATGGTCGAAGACTTTGTCCTTATCTAAAAGCAGTGAAGAATAGAAGTTTGCTTGACTGGCAGTCCAGAAACGCTTCCTTCTAAGACGAGCAGAGTCATATGGGTTGTAATCTGTGAAGAACACATGCTCGTGGAAGAAGTCATCAACCTTGAAGGTTTGCTTCTTAGAGAAGGGATTCTTCGGCTTGGGCTGAGGAGTATCAGTCAATAACATCACAGCCTCAGGAATCACATTCTCAGGAACCACAGGCTGAGGAATTTCAGTTTCAGCTTCAGTTGCAGCCTCGGTCTTCATTTCTTCAGCAGCATTTTCATCAGCACTAGTGGCTGGAACTTCTTCATGGATGGAAGGAGTGGTGTGAGGTTCGTCAGAGCCCATTTGAACTTCAGTGTGCACTGGGGACTGAGGAATTTATTGCAGTGGCGTGAACAAAGGAGAGTTGGGGTGCTGACTTTCCCAAAAGTCATCATTCATCATAGGCATGGTGCTCCCAATGTCGACTTCTTCATCTTCTTCATTTAATTCTTCAACGCCTGCCTCTTCAGCTGTGAACTGAGGCATAGGCGATGAGACAACTGGGGTTGAAGGGATATTATCGACTTCAATTTCTTCATCCAACTGCTCTGAAGAAGCAGCAGAAGGAACATCTTCATCAGATCCGCTTGGGATCTCATATTATTTACCAAAAGGTATGATTTCCTTTGATGGCATACTTGAGACAGGAACATCATCAATAGGATTTTCAAAAGAGTTTGATAGTTTCGTCATCTTCTTCGGAGCTGAAGATTCCGATGAAGCAGATGCTTTCCTCTTCTTCATTGCTGCTCGCTCCGCAGCCTTAGTCTTCTTCACATCTAATGCAAAAGGAAGAACTGGACTTGGTATGGGTGCAGGAGGAGTAGAGGAAATTGGTGCAGTTACTTTAGGCACAACTGATGTGGTTGCCCTGCCTTGGTCAGTTTCTTCAGGCACAACGGTTGAAGCTTCAGCTAGCCTGGCTTGATCCTCAGGCGCAACACTAGTGGTTGCCCTGGCAATGTCATCAGCGGCCGGAATGCAGTCATCAGCCCTAGCACTTTCTGTTTCATCAGCAGCCTGATTTTCATCAGCGGTGCTGGCATGTTCTTCAGTCGGCTGAGCAGATGCTTCAGCCTGAGGAATCTCAATGTGCGTTGGAGCAGCATTTGAAGACAATCCTTTAGCCAACTTGACAAATCCGACTTTGGCTCCTAGCCAGTCTACACGGTAGGTGTCAAGTTCATCACTGAGGTTTTTGATCTTAGTCTGCGCAGCAATGAGTTCATCAGTGGTCATTCTCACAATGTTCTTTTTCAGAAGTTGCTCCTTCTTGTATTGAGCTTTCTTCAGCTGCATAGCCTTCTCAAACTTCCATTTTACTTCGCTTATGAAGGCGGTCAGCATGTGACTTTGGCCAGGAGTCAGCTTAAAGTCGGGCATAGGAGTGTTGGGGTCCTTGTGCCAGAGATCAATGTACTCAAGGATCAACTTTGGATCTAGTAGGAGAGGAACTTCACTTCCTTTGGCTCTAGCGGCCCTCTGTTGTCTATCTCTGATGATTTCGGCGAGTTCCTCATCATCAGCTTCATCGTCATCGGACGGTACATGAAAGGCAACCTGCTTCTTGTGAAGACTTGGTCTAGAGCCTTGTCCAGCAGTGGCCTTGGTCTTCAGTAGGGTAGGGCCTATTGAGGAATTCAGAGGAGCTGAAGAACTTGCAGAGGCTCCTGAGGCAATTGAGATGCCAGTTTTCCTTCGGCACAAGGTGAGATGCACAGGTGCTGAGGACTTTGGAGGAGGAGCTGAGGACTTTGGAGGAGCAGGAGCAGCTTGAGGAATTGGAACTGCTTGAGGAATTGGCCGTGAGGGCATTGAAGAGCTTGGCCGTAAGGGCATTTGAGAAGAAGCACTGGGCTTGTGAGCGGGCTTCTTGGGCATAGCCTTCTTAGGCTTGCTAGCAGAGGCCTCAGCAGTGGCAGCAGCAGAATCTTCATTGAATTTCTTCACTGCCTCTTTTGCCATTTTGGCCAGCTTAGCTTGACGCTTGGCCCATTCCTTGGGAAATTTCTCACCTCTTCTGATGCTAGAGGGATCAGCTTCTTGGCCTGGTGCCAATGGAGGTCTTGGGCATGGAGGGTGTACAGTGAATTTCTTCATGTACTTGGGAGTGACATAGCAATATTCCCTCCATTCTCTGGCCCATCTCCTCTCTATCCTCTGAATGCGCACTTTGCGCTCATTCTTGGTCTCCTTGCCATGTTTGGCCTCATCAGGAGTGCAATATTCATCATAGATATCCTCAGGGATTTCAAACGCTATGTTGACTTCCAATTTCTTTCCTCCCTTCTGAGGTTTCTTGCCGTCAGCCATTTTCTTTAGCCGAGGAATCTGAACAACAGAATTCTCTGAAGAGGTATGCAACTTTTCTTCGAGGAACGCTGCAAATGAGTTAAGTTGATGAGAACCTAGTGATTCAGCAGCAGACATGTGTACCTGTGAACAGAGTATAGGTGTGAAGAATTTTGGAGAGGTCATATGCGTTCTCAGAAGCTTTTGCAAAAAGAACAAGTTTGAGGAATTTGACCAGATGTGTCTTGAAGAATTTCACTAAGCATTCATTGACTTAGGTTCCAAAGTTGTATAGATTGGAAATCCACACGATTGAGGAATCTTGAAGAAAAATGTTGCTTAGGGAAACAGATCAAGAACAGATGTTTGTGTGAGGTGTTTAGAGTGTGAAGATTGAAGAAAAAACACCTTTTGAAGATTTGTAGAAAACAAAGGAATCAACAAGGGTAGTAAAAATGACTTTTAATTACCCTTGACGAAGAACACGATGAATTGTGAATAGTAGATTTGAAGCTCGTCGGTTCAGATCTTCCACGCCCTAACTTGGCAGAGGAAGACAACTACGGCGGTGGCGGAGTGAAGAAATCCGCGGCCGGCGCGAGTACGACGGCGATGAGGTCGAGGCAGCAAAGCTCTTCCTCACCGGCGATGATAGAAGTAGCGGCGGCGCTAGATTTTGAGAGCTCGAGCTAGGGAGTGAGGTTGAGCGGAGTAAAAATAGTCTGAGGAGGGTGAGGGGTATTTATAGCCGAGGTGAAAAACCGCTCGCCCGAGGAAAATGGACGAACGTGCCCCTGACCCTTCTCATTCGCGCGACATGTGTCACCCACATACAGAGAGGTGGAGATTGTGTGAGATCGTGGGTGAATAGGATAATATTTCGTGGAATGTGGAACGGTTTGAGCGGCAACAGCTGAAAATTCGGATATGAAAATTTTAATGTTTCGTTCGCAATTTCTTCAGCTGACAAGGACACAGTGAAGATTTTGAACAGGTTTCAAATAGAACGCACATGAAGAATTTGTGAACAGACTGGGTTGAGTTTAGCATAGAGGGGGAAGGGTCCGATCACATTCACTTAGCAGAAAAAGCAACTTGAAGAAATAGCAATAAGTGAATGTTGTAGAGGACATAAACTCATATATATATATATATATATATATATCAATAGTGAAGATAATGCAAAGTTGAAGAAATTGAACAACTGAGGAATTTCAAGAAGAAAAACTCAAATTGAAGATTTTCAACTTTTGTTGGTGGCGTGACTCACCGTATAAGAATGATGATTTCAGACGCCGCGTACAATTGTCGTAGGGCTCTGAGAATCAAATTCTTCGTTAATTTCTTCACACTTAGAGTGTTAGTCTTCATTGATTGAAGAAAAACGTTACTTTGTGTGTTGCACATCTAAGTCATCAATTTTGCATAAGTGTTAGGATGTGTGTCATTTTCAAAGGACATTCAAAGATTCTAAGATATTTAGCTCACACCGCAACTTGCTAAATCTCTTCTCATCCAAGGGCTTTGTGAAGATATTGGCTAGCGGTTCTTCAGTCTTCACGTGCTCGATAGAGATGTCGCCCTTCAACACATGATCACAAAGAAAATGATGACGAATCTGGATGTGCTTTGTCTTCGAGTGCTGAACAGGATTATGAGCAATCTTGATGGCACTCTCATTGTCACAATAGAGTGGCACATTCTTCACGTTGACGCCGTGGTCCTTGAGGGTTTGCTTCATCCATAGCAATTGAGCACAGCACGATCTAGCAGCAATGTACTCAGCTTCAGCAGTAGACAGTGATACGCAGTTTTGTTTCCTCGAGGACCAACAGACTAAGGATCGTCCAAGGAAATGGCATGTGCCTGATGTTGACTTGCGGTCCACACGATCACCAGCATAGTCAGAGTCTGAATATCCAATGAGATCAAAAGCCGAGCCCTTGGGATACCATAATCCTAGTGTTGGAGTGTGAGCTAGATATCGAAGAATATGCTTCACAGCCTTATGGTGTGATTCCTTCGGTGTAGCTTGAAATCGGGCACACATGCAAACACTAAGCATAATATCTGGCCTAGATGCACATAGATACAATAAAGAGCCAATCATGGAGCGGTATACCTTTTGATCGAAGTCAATACCATTTTCATCAGTGCATAGATGGCCATTTGTGGGCATAGGGATTTTGACGCCTTTGCAATCTTGCATGCCGAATTTCCTTAGTACATCTTTGAGGTATTTCTCCTGAGATATGAAGATGCCGTTGCGCTGTTGATGAATTTGAAGACCTAAGAAGAATTTCAATTCTCCCATCATAGACATTTCATATTCCTCCCTCATCATATAACCAAATTCGTCAGTGTAACGTTGGTCAGTACAGCCAAAGATGATATCATCAACATATATTTGGCACACAAACAATTCACCATCATAAGATTTAGTGAAAAGGGTTGGGTCAAGTGAACTGGGTTTGAAGCCTTTCTTCATGAGGAATTCCTTCAAAATATCATACCACGCCCGAGGGGCCTGCTTGAGGCCATAGAGGGCCTTATTGAGTCTGAAGACTTTGTCAGGATGCTTTGGATCTTCAA
Organism: Aegilops tauschii subsp. strangulata; assembly: GCF_002575655.3. Taxonomy (NCBI): domain Eukaryota; kingdom Viridiplantae; phylum Streptophyta; class Magnoliopsida; order Poales; family Poaceae; genus Aegilops; species Aegilops tauschii. Next base: position 279,885,333 of record NC_053037.3, read on the forward strand.
AACCTGGGGGTTGATCAACATATACTTCTTCCTCAAGCTTACCATTAAGGAATGCACTTTTCACATCCATTTGATATAAGATGATGTCATGATGGTTAGCATAAGCAAGTAATATGCGAATAGCCTCAAGTCTAGCAACAGGTGCAAAAGTTTCATTGAAATCAATTCCTTCAACCTATGTGTAGCCTTGAGCTACAAGCCATGCCTTATTCCTCACCACAAGGCCATTTTCATCTTGCTTGTTGCGGTAGATCCACTTTGTGCCGATGATATTGTGCTTGCGAGGGTCTGGTCGCTTAACGAGTTCCCAGACGTTGTTGAGCTCAAACTGATGCAATTCCTCTTGCATAGCTTGAATCCACTCAGGCTCCAAAAATGCTTAATCTACCTTAGTGGGCTCTGTGATAGAGATGAAAGCAAAGTGCACACAAAAGTTAGACAAATGTGAAGCTTTTGAGCGTGTGAGAGGACTTGGTGCATTGATGTCGCTGATGATTTTCTCAATCTGCACTTCATTTGCAACGCGAGGATGAGCGGATTGACGACGAGGAATTGGATCAGTATTTTCTTCAGCACCATTTTCTTCAGGTGCACCAGCATGATGTTCTTCACGATCTGGAATGACTTCTTTAGCAGATTCTTCGGTAGGAATGACATCCTCAGTAGCCTTAAACTTGATTGTTTCCTCAGGAGACTGTTCATCTAGCACAGGAGGTAGGTGCTCTCTTTGCGAGCCATTAGTTTCATCGAACCGCACATCTACAGTTTCAACAACCTTGTGGTGAACGGTGTTGAAGACTCTATAGGTGTGCGAGTCCTTTCCGTAACCAAGCATAAAACCTTCATGTGCTTTCGGTGCAAATTTAGAATTGTGATGAGGATCTCTAATCCAACATTTAGCACCGAAGACTTTGAAATAACTCACATTGGGTTTCTTGTTAGTGAGGAGTTCATATGCAGTCTTCTTGAAGAATTTGTGAAGATACACCCTATTGATGATGTGGCACGTAGTATCAATTGCCTCAATCCAGAAATGACGAGGTGTCTTGTATTCATCAAGCATAGTGCGAGCCATCTCAACAAGAGTCCTGTTCTTGCGCTCCACGACGCCATTCTGCTTAGGAGTATAAGGAGCAGATAACTCATGAGTAATACCAAGTTCATCAAGATAGTCATCAAGACCAGTATTCTTTAACTCAGTTCCATTGTCACTTCTGATGTGCTTGATCTTCACACCAAAGTTAGTTGAAGCCCTCGAGGAAAATCGTTTGAAGACTTCCTGCACTTCATGTTTGTAAGTGGCGATATGTACCCATGTGTAACGAGAGTAATCATCAACAATAACAAAGCCATATAGAGATGCTTCATTAGTGAATGCAGAATAATGATTAGGACCAAAGAGATCCATGTGAAGCAACTCAAACGGTTGAGTGGTAGTCATGATAGTCTTCGCTGGATGCTTGGCCTTGGTCATCTTTCCAGCTTCACAGGCCCCGCACAAGTGATCCTTGAGGAATTTGACATTCTCAATGCCAATGACATGCTTCTTCTTCGCGAGCGTGTGCAAGTTCCTCATGCCAGCATGACCAAGTCGTCGATGCCATAGCCAGCCTTCTGAAGCTTTTGCAAGTAGACATACAGCTGGTTGTGGTCCTGTAGAGAAATCAACAATATACAGATCTCCTCTCCTAAAGACTTCGAAGACTTTGGAACGGTCAGCTTCCATGATCACAACACAACGATACTTGCCAAAGATAACGACCATATCAAGATCACAAAGCATTAAGACTGACATGAGGTTGAATCCTAAGGACTCGACAAGCACGACTTTGTCCATGTGTCGATCCTTTGAGATCGCAACCTTACCTAGACCCAATACCTTGCTTTTTCGTTTGTCAGCGTAGGTGATATGCTTCAGATGCGATGGAGATAAGGGAGCATCCATCAATAGATTCTTGTCACCAGTCATGTGATTTGTACATCCACTATCGAGGACCCACTCAGTGGCTTTAGGTTGATCATCCTGCAGATGAATTAGTGCAGCTTACGAACTCATATACTTCATCAGTGAAGAATATGACATCAAATTCATCAGATCAATTTCATCAAGCAATAGATCAGATATAGCAATATGAGGATGTGAGAAATGAAAATTCATTTCTTCATGTTTAGCTTGTGTCCTTTCAAGCAAATTTAGGTCTCCAGTAAATTCTTCAGACGTTTAAGTACGTCTGGAGACCTGACCCTGCATAAGAGATTTGTTCTTCACCACCCACATCTGAAGGGGTGGCAAAGAGTTCATCATTGTGTGAACTCCATAAGAGAAAGGTGGCATAGAAGCCAGTCCACTTCATTTCACATCAGAGGAGTTAGGGTAAGCATATGAATAAGCAAATAAATTCTTTGAGGACTTATGAACATAATGGTTAGAAGAATAATGCTCATATTCATAGCCCTTAGATCTTCCCTGCGAAACAGAAGTGTTAGCACGATGATGTTCATATGAGGACTTTGATCCTTTTGAGGGATTTGATCCATGTGAGGAATTTAGTCCGAATGAGGACTTGGATCCATATGAAGAATTTAGTCCATAAGAAGAATTTGATCTAGGGTTCCTATTCTTCACAGGTGGTGTCATGATGACATTCACCTGAAGACTTTCAAGGCACCTTTTGGGAACCCATATTTTCTTCATAGGGGAACCGTTCCTGCAGTTAGTGCCAACATATCTAGCAAATACTTCACCATTCTGATTTTTGAACAGTTTATAGTTGGAGTCGAATGACTCATCAGAAGAATGAGGAGATTCACATGTAAAGCCAGATAGCGTAGATGGATCTACTGGAGGTCCCTTTGCAGCAACCCATGAGGTTTTGGGGTACTGCTCAGGCTTCCAGTATGTTCCATCAGCATTGAGTTTTCTCTCAAAGGCAATACCCTCTTTCCTAGGGTTCCTGTAGAGGATCTGCTTTTTAAGCACATCACAAAGAGCCTGATGCCCTTTGAGGCTTTTGTACATGCCTGTCATATACAATTCCTTCAGCCCTGCATTGTCAGTGATACTAGCAATATCCTCAGATGAGGAATTAGTGATAGCAGAGACAGGTGAAGAATTTGTAGCAGTAGAAACATTCGAACATTCAGGTGAAGAATTAGCAGATTTACGTTCAATGCACTTCAAACATGGAGGAGTAAATTCTTCCTGAGCAGTGCTGATTTGTTGAGCAAGTAGTGAATCACGCTCCTTCTGAAGATCTTCATAACTCTCCCTTAGCTTCTCAAGATCTTGCTTTCTTTGAAGAAATTCATAAGAAAGATTCTCATGATCAGATAAGAGAGTGTTATGATGATTTTGAAGATTGTCAAACTTGGACTGAAGTCTCTGAAGATTTTCAGTCAAAGTTTTGGTGTGATCCATTTCTTCACCCAACATATCATCGCTCTCATTAAGCATATTTTGAACTTTTTCCAAAGCTCTTTGTTGTTTAGTGGCCAGGGAAGCAAGTTTGGTATAGCTAGGCCCAAATTCGTCACCAGATTCATCATCACTAGATTCAGATAGGTAGCATTCAGTTACCTTGGCACCTTTTTCCATAAGACATGGTGCAGAGAATGGTGATTCTGGCTCGAAAGTCATAGCCTTGCGAGATACCATAAAATCCTCAAACTAGGGATCACGGTCAGTTCTATGACCTTCATAGACCTCAGAGAGTCGGTCCCAGATAAGCTTCGCATGGCTGAGATGCATAATGTTCCTGAACTGATTTTGAGACAGACAAGAGCAGATGATGTCCTTCGCCGTGAGGTTGAGAAGAGTGTACTTGCGAATGTCATCAGCCTCCGCCATCTTGCACAGATCAGTAAGACCAATCTCAGTGACGGTCCACAGCTCGCTGTTCATCGCCATGAGTCGCTTCTTCATCATGGCCTTCCACTTGGGATAATCATGACCGTCAAAGATGGGGCATGACACAGTCTTCATTCCTGCGATCGACATAACTAAAATTTCAGGCTGTTAAACCAAAATCACACAGAACAAGGGAGTACCTTGCTCTGATACCAATTGAAAGTGCGTTAAGTCGACTAGAGGGGGGTGAATAGGCGATTTTTATGAATTCTTCACCGAGGAATTTCAGGGTGAGGAAATTCCTAAGCGAAGAACTACTTGTAGCGGAATAAGTACTCAGATGCAGTCATAACATAGCATAAGCATAGACATCACGATGAAATGAAAACAAACACAGAGTACAGCAAGCATAAGCACATGATAAACAAGATGAAGACAAACAGACTGAAGAAATTGAACTGAGGAAATTGAGAGAGTCTTCAGCCAAAGTCTTCAAACAGATATGAACAAGCACACAACACAGTAATGAGGAAATGGAAGGGTTGAGGAAATATAACTAGTAGGCTTGGTGAAGACAGTGATTTGGTAGACCAGTTCCAACTGTTGTGACAGCTGTATGTCTGGTTAGGGCGGCTAGGTATTCAAACCTGAGGACACACAGTCTCGGACACCCAGTCCTGAACACACAGTCCAGGACACTTAGTCCTCACCATATCCCCCCCTGAGATAAGGTCACACAGACCTCGCCCAATCACTCGTGGTAAGTCTTCAGGTGACTTCCAAACCTTCACAAACTCGGTCACTCGGCGATCCACAATTTCCTCTTGGATGATCTAGACCATGATGCCTAATCGTCTGGAAGATGCACAGTCTTCAAAGGTAACAAGTGTCGGATCCACACATGAACAATCTCTTCAGTGATGCTCAATCACTTTGGATTTGTAGGTGTTTGGGTTTGGGATTTTCCTCACTTGATGATTTTCGCTCAAAGTCCCCGGAGGATGGGATGCTCTCAATGACAAGTGTCGTTTCTCTCGGAGCATCCAACCAGCTAGTGGTTGTAGGGGCGGCTATTTATAGCCTAGGGAGCAGCCCGACATGATAAGACATAAATGCCCTTCAATGATATGACCGTTAGGTGGATAAGATATTTTGGGACAGCTGGCACATAGCACAGCAATGGTCGGAAATTTGAGACTCAAATTCCTCAGGGCTATCATGTTCCTCATTTGTAAGCAATCCGCACTGGCGAATTCCTAACTCCTCAGTCCGAACAAATTCCTCAGAGACCAGAAGAACTTTGTCTCTGTCACTGAAGCAATTGACTGAGCTGTATGAGATTTCCATTGGCTTCACTCGAAAGGATTGGTAGGTGTCGGATTTTGAGATGAGCATCACTTGGAAACTTTTCCTTAGTTTTTCCTCGACCCCCTTTAACAGTACGGTGTTTCCTATGACTCAAGAAAGAGAAAAAGAAACTATGAATACAAAAGTCTTCACGCTTCATGTTCCTCGCATGAATATCAAGTCTTCACGGTCACACCAATTTCTTCACTTTCAAAGTCTTCAAAAAGTCTTCAGAAATCCAAAGTCTTCAGTTGAAGACATTCATTTTTAGGGGTCGACTTTCTCTGTAAATATCAAACTCCTCATAGACTTATAGACCTGTGTACACTCACAAACACATTAGTCCCTTAACCTATAAGTCTTCAATACACCAAAATCACTAAGGGGCACTAGATGCACTTACACTCCTCCACCTACCGGAGTCCGACACCAACAGCGGCGCTGCTGCTCGAGGACCCCGCGGCCATAGCGTGCATCTCGATGCGTGCAGGACCCCACACCCGACTCCCAACTCACGAGCCCCCAGAACAAGCCATCACTCCCACCACCGCCTTCCCCGTTGTGTGCACCCGGACGATGGCCTTGAACCCTCCAGGGGTGCCCACCACCGCGGCGGCCCCAAGCCAAAAGGCCGCTCGCGCGTAGCTTGTATCTCGGCGCCTCACATGGCCGACGAGGTAAGTTGCCTCTATATGGTTTGGCGCCTCACGTGGCGCCCAACAAATGAGGTAACGAGGTGACTCTATAGTCTGCCAATACTGATAATGAGCTACGCTGCCTCTATAGTTTGCCCCTTTTCTATTGTTTTATCGCATACATTGTCCTTCTTTGCTTGTCCATGTATTATTGCAAAGTTACTAGTAGTACTAACTCAATTACTAATGCTCCGGGCTAAACATATTGGCAAACCCATTTGATGACTCATTATCATCAGCAACCTGCAACAACACATGTACAAACTCAAAAGGATAGTGTATGCGATAAACAATGAATATTGGACAAAACATAGAGAGGCAAGATACGTCATTAATAGTATTAGAAAAACCATAAAGTCGCCAACCCATTGCCCCATTTGTTGGGTGCCACGCTAGCCGACTCGTTGACGCTGGCCTCGCGACTACGGGAACCTAGACGCCCTCGCAGCAACGGAGTTGGACGGACCAACGTCATCGTATTGATGGCCCTCCCTCTTGTACCCATCGTCGGCCTCATGAGGCACTGAGATACATGCCACGCGTGAGTGGCTCTGGCCGGTAAAATCAGAAAAATTGATAGCCAGAAACACTAATTGTGTGAGATGACTGTGATTAGGCCAATTTTACTGTCCTAAATTAGGTGTCTATGGTGCCCAAGGTTGCAGGGGCATTTTGCGAAGAATCCGAGTAGCTCAGGCCATGCACTTTGACCCGCTGGCATGTGTCAGCACTTGAGCGATTTGTACCTCAAGTGCACGTCCAGGGCAAGTTATTGTACCTTCGTTGTAGATTTTGTAAGTTCTTGTAAGAAAGTGAACCAACCTGTCAAGTTTTTGTAGCATGAGCACAGTTACCTCGTTTTTTTGTTCGAACGATGTATTTTTGCTACCAACAAATGTTTAGTTACGTGTGACATTCACGTGTATGATGGACTTGCATGAATGTGCATGAGTTTGAGGGTTTGGATTTGGGGTGTGTGGCTGCCTGACATGCTAAATGAGGAGCCGTCCGACGCTCGCGGGAGTATAGGATGTCAGATTTGCCAAGTCTAGTAGTGGATGCTCTAACTTTGTGTTCCTTGCAACTGGATATTGAAAGCGATCGCCTTGAGGCGGTCATGATGATCAATAGTAGAGAAGGCAACAAATCGACGTACGTTTTTTCGGTCGAGGATATCAAAAGAAGCATGGAGGAACGAGATTATTGTATTACTCATATTGGCCGTAGTCAAAATAAATATAGTCATTTTATGGCAAATTTCAGTAGATCTGAATGCGGTACTGTTGTTTTGCTTGGATCAGCCCCCCGGGCTCTTTAGATGTTTTTGAACTTGATTGTAAACTTTGAGTTTTTAGAGCGGTACTGTTCTTTGGCTTGGATCAGCCCCCTGCATATTTGCAGTGTCGCACAAGAATTTATTTGCAAAAAAAGAACTTTATCTGTGGCTTTATTTACAAAAGTCGGGCACAGTGGCTTTTCTCTAAAAAAGATTATTTATCTTTGAAATAAGCAAAATATTAAGCAGCTAGCGACCTGACCACCCAAGAGGCCAAGAGAGCGTCAGCCGCGGACGCTATTCGCCGGGGAATCCACGGTGCCGCTCGCCTCTTATCCCTCCAAAGTCCAAATCCAAACTCCATGAGAGAGAGAGAGGAGAAAATCGAACGCGAGGAATAATTTCTCAATCGAATAAGTATATCTCGAGAAAGAAAATAAAAATATCACACCACTAGTATGGCGCTGCTGAGCCCGCGTGTTCCGCGGCTGCCCCTCGCCGCCCACTCCGCCGGCGCCGGCGCCGGATCCCTCCGGTGCTGCGTCCGGGTTGCTGCCTCCGCTGCGCGATGCCAAGTGACGGCGTCGGGAAGCGTGGCGGCGGGCTCCTCGTCGTCGTCGGAGCTGGAGGCCATCCGGTGGGGCAGCGCCAAGCTGCAGGGAGCTCGCGAGGAGATGGAGGACGAGGTCGTCCTCCGCCCTGACTCCCTCCTCCACGGCTTCTCCTTCGCCGCCGTCCTCGACGGCCACGCCGGTTTCTCCACCGTCCAGTTCCTGAGGTACGCACGCACCGATCATCTCTTTCTTGAGCTGCGGTGTCGCACGTTTCACGGCCACTTGACCCGAATTTTTTTTTTTGGTATGTTGCAGGGACGAGTTGTTCAAGGAATGCGCAGCCGCGTTGGACGGGGGCGCGGTGCTTAACACCAAGAATCTCGAGGCCATCACGGACTCGATCAGGCGTGCCTTTGCCACCATGGACGCCAACCTCTCCACCTGGTCAGGCTCTGTAGGATCATTTACCCATTTTAATGGACACAGTCCCCGCATGCCACTGACAGGAAGATCAGTTCACTATGTTTTTTTTTCCGTAAAGAAAACATGCCACTGGATAATAGTTTTATGAGTAAAAGGTGCTTGAGTTTCCTACTTCCCTTCATGCCATTCCATAAACTACTTGTTAGTACAGGCTCCATTATGTGTGAAAAGACCATTTTGCTCCTGCATTGCAGATTTGATGCAGTTCCCTCCATGATATGCTAAGCATACAATAGTTCTCTCTATACCACTTTTATCGTGCTATGCCATATTCATAGTGGACGTTTTCTTTTTTTCATTTCTTCGAGCAACGACTTCTCATCAAAGTTTTTTTTTTTAATTATATGTTTTTGGGAAAACAGCAACTTTTATGTGACTTAACAGAGCTCTTCTAAACGGAGGATAACACAACAGCATGAAGGGGATTCAAAACTGTTATCCATTGGCATGTCTTTGTATGTGGTCTAGAGGGAATTGATCTACTTACCAGTGGCATGTAGGGAATTCTCTCATTTCCTTGCATAGCTGTGTTTCGGAGGCTTCCTTGTCCAGTTTCTTACATAGCTATGGAAGTTTTCAGTTCTGACATTTTACAAGCTTCGTTGTTCCTTCTTCATAGGCTTCAGCAAATGGATAAGGAAGACGACTCTGGTGCCACGGCCACGGCCTTGTTTCTGAGGAACGATGTCCTTGTTGTCTCGCACATTGGCGACTCCTGCTTGGTAGTAGCATTTTTAGCAATGTGACATTCAAACTTTATTCTAGCTTGACGTTTAATTGTCTGAAAACTTTTTGTTGGTTGGTGATAATAAGATGGCCGACGATTTTGATTAGCAGGTCATATCGCGTGGTGGAAGACCTCAGTCTCTGACAAATTTTCATCGACCATACGGGAACAACAAAACATCCCTTGAAGAGGTCAAGCGGATTAGGGCAGCAGGTGGATGGGTGTGTTTCCTCTTCCATAGTTCTGCTGAATTGCCTTACCTGAACTACCTGGTTCTAATTTTACATAATGGAAGGGCAAGTCTCGTGGCCTCTGATGAACTACTGTAGTTGTACCCTTAAAAGTATCAGGATGCTCTGTGAATATGGGCCGCTTACCATGACATTCTCTTAATTCTTTACTCCCACACACAAATAAACATGCTCCTTTTGTCATATAAATCGTTATCTGTTTACCGTATATGGGCAACAATCAACACAAAAGTCCTGCTGAAAATCTAGCACATCTAGGAAACTCCTACATTTTGTTGGCAGCTGCATGTTTGTGGTTTAGGGGTACACTGCAAGTTTGAGAGATTTTTTCAAGAAGTTGTTTTTTTTTAGAGTAGCCTTTATCGAGAAGTTACGTCTACAATAGATAGACCACATGGCTAACGAATGCTAGTTGCCACAGGCTTGGTCTCCGACAAATCATGCCATTAATTTGCAGCATGATTTCTTCTACAACATTCTACTTTTTCCATTGGATAATACTTGCATATGCATGTCCTTGATATTCCAACAAAAATAGTCAATATTGCTATAGTTTTGCCCCTCTTATAAATATTTGTGTATTGTTTGATTCATTTGGGGTCCTTGCATCTGTTTCCTGGTTGTACCGCTGAGTGCCTTCGCATTCTAAGTTAATGATCATAGATTAAGTCATCCTGCTTCCGTAAGAACTAAATATTGCAATAACTGCCATGTTCTCTTTCACTTGGGTGTCATCTTTATGTTGCTTTACAGATACTCAATTTTTTAGTATTAAGCAGCCATACTGTGTTTAGTTTCATATGCTGAGCTCTCTCTAATCAGTGCCTAAAACCTTCAACATGCTAGTCTCACACTTGTGGTGAGTCTTGTTTTAACAAACTCGAACATTATTTCATAGATTCGTGATGGACGCGTATGTGGAGACATTTCTGTATCTCGTGCTTTTGGAGACATAAGATTTAAAACACGGAAGAATGAGTTCGTCTCTTCTACTCCCTGCTCTTTTTACACACAATTAAGCATTCCATTTGTCACATTATTCCCAAATAACATTCCTGCTATTTTTAACATCTCGTGGAGTTATGCAGGATGCTAGTAAAAGGAGTTAAAGAAGGAAGATGGACTGAAAAATTCGTTTCACGGTATAGCGCTGAATAAAGTTATGTTCTATGTTATTTTCTTAACTGCCTGTGTTTTCATTTCCTTGTTTTTGTATCAATAAATTAAATTCTCTCAAACAAATCAAGTCAGGCTTTTCTGTAACAATAAGGCTATTTGTTTTAGGAGTGTTTTTGCTTTCAATTATGTGCCAAAACTTTTTTCGGTGGAATATGTCCAAAAACACGCTCTTTCAGTAGTTTCTACTTTCATGCAAAACTGAAACCTCTGTATACCGGTTTCATCTCTAATGGGGGGGACTAGCAGTTGAATCCGTATCTATTAAGTGCACCTACTTTCAAAGACCTTCTGTTATGGCGCTGCTAGAAGGAGGGCGCGAGAGGGCCGGCCGGGGGCCTTTTTGCCCACGGCCGGGCAAGAGGGACGGGATTTCCTTCTTAATTCTTGCTTGATTAGATTGATACATCTCCTCTCTTTATATAGAGAGGTTTACTTGACTCCCAAGCAAGGCTTACTTGACCCCTAAGCAAGCGACCCTTATCTCTAATTAACCCTAAGACTAATGGGCCCATTAGGCCCATTACGTACTCTAACACTACACCCCACCTGGACATGCAGCTTGTCCTCGAGCTGCAGCCTAACCAACTTATAACCATGACTCGACGCAACAAAAACCTAACACCTAAAAACAAGCCTTTTACATCTCGGCTTGTTTTATTATTCTCAACCTGAAATGGACTGGGACGCTTTATTTTGGACCCCTTAACAAAAGTGGACACCATCCGCACGTCGGACGTGCACGTGTACAGCCACCTGGATCCCATGGACACCACCTGGACAAAAGGAGTGCATGTGTATGACCACCTGGAAGTGGTCGCAAGAGTGACCAGCAGAGGCGCCCTCGCGGCGGCCGGTGGCGGAATGCAGTGGTGCTACGCGGTGCGCTGCTGTCGGTGACACCATGCCTTCTCCCTGCCGGACGGCTGTTGGTTTGCACCGCACAGGGAAGAGTGGAGGGCTTGCGATGGAGAATGACGAGGAGGGGTGCGCCCCCCCAACCGCCGATGTCGCAGACTTTGAGGTCGTTGCCCGCGGGGAAAACAGCATGCCAGCTGCCCGTGGGGGAAACCGCATGCCCAAGATCCCCGACGCAGCGGATGAGATCGAGGTCCTTTGCGCAGCGAAGGGCAACTTGGAGGAGCGGCAGCTGCAGACCACGCATCTCCCGCACACGCCGACGCGCTAGGAGGCCGCGCGCAGCGGCCTGCAGCCTCACCGCCGCCGACACGTGGCGGGTAGCGATCCAAGACGAAAACGGTGACGGCGGGGACTGGACTTGGTGAAGTGGGACTCCCGCCGGTGCGGTCGATGCGGGACCGGAGCCGACCGGCGGTGGCTGCTGCGGTGGCGCACCGGGCAGCGGCTGCTGCGGCGGAGCGCTGGGCGCGGAGGCCGCCAGGAGCGGCGGCTGCCACTGCAGCCAGGGCTGGGCGGTGGTGGCGATGGATGGCAGCTGCAGTGGCCCGGTGAGCGCGGCGAAGGCCGCCTGGTGCGGCGGCTGCCACGGCAGCCACAGCGGCGCGGGGGCGGCGATGGGCGCTAGAGGCGCGGCGGGAGCCGGCGCCGGCCACTGCGGCCACTGTGGGGCGGCGGCGGCAGCTGCAGCTGGGGCTGCAGCGTCCCAGCGAACGCCGCGGAGGCCCCTGGATGCGGCGAGTACCACAGCAGGGCCGGCGGCCCGGTGGCGGCGGTCGGCGGCAGGGGAGGCGGCGGCTCGTAGGGGCTGGCCAGGTACAGCCGGATCCCCTGGACGGCTGTGACGAGGTCGTTGAGGACCCAGGTGATCTCCTCCGGGGTGTAGGCGGTGGCCGGTGGTGCGGTGGAGGGCGCTGGCATCTGGGCGGTGGCGGCGCCGGAGGATGCGACCAGCGGCGCGGACGGGGAGGGGAGCGGCGCGGTGTAGATGGCCAGCGGCGTGGTGGTGACGGTCGGCAGCGGAAGCGACGGGGTGGGCGGCGGCGAAGACATGATCAGAACTGAGCTACCTGATACCAAATTGTTATGGCGCTGCTAGAAGGAGGGCGCGAGAGGGCCGGCCGGGGGCCTTTTTGCCCACGGCCGGGCAAGAGGGAAGGGATTTCCTTCTTAATTCTTGCTTGATTAGATTGATACATCTCCTCTCTTTATATAGAGAGGTTTACTTGACTCCCAAGCAAGGCTTACTTGACCCCTAAGCAAGCGACCCTTATCTCTAATTAACCCTAAGACTAATGGGCCCATTAAGCTCATTACGTACTCTAACACCTTCCATTTTTCTCCACTGTTGACAAATATAACTGTGCTCCCTTTTCATTTTTTTCCTGGTGGATGAAATCTAGTGTTTCCATAATTTGGCAGATTTGCTTGGAATTTTTTTTGGCGTCTATCTTGAACATGTAACTGCTCATTATTCAAAACCTCTCTCTACCATGCTTGATGGTAGTTGCTAATTAGCAGTTGAATCCGTATCTATTAAGTGCAGCTACTTTCCAGCGACCTTCCATTTTTCTCCACTGTTGACAAATATAACTGTGCTCTCTTTTCTTTTTTTTTCTTTTCCTGGTGGATGAAATGTAGTGTTTCCAAAATTTGGCAGGTTTGCTTGGGTTTTTTTTTCGCTTCTATACGGCTCATTGTTCACAACCTCTTTCTTGAAGTTTCAATAAAAAAAACTCTTGCTTAAAGGTTTGCATGAGATTTTATAATAGCTCATTGTTTGTCGGACCACAAATGATTTGCTTACCTGAGGAGAGTAAGCTTTCTGTTGAAACACTCTTTTTTTGATTTGATAAAATATTTTATCTGTACCTTGAGTTCTTGTTATAACTGGAATGATCATTTTATGATCAGGGATTTGATGAAATTTTTCCATTATTATGGTTGAAAACTATCCTGAATTATATAGTCTCAATAATTATCTGCTTATTCCCACACATTTAATGTTTATCCAGCTTCTGTACATGGTTTTGGTTGCTACTGCACAGTATGAGATGACTGGTATAATAAGAAACGACATGTCCAATTGTGTACCTTAATATCCTACAACAAATTACACAGATAACATTACCATGTTAGATGGTGAATATTATAGTTCCAACCATAACTCTTGCCATGAAATATCATGTCGCCAAAGCTGAGCCTACTGTGGTTTACAGCACTTTTGGTAGATGGTGTACTGTACTTTAACTTTTTTTGATTATGCAACCTCTTATGTGCAGAATAAATTTTAAAGGGGATCTAATAATCTCTTCACCTGACGTATCTCTGGTGGAGCTTGGACCGGATGTGGAATTTGTTTTGGTAGCAACCGATGGTCTTTGGGATTACATTAAAAGGTAAATCCACGACATTTTTTGTTCTCCATGTTTTTAGTTGTACAGCCTTGAGTTTGTCATTTTTTCAACCTCGTAAAGAGCTTTAGTTATCTGTTTAACATAATGACCAATATAGCTGACTGTATTCTGCAGCACTGAAGCTGTAGCTTTTGTCAGAGATCAACTATGTCAACATGGAGATGTCCAGGTATGCAGTCTCTCTCTGCTTAAATAAATGATACTCACTATATGCCTTTTACAGTACAGTACATTTTTGTATGCTTGCTTATTTCTCATTTGGTTGTTTGTAGCGGGCCTGTGAGGCGCTTGGGGAGAAAGCTCTGGTATTGTTGTTTGCCACCTTCATATCTTCCATTCATTGTTTCCTTTCCACCTTTATATTCGGCGTTTATTAAACCTCATTACAATAAACTATGTTCTGATTTTCCTTTAAAAAAAATGATTACAGGATCGGCGGTCACAAGACAATATTAGCATAGTCATAGCTGACTTGGGGTACTGGTTCTTAAACCTTTTGACATGAAATTTGTTTATACCATTTTGTTATCCGTGGTCTTTCATGCCTAGCCTAATTGACCATCTCTTGGCTTATATTCCTACAATTTGTTTTTTTTCTTTCCTGGCAGGAGGACAAACTGGCAGGAGTTGCCCGTTCCAAGGCCAAACGTGTTGTTGGAGCTAAGTCAAGCAGTTGCGACTGTAGGGGCTGTATCAGTAGGAATTTGGATTTCATCGCTTCTCACTTTGCAATAGGCCTAGTTAAGGTCGGGGGTGACATTTTCACATCTTCGGCTCCAGCTGCAAATATATATGTATATCCTTATAGGTAATTAGTTTCCTGATTAAACTGTTCAGTGGTATCTGGACTGATGAAAAGAAGAAGAAAAACTTGTGCTCCAGCTGCTATCTGGCAGCGTACTACCATAGGGACCTGTGAGACGCCCGTCTAAACTTTCCTTTTCTCTTTCCCGTTTTATTGGGGGATATAAAACCTTAAAATTTGGCACGCGACCGACAACATTTGATACCATCGCTCCTTTCTAAAATGAGACACTTATAAATTTCTGCCGCACGATAATTTATTTTGTGATAGCATGAGCATGGTTGTATGCACTGTCTCTGTAAGTGGTCGACACTACACTGAACGGAATATCAACCTCTGTTCAAGACGGTATGTATACAGTTGGAACGGGTGGCCATGGAGTTCTTTTACTGAACATGGATGGCAGCACAATCTCTGGATCAGTCTACCTCCTCCTTCCATATAGGCATAGTGTCAGATATAACTTTACTAGTTATGTCGTTTTATTTTCTTTTTTTGTTTGACTTGTTGCCTATGGCTATGTGCATGCTAGCTATGCTGAGGTTGGCGGTCGCTTAATTCAATTTGTATCCTCTTAATGCTAGTTGTTGAGTTAATAATAGCGCTCTTTATCGAAAAATGAGCATGGTTGAAATCCGCATCAGATCTAGTACATACATGGTTGCAGTAGCTGAGCGTGAAGTGAATCTCAACGGGGAAAGGACAAACGAAGAAAACGTAACTGGGGCTTAGAGGTTTGTAGGAGAAAGCAAAGGTGTCATGTCCCAGGATTGATTGGACTGAGAAAACAATACACCCGAAATATAAAAGAGAACGTGGATGAGTAATAGAAGAATCGAAGTTTGGGGTAGGAACAACAAAGCACGAGATGGGGAATCAAAGAACAGGAGGAAGGAAAAGGCATCGGCCTAATGCATTTTTTATCGACGGCCTCCCTCTTGTACGCATTGTCCATCTAAAATGTAACATCACATATTGTCGCATTTTAGGGGGTGAGAATGTCATGGGAGTGCATTTTAGAATTAAAATACACATATTGTGGCTTCTAATGTATATCAGTTGTCCAACTCTGAATTTACCAAAAAAAGTTGTCCAATTTTGAAGATTGAAACATAAGTTTTCTTCTTAATGTCCAGTAGGTGAACATCTCCCTGACATTTAAAAGTGTTTCTCCAACAACATGAGCAATGGAGTCTGTCTCAAGCACATGCCTACACTGAAATTGTTCGACCTTATCAGAACTACTGTTGTAACCAGCCTCCAAGTATGCATGTTGAACCAGATGTACTGGTTGCACTGTTAGATTTGTTTTCAAGACTGAAACTGACAGAACCAGTCCATATGTGTAAATCCCAATCAAGTTCGCATTACCAAGTCCCACATGAAAAGTTAGCCGATGGTTCGCTGATTTGTCCAAAAAAATAATTCAAAGTGGGTGGCAACCAACTTGAACTGCTACACAAAAAATATCTTATAGACTATTGGCCATTGGGCGTTGCTAGTGACTTTAGTCCTACCTCGGTTATGGGAGGATGTTTGGACCATCTTATAAGGGAGAGTTCCACACTTCCTTTAGGCTAGTCTTTTAGGATGTAGTGGGCTCTCTACTAGTAGTAGTGGTGTGTCCGATGCACATAAAAAATGTCTAAACATCGACCGGATGTTGGGAGCTGGGCATGAGACCGAACAATTGGTATAAGAGCTAGAGCTGCGTGCCCACTTGGTGGGCTTCCCAGGGCAAAGGGAGAGCTAGAGCCGCGTGCCCAATTTTTGGAGTTACAACAGTATTGCTTTTGTTCAGATCATTACAGACTGTTCTGTTTTTGACAGATTCTGTTTTCGTTGCATGGTTTGCTTGTTTTAATGATGCTCTGGATTATATCTGGGGTATAATTCATGGAGAAGTTAGAATACAGTAGGTACTATGCAATAATAAAATATGAATGGGTTTATAACAGTACCTAAAGTTTATGATTTCCTTGTTATACTAACCGATCCCGCGAGGTTTCTGTTGAGTTTTGTGTGCTGAAATTTTCAAGTTTTGGGTGAGATCACGATGGATGAAGGAATAAGGAGTGACAAGACCCTAAGAGCATCTCCACTCGCCCCCAACAGGCCCCAAGCCACTTTTTTATCGCCGGCTCGAAAAAATCGGCCCAGTCGCACAATTTTCGCCGGTTAGGGCCGAAATTGGTGCCGGCAGACCCAGGATGAACTCGGCGCGCCGGGGGGCGGCTGGGGAAACGATTTTGGCGCGAAAGCCTGGTTGACCCGCCGAGTCAGCGACTGGGCGACGCCGAGAATCTTCGTTGTCCTCATCGCCTCGGTTTCCCGCGGGGAATCAATGCGAAGGCTGCCACCGGTCAGCCTTTCATTGATTCACGGGTGACGCAGTGAAAGCGCCACTGCCGCGCGTCCCGTCTCCTCCCGCCACGCGTCCACACTGATGCCGCCCGCTCGCCTCTATAAAAGCCGCCCTCCCTCGTCGTTGGCCGCACACTTGGTCTCCACAGCCTCTCTCTCTCACACCGTTGATGCCCCTCTCTTCTTCGCCGCCGACACCCTCTCTCTTCCCGTCTCAAGACGCGAGCATGGCCGAGCGCTTCCCCGGCGACGGAGCGGCGGCCAACGGTTTCGGCCGCTGCCACCTACACGAGGCGGAGGCTCGCCTCCTCTGCGAGGCGGACTACCCGGCGCCGCCCGACATGTGGGTGCGGGGCTCGTGGAGGCTCAGCGCCGGAGGAGTCCCGGTGCCACCGCCGCCGACTGGTGCTGAATGACGCGCTGAGATCGCGCGGATCCAGTCGTCGCTGCCGGAGGACGCATGACAGCAGCCGAGGTACGCCCCAACGGCCACAATCTGCGGACGGCGTACTTCGAGCGCCACCAGGAAGACCAACTCAGGTCCACGAATGGCGCCCCAACATCCCGCGGTCGCCACAACTCCGAGGGCCGGCGGCAATGGTGGGGCGTCCCCGAGCGCACTCTCGAGGCCGTCCTCGTGCACATCGAGGGCGGCAACTCGTCCCGGATGGAGTATCCGGCGTCGTCCTTCTCGCGCCGGAGCGGCGCCTCGTGGCGGCCGAGGCGCATGGCCAGCATGTATTCTTCGTCCTCCGGCTCCCACTCCTCCGGCGCACGGACGCCACTCGCTGGCGTGAAGGCCGAGCCCCAAGATACGTCGGAGCGCCGGCGTAGTGGCACCCTCGTCATAAACAAGGGCCGCCGCTGCCAACCTCCCCCATCCCGCGGCCATCTTCGCCTGGTCAGGCCGAAGGAGCTGGCGATGCCACCAGTTGTCGTCAAGCAGGAGCTCCTCGACATGGCCGTCGCCAACGAGACCGTCCTCAAATGGGCGCGGGACGACTATGTCCGGGAGGAGATGGAGCGCCAGCGCCGCGCTCTCAAGGAGATCGCCACTCGGCGTCACGGCTGTGACGAGGGTGGCCTCGCCATCCTCGACGACAACAATGAGGAGGCGCCCGAGCCGTCCAACCCCGTCCGCCACGGTGACCCAGGGCAGGGCTGCAGCAAGGACGGCGACGGCGTGCAGGACGACGACGACGGCGGCGACGACGATGGCAGCGACTACACAAACTTCTACATGCTCCTCGGCATGTAGAAGGCTCAGAGGCGGCGACATAGTAGTAGTAATTTTAGTTTAGTTTTTAAATTATGTTTTAAGTTTGCACAAATATCAATCAAAACGCCTGAATTTTCGCCAAATTTGTGTCATGTTGTATGAAGTTTGGCTGATTTTGGTTTTCAAAAACCAGCATGGGGCCAACTTGGGGCGGTGGTTGGGAACCTGACCGCCCCCAAGGCGAAAAAAGCATCGACGAGCCCCCAGGAGGCGCTATTTCAGCCCCTGGGGGGCGCCGAACGGCTGGAGATGCTATAAGCTTGGGGATGCCCAAGGAACCCCAAGGTAATATTCAAGGAGAACCAAGCATCTAAGCTTGGGGATGCCCCGAATGGCATCCCCTCTTTCGTCTACAATCCATCGGTATATTACTTTGAGCTATATTTTTATTCATCACATGATATGAGTTTTGCTTGGAGTGTCTTGTATTATAGTAGTATTGGCTTTGTTTGCCACAATCATTGTTTGCTGCACACACACCTTTTGAGAGGGATACACATTTATTCGCAATTTGTTAGAATACTCTATGTGCTTCACTTATATCTTTTGAGCTAGGCAGTTGCTCTAGTGCTTCACTTATATCTTTTAGAGCACAACGGTGGTTATATTTTAAAGAAATAGTTGCACTCTCATGCTTCACTTATATCTTTTTGAGATTATAATAAATAATAATGGCAATATGCACATGTTATGAAATTGGTCCTGATATGATAGGTATTCAAGAGGGATATAATAAAAACTTTCATGTAGATCACTGAATATGAAAAGTTTCATTCCTTGCAATAGTTTTGTGATATTGAGATGGTAATATGTGGGAGGAACCAATGAATAATTGTGGTTTAGCTAGAATATTGGTGTTAAGATTTGTGATTCCCGAAGCATGCACGTATAGTCTCTAGTTATGGTAAGAAGTTGGAGCAAGATTCATTATTGGGTGAGGGTCGGGGGGGGGGGGCGATGGTTAACTCCTACCAACCTTCCCCTAGGTGCATGCGTAGTAGTACTTTGCTTCGAGGGTTAATAAACTTTCGCAATAAGTATGTGAGTTCTTTGTGACTAATGTGAGTCCATGGATTATACACACTCTCACCTTTCCGCAATTTGCTAGTCTCTTCGGTACCGTGCATTGCCCTTTCTCACCTCGAGAGTTGGTGCAAACTTTGCCGGTGCATCCAAACCTCGTGATATGATACGCTCTATCACATATAAGCCTCCTTATATCTTCCTCAAAACAGCCAGCATACCTACCTATCATGGCATTTCCATAGACATTCCTAGATATATTGCCATGCAACTTCCACCGTTTTGTTATTATGACATACACCTTCATTGTCATATTAATTTGCATGGTCATATAGTTGACATAGTATTTGTGGCTCAACCACCGTTCATCATTATCATACATGTTACGCTAGTATGATTGCACATCATGGTACACTACCAGAGGCATTCATATAGAGTCATATGTTTCAGTTTTATCGAGTTGTAAGTAAATAGAAGTGTGATGATCAACATTATTAGAGCATTGTCCCAGTGAGGAAATAAAAAAAGAAAAAAAGAGGCCAAAAAGAGCCCAACAAAAATATGAGAGAAAAAGAGAGAAGGGGTAATGTTACTATCCTTTTCCACACTTGTGCTTCAAAGTAGCACCATGTTTTTCATAAAGAGAGTCTCCTATATTGTCACTTTCATATACTAGTGGGATTTTTTCATTATAAAACTTCGCTTGTATATTCCGATGATGGACTTCCTCAAATGCCCGAGGTCATCATGAGCAAGCAAGTTGGATGCACAGCCACTTAGTTTCCAGTTTAAGCTTTCATACACTTATATCTCTTAGTGCATCTGTTGCATGGCAATCCCTACTCCTTGCATTGCCATCAATTGAAGGGCATCTCCGTAGCCCGTTGATTAGCCGCATCGATGTGGACTATCTTCCTTTTTTGTCTTCCCCTTATTAATCTCTATCACCACATTCTATTCCACCCATAGTGTTATATCCATGGCTCACGCTCATGTATTGCGTGGGGGTTGAAAAAGTTGAAGCGCATTAAAAAGTATGAACCAATTGCTCAGCTTGTCGTCGGGGTTGTACATCATTTATATTTTGTGTTAAGAAGATGGAGCATGAAAAGGCTATATGGTTTTGTAGGGATAGCATTCTTTAGCATTTTTATTTTGAAAGGCATGATTGTTTATTGGTATGCCTAAGTATTGATGTCTTTATATCAAATTATAGATTATTGCTTTGAATCATTCAGATCTTAATATTCATACCCTGAAAGAAATATTACATGATGAACATGTTAGGTAGCACCCCACATAAAAAATTCTGTTTTTTATCATTTACCTACTCGAGGACGAGCAGGAATTAAGCTTGGGGATGCTTGATACGTCTCTAACGTATCTATAACTTTTTATTGTTCCATGCTATTATAGTATCAATCTTGGATGTTTTATATAACTTTTTGTGCTATTTTATATCATTTTTTGGGACTAACCTATTAACCCAGTGCCTAAAGCCAGTTGCTGTTTTTTGTCTGTTTTTGGTTTCCCAGGAAATCAGTACCAAACGGAGTCCAAACGCTACGAGACTTTTTGATGATTTTTTCTGGACAAGAGAGACCCTAGAAGCTTTGGGAGGAGACCAGAAGGCAAACGAGGAGACGACAAGGCAAGAGGGTGTGCCCTGTTACCTTGTGAGCCCCTCGTGGCTCCGTCTGACCTAATTCCACCTCTATAAATTCTCTAAAATTGGGAAATCAACGGAGAGCCACCCAAAACACTTTTTCCACTACCGCAGTTTATGTTCTTCTGGGATCCCATCTGGAGGCCTTTTCCGGTACTCTACTGGAGGGGGGATCAATCACGGAGGGCTTCTACATCATCCTTGCTGCCCTCCAATGATGCGTGAGTAGTTCACCACAGACCTACGGGTCCATAGCTAGTAGCTAGATGACTTCTTCTCTCTTTGATCTTCAATACAATGTTCTCCTTGATTTTCTTGGAGTTTTATTCAATGTAATCTTCTTTTGCGGTGTGTTTGCTGGGATCCGGTGAATTGTGGGTTCATGATCTGAATATTTATGAATATTAATGGAGTATTTTCTGAACTTTATTATGCACAATTGTTATAGCTTTGTATTGCTATCTAATCTGTCCGTTTGGTTTGGCCAACTAGATTGATTTATCTTCACTAGGAGAGGTGCTTTGTAATGGGTTCAATCTTGTCGTGCTCTATATCCCAGTGACAGAAAGAGACAAGACACTTACTTTTATTGCTGCCATTAAGGGTAAAATGACTAGGTTTATTCATATTGATTGGGTTTACTTTTTCTACATCATGTCATCTTGCTTAAGGCGTTACTCCGTTTTATACTTAACACCCTAGATGCATGCTGGATAGCGGTCGATGGGTGGATTAATAGTAGTAGATGCAGGCAGGAGTCGGTCTACTTGTCTCGGATGTGATGCCTATATACATGATCATTGCCTTGAATATCGTCATAACTATGCGCTTTTTTTATCAATTGTCCAATAGTAATTTGTCTACCCACAGTATGCTATGCGTTCGAGAGAGAAGCCTCTAGTGAAAACTATGGCACTGGGTCTACTTTTGTCATAAATAAAAGCACAAAATTACCTTGTTGCAATTTTTACTTTATTTTATTTTATCTTTGCAATTTATGTATTTACCACTACAAGATTTATCCTTGCCAGTAACCGCCAAGGGGATTGACACCCTCTTGTTTGCCTTGGGTGCAAGTATTTGCTTTTGTGTGTGCAGGTGCTGTTCACGATGCTTTGTGTGATTCCCCTACTGGATTGATAACCTTGGTTCTTAACTGAAGAAAATACTATCTCTACTGCACTGCATCTCCTCTCGTCTTTGTGGAAATCCCAACGCAGCTCACAAGTAGCAAACCACACTTGGATAGATAACTTGCTTGCAAAAATTTGCATGGCAATATGATAGCAGTAACAGTAACATGATTGCAAACTAGTAGCAGAGTGTAACAGTAGTAGTAGAAAGCGTAGGCATGGAAGTAGATAGTGGGTTTTGTTCACATGAGATTCACTATGTAACGGACAGAACGCAGAGCGACAAAAAACTAGATCCAATTCATCAATCTAATGTAGGCATGCATTTCATATATAGTTGTATGTGTTTGCGGTAAGAACTTGCACAACATCTTTTGTCCTACCCTCCCATGGTAGCGGGGTCCTAATGGAAATTGAGGGTAATTAAGATGCTCCTTTTAATAGAGAACCGGAAAAAATCATTAACACACGGTAAATACATGTGATCCTCAAGGTAAAGTCATCCCCGTCGATATCCCAATTGTTGTCACTTTGGGGTCTAGGGTTCAGAACGATAACAAGTGCATACAACTTGTAGACAGGATCAAGAACACAAATATATTCATGAAAAAATAGAGTGTTCAGATATGAAATCATGGCGCTCGAGCCCTAGTGACAAGCATTAAGCATAGCAAAGTCATAGCAACATCAATCTCAGAACATAGTGGATACTAGGGATCAAGCCCTAACAAATTGGCTCAGTTACATGATGAATATCATCAATCTCCATCTACCTCGGTATGCCTACAATGAAATAAGGAGGAATTTTTATAGCATAGGTCAAAATAACATGAAGGAAAAGTGGTCTATGCAATTCACCAAATTGATTAAATGCCTCTTCATCTCTATATTTTTTTGTGTCTTAATAGGAAAAGGCATAGGTTTTTGTACCCATGGTTCCCTCTCTCTACCATGTTTCCTAGCAACATAATCTCTTTTATCATATCTCCTATTTCTAGGAGGTGGGTCATTGGGATCAACTTCAGTTTCAAACCCGCCCTCCTTATCAGTTTCATTGTCATCATTAGGTGGAGCATCATTATTAGAATTATCATTATCCTGATTAGGTTCATGCTCTTCACCACCCTGAGTTTCAGGATCGAGATAGAAACATTATTAGGTTTCTCAACAAGTTCTTTTTCAATAATAGTTTCACTAGTAGCATGTAAAGTTTAGTTTTACTTCTTTTTCTTCTTCTTAGGTGAACTAGGAGCACTTGCATTAAAATTCTGAGAATATTGTTCAATTTTTTTAGGATGACCCTCAGGATACAATGGATCGTGAGTAAACTTTCCTCCCCTAGTACCTACTCCATAAGAATGTTTATTATGTTGTTTAGGCATGTCTCTAAACAAATCTTCTTGTGATCTAGAAACTTGTTCAAGCTGAGTTTGAACCATAGAAAAATGCTTACATAAACCTTTAACATCATTCAAAATTCTTCCTAACACATCATTTAAGCGTTCATAATAGTAGCATTTTGTTTTATATGATCACGTAATTGCATATCAAAATGATGTGTTTTAACAACAAAATTATCAAATTCCTCTAAGCATTGACTTGGAGACTTATTATAAGTAATATCATCTTCATAAAATTTATGGAGAGAATGTACCTCAGCTACCTCATTTGGAGTGGTTAGTTGATGCGGCTTGAACTACGTCGGTATTTCCCCAAAGAGGAAGGGATGATGCATCACATCTACGGTAGGTATTTCCCTCAGTGATGAGACGAAGGTTATCGAACTAGTAGGAGAACCACGCAACACCACGTGAACGGATCCTGCACACAAAGAACAAATACTTGCAACCCGACGTAAGAGAGGGATTGTCAATCCCTCACGGGTAAAAAAGATAGGTAAAATTGTAGTAGATTGGATAAATAGATCTCGCGGGAACACAAGATGAAATAAATAACCATAAATTGCAGCAAGGTATTTTTGTGTTTTTGGATTAATAGATCTGAAAATAAAAGCAAATAAAAATAGATCTCAAAGGCAAATATAATAAAGAAGAGACCCCGGGGCCGTAGATTGCACTAGTGGCTTCTCTCGAGAAAAATAGCATATGGTGGGTAAACAAATTACTGTTGGGCAATTGATAGAACTTCGAATAATCATGGCGATATCCACGCAATGATCATTATATAGGCATCACGTCTAAGATTAGTAGACTGACTCTTGCCTGCATCTACTACTATTACTCCACACATCGACCGCTATCCAGCATGCATCTAGTGTATTAAGTTCATCGAGAAACGGAGTAATGCAATAAGAACGATGACATGATGTAGACAAGATCTATTTATGTAGAAATAGACCCAATCTTGTTATCCTTAATAGCAACAATACATACGTGTCGGTTCCCCTTCTGTCACTGGGATCAAGCATCGTAAGATCGAACCCATCACAAAGCACCTCTTCCCATGGCAAGAAAAATCGATCTAGTTGGCCTAACTAAACCAACGATTCGAAGAAGAAATACGAGGATATAAGAAATCATGCATATAAGAAATCAAAAGACTCAAATAACTTTCATGGATAAAAACATAGATCTGATCATAAACTCAAAGTTCATCGGATCCCAACAAACACACCGCAAAAAGAGTTACATCAAATAAATCTCCAAGAGACCATTGTATTGAGAATCAAAAGAGAGAGAGGAAGGCATCTAGTTACTAACTACGGACCCATAGGTCTACAATGAACTACTCACGCATCATCGGAGAGGCACCAATGAGGATGAACCCCTCTGTGATGGTGTCTAGATTGGATCTGGTGGTTCTGGAACTTGCGGCGGCTGGAATTGATTTTCGTCGACTCCCCTAGGGTTTTTGGAATATTGGGGTATTTATAGAGCAAAGAGGCGGTGCGGGAGACCACCGAGGTGGGCACAACCCACCTGGGCATGCCTGCCCCCCCAGGCGCGCCCTGGTGGGTTGTGCTCCCCTCGGAGCCCCCCTCTGGTACTTCTTTGGCCCAACAGGTGTCTTCTAGTCCAGAAAAATTCCCAAAAAGTTTCACTGCGTTTGGACTCTGTTTGGTATTGATTTTTGTGTGAAGTAAAAAAAGAAGCAAAAAACAGCAACTGTCACTGGGCACTATGTCAATAGGTTAGTCCCAAAAAATGATACTTTTTATCCTTAATAGCAACAATACAATACATGCCTTGCTACCCCTACTGTCACTGGGTGAGGACACCGCAAGATTGAACCCATCACAAAGCACCACTCCCATTGCAAGAAAGACCAATCTACTTGGCCAAACCAAATCAATAGACCGGAGAGAAATACAAAGCTATCATAATCATGCATAAAATAATTCAGAGAAGACTCAAATAATATTCATAGATAATCTGATCATAAATCCACAAGTCATCGGATCTCAACAAACACACAGCAAAAGAAGATTACATCGAATAGATCTCCAAGAACATCAAGGAGAACATTGTATTGAAGATCAAAGAGAGAGAAGAAGCCATGTAGCTACTAGCTATGGACCCGTAGGTCAATGGTAAACTACTCACACATCATCGGTAGGGCAGCAAGGTTGGTGTAGAGGCCCTCCGTGATCGAATCCCCCTCCGGCAGAGTACGGGAAAAGGCCCCAAGATGGGATCTCACGAGAACAGAAGCTTGCGGCGGCAAAAATATATTTTTGGTGTGCCCCCTGACGTAAGGGGAATATTTGGGTATTAATAGAGCAGAGATTAGGGTTAGGGGAGCTATGGTGGGCCCACAAGCCTAGGGGCATGCCCCTAAGGCTTGTGGCCCCCGCGTGGGTCTTCTGGCCTCCTCCCGAAGCTTCGTGGTTGTCTTCTGGTCCAAGAAAAATCCTCAAAAAGTTTCGTTCCATTTGGACTCTGTTTGGTATTGACTTTCTGTAAAAGACAAAAACAAGGAAAAAACGGCAACTGGCACTAGGCACTAGGTTAATAGGTAAGTCCCAAAAAAGATATAAATAATAATATCAATTCATATAAAACATCCAAGATAGATAATATAATAGCATGAAACAATAAAAAATTATAGATACGTTGGAGACGTATCAAGCATCCCCAAGCTTAATTCCTGCTCGTCCTCGAGTTGGTAAATGATAATAATAGAGTTTTTTATGTGGAATGCTACCTAACATGTTTAGCAATGTAATTTTTCTTGTTGTGGCATGAATATTCAGATCCATAAGATTCAAAACAAAAGTTTACTATCAACATAAAAATGATAATACTTCAAGCATACTAATAAAGCAATCATGTCTTCTCAAAATATCATGACTAAAGAAAGTTATCCCTACAAAATCATATAATCTTGTCATGCTCTATCTTCATCACACAAAGTATTTATCATGCACAACCCCGATGACAAGCCAAGCAATTGTTTCATACTTTTAATGTTCTTAAGCTTTTTTAACTTTCACGCAATACATGAGCGTGAGCCATAGATATAACACTATAGGTGGAATAGAATATGGTGGAGGTTGTGAGGAGAAGATAAAAAAGGAGAAAGTCTGACATCAACTAGGCAAATTAATGGGCTATGGAGATGCCCACATATCGATGCAAGTGAGTAGGGATTGCCATGCAACAGATGCACTAGAGTATAAGTGTATGAAAGCTCAAAATAAAACTAAGTGGGTGTGAATCCAACTTGCTTGCTCATGAATACCTAGGCCAATTTGAGGAAGCCCATCATTGGAATATACAAGCCAAGTTCTAATAAAAAATTCCCACTAGTATATGAAAGTGATAAAATAAGAGACTCTCTATCATGAAGAACATGGTGCTACTTTGAAGCACAAGTGTGGAAAAGGATAGTAACATTGTCTCCTCTCTCTTTTTCTCTCATTTTTTATTTTCTCTTTCTTTGGGCTCTTTGGCCTCTTTTTTTGGGCTCTTTTTTTTATTTTAAGTCCGGAGTCTCATCCCAACTTGTGAAGGAATCATAGCTTCAATCATTCTTTCCTCACACATGACCGTGCTCTAATAATGATGATCATCACACTTTTATTTACTTACAACTCGATACTAGAACCAGGATATGACTTTATATGAATGCCTCATGCATATGAAAGCAATATCACAATGATGATGTGTGTCATAATAAATGGAACGGTGGAAGTTGCATGGAAATATATCTCGGAATGGCTATGGAAATGCCATAATAGGTAGGTATGGTGGTTGTTTTGAGGAAGGTAAATGGTGGGTTTAATGCACCGACGAAAGTTGAGCGGTACAAGACAGGCTAGCAATGGTGGAAGGGTGAGAGTGCGTATAATCCATGGACTCAACATTAGTCATAAAGAACTCACATACTTATTGCAAAAATTTATGAGCCATCGAAGCAAAGTACTAATACGCATGCTCCTAGGGGGATAGATTGGTAGGAAAAGATCATTGCTCGTCCCCGACCGCCACTCATAAGGAAGACAATCAAAAATAAATCATGTTCTAACTTCATCGCATAACGATAGACCGTATGTGCATGCTTTGGGAATCACAAACCTTAACACAAGTATTTCTACTAGTACAAAAGTACTCTCTAGCATGACTCTAATATCACCATCTTTATATCTCAAAACAAATGCAAGGAATCAAACTTCTCATATACTCAAAGCTCTTCATGAAAGTTTTTATTATATCCCTCTTGGATACCCATCATATTAGGACAAAATTCATAGCCTAAGAAAATTGCCATACTATTTTGAAGACTCTCAAAATAATATAAGTGAAGCATGAGAGTTCATCAATTTCTACAAAATAAAACACCGCAATTCTCTAAAAAAGATATAAGTGACGCACTAGAGCAACTACCTAGCTCAAAAGATATAAGTGAAGCACATAGAGTATTCTAATAAATTCACGATTAATGTGTGTCCCTCTAAAAAGGTGTGTATAGCAAGGATGATTGTGGATAACTAAAAAGCAAAGACTCATGTAATACAAGATGCTCCAAGCAAAACACATATCATGTGGTGAATAAAAATTTACTTCAAGACGCCTCAAGTAAATTTACCGATGGATTGAAGACAAAAGAGGTGATGCCATCCGGGACATCCCCAAGCTTAGATGCTTGGTTGTCCTTGAATATTACCTTGGGGTGCCTTGGGAATCCCGAAGCTTAGGCTCTTGCCACTCCTTATTCCGTAGTCCATCGAATCTTTACCCAAAACTTAAAAACTTAACAACACAAAACTCAACAGAAAACTCGTAAGCTCCGTTAGTACAATAAAGTAAATCACCACTTTAGGTACCATTGTGAACTCATTCTAAATTTATATTGGTGTTATATCTACTGTATTCCGACATCTCCATGGTTCATACCCCTCGATACTACTAATAAATTCATCAAAATAAGCAAACAACACAAAGAAAACAGAATCTGTCAAAAATAGAACGGTTTGTAGAATTCTAAAAATTTCATATACTTATATAACTCCAAAATTTCTGAAAAATTAGGAAGACAGAGGCAATTGTTATATCAATCTTGTGTAAAAAATTCAGAATTTTTAGTCTCTTCTGTGATTTTTTAAAATTTAGCTACTCGACACAGAAGTTTATCTTTTTCGCAAAATCAAATCAACTATCACCATAGACCATCCCAAAGGCTCAACTTGGCACAAACACTAATTAAAACTCTTAAAAACAATCAAAATAGTAGCATAATTATGTATTTATTGAAAAACAGAAGCAAAAACATAAAACATAAAATAAAATTGGGTTGCCTCACAACAAGCGCTATTGTTTTATGCCCCTAGCTAGGTATAATGCAGAGGTATGGTCATCTTTGGTATTCAATCCATAAGTGGCCCTCATAATAGATTCATATGGTAACCTAATTTTCTTTCTTGGAAAGTGTTCCATGCCCTTCCTTAACGAAATTCAAGACTAATGTTTCGTTCTTTCATATCAATAATTGCACCAATTGTTCTAAGGAAAGGTCTACCAAGTATAATAGGGCATTTAGGATTGCAGTCTATATCAAGCACAATAAAATCTACGGGCACATAATTCCTATTTGCAACAATAAGAACATGATTAATCATTCCCATAGGTTTCTTAATAGTGGAATCCACTAAGTGCAAATTCAAAGAACAATCATCAAGTTTAAGGAAACCTAGCACATCACACAAAGTTTTTGGGATAGTTGAAACGCTAGAACCCAAATCACATAAAGCACTGCACTCAAAATCTTTAATCTTAATTTTAGTAGTAGGCTCCCATTCATCATAAAGCTTTCCAGGGATTGAAACTTCCAACTCAAGTTTTTCTTCAAAAGATTTCATCATAACATCAACAATATGTTTAGTAAAAGCTTTATTTCGATTATAAGCAAGAGGTGAATTAAGCATTGATTGCAACAAGGAAATACAATCTATTAAAGAAAATTATCATAATTAAAGTCCTTGAAATCCAAAAGTGTGGGTTCATTGCTACTTAAAGTTTTGACCTCTCCAATCCCGCCTTTATCAAATTTTTCATTAAGATCTTCACCCTCCAAATTATTGGGACGCCTTCTAGCTAAAGTTGACTCATCTCCAGTCCCTTCTTTATCAAGTTTTATATTAGAAACACAAAGATTCAATAGGAGTCACACCAATCACTTTAAGATCTTCATCATTATTATCACGAAAACTAGAAGAACATGCTTTTTCGAACCAATCTCTCTTAGCACGCATCCTAGCGGTTCCCTCCCTACTTTCATTAATAGAGATTTTAATAGCTTTCAGAGACTCATTGATATCAAGCTTGGGTGGCACAGATCTAATCTTAAAAGAATCAATCTCATGAGAAATTCTATCAACGTTTCTAGCCAAATCATCGATCTTAAGCAATTTTACTTCTACCATAGCATTGAAAATCTTTTGAGAATTAATGAAATCTTTAATATTATTCTCAAGATCAGAAGGTATCTTATTATAATTTCCATAAGAATTGTTGTAGGAATTACCATAATTATTAGAGGAATTACTAGGAAATGACCTAGAATTAAAACTGCTTCTATACACGTTGTTACCATAATTGTTCCTACTAAAAAAAATTCACATCCATAGATTCATTATTGTTCTCAATCAAAGTGGAAAAGGCATATCATTAGGATCAATAGGAGCACTCTTCACTACAAAAAAATACACATCCATGATGTTTTGGGCCGAACAATTTTTTCTGTCATGCTTATGACACTTCTGTCGGATTCAGGGCTCCGCAGACCCAAGAAAGGTTCGAACTCTGGGGCGTGTGCAAAGAACTCATCCTATCCAGCCTACCAGCCCATCGCCCCATGGCCTAGCTCAATGCTTAAGGAAGAAGATGGACACGGTAGTTTACCCAGGTTCGGGCCACCTTGCGGTGTAAAACCCTACTCCTGCTTTATGGTGGATTGGCCTCACGAGGGGCTGAGGATGAACTAGTACATGGGATGAACAACCTCGCGAGATCTGCTCTGGTGAGGGAATGAGTTGACGAGGTTCCGATCCCTCGCCATGGTGGTGGCTAACCTATATGTTGGGGATATAACCTCGAGGTATGACCCGCCCAGGAGGGGCCGGGTCACACCGTTGGCAGCTTAAGGTGAGAAGGCCCACGATGTTTGAAGGCCCATGACCCGGAGGTGACCTAAGGCCCAAAGGTGTGAACTGCCATGTGATAACTTGTTCTGTAAGGAATGCTTAGTTAGAACCGAGCTGGTCATGTTTGTGTGAGCCGGCCAGGACTCTGTAAGCTGCCAGACATCAACCTGTATATGAAGGGGTGACCCGGCGGCAGGTTAACTCAAGAGACAACCGATTGAGAACTTGGTCAAGCATATTCGCTCCCTTGTAATTGAAACTCAAGCAATACAACTAGAAGGAGGACGTAGGCTTTTACCTCGATGAGCGGGGCCGAACCTGGGTAAACTCCGTGTGTCCTTTGTCCTGTTCAACCCCTTTAAGCTAGCCTAGTGCGATGGCTCCACACCTAAGTCCTTTTGCTAGGACATCTACCATGTTAAGTCCACGACAGTTGGCGCCCACCGTGGGGCCAGAGCACGGTGGTTTCAAGTTCTTGAAGGGCAACTTCGCAGGGATCAAGGGATACGCCGTGGGCCGGATGACCAAGAGTCACCACAGCAAGCTCTACATCAACGTTGCTGGTTGGGGAGCCGAGGCCGACTCAATCGAGTACGGGTACCGGGTCCCCTTCGGTGGGATTCATGTCTTCATCGGCAAGATTGGGGAGTCAGGGCCTGAGCCGGATGTCTACACCGACATGATCGAGACGGCTCAGCGCGCACGACCCGCCAAGATCCAACCCGCCAGGGAGCGTGCCTTCGTTGGTTTTGTTCATGGGGCGGATCTTTAAGAAGGCTCTATGTCAGGGGAGAGACAGCCATCTACTTAGGTGACGAGTCCTCAATCGACGAAACTGAATCAATCTGTGAATTGCAAGATGGTAGGCTTGCGGCTGTTCCGATGGCGACAGTATTCCGGACTCCCACGAGCCGCCGAGCTGGGCTGCCATTTTTATGGATTGTACGCAACAGGTGGTGAATTCATCGACTACTGCGGCATTGACCTCTGGCTCAACGCCTGCTACGACGGCCGAGGCGAGCGGCCCTGTGCACCCGCCGGCTCAAGTTTTGTCTGAACTCTTGGATGCCCTGGCGACTGTCTTAGCTATGGAAGTAACCCAGGCGAATCAGGCATAACATAAGGTGGAGGTTGCAAAGTTACGAGATGAGGTAGCTCAGGCTAAGGAGACACTCACTGTGAAGAATGCTAGGATGGCGACGGAACAAGCTATGTTGGAAGCTGAGTCACAGCGGATCCAAGTAGAATCTTTCTGGCTTAATCTGGATCAAAATGCTTCGAACACCGTCATGCAAAGAATGCATCAAACCCGTCTGCCCCTAGAGTTCGAAGCAAGGAATCTTTTCAATACGCCTGGTGCAGGAACGAGTAACCCGCCCAGCGTAGCCCGGGTCGCCAAGGCGCCCGCGGCCAGGGCGACGGCTCAACCACGTGAAGCAGACCCGCCTCATTTGCATTTAACCCCGCCCCAACAGGTATTAACACCGCCAGGTCATTTTTCCAACCCCCTGGATAATATGATTGCTGCAGCTTCACAATTGGCGGCTCTTCTAGTGGAAGGCGAGTCTCCCGCAGCGGTCGAGGCCCGGAAGGCTGTGGAGCTTCTTCAGACAGTGGTAGCCCAGCAGGCGGCTTACTCATATAGCCGTGATCACATTCATTCAGCTCCACATCAGAGCCAAAGCTATAGCCGGTGCATTGAGTCGCCAGTGGTTTCCAGCAGTGAGCGGCGCGTAACCCGTCCCAGGGACGTGACCCGCCCCGTGGCGATGATAATGTTCAGGTTC
Source organism: Aegilops tauschii subsp. strangulata (assembly GCF_002575655.3). Classification (NCBI taxonomy): domain Eukaryota; kingdom Viridiplantae; phylum Streptophyta; class Magnoliopsida; order Poales; family Poaceae; genus Aegilops; species Aegilops tauschii. Next base: position 279,917,683 of record NC_053037.3, read on the forward strand.
TAATAGATCAAGCTAGAGCACGCCAAGAGGCGGAGCTCCGGCTCAGTTAGCGTCTCTTAGACAGCCTCAGTTAAACCCTTCTGTGTTGGTAGAAGCGGGGATGACCTCTCGGTCAGTTGGAGTGCCCTGTCTAGTGCCTAATACGTCTCCAGCGTATCTATAATTTTTGATTGTTCCATGCTGCTATATTATCATTCTTGGATGTTTTATAATCATTTTATAGTCATTTTATATCATTTTTTGGTACTAACCTATTGACATAATGCCAAGTGCCAGTTGCTGTTTTTTTTGCATATTTTTTACATCGCAGGAAATCAATATCAAACGGAGTCCAAACACCGCGAAACTTTTTGAGGATTTTTATGGACCAGAACACTTCCAATGGGCCAGAGCAGCACCTTGGGGTGCCCCGAGGGGGCACAACCCACCAGGGCATTCCTAGGGGCCCAGGCGCGCCCAGGTGGGTTGTGCCCACCTCGGTGGCCTCCCGCACAGCCTCTTCGCCCTATAAATTCCCAAATATTCCAAAAACCCGGGGTTACCTAGATCAGAAGTTCCGCCGCCACAAGGCTTTGTAGCCACGAGAAACCAATCTAGACCCCGTTCCGGCACCCTGCCAGAGGAGGGAATCATCACCGGTGGCCATCTTCATCATCTCGGCGGCCACCACGATGAGGAGGGAGTAGTCCACCCTCGGGGCTGAGGGTTTGTACTAGTAGCTATGTGTTTAATCCCTCTCTCTCTCTTGTGTTCTTGAGATGTCATGATCTTGATGTATCGTGGGCTTTGTTAATATAGTCGAATGATATGGTGTTTTCCCCTCTCTATCTTGTTGTGATGAATTGAGTTTTCCCTTTGGATTTCATTTTATCGGATTGAATACTTTTATGGATTTGAGAGCACTTTATATATGTCTTGCATATAAATACCCGTGGTGACAATGGGGTATTATTTTGATTCACTTGATATATGTTTTGGCACTCAACTCGCGAATTCCTGAGGTGACATTGGGGTAATCTACGCATAGGGGTTGATGCATGTTCTTGTCTTTGTTTCTCCGGTAGAAATCTTGGGGCACTCTTTGAAGTTCTTTGTGTTGGATTGAGTATTATGAATCTGAAATTATTTGGTGTTATTTTAGTACGAACTCTTGGATAGATCGATCGGAAAGAATAGCTTCGAGGTGGTTTCGTACCCTACAAACGATTTCTTCTTATGTTCTCTGCTAGATAGGAACTTTGGAGTAATTCTTCATCGCACGTGAGGGATGGTTATATGCTCCAATTATATTAACACTATTGGGAGATTGTACTAACGAAAGTACGGACCCTAGGCCTCATTTTCAAGCATTGCAATACCGTTTGTGCTCTGATTTACCAATTGCTACCTTGCCCTTTTATTGTTAGTATTAAAAAATCAATATCTACTATCCATATTACACTTGTATCACCATCTCTTCGCCGAACTAGTGCACCTATACAAATTACCATTGTATTTGGTGTGTTGGGGACACAAGAGACTTTTTATCATTTGGTTGCAAGGTTGCTTGAGAGAGACCATCTCAATCCTACGCCTCCCACGGACTGATAAACCTTAGGTCATCCACTTGAGGGGAAATTGCTACTGTCCTACAAAACTCTGTGCTTGGAGGCCCAACATGTGTCTACAAGAATAAAGTTGCATAGTAGACATCACCTCTTTTCTAGTGCCGTTGCTGGGGAGGTGAGTGCTTGAAGGTTTATCTTTAGATCTTGCAATCGAATCTTTTAGTTTCTTGTTTATCACTAGTTTGGTTTATAAAAGAAAACTACAAAAAATGGAATTGAGGTTGCATCATATTATTCATCTTTATAATGTATTTCATGAAAATGATGGAAAGGAAAATTGTGCTCAATTGATAGAAGAAGAATTCAATAGAATGTTTGGTATAAATGATGAGCATGATTGCAATGTTGTTAGTATGAATTCTTTGAATATCCATGATGCAAATGATATGCAAAGCCATAAGCTTGGGGATGCTATGTTTGATGAAGACGATATTTTTAGTCCCCCAAGATTTGATGTGCAAATTTTTTATAATGATTGCATGCCTCCTATTTATGATTATAATGATGAAAGCGGATTTGGAGAGGTCATGACTTTATTTAGTGATGAATCCACCATTTTGGATGAGGCTTCAATTGACTATGATAACAAAGTTGCTATCTATGATGATTATGGTGATGACATGTATGCTATACTGAATAATGATAACCATGAAACTTGTCATCATGATTTTAGTTTTCAATCTCATGATAGTTATTTTGTTGAGTTTGCTCCCACCACTATTAAGGATGAGAAGAAATTTTCTTATGTGGAGATTAATAATTTTTTATGCATGTGGATCATGAAAATAATGCTTTATGTGACAGCTATATTGTTGAATTCATTCATGATGCTACTGAAAATTATTATGAGAGAGGAACATATGCTTCTACATATTGCAATAATATCAAGTTTCCTCTCTATGTGTTGAAATCTTTGAATTTATGCTTGTTTTGCCTTCCTATGCTAGTTGATTCTTGTTCCCATAAGTTGTTTTCTCACAAAATCCCTATGCATAGGAAGTGGGTTAGGCTTAAATGTGCTTTCCATGTGATTCATGATGCTCTTTTTCATGTTTCAATTACTATTCTTATGCGAGCATCATTGAGATCATCATTCCTAGCTAAAAGGCATTAAAGAAAAGCGCTTGTTGGGAGACAACCCAACACTTTTACCTACTGTTTTTGTGTGTTCACATGATCATGCTACTGTAGTAATCATGTTTTATTGCTTTTGTTTCAATAAAGTGCCAAGTAAAGCCTTTGGGATAGTGTGGATGATAGTTGACTTGAATCTGTGCAAAACAGAAACTTTTGCTTCCAGAAATAGAATTGTTTAAATTCACTAGAACGTGATAAAATTCTGAATTTTTACAGATGATTGATATGCAAATTCTCTACATTGTCCTATTTTTTCAGAATTTTTGGAGTAGCAGAGGTATGGTTATTCTGCAGATCATTATAGACTGTTCAGTTTTTGACAGATTCTGTTTTCGATGCATAGTTTGCTTGTTTTCTAGTTTCTATGGCTTATATTGCTTAATATAAATTGTGGAAATGATACGCTATAGCTTGGGGATGCCCAAGGCACCGCAAGTTAATATCCAAGGAAGATCCAAGCAACTAAGCTTGGGGATGCCCCGGAAGGCATCCCCTCTTTCGTCTCCAACATTATGGGTAACCTCACTTGGAGCTACATTTTTTCGTCACATGATATGTGTTTTGCTTGGAGCATCATTTTATTTTGTTAGGATTTACTTTCTGTTATTTAGAATAATGTTTTGCATCTTTCTTTTCAATAAAAATGTCAAGGATAGCCTTTGCCATGCTTATTTTGCAAGTCTACAAGTTGTTGTTTCAAAACAAAAAGTTTATCGCTGTTGCAAAAATTCCCTACAAAAGTCAGGATGTGATAAAATGTTGAAACTTTTTGCAAAATAATCTCTGATAAATTTTGTACAGTGTGGTAAATTTTCATAATTTTTGGAGTTAAATAAGTACTAATACTCCTGCATTCTTTACAGACTGTACTGTTTTGGCAGATTGCTGTTATGTTTGCATTTTTGCATATGTTTGCTTGTTTAATGATTCTCTTTGAGGATAGGAGTATTAAATATTCAGAGGCATTTAGTATGCAATTTTGAATAATAATTTTAGTGATTTGCTACAGTAGAGAATGATAAAGTTTTTGCATTGGTTTATACTAACTTATCTCACGAGTTCTTGTTGAGTTTTGTGTGGATGAAGTTTTTAAGATTTAGGGAAACCGTGATATAAAAGGAGTTAAGGAGACACAAAAGCTCAAGCTTGGGGATGACCAAGGCATCCCAAGGTAATATTTGAAGAAGTCTCAAGCATCTAAGCTTGGGGATGCCCCGGTAGGCATCCCACCTTTCTTCACCAACAATTATCGGTTAGTATCGGTTGATCCTAAGTTTTTGCTTCTTCACATGATGTGTGCTATTCTTAGAATGTCGTTTTATTTTGTTTTGCTTTCTGTTTTAATAAAACACTTAGATCTGAAAGTTTTTGAATAATAGAGAGTCCTCAAATAGCTACCCATTTACATAACTACTCGCTTGATCTTCACTTATATCTTTTTGGAGTAGCTTGTCATTTGCTCTAGTGCTTCACTTATATCTTTTTGAGCACGGTGTGCTTTAGTATCTTTGAAGAAATTATCTCTTGCTTCACTTAAATTAATTTGAGAGAAAGAAATATTATGCTCATGATCTTCACTTATATTTGTTTGAGCTTATCAATAGCAACGCATGAAAATTAGTCTCTATGTTGTTGTGATGAATTGAGTTTTCCCTTTGGATTTCATTTTATCGGATTGAATACTTTTATGGATTTGAGAGCACTTGATATATGTCTTGCATATAAATACCTGTGGTGACAATGGGGTATTATTTTGATTCACTTGATATATGTTTTGGCACTCAACTCGCGGATTCCTGAGGTGACATTGGGGTAATCTATGCATAGGGGTTGATGCACGTTCTTGTCTTTGTTTCTCCGGTAGAAATCTTGGGGCACTCTGTGAAGTTCTTTGTGTTGGATTGAGTATTATGAGTCTGAAATTATTTTAGTACGAACTCTTGGATAAATCGATCGGAAAGAATGGCTTCGAGGTGGTTTCGTACCCTACAAACGATTTCTTCTTATGTTCTCCGCTAGATAGGAACTTTGGAGTGATTCTTCATCACACGTGAGGGATGGTTATATGATCCAATTATATTAACACTGTTGGGAGATTGCACTAGCGAAAGTACGGACCCTAGGCCTCATTTTCAAGCATTGCAATACCGTTTGTGCTCCGATTTACCAATTGCCACCTTGCTGTTTTTTATTGTTAGTATTACAAAAATCAATATCTACTATCCATATTACACTTGTATCACCATCTCTTCGCCGAACTAGTGCACCTATACAAATTACCATTGTATTTGGTGTGTTGGGGACACAAGAGACTTTTTATTATTTGGTTGCAGGGTTGCTTGAGAGAGACCATCTTCATCCTACGCCTCCCACGGATTGATAAACCTTAGGTCATCCACTTGAGGGAAAATTGCTACTGTCCTACAAAACTCTGTGCTTGGAGGCCCAACACGTGTCTACAAGAATAAAGTTGCGTAGTAGACATCAGTGCCAGCTCTACGGAATGAGCGTTTGACCAGGGATTTCAGGGGCCCTCGAAAAGTACCCAATTACACTGCGGATCAACCTCCGAATGCTTGGATTGAGAGCTACGATCTGGCTATGGAGATGTTGATTGTTAATGATGTTGTGGGCGCTAAATATTTCACCATGATGTTGGATGGGCCGGCTCGTACCTGGCTAAAAGGATTGCCCCCTAATTCCATCAACTCATGGGATGAATTGAAGACATGTTTCATTCAGAATTTTAAAGACACATGTAAGCAACCTCTGTCGATTATCGACCTAGACACTTGCATCCGGCGTGAGGATGAGTTAACCGCCCATTGGGTCCGCCGGGTCTCAGCCATTATCCACTCATCGGATAGTATCAACGCTGGTTCGGCTGTTTTAGTTCTGGAGAAGAATTGCCTGTTTATTCCTCTCAAACAGAAGTTAGGGCGGCTTAAACGTCATTGCAATGACATGGGAGAGCTTATGGCGGCTCTTATCAAATACCCAGACTCAGACAATACCAAGGATCCTGATTCAGAGGAGAAGTCCAACAAGGGGAAGAAAAACGGTAATGGGAAGGGGCAGCAGTCCAACATGCCGGGTCATAATCATAATAATAATGGTAAGCGCAAACAGCCCGATGGCGGGTCAGATTTTGTGGCCAATACCAACGCCCAAAATAACGGTCAACGTCGAAGAGGAAAACCACCCCCTCGTATTGGATCAAAGGTTAACCTTGAGGCAGAATTAAACCGGCCTTGCCCGAAGCATAGTTATCCAGATAGACCGTCGACCCACCTGCGGAAGGATTGTAATATCATGAAGGAGTTTATGAGCTCCGGTTTTCCTCAGAACAACAATAACAATAATGGCCCGCACGGCGGGACAGGATCCGGCTCACATGGGCCCGGCTTTGGAGCTAGCGGATCAGGTTCTGGATTTCAGGGTCAGGGCAACCAGGGCGGCTTTAACTAGCAGCACAACCAAGGCAATCAGCAACAGCAATCCGGGTATCAGAGCAATCCAAAGCAGCTGAATAGTGGTCAATATCATGTTTTTACCACGAGCCTGTGCAAACGGGATCAGAAGGTTCATAAACAAGTAGTGAGCACGGTTGAGCCGGCAATCCCTCGATACTTACGGTGGTCAGAGCAGCCCATTGTATGGAGCCGTGAGGATCTCCCGCCCCGGATTGACAACCCGGGTCAGCTAGCTTTGGTGGTGGCTCCATAGGTTGGAGGTTACAAGTTCAGTAAGGTGCTTATGGACGGAGGCAGCAGTATCAACATTCTTTATTATGATACTTTTCACCATATGAATTTGACTGATAAAGATCTTAAGCCGTCCTCTACAGTCTTTCATGGAATGGTGCCTGGTAAGTCAGCATATCCAGTGGGTAAGATAGCCTTGGAAGTGGCTTTTGGTGATGAGCATAATTACAGGGCCGAAACATTGAATTTTGAGGTGGTCAAGATCAAGAGCCCTTATCACGCCTTGTTTGGACGGCCGGCTTATGCCAAATTCATGGCACGGCCTTGTTATGTTTATCTGCAGCTCAAGACGCCGGGTCGCAAGGGTACCATTACGGTGCATGGTGGCAGAAAGATAGCTTTGGAATGTGAAGAGGGCGATGCGGCTTACGCAGAGTCTGCCTGTGCAATGGAGGAGGTTAAGTTATATAAAGATAATGTTGACCCGGTGGATATGACCCCCTTGAAGAAGCCAACCATAGAGCATGACCCTTTGTTGAAGTTTAAGTCGGCAGACGACACCAAGCAGGTTGATTTTGTCCCTGGCGATTCATCCCAACAATTCATGATCAGTGCTAATATGGATCCAAAATAGGAAAGCGCACTCATCGAGTTCATCCGTGAGAACCGGGACATCTTTGCATGGAAGCCTTCAGACATTCCAGGTGTACCGAGGGAACTCGCTGAGCACACTCTCAATGTTGATCCAAAGTTTAAAGCGGTCAAGCAATTCCTTCGTTGTTTTAATGAAGAGAGGGGCAAGGCCATTGGTGAAGAGGTGGCCCGGCTCTTAGCGGCCGGGTTTATTATTGAAGTTTTTCATCCTGAGTGGTTGGCTAACCCGGTGCTGGTGCTTAAGAAAAACGGCACTTGGCGTACGTGTGTAGATTAGACAGACCTTAACAAGGCTTGTTCGGCTGATCCTTTTGCTCTCCCTCGTATTGATCAGATAATTGATGCTACGGCGGACTGTGAGCGTTTGAGCTTCTTGGATGCTTATTCTGGTTATCATCATATCAAAATGGAAGTTAAGGACCAGGAGAAGACATCTTTCATCACTCCTTTTGGAGCCTTCTGCTATGTATCTATGCCTTTTGGGCTCAAGAGTGCCCAGGCGACTTATCAGCGTTGTGTTCAGAATTGCCTTCATAGCCAGATAGGACGCAACGTTCATGCTTATGTGGATGATATCATGGTGAAATCCAGGAAAAAGGAAACCTTGCTAGACGATTTAAAGGAAACCTTTGACAACCTCCGGGTCTACAAGATGATGCTTAACCCGGCCAAATGTGTTTTTGGTGTGCCAGCAGGCAAGCTCCTTGGTTTTCCGGTCTGAGAGAGAGGTATTGAAGCTAACCCGGAGAAGATCAAGGCTATCACTTCTTTGGCTAAGCCAGCGAGTATTAATGATGTCCAACGTCTGGCGGGTCGCATTGGGGCATTAAGCCGGTTCATAAGCCACCTGGGAGAAAAGGCTATTCCTTTGTATCAGATGATGAAGAAAACAGATCACTTTGTCTGGAGTGATGCTGCCAATCAAGCATTTGAGGTGCTTAAAAAACAGTTGGCTGAGCCACCGGTTCTTGTAGCTCCTGTCAAGAAGGAGCCTTTGCTCTTATATGTGGCTGCTAACAGCAGAGCCGTCAGCGTAGCGGTTGTTGTGGATAGGAAGGAAACATGCAAGGAATATCCGGTTCAAGGCCGGCTTACTATGTCAACAAGGTGTTAATTGAGTCTAAGCAGAGGTACCCACATTGGCAGAAGCTAGTCTATGGAGTGTTCATGGCTAGTCGCAAGTTGAAACATTACTTCCTTGGTCATCCTATTACTATGGTCAGTTCTGCTCCTTTAGGGGACATTACTCAAAACCGGGAAGCCACAGGCCGGGTGGCCAAGTGGGCCATTGAGCTTGGTCCTCATGGGTTAAAGTATATGCCAAGAACAACTATCAAGTTGCAGGCTCTTGTGGACTTCATCAATGATTGGACAGAGTTGCAGACGCCAGAGTAAAAGCCAGATAACACTTACTGGACGATTCACTTTGTCGGGTCACGATAGCTGGAGGGCTCGGGGGCTGGAGTTATCTTGACTTCCCCACGAGGTGATTGATACGTCTCCAACGTATCTATAATTTTTGATTGTTCCAAGCTATATTATATTCTGTTTTGGATGTTTAACGGGCTTTATTATACACTTTTATATTATTTTTGGGACTAACCTATTAACCGGAGGCCCAGCCCAAATTGCCCTTTTTTGCCTATTTCAGTGTTTCGCAGAAAAAGAATATCAAACGGAATCCAAATAGAATGAAACCTTCAGGAACGTGATTTTCGGAACAAACGTGATCCAGAGGACTTGGAGTCTACGCAAAGCAATCAACATGGAGAGCACGAGGCAGGGGGGCGCGCCTACCCCCCAGGCGCGCCCTCCACCCTCGTGGGGCCCATGTTGCTCCACCGACGTACTTCTTCCTCCTATATATACCTACGTACCCCCAAACTATCAGATACGGAGCCAAAATCCTATTTCCACCGTCGCAACCTTCTGTACCCGTGAGATCCCATCTTGGGGCCTTTTCCGGCGCTCCGTCGGAGGGGGCATTGATCATGGAGGGCTTCTACATCAACACCATAGCCTCTCCGATGATGTGTGAGTAGTTTACCTCAGACCTTCGGGTCCATAATTATTAGCTAGATGGCTTCTTCTCTCTCTTTGGATCTCAATACAAAGTTCTCCTCGATCTTCTTGGAGATCTATTCGATGTAATCTTCTTTTGCGGTGTGTTTGTTGAGATCCGATGAATTGTGGGTTTATGATCAAGGTTATCTATGAACAATATTTGAATCTCCTCTGAATTCTTTTATGTATGATTGGTTATCTTTGCAAGTCTCTTTGAATTATCAGTTTGGTTTGGCCTACTAGATTGATCTTTCTTGCAATGGGAGAAGTGCTTAGCTTTGGGTTCAATCTTGCGGTGCTCGATCCCAGTGACAGTAAGGGAAACGACACGTATTGTATTGTTGCCATCGAGGATAAAAAGATGGGGTTTATATCATATTGCATGAGTTTATCCCTCTACATCATGTCATCTTACTTAAAGCATTACTCTGTTCTTATGAACTTAATACTCTAGATGCATGCTGGATAGCGGTCGATGTGTGGAGTAATAGTAGTAGATGCAGAATCGTTTCGGTCTACTTGTCGCGGACGTGATGCCTATATACATGATCATGCCTAGATATTCTCATAACTACGCTCAATTCTATCAATTGCTCGACAGTAATCCGTTTACCCACCGTAATACTTATTCTATCTTGAGAGAAGCCACTAGTGAAACCTATGGCCCCCGGGTCTATTTTCCATCATATTAATCTTCTAACACTTAGTTATTTCTATTGCCGTTTATTTTACTTTGCATCTTTATTTCTCTTTATCATAAAAATACCAAAAATATTATCTTATCATATCTATCAGATCTCACTCTCGTAAGTGACCGTTGAGGGATTGACAACCCCTTTATCGCGTTGGTTGCAAGGTTCTTATTTGTTTGTGTAGGTGTGAGGGACTCGTGCGTGATCTCCTACTAGATTGATACCTTGGTTGTCAAAAACTGAGGGAAATACTTACCCTACTTTACTGCATCACCCTTTCCTCTTCAAGGGAAAACCAACGCAGTGCTCAAGAGGTAGCAGTGATAAGTTTTGTTATGTACTACGATAAATGTTCCCTTGCACTAATAATGCATCTGAGTATGAGGCTCTACTCCACGGCCTTCGGTTGGCTAAAGATATGAACTTAAGCCGGGTGAGGTGCTTTGGCGACTCATATTTGGTGGCTCAGCAGGTCTCAGGAACTTGGGATTCTATAAAGACCCGCTCATGGCGGCTTATTGCCGGGCAGTTGACAGTATTGCTGGCCATTTCAAAGGTTATAAAGTGGAGCATATTGATCGTAGAAAGAATGAGGCGGCTGATGCTTTAAGCCGGCTGGGGTCTCAGCGTAAGCCGGCGCCACCCAATGTTTTCCTTGACATATTACATAACCCTTCAGTTAAGCTACCGACCGAAGAGGATCTTGCAATCCTTGACCCAGAGGCACAGTTGGTGGCGGCTCTGCATGCTATTCCTGATTGGACGGTTCCTTTTTTGGCTTATATGACCCGGGGGGAGTTGCCTGAGGATGAAACTCTAGCTAAGTCAATGACTATTGTCAATGGCGAGTTGCGCCGATGCAGTATTACAGGGGTGTTCCAGTGCTGTGTTTCCCCTGAAGAAGGTCGTGAGATTCTAAGAGAAATTCATGAAGGAGATTGTGGTTATCACGCCGGCTCTAAGTCTCTCGTGGATAAGGCTTTTTGTCATGGGTTTTACTGGCTGGCGGCTCATGCTAATGCAGAGGATCTAGTTAGCGAGTGCGATGGCTGTCAGAAATTTTCCAGACGAGCTCATGTGCCAGCTCAAGAATTGAGGATGATTCCAATCACTTGGCCGTTTGCAGTTTGGGGGATGGATATGGTTGGACCTTTTGAGAGATCAAAGGACAAAAAGACCCACCTTTTGGTGGCAGTTGATAAGTTTGCAAAGTGGGTTGAGGCAGAGCCGGTCAGCAACTGTGATGCGGCTACGGCGGTTCAATTCATTAAGAAGGTGATTTTCCGCTTTGGCTATCTACACAGTATCATAACTGATAATGGCACTAATCTGTCTAAAGGCGCTATGAAAGAATTCTGTCAAAGAGAGCATATTCGTCTTGACGTCTCATCAGTGGCTCACCCCCAGTCCAATGGTCAAGCTGAAAGGGCCAATCAAGAGATCTTAAGAGGGATAAAGCCCCGGCTTATGGTCCCTTTGCAAAGGACGCCGGGTTGTTGGGTTGAGGAGTTACCTTTAGTACTTTGGAGCATCAACACCACCCTAACAGATCCACGGGTTACATGCCATTTTTCATGGTTTACGGGGCAGAGGCGGTTCGCCCAAGTGACACCCGTCATGATTCGCCCCGTGTGGCGGCTTACGTTGAAGCTGACAACGAGAAAGCATTTCAGGATGCTCTGGATTTGTTGGATGAAGAGCGTGATCTTGCGGCGGCTTGTTCGGCGATATAGCAGCAGGATCTGCGTCGTTATCATAGCCGTTGGGTTAAAACTGGAACCTTTCAAGAAGGCGGTTTGGTGCTCCGGCTCATCCAAGATCATACAGACATGCATAAGTTATCCCCACCTTGGGAAGGACCTTCTGTGGCAGAAAAAAGCTGAACAATGGGTCATATTACCTAATTGATGTCCGAGAAAACAAGGACTCATGCACATCAGAGGAGGAGACCCGCCGGCCATGGAACATCGCTCATCTTCGGCCATATTACACTTGAGCTACCGCTTCTTGTGTTGTACATACTTTCTTCAGTGTATATACTATGATCACTATAATAAAGCAAGCATCCCTGATAATTCAGGCCCTCTGTTGTTTCATCTCTAAGTATCTGAGCCTTTATTGTTTGGTCATAAGGCCACTTGGGGGTTCCCTTCTCATTGAGCATAACCTACCCTCTTGGTCCGGCTTCCATGCTGACCCCTATGGCCACTTGGGGGTTCCCTGCTCATTGAGCATAACCTACCCTCTTGGTCTGGCTTCCATGCCGACCCCTATGGCCACTTGGGGGTTCCCTGCTCATTGAGCATAACCTACCCTCTTGGTCCGGCTTCCATGCCGACCCCTATGGCCACTTGGGGGTTCCCTGCTCATTGAGCATAACATACCCTCTTGGTCCGGCTTCCATGCCGACCCGGATGGCCACTTGGGGACTCCCTGCTCATTGAGCATAGCCTACCCTCTTGGTCCGGCTTCCATGCTGACCTATAAGGTCACTTGGGGTCTCCCTGCTCATTGAGCATAGCCTACCCTCTTGATTCGGCTTCCATGCCGGCCGGTTTACATACCGTTTCATGAAAGCACTTCAGTTTTAGGCTTGGCGGCCTATGAAAGCCTTGTTTTTCTGGATTTCTATTGCTTTCTGAAAATTTTGGATTCATATTCTTTCTTCCATATTCAACATATGGTTTTTACAATTTAGGCCATGTAGCCTTAACCATATGACTGATAGTTGAGCATATTGGGTTAATAACCCGCCCTGACAGCGGATTATAAGCTGCCAGGAGAAATTGCTTTGCGCAACCAACATCATGATATATCATACCTACGACTTTTACCATCTAAAGAAGGTATTCTGATCTACAGGTATGCTTATACATACTGTCATAAATATTAAGGGTCTTTGGTAAGCCGCCCTAATGTTTGACTTCAAGTTGCTGTCATGTTTCCGGCTTAACTAGTTTTTTGGTATATCCAAAGTTCCTTTTCCGGGTTAATCAAAGATATTTGTGACCCGCCCTGGTTTAAGTCACTAGGGCCTATGTAATTTACTTGTGTGCAGGGAATATGATAATGATATAAAAGCAAACAACGGATCTTCAACATCAGATCGGCGGCTTAAAATATTCAGCAAGTAAACATGCACGATGGCATGTGAGATCATGGTTTTCGCTAGCCTATTACACGACTCTCCAAGCCCAAATGATTAAGAGTTTTTGAAGAAGAAACGCCGTGCTACAGTTTGAAGAGCCGACCCGTGGATCATTTGTCCTGGTCTTGGCGAGTTGAAGCTTCCGGCTTATCCTGTGCCGGTTCTTCTTCCCCTCCCTCCAATGTCTGGAAGTCAGACGATGTCCAGTCGATGCCGGTTAAAGCTCTGAATTCAGCCTCATCGTCTATAAGATCAGACGGTTCGACATCAGGAGTGAAGGTGTGCTTACGTATCGGAGGAACGAGCTCTACGATCTCGTAAGCCGACGCTTTCACTTTTGCATTCCCTTTGGTGTAAGTCGGCTGATACTTCGATAAATCAGTTTCTTCGGCCAGCTTGGTCGCCAAAGGACGCATCTCCTTTACACATTTGGTAAAGTCGTTGGCATCAAAGAGAGTCCCGTCCTCTTTCAAGCTTGTACAGCCAGTTGTCAGCTCCTCCGGGTCTAGCTCCGCCTGCCATGCTTTGGCTCGGCTCAAAGCGGTGATGGCGCCGGCTCGAGCTGCAGATTGCTTGATTTCTTCAATCCTTTTGGGCATGATAGATAGCTTATCCAAAACATCATTGAGAAGTGAAGGCGGTTGTTTGTTATGCGAGATAACTGCTAAGGATCGCTGCGCGCCTGTGTAAAACTGCTCCACCAGAGCGTAAACCGCCTTCAACTTCACCAGCATGTCATGGCCAAGATTAGATCTTCTGGGGCCTGCATGTGGAACATATGATAAGTCGCCAAATTACTAAGGCAAAATTGTAGTACAAAGTTACTTACCAAAGATGGGACTGTCATTTGATTTATGATAATCCCCAAGTGCAGGGAATCATCGTAGCAATTCCCAAAGGTGGAAGTGATAAGTATTGAGTGTCAAACCCACAAGGAGCTAAAGGTAAGCTCAATATTCTCTCCAGTCCTAACTGCCACTGATACGACTCTACGTACACCGAACGTTTGCTTCCAACTAGAAACGAGAAATAAAACTACGTTGTGGGTATGAAGAGGATAACTTTGCGTGAAATCGGAGAGCTAAAACATAAAAGTAGGCGGTGTTATCATAAAGTTAGAATATATTACTAAATATTATAAATAGCGAGTGTGGAATAATGATGGGTCGGTGTGCGGAATTATCCTAGGCAATTGTTAACAATACCAGTAGTCGTCATTGCAATTTCATATGAGGGAGAGGCATAAGCTAACATACTTTCTCTTCTTGGATCATATGCACTTATGATTGGAACTCTAGCAAGCATCCGCAACTACCAAAGATCATTAAGGTAAAACCCAACCATAGCATTAACATATCAAGTCCCCTTTATCCCATACGCAACAACCCCCTTACTCGGGTTTATGCTTCTGTCACTCAAGCAACCCGCTATAAGTGAATCATGAACGTATTGCAACACCCTACAACGGGAATCCCTCATGCTTGCGCGACACAGAGGGCACAATAGGACAACACCAAAATAAAACATACAACTCATACCAATCTAGATCATCAATCAACCCAAAGACAAAGGATATCTACTCAAAACATCATAGGATGGCAACACATCATTGGATCATAATATGTGGCATAAAGCACCATGTTCAAGTAGGGATTATAGCGGGGTGCGGGAGAGTGGACCGCGTAAAAGAGATGAGGATGGTGATGTTGATGAAGACGATCACCGCGGCGATGATTCCCCTCCCGATGGTACTCCGGCACCACCGAGAGAGAGGAGGAGAGGTTCTCCCCCTTGCGCTTCCTCCTCCATGGCCTCCCCCTAGATGGGGAGAGGTTCTCCCTCTGGATCTTGGCCTTCATGGCGCTGATGGCCCCTCCGGGATCCTCCTCCATGGCCTCCGGTGATGATGGCCCCCTCCGGCAGGGTGCCAGAGAGGGCCTAGATTGATTTCTCATGGCTACAGAGGCTTGCGGTGGCGGAACTTCCGATCTAGGTTATTTTCTGGAGGTTTGGGCATTTATAGGAGAGGTTGGCGTCGAGAACAAGTCAGGGGGCCCCACGGAGAGTCCACAAGGCATAGGGGCGCGGCCCAGGGGGGTGGGCGTGCCCTCCTCCCTCGTGGGGCCCACGGGACTCCTCTCCGGTAACTCTTCGTTCCAGTATTTTTTATATTTTCTAGAAAAAATCTCCGTTGATTTTCAGCGCATTCCAGGAACTTTTATTTCTACACAAAAACAATACCACGATAGTTCTGCTGAAAACAGCGTCAGTCCAGGTTAGTTCTAAGCAAATCATACCAAAATCATATAAAACTATTGTAAACATGGCATGAATACTTCATAAATTATAGATACGTTGGAGACGTATCAGCATCCCCAAGCTTAATTCCTGCTCGTCCGCGAGTAGGTAAATGATAAAAGAAATAATTTATGAAGTGTGAATGCTAGCAAGTGCATAAGTTTGATCAATGATAGTTCCAATCACTTTTTCTAGCATCATTATATATCATAACAGTAGCTCAACTCATGAAACTTCTCATGATCAAGTAACAAGCTATTCACATGTTAAATTATAGATCATAAACTTTCTTGAAAAGTAACAAACCGTGCTCTTAGTCATCAAACAATTGCAATTCATCTTATTTTCGGGAAGGGTCTATGTAAGAGTTTTGATTCAGCAAACTCCACATACTCAACTATCATTTAATCTTTCACAATTGCTAACACTCATGTGATATTTATGGGTTCAAAGTTTTAATCAGACACAGAGAAAGATAGGGGCTTATAGTTTCGCCTCCCAACCTTTTACCTCTAGGGTAATGTCAACAATAATAATTTATGAAAACCTACATCCGAGTGGATATATATATCCGGATTGCTCCAACACAAAGTGCTTGCCAAAGGAAAAAGTGTAAAAAGGAAAGGTGATGATCACCATGACTCTTGTATAAGGGTAGAAGATAAAAGTAAAAGATAGGCCCTTCGCAGAGGGAAGCAGAGGTTGTCATGCGCTTTTATGGTTGGATGCACAAAATCTTAATGCAAAAGAACGTCACTTTATATTGCCGCTTGTGATAAATACCTTTATTATGCAGTCTGTCGCTTTTATTTCTTCCCTATCACAAGTTCGTATAAAGCTTATTTCCTTCGCACTAATAGATCATACATATTTACGGAGCAATTTTTTTTATTGCATGCACCGATGACAACTTACTTGAAGGATCTTACTCAATCCATAGGTAGGTATGATGGACTCTCATGGCAAAACTAGGTTAAGAAATGTTTGGAAGCACAAGTAGTATCTCTACTTGGTGCAAAGAATTTGGCTAGCATGAGAGGGAAAGGCAAGCTCAACATGTTGGATGATCCAAGACAATATAATGTTTTGGATATAGGAAAACATAACCCATTAAGTTGTCTTCCTTGTCCAACATCAACTTTTTAGCATGTCATATTTTAATGAGTGCTCACAGTTGCAAAAGATGTCCAAGTAGTATATTTATATGTGAAATCTCTCTTCTTTTAATATTCTTTCATGAATTGTTCAAGTGACCAATTCTGTGTTTGCTAACTTTCAATAAATTTACCACCTATACTTATTATATGTGAAGTCATTAATCCCCATGGTATAAGCATATGAAACATATATAAATTCAAATTTATGATATTCAATTCATTCAACCATTTACTCATAGGATATACGTGAAGCACGTGAGTAAATGACAAACTACTCCAAAAAGATATAAGTGAAGAACACTGAGCAGTCAAATAATTAACTAGCCATGGGAGGATTCTTTTTCATTCAAAATTTTAGATCCAATGATTTATTCAAACAGCAAGTAAAATTGAAAATACGCTCCAAGCAAGACACATATCATGTGACGTATAAAAAATATAGCTCCAAGTAAGGTATACCGATAGTTTTGAAGACGAAAGAGGGGATGCCTTCCGGGGCATCCCCAAGCTTAGGCGCCTGAGTCTTCTTTAAATATTACCTTGGGGTGCCTTGTTCATCCCCAAGCTTAGGGTCTTTCCACTCCTTATGCTCCCCATATCGGTATCACACCCAAAGCTTGAAAACTTTAATCACACAAAACTTAACGGACCTTCGTGAGATAGGTTAGTATGATAAAGAGTAAACCATTCACTTTGGTACTGTAAAAGACAAGGTTCAATATTTTTCTCACACAATTCCTACTGTACCATTCATTTCTACAATTTATATTGAGAAATATAAGCCATAGAAACTAGAAAACAAGCAAACTATGCAATGAAAACAGAATCTGTCAGAAACAGAACAGTCTATAATGATCTGAACAGCAACCATACTTCTGCTACTCCAAAAATTATGAGATAAATTGGTGGACGTGAGGAATTTGTCTATTAATCTTCTGCAAAAAGAATCAACTCAAAATCACTCTTTTGTAAAAAATGACAGCTAATCTCGTGAGCACAAAGTTTCTGTTTTTTACAGCAAGATCACATTAACTTTCACCCAAGTCTTCCCAAAGGTCTTACTTGGCACTTTAGTGAAACAAAAGATATAAAATATGATTACTACAGTAGCTTAATCATGTAAACACACAAAACAATAAGGGTAAATATTGGGTTGTCTCCCAACAAGCGCTTTTCTTTAATGCCTTTTAGCTAGGCATGATGATTTCAATGATGCTCACATAAAAGAAAAGAATTGAAACATAAAGAGAGCATCATGAAGAATATGACTAGCACATTTAAATCTAACACACTTCCTATGCCTAAGGATTTTGTGAGCACATAATTTATAGGAACAAGAATCAACTAGCATAGGAAGACAAAACAAGTATAACATCAAAACTTTAAGCACATAGAGAGGAAACTTGATATTATTGCAACTCTTACAAGCATGTATTCCTCCCTCATAATACTTTTCAGTAGCATCATGAATGATTTCAACAATATAACCATCACATAAAGCATTCTTTTCATGATCTACAAGCATATAAATTTTTCTAATCTCCACATAAGAAAAATTCTTCTCATTCGGAATAATGGGAGCAAACTCAACAGAATAACGGTCATGTGAGGCATAATCCAATTGAAAATTAAAATCATGATGACAAGTTTCATGGTCAACATTATTCTTTATAGCATACATGTCATCACAATAACCATCATAGATAGCAACTTTGTTCTCATAATCAATTGGAACCTCTTCCGAAATAGTGGAATCATTACTAACTAAAGTCGACACTCTTCCAAATCCACTTTCATAAATATCACACTAAGATTCAACACCCTCCAAAATAGTGGGATCACTAATTCCTAAAGTTGACACTCTTCCAAACCCACTTTAGATTATTGTATTATTCATACTCCAAAAGATATAAGTGAAGTTCATGGAGCATTCTACAATTAATATAGACTAACCAATATCCAAGCTCAAAATATATAAGTGAAGCACACGAAGCATTCTATAAAACCATACTCAAAAGATTTAAGTGAAGCACAAAGAGCAATTCTATAAGATCATACTTAAAAGATATAAGTGAAGCACATGAAGTATTCTATGAATCAATTAAGGGCTATCTCATACTAGCATCAGGGTATCCCGCACCAGGGTAACAATGTGGGTGGCTGGGGTGAGAATGCCAATGATGTCAACAATGCCAATGATGTTGGATGGGGCCCTTGGGAGGAGCAGGTCCAGCAACCTCAGCATCA
Organism: Aegilops tauschii subsp. strangulata; assembly: GCF_002575655.3. NCBI lineage: Eukaryota > Viridiplantae > Streptophyta > Magnoliopsida > Poales > Poaceae > Aegilops > Aegilops tauschii. The sequence continues at coordinate 279,936,391 of NC_053037.3, forward strand.
GCAGGAGGATGCACCTGATCAGCAGCAGGATATTGTTCAGGAGCAGAATTCCATGGTTCTCAACCCTTCTTTGGATTCTAACAATGACATGGATTTGGAGGAAGTTCAGCAGCCCATCCAGCACATTGTGGCACAGCACCCAGTGGCTCCTTTGGACCCAATTCAGCTTGGAATTGTTCGTGTTGTTTATGGACCTGTGCTTCCTCCCAATCTTATCTGGGAGAGGTCTTTCCGTTCATTACTGCCTGAATTTTTCATTAGAAAAGTGCCTGCTCCGCTGCCAGCACATCAGCAATGGCAGTCTCAACTCACCACTTGTGTCTTGCCCGAGCACTGTGGGATCACTTTTGGATTACTGATGCAGCCCAACAATCCACCCATGCCCCACTCGTCTGTTGTTATTGAAGAGATCTTTCCAGATCAGGTGGACTCTGAAGTATCTCACCATGAGCAGGTGGACCGTGTGTAGCCTGCTGACGCTGATTTGCCATAGAACCATGATGAGTTCCTGTTCACGTCTGTTGTTCCTCCAGTTCTTGGCAAGCGCGGACGAGAGGCCAGGCGTGGCCGCAGGTCTTTAGTTGTAGTTGCTCCAACCCCGATTTCTCCGTCAGACGCATGACGCGTAGCGCTGCCAAGGCCTCTGGTTACAAACCGACTTCAGCCATTCCCACCAAGACTTCTGCATTGCGGCGCCCGAGGGCCAAGAAGGCCAAGTCGTCATCTGATGACCCTGAAGATCATGAAGATGCAGCGCAGGCCATACCTCCACCAACACCTGTCTCTGATTTATAGGCAGTCGGCGCTCGTCTGGGTATTTCTGTAGACCAACTGACACTGGAGAAGCTTACGGCTCCTCCTAAGAAAGCTTCCTCTGATCCAGTGTCTGATGATGAGTAAGCCTAGGTTTCAGGACTAGCGCCAGAGGGGTCTTTCCTGGCATAGTTTTTGCTTTCTTAGTGGCTATGTTTCATCTAAACTTGTTGCACTGTATGCTCTTTTGGGTCGTGTGGCTGTGGACTATGATACTGCTATGTTATGCTTAGCAGTCCTTATTTTATCGCGGCGAGTTTTCTATGGATAGTACAAATTATCGTAATTGGCGTGTGCTCTGTTGGAATGTCCGTGGTCTGAATTCAGATGCTCGCCAGCGTGATGTGAGAGCAAAGATTGAGGAGAGCCAGTGCTCTATTGTTTGCCTGCAAGAGACTTTTGTGTGCCGATTTTGATATTAGGAAAATTAGATCTTTCTGTCCTCGGCGCTTTGATACTTTTGTGTTTGCCCCGGCCGTTGGTGCTTCTGGTGGCATCCTAGTTGTTTGGAACTCGTCCATCTTTAAGGGGACCCTCATCCAAGTTCAGAGCTTTGGCATTGTGGTTTCTTTTCAATCAGTTCATAACGCTGAGAAGTGGACCCTAGTGTCCGTTTATGGGCCCTGTGATGGCCCTCCTCGGGACAATTTTGTTAGCTGGCTTTACCACCTTAATATCCCAACGGATGAGAATTGGTTGCTACTAGGAGATTTCAACTTCATTCGTTCCATTGATAATAGAAACAGACCAGGAGGTGATGTCAACGACGTTTTTCTCTTTAATGAGATCGTTGGTCATTTGGGTTTGCTGGAATTGCCTTTAAAGGGCAGGAGTTTCACTTGGTCCAATATGCAAGAGCAGCCATTGCTTGAATAGCTAGATTGGGTTTTTACCACCTCAGACTGGATTTCTGTCTATCCCAACACTGTTGTTTTACCCCTGGCAAAAACGTTGTCAGATCATGTCCCCTGTGTGGTTTCAATTGACACCAATATACCTAAATCCAGAGTTTTCCGGTTTGAGAATTACTGGGTGGACATGCCAGGGTTTTTGCACTGTGTCAAGCTTTCTTGGAACCAGCCAGTGTTTGCTGATTTGTCTCCTGCTGCAGTCCTGACAACCAAGTTTAAATGCCTGCGTTCTGCCCTAAAGGCTTGGATCAAAAACCTATCATTCATTAAACGGTTAACAATGGATTGTTATCGAGTAATCTTATTCTTTGATAACTTGGAGGAGTTGAGGCCTCTCACCACACCTGAATTTAACTTTCGAAAGATTGTTAAATTATACCATGAGAATCTGCTTAGAATCCACTACATTTATTGGAAGCAGAGGTGTACCATCCGTTATATTAAGGTGGGGGAGGAGAATTCTAAGTTTTTTCATGCTATGGCCTCTGAACGTCTGCGCAGGAATACGATTGCAAGCCTCTCTGTTGAAGGTGCTGACCCAGTTTCTGATCACTCCCAAATGGCGGGAATTCTTTGGTCATCATTTAAAAACAGAATGGGCCAAGCCCAAGGTATTAACATGGGCTTTGATCTGCACACTCTTATTCAACCTGTTGATGGCTTGAGCAGTCTATCTGAACCATTTTCTGCTGAGGAAATCAACACCGTCCTTAAAGATTTGCCGACTGATCGAGCTCCTGGGCCGGATGGTTTTAATGGCCTTTTTGTTAAGAAGTGTTGACCTATCATTGAGAAGGATTTTTTGGCTCTCATTCAGGGGTTTTATGATGGGAGGCTTTCTTTGGAGAATATTAATGGTTCCCTCATCACCTTAATACCAAAGATGTTGTATCCTTAAGGGCCTAAGGATTTTAGACCAATCTCTCTTACTAATACATGCCTCAAGTTCCTCACTAAGCTTTTGGCAAATAGGATTCAAAAGGTCATTCTGCAATGCATTCACAAGAATCAATATGGGTTTTTGAGGAGCAGAGCCATTCAGGACTGCCTGGCTTGGGCTTCTGAGTATATACATCAATGCAACCAATCAAAAAGGCCAATCATCATTCTGAAGTTGGATTTTGCAAAAGCATTTGATACCGTGGAGCATGATCTCATCTTACAAATTCTCCAGCACAAAGGTTTTGATGCCAAATGGATTTCTTGGATTAAAGAGATTCTTTCCTCAGCATCATCATCTGTTCTGCTTAATGGGGTGCCTGGCAAATAGTTCAAATGCAAATGTGGGGTCAGGCAGGGGGATCCCCTCTCCCCACTCTTATTTGACATAGCTGCTGATCTCCTTCAAACTGTGGTCAATGACATGCTGGCTAAGGGAGTTTTAACACTTCCAATCCCATCTCAGGACCCTGATTTTCCTATTATCCAGTATGCAGATGACACAATAATCATCCTTTCTGCAGTTGAGGATCAGTTGGTGGCTCTCAAGAACATGCTCCATATTTTCCAACAGTCTACTGGCCTAAAGGTAAATTTTGGAAAGTCTTCAATGGTGCCACTAAATATTGATCCAACAGAGGCACAGAGGTTGTCTACCATCCTGGGATGGAAGTTAGAGAAGCTGCCTTTCACATATCTGGGTTTGCCACTTGGTACTACAAGACCTAGAATTATTGATTTCATGCCTCTAGTGGATAGTGTTGAAAGAAGATTGTCTGTTAGCTCTGCCATGCTCAACCAAGGATCCAGGTTGCAATTGCTCACATATGTGCTTACTTCAATGCCCATATACTTCCTATGTAGTTTGCATATTCCCCTGGTATTATCAAGCAGTTGGATAGGATTTTCAGGCAGTGTTTATGGAGAGGAAACTCTGATGTGCCAAAGCAATCTTTAGCTGCCTGGGATTTAGTTTGCAGACCCAAGGATAAGCGAGGCCTTGGCATTCTCAACCTCACTATTCAGAATCAAGGTCTGCTTCTCAAACAACTGCATAAGTTTTACAACAAACAGCAGGTTCCTTGGGTCCAGTTGATTTGGGATAGCTATTATGATGGAGTTGTGCCTCATGCAACAGTTCTAACTGGCTCCTTTTGGTGGAAGGACATTCTCAAGCTTGCTGACCATTATAGGTCCATTGCTTCAGTGCAAGTTAATATGGGTGATTCTGCTCTTTTCTAGATGGATGCTTGGCATGTAGGTGGCTCTTCAAGGCCACTAAAACTGAGACTACCAAGGCTTTTCTATTTTGTTTTGGATGATAAGGTTTCTGTCAGAGAGTTAATGCAAAATCAGGACTTGTTCTCAATGTTCCACCTGCCAATATCTCAGGAGGCAACAACTGAATTGGAAATCTTGGAAGGATGGTTGTTCAATCTTCAGAGAGATCCAACATTGCCTGATGTTTGGATTTGGCCTGGAAAGTCTGGACAGTTTACATCAAAGAGCTTCTACGACATCATGCATACACACCTCCCAACTATTCAACCCTGCAAGTGGCTTTGGCAGAGCAGATGTACTATGAAAATCAAAGTTTTTGGCTGGCTCCTCTTTTTTGACAGGCTCAACACAAAGGACATGTTGGTCCGCAGGCATTGGAGGTCTCCTACGGCTGATAACCTATGTGTCATCTATAATGCCTTTGTTTTGGAGGATAGAGCTCATCTATTCTTTGAATGTAATTTTAGTACCAGGGTTTGGAATTACCTGCAGATCGATTGGTCACATGGTTCAAATATTCAGCAATGTATATCTCAAGCAAGGCAGAGATTTGGGCATCCTTTCTTCTTTGAAGTTATGCTCACAGCTGCTTGGAATATTTGGATTCTGAGAAATGGGAGAACTTTCAGGGGGTACAGGCTACTTTTGCTGCCTGGAGGGGTAGCTTTGTACATGATATTCTCCTCTCTCATAGGCTTAAGGATAGCATTAAGTCTAGGCTTGTAGATTGGGTTAACTCCCTCATGTAAATGTAAGTTTTTCTTTCTTCTAGATTAGGCTTGTAATTTGTATCTTCCTCTGTACAGTTTGTTTTTGAGGCTGCAATAAAGGGCTGTGGGGTTTTTACCCTACAGTAAATATTCAAAAAAAAATCTCATACTAGCATGGTTCTTAAAGGAAAAACAAAAACACAAAGGACACAAATCATGTGAACAAAACAAAAACCGAGGTATACCGATAATTGTTGAAGAAGAAAGATGGGATGCCAACCGGGGCATCCCCAAGCTTAGATGCTTGAGTATCCTTGAAATATTTACTTGGGGTGCCTCGGGCATCCCCAAGCTTGAACTCTTGCCTCTCTTTATTCTTCTCATATTGATAGCTCCTCGATCTTCGAACACTTCATCCACACAAAACTTTAACAAAAACTTTGTGAGATCCGTTAGTATAATAAAGCAAATCACCACCTTTAGGTACTGTTGCAAACTCATTCCAATTTCATATTAGAACTATATCTACTGTATTCCAACTTCACCATGGTTCATACCACCCGATACTACCCATAGGTTCATCAAAATAAGCGATCAACACATAGAAAACAGAATCTGTCAAAAACAGGACAGTCTGTAGTAATCTGGAAGTTTAGTAAACTTCTGTAACTCCAAAAAATTCTAAAAAATATGAAAATTTTAAAAAATTGTACAGAAGTATTGTGCAAAAAGTTTCAGACCCATTTGACTTTCCAGTAAAAGATGTAAATTCACGCGCTACAGCCAAAGTTTCTGTTTTTTGTACTGCACAAAGTAAACAAGCAATCTAATCATCCTAAAACCAAAGCTTGGCAGATTATTTTTATAATACAATGGATATATACAAGGGGATAATTATTTTCAGAGAAACTTCCATGAATTTTTTTACATTGTTTCCATGAGCATGAACACAAGTGTTCAAGGTCGACCCTCACTTCTCCAATGCATAACCTTCCAATCACTTCTCTTATTGAAAAACTTTTTAGGCATGAGAGGCAAGTAAATTTTTCTGTATTTTCATTCTTTTAATTTTTTTGTATGTTTCACCCACAACTAAACAGAAACAAAAAGGAAAAACAAAATCTACTTAATGAAGAAAGCAAACAAGCACACACGAGAATATCAACCCCACGCTATTGCTCCCCGGCAACGGCGCCAGAAAAGAGCTTGATAATCCCCAAGTGCAGGGAATCATCGTAGCAATTCCCAAAGGTGGAAGTGATAAGTATGGAGTGTCGAAACCACAAGGAGCTAAAGGTAAGATCAATATTCTCTCAAGTCCTATCTGCCACTAATACGACTCTACGTACACCGAACGTTTGCTTCCAACTAGAAATGAGAAATAAAACTACGCTGTGGGTATGAAGAGGATAACTTTGCATGAAATCGGAGAGCTAAAACATAAAAGTAGGTGATGTTATCATAAAGTTGAATATATTACTAAATATTATAAATAGCGAGTGTGGAATAATGATGGGTCGGTGTGCGGAATTATCCTAGGCAATTGTTAACAAGACCAGTAGTCGTCATTGCAATTTCATATGAGGGAGAGGCATAAGCTAACATACTTTCTCTTCTTGGATCATATGCACTTATGATTGGAACTCTAGCAAGCATCCGCAACTACTAAAGATCATTAATGTAAAACCCAACCATAGCATTAACATATCAAGTCCCCTTTATCCCATACGCAACAACCCCCTTACTCGGGTTTATGCTTCTGTCACTCAAACAATCCACTATAAGCGAATCATGAACGTATTGCAACACCCTACAGCGGGAATCCCTCACGCTTGCGCGACACGGAGGGCACAATAGGACAGCACCAAAATAAAACATACAACTCATACCAATCTAGATCATCAATCAACCCAAAGACAAAGGATATCTACTCAAAACATCATAGGATGGCAACACATCATTGGATCATAATATGTGGCATAAAGCACCATGTTCAAGTAGGGATTACAACGGGGTGCGGGAGAGTGGACCGCGTAACAGAGATGAGGATGGTGATGTTGGTGAAGACGATCACCGCAGCGATGATTCCCCTCCCGATGGCACTCCGGCGCCACCGAGAGAGAGGAGGAGAAGTTCTCCCCCTTGTGCTTCCTCCTCCATGGGCTCCCCCCTGGATGGGGAGAGGTTCTCCCTCTGGATCTTGGCCTTCATGGCGATGATGGCCCCTCCGGGATCCTCCTCCATGGCCTCCGGTAATGATGGCCCCCTCCGGCAGGGTGCCAGAGAGGGCCTAGATTGATTTCTCGTGGCTACAGAGGCTTGCGGCGGCGGAACTTCCGATCTAGGTTATTTTCTGGAGGTTTGGGCATTTATAGGAGAGGCTGGCATCGAGAACAAGTCAGGGGCCCCACGGAGAGTCCACGAGGCACAGGGGCGCGCCCTTCACCCTCGTGGGGCCCTCGGGACTCCCCTCCGGTAATTCTTCGTTCCAGTATTTTTAATATTTTCCAGAAAAAATCTCCGTTGATTTTCAGCGCATTCCGAGAATTTTTATTTTTGCACAAAAACAATACCACAGTAGTTCTGCTGAAAACAGCGTCAGTCCGGGTTAGTTCTAATCAAATCATACCAAAATCATATAAAACTATTGTAAACATGGCACGAATACTTCATAAATTATAGATACGTTGGAGACGTACCAATTTACATGTCGTCTTAAATCGGATAACTCTTCAGTCACCAGTTTAAGGGCAGCTTCAGCATCTTCAGCTCTTTTCAGAAGAGCTGTCTTTCAGTCTCCTAGCCGGCTCTCTGCGTGTCAAAGTTTGTCTTCAGCTTTTCTGAGATTTCTAAGGCAGCTTTCAGTTCAGATTTGGCCTTGGATGTGTCTGATTGCTGCAAGGTGATGTTTTTCCGCAGATCTACGACCTGAGATTCCTTCATGTTTAGCTCAGCCTGCAAGGATAAATCAAGCAGTATTCAGGGTTCATACTATTCATTTTATTGAAGTCCCAAGCACATTACACGAAATCTACTTGGCACTTGGGGGCTAATGTACATTGCTCTTTTTAAGACAAATCTTTAATGACCCGGCTAGATTCTTCAAGTTAAGCCGGCTCATGGGGGCTACATATTTGGATTTTTTCACAAACATGATGATAAGTCCAGGCTTAGCTATTCAGCTTAAGCCGGCCCTTGGGGGCTACTCATTTGGTTCTAAAGCAGATAGAATAATTTCGAAAGATTGCGCGATGGATATCATTTAAGTCTACAACATTCTCAAGTTTTTCGCATCCTTGTCACAGCCCTAGATCAGTCCTTGTTTGTCTTTGCCTGATCATCATGTCATCATGTTTAAATTCAAATGAATTTGAATTGGGGATGCTCAAACCCTAGCATCAAATGGAATTCAAATAGGCTCAACCTAAAAATATTTTCAATGAACCTAAAATGCCCTTCATAAATGTTCATCATTTTTGTTTTGGTCCAGAACCTCTGCCAAAAATGGTGCACACTTTTCTAGGACACTCTGGGTTATTGAATTAAATCATACAGTATTTGTTCTTGGCCATTTAAATGCTATAAATAATTTTATATGTCCAAATAATCTTGAAGGTAAATGAGGGCTGTTGGAAATAATCCAAATCATGCACACAAATATTTTCAGGATTTTTGAAAATGCTCTGGCATTTTTAATAAAGCCCAAACAAACCTGCAAAATAGAAAAACAGAACAAAATTTAGTACGAGAGAGAGAGAGAGAGAGAACTGACCTGGCCTTACCTGTCAGCCCAGCTTTGCGGCCCAGCCCACCAGGGGCACTCCCGTCTTCTTCCCCGTGCCAGCACATGAAGCAGCTCGGTGGCGAGCGCGGGCACGCGCTTGGCCACCTCCTCCTTTCTAGCTCGCTGCTGGAGACAGCCTCCAGTGCCACGCAGTCCCCCTCGACCCTCTCTCGCTCTCCCAGTGCCTCTCCCCCTCCTCTGGCTCTTTCCCTCGCATCACCCGAGATCCGCCGTCGCCGCCACTCACCGTTGCCGCGCCCAAAGCCACCCCCTCGCCCCTCTGACGTGCCCATGAGCTCCACCTCTGTCGTCTACGCCTCCTCGATGAGCCAAGCAACCGGGGACGCGCCGTATCGCCGCCATCGACATCATCTTCAACCTCGGGCGCCGCCGATCGCCGTCACCGATTCGTCGTCCACAGCCCGTCCCCGAGCCCGCTGAGCGCCGTCTGACTCCCTGTGAGCTCCGCCGTTGCTACCCACACTTCCCCGCGTCGATTCCTTGCCGTAGCACCGTTCCCCGCCGTGAACGAAGCTCGCCGCCGCTCGGCTTTGTCGCCGCTGTGGCCTGAGCTCGAACCACCCACGCCCTTGCACCGCATCATGCTCCTGGTGCCTCCAGGAGGCCGCCTAGCCCCTCTAGTCGCTCGCCTGCTTGCTCTAGCGCCACGCTCGCACGGAGCCAAGCTCCGACCGCCGCTTTGCTCGCTGTTGCCGACGCAACTCCCCACCCTAGCACTTGCCACGACCACCTCCCGAAGAGCCGCAGCAGCCGCTCTCGAACGCACCCAGCCGCGCAAGCTCTCATGGCCGGAGATGGCCGAACGAGGAGCGCCGCCGCGTCTGCTTACCGCCGGTGATTAGTCGCCGGATTAGATGATGTGGCACCTGCTCAATTAGCGCTAATCACCAATTAGCTTGACCCCAAGGGTCAATGATAGTCGGGCCCCACCGGTTTAATTAACCAGCTAACAAAATTAGTTAGGATTAGTCTAATTCGACTAGACCCACGCGTCAGCATTGATCCTGCTGACGTGGCCGTTGACTAGGCCCACCTGCCAGCGACACTAACCAGCCCTGTGTCACTGACTTGTGGACCCCACACGTCAGGTTTGACCTGGACTAGCGCTGTTGACCTACTGGTGTCATGGTTATGTCATGCTGACGCAGTAAATAATTTCTGTATTTAAAATAATTCAGAAATTCCAGAAAATAGTTAAAACCTCTAAAATTCATAGAAATTAAACCGTAACTCCAAATGAAATAATTTATATATGAAAAATTATCATAAAAATCCAATCTATCCATTGGTACTGTTTTCATGCATGTTAAAGCTTGTTAAACCTGCTGATCATGTCAAATCAATTAAATGGCATTTGAATATTAACATATGGAGTTTGAATTCGAACCTAGGGTTCAAACCAACTTCATTTGACTTGTTGCTACTTGCATTAGCTCAATCAACAGCATATTGCTATGTCACATTCATGCATCATATTGTTGCATTGCATTGATTGTGTTCCTTCTCTGTTGCCGGTGTTGTTCCCTCTTGGTAGACGTGGTTCTGACGATGAGTTCGATGACACCGATGAGGAGCTATACTATCTTCAGAAGTGCCAGGCAAGCAGAACCCCCTTGTTCATTCTGATACAATCCCACTCTCTCGCTCCTGCTCTCCTTTACTGCATTAGGACAACAACGATTCATCTATTACATGCTGCGGTAGTTGAACCCCTTTCCTCTGCATGACCTGTCATTGCCACAGTAAATAGATGAAACCCACTAGCGTGAGTAGGAGTTGTTTGAGCCCTTTTGTGCCTACTCATTCATGCTTGTTTGTCATGCCTGCTACTGCTTAGAGTTGAGTCAGGTCCGATTCATCGGGGATGAATTGGAATAGTGATGAACATGTCCTACTATATGTGAGCTAAGTGTGTGAACACGATTTGGTAAAGGTAGCGGTGAGAGGCCATGTAGGAGTACATGGTGGGTTGTTTCATTGAAACCGTCCTCAGGAACTGAGTTTTGTGTTTGTGATCCATGAACAGCTACTACCACACATTGGGATCCTTAATTGACTCTCTCGACTTATTAACCGCCCCTGTCCTCTGTCCAGGAGTTGCAAGTAGTTTCTGGTGTTTGTAGTATGCTGGTGGCTGTGCACAGCGGTGACCCGAGGGGTGGGCTGTGATGTGGTAGGCACGTGGCACGGTGTACCGGGACGCCCGTTTGGTGCCTCGGGAACCCTGCACACATCGTTCGGGGCCGTAGTGGAAACCTCGGCTGGACTCCCTGCGGATGGAACCTGAATAGGCGATAAACCTGGACTAGGGACTTGTGTGGTTAGTCAGGTCGTGGCCGACACCCTCGCTGGGCTTCCGCTTGAAGGTTGCCGAGTACATGTCGTGTAAACGGCGGTAAGTGGTGAGAGCGTGTGTGAAGAAGTACACCCCTGCAGGGTTAACATCATCTATTCGAATAGCCGCGTCGGCGGTAAAGGACTTCTGGGTTGCCTATACAGTTCATAGACAAGTGAAAGTGGATACTCTAAAATGCGCAAGATAAGCGTGAGTGCTATGGATGGCGTTCTCGTAGGGAGACGGGAGCGGATACATAGTGGTGTATTGATATGGTGAATATGTGGACTCGTGTGTGCCACCCCAAAAGAGTTGCTTGTAGTCGTAGTTCAGGATAGCCACCGAGTCAAAGCTGGCTTGCTGCAGTTAAACTCCACCACCCCCTTTGTTGATACTGATGCATATGTAGCTAGTTCTGATGTAAGTCTTGCTGGGTACATTTGTACTCACGTTTGCTTAATTTATGTTTTGCAGAGAGACTTCAGTCTCACTAGTAGTTCCGCGTGGACTTCGACGTTTAGCTTGTTACGTCAGCTACGATCTTGTGCCTCAACAGGGTCTTGTAGATAGTTAGGCTTCTCAGCCTTTTCATTTGTAGTTGTCTGTACTCAGACAAGTTAAGCTTCTGCATGTGCTTATTGCTTGTATGACTTGAATGCTGGGTCATCAGACCCATGTTTGTAATATCTGGCTCCTCAGAGCCAAATGAATAAATACTTTGAGTCGTAGAGTTTTGTTGTGATCCCATGTTGTATTTGCACATATCGAGCATATTGTGTGTATGTTAATGAAATGCTTGGTATGTGTGGGATCCGACAACCTAGTTGTTTATTCTTGGTAGCCTCTCTTACCGGGAAATGTCTCCTAGTGCTTCCACTGAGCCATGGTAGCTTGCTACTGCTCCAGAACACTTAGGCTGGCCGGCATGTGTCCTTCGTTCCTGTGTCCGTCCCTTCGGGGAAATGTCACGCGTTGTTCCTTTAAGTCCTTGTAGCTTGCTACGACTTGGGTTCATACATTGATGACCGACACGTTCGTTGCTGGGTCATGTATTCCTGTCCCTGTAAGTTAGTGCCACTTTGGATTCACGACTAGTCATGTCGGCCCGGGTTCTCTGTCATATGGATGCTAGCGACACTATCATATACCTGAGCCAAAAGGCGCAAACGGTCCCGAGCCAGGTAAGGTGGCACCCGTGGGAATACCGTGCGTGAGGCCGCAAAGTGATATGATGTGTTACATGCTAGATTGGTGTGACTTAGGATCGGGGTCCTGACATAGACTTGGCGGCTGACATATATATGTTTATATGAGAAGTGTTTTGGTGGTTACCTCAAAGCGCTGTTTCATCAAATTGACTAGACCAGCCTCCATGTCTTGGCTGGAATGAAGGCGGTTTAAGTATCCTGAATGGATCTCACTGGCGCTGAAGCCGGCGTAGCTTTCCAAGTCCAATTTCCATTTGCCTTTATTAGCAGATGGAAATTCTTCCTTGGCACTATGCTTTGATAGAACAGGGGATGTCCCTGTTCAGTGTAACCACGCTCGGTGATTCTAACATCTTCAGCCTATTCAGTAGGCTTGATGGTGCTTGGAATTTCAGTACGGGGCGGGTCAACAACCATGGGATCTACCACGGCTTCATGAGCTTCTGGTGGCGGGTCATCAGCAGCAGCCACTGGAGTATGTTGAGAGGCTTCAGAGGTGGGCAGTCTTGCCGGTTCAGCAGCCTTAGGTTCTTCGGCCGGCTTATTTACCTTCAACTTCTTGCTGGGTTTGGCTATGCCACTGAAAGTAAGACATGTAAGGATATCAGTATATCATTACGCAACTGTTGAAACAGAATAATCTAGTATACTCACCCAGGAGCAAGTTTGAAGGGAGGAATTTGGGTTCCAGTAGAGTCGCCAGAAGATGAATGAGAAGTTCCCTGATAATTTGAGTCGGACGGATTAAGTGGTTGACTGATAAGACCCGCCTTAGGAAAGGAGAGGGTTGAAATTTGTGGCACCTCATTCCGGCGCTTCCGAGGAGCCGGGGTGTGTCGTGGTTCTAAGTCTTACAGTAGAATAGGGGGTACGTAGGATGAGGCAAGATCCTAGCTACGATGAGGTTGTGCATGCAAGATTTACGAGTTCAGGCCCTTCTCGAAGGAAGTAACAACCCTACGTCTCGATGCTCGGAGGCGGTCGACTGGATTATGCATGAAGTTACAGGGGGTGCGAACCCTTGTGCCAGTGGAGGGCGGTGGCTTATATAGAGTGCGCCAGGACCCCAGCCAGCCCACGTTACAAGGGGTTCAATGTACATAAAGGTAGGACATTACTGGTAACGCCAGTAATAAAGTCATATAAATGATCATTAAGACTACGGAGTGAACGCCTCATAGTTGCCATCTTGAGTGACTTTAGATCTTCTGTACTCCGAGTGGTTTCTGATATGGTCGATGGTTTTATCCTGGTCGAATGGAATTGGGTTATCCGAGTGGAACTGTTGGTCGAGTGGGTTCCACTCTGTGGTGATTTCAGTCGGTAGATGTTGTTGTCCTTTGAATGTCTTTGACTATAGGGCAGTGTCCTTGGGAAGGGTGTCTAGGTCAGGCCTATTACCCTACCCTAGGTACATGTCATCGTCATTAGCCCCCGAATGGATCGGGGTCCGAGTGGAGAAGGGGTTGAAGATGATTCCGACCCGAATTTTATGCTTCATGGGCATTTTACCGGGGTCGGGAACCATGCTAGAACTTTCGAGTCCTATCTTCAGTCGCCTTGATCCATTTAGAGTTTGTCGAGTGAACTTTTGCAGATATGCTTCGAGTGTTAGAGCGACACGAAATCTTGGGCGCGATTGGTTGTGCTGCCGTTCCCAAATCTCACGGGATTCGAAATTTGGAGAAGCGCGCGGGACGGAGGGCACCGCCGTAAACATGATGGATTAGGAAGGGATGCCTCGATCCTTGTGCCGCCTTTTTCGCCATGTATCGAGCGCGCGACTGTTGCGGGATTTGACAGGATCATTTGGGCCCACGCGTCAGCCACTCGGAAGTGAGCCCATAAAAGGCGCTGAGGTCGATGCGATTGCAAATTTTCCTTATTCCCCTTCTTCCTCCTCTGCCTCTCCACCATTCCCCTCTCCGCTCTTGACGCCGCCGTTCCACCTGAGAGCAATCCTCGGCCATGGGGAAGGACAAGACGGCGGTCCTGGAGCGCGCCAAGAAGGCGACGGCGACGGCGAAGTCAAAGGGCAAGAAGACGAGTCCGGGGTCATCATCAAGGTCCGGATTGCCGCCCGGCTGGATTCAGGGGGACTAAATCCGATCTGCAATCCGGCAAGAAGATCTGGATGAGCTGGAAGATGGGGGCTTGATTGCCCCTAGATCTGGGAGGCTACCGGGGAATGAACTCGAGCCGCAACTGCGGGAGGGTGAGTGCGTCCTCCTAACTACTCATGTCGATCGCGGCTTCTATTTGCCTCCCCATCCTTTTTTCTGAGGTTTCTTGAATTTTTTCGGAGCCCAACTTCATCATTTTTCTCCCAACACCATCACATATCTTGCCGCATATGTATCTTTGTGCGAAAACTTCTTAGGCTGTCGACCACACTGGGGTCTTTTCAAGCACATCTTTACTTGTCGCTCTCAGTCTGTGAAGAAGGCTAGTCCGACTGATGATAAGACCCGAGTGATCCAGATGTGTGGGGGTTTAGGGATCCAGACGAGAGGTAGGAGTACTTTCCCTACAATGACCCTTCGTGACTCGGTTAGGGGATGGCAGTCCAGTTGGTTTTACTGTAAGGATGTTCCGACTCCCGGTCAGTCGACCGGTCTTCCTCCCTTCACCATGGATCGAGTCCACCAACCTCCCTCGTTGCTCGAGACCCTGGAGGAGAAAGCTGAAGTGTTGATGCTAGTCGAGCGGGTAGTTCGGCTGGTCCGTGACGGAGTGACTGGCATGGATTTGTTGGAGGTGTTCCTCAGTCAACACATCCAGCCTCTCCAGGCACGCGACCATCCGATGTGGATGTACTCGAGCGCGAATGACACCGCTCGGATCCATCCTGAGGAGGTTGACGAGAAGACAGTGGCGCAGTGGTTGCAGAGCATCACCGGAAACAAAGACAACCCTAGGGTGTCTATAAGAGTGGCGCCATTCGACTCTGAACACGAACCGGATAAGGTCTGATATTTGTAACCGAGTGTCTTATAATTCTGACTCGCAATCTTCTTCAAATTTGATTGACTCTTTGTCTTGTAGATATATACTGAAATGTACTAAATGCCGAATGGGGATCTGGCCTAGGAAGGCGAGGCATGCGCAGATGAAAGCGCTCAGTGGCAATCAGGGGACTCGGGCAGCGAGGAGAGCGACGACTCAAGCTGTAGTGAAGAAGTCTAGTCGCCACCTTGCTTCGAAAGGCGTACCAATCAGACACACGACCCAGCAGGTGGGTGGGGCAAAACAATTGCGTCAAGTATGCAAGCCTTGAAGCGCACTCGGACATCCACTCATGACGAGGCCGAGAAGGCTCCAAAGTAGCCCAAAGTTGCACCTGCAAAGCCTCGGAAGGCCCTGCCTAAAATCAAGGTGGATGTTCCCGTTGCCTCTGTGCAAGTATTTTACTTTGTTTCTTTGCTCTTGTGCTGTTTGGGAACTTCTGTACTACGGTCGACTCATCTTCCATCTTGACCGTGTGAATCCTGAACTTGCAGTGTTGCTACTTCTGGGACTTCCATTTACAAGGATGAAGATGATGAGGGGATGGAAGATGCGGTCACTTCCAAAGCAGGTAAGACTCCCCCCATCTTGTCTTCACTTTGCCGATTGATTTATCGGTCAACTGAGCCTTTTGTGGTCGAGTCTTTTGCAGCGCCGCCGAAAGTTATTTAACTTCCAGATGATGATGAAGATATGCCCAGAGGCCTACTGGAAGGAGGGGTAGGACCTCAGGCAGGGGGTGCCAGCCAGCAAGGCACCTCGGTCGACACCAGTGTCAGAACCAGTGATCCAGCAGTCAGGGGACCTCAATCGAGCTTTTGTTACCTTTGCTGATCCTGTGTCGACTGAGCATCCTTCGTCGTCGACTGTCCAAGTCCCTGCTTTGTCCGTGCAACTCCATGCCTCAGATCCTCAAGCTACTGCGGTTGTTCCACCTTCTCCACTTTTCACCACCCATCATGTCCCAGAGGACCAAGTGAGGGCTGCCAAGGAAGCCATACGCCAGGCATGCCTTATGATGGAGCAGATGAAAGTGGTGCGCGAGGCCAGTAAGGCTGCCTATGACGCCAACTCAGCACTCCAAACCAATGTCCAGGTTAGCTGATTTCCGACCGATCTTCTAGCTTGACGCTTGTTCTGTTAGGATATGCTATCTGAAAACTTTTGATCATGCACCTATTGTCAGTCTACACCTTGCATCTGTACACCCACTTGGTGTTTCAATTTTTGCTGAGTAGTTTTTCCACTTTGAGTCGACTAGGTTGCGTCGATTGTATCTTTCAACTAGTGGGGGCACGCAGAGTGCAACCATTGGGTGTAGTCCCCGAGGCCACCGTCGAATGTGTAATTCGTTGGGGGTCTTGATAAAAATGTCTCTTTTCAGTTCTTCCACTCGGTCTAGACAGGTCTGGTCGAGTGAAATCCGGACCAGTGGGGGCACGCTGAGTGCACCCACTAGGTGTAGTCCCTGAGACCACAATCGACTGCAGGCAGTCGGTTATGGTCTAAGACCACAGTGTATATATTATGATCACTATAATAAAGCAGGCATCCCTGATAATTCAGGGCCTCTATTGTTTCATCTCTAAGTATCTGAGCCTTTATTGTTTGGTCATAAGGCCACTTGGGGGTTCCCTGCTCATTGTGCATAACCTACCCTCTTTGCCCGGCTTCCATGCCGACCCCTATGGCCACTTGGGGGTTCCCTGCTCATTGAGCATAACCTTCCCTCTTGGTCTGGCTTCCATCTCGACCCCTATGGCCACTTGGGGGTTCCTTGCTCATTGAGAATAACCTACCCTCTTGGTCGGGCTTCCATGCTGACCCCTATGGTGACTTGGGGGTTCCCTGCTCATTGAGCATAACCTACCCTCTTGGTCCGGCTTCCATGCCGACCCGGATGGCCACTTGGGGGCTCCCTGCTCACTGAGCATAGCCTACCCTCTTGGTCCAGCTTCCATGCTGACCTATAAGGTCACTTGGGGGCTCCCTGCTCATTGAGCATAGCCTACCCTCTTGATCCGGCTTCCATGCCGGCTGGTTTACATACTGTTTCATGAAAGCACTTCAGTTTTAGGCTTGGCGGCCTGTGAAAGCCTTGTTTTCTGGATTTCTATTGCTTGCTGAAAAATTTGGATTCATATTCTTTCTTCCATATTCAACATATGGTTTTTACAATTTTGGCCATGTAGCCTTCACCATATGACTGATAGTTGAGCATATTGGGTTAATAACCCACCCTGACAGCGGATTATAAGCCGCCAGGAGAAATTGCTTTGCGCAACCAACAGCATGTTATATCATACCTATGGCTTTTACCATCTAAAGAAGGCATTCTGATCTACAGGTATGCTTATACACACTGTCATAAATATTAAGGGTCTTTGGTAAGCCGCCCTAATGTTTGACTTCAAGTTGCTGTCATGTTTCCGGCTTAACTCATTTTTTGGTATATCCAAAGTTCCTTTTCTGGGTTAATCAAAGATATTTGTGACCCGCCCTGGTTTAAGTCACCAGGGCCTATGTTATTTACTTGTGTGCAGGGAATATGATAATGATATAAAAGCAAACAACAGATCGTCAACACCAGATCGGCGGATCTTCAATATGATAATGCTATCTGAAAACTTTTAATCGTGCATCTATTGTCAGTCTGCACCTTGCATCTGTACACCCACTGGGTGTTTCAATTTTGCTGAGTAGTTTTTCCACTTTGAGTCGACTAGGTTGCGTCGATTGTATCTTTGAACTAGTGGGGGCACGCAGAGTGCACCTACTGGGTGTAGTCCCCGAGGCCACCGTCGAATGTGTAATTCAGCGGGGGTCTTGATAAAAATGTCTCTTTTCAGTTCTTCCACTCGGTCTAGATAGGTCTGGTCGAGTGAAATCTGGAATAGTGGGGGCACGCTGAGTGCACCCACTGGGTGTAGTCCCTGAGACCACAGTCGACTGCGGGCAGTTGGTTGTGGTATGAGAATAACTGTTGCTTCTTCTCTTTTTTTTCTGACTGGACGGACCAAGGCAATTGGAAAGCCGAACCAGTGGGGGCACGCTAAGTGCACCCACTGGGTGTAGTCCCCGAGACTACTGTTGAATGTTTGATTCGGCAGTAGTCTTAGAACTTTCTGAACTTGAACTTTATTGCTCGGAAGCAACCAAACTTTGTTTCTGTTGACTGACTGTTCACTGACCGCAGAAATCTTGTGAGCTTGGAGCTCGGTTTGCTGATTTGGAGCAGAAGTAGATCCAGCTCAATCTTGATCTGGAGTTGGCCAAGGAAAACTTGCAGAAGCCTAAGGATGAAACTCCTGGTATGGGAAGTTAAAACTTGTCAACTGATTCTCTTGCCATCCTTTCCCTCCTTTTCTGACCCGAGTGTTATTCTTTTCAGAAAAAAATGAGGCAGGCCTTGGAGAAGAAGGATCTTGACCTTGCGGCCGCGCAGAAGACGGCAGAAGAGAAAACAACACTCGCCGACCAAAAGCTGGCTTCAGTCAGAAATTTAGAAGAAGAAAATACCAGGCTAAAGATTGTAAGTGCATCTAGTGCCACCCCTAGTTGGTTTTGGAGTATTGACGACAAACCTGGTTGAGGGACTAATGTGTTTGTGAGAATTGCAGGATAACACAGGTAGTAGTCCCTCATTGATTCTGTTTACCTACCAGAGATGACCCCTAAAAATTTATGAAGACATTGAAGACAATGGTGGTATGTGAAGATATTCACATTGCAGACTATGACTAGAGAAGACATCGCGTGAAGACTATGGAGCGTGAAGACTTAGTTGTTTCATTGTTTCCTTTTCTTCTTTGTTGAGTCATAGGAACCACCGCACTGTTAAGTGGGGTCTCAATGAACAAAGTCAGAGTGACTGAAGTGATGCTCAACCAAATCCTATGTCTTCGGGCGAAGACAATGAGAGAAAATCTTATCCAGAGCTAGATGAGTCAGCTTTACTTGTAGCCCAAGTCAAGCTGCCGCGTGTGTTTGAAATCTGACCGTTGGAACACGTGTCAGTTCCTTAGTGACCCAGGGTCATTTCGGACAAATCAGGTCGGGTTGCCTAGTGGCTATAAATAGCCCCCCGCCTAATTGGTGGCTGCTCAGAGTTAGTGCACGGCTTTTGTCATTTGAGAGCAACCCACCTCCGAAGCTTTTAAGAGAGAGAAATCCTTGCGAGGACAAAGCCCAAACACCCAGAGCCAAAGAGTGTTAGGCATCACTGAAGTCTTTCTGTCCGCGTGACCTGAAGACTTGTTATACTTGAGGACTGTGAATCCTCCAGCCGGTTAGGCGTCGTGTTCTGAGCATCCAAGAGTCATTGTGGATCGCCGGTGAACGAAGTCTGTGAAGGTTTGGAAGTCTACCGTGAAGACTTACTAGAGTGATTGGGCAAGGACTGGGTGTCCTTAGCTCAAGGGGAATAAGGTGAAGACACGGTCTTCTGAGTTAAATCTCAACCTCCCTAACCAGACGTACAGCTGTCACAACAACTGGAACTGGTCCAACAAATCCTTGTCTTCGCCAAACGACTGGTTCTATCGTCTCCCTCTCTTTATTTACAGTTTGTCTTCGTGAAGTCATTGCCTGTTTGCATCACCTGTTTGACTTCACTGTGTGACTACTATTGTTGTTTGGCTTCATACTATCTTCCATCCTGATCTGTACTACCTAGCTGCTATTAGTCTTCGTGCTTTCACTTATTGAATACTTGTCTATGGCTTGCTTAGTGTAGTCTACCTTCCACTGCATATCAATAGGTTCATTTCTATTGTTTGTCTTCGAAACTCTCATGTTTTGAAGACTTTCATAAAAATCGCCTATTCACCCTCCCTCTAGTCGATAACTAGCACTTTCAATTGGTATCAGAGCAAGGTACTCCCTTGTTCTATGTGATTCGGTTTAACCACCTGGAGTTTTAGCTATGTCGACTACAGGGATAATCAAAGTCTTCGCTGCTTGCCCCGTCTTCGATGGAACTGAATATCCCTATTGGAAGAATAAGATGCGCATACATCTTGAAGCCATTGATGTCGACCTCTGGTATGTCGTCAAGAATGGTGTCCCCAAGACCGGTGAAGGTGTCACCCCTGCTGATGTCAAGAAGTTCATTCAACTGGATTCTACTGCCAAGAACATCACCTGTGGTCATCTGACCAAAGCATAGTATGGCCGTGTGAGTGCTCTGGAAACATCAAAGCTAGTCTGGGACTGGCTCTCCAAGGTCAACGAAGGCGTCTCAACCCGGAGAGATCAAAGGATCAGTGTTCTTCGCAACCTCTTCAACCGCTTCAAGAGAAACGACAATGAGAATGTCCAGCTCACATTTGATCGCCTCACTGACATCACAAATGAGCTTCGTGCTCTTGGCGCCACTGAGATCACCAAGCATGAAATCGTCAAGACACTACTTAGATCACTTGACAGCTCGTTCGACACCCTTGCCCTGATGATACAAGAACGCCCTGACTTCAAGACAAGTTTAGTAATAAGCATAACGGCCCTATTGTTCCGATGGAGAGAAGAACCTATAATTAGCTTTTCGGGAAATTTCCAAACGAAAGATCTCCCTCCAAGCCGTACATACGACTTTCATCGAATACGACTTTCCACAGAATTCTATAGGGATCTATGAGATCGAGTATGGAATTCTGAACCCTTTTTATCTTTTCTGTATCGGGGATCGTCAAAATAAGCAAAAAAAGAGTCTATTGCTCTTCGACACGTTTTATATCTACTTCACAAAATACCTCCTTGTATTTGCACTCTCAAATGAGAGTGGAATAAATTCGACTTTCGAGAAATGATCACTATGAGTCAGACTCAATAGAATTGGATCCATTCCAAATAGCGAGAATTAGGATTCTTGATCCCTCTCAATCTCTCTTTCAATTCGAGGATCCAGAGAGGTTGACATACTTGAGAGGCTCAACACCCATGAGTTCCAGCTATCTGAGAAAAGAGATATCTATGGTCCCAACTATGGCCGAACTCGTGCTTTGAAGGCAAAAGTTGTTTCCTCATCTGAAGAAGAATCTGACTGCAGTTCTGGAGATCCTGAAGACATTGGAAAGGAGCTTGCTATGCTTGTGAAGAAGTTCCAGAAGTTCACTAAGAAGAAGGGCTTCAGAAAGTCTTCACGATCCAGCTCCAGAAATGATGAAGCTTCCACTCATGACTACAAGAAGAGAACATGTCACAAGTGCAAGAAACCTGGACACTACATCTCTGAGTGTCCACAGTGGGACAATGAGAACAAGAAGAAGAAGAAGGGCAAGGAATATGATTCTGATGACAACAAGAAGAAGAAATCCTGAAAGTCTTCTTCCAAGTCCTCATCCAAGTCTTCATCTCATAAGAAGAGCTCATCTGGCAAGGCTCGTGCTTTTGTTGGCAAGGAAATGGATTTAGAGGAGGAGTCTGCTTCTGAGGAGGCGGAGGTGGAGTCTGAGGAGGAGTCCGACCCTGGCGTTGCAAGCCTGGCTCTAGCTACAACCTACGTTGCCAAGTCTATCTTCAACACTGAAGACAATGGCCCTGTCACCAACGCCGATGCTTATGACAAGGACGACTCTGCTCCCACCTACTGCTTCATGGCACGTGGTGCCAAGGTAAAATCACGCGATGCTTACTTTCAAACATCAAGTGAAGATGACTCTGACTGTGAATCCAAACCCAGCTACAAAACACTTGCTAAAATTGCAACTGAACAACAAAAAGCTATGGAACATACTCAAAAACTGTTAGACAAAAGCGATGACCTGTTGGACGCGGAAATGACCCGTTCTCAGTCCTTAACTGAAGACATAAAAAATCTTCATGTTAAGTACCAGGAACTTGAAAGTCGTCATGAAACGCTCTCAACCACTCATGAAAAGCTTTCCTATGATTATCTTCAAAGGAAGCAAGAGCTTGAGAAATTGAGAGCGGCTCATGAAGATCTTCAAAAAGAGAATGAGTCACTTCACGCTCAACAGATCAGTCCCACTCAGGAAGGATTTGAACCACCATGTCTAAAATGCCTTGAGCGTGATAACGCTGCGTCTGTTGCTGAATGTTCTACTGCTGCTACTGCTGCAATATCTTCAACTGTTGATGTGGTAACTAACCCCTCTGCTGAGGATACCACTGCTATTGCTGATGAAAATGGTAGGTTGAAGACATTGCTTGAAACAGGGATGTACAAAAGTCTCAAAGGGCATCAGACACTGTGCGATGTCCTCAAAAAGCAGATTCTGAACCGAAACCCTAGGAAAGAGGGTGTTGGGTTCGAGAGGAAAATGAATGTTGATGGCTCCTACGGGAAGCCTGAGCAGTACCCCAAAACCACATGGGTTGCTGCAAAGGGACCTTCAGTGGATCCATCCACCTTATCTAGCTTCACTTGTGCTAACCCTATTATCATTGATGAATCCTTTGATGCAAACTATAAACTGTTTAAGAATCAAAATGGTGAAGTGTTTGCCAGGTATATTGGTACTAACTGCAGGAATGGGCCACCTATGAAGAAGATGTGGGTTCCCAAAAGTTGTCTTGAGAATCTTCCTGTGAATGTCATCATGACACCGCCTGGGAAGAAGACAAATCCCAGACCAAAGGCTTCATATGGTCCAAAGGCTTCATACAGACAGAGGACTCACCTGAGTCACCCTAACGCCAATGTTTTGCAGGGAAATCATACTCAGACTTATGAATATGAGCGTGTTTCTTCAAACTGCTATGTTCATAAAACTAAGAACTTTTCTGCTTATTCATATGAGTACTATTCACCTCCTGCAAGGCTATTTGCTAGGGCTTCAAAGCCGAAGTTCTCAGATGCTGCACTTAGACTCATTGCTTCTAAGCCACCCCTGAAGATGTGGGTGGTTAAGAAGAATTAACTTTCTTTTGCAGGGAAAGGTCTCCAGCCGGAAATCAAAGGCGTGTGATGCTAATGCTGGGGACCTAAAACATCTAGTAGGGCGCAAAATCAAATGCCCAAATGGTCTTACTATGTATTTTATTCTTGAATCGCTTGCCAATCATCCTATCAGTCCTAATCTTGATCTGAGCTTTGATAATCCTCTTCTCCGTCAAATGTTTATGCTTCACAATACTCTTGGTGAAGCCTATCCCCCTAACTGTACTGTAGGGTATGACACCTCATGCTTCAGAATGGATTATGGACAGCGGATGCACTAATCATATGACTGGTGATCGAAGTCTTCTCATGGACTCAACTTTACGTCCATCTGACAAGAGTCACATCACATTTGCTGACACTGGTAAAAGCAAGGTATTGGGTCTAGGTAGAGTTGCAATCTCAAAGGATCAGCACATGGATAAAGTGATGCTTGTTGAATCCCTTGGTTTCAACTTAATGTCTGTCTCAATGCTTTGTGACTTGAACATGATTGTGGTATTTGGAAAATATCGTTGCCTTGTACTAATGGAATCTGACAAGTCTCTAGTCTTTGAAGGGTACCGGAAAGATGATCTGTACATGGTAGATTTCTCAGCAGGACCACAGCTTGCCGTATGTCTTCTAGCAAAAGCTTCAGAGTGCTGGCTCTGGCATCGAAGGCCACACTACAAAAAAAATACACTTCTGTGATGATACGTGTTTGTCACAGTAGGTCGTGTTTTTTGTCATGCATGTACATCCATGACGATTTTATGACAGAATCAAGATAGTCATACCTGTGCTGTCATAGAAGTGTTCCATGACATTACCAAAATTATCATCACGGAAGTGTGCACTTCCATGACGATAAATCACGCGTCACAGAAGTGCTTTCGTCAAGGGTGACCGACACGTGGCATCCACCGTAACGGAACGCCGTTAAGCTATCGGGTCGGGTTTTGGATCCGATAACCCGTTAACAGCCCCGACCAATGGGGATTTTCCATGAGTAAAATCATCATTGGCTGGAGGAAACACGTGTCGGCTCATCGTTGGGACAGATGTCATCCACTCATTGGACAGAAGGCGCCTATGATACGTCGACACGTGGCACGGCCCAACAGAGGCCCATTCCTGTGAAAAGGCCGGCCCGTTTGACTTGGTCAAAAGGTGGCGGGCCGGCCCATGGAAAGCCTGTTAACGGCCTGTTCGCATATAGCCCATTTACAGCCCGCTAACCCAAGGCCCGTTACGCCCTATCCGAATTAGGCCCAGTAGCGTCATCTGGGCCATCAAATATGATTCCAGCCTGTTTTCACTTTTGGCCCATGTATGGCCCATGACGTCTTTCAGCCCATATGAGGCCCTATGCAACTCTTGGCCTATTAACGGCACGTGGTGAAACTGGCCCGTAATGAACAGTGTATCACTTTACACCCATTAACGGCCCGTGGTGAAACTGGCCCGTAATGAACAGTGTATCACTTTATACCCATTAATGACCCGTTATTCCGTTGGGCCGTTTCCAGCCCATGTTATCTTTCGGCATTCTCAGAGCCCATTTATTCTTGGGCTCATTTCCAGCATTCGTTTACTTACGGCCCGTTACTGTCATTTTCTGCTTGTGGGCCAAATTCAGCCCGTGGTTACAGTCGGCCCGTTTGTGGTCCGTTAATACGTTGGGCCGTTTTCATAGCGTCATCAAATACGGCCTATTAACGATGGCCCGTTATGGTCGGCCCATGAACAGACGATTCCAACTCTAGCCCGTTTACGGCCATAATGCGGCCTGTTATTGGCCCATGTTTGGCCAATCGATCATACGGCCCGTATAAGGCCCATTGATGATACGGCCCGTAGAAGGCCCATTGTTTCTACGGCCCATAGAAGGCCTACTGTTTCTACGGCCCGTAGAAGGCCCACTGTTTCTACGGCCCGTAGGAGGCCCAGTGTCACTATTTTAAATATTAGCCCATGGTTATTGTGGCCTAGTTTTAAAAAATAGGTTATTGCAGCCACTAGCAAACCGTGGAAAAAGAACTGCACTGACTACAAGCAAACAAATAAACAAGACAACAAGGAAATAAATAATCAAGCAACGTATGCTAGGCTATCACGGCTATTACACATATCACATCCACTGGGCATCAAAGTTCGCCACCAGTGCAAATGTAGGGAACAAAGCAGCATATAAACGCCGCAGCAAAACAAGTCCAGAACTGAAACCACTTCAGAAGAGTTCAAGAAACAATATCCTGGGTACCCATAATGCTGGCAAGATGCTTAGCAAGCTTATTAACTTTCTCTCGTTTGGCGCTTAAATCCTCCAGCGCTTGCTGTTGCACAAGAAAGTACGCATCTGAATTCTGCAGGGACTTCCGCAGTCCTTCGACTTCTTGCCGCAGCACAGCTGACTGACGCCTTTCAGCTTGTAGCTGAGACCGAAGAAGCCGAAGTGTTTCAGGCAGCGAGTTCGAAGAGCTTGTGCTAGCAGTACTGGCCAATAACTCGAACACTACATCAACGGAGGACTGTGGGGTTTTCTCACTGTCTACAAGATCGTTTTTATCACCTTTCTTGGAGACCAACAGGGTTGTCTCACTATCTTGAACCTTATCTGCATTACTTTCTCTACCATTGTATAGTGGGGTGCTCTTCTCCAATATTCTGTTTGCATACTACAAGAGAAACAAGCAGACACATCACAGGTTTAGCTTGTAGTATACGAAACTCATTTTGGTAAACCGGTTCAGTAGTAAGGTGGACAGGATAACAACATGAAACAAACATATATCTATGTACTATGGTCACTGCATTGTCCATACCATTCTAGTTTATGTTCCCTAATCAAGATAGAGACACAGTTCAACTCATATATTTTTAAGACAAAGCAGCATAGACAGAATATGAGTGTGAGAAACTACACAGCATTGGCAGCACTTGTAATGTGCATCACATGAGAACATAACTGTTTATACAACTTAAACTGAAATCAACATAGAGCAAGAAGTTAGAACAGCAATCCAGTTAAAGAAATAGGTTTAAAACATACCTGTTGCGCTATTGGAGTTTCAATTGGATCCTTCAAATTCGAAAGTAGTTGGTATGAGTAAATACAGTGATGCAACAGCAAAGGAGTATGGACCATAGCTATGGAATCTAACCTGAGAACAGTTGCTCTTCTGCTTTAAATGTGGAGTTTGGGTTAGCTGTGGTGGTCTTCGTGCTTTGGGCATTGCAGTAGCTTTACAAACTGCTCGTGTGGGGGTACTCTGTGGTGGACATGGTGCTTTGTCAACTATAAGTGGGTTACTATCCGCTGGGGTTGCGGTTAGATGGGTTGTAGCTGGTTCTCTGCCCAACGGTGTAAGTGTGCAATCTGGAAGAGTCTCGATTATGTGTGGTGGGGCTAGTTTGTGGGCCAGTACAACCATGGTTCTATCTGCATCGACGGGTAGCACTGTCTTTTGTGAAGAATGGGTTTTTGCTCCCTTACATACTGCCATCACCCCCTCCAATTCAAATGGCTGATAAACAAGAAAAGAAATTGAACGTACAGACATTGTATGATAGACAGATGTGGTAATTCACATATATGTTGTCTAACCAAACAGGACAGCATGACACAATTTCACATATATGATGCCTAACTAAACAGGATAGCATGACACAGTTACACATATATGATGGATAACTTAACATGATATAATGGCATAATTCAACATATGATCAGTACCTAAACAGGATGACATGACAAAACTATATGATGTGTTTCTAAAATAGGTTGGGATGAAATAATTCACATACATGTTGTCTAAGTATACAGGATGGCATGATATAATATACTAAGCAGCTGGCACTCGCATGTATGATCTCTAAACTAAGCAGATAGAATTCAATATTGTGCATATGATGTCTAAACTAAGCAATGCAAGACACCATATGCATCATATGAGAAATATAAACATTGCAACTTAGAGCATACACCTCAGGTGGGATATAGGACTGGTCATCTATTTCTGAATCCTCCTCTGAGGAGCTCCCTGTAACCATCGAGATATATGCTTCAACAGGTACCATTGCCTGCTCTGAAGACCTTGTTTTCACTCCAGATTTTTCCATAACCGGCTCAAATGGCTGATACACATGAAGAGTAGTTCAATATACACAGATTGTCGACAAATGGAATACGTAATGCAAAAAGATGGCATGAGATAATTCACATATATGATGCCTGGCTCCATGGCGGTGCATAATTCACATATATGATAACTGGCTGAAAAACATGGCATTGCATAATTCACATATCTGATATAGAAAGCAAACAGGAGGCATTCACACAAAGCATGTCTAATCTAAGCAGATGGCATGGCAATGCAAGACACCATATGCATGATATGAGCAATATAACCCAGCCAAGTTAGAGCATGCACCTCGGGGGGGGGGGGGGAGCGGGCGGGGGAATACGACTGGTCATCTCTCTCTGAATCCTCCTCTGAGGAGCTATCTGTAACCAGCAAGAAATCTGCATCGACAGGTAGCACTGACTGCTCAGAAGACCTTGTTTTCACTCTAGATTTTCCCATGACCGACTCAAATGGCTGATGCACAGGAAGAGTAGATGAATGTATAAACATTGTTGACAAATGGAATACATTATGGAAAAAAATGGCACAATACAATTCACATATACGATGACTGGCTAAACAGGATGGCATTGCATGATTCACGTATATGATGCCTGGCTAAAGAAGATGGCATTGCATAATTCCCATATACTCCCTCCGTTCCTAAATATTTGTCTTTTTAGAGATTTCAAATGGACTACCACATACGGATGTATATAGACATATTTTAGAGTGTAGATTCACTCATTTTGTCCGTATGTAGTCACTTGTTGAAATCTCTAAAAAGACAAATATTTAGGAATGGTGGGAGTATGATATAGAAACCAAACAGGTGGCATTCACACAAAGCAAATCTAAACTAAGCTGATGACATATAAGATGTATAATGTAAGCAATGCAAGGCGCCATATGCATGATATGAGCAACATCAGCATGCCAGGT
This sequence comes from Aegilops tauschii subsp. strangulata, assembly GCF_002575655.3. Lineage (NCBI taxonomy): Eukaryota > Viridiplantae > Streptophyta > Magnoliopsida > Poales > Poaceae > Aegilops > Aegilops tauschii. The sequence continues at coordinate 279,964,350 of NC_053037.3, forward strand.
TAGAGCAAACACCCCAGGTGGTAAACAGGCGTGGTCGGCTCCTTCTGAATCTCAATCTGAACAGTTATCTTCCTCTGGAATACAATCTAGAAATGCAGGAGGGGGGGGGGCACTTCGCCAACCATGGAGCGGCGTCTGCATGACATTATATTCGCACGCAACGGTCTTCTCTTTTTCTCTACATGTTCAGTACGATTGTGTACAATATCTGACATGCATAATAAAAAAATAGTTAGATTTTGTAAGGCCTAAGGGGTGCATGCAAAAATCAAGACTGATGGTAGCAAATGAGTGGATGGATCCAAAACTAATGATAGCAGGTAGATTATAGCTTCTGTTTAAAAAGATAGACAATGGATCATCTATTGTTTGTTGCCCACCCAACATGAACCACATAGAAGACCCCAGATGAACCAGATAGTAGACATATACTATTCGTTGCTGGCTCGATATGAGACCCATGGGCAATTCAAAACTCAAGATTGAACGATAAAGTAGCAGGTAATAATAACCGTTGTATAACGTAAGCAAACACGAAAGACTGCGACCTCTCTTCCGGAACTGTGTAGTCCTCAGGTTCATCTGCTCAGACGATGATGGTAATGCAGTTGGCGTGGCTGCCGGCAACGGGGAAGATGATCTGAGGCGGCGAAAGGAAGTCTGCAGGGGGGATCTCTGCTGTAGTGAATGCTTCTGTCGATGGTGCACCTCAGGTGGGGTGGATGACGGCACGGCAGGAGCGGGACATAACACACAGAGTTTTCTTTGACGCCTATCTGAAAATGAAGTAAATCTGTAAGGGCTCCTTAGAATTGGAGGATTCCATAAACGCAGGGACATGAAAAACACAGGAATAGGATAGGAATGCACGTGCAAAACAGAGCATTTGGAAACATAGGATTTCAGTCAACCTGGGTGTTTGGCTCACATGAATTGGAAGAACAGAGGAATGGAGAAACAAAGTGATGCGACGAGTGTACAACCTCTTTGGCATAGCCTTGTGGACCTCATCATCATTGGGTTGGACGTGGAGGATGGTGATGATGCTGGTGTGACTGTTGGAGGCGGGGAAGAAGATCCGAGGCCTCTGGAAATGGCGCAGAGGGTACTGCTTCGCTATGATGGACGGTTCCGTCGTTGGAGCAGCTGCGCTAAGGTGTACAGCGACGAGGCTGAAGCATGACAAGACAGACAATGTTAATCTGAAGTGGGACCCTAATATCATCTGCAATAGATGATGTAAAATACATCACCAAAAAGTGCTAGATGTAAAACGCATCAGCCGCGCCACGACCGCTCCGACAGATGCTGTAAGTATTGTTCACTCTGAACTTAACTGAAGAAAATGAACTTCACAGTCGAAACTGAATTTTACTATCGAAACTGATTGAACTAGTAACAGAGCATTGCAATAAATGTTTAGGGCGTTCGAGCACTAGTAGCAGAGAAGCAGTGATCTAAATCAGCAGACGCTCGAGCAGGGAACGCACTAGCAGAGAGCAAGTCGTGCAGTAGCACTGCGAGCGAGTGCTAAAGCAGCAACTCCTGTAGCTGCCAGAGGTCGTGCAGTAGCAGCAGCAGCGCAAGCAAGAGCAAGAGCAGAGCAGCAGCACGAACGAAAGCAGGAGCAGTGCAGCAGCGTTACCGACAGCAAGAACAGAGCCACAGCGCGAGCGAGAGCCGGAGTAGCTGCAGCTAGTGCCGTTGTGGAAGTCGCCGCCGAGGAAGCGACGACATGGGGGAGAGACGCCGTGGATGATGTGGCCGGCGACGGCGCCGTCGATGGAGACACGCCATGTCTGCTCGGTATCGAGCACCGGCAGCCCCGTGAGATCGAATAAAAGATAAAATGCAGCGGTGAGTGCAAAACCTCCTTGGTGGCGCCGAGTTGGCCTCGGCTTCATCGGAGGAATTGGTGAGGGTGCTGTGGTTTCGGTGGGGCAGGTCAAGACGGCGCTGTGGGGATTGAGGTGGCGCGATAGATGAGGCGAACGTCGGGGCAGCTCCTTGGAGGTGGAGGACGGGGCGGCTGATCCGGTGGGACGACGAGATCGACAACGGATCCTCATCCGGTGCAGTGGATGAGGGATGGCGAGCTGTTGCGGTGGACGACGTAGTCGGGGAAGAGTCTCCGGCTGGGCGGCGGTCGGGAGGCCGACAGAGGAGCGTGGGGTTTTGCGGGTTTTGGCGGCCTCGGTGTACGAATGGGGGGTGAAGGGGGAGGGGAGAGCCAAGCTTAGGGACACGCTTGTCCGAAATGTAGGGTAAGTTACCAGCGTACCCCCACCGGTTTTGACACCGCGACGTGGAGCTTCATTTCTGGCTGAGGGGTAGAAGGGGGATTTCGCGTGTCTGGGCTGCGGGAGCGATTTCGGATGAGGAGGGAGTTCTCGCGCGCGTCCAAATTTCGGGATAACAAGGCACGGCGCGGGTTGAAGAAGCGGGAGTTTCAAAGCAGGTGAGAGAAAAGATACTCGAGCTTGAAAATTTCGGGATAACAAGGTGCGGATTCCTTGTTCGGCAGAACAAACTTAACGTGTAAAAAAACAATTCATACAAGACACAAGAGAGTCATGTCCCCTTTTACTATATTGCTATAGATGCCATTGAAAAAACTGCAAGAAAAATGTAAAAAAAATTCAGGAGAACAAGATTACCCTGCACAGTACCAAATCGATTCGCACTTCCCTCAACAACAACAAAAAACAAATCAATTCCCACCAAAGAAAGAGTAATGTCCCTTTTTATATGATTACAATTGCCATGATCTCGAATTTCAATTTTTGAATCCACGTTATGTTGAATTCGAATATATCATTAGGTGACCTTGCGGTTTATAATTGATGTAGTCGTACATTTTGATCTTCCATCATATATGAACATTTTACTCCACCATGTGAACATATATATTGTCGTCTACCATATGGACTAAATTTGAATCAATTTTCCTTATTTGAATATGATTGTTGTCAAGTTATACAATAATTTAAATATTATCTTGATAACCAAAAACATACATATAGCAGTAATCATATTTCACTATGAACTACATGTACCATACGCTCTCCAATTCAAATATTTGTATCCATTTTATGTTGAATTCAAATCATAGTACATTATTGGTCTAGGTAGCGAGATGTTTGGGATAATTTAAACCCTGTTTTCATACGTATAATTTTTGGCTGAATTGGGACAAGTTTTGGTATAAGCCTCTTGCAAAACCGGAGATACTCTCAACAAGCCTCTTGGTTCCGAGAGGGAACGTGTCACCTTTGTGTGCGAAACGATATACGCTGCCTGCCCCATGATTTTATTTACAGAGGCAACATAGAACTATATGAGTGCCCTGTTAAATTTTGGAATTATTTTGGGTTCATTTGGCCTTTTTATACATTAATTGAGTTTCTGGACTTTTAATGTGCATAATCTAAATATGAATTGCATGCACATGCTCCGGTGCACCAAAGTGGGTTGAAAAATCACATGTGTGTCCTTGGTTGAATTTCTAGGTCCCATGGAAGAAATGAGAATGAAATTCAAACATTTGGGCGTCATGACTCGGCCGAGAACATCAAGAAACTTTGATTTAAATTCATGTAAATCCAAAACTCGCCTGGAAATCATGAAACTTGGCTTGGTCTCATGTCATGGCACTAACATGTTGTGGTAAAAAATTGGGCCGATTTGGAAGCTCGTGGTTCTAAGAGGGAACGTGCCACCTTTGAGTGTGAAACGATATACGCTGCCCCCCCTTGAGTTTCTTAACAAAGGCAACATAGAACTACATTAGTGCCCTGTTAAATTTTGGAATTATTCCGGGTTCGTTTGTCATTTTTTATACATTAATTGAGTTTCTGGTCATTTAATGTGGATAAGTCAAATTTGAACTACAAGCACATGCTCTCGTGCACCAAAGTTGGTTGAAAAATCACATTTGTGTCCTCGGGTGAATTTCTAGATCCCATGAAAGAAATGAGAATAAAATTATCTGGGCATCGTGGCTCGGCCGAGAACATTGAGAAACTTGGTTTTAAAATTCTTGTAAATCCAAAACACGTCTGAAAATCATGAAACTTGGCATGGATGTCATGTCATGGTACTACCATGTGTGGTAAAAAAAATTGGCCGAATAGGAACAGATTTTGGTATAAGCTTCTTGCAAACCGAAGCTTCTCTCAAGAAGGCTCGTGGTTCTGAGAGGGAACGTGCCACCTTTGAGTGCGAAACGATATACGTTGTCCCCCTTGAGTTTATTTAAAAAGGAAACATAGAACTACATGAGTGCCCTGTTAAATTTTGGAATTATTCCGGCTTTGTTTGGCCTTATTTACACATTAAGTGAGTTTTTGGTCATTTAATGTGCATAATTCAAATTTGAACTACAAGCACATGCTCCCGTGCACCAAAGTTGGTTGAAAAATCACATTTGTGTCCTCGGTTGAATTTCTACTCCCTCCTTCCATCTATATAGGTCCTAATGCGTTTTTCGAGGCTAACTTTGACCAAACGTTAGAGCAATAATATACGACATGCAACTTACACAAAGCATACCTTCAAATTTGTATGTCAAAGGAGCTTCCAATAATATAATTTTCATAGTATACATCTCATGTGCTATTAATCTTGTCAATAGTCAAAGGCTGTCTTGAAAAACACATTAGGCCCTATATAGATGGAAGGAGGGAGTAGGTCCCATGCAAAAAATGAGAATAAAATTCAAACATCTGGGCATCGTGGCTCGGTCGAGAACATTGAGAAACTTGGTTTTAAAATCATGAAACTTGGCATGGTGTCATGTCATGGTAGTACCATACCGTGGTAAAAAAATTGGCCGAATAGGAACAAATTTTGGTATAAGCTTCTTGCAAATCGGAGCTTCTCTCAAGAAGGCTCGTGGTTCTGGGAGGGAACGTGTCACCTTTGTGTGCATAATTCAAATTTGAAATACAAGCACATGTTCCAGTGCACCAAAGTTGGTTGAAAAATCACATGTGTGTCCTCGGGTAAATTTCTAGGTTCCATGCAAGAAATGGGAATGAAATTCAAAATTCTGGGCGTCGTGGCTGGGTTGGAAACATTGAGAAACTTAGTTTTTTAATTCCTGTAAATCCAAAACACGCATGAAAATAATGAAACTTGGCTTGGTGCCATGACATGGCACCAACATGCTGTGGTAAATTTGCAGTCCGATTTGCGAAGGCGCACGCATTAACAATCAACAATGTCATTTTGGAACAAGTGCTGTCATGTTACAATCGGAAACACAAGTATTATTGAAACCGTGGGCGTTCTACTTACTAGTACCATTTATGTGCCGCCACGCGTCCCCATTTTTTATTAGCTAGGAGGCGCCGTGCAGGGTAGCAATTTGAGTACGAGAGGCGTGCGATCAGACCCCTGCGCGTGCTTATCGGGACGAGAGCCCTTTGACCTCCATCTGCCGTCCACCTCTCTCCCAAGGTCTCCATTAATGGCGCCTGAGCCTCTGTTTAATGGCATGGCTATGTCTCACTCGACTGAGATTTAAGAGAGAAAAAAGAAAATCTGAAAGCACGGATCTTGATGTAAGATCCGACGGACCTATATAGCATCTACTGCGACTTATAGCAAGACTGATGAATATATAAGGACGATTAATTTTTTTTGATCAAAGAAGGGCTTGCCCCTTCCGATTTTCATTACTAAAAACCACCACAATTCACAAGAAGTTCAGCACAACTCCAGCCTAACACGAAGGACTAAAAGCTACTAGATTGAAATCGCAACATCCCAAGAGGCCAACAAAGGCCAAACATCCGCGCTAGAACCCAACATTTCACAACCGACGACAGAATCCACATCCTGAACCGATTATTACATCAAAAGAAACCAGGAAACTGAAGGAAGCCCAGCAGCAACTAGAAGAACAGCAACGCCAGGGTCGCCACAGCAAGAGTTTTCTTCATTCCAGCCTCGCAACATTGATCTTCCACAGAAAGATAAGGACGATTAATTGTCTTACATAATTAGAGAGATAATTAAAAAAGCCACATGCGGCTACGCCCGAAATACACATGGGCAAAAGAAGAAGGAATACAAGGATCTGGCTCGCTGATCTCTACTTTCTTGATGCGTTGCTGCAGGCCGCGGGAACTAGTCTCCGCGGCGAGCGGCGATGAGCTCTTTCGTGTCCTCAAGACGCTGCTTGAGAACATCCACGGATTCCTCCACCAGCCTTTGGTGCTCGTTGCGGAGCATGTCATTCTCGTCCATAAGTTTCTTGACGATGACGCCGGTCCTCTTCAACAAGGCACTGGTCTCCTCCTGCTGGTCTGCACTTCGGACGATCTTCTCCCTCAGCAGGTCGCGCTCGGCCCGGAGCCTCTCATTGCCCTCCCTTAGTTGCCGGATGACGCCGGTAGCCTGTTCAAACGAGGCTTTCATGTCGTCCTGCAACCTCGCCCAGCCGGAGATCTGATCCATCTGGCTATGGACGATCGCATGCATGCGCCTGTAACAGTCGTCGCCTGCCCGCGAGAAATTTTCCCAGGCCGCCGCGGCGCGGCGGGACATCTCTGCTGCTTCCGCGGCGCGGCCGGACCAGTCTGCTGCATCGACGGTGCGGCGGGACCTCCGTGTTGCTTCAGCGGCGCGGCGGGACCTCTCTGCTGCTACTTCCACGCGGCGGGACATGTTGGCTGCTCTCGCAGCGAGGCGGGACATCTCTCGTGCTTCCGCTTCCATGCTCGCCTCTCCCTGGTGGCAATCTCTCGACCCTGAACTCACGCTGGCCATGGCAGACGCAAGGGAAGGATGCTGAATGACCTGTTTGTTTTTGTGGATGAGGAGTTGAGGAGGAATGTGCAGTCATCTTGGCATACTAGTATTTATAACCGAGTACTAATACGCTCCTAAGTGGGAAACCGTTTAGGTTGTGACCGGTGTGAACAAATTTGCAATTCAATATAGCGTGGTACTAATACGCTCCTAAGTGGGAAACCATTTAGGTTGTGATCGGTGTGAACAGGTTTGCAATTCAATATATCGTGGAGTAATTTGGAATGTGACGAGACGCAAGCTCAAAATTTATTGACGGTTCTAGTTTCGAAGTGCGGCACTATTCCCGGATGGAGTACTTCTTTTTCTACTCCCTCCTTTCCGGTTTTATAGGGCTTATCTCAAAATTTTAGTTTTTCCATTTTATAAGGCTCAATTTGGTTGTTCCCCAACACATGTTCAGATTCCAAGGTGCATTAAATCATTGCATGCAAGTATTAAGAGAAAATTGACCAATGCATGTACTTTATGCATGCATGCATTGCAATTAATGCATTGATAAACATAATTTTTTGAGAAAAACAAGAGCATTAATTAGGTGCTTTTGCAAACTACAAAAAATATTCCACCACTCAGCATCTTGGTTGGTGAGATTTTTGAATTAAGCCCTATAAACCGGAAAGGAGGGAGTACTGCTGTGTACGTGCAATAATTGGCACCGTCGTATACATATATTACGGTTAATGGGGCGTTCGACGGGAATAGCCGCGTGGCGAGCTCTAGGCTAGTCTTTTTTTCAGACGCATTAAACCTATCTCTCGGGACTTCTCGCACGCACCATCGTGCCACCCACAAAAACTTGTACTCTGAGTTTAGTAGTACGTTATACAGGAAGAGAAGAGGTGCACGCACGCACTCGTCCTCTCACACACGCGTATGTTTTTTTTCTCGAAAAGGAGGATGATGACCCCCGGCCTCTGCATCTGGGAGTCACACACGCATCTGTAGCTACGAATTGTAGTGTTCTCAACCATCCGATTGGCTCTATCATGGATGTACCTATATACTAAAACATGTCTAGATACATCTATATTTTGACAAATGGAAGGCATGTATTGTGGAACGGAGGGAGTGCTTGTCATCAAAATGGATAAAAAGGGACGTATCTAGAACTAAAATACGTCTACATACATCTCCTTTTATCCATTTTGATGACAAGTAGTACTTCTTACCCAAAGGAACTTTATATCCAACAGACACAAAATATCCGTTCGACTGTTGGAAATTACTGATCTGATGTCGAAGTAATTGTTGCATCGCCACCAAAACCCACCATTTCTTAAGCTAAAGTAGACCAAGGTAATCCTATATTAGCATATTACTAAGATAAACAGAAGGCAATGTAGAAACATTTAGGACGTGAGCTTGTCAATCTGAATGTGGAGGGACACAAGCTTAGCCCCGACCAGCAGCTTGGGCGGAACTGTCAAGAAGGTCAGCTCCTGCACGTCGACGTCGCCGGGATCCTTGCTGCTTGTCACCTCCATTTCCACCTTGACGGCGTCGCTCGTGCCTTTGGGCTCCCCCGGCGGGCCGTTCGCCCACAGCTTGGCCACGTAGTGCGGCAGTGGGGACACCCCCGCTCTGATGCAGATGACCGACATGGCGATAGGCACGCCGATGTCGAGCACGCAGCCGACCAAGAAAAACGCGCGGCGGTCCTCCTCCGCGAACAGCAAGAGCCGTGGCTCCGACAGTGGCACTTGCAGCTGGAGCACCTTGCTGTACTGGATCCTATGCACGGGCATGGGATGCGCAGTGCTGATGTGGTGGTAGAGCACCGGTGGCGGGCCTTCATAGCGGCAGACGGGCACGGGGCATTTGCAGGGCGCGAGCGGACACACGCTCTTGTGATCGGCGAGCTTGTGGTAAGTGACGTAGAGCCCACAGCCTTCGTGCGGGCACTCCACCCTCACCGACAAAAGGACGGAGTCCACCGCCGTGTTCCGCACGTTGAAGCCACCGCCGCGCTCGCACTTCTGGCACTGCCGCTGGTTACCGGGGCACTCGACGCGACAGTTCGCGCAGGCCAGGTGCCCTCCCTTGCACTGCAGAAATCAATCGAACAACACATCAATCAAGAAACCTGCACCTTGCTCAATCAGCCGAACGGACGAGGTGTATTCGAACCTCATACACTGGAGGCGTTAAGGGGCGGAGGCACAAGGGGCAGTGGAGCATGGTGAGGTGCATCGAGACCTTAGAGAGCTCCATCGTCGGGTCCTGTTCGGTCTGCATGATCTCGCCCTCCTCGTGCACAACCATCTCTCGACTTGGGCCGGGGTATTACAAAGCTTTACCATCACATATTTTATACTACTTCAAGGTGCATTAAATCAACACATGCAAGTATCAAAAGGAGGGTCACGGCATGCATGCATGCGTTGTAATTAATGCATCGGTAAATGCAAATTATTGAAATATATCGAGTGCAGTGCTTTGATGTGTCGCGTCAACTTGTACATCAACGAGAAGTTTGATTATCCTCTCCCTTGCAGACTTAACTGCACCTGCCTTTGGCTGTATGACAGGTTGGCCACACACCTGTCGGGCCCACCTGTCATACACGCAAAGGCAGGAGTGTCCCTCCCTCACCCATGAGCGTGGTGGCTGGCAAGACTAGGAGAAGCTTTCGCTACACGCTCTCCCTCCCGCACGCGGTGGACATGCAGCAGTTCAATCGGTGTCAGATGGCCAGAAGCGTACTGTAGTACTCCTCCAGTGCAGTAGTACTCCATCATTGTTCGACTTCCCAAAGAGGCGAAGAGCCAAGCGCAGCCCGGACGCTCGTGTGGCAGTTTCATGTGTAGAGTAGTCTAGGATAGCGTGTACCGTGCCTGTAAGCTTAAAATTGTTGGGGTCGGCTCCATGCTATGTGGCCGTCTCAAAGTTTAAAAAAAAATTAAAATAGTCTTCTGGCCCTACCTGACACCCTGGTGATTGTAGTTTGCACGCTCATCTGGTCAAGACTGGAATATATATTTTAATTTGTTTTTTTTTTCGAAAAGGGGGGGCTCCCCGGCCTCTGCATCAGAACGATGCATACGGCCACATATATTTTAATTTGTGGTCGGTAAATGTTAGAGGTTGCAGCAAATATATTGTACACTGCGGGTCTTTCAGCCAAGTTTAGAGGCAAGCATGTGGGGCCAGTGCTATGATGTGTCGCGTCAACTCGTACAACGAGGAGAAGCTTGATTTTACTACACGCCTTCTCCCTCACCCATGCGCGCGGTTGCTCGCAAACGAGGATAGGCTTTTGCTTAGTACTCCCTCCATTCCCTTATACAAGGCCACTATGAAAAATACATTTTACATCTATACAAGGCCACTAACAGCAATTGAGATAAAAGTTAATGATGTTTTCTCGTAGTAGCAACTTGTCTAACACTTGCATGCATGTAGTCATAATGACACTATGCTACTTTCTTCTCATCCCTTCCTTGCATGCATGTGGGCGCATTAATGATCCCGGTTAACAAGAAGAAAAGTTGGATAACAAAGCGGTTATTAAATTTTACCTTGGTACCTATAATCTGAGTTTGTGGCCTTGTATAAGGGAATGGAGGGAGTAGTACTTCTACAACAAGCTATCCGTCCCGCTCGCGGTGGAAGGACATGCAGTAGTGGATTCGACACTGTAGAAGGAGTAGTAGTAACATCATTGTTCGTCTTCTCAAAGAGGCGAAGAGCCAAGCGCAAACCGAACGTTGCAGTTGCGAACATTGGAGCACGCATATAGCCAGGCTCTTGCATGAGACAAAATTGCTATGTGAGCCCACTATTGTACTAGTACGTACAGCTACTTGCTAGTATAGCCCTGTAAACCAGAAAGGAGTATTTGCCCTTCTAGAGATTTCAACAAGTGACTAGACTACACCGAGACGTTGTACATATGGAACAAAATGAGTGAATCTGCACCGTAAATAAATATGTACTAGTTCTATCATTTTCCTCTCCGAGGTGCACAATATTGAGTATACTGACTAGTCTCTTTTTGACACGCATTTACGTTTTTTACACAGTATAGACGCAAGCGCCCATATACACGCGCATACACTCACCCCTATGAACGCACACACGCACGGCACTATCATCTTGAAATTTACGAAGTCACCATAGGCACCTCGTCGTCGACGGGTCCATAGGTGCTTGAATGCCAAGGAGGAAGAGGGTAGCGGTTCCCGAGACGTTGAACGGTCAGTGATGCATCCTCAATTACATGCAGAGGGAATTAATTGGAGAAGCAGAATATAGCCAGCACGATGTGAATGCAACAGAGTTTGGACTCTCATATAATAAAGGCGCCTCACCACTCCAATCCATCTACTCCCAAGTCTCTGCGCAACACTGCTCACTCCAATCCAAGACCAAGTGACCAGAAGCCACAAGCACCTATGGAGGCGATGGACGTGAGCGGCAGTTGGCTGTGCCAAATCATCCAAGGCGCCGGCCTGCGGTCCCGCACCGCGCAGCGTTTCCAGACAGTGCTGGCGACCGCAGGCATCGTAGCCCTCGCCGACGCCGGCTTCGCCTCTCGCATGGACGACATGATGGTCAACTCCATCCGCAAGTTCACCGCCGTCAAGAAGCGCGCGGACGACCTTGCCGTACTGCTCCAGCCCGCGCGCCCAGGCTCCTCATTGCCTGCCACCCTAGTCGGCCTCCATGGTGACGAACTCTTTCAAGCCCTGGTGGCCCTGCAGGTGCCGGAGGTCGCGACGAAGAATGTGCACCTCGCCATGCAAGAAACCGTCGACCTGCACATCCACGTCTACGAGGAAATCGTCTACATAGGCCACTACAAGGCAAGCAAGGACAGAAAGACGTTGGCCTTCTTCCAGCGGCTGGAATCTTTGGACGCCATTGTTCAGAAGCACGTCGACCTAGCCACGAAAGCCGCTGCTACTTAGGCGCCGTTCGGTGGGCCGGCGCCCTGAGTCGAGGAGGTGGACGTCGTCGATGGATGCATCTCTTCTTGCCTCCTGTAACCAGCACTGCATCGCCTCGTGGCCTTAATGTGTTATTAGTATAGTACTCCCTCCGTTCCCAAATATAAGTCTTTCTAAAGATTCCAGCAAGTGACTACTACATACGGAACAAAATGAGTGAATCTACACTCTAAACTATGTCTACATACATCTGTATGCTGTATTCCATTTGAAATAGTATCTAAAAAGGCTTATATTTATGAACGGAGGGAGTATATGGCATTTTTATTCCAGTCGTAACGTTTTCACTGTGAGGTGGGGCCATAGTTGAGCAAACCCACCCCGCCCACCGGGCGTCGGCCGAGTTTAGAATTAGAAGAGAGAAACGAGGGAGGAGAGCTAGCTGTAGCACGGACGCTGTTGTCAGATGGGACTCGTGTTTATAGAATAGGAGTACTGAGCACTCGTGCCTCTTTTTTTTTGAGGGAAAAATTAGTCGTATGTCTAGTACCACTAGTTGGGTGCGTGCGACCTATAGCTGTCATCACTTTAGGTCTCCTTTTCGAACCGCGGCTACGCTTCACAGTACATATTATTTCACGCATTTATCCTCCTATATTTACTCCTAGGCTATTTCCACATGCTCCCATTCGCCGACATGTGGGACATAGAGCATCTGGGTCGTAGTGCATGCACGAGTCGGAGCATATGCCGGGGTACTTTACATTTCAGACCTCACGAATTACATGCAAACCCCCCGCAGAAGAATAAATAAATGAATGAATTATTACATGAAATCGGATTATTTTCATGGAAACCGGAGCACGTTCATTAAATTTTGGACATAACACGTTTATAGAAAATGACCGGACCGAAACCAGTCTAAGGGCCTCTTTGATTTTTCCCGCAAAAAAGGGCCTCTTTGATTCGCAGGATACTGAAAACACAGGAATGGGGAAAGTATGATGGCGATGAACTGAGACGAGGAAAACTCTAACTCAGTTAGAGGTTAGAGTTAGATTCTAACCCTGAACTAACTCTAAACCAAAGAGGTGTATGGATGGCAGGGTTAGATTGACAATAAATGCTCTATCTCAATCATTTGACTACTTTGGACCCTATTTCCTGCCGGATTTGGAGGGTGCTTGGATACGTTTTAGTTCCATGACTAAAAGTAGTGGGACTAAAACTTGCTAGCCTCACCCATGCTTGGATCCAAATACTAAGGAGACTAAAATCAAGTTAATGAGCATTTATTATCCTCCAAACCCTCCAATCTAGAACTCGCCTGTGTTAAAGGAGAGGAGTTAAATGAGGAGAGAGAGGACTAATCCACATTTTAGTAGGGGTACCCCTGACTAAATTTTTTTAGTCTCAAGACTAGTTTAGCCCCTCTTTAGTCAGGGGTGCTTGGAACTTTAGCCTCTTAAAGAGACTATTTTTAGTCAGACTAAAATAAGTCCCTTGGATCCAAGCACCCTCTTGGTGTGGCCGGCTCTTCTGTGGCCTCCTCCCGCTCACAATTGACATAAACGAACCATCTATACAAATCAAGCATGCAAAACATGATAATTTTTACTTTGTCCATACAAATGAGATATCCCACTTAAACATACAAGTCGTCAATCAAGCTTCACAAAATAAAAAAACACTTCATGAAACAAAGAATGAGATAACTCATCACGGAAGTCATTCACGATAGGGAGGGAGCCCGGAGCCCCTCACGCACCGAGGGAGGAGCTCGCCATCGTCGCTCTGGAGGAAGGCTCTGTAGAGCCCAAGCCCCGGGAACCCCTCCGACGCTGGCCCTTGCGAGTTGAGGTCGACACCGGCATGGGTAGCAGGGCCGCTTGCCGCCGACTGGGAACTTAATCTTTGGGCCTCTAGAAATAATGCAAGCCTGTAACTAAAATACCTAGAAAGGTGAACTAAATCTTTGGGCCTCTAGAAATAATGCAAGCCTGAAACTGAAATACCTAGAAAGGTGAACTGAATCTTTGGGCCTCTAGAAATAATGCAAGCCTGAAAGTGAAATACCTAGAAAGGTGAACTGAATCTTTGGGCCTCTAGAAATAATGCAAGCCTGAAACTGAAATACCTAGAAAGGTGAACTGAATCTTTGGGCCTCTAGAAATAATGCAAGCCTGAAATTGAAATACCTAGAAAGGTGAACTGAATCTTTGGGCCTCTAGAAATAATGCAAGCCTGAAATTGAAATACCTAGAAAGGTGACCTGAATCTTTGGGCCTCTAGCAGCATCAAACAATTCCATGCGTGCACCACAAATCTATACCAAGTTTGATCAGGATCTACTTTTCCAAATCAGAATTAGCACTAGAGCAAGCAAGATCAATGATATGGCCGTGAGACAGAGAAGGAACGAACAAAATCTCCCCTCTCGCGACCTCCCTGGTAGATGCGCCGCCGCCGCGCACGACAGATGGAGAAAAACCACTGGTGAAGGGGGATCGGGGCGACCTTCGAAGGCCGGAGGGAGAGGGCGGCCGGAGTAGGGCGGCGGAGGCCGGAAGGAGAGGGCGGCCGGAGGAGAGAGAGGGCGAGCGGCCCTATGGGGAACAGAGAGGAGTCGTGCGAGAGGGGGGAGCGATCTGGTGCGGGCAGGGGAGATTTTTTTAGTTCTCTTTTAGTGGGCCCGAGGATAACTAACCCAATTAGAACCTCTCCACCGGGCTAGTTTTTTTAGCTGGGTTAGAGCAAACTAGCTCAAACTAACCCCTCTTGTTTCGATAATTTGAGGCTATTTCAACCCAAACTAGCTCTAACTCAGGGATCCAAACAAAGAGGAGTGTTACTGTACATGCTACAGTGTGGACTGTAGCACATTGTTTTTTATGGCCATTTCACCACATTGTTTTCTACTGCTGGTTCACTGGGCTACCGTGGTTCGCACTTCTGGTTCACTGGGCTGTCGTGGTTCGCACTCCTCCGACCTGAGTAGTACTCCCTCCGTTCCTAAATATAAGTCTTCGTAGATATTTCACTGTGGACCACATACGGATGTATATAGATGCATTTTATGTGTAGATTCACTCATTTTTCTCCGTATGTGGTCCATAGTGAAATCTCTCCAAAGACTTATATTTAGGAACGGAGGGAGTAGTATAGTACTAGTATATACCGCATCATTCTTTGCTCCTTCTTACTACTCCGACATGTGGGAGAGCCAGCATCCGGGTCGACGTGTCATGCACCAGATTAGAGCGCGGAACGGAAGGGGGGCATCACCCCGGTCGGAGCGCCAGTAATTCATGACTATAGTGAGTGGTCATATCACAAGTCTTTCCAGCAGTAACGCGCCGTCAAATCGCACAGCCCCACTCGCTCACCCTCCTCGCCTCTCTCTCAAACCGCCTACCCGAAAACTGCCGCGCGTACTGCCCGGGAAAAGCCCCGCCCTCAACTTTTAACTACGCGAAAATAGTTCGAGCTTGTTCGTTCTACATAAATACAGTACATACTGTATGTTTATTCACCCATGGGGTTGTTCAATGAATGGAGGGGCGGGGAGCACAAGTGAACAATACTATAGTACTACTAGTAGTAAGTAGGAGTCATACAGTAGTCACCTTAAATAGAGAGTTTCTTTTTCTTTAATGCCACGTACACAAATTGAAACGCTTGTTGTGGAGAGAAAAAAGATAATCACTCCACTATATATGGATGCAGGGGCCTGAGCGCTTGCTTTACTAGGGTTGCTCTCTTCATTCTCTCATCCTCTCCAGATATAAACAAGACAGCGGTAGCGACATTTTCTCTCTGTTCACCGCTGGTCACAGATCCGGCCGGATCCCTTCGACCGGTGTGTGTAGAGGACTAAAAGGTGCATCGTTCACGCGGTCATCGCCGCCGAGGGAGGAAACCCACAGCTGCCGGAGGGGCCCGATCCTCTGCCCGTGCCGTTCTCTCCGACACAGCGCCGCCTCGGGAGGTCCTCCGACCCTTCTTCCTCCCTGCCGTATTGTCCGCAGATCCGACCTGCCGCCGCCGACATCCCGGAGACCCTCAGGTATAAGTTCTTCGGAAGCGGCCTTGCTCTACTGCCCCAGCTCCCCACGTGTCTGCAGGTGCATCTTTTTCTACTCCCATCAGCTCTTCCAAAGCCACCTAAATTTTTAGTATTATTAGAGGTAAAGCTACTTCATGCATTTGAATCTAGGGCTTTGTTCAAACAATGAAGAAAGGGGGGAAAGTTGTAGCATGAATCTAGGACTTTATTCAAAGAGGAAATAGTATGGTGAAAGTAGTAGAGACCGGATACCCAACCGGTCTCTTGGTTGAAAAGGAAATAATGGGAAAACGCAGCACAAACTAGATAAGGAACAGATCTATTATTGGTTGAAAAAAGGATAGAAAGTGGCGGCTGGTGGACAAGTCAACAGAGTATGTCCAGGATTAGATTTGCTTCCATCACATAGTAAAAGGTCTCCAAGATTAGATTTGCTGCCCTCACATAGTAAAAGGTCTCAGGATTAGATTTGCTGCCCTCACATAGTAAAAGGTCTCCAGGATTAGATTTGCTGCCCTCACATAGTAAAAGGTCTCCAGGATTAGATTTTCTGCCCTCACATAGTAAAAGGTCTCCAGGATTAGATTTGCTTCCCTCACATAGTACGAGGTCTCCAGGATTAGGTTTGCTGCCCTCACATAGCATGAACAAACTCGGCATCACCACTTTATGCCTCCTTGTAGGTACATTGTGCTGATGCGTCCACTGTCGCATGTCCTTATACCAACCTTTTGCTGTTGTTAATGTAAGGGCGCATGTAAAATGAAGCAATCACACTGTTACCTTAGGGACATGTCTAACCAGTGTTATTGTTAATCTAATGCCTCCAGTGATAAGATGCAATTAAACTATGTTACAAATGGCACTCCTGCTGTTTTCCCCAGTATGATAAGTAAGTTGCTCCTTTACGCTGCTGAGTGTCCTGGTGTCCCCACAGTCCCATGCCCTTAAACCAACTCTTTAGCTGCTGTTAATTTACTGTGTCTGGTAAACAAGCAATGCCACCATTAAAGTAATCCCATATTTGAGGAATCTCATTGTTGATCGTAATGCTTCTGGTAACATGAAGAATTGTTGACATTTTAAAATTTCTACTGTCCTTGCGTGATTGCCATGAACATAATTAAGATGCTTCTTTTCATTTTGTATATGTTTCGTATATTCTTATTGACCAGCAACTGTTTACTTTCTATCTTTTTGTGAAGATAGGGATATCCATTTCACCTTGTTGCTATTGTGACCTTTTGGTGAACTGCACAAAACACTTTTTCTTGGAATGAGTGTCTTGTGCAGTTCAACTAAAATGCCACGTGGGCAACATCTCTCAATTTTGGTGGAACTGCACAAAATGGTGATTGGAGTTTCCAAAATCTCCGTCAAGTTCTGCTGGTAATCTCGTGCAACATTTTATTAGCCTTTGCAAGATGGAGCCGTCACTGTCACCACAATGGCACTTTATTTTAGTGGAACTGCACAAAAGGATAAGAAAATTATAGTTGCACCTTACATGAGCCGGACAACCAACCTTAATGTTCCTCAATTTTAGTGCAACTACTAAAGAAGAACCTGCCAGCTCACAAGAGCAAGTACTGCTTGCTAGCTGAATGATGCAATCTTTGCTTCATTTCAGGTGAACTGCAGAAAAAGGCGCATGAATTGAATCATGGAACTCCAGGCAGACCTCATCCAAGTAGAGCTGGAGGTTGAGTTCAAGGAGGCCGCTATTAAAGCGAAATCATGCTCTCCTGTCTCCTTGTTTGTGCTGTGCAAACAGGAATACTCAACTACAGATGTTGTGACGGTCAAGAGCATTCGCCAAGTTCTTCGATTGTATGACATGGCTAGCCAAGATGGATTTAATCCCGATATTCACTTTATCAAAAGGCTCTAATGGGTTGGTTCTGAATCTTGTAAGCTGGGAATCAGTGAGATGTGTAGGCATCTTTGTTGTACTTATTATTTGAATCTTATTTGTTGGTTCTGAATCTTGCAAGCTGGGAATCAATGAGATGTGTAGGCATCTTTGTTGTACTTATTATTTGGATCTTATTTGTTGGTTCTGAATCTTGCAAGCTGGGAATCAATTAGATGTGTAGGCATCTTTGTTGTACTTATTATTTGGATCTTATTTGTTGGTTCTGAATCTTGCAAGCTGGGAAACATGGCATGATGATGTAGAGGACAACGACCATAACAAACAGTTCAAACTTGGTAGTATTATCTTTGTGAAAGTGCGACAAATGTGCTGATCGTGTGCGTCCTGAGAAAAATAATTCTAATTGTTGTGCATGTTGATCCTGTGGCACTGATAGAACGAGCGAATGCATTGCTTGTTTTAAGTATAAATTTCTATTAAAGCTAATTAAATTTAAGTAAAGTGACCACTAACTCCTGTTATTACAGTACCAATACAGACCCGCTCGTGAACTCACGTGTGGCCGAGGGTGCATCTTCTGCCGGGCGTGCAGCGGACGAGGGAGGGGTAGTAACTGTTGTCGCCTATACACACTCAGCTTACTGTTGAATCCAGTTCCCCAAGAGCTGAAAAACGAACTGCTGCCGCCGCTTACACACTCTTTCACTCGAAGAGACTCCAATGGCGATCCGAGGGGTGAGCCTGCTGGATATGGACTTCAGCAAGGAGTTCCCCTTTGAGTTCGCCGTTCAGTCCTATGGCTGCACCAAGTTGAATGTGATGTACACCAACGATACGGACTCGGTGAAGCTCTGCCTCGCCTCAGTCCTATGGCTGCACCAGGTTCTGGAGCATTCGCCCGTTTCATCGGCAGCGCCGACTACACCTTCGCTACGGTGGAGAGAAGGAAGAACGCGACGGTTCGGCCATCTGGTGCAACAAGCTTGTTGACATCCAGAAGCAATACAAGATCATCAGCAACGGGCAGGAGAAGGACTCCGTGGTTGACCTCACTGAGACCATCATCGACCCCTGATACGCCAACATGAAAGAAGACGACCTGAACATGTGGGAGGTACCTTTGAATCTAGCCTACATAACCTACGCGGCCAAGGACGCATACGCATGCTACGACATGTACAGGCAGATCTTGGACATGAGGGCGTGTCTGCTTCCCGTAACCGACAAGTACACGGACAGCCGCAGCGTCATGATCAAGCGTGCCAGGAAGGTCTAGATGTTGTACTTTATCTGTTTATAAGCACCTTTATCATCTGAGTGTTTCATGCATTAGCCTATGTGTCGTAATTATCTGTTTTGTCCGAAATATTTCTTTTAAGAACCCATTAACCTGATTGCTTTTTTAGTGGCTATTTGCTTATGTATGTAAACTAGTTCACTTGTCCGTAAAAAAACTAGTTCACTCGGCTGCCGTGCTTTGATTCTCCTTCCTCCCAACATATTCCCCTCCTCAGGTGGACCCAGCAGGTCTCTGAATTTTCTCCCACTTTCTTTTTCGATGTAAACTGAGTTTTCTCCCAGTACTTTCCCCAAGAACCAACTCAACTGTCCCACATCTAGCCTAAAAAATAATAATACCCCACGTACTATTAACTCATCAAATTAAAATGATATTTTATTTCGTAAGTTGAAATTTCTTACAAAATAATAATAATAATAATTGTTTATATATAACTTGGCAAGCTAACTCCTAGTGATTGCGTACATAAGCTTGCAAAGATTTTACTGACGTGCAATCATGTGTTTATGTTTTTATAACATTTCTCCGTCTAGCCCAACATGATATTTTCACCCAGCCCGACAAGTCCGCGGATTTCGAGAAAAATGCAAATGGGATTTAAACGGGCTGCATAGATGCTACATCATTGTTTCACCCAGCCCACCAAATGGACTGACTGGCTGACATGTGGGCCAGTAGGTTGAAGCCTAAGAAGGCGTTGGATTTACATCCAACGGCCGGCATTCTTCTTCAATCTCTCGTCTTCTTCCCCCAGCGCTGCCGGAACCGCTTGCTCCAGCGACGTTGTTTTGCGCTCCTCAGCGAAACGCTACCCCGCCGACGGCCAGGCCATCCCTCCACTCCGCACCTCCTGTTATTCTCTGCCGAGTGTAGGCCCACCCCGCACCCGAACCAGTCAAGTTTCCCTCTCCTCTCCGTCTGCGACTCCACTGCCATGTCTTCCCCATCTCCGGGTCATTCCAGTCTGGGGCCTCGCCGTCGTCCACCGCCTCGGTGTGCTCGGCACGGCGTGGTCAACATACGAGAGTCATCGGAAGAGGACTGTACGTGGAGAGCCTGACGGCTGGCACCCACGAGGTCCATGGTCGCACGCAAGGAAAGTTCGTCCTTATTACGCACTGTACGTGCACTGTACGTGGGAAGAGCTTCTGTATTTCGCGAAAAAAACGTTCCCCCCGCTGACAGGTCGGACCCACAAGCTATATCTTCGCACGCAAGGAAGTGCCTCCTTATTACGCACCAAAAAATGAATACCCCTTGCTAGCTGGGACCCACCAGAGTGGGTGGCTGACTTGTGGGCCTACTAAGTTGACGAGGACAGAGGGCTTTGTCAACTTAGTCAGTACGAACGATTCTAGCTCCAGTGACCGTATGATGTCCATCCAACGGCCATAGTGCTTCTTCAACCTCTGGTCTTCTTGCTCCAGCCGCCCAAAGCAGCGCCGGTCGTGCCGCGTGCTCCTCCCTCTCGTGGCCGGCTATGATGCCGCGGAGGCCTCACCGCTGGCCTAGGGTATCCCTCTACTCACCCACACCCCCTGTTATTCTGCGGCGACGACAGCCTCACGCCGCAGCCGAACCAGTGAACCCTTGTACTCCTCTCCGCGTGGGCATCCACTGCCGCATCTTCCCCGGCTCCGCGTCGTCCCCTTCCTAGGCCTCGCCGTCGTCCACCGCCTTGGTGCTCTCAGCGCGGCGTGGTCAATGTGGTCAACGACCGACTTCCATCGGAAGAGTACTGTACGTGGAGAGGCTGACAGCTGGGTCCACGGCCACAACCCAGTTTTTTTTTGATTTGCCAAGTAAGTCGCTTTGTCAGGCCTGTTGGGCTGCAAATCTTTCAAGACGAGGAGAGCTTCGTTCGGCTGGCCGAGAAAATGGCCTATCAGTAATGAGAAATGGGCTGTACATTTTTAAAACACACCAAACCGGCAATTAGTTTCAAATATCTTTTTTTCATTTCAAGATTTTAAATTACATTAATTTTTATGCATGGAGAATTTGTTGGATTTTATATTGATATACATTTATTTTTAAAATCAGTTTGAATGTGAGTCGAAATTTCGGGATTAAAAATAGTTCGGACCGCACCGAAATATGCAAAATTTCGTATAATTTTTTAACCGTTGCCACAATATGGGCTGTAATGATAACAAAAAGAATATGGGCTCCAAAAAAACCCTTATGAATTAGCAAATGGGCTGTAAATTATTAGAAATAATGGCAGATGGGTTGTATGCTGTTTTCCACAGATTTGAGGCTTTCCTAAAAAAAGGTTGACGCACAAGCAGTGACTGTTGGATGTCCATCGAACGGCCGTCGTGGTTCTTCAATCTCTGCTCTTCCTCCTCCAGCCGCTCAAACAAGCGCCGGCGGGACTTCCTGCTCCCTGCTCCCCGCGGCCGGCTGTGCTGCCGCGCAGGCCTCACCGCCCCACCGTACTCCCATTGCTGGCCTAGCCATCCCTCTACTCACCCACACCTGCTGTTATTCTCCGGCGACGGCAGACGAACCAGTAAACCCTCGTATAGTCGTACTCCCCTCCGCGTGGGAAACAACTGTCAAGTCTTCCCTGCCTCCATGTCGTTCCCTTCCTAGGCCTCGTCGTCGTCCACCGCCCTAGTGCTCTTGGCGCGGCCTGGTCCACGTGGTCAACGACCGACATGCATCTGAAGTGGACTGTACGTGGAGAGGCCGACAGCTGGGTCCACGGCCGCACGCAAGGAAATGCCTCCTTATTACGCGCAAAATAATGATTCCTCCACCTGACATCAGGGACCCACCGAAAGGGCCTCTGTATTTCGTGAAAAAAATGTTACCGCCGCTGACAGCTCGGACCCACCAGCTATATCTTCACACGCAAGGAAGTGCCTCCTTATTACGCACAAAAAAAATGAATACTCCCCCTGTTAGCTGGGACCGAGTATAGTGGCAGGCTGACTTGTGGGCCTACTAAGTTGACGGGGATGGAGGGCTTTGTCAACTTAGTCAATATGCACGATTCTAGCTCCAGTGACCATACAATGTCCATCCAACGGCCGTAGTACTTCTTCAACCTCTGGTCTTCTTGCTCCAGCCGCCCAAACCAGCGCCGGTCGTGCCTCGTGCTCCTGCCTCCCGTGGCCGGCTGCGATGCGGCGGAGGCCTCACCGCCCCCTACTACTCCCGCCGCTGGCTAGGCCATCCCTCTACTCACCCACACCCCCTGTTATTCTGCGGCGACGGCAGCCTCACACCGCAACGAACCATTGAACCCTCGTACTCCTCTACGCGTGGGCATCCACTGCCGCGTCTTCCCCGGCTCCGCGTCGTCCCCTTCCTAGGCCTCGCCGTCGTCCACCACCCTGGTGCTCTCGGCGCGGCGTGGTCAACGTGGTCAAGGAATGGCTTCCATCGGACGTGGACTGTACGTGGAGAGGCTGACAGCTGGGTCCACGGCCGCAGCAAGGAAGTGCCTCCTTATTACGTGCAAAATAATTATTCCTCCACCTGATAGAGGGGACCCACCAGACGGGCCACCGTATTTCACGAAAAAAACGTTTGCCCCTGACTGCTGGGACCCACCAGCTACATCTCCGCACGCAAGGAAGTGCGTCCGGGCAAAAAAACGATTCGCCCCCCTGACTACTGGGACCCACCAGCTACATCTTCGCAGGCAAGGAAGTGCCTGACAATCGGGACCCACCTGGTCGAAGCGTACGTAGCATTGTCATTCTGGTCGCGAACGTGTACGCACATATATACTGGTGGATGTAGAGGCGCGCACATGTCGTAGTAGAGGCGCGTACGTGTCGTAGTAGAGGCGCGCACGTAGCATGTACACGTACGTACAACGGCCAGGGTGCAAGAAAGAAAATACGGCCACGTATGTGTACATACGGGCGGGGTCTCGAACGCCTACTCGCGCATACGTACGGCCAGGGCTCGTGTACATGGCTGGCACGGAACGGAGAAACAGCGTCGTCGTCGTGTTCATGGGGAGGCAACGGAACGCGTCGTGTTCATCGGGAGGCAACGAAACGCATGGGAGCCAACCGGCTGGGTCGGAACAGAATGCGTGGTCGTGTTCATCGGGAGGGCTTGGACGGAACAGGCGATGGAAACGAGGCCTGGCATACCGCACAACGGAGGAAACGGACCTCCTACGTTCGGAACGGGGTCCTGTTGATCGGGAGGGGTGTGGCGTACCGCAAAACGGAGGAAACGGACCTCCTACGGTCGAAACGGGGGTCCTGTTGATCGGGAGGGGTGTGGCGTACGGCAAAACGGACGAGACGGACCTCCTACGGTCGAAACGGGGGTCCTGTTGATCGGGAGGGGTGTGGCGTACCGCAAAACGGACGAAACGGACCTCCTACGGTCGAAACGGGCTGTTCATCAGGAGGGGTGTGCCGTACCGCAAAACGGGACTCCACGGGATACTGTTCATCTCCACCGTCGACCTCCTCCAGCCTCCACGGGCTACCGTCGACCTCCTCCAGCCTCCACGGGCTCCTGTTCATCCAGCCTCCACTGCGCGCTACTCCACCGGCTACTGTTCAACCACCCCTCCACGGGCACCCCTCCACCGTCTACTCTTCATCCAGCCCTCCACACCACGGGGTCCTGTTCAACCACCCCTCCACGGGCACCCCTCCATCGTCTACTGTTCATCCAGCCCTCAACCACACGACGGGGTCCTGTTCATGCAGAGGCAACGCCACCGCTCACTGTTCATCCAAACCCCCCCCCCCCCCCCGCAATGCTCACTGTTCATCCCAGAGGCAGCATCGATCGGCTTCAGTTAGCAGCAGTAGCGAAGGAATCGCTCGATCGGGTTCAGTTAACAGCCACCGATCGATCGCTCGGGTTCAGTAACGCGTAGCCTGCAGTGCAATCGCTTGGGCTCAGTTAGAGCCCAACGCCTCGCTCGGGTTCAGTTAGAGCCAATGCCTCGCACACACGCTCGTACGTGTACGAGAGAAACGCGCATCGCTCGGCCCCCGACCTCCCACCGTAACCGGGAACTCGCCGAAATTTTCCTCGCCCTCGCTTCTACCACGGTTTTTCCGTCATGGACGGCCCAAAGAATGTCATACAGCTGCGTCTCCGGCCCGCCCAGGACGAAAAGCCCATTTTCTGTCATGATTTTTATCATAGAAGTAGGAGCCATCTATGATGATACCGGGTTCTGTCACAATTATCGTCATAGAAGTGTCATATGTATGACAGAAAAAAATTTGTTCGGCCCAAAATGTCACGGATGTGTCTTTTTTTGTAGTGCTAGGGCATGCTGGCATGAGGAACTTGCACACTCTCGCAAAGAAGAAGCACGTCATAGGCATCGAGGGCATCAAGTTCAAGAAAGATCATCTGTGCGGTGCCTGTGAAGCTGGAAAGATGACAAGGGCCAAGCATCCCTCGAAGACAATCATGACGACATCTCAACCCTTCGAGCTGCTACACATGGACTTATTTGGCCCTACTCACTACTCTACTCTCACTACTACTGCTTGTCTCTATGGCTTCATCATTGTTGATGATTATTCAAGATATACGTGGGTGCACATAATTCTCTACAAGACTGAAGTGCAGGATGTCTTCAGACGCTTCGCCAACCATGCCATGAACAACTATGGCGTCAAGATCAAGCATATTAGAAGTGACAACGGCACTGAGTTCAAGAACACCTGCCTCGACCTTTACTTGAATACATTGGGAATCACTCATGAGTTCTCCGCTCCGTACACACCTCAGCAGAATGGCATCGTGGAGCGCAAGAACAGAACACTCATTGAGATGGCTCGGACGATGCTCGATGAATACAAGACTCCAAGAAAGTTCTGGACTGAAGCCATTGATACTGCATGCCATGCCATCAACCGTGTTTATCTTCACAAGCTTCTGAAGAAAACATCCTATGAACTCCTCACTAGTAAGAAGCCAAATGTCAGTTACTTCAGAGTATTTGGTGCTAGGTGCTGGATCAAGGATCCACATCACACTTCAAAATTTGCACCAAAAGCACATGAAGGTTTTATGCTTGGTTACGGAAAGGATTCGCACTCCTACAGAGTCTTCAACCTCTTTCACTATAAAGTGGTTGAAACTGTGGATGTGCGGTTCGATGAGACTAGCGGATCGCAAAGAGAGCACCTGCCAAATGTGCTAGATGAAGTTCCACCTAGTGAATCCATCAAGCTCAAGGGAACTGGAGAAATCATACCAAATGAAACACAACCTGAAGAGGAACTTATCATTTCTGCACCCAATTAACCTGAAGACAGTGCTCAGCCCGAAGACAATCCTCCTAACGATGACAATGATCAGCAAGAGCAAAATCTTCGTCCGGTTCATCCTCGCGTTGCAAATGAAGTACAGATTGAGAAGATAATTGATAGCATCAATGCGCCTGGTCCACTCACTCGTTCAAGAGCAACATAGCTAGCAAATTTCTGTGGGCACTTTGCATTTGTCTCAATATCTGAACCCAAGAAAGTTGCTGAAGCCTTCATGGAACCTGAATGGATTCAAGCTATGCAAGAAGAGCTTCAACAATTCAAGCTGAACAATGTCTGGGAACTTGTCAAGCGTCCTGACCCCTGCAAGCACAACATAATAGGAACAAAATAAATATATCACAACAAGCAAGATGAGCATGGTCAAGTTGTCAGAAACAAGGCTCGTCTCGTTGCTCAAGGATACACTCAAGTTGAAGGGATTGACTTCGATGAAACATTTGCTCCTATGGCTAGGCTTGAAGCTATTCACATATTACTAGCCTATGCAAATCATCACAACATCCTGCTGTATCAAATGGATGTGAAGAGTGCATTTCTCAACGGAAAGATTGAAGAAGAAGTGTATGTTGCACAACCTCCTGGCTTTGAAGATCCAGAACATCCTGATATGGTGTACAAGCTAAACACGGCACTGTATGGCCTCAAACAAGCCCCTCGCGCTTGGTATGACACACTCAAAGACTTCCTGAAGAGCAAAGGCTTCAAACCTGGTTCCCTGGATCCCACACTCTTCACGAAGACATATGATGGTGAACTGTTTGTGTGCCAAATATATGTGGATGACATTATCTTCGGCTGCACCAACCAGAAATACAGTGATGAGTTTGGACACATGATGCAAGAGCAATATCAGATGTCCATGATGGGTGAGCTGAAGTTCTTCCTTGGTCTTCAAATTCGTCAGCAAAGCAATGGCATCTTCATATCTCAAGAGAAATATCTCAAAGATTGCCCGAAGAAGTTTGGAATGCAAGACTGCAGAGGTTATACGACGCCAATGCCAACCAAGAGTCATCTGGGTCCTGACGCCAATGGTAAAGAGTTCGATCAAAAGGTATACCGCTCCATGATTGGTTCTTTACTTTATTTATGTGCATCTAGGACAGATATCATGCTTAGTGTTTGCATGTGTGCTCGATTCCAAGCGGCACCAAAGGAATCGCATCACTTAGCTATGAAGCGAATTCTTCGATATTTGGCTTACACCCTAACACTAGGATTATGGTATCCAAAGGGCTCAGAGTTTGATCTAGTTGGATTCTCGGATGCTGATTATGCTGGTGACAAGGTGGATCGCAAGTCTACATCAGGCACGTGTCACTTTCTGGGATGATCACTTGTCTATTGGTCTTCAAAGAAGCAGATCTGTGTATCACTCCCCATTGCTGAATCTGAATACATTGCTGCTGGATCTTGTTGCGCTCAGCTTCTATGGATGAAGCAAACACTCAAGGACTATGGCATCCATCTGAAACAAGTACCACTCTACTGCGACAACGAAAGCGCCATCAAGATTGCCAACAACCCAGTTCAGCACTCGAAGACAAAGCACATTGAAATTCGTCATCACTTTCTCAGAGATCATGTCATGAAGGAAGATATTGATATCATACACGTCAACACTGAAGAGCAATTGCAGATATCTTCACAAAGCCCTTGGATGAGAAAAGGTTTTGCAAGTTGCGGTGTGAGCTAAATATCTTGGAATCCTCAAATGTCCTGTGATCAGGGACACATCCTAACACTTATGCATGTTGATGACTTAGATGTGCAACACATGAAGTAATGTATGTCTTCAATCAATGAAGACTTACACTCTGAGTGTGAATACATTAATGCGGAATTCGACTTTGGAGCGCCACGATAATTGTGCGCCATGTCTGGGTCTAATACTTCCTATATAGTGGGTAACGCCACCACCAAATTCTTTTTTTTGAAGTGTTTTTCTCATGGCGTTACATTTGCTATGTCTTCGCATTTGGTTTGTCTTCAATATCAACATGACGTCATGTTTATCTTCACAATGTTGAATTGGTCTTATTCTGATATATACACATAGTAGTGTTCTGTCCTCTACAACTTTCACTTATAGCTATGTCTTCTCATTTGAATCTTTTGAACTAAGTGAATGTGATCGGACCCTAACCTCTCTATGCTTCCTATCTCAAACTCTATCTATCCAAATCATATGCATTCTGTTGAAACTGTCAAATGTCTTCTCTGCGTCCTTGTCAGCAGAAGATACAGAGACAAACATTAAATCTGTTTTAAATGCTTAATTCTTATTGCCTGAAACCCGGAGAAGCCGGAACGACCACCCGACAGTCCAGGCGTGCGTGGGAACATGGAACAACTACCAATGTGTTGCATCTTCACCACGTGTCCCTCAGATATGAACCGCCAGGGACACCTGCGTAATTGCGCTGTGCCGTCCCTTTCCCTATAAATGCACATCCAATCGCGATCAAAATCCTTCTTCCACCTCTCCACCTCGACAAACCCTAGCGCCACCGCTAGCTCTCGATGACGCCGGCGACGAAGCGCTGAGTTGCCGCAACCTCTCCGACTCCTTCTTCACTCCGGCCGCAGACATCGTCTTCTCCTCCGCCACCGTAGGTGTCCTCCGTCGCCAAGTTAGGGCACGGAAGATCGAACTGCTCGGCCTCATCTTCTACTCCATCTAGCAGTTCATCGTGTGGTAAATTAAAACTCTCTTTTTACCGTCTTTTTGATTCGAAGGATTCATCCTTTTTACCAAAAGTGGTTTCTGTCTCCACAAATTTGGATCTATCCTGTTCTGCATCTCATATGATGCCAAGTATATTCACTTATGCTTCACACGTAGTTAGATTCCTCACTTGTACTTATTCTTGGATTCGTACAAATCTGGAACCAACTCTCAACATATAAGTGAATGTCTTCGCGCTATGAGATCAATGTCTTCTAAACTGATTTATCTTCAAAATCTTCTGAGAATGCATATGACCTCTTCCCCTTCCCTCGCATCTCTAATGTTGTCACAGGTACATGTCCGTGGGAGAATCCCTTGGTTCTCATAGTCTGCATTCATTTGCAGAATTCTTACAGCATCATATCAACTCTCCCGAAGCCAGTTCCTGTCTGACCAGCAGACGGAAGCCTTTGACAGTGTTGAAGCCATTTAGTCTGAACTTCATGGAAACAGATAAGTCAGCAAAGAAGGGTGGCAGACAGCGCCGTGGGAATACATCAAAGGATTTAGCACCTGACCTCTATGAGCTGTACAAGATAGATCCAGATGAATGGTTTGACACCCCCAATCTCAGCTTTGATGATCTGCAACTCCCCGTTGGCCTGAGCGTCTCCTTTCATGGAGCCATTGCTCCTGAGCTGGCTCTAGCTCAGAGAATTGTTGAGCTGAAGCACAAGATTGATTATGAAAAGGCTCAGTTCAAGAAGCATGTGGCCAAGCTCAGTGTGACAGACGTCCAAAACTTCAAGACCATGATGCATGAGCTCAAGGAGGCGTTTCACAAGAAGCGTGATGAAGCCAAAGGTTCTCGAGAGCGAATGAAGCATCTGGCTGCAAAGTGTGTTCAAGCTTACAATGAAGCTGAGAAGCGCAAGGCCCTTGGGCGTCCTGGCATCGACCCCAAAATGGCTGCCAAGCAGAAGAAGCCTGCTGTGGACCAATGTGACACCCAAAATTTTATTTGGCTTTTTCAAACTTTTATTGGATTTGAGGGAGGTCATTTAAAAATTTTCTGAAGTACTCTCCCTCTCAAAATATTTCCTTTTATGACAAGTGTTTCATTTGGATTCACCCAAGACTTGGTTTTTGATCTTGGAGGTTTTTCCCTTCTTATTTGGACTCAAAACCAAATGCTTTCCACTTGGGAAAATTTCTTTTGAAAATCTTTTAAATAGCCCTATGGCATTTGGAAGGATCCTTTCCACTTTCAAAAATCTCTCTTGCCATGACCTAAGTGGAAATCCCCTCCCATAAGCCTTTCCTCATCTTTGAGTCTTGATATACTTCAAATCCAGCAAGTTGAACCCCTCCATATTTTTGTTTCCATTTATTTCTTATCAAAAATAATTTCTGCCTTCTATTTTGATCCTTGGAGGTTTTCAAAGGAGCTACCCTTTCTGCTTTGAATTTTGCCTCCAAATCAATTCCCCTAGCTAGTCCTTTGGGCCCTCAACCAGGATCCATGAAGATCCACTGGTCTCCAGTTCAAATATTTCAAATTATTCTTGCTGCAAGTTTGGACCTCATTTGCCAAATTTGATGAAATTCATTTGAATTCTCCTCCTAAAAATCTGAGAAAATTCAGGCAGCCTCTGGGTGCATTGAGAGGTCATCTCACGAAGTCCCAGCTCCAGAAATTTTTTTCTTCATGCCAAATCATTTCGTCGAACACCTGCTGGACACTGTTGCTATCATGTTCAGAAAATTCAGGTAAACAGTTTCAGTGAACACTGTCGTTTTCTTCAGAACTTGTTGTCGATCTCGACAGTGCCGCGGTGGCGCCTTGCTCCCTGTCCCCTCCTCCTTATCCTCTGCGCCGCACGATCGCCTGGAGGCTTGCGGGCGTCGGCGACGAGCAGGAGGTAGTGCGGCACCCCGTGTGCGACGGCAGCGGTGGCTTTGCGGCCGCCAGAGGGAGGCGCAGCGCAGACGGCGCCGTCCAGCGCCGCCCAAGCCACCGGAGGCCGTCGCGTGGCCATCCACTCCCCCGTGCGCGCTGCCACCCTTCGTCGTGAACTGGTAGGCGCGGAGCGCGCTCTCTGCCACCGCCGTGCCCGTACGGCCGCCCCGTCGAGGACCGGCGCTATTACGCCAAGCCCGACCAAGTTTAGCAGTGGAACGGGACCAGTAACTCTCACTGATGGTGCCTAGCCTCCTAAACCCACTGCCCAACCACTACCTCGCCGTAATCGCTCGCCGGAGATTTCCCGTTCACGGCCACCCCCTCGGATCGCCTATAAATAGAGGCCCCGAGCTCGAACTCGAACCCACACCACCTCTGCACACCTCCAACACCACGCCAAGCCACTGGAAGAGCCCCGAGGGAGCCTTCTCCCCAACTCCGGCCGCCTCGACCCGCCACGGGACCCAGCTCGATTCGCTCCTGTGCGTGCACCTCTAACCCTCAGCTCTTGCCAGTAGCCTTCTAATGCATCCACCCTTCTGACCCGCGCTTCAATTTGGAGTTTGCAGCACCCACCGGAGTTCTCCACCATCGCCCGAACCACCGTCCGCCGGAGAAAGTGTCGCCGTCGACGTGGTGCTCTCCGACGACCAAGTCCACCACCCACTGACGCGGAAGGACACGCTGAACCACTTGGTACCCTCTGATCTCCCTGTCTCGCCGTGGTTCAACGCCGGCGACCACCGCAGCCTTCGGGCGCCGGCGAAGTTTAAACCTGACATGTGGGACCCCCCCGTCAGCCTCTCTTCTTTTCTCCCCCTCGAACCGTTTTCTGTTGGTGCCTTCGGGCAAATACGTTTTCTCTTTGGGCTGGCGCCTTTTACTCCGAACCGTTTTCTGTTTTCTCAGTTAAGTCCCTGGTTCTTTTCTGTTTCATCACAGATTAGTCCCTGGACTAAAACCCTTATAACTTTTTAATAAAAAATGATTTTTGATTGATTCTTTTTCTGTCAGTCTTATATTTTTGTCTAGTTTTTTATAGTATTTATTTGGAAATTTTTTGGAACAACTTTTATGCACGCGATGATTTTCACGTTAGTATACGTTTTCGCTATACCGTAGGTTCCGGAAGAGGTGACGGAGCCGCGAACTTCGCCGAGCTAGACTCCGACTTCTCCGAACCAGGCAAGCATATTTGAACCTTTGATATGATAGGTGTTTTGCATGTTTGCTTGAATGGTTTGTGCATGGCATATGAGCATCGGTGAGTATCTCGTTGCATGTGAGGCAACTATCCGTGTGTTCCGAAGTTACTGTGATCTCTGATGAGAGATGGCCTAGTCATGTGGTGACATGAAAGGCAGTAAGGTGGTATTGTTGTAGCATGCCAGCCTTACGACATCCGATAAACCACGACGTTAACGTGGACTGAGTCACGTTACCGTTCTTTCCCTTTTGTGCTACCACATGTTTTCTGCAAAGGATACGGTTTAGTAAGTTGATAACCTCTTTCCGTGTACACACCAAATGGAGGGGCCGGGATGAGGGTTCCATGGCCCTGGATTAAAGCCAGTCATCCGGTCAGGGGGCCTGGGTGTTTCCGGTTGGGACCGAGAGGGGGGCACCCCTTAGAGCGCGCGTATATAAAATTGATCCCATGCTACGCGAGGTTGTAGCCTCCCCGTCTCAAAGTTTTTCTTGAACGTTGACGAGGGTGATTCCTGGCTTCGGAATGTTGAATGGGTGTGTACTGGTTAGATGTGTTTCTTCCAAAACACCGTGAAAGGAACTAGTCCCCATGACTACTGAAATCCGTTGGCTGTGGTTAAAGTACAAACTCTGTAGAGTCAAATCCTTCCGAGTCATCGTATCCATGGTCAGGAACCGTCACCAGTGTATCCATATCTATGTCACATCCTCGTGGTATTTCCCCGGTGAACAAGCTTGAGTGGTAAATTGGTTGAACGTTATTCCGTGGATGGACTAACCCCGTTGTTTACTTCATACCCGATTATGCCCTTGAAATGATTTAAATTCTTGAACTACTGAGATATCAAGTTATGAAATATAAGCCCTTTATGTGGTGTCGCTTAGACGTCCGACTGTGGCACTCTTGTTATTTACTTTTGATATAAGCCCTTTATGTGATGTCGCTCAGACGTCCGACTGTGGCACTCTTGTTATTTACTTTTGATATAAGCCCTTTAGGTGATGTCGCTTAGACGTCCAACTGTGGCACTCTTGTTATTTACTTTTGATATAAGTCCTTTATGTGATGTCGCTTAGACGTCCGACTGTGGCACTCTTGTTATTTACTTTTGATATAAGCCCTTTATGTGTTGTCGCTCAGACGTCCGACTGTGGCACGCACTGTCATTTATATTCTATTATAAGCCCTTTATGTGGTGTCGCCTTGACGCCCGACTGCGGCATTGTTACTTCTTTTGTTTCCTCTCGAGGAGTCATTCAGACACTCGTTTGGCCCTCAGTATTACTTTGGGATTTCGGGAGGACTACCGCCCGACTTCTCTTTTATTTCCTATGCATTATTATCTCAATGTCTGAGTGTGCTTGTTATTCTGTTCATATGCATCATGTTTACATTTGTTATATCTTATGTCCGAACTGTCTTGCGAGTACTTTCATAGTACTCACCTGGCTTGTTGATTTGGCCAGATGTTGACGAAGGCGATCTCATGGATGAAGAGTTTGATAGTGAGTCCGATGCCTAGAGGAGTCCCAGTCAGTCCCGTGCGATCCTGGATATTGGTCACTTGTATTATATACGCTTCCGCCACCCACAATAAGTCTCCTCGAGCCTCACTCTGACGCTCGAAGAGTTGTTAGTTTCAGGAGTTATGTCACCCACTTCGCTGTGATATTTCCACCACCTCTTTTATCGTGAGTTAGTAGTTATGCCACCCTATCCGCCGTTATGTTTTATCGGCGTGCTTGTAATAAAATTGTTGAGCAGTCTCCGCTCAACCTTGTATTATATTCAATACTCCTGGTATTTTCTTCTGTGACCAAGATAATGTCTACCAGTGAGAAGGAATTGTTCTTTACTGGTCCGTAAAAGGGATCGGTCTCTCAATAAATATTTCTATTGAAAAACCGGTCGTGACAACCAAGCGGATACATCCAGGCGGAAAGAACCCCGCATTGTCTTCCCCGCTAGTATGACAGGTGTGAAGCCTAAGGTCCCCACAGTGGCTTCAGAGCTTCAGAAAACAAGGGCAGCTGAAGCCAAAGCCAGAAAGCGCAAGACCAAGAACACCACTGACGATGCTCCACCCACCAAGAAGCGTAAAACCAAGAAGAAAGATCGGGCTGCTCCCACAGAGCCCCTTATCATCGAGCCAATTTCCGTTGCTCGTCCTGCATCTGCACAAAAAGACCGCCGTTTGATAGTTCATGAGCCTGCTTCCCCAGAGGCTCCTGAAGCTGAAGACATTCTAGCTGTCAACCGCACCGCAGCTGAAGACATTGGTCATCAAGACAATGTAGAAGATGAGGAAGTCCTTCCTCAGATCGAGCACAATGTGGTATCATCGCCTGTTCTCACGAACAACGAACTCATCAGCATTGGTCGTCATTTGACGCCAATTGCTCAGGATGATTCATGGGCTGATCACCCTCAAGACTCCCCCCGTGACGAAGACACACCAACTACTCCCCCAACTCAAGCCACTGCTCCAGTGCTTGAAGACGAAGACTTTGTGGCCCAGACAACTCCATCTCCACAAGCGTCACCAGCGTTTCGCAGGCTTCGTAAAGGACCAAGGCCACAAGTCACTCTGTCGAGTGTTCTAGAAGGAGATGAGCGCCAATCAGTATCACGCCAAGTATTTCCTGAAGCCTCTACTTCTGCGAACGTCCCCAAGTCTGAAGCCAAGGCGGCTGAAGATATTCCGGCTGCATCAGCCGATGAACAAGAAGAACCACGAGTTGAAGAAGAACGTGTTGCTACACCCCCGTCCAACCCTGAAGTTGTTCTCGAGGAGAACGTGTCCGACCCTCCAGCTACTCGAGTTGAGGTTGATAACATTGAGGCGACCACCAACACAAACATTGAAGCCAATGACATTGTCATGGCTGACGCTAATGTGACGCCTGAAGTTAATGTTGTGCCCAAAGTGATAGCACCTGAAGTCAATGCTGCACCTGATGCGAATCTGCAGCCTGGAGTCACTGCCACTGCTCTTGTACCATCTTCAAGGCCACATACTATTGAGCAAGCATTTGATGTGGTCAGCTGGTTACAGTCCGATGGCCCATTCTGGTTCCTCCACCTGCTGCTGGTCCGCAATTTGACTATCATGTCGAGCACAGGCCTCAGGTCCAGAAGCCGAAGCCAAGGTTGCCCAGGTTTCCAGGTACTGCAACTTCACCAGGGTCATTCAATGCAAATGGATTCATTGCGCACAACACTTTCTTTGATAGTGCCAAGAACCCCTATTCTAAGCCAAGGATTTCATCAGATCAGTTCTGGAGCTATCAGCAGCGCAGTTATTATTCTTGTGTTCTTTATGACCAAGGGTGCATCTTTCCACATATGCGTCTAGACTGTGAAGCCATTGCTGGATTGCCATGCCTTGAAGAAGCCCTTGACTGCTTCCGTGATGCTGGATTGCTGACCTTTGTGACTGATAAGGAGCATTGGAATGAAGAGCTTCTGCTACAATTTTTTGCTACCCTCCACATTCGCGGCTACAACAGGGATCCGAAGACTTGGGTCCTTGAGTGGATGACAGGCAATATCCATCATGAAGCCAAAGCTCTTGACATTATTGAGCTCACTGGTCTGCCCACTCAAGGTGAACTATATGAACCTGGTTGTCAGCTTCACCACAATGCATTGGAGAGCATCTTTCAGAAGCCAGACCCCAACATGAGCCAAATGCTGAGCATGATGAACCCTCTGCCATGCGATGCTGAATACCCAAGAGAGTTCTTTGTTGAAGACCTAGAGTATCTGCCCCGCACTATCTATCATATCATCAGGTGAACTCTTTGGCCTGTCAAAGGACATTCCTCTGCAGCGAAGCTTGAAGGAGCAATGAAGACATTGGTCTTTTATATCTTCAATGGCATCAATTTCAATGCTCAAGACTTCTTTATCAGACAATTGGCTGCATCAGGCTCTGATCTCTTTGGTCTGAAGTTCTACGCTCCATGGGTTATGCGCCTTATCAAGCTTCATTCAGCTGTCAACTATCAGCCTTCTGCTCGCAACCATCTGATCTTTCTGCTAGAGGTTGATATGTCAGTTGAAGCCATATACCCCGAGCCTGCCAAGGAGCCTGTTTGTCTTCACAATGCTGATCACCAAAGCTTCTCACAGCCCATTGAAGGAGTCCAGGCCGTCACTCGTGTTTATCCTTTGGCTGGCAATACACGCTTACCATGCTCAAACTGAAGCCACTGAAAGCACTATTGCTCAAAGGCCTCGGAAGCGATCTCGTGTTCTCAATGACCGAGAGCTTCTCATTGCCCTGCATCAGAAATAGGATAAGCATCACTACTGGCTGAAGCGGCAGATGCAAAGCCTCTTGGTGGACGTAAATGGCATTCACAGTCTTGCCACCAAGAATACATTTGTCACTCATGAAACCTGTCGCAGGTCGTGGAAGAGTTTGACATTACTGAGTGCTGAAGAAGATCTTCAAGACGATGGCTTCACCGAAAGATTCAAGTTTGACTCCACTCCTCCAAGGAATGTTGTCTTGCGTCGAGCTCCCTCTCTTGAAGACTCTGACTATTCCTCCTCAGCTGCAATGGTGAATGCCAGAGTCATAGATGACCAAGATGATGCTACATCACCACCTCCTACTTTGGCGCGTATCGACACTGCACCAAGTTCTTCTGCACCGCCAAACCCCGACGCCGACCCTGCAGCTTCACCTACTCCTTCTGGGAACGAGTAGAGACTCTATGTCTTCAAACCTTTTTGGTCCTTACTGACAAAAGAGGAGAAGCATATGAGTTGATAGTCTTCAAGCGGGTCCATATGGGCGGTTGCTTTATATTTTGCCTAGTGTTTACAACTCTTGATTTTGATACATTTGGTTCTTTGAGTTGTAACACTTAAACTTGATGGTCGTCTGCTACTTGTTTGCTATTCTGTGATGTGATGATAAATTCCGCATGTGCGATGATAAATTCCGCACGAAGTCATATTGCATACGTCCATTTTTCATTATGCATGTCATTATCTTCGTTATATCAAATCATGCATGATGAATTATCTTCATAAGTTGAAGAGGATCTCCACGAGTACAACCTGACATGTGCATTTGCATTCCAAAAGACTTATATGCACGTCTTCAGGGGGAGCCTTTTGCTACTTATGAAGACAATACCTTTATCCTTTACAATTTCACATATTTTTATCCCCGTTGAAAACTTCAACCAGTTTGCCATCAATCACCAAAAAGGGGGAGATTGTAAGTGCATCTAGTGCCACCGCTAGTTGGTTTTGGAGTATTGACGACAAACCTGGTTGAGGGACTAATGTGTTTTTGAGAATTACAGGATAACACATGTAGTAGTCCCTCATTGATTCGGTTTACCTACCGGAGATGACCCCTAAAAATGTATGAAGACATTGAAGACAATGGTGGTATGTGAAGATATTCACATTGAAGACTATGACTAGAGAAGACATCGTGTGAAGACTATGGAGCGTGAAGACTTAGTTGTTTCGTTGTTTCCTTTTCTTCTTTGTTGAGTCATAGGAACCACTGCACTGTTAAGTGGGGTCTCAGTGAACAAAGTTAGAGTGACTGAAGTGATGCTCAACCAAATCCTATGTCTTCGAGCAAAGACAATGAGAGCAAATCTTATCCAGAGCTGGATGAGTCAGCTTTACTTGTAGCCCAAGTCAAGCTGCCACCTGTGTTTGAACTCTGACCGTTGGAACACGTGTCAGTTCCTTAGTGACCCAGGGTAATTTCAGACAAATCAGGTCGGGTTGCCTAGTGGCTATAAATAGCCCACCCCCTACACCATAAATTGGTGGCTGCTCAGAGTTAGTGCACGGCTTTTGTCGTTTGAGAGTAACCCACCTCCGAAGCTTTTGAGAGAGAGAAATCCTTGCGAGGACAAAGCCCAAACACCCAGAGCAAAAGAGTGTTAGGCATCACTGAAGTCTTTCTGTCCGCGTGACCTGAAGACTTGTTACACTTGAGGACTGTGAATCCTCCAGCCGGTTAGGCGTCGCGTTCTGAGCATCCAAGACACGGCGCTCTGTGAAGTCATTGCCTATTTGCATCACCTGTTTGACTTCACTGTGTGACTACTATTGTTGTTTGGCTTCTTACTATCTTCCATCCTGATCTGTACTACCTAGCTACTATTAGTCTTCGTGCTTTCACTTCATTGAATACTTGTCTATGGCTTGCTTAGTGTAGTCTACCTTCCGCTGCATATCAATAGGTTCATTTCTATTGTTTGTCTTCGAAACTCTCATGTTTTGAAGACTTTCATAAAAATCGCCTATTCACCCCCTCTAGTCGATAACTAGCACTTTCAAAGACTGCTCTTGATGAAGCTAACAAGGAAGTGATGCGACTGAAGAAGGATAAGGGGACTCTGACCGACAATGTGGAAGACCTCACCCGCAAGAAAGACGAGCTGGAGATTTATCTGGGAGGACTTGCCAAGAAGTTGTTCCTTATGCTTGAAGGTATTTTTCCTTGTCCGATTGATTTGCTACCGTTGACTCGTCATATAACTGTCGACTCATTATTTCTCTGTGAGTGCAGAATTCTGTCAAAACTTCCAGGAAGAGACTGGGCGAATCGAGACGAGCTTGGACCCCATCAACTCCCCCGTTAAAGATGAAGCTGCTATGAACGTGCTCCGACTGGAATCTCGTCTTGCCAGCGTCATGGACTACCTCGCTCGACTGAAGGTTGCTGTGTCATGGATCGACACGGCGCTCTGGCCAAGGGTGACGTTCCAACATGATCTCGAGTCCCTGATGACTCGACTCAATGAGATCCCCGGTCGAGTGCAAGAATGGAAGAAGTCATCTGCTCGGTGTGGTGCTGATGTGGCTCTATCTCTGGTTCGTGTCCACTGCAAAGAAGCCAAGGAAGAGAAACTAGCAGCGCTCAAGGTCGCCAACACCAAGAAGCTTGACTTCCAGTCCTTCATGGAAACCTTCATTGAAGCAGCCACTCGCATTGTAGATGGAATCGACTTGGATGAGTTCGTTGAGCTTGCCAGCCCTCCTCCTGCGGAGTGATCAAACTTTATGCTCTGATTAAATTTGCCTTGAGATGCCAAGTGATTTTGTAACCGTTAAACTCCTTCGGGCCTGATGCCCGAGTACTTTTATCTGCGGTTCGGAACCTCGTGGGATTTATCTAAACTTGTTTTTTCCTTGAATATGCTTGTTTTTGTTCTCCGAGTGGAACTTGTTTCTTCACCAGGAACAGACTTTTGTGCTTGTGATGCAGCTATGAGGAGAAGGTCGCAGACGACCTGCACCTCGTCATTCTTGCGGGTCAAGATGGAGCGTACATTATATTTGTGGCGCAGCTCCAAGGAGAGGGTCGCAGACGACCTGCGCCTCTTAATCCTTGCGGGTCAGGATGGAGCGTACATTGTATTTCTGGCACCTCCGAGGAGAAGGTCGCAGACGACCTGCACCTCATCGTCCTTGCGGATCAGGATGGAGCGTGTAGCCAAGTCCCAAGGGAGAGGATTGCTCTTCACTCGGAGATTTATAAACTAAGGCGAGTACGGGACTGCAGCTAAGCCCCCGAGTGAGAGGGTTGCTCTTCACTCGGTAGGATTTTTTAAAACTTAGGTGAGTACGGAACTGCAGCTAAGCCTCCGAGTGAGAGGGTTGCTCTTCACTCGGTAGGATTTTTCAAACTTAGGCGAGTACGGGACTGCAGCTAAGCCCCCGAGTGAGAGGGTTGCTCTTCACTCGGTAGGATTTTTCAAACTTAGGCGAGTACGGGACTGCAGCTAAGCCCCCGAGTGAGAGGGTTGCTCTTCACTCGATAGGATTTTTTAAAACTTAGGCGAGCACAGGACTGCAGCTAAGCCCCTGAGTGAGAGGGTTGCTCTTCACTCGGTAGGATTTTTCAAACTTAGGTGAGTGCAGGACTGCAGCTAAGCCTCCGAGTGAGAGGCTTGCTCTTCACTCGGTAGGATTTTTCAAACTTAGGCGAGTATGGGACTGCAGCTAAGCCCCCGAGTGAGAGGGTTTCTCTTCACTTGGTAGGGTTTTTAAAACTTAGGCGAGTACGGAACTGCAGCTAAGCCTCCGAGTGAGAGGGTTGCTCTTCATTCGGTAGGATTTTTAAAACTTAGGCGAGTACAGGACTACAGCTAAGCCCCTGAGTGAGAGGGTTGATCTTCACTGGGTAGGATTGTAGCGACCAGACCTCAAATGGTCTGTGCTGCTGTGCACCAGTGTCATCCCTGGATCAGTAATGTT
Organism: Aegilops tauschii subsp. strangulata; assembly: GCF_002575655.3. Classification (NCBI taxonomy): domain Eukaryota; kingdom Viridiplantae; phylum Streptophyta; class Magnoliopsida; order Poales; family Poaceae; genus Aegilops; species Aegilops tauschii. The sequence continues at coordinate 280,003,672 of NC_053037.3, forward strand.
GACACGCACAGTACAAATGGAGGATTTATAACAGAGTAGCAATCACACACTTATTACATCGAATATCTCCAAAGAGATTAAGTATGATAAACATGGCTTAAGGCCATCTAATAACGATAACAGCGGAAGACTTGGAAGATAAGTGAGTCCATCAACTCCAGCGGCATCACTGAATATAAGACCACGACCTAAGGCACCTTACTCGTCGTCTGAAAAGTCTGCAACATGAAACGTTGCAGCCTGAAAACAGGTCAGCACATAGAATATGCTGGCAATGTAACACATAGAGAATAATGAACAATTATAATGCTATACTACATGCATATATGGCTGGTGGAAAGCTCTATGGTTACAATTTTGCGAAAAGCCAATTTTATCCTACTTCAAAGGAATAAATTTTATTTAACTATCATGGTGGTTGTGAAACATTCAGATGGTTGACAACATCTCAATCCCAATTAAATGTCATCAATAACCCAACAAAAATAATTAGAAGTAACATACTGATGAGATTCACATGATAATCCGAGTACTAGATACTCAAGTTGTCCATAACCGGGGACACGGCTAACCATGATTAGTTTGTACACTCTGCAGAGGTTTGTGCACTTTTCCCCACAAGACTCGATCTCCTCCGTTGGATTACTCGCACTACATGGTGTTTGAGTAACGGATGACCGAGACACAGTCTTTCAGAAGTGTTTGCACCTTACGTATGGGTAGACAGTTACACCTACTTTCCCCTACATCTGCTAGTCTACCACTGTAAGAGTTCACACATCTTAGTCAACTATGCTAGAGCCCATAATAGCTTGCGGCTGCACACGGAAGTTTCTAGCATGAATAATCTCATGATCCCTTTGAACCTGGGTGGCGGTCCAAAAGAAAAACAGGCAATCGTGGAATACCCAGGTACCTCAATCCACCCAGATGTGAGTTTTAGTTGCCACCTTAAGTAAACCATTAATTAACAATCTCTCATCTGTCATGGAAATCTCTCAAACCCAATCCACGTCTACGAGCATAGTATGGCAATATAATAGCAAACGTAAAAGTAACTCCCAAGGGTTTGATAATAAAACAGGTAATAGGTACTACCTCAACTACTTCCCAGTTCCCACAATTTAATTAGATCCTAATCATGCAATGTTTGAGGAATAGATCTAATGCAATAAAACTGGGTATGGAAGGTATGATCAAAGTGTTACTTGCCTTGCTGATGATCCGCAAAACCTAGCGATTCGAAGTAACAAGCGGCACACTCCGGGTACTCTATCGCAAACAAACAAGCATACAATCAGTACTCATCTAATGCACAGGTAAAACTCGAATGAAAGATCCAACCAGAAAGTTCAACTTAAGAACTCCGGTTTGCAAAAAGAATCAACTCGAAAGAAGCAACGAAAGTCAAACTGCCAAAGAAAGAAGCTTCGTTTACTAATCTGGATCTAGGTCAAATTTTACTGTAGCAAAAACTTGTTTGAGTAGGTTAAATGGAAAGAGAATTTCGAGACGAAACTCTAGGCGCTTGAATCGCCTGATTCCGATAAACGAGCGAGAAGTTAAACAGAAACGAAGATTCGATCAGAAATCGAATCTGAGAAAATAGCGAAAAATCCGACGAAAAAGAAAAACGGACGAACGGTTAAAGAACGGACGTTCGTTAACAGAGAAAAACCGACGAACGCGTTCGTAAAAACGAACGGTTCGGTGAACGCTCGCAAAATAATAAAACCGGTCTAAGTTTTTTTTTAAAACGAAGGTTTTTTTAACAAAAACCGGCAACGAACGAGGCGAGGCAGTACCTCGTCGGGGGCGGGGCTCCGGCGGGGCTTGGCCGGCTCCGGCGAGGGGCGGTGGGGGCGGCGGGGTGCGGGGGTGCGAGGGGCGGCGAGGGGGCGGCTCCGGCGGGGCTCGGCGGCGAACGGGGCGGCGGCGGCTCGGCGAGTGCGGGCGGCGGCGGGCGAGGTGAGGGAGAGAGGGAGGGGGTGCGGGGTATATAAAGGGGGGGGGGAAGCTCGGCTTGGAGGAGGGGGCAAGCTCCGGCGGGGCTCGGACTCCCGTGTCCATGGCGGACACGGCGCAGCGGCGCTCCCGTGCTGGGGAAGGAGAGGGGCGCGGGGTGGGTCGGCGGCCTGGCGCGGCTGGGCTCGGCCCGGCGGGCGCGCGTGTTTTTTTTAAAACGTTGCGCGGAAAATAATTCATAGAAAAATAAATGAAAGTCCAAAAAATATAAAATAAATTTTTCCCGTCTAGTTAGAAAATCTAGAATAGGGTGAACATTTTTTTAACACAAAATAAATATTTTGAAAACATGCAATATTTTTAATGCAATAAAAATTGCAAATAAAATCCAAATAAATTCTAATAAATGATTTTAACATTTTACCTCCAGTATTTCAATTGTTTTGGAGAAGTCATATTTTCTCCTCTCATTACTTTGTTTAATGAAATATTTTTCCGGAGAGAAAATAATTAAAACCAAAATCCTCGTTTTATTATTTGATGAAAATCAAATATGAAAATTCGAGAAAATCCCCAACTCTCTCCGAGGGTCCTTGAGTTGCTTAGGATTTATTGAGGATTTGTCAAAATGCAATAAAATATGATATGCAATTATGATCTATGTATAACATACCAAATTGAAAATTTGGGATGTTACAAACCTACCCCCCTTAAGATGAATCTCGCCCTCGAGATTCGGGTTGGCTAGAAAACAGGTGGGAGTGGTCCTTCCGTAGATCTTCCTCTCGCTCCCAGGTGGCTTCATCTTCCGTGTGGTGGCTCCACTGGACTTTGCAAAACTTGATAACCTTGCTGCGGGTAACTCGGCTGGCATACTCAAGAATCTTGGCTGGTTTCTCCTCATAGGTCAAATCACTTTCCAGCTGAATTGCTTCCAGTGGCACAGTATCTCTCAGTGGTATCTCAGCCATCTCTGCGTGGCACTTCTTCAAATGAGAAACGTGAAATACATCATGAACTCCTGACAATCCTTCGGGCAATTCCAGCTTGTAGGCAACCTCTCCCATACGTTCCACAATTCTGTATGGTCCGATAAAACGGGGCGCTAACTTTCCCTTAACTCCAAAGCGCTTCACTCCTCGAAGTGGTGATACTCGAAGTTACACTCGGTCTCCGACTTCGTGAACTGTCTCTTTTCGTTTAGAATCAGCATACCTCTTCTGTCTGGACTGGGCTACCTTGAGCTATCGCGAATCAACCTCACTTTCTGTTCAGACTCCTTAATCAAATCTGGTCCAAACAACTGACGGTCTCCAACTTCGTCCCATAACAACGGCGTTCTACACCTCCTTCCGTACAAAGCTTCGAAAGGGGCCATCTTCAAACTGGTTTGATAACTGTTGTTATAAGAAAACTCCGCATATGGCAAATTGTCGTCCCAACTAGATCCATAATCTAGTGCACAAGCTCTCAACATGTCCTCCAAAATCTGGTTGACTCTCTCGGTCTGTCCATCTGTCTGTGGGTGAAAAGCTGTACTAAATTCCAGCCTGGTTCCCAATGTTTCATGTAACTGCTTCCAAAACTTCGAGGTAAATTGGGTTCCTCTGTCTGATATAATGGTCCTCGGAACTCCATGCAAACATACGATCCTGGTCATGTATATCTTTGCCAACTTAGCACTGGTGTAAGTAGTCTTCACTGGAATGAAATGATCCACTTTCGTCAAACGGTCGACTACAACCCATATTGAGTCATAGCCTGAACGAGTCCTGGGTAATCCTGTGATAAAATCCATGCCTATTTTATCCCACTTCCATTCGGGTATTGACAACGGTTGTAGCAATCCTGCTGGCTTCTGATGCTCTGCCTTCACTCTCTAACACACATCACAAACTGCTACATATTCTGCAATATCCTTTTTCATTCCGGCCCACCAGAAAGTATTCTTCAAGTCCAAATACATCTTGGTATTCCCTGGGTGAATCGAGTATGGTGAATCATGGGCTTCTTGCAAAATCAACTTCCTGATCTCCGGATCATTTGGCACATATACACGGTCCTCAAACCATAAGGTATCGTGCTCATCCTCACGAAATCCCTTGGCTTTTCCTTTGCTCATCTTCTCCTTTATCTCTTCAATCTCCTTGTCTGTCTTTTGAGCTTCTCTGATCCTTTCCATCAAGGTAGACTGAATCTCCAATGTTGCTAAATAGCCTCTTGGGACTATCTCCAAACATAGCTCGCGAAGGTCCTCGGCTAACTCCTGAGGTAACTCTCCTGTCATGAGGGTGTTGACATGACTCTTGCGGCTCAACGCGTCTGCTACTACGTTAGCCTTTCCAGGGTGATAATGCAATCTCATATCATAATCTTTAATGAGCTCCAACAATCTCCTCTGTCTGAGATTTAACTCCTTCTGCGTGAAAATATACTTCAAACTCTTGTGATCCGTATACACCTCACAATGGTTTCCGATGAGAAAATGTCTCCATGTCTTCAATGCATGCACCACGGCTGCTAATTCCAAATCATGCGTAGCATAATTCTTCTCATGGGGTTTAAGTTGTCGTGAAGCATATGACACAACTCTTCCTTCCTGCATAAGCACTGCTCCAAGTCCTCGACGAGAAGCGTCGCAGTAAACTTCATAATCCTTGCGTTGATTTGGCAGAATCAACACTGGTGATGTAACCAATCGTTCCTTCAACTCTTGGAAACTAGCTTCACATTCCTCAGTCCAATTGAACTTGATGTCCTTCTTCAATAGCTCAGTCATGGGCTTAGCAATCTTCGAGAAATTCTCGATGAATCTCCGGTAGTATCCTGCAAGTCCAAGAAAACTCCGGATTTCTCCAACGGTCGTGGGTGATTCCCAACTTGTCACTGTGTTAACCTTGGCAGGGTCCACTGCTATTCCTTCTCCAGAAATAACATGTCTGAGGAATCCAACTTCCTTCAGCCAAAATTCACATTTGCTGAACTTGGCATATAACTGATGTTCTCTGAGCTTCTCAAGTACCAATCGTAAATGCTCCTCATGCTCTTCCTCATCCTTGGAAAAGATTAAAATATCATCTATGAACACCACGACGAACTTATCCAAAAACTCCATAAACACTTTGTTCATCAGGTTCATAAAATAGGCAGGTGCGTTAGTCAGTCCAAATGACATAACAATATACTCATACAATCCATATCTGGTGGTAAATGCCGTCTTGGGTATATCCTGCTCTCGAATCTTTAACTGATGGTATCCTGATCGTAGATCGATCTTGGAAAATATTTTAGCTCCTTGTAGGCGGTCAAACAAATCATTGATCATCGGCAGTGGGTACTTGTTTTTGATGGTCACTTCATTCAATCCTCGGTAATCAACAACCATCCTTAGTGATCCATCTTTCTTCTCCACTAGAAGTGCTGGTGATCCCCAAGGTGACGAACTTGGGCGAATATAGCCTTTATCCAGTAACTCCTTGATCTGCTTCTTAATTTCCTCCAAATCCTTTGCGGGCATCCTGTACGGTCTCTTAGATATTGGCCCTGTGCTTGGCAAAAGTTCAATCAAGAACTCAATGTCTCTATCTGGTGGCATGCCTGGCAACTCCTCTGGAAATACATCCGGATAATCCTTCACCACTGGTACTTCCTCCTGTACAACTCCTGATAAGGAATTTACTTGAGTCCTCTTCGGCATATGCCGGGATACATACTTGATCCTTTTTCCTTCCGGGGTGGTAAGCAAAATTGTCTTGCTGGCACAATCGATGTTTCCTCCACACAACGATAGCCAATCCATTCCCAAAATCACATCCAAACCTTGTGATTCCAAAACAATGAGGTCTGAGGGGAAAACATGCCTTCCAATGGCCAATGGTATCTGAAAACATCCTTGGGTTGCCATATACTCTGCTCCTGGCGAGGTTACTAACATAGGGGTTCTGAGAACTTTGGTGGACAGCTTAAACTTATTCACAAATCCCCTTGATATGTATGAATGCGATGCACCAGTATCGAAAAGAACGGTTGCAGTAAATGACTTAACCAAAAACTTACCTATTACTGCATCAGGCTGATCTTCAACCTCCTCCACGCTCACGTGGTTCACATGTCCTTTGTTGAACGGGTTCGGCTTCTTCCCAGAGCTTCCATTGCCATTTCCATTTTGGGCTTCAGGACATTCATTGGCATAATGTCCATTCTTCTGGCACTTAAAGCAAGTGACTTGGCTCAGGTCCCTCTTGGCTGGGGTAGATGGGTTGGTGCGGTTCTGTCCGTTGCTTCCTCCATTCCCATTACCATTTTTAGAGCCATTATGGTTGTGCGAACAACCTCCTCCATGGGTATGCTGAAACTGTCCTCCCGGCTTCGGGGTAAATCGAGGCTTCTGATGAGCTCCTGAGTTATACTTCCCTTGTCCATACTTCCTCTTACGGTTTTCAATCTGCTGTTGCTTTCCTTCAATCATGAGAGCTCTATCTACCAGCTCCTGGTAGTTGTTGAAGGTTGCTACCATCAACTGCATACTCAGCTCATCAATCAGTCCTTCCAAAAACTTCTCCTGCTTGGCTGCATCTGTAGCAACGTCATCTGGTGCATAACGTGCTAACTTACTGAAATCCTCAACATACTGGCCTACGGTGCGTCCTCCTTGGCGTAGGTTGCGAAACTCACGCTTCTTCATAGCCATAGCTCCTGCTGAAACATGAGCTGTACGGAAAGCTTGCTGAAACTGGTCCCATGTGACAGTGTCAATAGGGTGCGTGGCTGTATAATTCTCCCACCATGATGCTGCGGGTCCATCAAGCTGATGTGCGGCAAAACGCACTCTTTCCGCATCTGTGCATCCTGCAGTGGTCAACTCCCTTCCAACTTTGCGGAGCCAATCATCTGCTACAATCGGCTCGGTGCTACTGGAAAACACCGGCGGGTTTAGCCTTAAGAAACGGGCTAAGTGATCAACATGTGGTGGTGGCGGTGGGTTGTTGTTGTTGTTGTTGTTGTTGTTGTTGTTGTTGTTGTTGCCTTGGTTCTGCACTAACACTTGCATCAGGGCATTCTGTTGCTGAATCAACTGGGTGATCTCTGGTGGGAAAACAAATCCGGTGTCGCGTCTCGGAGGCATCTGATAGGTTTAGAAAAGATGAGAGTTAAGAATAGAATGAGGTCTAGAGAGAAAACACTACCCATATGCTCATGAGACAAATACAATCAATATCACTCAATCAATCCAACAAGGCAAAACAATCGATCTAACTAGCATTACAAAGTGCTTGAACTATACTATTAAATGGGGGAAAACTACTACTGATATGGTGGTCTAATAAAATTCTAATCCGTTGAAGACTCCATGATGTCTGCTCCAGCTTCATCAACCCAGTCATCTTCACTTGGTTCCGAGTCGGTGTCGTCGATGATGATGTAGTTATCCGGGCAAGTGCATTCGTCGACTTCTGCTTTTGGCACTGGATTTCCCATGAATACTCCAATCTTCTTCTCCAGGTCATCATTCTTCCCTACTAGTGCGTTGATTTCCTCCAAATAATCCTCGCGTGTAGCTTTAAGTTCTTCTTGGAGCTCCTTGATCTTGGTTAATGCCTTCTTCAGTTCTTCCTTGTCCGTGCACATCTGGTTCTCCTGGCGGCGAATATGTTGGTTTTGCTCCTGGATGAAAGCTGCAATTGATCCATCCTTCTTGGTTCTGATCAACTCCCATTGCGCGTCTCCGCGTCCACAAATCTGATAAATTGTATCCTTAAGCTCCTGGTGGTAGACTTCTCCAATGCGTCCCATGGCGATGTGTGCGGCCATGCTCTTCCCTAAACTCCAAGTTGGTGCTTCGAAAACCAATCTTATGGCACAAAACGTCCTTCCTGGAATGAGAACTTGAATCTTCCAGCTCTCCTCTTCGGGTAATGTGGCGTTGTAGGTTCCGGTGATGCTTGGTATTCCTATGCTCAAATACTTGGTGACTTCCTTCAAGTGTCGACCAAAAGGCGTGTATTCATCTGGTTGCATGAACTTGCTCCTTGCATCCGCCATTCCTAAAAGAGTAGAAAGTGGAGAGGGGTCAGAAATGAGAAGAGAGAAGCTTTCTAGGGCTTAAGCTTAGTGGTCGTGTCCTACAGTCAGCGTGTGCTCTGATACCAACTTTGTAGCGACCAGACCTCAAATGGTCTATGCTGCTGTGCACCAGTGTCATCCCTGGATCAGTAATGCTGACACGCACAGTACAAATGGAGGATTTATAACAGAGTAGCAATGACACACCTATTACATCGAATATCTCCAAAGAGATTAAGTATGATAAACATGGCTTAAGGCCATCTAATAACGATAACAGCGGAAGACTTGGAAGATAAGTGAGTCCATCAACTCCAGCGGCATCACTGAGTATAAGACCACGACCTAAGGCACCTTACTCGTTGTCTGAAAAGTCTGCAACATGAAACGTTGCAGCCCGAAAACAGGTCAGCACATAGAATATGCTGGCAATGTAACGCATAGAGAATAATGAACAATAATAATGCTATACTACATGCATATATGGCTGGTGGAAAGCTCTATGGTAACAATTTTGCGAAAAGCCAATTTTATCCTATTTCAAAGGAATAAATTTTATTTAACTATCATGGTGGTTGTGAAACATTGAGATGGTTGACAGCATCTCAATCCCAATTAAATGTCATCAATAACCCAACAAAATTAATTAGAAGTAACATAGTGATGAGATTCACATGATAATCCAAGTACTAGATACTCAAGTTGTCCATAATCGGTGACACGGCTAACCATGATTAGTTTGTACACTCTGCAGAGGTTTGTGCACTTTTCCCCACAAGACTCGATCTCCTCCGTTGGATTACTCGCACTACATGGTGTTTGAGTAACGGATGACCGAGACACAGTCTTTCAGAAGTGTTTGCACCTTACGTATGGGTAGACAGTTACACCTACTTTCCCCTACATCTGCTAGTGTCCATGGCAAACACGGCGCGGCGGCGCTCCCGTGCTGGGGAAGGAGAGGGGCGCGGGGTGGGCCGGCGGCCTCGCGCGGCTGGACTCGGCCCGGCGGGCGCGCGCGTTTTATTTTAAAAACATTCTGCGGAAAATAATTCGTAGAAAAATAAATAAAAGTCCAAAAAATATAAAATAAATTTTCCCTGTCTAGTTAGAAAATCTAGAATAGGGTGAACATTTTTTTAACACAAAATAAATATTTTGAAAACATGCAATATTTTTAATGCAATAAAAATTGCAAATAAAATCCAAATAAATTCTAATAAATGATTTTAACATTTTACCTCCAGTATTTCAATTGTTTTGGAGAATTCATATTTTCTCCTCTCATTTATTTTGTTTAATGAAATATTTTCCGGAGAGAAAATAATTAAAACCAAAATCCTCGTTTTATTATTTGATGAAAATCAAATATGAAAATTCGAGAAAATCCCCAACTCTCTCCGAGGGTCCTTGAGTTGCTTAGGATTTATTGAGGATTTGTCAAAATGCAATAAAATATGATATGCAATGATGATCTATGTATAACATACCAAATTGAAAATTTGGGATGTTACAAGGATTTTTCAAACTTAGGTGAGTGCGGGACTGTAGCTAAGCCCCCGAGTGAGAGGGTTGCCCATCACTTGGTAGGATTTTTCAAACTTAGGCGAATCAGGTTCGCGGCTAAGCCTCCGAGTGGGAGGATTGCTCTCCACTCGAAGTAGTTTTTGAGACTTAGGCGAATCAGGTTCACAGCTAAGACACCCACTAGGGGATTTGGACACATGTATTGACAGGACAACAATCATTAAGATTATTACAAAAATCTTGTCTTTGATAAGCAAACTGAACGATTCTTATTACAAGTCGTCGACTTGAGTGTTTAAGTGTAAAAATGGCGGAGCAGCTCCACATTCCAAGCACGTGGCTCGTCCTTCTTGTGCTCCACATTGTAGAGGTGATATGCTCCGTTGTGGAGCACCTTGGTGATGATGAAGGGACCTTCCCAAGCAGGAGCAAGCTTGTGGGGCCGTTGCTGATCCACTCGGAGCACAAGGTCACCTTCCTAAAATGCTTGACCTCGCACATTTCTGGCGTGGAATCGACGGAGGTCTTGCTGATAAATGGTCGATCGGATCAAAGCCATCTCTCTTTCTTCTTCTAGAAGGTCAACAACATCTTGTCAAGCTTGTTCTGCTTCAGCTTCTGAAAAAAGTTCTACTCGGGGCGCGTTGTGAAGCAAATCACTCGGCAACACGGCTTCAGCCCCATAGACCATGAAGAAAGGGGTCCGACCAGTCGACCGATTTGGTGTTGTTCTCAATCCCCAAAGGACTGATGATAACTCGTCCACCCAAGCACCAGCCGCATGCTTGAGGTCATGCATCAACCGGGGTTTCAGCCCATGGAGGATCAAACCATTTGCTCTCTCTGCCTGCCCATTCGACTGTGGATGCGCGACAGACGCGTAAGCGACCCGAGTTCCTTGGGAAGCGTAGAATGCTCTGAACTCATCAGAATCAAAGTTGGAGCCATTACCCATGAAAATACTGTGAGGGACTCCATATCTGAATGTCAGCTCTGTGATGAAACTGATGGCAGTGCCTGAATCGAGATTCTTGATGGGCTTGGCTGCGATCCATTTAGTGAACTTGTCGACTGCTACAAGCAAATGAGCAAAACCACTTCTGCCAGTCCTCGGGGGTCCAACCATATCCAATCCCCAAACAACAAATGGCCAGACGAGTGGGATGGTCTTCAAGGCTGATGCAGGCTTGTGTGACATGTTGGAGTAGAACTGACAGCCTTCACATTTGTCGACTATATCTTTTGCCATCTCATTTGCTCGAGGCCAATAGAATCCCACTCGGTATGATTTGGCCATGATGGTCTGAGAGGACGCATGGTGACCACAGGTCCCCGAATGGATATCATTGAGGATCATTCGACCTTCTTCTAGCGTGATGCATCGCTGAGCAACTCCAGTAACACTCTCTCTGAAAAGCCGTCCACCTATCACGGTGAAGGTTTTTGATCGACGGACAATCTGACGGGCCTCATCTTCATCTTCCGAAAGTTCCTTTCTGAGAAGGTATGCAACATAAGGCACCGTCCAATCGGGGGTGATGGAATTTCAATTTCAGTCAGATCAGTAGAACTTTCTGGTTGCGGGGACTCTTATGTGAAAGGATCTTCTTGAACTGACAGTGTGTGAAGATGCTCCAAGAACACATTGCTGGGAATGGGCTCCCGCTTAGAACCTATCTTTGCCAAGTCATCAGCTGCTTAATTTTTCAGTCGGGGTATATGGTGGAGCTCTAACCCTTCAAACTTCTTTTCTAACTATCTCACTGCATTGCAATAGCCAGTCATAGCTGGGCTCCTGATGTCCCACTCTTTCATCACTTGATTGACCACTAAATCTGAGTCGCTGTAAACCATTAGGCGACGGACGCCGAGTGTAATGGCCATACGCAACCCATAGAGAAGTGCCTCATATTCAGCTTCATTGTTGGAGGAATCAAAGTGAATCTGGTGAACATAACTGAGCTTGTCACCTCGCGGGGATACTAGGACTACCCCAGCACCAGAACCATTCAGCATCTTGGATCCATCGAAGAACATAGTCCAATGCTCTGAGTGAATCTGAGTCGGTTGTTGCTGCTCAACCCACTCGGCGAGGAAATCTGCTATTGCTTGGGACTTGATTGCTTTCTTTGCCTCAAACTTGATATCCAACGGAAGGAGTTCAATCGCCCATTTTGCCACTCGACCAGTTGCATCTCTGTTGTTCAGAATTTCTGACAATGGTGCGTCACTGACGACTGTTATCGAATGATCTGAGAAGTAATGTGCAACCTTCTTCATGGTCAAGTAAATTCCATAAACAAGCTTCTAATAATGCGGATATATCTGCTTGGATGGAGTCAAGACTTCAGAAATATAGTACACTGGGCGTTGAACCTTGTAGGCTTTACCTTCTTCTTCCCGCTCGACCGTGAGTACTGTACTGACAACTTGTCTAGTGGCTGCAATATAAAGTAGTAAAGGCTCTTTGCTGATTGGGGCAGTGAGCACCGGCTGGGTGGAAAGCAGGGATTTGAGCTCTACAAACGCCGCGTCAGCTTCAGGAGTCCACTCGAACTTATCAGATTTCTTCATCAGTCGGTAAAGAGGAAATGCCTTTTCACCGAGACGAGAGATGAATCGACTCAAAGCGGCCAAACAACCAGTGAGCTTCTGAACGTCATGCACATGCACATGGCGCTTCATTCAGAGGATTGCGCCAACTTTATCTAGTTTTGCATCGATCCCTCATTCGAAAACGAGGAAACCGAGTAACTTTCCACCTGGGACTCCGAATGTGCACTTCGACGGATTAAGCTTGATATCATATCTCCTCAGGTTGGAAAGGTTTCAGCGAGGTCAGTCAGCAGGTCGGAACCTTTACGCGACTTAACCACGAAGTCATCCATGTATGCTTCCACATTCCGACTGATTTGAGTGAGCAGGCACTTCTGAATCATGCGCATGAATGTGGCACCAGCATTCTTGAGACCAAAGGGCATGGTAACATAGCAAAAGCACCCGAATGGGGTGATAAAAGCTGTTTTTATCTCGTCAGGTCCATACAGTCGGATCTGATGGTACCCATTATAAGCGTCCAAAAAGGACAATCGCTCACATTCCATAGTTGAGTCAACAATTTGATCGATGCGGGGAAGAGGGAAGTGATGTTTCGGGCAGGCCCGATTGATATGCTTGAAGTCGATGCACATGCAAAGTGAATCGTCTTTCTTGGGAACCATGACGACATTGCCGAGCCACTCGGAGTGGTATATCTCTCGGATGAACTCAGCTGCCAGAAGCCGAGCCACCTCCTCGCCAATGGCCTTCCTCTTCTCCACAGCGGACTGACGAACATGCTCTTTGACAGGTTTTGCTTTCGGGTCGACTCGCAAACGGTGCTCAGCCAGTCCCCTGGGTACACCTGGCATGTCAGAAGGCTTCCATGCAAAGATGTCCCAGTTCTTATGGAGGAACTGGATGAGCGCTTCTTCCTATTTGCTGTTGAGTGTTGTTGAAATATGAGTCGGAGCAGCATTGGGATCGGTCGGGTGAATGTGAACTGGCTTCGTTTCACTAGACGACTGAAATGCAGATTCTGAAGCGGGCTTCTTGGCACGCAACAAATCACTCGGATCTGCGTTCTTCTGATATTCTTGCATTTCCACTACTGCCATCTGTTCATCAGCGATCTTTGAGCCCCTTTGGAGGCACTCTTCCGCTCTCTGCCGATTACCAGTGACTATGATCACGCCCCTGGGACCAGGCATCTTCAGCTTGAGGTATACGTAACATGGTCGGGCCATGAAACGGGCATATGCAGGTCTGCCCAAAATAGCATGATAGGCACTGTGAAAATCCACAACTTCAAATGTCAACTTTCCTTTGAGGTAATTCTTCGAATCACCGAAAACCACGTCAAGAGTGATCTGGCCGAGTGAATCGGCTTTCTTCCCAGGGATGATGCCGTGGAATCGCATGTTGCTTTCACTGAGTTTGGACATCGGAATGCCCATCCCCCTGACGGTCTCAGCATACAAAATATTCAAGCCACTGCCACCATCCATCAGTACTTTGGTCAGTCGGGTGCCCCCAACGACCGGGTCGACCACCAATGCTTGCCTCCCGGGGGTGGCTACGTGTGCGGGGTGACCGGACTGGTCGAATGTGATAGGAGTCTTTGACCACTTCAAATATGTCGTTGTTGCCGGGGCAACCATGTTCACCTCTCTATTTATGACTGTCAGTCGACTTTTGCTCTCGACGTCAGCAAAAATCACTAAGGTGGAATTGACATTGGGGAAACCATCATCCTCCTCTTTGTCTTCATCCTTATCAGATTCTTTTTCTTTCTCACTGGGCTGGTTCTCTCGGAACTGCTAGATAAGGAGTCGACACTGTCGAGTGGTATGCTTGGGATAAATCAGGTTCCCCTCTTCATCCTTCTTGGTGTGTATATGACATGGAAAATCCAACACATCATTTCCTGCTTGATCTTTTACCTTCTTGGGGATCCAGGGCCCCTTAGGCTTTCCCTTGAACTTTCCTTGGGTCACAACTGCAGCCTCTTCAGGACCCGCGGGCTCGGCTTTGCGCTTCTGCTTCTGATTGGAATTACCTCCTCCGGTGTCCTGGCCGACTAGTTTGCTATTGCCACTGCGGAGTCGGTCTTCTTCTTCGCCGTTAGCGTACCGAGTGGCTATTTCCATCATTCGGGTCAGGGTCATGTCTCCTGTCCGACCAAATTTCAGGTTAAGCTCTCTATACAGAACGCCCTCCTTGAATCCGCAAACTGCTTGGTGTTGAGACACATTCTCCACTGTGTGATTCAAAGTTGTCCACCTCTGGATGTAATCCCTCAAAGTTTCATTCGGTTTTTGTACACAATGCTATAGTTCTTCCAACCCTGCAGGTTGTTTGCATGTGCCCTCAAATGTCCTGACAAACACTCGGGCCAACTCTTCCCAACTAAATATACTGCCTGGAGCCAACTGATTCAGGCATGCTCTGGCCGAACCCTCTAACATCAGGGGAAGATGCTTCATGGCTACCTCATCATTACCACCACTAATCTGTACAGCCACTCAGTAATCTTCCAGCCAAGTGTCAGGCTTCGACTCACCGGTAAACTTGCTCACTCCCATTGCCAACCTGAAGTTGAGAGGAATCTTAGCAGCTCTGATAGCTCTACTGAAACACTCAGGTCCGGAGACATGAACTCTGCTGCCAGTCGGGCGGTCTCTGCCGAGTCCTTCCCTGTGTGCTCTGTTCATGTCGACCAGGCCTTGAACGAGGATCGACCTCGCATCAGACCCTGGCTCCCTTGGGTCGACTGGGACCCTCCGCTCATCGCTGTATGGGTATCTGTCATCATATTGCCGGGGCACATATGATCCGCTCCTCGGAGGGGGCTTAGGCACTCGATGGCGGTCACCACGGCCGAATCGATGATCATACTGCTCGTGATTCCGACCCAAATACTGCTCTTGGCGATGCCCACGTCCCTCATGCCGCAGGGGCGATCTTGGGCTGTGAGCCGACTATACTGTGTCAGCCACCACAGATCTGCTGTGGATCCTGTTGCGAGATTGAGAAACAGCTGTGTTTTGTTCTCCTGCTGCCCGGAGCAGTGCCCTGATCTGCATCAAACCTCTTCCAGCCTCTGACTGGGATGGTTGGATTGACTCTACTATACAGGTTGCAGCTGTAAGATTCTAAATCGGAGTGCGGTATACCTGAGGTCCAGGCGGGAACAACTGTCGTCGCCGACTGGATTCGGGAATCTGCTGCCGAGCGCGCTCGTCGAGTGAATGTTGAAGGTTCTCCAGCCGTGCGCACTCAGCCAAAGTGGCCAGGTGCGCAACCTCCAAGGCCCGGGCCTCGGCGGTCTCCCCGACGATGGGAGTGTGGAGGGCCTCCATGTTGCGGTGGTGGAGCTCCTCCCTCTTCTGCGAAGTGAGGGCTTCGAGATGATATTCCTCATGAACACACGATGGATCGCCGCCGCCGTCACCACGACGGAAACCAGGCGGGCTGCATGGCGTGTCGACCATCAGGACTTCTGCCGCGGGGTCGCTGCTGTCGCACTCGGACAGGGTCTCGACGGAGCCAGTCGACTAGCCCGTAGAGAGATTCATCGGGCTTGATTGCCGCGACTTGAGGGGTGGCCGACTTACGGGCCATCGCGTGCTTCACCCACCGCTGAAGCCGCGATCGACCAGATCGCTTGCGGCGACGAGCAGTGGGAAGCGAAGACGTGCATGAGCCGGCTGATAATGAGTCGACGGCTGCTGCAGAAGAATGCCGCGGACGCACGCGCGAAAGTGCGTCGCCCCGCGGACGGGGAGCGCCTCGACATCGAGGGAGGCCTCCTGGAGCCAGGCGGAGTCATCAGCGACGAAAACGAGCGCGCCGAGACGGATCTCGCGGCCCTCAGCCAATCCACCATCAGAAACCATGATGATGGGAATCGGAAAAAATCGCAACCTCATCGGAAAGTCGCTAAGACACCTGCCCCAACGTGGGCGCCAACTATCATGGTTCTAAGTCTGACAGTAGAATAGGGGGTACTTAGGAGGAGGCAAGATCCTAGCTACGATGAGGTTGTGCACGCAAGATTTACGAGTTCAGACCCTTCTCGGAGGAAGTAACAGCCCTACGTCTCGGTGCCCGGAGGCGGTCGACTGGATTATGCGTGAAGTTATAGGGGGTGCGAACCCTTGTGCCAGTGGAGGGGGTGGCTTATATAGAGTGCGCCAGGACCCCAGCCAGCCCACGTTACAAGGGGTTCAATGTACATAAAGGTGGGACGTTACTAGTAACACCAGTAATAAAGTCATAAAAATGGTCATTAAGACTACGGAGTGAACGCCTGACCGTTTCCATCTTGAGTGACTTTAGATCTTCTGTACTCCGAGTGGTTTCTGATATGGTCGAATGGTTTTATCCTGGTCGAATGGAATTGGGTTATCCGAGTGGAACTGTTGGTCGAGTGGGTTCCACTCTGTGGTGATTTCAGTCAGTAGATGTTGTTGTCCTTTGAATGTCTTTGACTGTAGGGCAGTGTCCTTGGGAAGGGTGTCTAGGTCAGGCCTATTACCCTACCCTAGGTACATGTCATCGTCATTAGCCCCCAAATGGATCGGGGTCCGAGTGGAGAAGGGGTTGAAGATGATTCCGACCCGAATTTTATGCTTCAGGGGCATTTTACCGGGGTCGGGAACCATGCTAGAACTTTCGAGTCCTATCTTCAGTCGCCTTGATCCATTCAGAGTTTGTCGAGTGAAATTTTGTAGATATGCTTCGATTGTTAGAGCGGCACGAAATCTTGGGCGCGATTGGTTGCGCTGCCGTTCCCGGATCTCACGGGATTCGATATTTGGAGAAGCGCGCGGGACGGAGGGCACCGCAATAAACGGGCCGGATTCGGTAGGGACGCCTCGATCCTCGCACCACCTTTTTAGCCACGTACTGAGCGCGCGACTATTGCAGGATTTGACAGGATCGTTTGGGCCCACGCGTCAGCCACTCGGAAGTGAGCCCATAAAAGGCGTTGAGGTCGATGCGATTGCATAGTGTTCCTTATTCCCCTTCTTCCTCCTCTGCTTCTCCACCGTTCCCCTCTCCGCTCACGACGCCGCCGTTCCACCCGAGAGCAATCCTCGGCAATGGGGAAGGACAAGACAGCGGCCCTGGTGCGCGCCAAGAAGGCGACGACGACGGCGAAGTCAAAGGGCAAGAAGACGAGTCGGGGGTCATCATCAAGGTCCGGATTGCCGCTTGGCTGGATTCAGGGGGACTGGATCCGATCTGCAATCCGGCAAGAAGATCTGGAAGATGGGAGCTTGATTGCCCCTGGATCTGGGAGGCTATCGGGGAATGAACTTGAGCCGCAGCCGTGGGAGGGTGAGTGCATCCTCCTCGCTACTCATGTCGACCGTGGCTTCTCTTTGCCTCCCCATCCTTTTTTCTGAGGTTTCTTGAATTTTTTGGAGCCCAACTTCATCATTTTTCTCCCAACACCATCACATATCTTGCCGCGTATGTATCTTTGTGCGAAAACTTCTTGGGCGGTCGACCACACTGGGGTCTTTTCAAGCACATCTTTACTTGTCGCTCTCAGTCAATGAAGAAGGCCAGTCTGACTGATGATAAGACCCGAGTGATCCAGATGTGTGGTGGTTTAGGGATCCAGACGAGAGGTAGGAGTGATTTCCCAGCAATGACCCTTCCTGAGTCGGTTAGGGGATGGCAGTCGAGTTGGTTTTACTGTAAGGATGTTCCGACGCCCAGTCAGTCGACCGGTCTTCCTCCCTTCACCATGGATCGAGTCCACCAACCTCCCTCGTTGCTCGAGACCCCGGAGGAGAAAGTTGAAGTGCTGATGCTAGTCGAGCGGGTAGTTCAGCTGGTCCATGACGGAGTGACTGGTATGGATTTGTTGGAGGTCTTCCTTACTCGACGCATCCAGCCTCTCCAAGCATGCGACCATCCGATGTGGATGTACTCGGGCGCGAATGACACCGCTCGGATCCATCCTGAGGAGGTTGACGAGAAGACAGTGGCGCAGTGGTTGCAGAGCATCACAAGAAACGAAGACAACCCCAGGGGGTCTAGAAGAGTGGCGCCATTCGACTCTGAACACGAACGGGATAAGGTCTGATATTTGTTACCGGTGGAGGGCTGGATGAACAGTAGCCGGTGGAGGGCTGGATGAACAGTAGCCCGTGGAGGGGTGGTCGAACAGGACCCCGTGGAGAGGGCTGGTTGAATAGTAGCCGGTGGAGGAGCGGTGGAGGCTGGATGAACAGGAGCCCGTGGATGAACAGTCGCAGGTGGAGGCTGGAGGAGGTCGACGGTGGGTGAACAGTAGCCCGTGGAGGCTGGGGGAGGTCGACAGTGGAGATGAACAGGAGCCCGTGGAGTCCCGTTTTGCAGTACGCCACACCCCTCCCGATGAACAGGACCCCGTTTCGACCGTAACGCTCCAACACAAGTCCGTTTCCTCCATTTTGCGGTACGCCACACCCCTCCCAATCAACAGGACTCCGTTTCAACCGTAGGAGGTCCAAGAGAAGTCCGTTTCCTCCGCTTTGCGGTACCCAGACCCCTCCTGATGAACAGGATCCCGTTTTGACCGTGGCCAGTCGAACACAAGGCCGTTTCCTCCGCTCTGCGGTATGCCAGGCCTCGTGTCGATCTGTTGTTCCATCCAAGCCAGTTGGTTCCCGATGAACACGATGACGCAGTTTTTTCATTCCGATCCAGCCGGTGGGCTGCCGATGAACATGACGCCGTTGCTGCATCTCCATGTACACGAGCCCTGGCCGTACGTATGCGCGAGTAGGCGTTCGAGACCCCGTCGGTATGTACGTACGTGGCCGTATTTACTTTCTTGCACCCAGGCTGTACGTTCGTGTACATGCTACGTGCGCTCCTCTACTACGACACGTGCCCTTCCTACTCGGCCACGGTTCATCGCTGTAGCCTGTAGACAGACCGATCGACCAGTATGTATGTACACGTTCGCGACCAGAATGACAACGCTACGTACGCTTCGACCAGGTGGGTCCTGACTGTCAGGCACTTCCTTGCGTGCGAAGATGTAGCTGGTGGGTCCCAACAGTCAGGGGGGAATGTTTTCTTATGAAATACGGTGGCCCGTCCGATGGGTCCCTGCTGTCAGGTGGAGGAATCATTATTTTCCGCGTAATAAGGAGGCACTTCCTAGATGCGGCCGTGGACTCAGCTGTCAGCCTCTCCACGTACAGTACTCTTCCGATGGAAGTCGTTCCTTGACCACGTTGACCAGGCCGCGCCGAGACAACAGGGTAGTGGACGATGGCGAGGCCTAGGAAGGGGACGATGCGGAGCCGGGGAAGACACGGTAGTGGATGCCCACATGGAGAGGAGTACGAGGGTTTACTAGTTCTGCTGCGGTGTGAGGCTATCGTCGATGTAGAATAACAGGGGGTGTGGGTGAGTAGAGGGATGGCCTGGCCAGCGATGGGAGTAGTAGGGGCGGTGAGGCTTCCGCGGCAGCACAACCGTCCACAGGAGGCAGGAGCACACAGCACGACCGGCGCTGGTTTGGGAGGCTAGAGCAAGAAGACCAGAGGTTGAAGAAGGACTACGGCCGTTGGATGGACATCGTACGGTCACTGGAGCTAGAATCGTTCATATTGACTAAGTTGACAAAGCCCTCCGTCTGTGTCAACTTAGTAGGCCCACAAGTCAGCCTCCCACTATGGTGGGTCCCAGCTAGCAGGGCGAGTATTCATTTTTTGTGCCTAATAAGGAGGCACTTCCTTGCGTGCGAAGATATAGCTGGTGGGTCCGAGCTGTCGGCGGGGGAACATTTTTTTCACGAAATACAGAGGCCCTTCTGGTGGGTCCCAGCTATCACGTGGAGGAATCATTATTTTGTGCGTAATAAGAAGGCATTTCCTTGTGTGCGGCCGTGGACCCAGCTGCCAGCCTCTCCACGTACAGTCCACTTCCGATGGATATCGTTCGTTGACCACGTTGACCATGCCGCGCCGAGAGCACCAGGGCGGTGGATGACGGCGAGGCCTAGGAAGGGAACGACACAGAGCCGGGGAAGACTTGGCAGTGGTTGCCCACGTGATGGGGAGTACGAGGGTTTACTGGTTTGGCTTCCATCGCCGGAAAATAACAGGAGGTGTGGGTGAGTAGAGGAATGGCCTGGCCAGTGATGGAGTAGGGTGGGGCGGTGCGGCCTGTGCGGCAGCACAGCCGGCCATGGGAGGCAGGAGCAGGCAGTCCCACCAGCGCTGGTTTGGGCGGCTGGAGCAAGAAGATCAGATATTGAAGAAGCAGCACGGCCGTTGGATTAACATCCAACGGTCACTGCTGTTAGAATCGTTTGTGGACTAAGTTGACAAAGCCTTTCGTACACGTCAACCTAGTAGACCCACAAGTCGGCCTCCAAATCTGTCCCAAACAGCATACAGCCCGAAATTTCTAGCCAGATTCAAATTAATTTAAAAACTAAACATACCTTAATTTAAATCCAATGAAATTTTACCCGCACAAAAACAATGAAATTTAAAATGTCAAAATCCGAAAGAAAAAAGTATAGCCCATTTTACCCGCACAAAAACAATGGAACTAATTGCCTGTTTGCTGTATTTTTTCATTTTATAGCCCATTTATTATTACTTATAGCCCATTTCTTATTACTTATAGCCCATTTTCTGGGCAAACCGGAATGCATCCCTCCTCGTGTTGAAAGATTTCTGGCCCAGCAGGGCATAGAAAAGCAAGTAGGCCTACGTTGGTTATTCTGCAAAAACAAAATAGCTGGGCTAGCCATTTTCAGAAAGGAAAAAAACAAATTGGGTTGGTCATGTGGTAAACATATGAAATAAAAAGCCTGGGCTAGACGGGCCACAGCTCCCACACAACCCAGTTGATACCCTTCTCCATCCCGAAAAAACAAAATTACTGCGCGCGCTGCTGGGTCCCTACTATCATCCTCACCATGTACAGTCATCTCCTTATTCCTCTCGGTTATTGACCATGTTGACAACACCGGAGGGCGGCGCCGTGGCGAGCGAACCAAGGCGAAGGACGATGGTGAGGCCTCGGACGGGAACGAACAGGAGCCGGGGAAGATGCGCAGAATTTTAGGGTGCAATGTGGCAACGATGTGTGCGCGGCAGCACAGCCAGCCGTGGGAGGCGGGAGGAGGCGGTCCCGCCAGCGCTGGTTTAGCTTTGGCGGCTGCAGGAAGAAGAGACTGAAGAAACACGACAAACGTTGAATGTCAATCCAACGGTGAAGGTTGGCACAATCGTTTGTTGACTAAGCCGACACCAAGTAGCATACTTTTTTATATATAGGAAGAAAAGAAAAAGTGGGCTCGTTCGCATGATAACATTCCCAAAACCGCGACCGTTCGATCTTGCGTCGCAACTAAAACTGCGAGGAAAATGCGTTTGTCTGCCGTCCTCCTCCCAGGGAACGTTCGCCACATAAGTGAGTAGCACCCTTGGTTTTCAACCGAGAGTTCTTGGGTTCGAGTCCCAGGAACACTCAATTTTGTCCTCCTTCCTTCCTCGCAAAAAAAGAAAGAAAATCAAAGACTTGAGAAGGCGTACAGAACAAGCTACTGTACCAGTAAAGAGACGTTGCTGAGTTTTAGAAAAAAGAGAGTCGTGCTCCTGTAGCTGGTTCAAATCTAAACCTATACTATGACTATATATGGTGCTACGCTACTCTGCAAGTAATGAAACTGACATATCCAACGTTCGCTTCTCCTCTTCTCTACTTACTCTGCCTAGCAGCAGAAGCTCTGGCCGCAACAACCATGTCCGCTAGCTGCTCGTCCACCTGCTCTTCGGCAGGCAACAACTAGATATGCGCCAAGTCGCCACCTGTACCATCGCCTGTGGGTCTCATCACACCCCTGCCGGCACACGCACCGCAGCCGGTTGCTCATTGCAACCCGCTGCCGTTGGTGTGGTGCCACTGCTACAAATCACGCAGAGTCATCCGTCGCGTCTCAACCACAATCCTCAACCCTGGCTGAGTCTTCTACAAATGCCCGAATCATGGAGTAGTAATATGTTTAAGTGTTGTTCTGCTGCTTTCAGTTGCTTATTTTTTTATAGTTTGGTTGATGATCTTCCAATTTGATTCGTGCAGAAAAAGGAAGATTCGTGTGATTTGTATTTCTGGGAAGTTGCTGATGTGGGGGAATGCAACTTTGCTGATTATTTGGTTAGCCGAGGAATCTGAATACTAGCAGGTTGGGGTGTTGGACAGGTAACTAAAGGAACGACAGAAGAGGAAGATGCGGAGCAGAAGGTTAAAGATGCAGTTCCTCTGATCATGGCCAAGCAACAACTACTGAACGGCCTTGACAGCAATGAGGAGATGAAAGAGCTTGTGAAGATAATGGGCAAAATCGATGTGCTCTGTAGGATGATTGTCTCTTTATTTGCAGTGTATGTAGCACTCGTGATGTACTCAGTAGCTATGACATGAGCACTTTGCTGAAATTAGTAATGAATGAAACCTGTTTAGCAGGATGGGCGTAGTGGTGTGAACATCTAATGATTTCTATTAACGGAAATCGGGGGGTATCCCCTTTTGCTTATAAATAAATAAATAGCAGAGGCCCTTTTGGTAATAAATAAATAAATTAGCAGAGGCCCTGTCGGGTCAACTTTGTTCCCATTCGAAGAAGTCGAGCAAATTGCAGTCCAACATCAAACTATGTCATCAAATTCAAGTTTCACAGCCAAATATGAGTACAACTAAACAACAATGTCATCATGTTTTAGTCGTCATACAATCACCAAACGCAAATCAACATACATAACAAGTGATGTTCTCACAGCAAAATACTAAACAACACGTTCATCAGGTTTCAGTTGTCATAGAAAACACAATTTCACATAGTAGATAAAAAACATCTTCTGACAGGCAAATACGACAAAAGCAATCTATCATCATCCGCAGCAGCAGCGTCAACATCTTTGCCATGTGTATCAGTCTGAATCGTAATTCCCCACAGTGTCATCTTCTTCATCCTCAATGTCCTCGAACGTTGGCTTCTTCTTGATCAGCTCTTGTATGTCCACAGCACGACAGACAATCTTTTCGCCAACATCATTGACGTGATGGTTCTCAAAGATATTAGGAACATCTGTGGAATCTTGTACATCAGGAGCAGTATAAGCATCATCTTGTTGTGCAACTTCATTAAACGAATTCCTCTACTCAAACCTTTGCAATACTCTCCAGTCATCGCTACGTGCAAATGTGTCTTCCAAGAAAATATCCGTGTTGCTTGATTTGCCAAAATAAAAGGCTCGTTGGTCTAGTACGCCACCTTGACATTGATGGATTTGAAATAATCATCAGCTCTGGGTTTTGCGATCCTGGAAAATAGGTTATACCAACGATAGCACAACAGAACCACACACCAATGATCCTCGAAACTGGAGATATACTGCAACTGAACAATGTCTGTTATGTTACCATACATTTCAGTTGTCTCTCTGCTGTACGTATCCGTGCTCATGATGGCACTGTTTTGTGTCTTCCCGCCTTCGTCGCATGCAAGGGTGTTGTAGCACACATCTCCAGCAATGCAAGATTCATAATGTCTTACCCGAGTATCAGGACCCATTGCTAGTGCGTAAAGGGCATCATCAACTGCCTGCCCATCCTCCCACATCTTCTTAACCTATGGTTAGAAAATAGACAAGCTGATCATCTTATGTGCTCAATATATTAAAAAACTGAGAGTGCAATTCAAAAGCTTACATGGCTCTTGAACCATTTTGCAAATCCTGCCATAACCAGTTTGTCAATGTTTCTTGGATTTTATGGCAGTAACTCCTTTTTGTAGATGCTGCACAACATAGTGATCATGTCAAACATCTAAATATATAAGAATGTGCTGTAAGTTTAGTAGATTACAATGTATAAGCTGTAGTACTTAGCACTTACTTGATATAAGGTAGTATATCAGGACAGTTATTCAACACATACCAAACCATTTTGTCCAAATCTTTAGGTCTGTCCTCCATTCGACTCTTCCATGTAACTCGAACGGAATAATCGAAAACGTTGAGCCTGGAATTGTCTTCACCCACCTCTTTGCGAAGATGATCAGCTATTTCAATGTATTTTGAGCAGAATGTCAACGCTTCTGTAGCAATGTAGGCCTCTGCAATGGAACCCTCGGGTCTAGCCTTGTTCCTAACATAACACTTGAAAGTGCCTAGCCGCCTTTCAATAGGGTACATCCAGCCATACTGTACTGGACCTCTAAGCAGTGCCTCATCAGGTAGATGAACAGCCAAATGCACCATCACATCAAAGAAGGCTGGAGGATATATCTTCTGAAGGTCGCATAGGATAGTTGGTATCTTGTCTCTAAGATGCTCCAAAGCATGTATCCTGATATTTCTACTGCAGAGTTCCCTGAAGAATTGTCCCAACTCTGCAATTGCTCTGTATAAGTCAGGGCAGCCCAATCCTCTAAGGATAATAGGTAAAACCCTTTGAAGTAGGACGTGGCAGTCATGAATTTTCAACCCTTGTACCTTGTTTCCATCCGCACTAACTCTCCTTTTAGGGTTGGAAGCAAATCCATGTGGGAATCTCACACGTGACAGGACCTCGTAGAATTCTTTTCTTTTTACCTTGTCCAAGACGTATACAGCTGGTGCCATATCCCGTGGTTTACCTTCATCTTGCACCTGCAAATCCTTTGTGATACCCACGTGTGTCAAATCAGTCCTAGATTTTAGGGTATCTTTCGTCTTGCCTTCAATATTAAGAACTATGCCGATAATGCTGTCACATATATTTTTCTCGATGTGCATCACATAGAGATTATGCCGCAGATCCAAATATTTCCAATACTCCAAGTCCCACAAAGTGGACCCGCGGGTAAACAATAATCTCTCTTTTGCCCTGCCATGCTTCCTTTTCCCACTACCATTACCAGGATGGTTTCCTGGTGTAATATGCCTAACCTTCTCTAATTCCACATGCAACTCATCGGCGGTGAGCCTCTTTGGCGCATCACGATTTCATGCTTTGCATTGAACACAGGTCTTCGGTATTTCGTAGGACGCGGCTTGTCCTTGGCAAGGAAACGATGGTGTCCAATGTAACAGGTCTTGCTAAGTATTGCGTATGACAATGGATTCCTATCACAGCAAACACATGCATTGTAACCATGTGTCATTCTCCCTGGCATAGTGCCCAAAGCCGGATAATCATGGATGCACCAAATTATAACAGCACGCATAAAGAAATCAGCTGGTGGGCTGCTATATAGGTCTCGAGTGAGAACACCCCTCCATAGCTGTTGAAGTTCCTCCACAAGAGGCTCCATGAATAAATCAAATCCTTTCCAGGACTTTTTGGACCTGGGATGAGCAAGGCCATCATGTAGTTTGATTCTTTGGTGCAGACATATGGAGGCATGTTGTAAGGGATAACAAGCACTGGCCACATGCTATATGTGGTGCTCTGGTGGCCAAATGGGTTAAATCCATCTGAAGCTAAGCCAAGTCTAATGTTTCTCGGGTCAACAACAAACTTTTTGTGTTTCTGATTGAAGCTTTTCCAGTCACTACCATGAGATGGATGGCTCATTACATTCTGATCTCTGTAGTCCTGGTTCCTAGAATGCCATAGCACATCCTTTCTTGTTTCAGCATCATGAAACAACCTCTGCAATCTTGGTATAATTGGAAAATGTCTCAGAACATTATGAGGATCCTCTTCACAACATCGCCATCTTTCCATCTTGAAGATTTGCATTCCGGGCATTCACTTAAGTTGGCATAATCCTTCCGGAATAGAACACAATTATTCTTACAAACATGGATCATATCATATCCAATTCCAACTGCACGAAGGAAACTCTTCATTTTACTATAGGTGTGTGGCAGCTCAGACGCATCTGGGAAAGATTCGCGGAAAGCAGCCAACATCGCATCGAATGATTTGTTGGTCATTCGCTCAGATGTCTTCACCTGAAGAAAGGTGACCATAGCTGAGAATACTGACGGCTTATTTCCTGGGGTGACAGCCATGTTGCATTGTTCCAACATGCGGGCCCGCCGTTTTTCTTCTGCAGGTGAAAGTTCACGAAATGCACAAGCATTTCGTAGCATTGTTTCAATGTTGGTCAAACTCACTGGCTCCGCCACCACTACCTCCTCCTTCTCTTCCACCTGAGCATCAGGCAGATCAAGATGGTGATCTGCTGCTTCCACATAGTCAGTAACATTGACGCTCACAGCTTCACCATGATGAACCCACCTAGTATATGTGACCGACATCCCATACAAGTGTAGATTATTTTGCACAGTTGACTGGGGTCTTGTAACTGAATTCATACAACTGCAACACGGGCAGAGCACATCTGATTTCGGACCACCGTACTCAGCTCTGATAAAGTTCATGAAGTTTTCAACCCCCTCGACATATGTAGCAGAGAATCTTCGAGCAGAAGGTATCCAAGTCCTGGCCATCTGTTAGACATACAAATTAGTTCTTCTACTAGATATTACAGGAAAAACATATATGCTTTTTTATGAAGTCCAAAAAAATACCTAGGTCGATGTCTAAAGCTATGGCAAGATATTTAGACAAGCAAATCTAAGTAACGAAATATATGTAAAGCTAATTCAGCAAACAGATTTGAGTGCTAAATTATGGCAGGCTATTTCAGCAGTCAATGAGGCCGAGCACACAGCCATCAAACTATCGAAGGCCATCTCAGCAACAAAGATCGAGTAGAAAACGGTGTAGAGCTATTTCACCTAACAGATTGGCTACTAAACCATGGCAATCTATGTCACAATAAGTTTATGGCAGGATATTTCAGCAACTAATCGGGCTTGGCATGCCATCTCAGCTAAGCAATTGAATGCAGAATAGAGCAAGGAAGCTTCTTAAGCAGAGCATTGTCACATCCTAGCTAGTTCATGCATTAGAGTGTTGCATCATGTCTATTTTTTTCACAGAAACTTGAAATGGGGATGCCAGAAACCCCCAGCACCCCCCTGAAACAACTAGGGTTTACTAAAATTCTTTTCAATGAACCTGAAATGCCCTCCATAAATGTTCACCACCTTTGGTCTTGGCTAAAACCTCTGCCAAAAATGGTTTCATATTTTTGGAGGCCATCTTGGATTTTTGCACAAGTCATAAGTACTTGCATTTGGGCATTTTAAATGCTATAAATATTTTCAAATGCCCAAATAATCTTGGAGGTATTTTTAGGCTGTTGGGAATAATCTCAAAGGTGCCTCAGAATATTTTCAGGATTTTTCCAAATGAAATAGTATTTTTACTATTTCAAAACACAGAACAGAAATAAATAAAAAGAGAAAGAAAAACAGAAGGCAGAGAAACTCACCTGGCAGCCCACCTGGCGGCCCAGCACCGTGCTGGCCCGCGCCAGTCTGCTGCCTGCTCTCGCCAGAGCAGGCAGAGAGGTGACGCCGGCGAGCGTGAGCTCGCCACGGCGCCAGCTGCTTGCCGCCCTCGCCGCGGATGCGCTGGCCGACCTCCCTCGACGCGCCCCGAGCCTCTGGACACCGTCATTCTCCCCCATCGCCTCTCCCTCGCCTTTTCCCCACCATGGCC
Organism: Aegilops tauschii subsp. strangulata; assembly: GCF_002575655.3. NCBI lineage: Eukaryota > Viridiplantae > Streptophyta > Magnoliopsida > Poales > Poaceae > Aegilops > Aegilops tauschii. Next base: position 280,031,356 of record NC_053037.3, read on the forward strand.
GACGCCGCCGTAGACACCTCACCGGAGTAGCCGCGCCCACCGTCGATCTCGCGCCGTTCCAGCGTGTCCTACAGCACCGCCGTCGCCCGCTCCTTCGAGCAAGTCGAGCCCCGAGCGCTCGGTTGCCCCGAAGCTCCGTCACCGACCTCGCCTTCGCCGCTCCCCCTCGGAGATCCCCTCCTCCGTCGCCACTGCAACAGCCCGCCTCCGACCTCGCCGCCTGCTCCGTCGCAACCGCCGTGAGCATGGCCACCTTCCCATCCTCTCCTCTCTCTTTCTCGAGCTCTGTAGCCACCGCACGAAGCTCACCCGTACGCGCCGCCGCACGAGCTCGTCGCCGACGAGGCTCCGCCCATCCAAAGGCCGCACCACCGTAGCCATTAGCTCCACCGCAACGCCAGGAACCTGTAGCGCCATCGCATGTCCCTCGCCGTGCTCTCTAGCTACGGTTTCAACCACGCCCGTACCCCGGCAGCCGCACGGCTTGTCGCCGGCGTCGATTCCGGCGACCCCGAGCTCCACCACCACCACCAGTCGACGCGGTTCGCCCCTGGCTACACGTAGGTGCTCTCCGCCGTCCTTTTGGTCGCCGGAGGAGCAATCCCGCACTCTACCGCCGCGTCTGGACGTGGCCGGCGGCTAAACGCCGGCGAGTCAACGTGGTTTGACCACAGGTTGACCCCCCAGGGTCACTGACAAGTGGGGCCCGCCTGATGATTAATCTAAGTTAGAGATTAAAACTAATCCTAATTAACTAATTACCTAACAGTGACACTGACACAGGGGACCCACACGTCAGGTTTGACCTGGACGACCCCGTTGACCTGCTGACATCACACTGACGTCAGGCTGACGCAGTAAAGCATTTACTGGAATTATTCTTATATTGGAAATTCCAGAAATTATCACAAACTTCAAAAAATCATAGAAAATAATCTATAGCTCAGAATGAAAAGATTTATATATGAAAAATGATCAGAAAAATCCATTCTATCCATCTGTACTGGTTTCATGCATGATTAAGCAAGTTAACCTACTGTTTTATACAGAACAAGGTAAAGCACTAATATGGGCCATTTATGAACTTGGAATTTGAATCTTTGATTCAAATTAGTCCAAACCCATCTGGTCTTAGTTGCATTAGCCCAATACATCCATTTTGCCATGTCTCATGCATGCATCATATTGTTGCACTTGCTTGGTGTTGATTGTGCTTCGATGTGTTCATTGTGGTAGGTCCTGCCTCCGAGGATATTCACGAGTATCCAACCGAAGGGCAGTATCCCACCACCACTCCGTCAGGCAAGCAACCCATTGATCATTTCGATACAAACCCATCTTCTCGCTTCTGCTCTCGTTTACTGCATTAAGACAACGCGATTCAAACTGTTGTGTGTGTTGCGGTAGTTGAACCCACTTTCCTTTGCATGACCTGTCATTGCCACAGTAACTAGATGAAACCCACTAGCATGTGTAGGAGTTGATTGAGCCATGTTGTGTTCCTACAATGCTATGCTTGCTACGCTTAGAGTTGTGTCAGGTCTGGCTCATCAGGGTGATGAACTGGAGTGAAAGTGCGTGTGTCGGTAATGGGAGTGAAGTGTAGAATACGATTTGGTAAAGGTATCGATGGGAGGCCATGTAGGAGTACATGGTGGGTTGTTTCATTGAGACCGTCCCTAAGAACTGAGATCTGTACGCGTGATTTAAGATTCAGCTACTACCACACATTGGGCCCGAAACCAATGGACCCCCTCGGCTTCTTAATCACCCTTGTCCTCTGTCCAGGAGTTGCACGTAGTTTCTGGTGTTTGTAGTAAGCTGGAGGCCGTGGACAGCGCTGACCAAGGGGTGGGCTGTGATGCGGTAGGCTCGTGGCACGGTGTACCGAGTCGCCCGTTTGGTGTCCGGGAACCCTGCACACATCGTTCGGGGCCGTATGTGGAAACCTCGGCCGGACTCCCTGCGGATGGAACCTGAATAGGCGATAAACCTGGACTAGAGACTCGAGTGTTTAGGTAGGCTGTGGCCGACACCCACGTTGGGCTTCCGCTTGAAGGTTGCCGAGTACACGCCGTGTAGCGGCGATAAGTGGTGAGAGCGTGTGTGACGAAGTACACCCCTGCAGGGTATGAAACTATTCGAATAGCCGCGTCCGCGGTAAAGGACTACTTGGTCGCTTATGCAGTTCATAGATAAGTAAATGGATACTACTAAAAGCCTCAAGATAAGTGTGAGTACCGCGGATGGCCCTCTCGTTGGATGACGAGGGAGGATCCTCGGTGGAGTATTGAGATGGTGATTAGTGGACTCGTATGCGAAAACTATTTCACAAGTGGTGTATCGTAGGATAGCTTAGCCAAGAGTCAAAGCTGGCTTGCTGCAATAACCCCACTACCTTCTTGAGAATGAACATGTATAGTAGGATCTGTTGTAAGACTTGCTGAGTACCTTTGTACTCATGTTGGTTCAATTACTGTTTTCAGACGACAACACCGCCCCTTCTGACGGGTTCTACGTAGAACTCGACGACGACGAGTGACTTGCCACCCAGGTGGTGATCTAGGCTTGTGAAGGGCCTATGTAGATAGACAGGCTTCGTCAAGCCTTCTTTCTTTCTAGTGTCTGTACCCAGACAGTTTGCTTCCGCATGTGCTTGTATGATTGTATGACTTGAGTGTCGGGTCATGTGACCCCTATCTGTATGAACAAGTTATGTAAGGCTCTCCGGAGCCCTTTAAATAAAGTACTTGAGTTGTAGAGTTTTGTTGTGATGCCATGTTGTATTTGCACATATCGAGCATATTGTGTGTATGTTTGAAATGCTTGGTATGTGTGGGATCCGACAATCTAGTTGTTTATCCTTGGCAGCCTCTCTTATGGGGAAATGTAGTCTAGTGCCTCCTTGAGCCATAGTAGTCCGCTACAGCCCGGTTCACCGGAGTCCTGCTAGCCCAGCACTACTGCTCTGGACACCTGACTGGCCGGCATGTGATTCATATCGTTCCTGTGTCTGTCCCTTCGGGGAAATGTCACGCGATGACATCCGGAGTCCTGCCTAGCCTGCTACAGCCCGGGTCACCGGAGTCCTGTTAGCCCAGTGCAGCCCGGATTCACACGCTGCTGACCGACACGTTCGATGTTGATTCATGTATGCCTGTCCCCATACGTTAGTGCCGCTTTGGGTTCACGACTAGCCATGTCGGCCCGGGTTCTCTGTCATATGGATGCTAGCGACATTATCGTATACGTGAGCCAAAAGGCGCAAACGGTCCCGGGCCATGGTAAGGCGACACCCGTGGGAGTACCGTGCGTGAGGCCGCAATGCTATATGAGGTGTTACAGGCTAGATCGGTGTGACTTGGGATCGGGGTCCTGACAAGCATATTGACTGTAAACTACTTCGGCAAACAGTGAGATTAACAGCGTCTATCAGCTAACATTCAGTGCCATACCGAGATGCACGGGGCCTCAGCCTAGAACGCACTTATCATGGGAGAAGCTAACCGCCGTGCGTCTCCACACGAACATCGCCAGCAGTGGCAGCGCTGACCGCCGTGCGTATCCACAAGAACGTCGCCAGTGGTGGCTGCGCGGCAAGAGGATGACTGTCTACGAGAGCGTACTGTGGGAGCGAGAGGATCGCCGTGCGTCCCCTCAATGAACCGCGGCACCGATGTATCGGCACGACAGGGAGGGCAGCTTTGGCGGAGTGAATGGAGTGGAGGGGGCCGGGGGGAGGGGGGTTTGTGGAATATTATTGGCTAGTTGGCCGAAGGGCGGTGAATTTGGGATTTGGGGGGAATTTTTTGGGGGGGGGGGATTTTCACGCGGTGGGCGGGGGGAGTTTGGCGCATGGTCGGTTTCTCCAAGTGCAGTCCCACGTGTTAGTGAAGAGGCCAGCCGAAGCGCATTCCATTTGTGTGAGCCGTGTGTAGGACCGAACGTATGTGGGGTGCAATGCAACCGCGACAGGGGTGCTGTGAGTGTACCACTTTTTTCCTTTTAAACTTGGTGTTTCGCCCCCTCGAAAAAAACTTGGTGCTTCGCGCGATCCATTGATACTACTACTAGTAATCTGGTAATCCCGACTAAAACGGCGCGGCCGGGTCTTTTCCCGCGCGATATGCTGGGAGGTTGGCTTAGTTGGATTTTTTACGATGAGTAATGCTACACCTACATAATCCCAATTACGTAATTAACGTAATGTGAAACGTGTGAGCTGTTGATTGTAGATTGAGGGGAGGGAGGGGCCCACCACCATGAAAATCAGGGAGGAGAGAGAGAGGCAATTTATGTTAACCCTTTTGTAGGTTCCCGTAGATGTAGAAAGATGTGAAATGCGTGAATGTGTAGTGGACGTACTATTGGAGTGCCTAAGATAAATTGTGTATGTAGACCCTATGTGTTTATTTACTTCGCATATTAGCTTTGTCTCGGGTCAAACCTTCTAAGTTTATACACACAAAAATGAATCATCATTCATATACTCCTACAATATATCTTACTATTATTGTGAAAGTTCATATGCCCCGGACGAGATTAATGCCAACACGGCAGATTTTAGTTACATTTCGAACTTTTATAGGACAAAAAAAATAAAAGAAACCCGACCCTAAACCTACTCTACGGCGGTGACCGATGTCCTCCATCTGCGATCTCCATGTAGGGGGGAGGGGTTCAAGACCCGTGAAGTGAAGGTGTGGTCTCTGACGAGGAAGAGTAGAACACGGGAGACAGACCGACCAGTTGGCACACCATGCCCTGCCGCCTCCCATGCCCTACTCATCCTCGGAGGAGTCCCCGACCTCGGTGGTGCCGGACGTTGGATGGCGGCAAATAGGATGTGTGGCTGACGGTGCTCCCGTCGTCGGCCGCCAGCGTGGCCACCGCTTCTGCAGTCGCATTCGCGTCCGGCTACGCCGCTATTGCGCCGCGAGCGGTGACTTGAGCGAGGGCAGAGACCTTGAGCTTCATCCCCGAAGACAAGCTCTCCCGCAGAGCGTTCGCGCTCGCGGTCATGGCAGATGTGGTGCCAGGTAGCAGGACGATGCGCTATGGTGTGGAGTTTAGCTGGGCGTTGGCACTTTAAGTAGCGCATTCCGGTGAGCCCAAGCGCCCGGGTGCATCATTAAGTCGCCAGAGTTGGTTCTCGGGCACCGAGCCTCTAAAAGACGACATACAGATGGACGACACGAATGCGGGCAGCTGGCCCGGCTGGGGACGCATCGTGCGTCGGCGCGAGGGACGAGGGTTTTTGGTGTGCCAGGGTAGTCAGCTGCGGTCGTGGCAACATTGGAGATGCCCTTTGCTCGCATGCAATCCCCACATGTCATTGAAAAAGCAAGACAACCCCGCATGGTCTCAGGTCCTGGGGATGAAGTTGGCCGCGCTACAACACTCCTTGGACGCGACGCGACGCGCGCGCACTTCAGCGCCCCGTGCATCCTCGACAAGCCGGGTGTTGATCTGCTGGTCGTGCCACAACGCTAACGCCACCCTCGGCACACTAAAGCCCACCCTGTCCAGCGACGATGAGAGTGTCGCTCACCGCGGTCGCCGCTCCAGAGGCGGTGTGGGAGCTGCGCCATGTTGCTGGCCCCCACGACCCACATGAATGGTTGCCGGCGGCGAGGAGGTCGTGGGCCAGCTCCTCCATTGGACTAGTCTGCGCCACGTCGTCCCGACAGGTGTGCCCTGATTGTCGGTTTCCCTGTTTTCCCGGCCAAATTCGAGCGTCAGTACTCCGCGTTGCGCATTAGGCGCAGAACAGGTGGTTTTTGTGCCCTGGTTCAAATGTGGTACAGTACCAAGTTGTTACCCTAGCCCCAAGTGTGGTGGTTTTGGGTACGGTATCACCCTTTTCCTTTTCAACTAGTGAAGCGTAACACTTGATTAAGTAGCCGGATGGTGTGCTAAATGTAGGTGTCCGACTGTTTGAAGGAATACTTGAGGTGTGCCCGGCCCGTGCCCGCATTTAGGGGTCCAACTTACCATGTTCCGACAGTAGTAACTATACTAGTCCGTGCGTACTCCCTTTGTTTTTATTTACTCCGCATTTTCGCTTTGCTCAAAGTCAAACTTTGTGAACTTTGACAAAGTTTATAGACAGAAATAATAACATATACAATAACAAATCAATACCATTAGATTCATTATTGAATGTACTTTCACATCATATAGATTTCCTATTGTAAATGTTCATATTTTTCTATAAATTTGGTCAAATTTTATGAAGTTTGACTTCAGTCAAACCTAATATGCAGAGTAAATAAAAACAAAGGGAGCATCTTACTCCATGGCCAAGACGGAAGGGAAAACGAGAGAACTTATTGTTTATTTGAGCTGTTCAAGTATAATCATGTGGCGTTGCTTATTTCTCATTCCTCTCCAACCCTCTTCTCCATCGATCATGTGACCCTCCGGTCGTGTCCATCCTCCCGCATGCCTCATTTGAGCATTCCGCCGAGTATCATTCGCATGTGGGCCTAGACCATGCTTGTATTTCCAATGTTGTAATTTGTCTGACATGCATACAAACAAACGGTTCGTTTAAAGTTTCACTTTGCCTCCACTATGTGTCGCTTCCTGTCTTAGTTTTGACATCCCATTCGGTTCAATTGCGTGTCGTGCAAGGAGATAAAGGTTAGGTCTGTTTCTATGATAGAAATGACCCACGGGGGGGGGGGGGGGGTCTCCGGGGATCAGAGGGAGTATATTGTACGTTCATAAGCGAAATGAACGTATTGTACCCACCCTAGTCCTCTTTCAAGCGATCTCCAGACCCCGAGATGAAATCGAGAGAGAACGAATGGGTGTATGTGTGATACCTAAGGCGGATTCAAAATTTTGAACCGGTGATCATAGCATCCGCAAATCATATATAAAAGGTATTCATTGTTCGTTTCGCTTTTGAGTACAATATACTCCCTCCGGTCCTTTCTAGTTTACATATAAGTTTTATGTGTAGTCAAAGTATCTCTAGTTTGAACAAACTTACAGAAAAAAGTATCAACATTCCACAATGCCCAATCAATATTGTTAGATTCCTACGTACTCCTAGATTTGTATTCAAACATAGATGGTTTCCAATTTGTTTTCAACCACATGAATGTGCTTGTTCTCGCGTATGCTCTTCCTACTAGGATTTCGCCACGTATAGCCAGTCCAATAGTAACTTTTTTCTAAGCTCCCTGTCCAATTGTACTAGTGGAGTACCGATAACATCTGTAGTAGAGTATGCAGTGCTCATAGTACTCCCTCCTTCCATTTATATAGGGCCTAAGAGCAAGTCTAATAAGGCCTAGTCAGTAGGCTATAAGACTTGCCATGTCATTAAAATCCTACTTGGAGGAGTGAGAAGAGAGGAGAGAGAGCGAAGCGGGCTCTTATTCTACAGCCCGGCTATAACACATAGATCAAGAAAAAATAGTATGCATGCAACTCTTTTCCAATCATATACCTTGCTCATGTAAATATTAAATGCTTAGAGCCAACCTAATAGCCATTCTAAGAGCCAACCTATTACTTAACCATGCAAAGATTAAATGCTTATATGAGTATTTTTTATGATGGCTCTAAGTGAGGTGGCATCTCTTTATAGCCAACAACCGGCTACATTATTAACCATGATCTAATGCGTTTTTCAAAACCGCCTTTGACTATTGACAAGATTAATAGTACATGAGATGTATAATGTGAAAATTATATCATTGGAAGCTCCTTTCACATACGAATTTGACCGTATGCTTTGTGTAATTGCATGTCATATATTATTACTCTAACATTTGGTCAAAGTTAGCCTCGAAAAACGCATTAGGCCCTGTGTAGATGGAAGGAGGGAGTAGTAGTGGAAGTGGATCCTCTGACGTAGGTATCCCTGCCTTACCCTCCCTTTCGGTCACTTACTGGCGGGCCCCATGCTTGGTAGGCCCCGCATGTCAGTTACTCAATGGGTTCGGCCACATCAGGGGATCCTCATCCGTAGTATACTCCCTCTGTTTTTATTTAGTCCGCATAAAACGGAGGGAGTAGTAGTATAAATGACGCGGGCTGGGGAGGGGGAGGGATGTCGGTTTGCTCTCAACTGCGGTCCCACAAGCAAGCGAAAACGCAAGACGAAGCCCGTTCCATTCGGTGAGCGACATGGAGGGTCCAGCGTGCCGGGGTGCAACGCGAACGCGACAAGAGCGATGTACAGTCAAAACCGATTGACCGGTCGTCATCGGAACCACTATTCACACCAGAACCTTCGCTGCTCGTCCTACGCCGGCCATTGCCCCAAAACCACACCTTCTCTCCAGCCCATTCCCCCACCTTTCAATCCCCAAGCCCGCGTCAAGCATCCCCTAGTTCGCCGGAAAGCCATGGTGCGCTGCAAGATCACGTACTACAAGATGCTGACACCGGAGCGCCGCAAAGAAATCGCGGCGGTGGTCGGCGCCACAGACCTCCGTTCCCAAGCTCGCTTTGCAGCGGGCCAATCCCCGAGTTCTCTGGAGCCAAGCTAAGAGGAGGAGGAAGCCGATCCAATGTTCATGGCAGTGGTCGCGGCGCAGAAGGCCCCCGATGCGTATGAGACGATGGACGTCGACTTCGTGCCGGCGTCCAGGTCCCCCATGGTGCAGGCGGAGCAGTAGTTCAACCTGGTGATACTAAAGGAGGACCGGGAGGCGGAGGCTCAACTCGACGCAGAGCGTGTGCATGCCGCTGCTATCGAGGCTCTCTTGTAGGCGGAACCGGATGTCGTGGATGTGAACCAGGCGGCGGAGGCTCAACTCGACGCGGAGCGCGTGGATGCCGCTGCCATTGAGGCCCTCCTGCGGGCAGAACCGGGCGTCCTGGACTTGAACCGAGCGGCGGAAGCTCAACTCTACGCGGAGCGCGCGGATGCCGCTGCCATCGAGGCCCTCCTGCAGGCAGAACCGGACGTCCTGGACTTGAACCGGGCGGTGCTCTCGTCCGTGCCAAGCACCCACACGCTCCGCGTGAAAGAGTAGCTGGAGGCCGAGGACAACCACGGTGCAGAAACACACATCGGTAGCTATGGCTGGTTCGCGCCGGCAGCCAAATACGACGAGGCCGTCTCGTTCCGCGAGCAGTGATAGTTTTTCTTTATGTTGTTGTTTTTAGGGATCTTTTGCTGTGTAAAAACATATATTTATGCAAGTCGCCTGACTTTCCTCATCTGGGTCAGTCGACCATTTCAGGCGGTTGGATGAATATCCTATGTCTCCTAACCCTTCTTCCTCACCTCTTCTTCTTCCCCAACATACCATTGCACGGGTCGTACGGATCTTTCTCAACATGCGGTTGGATAAACATACTGTATGAACGAAAATTATGTGTCAGCGGTAGGATGGCTGAGTTTGGTTTGATCACATGCGGTAGCACGTGTCAGTGAGGGTGCGTTCCCTTGGTTGGGTTTGCGGCGTGCAGGAGCGACTGTGTGAGGGTGCGGCGTGACCGCGGCGTGCAGGAGCGACTGTGTGAGGGTGCGGTGCGACCGTGACAGCCGTGCGCAGGTGTACCCATTTTGAAAACTTTAGGTAAGCTTGGAAAAAATTTGTGGTGAAGTATGGCAATGCAAGGCCTAGACCCAAACAGGATACAAGTACGTATGTAGGAGTACTAGTGTTAAAAAAGAAAGGCGGGGTTTTCCTTGGTGGGATTAATCGATATAAATCCTAGTTTGACATGTTAATTAATGCGTATTTTTTTCTCCAACGCCCAAAGAGCTAACCATCTCACTCCTCATCACTTGATTAATGCAGCGCCATGCAAACCAACCTTCTCACTTTGGCATGCATGCAAGGGTATATTAATGTCATTGGTTGCTAGTACGAGGCAAACACCATCAATTTCGCCTCGATTAGTGTTAGGGGCCTTCTGCAAATTGTAATTTTGATATACTGGCCTTGTGTACAAAAAAATATAGGTAGTAACTATTTGACTTCCTTCCCCATTGTGGTGACGTCGACGATATCTCGAACGTTGTGGTTTGGCGAAGTGCGTTCGACTGAGAACACCATTGAGGGAGACCACGGTAAGTCGTTCGCAAGTGCCGTCTGCAAGCCGAGACAACCGCCTTATTTCCATCCAGGAAGTCCGTTGAACCAAAGGACGCGTAAATGTACTAGTACACAATAGCGTCATCCGTCCAGCTTAGTGCGGTGAGGTGGTTTCTCGAAGAGGACGATGGAGAAGTGGAGTTAGCGAAGAGTGAAATGATGGTTGCTTCGTCTGTGCTTTGTGATTTGACGCCTCACTCCTTTGTGATCTGTGATAGAAGGGACAAGGGGAGTAGACTCTGTGCTCAGTGCTCTATACTGTACATGCGTCCAAGCACGGGAGAAAGAGGAGAGACATTGCATTTTTCTATTCCTTCAATCAATCAATCAGGGAGCTTCGGTTCCAACTTTTTGGCTTTGGCAGCACCGTCCACAATGGTTCCCATAGATGCCAAAAGCTATTTTCACATTTGGCTACACATTGTGGATGCCCTTAACTGTACCACTTGGTTTTGCTCCTGTGTGCTATCTATACAAATCTCAATTATATTTATCTAAAAAAATATAGAATCAAGATTAGTAAAACGGAGGTGATTTTGCCATGCGGATGGCGGGGGAGGTTTCTTATTTTTAGAGGACGTTGGCCTGGTGGTTTGCTAACATACGGTCCCATGCGTCAGTGCTTTACCAAGCCGATCCACGTCCTAGATGAGGCAGAACAATGGCAGAAGCAACAAGTGGTTAACTTGAAGAAGATGAGGGAGAAGCGGATTCAGCAATGAGTGAAATGATGGTTGCTTCGTCCCTCCAACTTCTTTTTTTAGCATTACTAGCAAGATGCCCATGCGTTAGATGGAACATCAAGATGCATTTGTATGAGTAGTTTATCTTGTGGGAGAAAAGGATGAATGAGGGAAGGCCTTATTTGCAAATGTGGAGAGGGGTTTGGGTATCTTTTTGTAAAATTGCCATAGTTTCCTTCCTATCCGTCGGATATAAATTGGACGGCCTATATTGCAGGATGGTAGACACACCATCATCACCAACTCTGTTTTTATAAGAGTAGATAGAGATTACTTCGTCCCTCCAACATAACTGCGGGAAAGGTGCAGCTTTGTGATTTGACGCCTCATTGCTCATTACTATGCCGGCGCCATGACTGGGGTGCTTCACCCCTGCTGCTCTGCACTGTATTTCGGTATGGCACGTGGACCCGGTAGCTTGGTGTCCCACATGTCGGCGAAAGGGACTAGAACATTTATGAAAGCGAGCGCTCCACTCTTACGACGGAGGAGTACACGACATGGCGGCCCAGTGAACTGTTACTTGTAATGTAGTACTATAGTACTCCCTCTGTAAACAAATATAAGAGCGTTTAGATCACTATTTCAATGATCTAAACACTCTTATATTTTTTATGGAGGGAGTACTATAGGTTTGCTATTTCGCACGATCCGTCGATACAAACCGGATTAAACAGGAAAGAGCGGGATTTTTCCCGCGCGGTAGATGACACTTGCCATACATTTCAAAGGTAATTTTAATGTATGCAAACTGAATAATTAAGTAACAATATGATATCTACTAGTAAAACTAAAAACGCATATGATTTATTGTGTTAGAGTGTAGTAGTACTGCTGTATTGCATAGTTGTTAGATATAACATGCGAGAACGTGTAGAGATGTAGTTTTGGAGGGCCTACAGAGAGAAAAGCGTAATACGGTCACCGGACTTCAGAATACGCTCATTACGGTCACTATATACATTTTGCGGTGATTATACGGTCACTTGCTCACCGTTCAGCATCAGATTGCACTCTGTTGACCGGCCAAATAGTGGCCGCAAGAAGATGCTCGTGCGCTCCCAGCACCACCACGTCAAGACCGCGCGCCACCAGTGGTGGTGGCGCGTGAGTACCAAGATTAGGCTCCACCTCCACGACGGGCTCCCGTGACCACCGCCCCCGAGCTACGCAGCGTCGTCTGGCCGGAGAAGTTCAAGCCCGACCTGCCTCCACGCTATGACGGCACCCCGACCCTACTGAGTTCCTGAAGCTCTACGAGCTGAGCATCGAGGCGGCCAACGGCGACGAGAAGGTCATGGCGAACTGGTTTCCCATGGCTCTCAAGGACGGCGCGCACTCGTGCCTCCTGAACCTGCCCGCGGGATCGATCTCCTCCCGGGGCGAGATGTGCGAGCGTTTCATCGCCAACTTCGAGGGCACTCACGACTGCCCGCCTACTGCGGGTGACCTGCGACGCATCAAGCAGCAGCCAGGGGAGACCCTACAGAAGTACGTCCAACGCTTCAACAGTGTTCGTCTCAATATCCCCAAGGTGTCGGACGAGGCCATCATCTCAGTATTCCCTGATGGTGTCCGTGATGTCAAGATGAAGGAGGAGCTTGCCATACACGAGGACCTGTGCACGGCTCTAGAGATGTTCAACGTGGCGATCAAGTGTGCGAGAGCTGAGGAAAAACGCCTCTCCCTCCTCGAGCTCCCAGCGGCCGACCCAGAAGACAAGAAGGCCAAGGCCAAGGACGTGAAGCGCAAGGGGGCGGCCGTGCTCGCGGCTGAACCAGAGATGAAGCGCGGCTGCGACCACCTAGAGTCATCCAAGGGAAGCTATCCGTTCCGCGTCTTCCACAACGTACACAGCCACAACACCAATGACTGTCAGGAGCTCAGGGCCATCCGCGACGGGTGCCTCGGTCGTCGCCCCGAGCACAACGATCGAGGCTACGGCCGCGGAGGAGGCCGAAGTGGAGGACGCTGGGACGACCGCGGCCCCCGCCAGGAGTGGCGCGAGCAGCCTCGTGAGGACCGCTGGCAGGGCCAGCCTCGTGAGGGTGCCTGGAGAGATCAGCCTCGTGAGGACCGTCCTCAAGGCAACGACGGCCTGCCTCCGCTGCCACCACCACCAAGAAGGAACGAAGACCACCACTAGGACGAGGGGGCTGGGGGCTTCCAGGAGCCTCGTGCCATCGCCGGCATCTTGGGTGGTGCTCAGGCCCCAGCCTCTCAACGCCTCTTCAAGCAGTTCACCCGTGAGCTAAACGCGGCCCTCCCCAGGCTCGAGGCCACACGTCCGCTCAGGTGGTCCATGTGCATCATCAACCTTCAGCTCGTCAGACCAGCTCAAGTGCGCGGCAATCGCCAGCGCCCTCCCGATGCTCTGCTCTCCCGTCGTCAGCAAAGTCATAGTCACCAAGACCCTCATCGACGGTGGTGCGGGGCTCAATGTTCTTTCCATTGAGATGTTCGACCACCTCCAAGTACCCTATGATCAGCTACAGCCCACCAAGCCCTTCTCAGGAGTGACCGACGGCTCCACCACCCTGATAGGGCAGATCCGCCTCCCTGTCACCTTCGGCCTGCGCGACAACTACCGCACAGAGCTCATCGACTTCGATGTTGCCCACATCCGCCTTCCGTACAATGCCATCCTTGGGTACCCAGCCCTAGCCAAGTTCATGGTAGTGACTCATCATGGTTACACCGTCCTCAAGATGCCAGGGAACCGCGACATCATCACCATTGCTTGCGATGAGAAGGACGCATTGTGCTCTCTCGAGCATGCCTGCCAGGCTGCTGCAGTTAAGAACCCAGACGACGAAGGCGCCATCTACCCTCCTGAGGTTGTCCCCAAGAAGAAGAAGCTGCTCCGCCAAGAGCGTCAGGAGAGCGGTGTCTCCAGCGGCACCACCTCAGGACCAGGCGCCCACGGACGGGGCGCCTCCCTCTCTCGCATAGGAAGGCGCGCCTGGCACCCCTCTCAGGATGGGCTTGGGGCTCTCCTCTGGAGGGCCTCTGACCTAGCCAACGTCATGAGGGAGGCGCTCGGGCACCACGTGGAGGCGTGCTTTAGTACGCGCTTCCGCCAGGAGGGCACAAGGCACGAGGTGCCTGGTGCTCAGGAGTTCATCACCAATGCAACCGAGGAGCTTCAAGAGGCAAGAGCCATGCGCGGCGACCGCCGCCCACCACCCGGCGCAGCTCCTTGTCCTAGCGAGGATAACGAGCTGCGCGCCTGCGTCAACATTCCCGGGCTCAACACGGCCGCATCTCAAGAGCGCTTCTTGCCATCGCGCGTTGGTCGTTCGAGGCCCCCCTCACAGATACGTTCGCATGCCTTTCGGCCTGCCGAACGCGACTGTCACCTTCCAGTGCCACCTGCGGAGCGTTCTGACAGCTCAGGAGGCCAGGCACTAGGCGGCCATGGCGGAGATGGTGACGGTTCATCGCGAGCCTCCTAAGCCCCCAGAGCCTCCCGAGGTCCAGGACCCATGTGAATCGTGAGGAGCGACTTCTTCAGCACGCGTCTTCAGCTACTCCAACACTTCTTCAGCAGCGGTGCCAGGTGACATTTTCCGGTTTATTAAGTTGGGGGCGCCCCTCGGGCTGCATTATCCCCACATCGCGTGGGCCTGTCCCTGCGACATGTATCCTTTCGCGTCTTTGATTCACTCTGTTGGGGGCTCCCCTCAGGCTGCATCATCCCCAGGTTGCGTGGGTCTGTCACTGTGGCATGTATCGTTTTGCATCTATCAGAGCTAGCTTTGCTCTTGCCATCAGTCTCTTTATGATTATCATATGCCTGCCCGGTACTTCATTGCCATGAACGTCGTACACCCTTGCAAACCCACCCACGACTGCCTCATGATTAAGGACTGGCACGGCGTTTGTGCTCGGGTCCGTCCCTGCAGCATCGCTAAACCCAACAGGCTGAGCTCTGGCCCGCGGGCCAACTCCCGTGTACGTCACCTCCCATGGCCCTTGGTGCTTTGTTCTCGCATGAGCTAATCGCAGGCGGATGAGCTAGGGCACGTGACCCGGTGCCTCATCACCACGGGAGCCGCGCGCCGGTTGTTTTTCTTCAGGATTTTCGCATGAGAAGACTGGGCACGGCGTCTGTGCTCGGGTCCGTCCCTGCAGCGTCGATAAACCCAACAACTGAGCTCTGTCTGGCGGGCCGGGCCCGTTCACGTCACCTCCTGGGGTCGTTGGTGTTTGGCCTTCTCATGTGATAACCTCAGGAGACTCATTCGGCGCAGGTTGCCTAACCATCTCGCAGGGCCATCACAAGTGTTCCAAGTCAAATTCAGGCGCAACCCGCCTTGAGGTAGGGCCTCGTGAGTCCCGCGCTGGCTCACGAGTGCCCATAGACACGTCCTCTAGCCCTGCCGTGCAAGCCACGTGTCAGGGCGGGGCTGTACATGCCCCGGGGGTTTCACTCAGAGGGAGCCCCCACCCATGCACCAGTGGAAGCACCATGCTCCGCGCTGGCAGTCGACACGGTCGAGGAGCGGCTAAGCCCGTGCAAGTGCGGAAGCGCCATGCTCCGCGCTGGTGATAAACAACTGGGGGCTGCCCCATGCCGCATTAACCTCATGGAGCCGCCAGGCTCGGTGTTCAGCCTCGCCGCAACGCTTTCCCTTCGGGAGAGTCGCGCGAGGGGGCTAGGCACGGGGGCTACGCTCAGGTCACGCCTAGCGTATGCCACCCTACCATGTCCCTCGGACCTGGTCTTCGCGTGCCCCTCCCAAGCGGGACATCAACGAGGAAAGGTATGTAGGTCTATTGGTACGTCAAGGGGGACTCCTGAGCATCGCGACTCAGGAGCCTAACTGGTCACGTAGCCCCTCCCCCTTTGGTCTCGTCCTGGTGTTCCGGACAACCCAACAACGGCTGAGGTATGCACGGGGCCGGGCCCGACCGACGCAGAACACTACGGCCTACTCTCGCATCTCCTTCCTGAGGGCTGTTTGTACGTCAAGGAGGAGTCTTGAGCATCGCGACTCAGGAGCCTAACTGGTCACGTAGCCCCTCACCCCTTGGTTTCGTCCTGGTGATCTGGACGACCCAATGGCGGCTGAGGTATGCGCAAGGCCGGGCCCTGCCGACGGAGAACACTAAAGCAAATGGGAAAGAAATCGCAAAATCCTAGCAAATTATTACAAGACATATTGTTTCTCCAAAGTACCAAACATAAGTTCTTACGCCTCTATGAGGCACGATTCATATTGCCAGAAATAAAATGGAGGGAGCTCCACCATCAAGCTTCTTCTTCAGCCTTGGGCGCTGCCATTGCCTGCAAGAAGTGCCCCATCATCGACAACGTCGCCGTTGTCAGCCGTGGCCGTAGGGTCGGCGGCGCCATCAACTGGGGTCGCGGGGTCGATGGTGAGGAACTTCCACAGCAGAGCCTCCACCTAATCCTTCACGGCTTCGGTAGTGGCGGTGTAGTGCTCCTCGTCCACATGCTCAAGCAAGGCTCCGAGGTTGATGCTGGGGTCGCGAAGATGGAGGTGGCTGAAGACGCGCGTCACAGCCGAAGCGGAGAGCGCGCAGGCTTCCCCCTCCACCATGGGGCCGACTCCAACAACAACGCACTCGAGCACTGTGACAAGCTGGGGGAGTAGCTCGGCAGGGCCTTCCTCAGCAGTCACAAACGGCTCCTTCAGCCCCCTTCCGTAGAGCTCCCGCAGTGCTTTACGGGACCTCCGCTCAAGGGAGTCAAAGGCGGCTCGCTCCTTGACAAGAACTTTTGCCTTGGCCTCCAGCTGGCCCTTCTCCGCCTCCACCTCCTCCTTCAGCTTCCCCAGGCGGTCGTGCTCTGTGGCCTGCTTCTGGGCTGCTTGCGCCAGCTCGTTGTCGTAGTTAGCAACCGCAGCCTCCCGGGTCTTCAGCTCCTCCTCCTGCACCTCGCGCTGACGGGCCTCGGCGGCCTGATTGTTGCGGAGAGTCTTCAGCTCGGCCTCTGCCGCTCGGCAGCGCTCCTCGGCGGCCTCGGCGTCCTTCACCGCTGCTCGGCAGCACTCCTCTGTGGCCTTGGCATCCTTCAACACCGCGTCGCGGGTGGCCGCGGCTAAGCTGGCTGCCTTCTCACCTTCCTCCGAGGCCGCCACGACTTGGTGCCAGGCCGTCCAGACGGACGCGTTGGCTCGAAGCCATCCCGAGATCAACTCCAGGCGCCCTGACGCCAGGCGCCGATCGGCGCCTTAAAGGTCGTCACAAAGCTGGTTCAGCGTGGAAAGAGCCTCCTCCAGAGCACCGGGCGCAACAGGGGAGCCACAGTTCAGCGGCATGATGGACGGGGGAGGAGACGGCGCCAGCACCAGGACTGACGAAGCAACAGCGGCAAAAAGGGCCGAGGGCTCTGGAGCCTTTGGGGCCTCAGCAGGCGAGCTGAGGGCGGGCACCTCCGGAGCCGGCTTGGCTGCGGAGATCGTCCCCTCCTAAGGCTGGGCCTCCGAGCCTCGGGAGGACGACCCAGCCCCAGGAGCGCGCAAGCCGGCCCCATCCTTCTGCACCGGGGGTGGCACAGCTGCGATAGGCTGCTTGGCCTTGGTGGCTCTAGCCCCCTCCCTCTTCTTCTTCGCCACCGACGTTGGCCCAGATGCAGAGGAGACAGAAACGTCAAGACATTATGACTAGATCAAGAAACCAAGACAAGTCGGCACGCTTACTGGTCCATGGCGGCGTAATCACTCGCCATCTTCTGAAGCACCATGCCCGCAGGCTTCGCGGGCATGGGCGTTGGTGCGCGAGCCCCGGGAGCGGGCAAAGGCGCGGCACCCGGGTCTGCGGCAGTGGCAACTGGCGACGAGGCAGAGACGTCACCTCGGGAGATCAGCGCCGACCTACCCTTCTTCGAGACCCCCAGCTTTAGCTTCTTCGGAGGGGTGCCCTTGGACCTCGTGGTGACCCCGGCGGAGCACGGCGACACCCTGACCGGGTGCTCGCCGGCGGCATCGTCATCAGAGAGGACGCGGATGAGATCGGTCTAGCGCGGGGGAGAGGTCTCCCCCGCGCCTTCCCTGGTCGCCTTCGAGTCTGCCTCCTCCACTCCTTCAGTCTCGCCGGAGGACGCTGGCACCGGGGAGCCCAGGGGCTGGGAAGGCTTCAGCGGCACTAGCCCCCGCTCGTTGAAGACAGGCATGGCCCCGGCGACCTTCTCCCCATCCGGGCGGCGGTACAACCGGAGATGGGAGTCGGGGGGCAGCCCTGATCCACCCCGAGTAGGCCGCGCACGACCTTGTCCAGCTCCTCCTTGGACAAGTCATTCGGGCGCAGCCGGAGGCCATCTTCTGCGCCCTTGAACCTCCACAGGGGGCGCGAGTGCACCTGGAGTGGAGCCAGCCGCTGCGTCAGGAATTCCATGACGATGATGGCCCCCGTCAGCTTCCCCAGCAGCGGCTCCACCCGGGGATCGGTGAGCTTCTCGTGATCCCATCCTTCTAGGGGCATCGGCTGCGAGGTCGGCTGCTCCAGCCGGGCGTGGGTGCGCTTGGCGTCTAGGAAAATCCACTTGTTTCAGAAATTCTCCACCTTCTTCCCGGCCCGCAAGATTGCGCACCCCGAGCACTGGGTGCCATGACCCGAAGGTAAAAGAAGTGGCGAAGCAGCGCCATGGAGGGCATTACCCCCAGGATCGCCTCGCAGAAAAAGGCAAAGATTGACAGGAGGAGGATGGAGTTGGGATGAAGATGGAGGGCTTGGAGCCCGTAATGGCGGAGGACGGCATAGAAGAATTTGGAGAAAGGGGGAACCAACCCGGCAAGGACGCTTTGCTGAAAGAAGGGTTAAGCAGTGCCCCCCAAGGCTTCCGGCTTGGCGGAGCCGACCCAAAGCTTCGTCTCCCCTCCCTTGTTGCTGTTGTCCGCCGTAAGTTGGAGTGCGGAGCCGAGGTGCTTCTCCTCGGTGATGGTGGACACACTCAAGGCCGGCTCGAACCAAGGAGTGGGGCGCGGGGCCGCAGCTGAAGACCCCGCCTGCTAGGACACCATTGGTGGCAGACTGGGAAGTGATCGGCGGATCTGGAAGTTTTCTGGGCAGAAGGAGAAGGGGATCTTGAGCAAGATGAAGGAAGGGAAGTAAAGGCTTCGTAGCTGGCGCTAGCCTGTTTGACAGCCAGAAGCAGTTGCCGAGGCAGCATGGGGAAGCGGAGACACCCACATCCCATCAATTGCCACACGTTGACCAAGGCCGCAGGTGGTTAGGGCCCGCGACGCTCCACACTTGCCCTTTGGCTTCGCCTTGAAGCCAAGTCCGAGCGCGCCTTGGGCCCGGGGGCTACTGTCAGCGTCCTGGGACCGGGGTACCCAAGCTTGTCTGCCTGCGACCCAAGGCGTGGCTCAATCAACGGCCGGGTACGACCCAGCTTCAACATCGACAGCTCAAGACGCTCGCGAGGGGCCAAGTCTCATGAGGCGGGCGACACCAAGACCTCCCTGGGGGGGCATCCTCAGGCTGGCTCCTGAGGAGCGGAGATATCTATTCAAGCAGCACCTCGTGAGGTTCATATGATGTGAGCCATGACGACCAAGGCCAGGCGGGCGCTAGCGGGCGCAGTGTACCAGTTTTCTCTTTGTTGCTAAGGAGGCAAGCGCAGACGCGGAGCCCTGAGGAATCCAGCAAAGGTTTCCATTCCGGTGCAACAAGACCAAAACCCGCCAAGACGGCAGGATGGAGGTCATCATGGAGCCCACCGCAGTGTCACCACCAGAGGCTTTTGTAGGCGAAGACTACTTTTGTCAGGATAACTTGTACTAGTTGTCTCGCTTCAAATTTTGCTATTGTGGGATCCCTTCCCGCCTACATTTGGGAAGAGGACCAAGGCCACTATAAATAGGACTTAGCCACCACCATAGAGGGGATGGATCCATTCCACCCTGACCAACACACCAGCTCATTGAGCCCAAGAACACCTCACCTCCTGAGGCTGTTCTACCATTGTATTAGTTCATCCTCAGCCCTTCGAGGCAATCCACCACAAAAGCTAGAGTACGTATTACACCGCAAGGTGGCCCGAACCAGGATGAACTGATGTGTCTCTTGTCCCTTGGGTTCGTCAAGCTAGGCCGTGGAATCGTTGAGCAGGCAGACTGGGGAGGACGAGTTCTTCGCACGCACCCAGAGTTCGAACCTCTCAAGGGTCTGCGGAACCCCGAATCCGACAAATGGTGACCGTTTAGAGTGGATTCTGAAGTAGAATGTACGTATCGTGCTTTCGCTTCAAATACAATGATGGTCACTGTATATATCGTGAGAGAAAGATGAAACATGCGTGAATGGGCTGGGGGCGTACTTTTAGAGGACCTGGAGATAGTTTGTGTGCATACGTGAAAGGGGCGTAGAGGGGGTGTATGCGATGGAGAGAGATATGCTCTTCGTATCTCTTTATTGTGACTAACTTTATATATTGTATAAAAATATAAAAATTCACAGTGCGGAATAAATATCATTGTGGGCACCATGCAATGCAAATTAACGTCCATTTTCCTCCATATAACTTTGTAATGTTGTATATATGTAGAAATTTTGAAATAATTTTTTGGCCACACTTTATTCAAAAGGAATGTTGTATGCGAAATAAACGTGAAGAGAGGGCTTTTTAGATCAATGGGGTATGTGATGTAGCATGTGTGAATGTGTAGTTGATGTATTTGGCACGGCCTTGAGAGGTATGTGTGTGTATTACGTATTCGAGAGAGGCATGGATAGAGGGGCCGGCGGGGGGAGGGGACGTAGGAGAGATAGCACGAGAAATGAGAGAGGTCTAGAGAGAGATAGATCTGATGTCACGGCGAGAGATGCCCTTGAGTGTGTATATCCAAGGGGGGAGGGGATAGAGGCACGAGGAGATTTTTTGTGTGGTGTTTGTGTTGGTATGTGTGGGTGTGAGAAGATAACGAGACCTGGGGGCAGAGAGTGTGTCACCGCGTGAGGTCCGGTGTGCCAAGGTGAGGCCCTTGGTTCGGTTCCGTCCTGCGCCACATTGGTCGGCCCGTGACGCAGTTAGGGAGACCCATGGATGACTAGTCGTACAAGACAAAGATAGCAGAATCGTGAAGGACTCTGTGTCGAATGACAAAGCCGGCTAGGATTTGTAACCCTAGGTCCTCGGACTAAGGTAACCCCTTATCTCTGATATTACTATTCATCCAACCTAACTTTAAGGGGCATCCTACAGAATGCTCTGCTAGAATCATACTCGTCGATTAGGAAGAGAGGTGTGAGACAATGCATGAGAGACATGCCTAAAGATAATGTGTGTACGGGAGACACATAGGCAGGTCTATGTATATAGAAAGGGTCGATGGGGATTGTGCGTGTGTATGCTTGTGAGACGAAGAGTGCTTGTGATAAAGGTTAGTGAAAACAGTCGTACATGGTTACGAGAGGGAGGGTGGGTTATATCGAGAGCATGTCTTCGAGAAAGACACCTCGGGATAGAGTGTGTGAGCATGTGTGAAAGACCACCGATGGAGAGTGAAACTACACGTAAAAGACTGATGTACACATTGATTAAAAATATAAATTGTATCCAAATATTAGGATGGGATCATGATATTTGCAATTCACGTAAGGAACGGTTATTGATCCATCAGACATCCAGATTCTATCGAATTTGAGCATGTCTATGTTATTATTCGACATAATTGATCCAGATAGTTAGTATTTTGATCTCCAGACAATGCATCGCTTTAGCAATCGAATATAAATAGCTAGCTATGAACTAGCATACATTTGAATTCAACTTAAGGTGGTTTAAAAAATTCGAATTCAACATGAAGTCCATTCAATTATTTGAATTCAATACCATGGCATTTGTAAATCATACCTAAATTATGGGGGCACCAATCTTTGCTCTGCTTTTGTACACAATAGCATATATAGTCGTGTACAAAATAGATTCAAATTTACCTCCTCCATTCCGAAATAATCATAGTATAGGATTTTCAAGTGTCAAAATTTCAAAAAGAAGCGCATAATTTAGTGAGGTTTTCAAACATACAAGGTCAAATTTACCGTTGTCTATTTAGGTCAATCCTCATAGTTCAAGAGTACTCTAAACGTGAATGCTTCTGTTTCAAAATTTCGAACAAAGCGCCAAAAGAGCTTCTACTCACCCGAAACCGCGTGAGACCAATGTTTGGTAGTAGAAGGAAATTACTTTTCTAACTCTGACCCGTGAAACCTACCGGCCCGACGTCCAATGGTCTAAACCGGGGTAGGTTTGTAGCTTCATGTACACGCCACGCAACCGCCTCCGAAAAACATTCATACACAATGGCCGCCTAAGCACACATGTGCGCGGCCGAAATCGATCCCGCCCACTATTTGGGACGCCTGGGATTACCATCTTACCCTGACCCGCATTAGGTCCGAAATTTAAGAGGGGGGCAAAGTTTGTACTTTCCCCAAATTTCAAACAAGCGCGTCCCATCTGTTCAAAAAAGCCAAAAACAAGCGCGTCCCAGACCGAAACATGGTTCTCCCTTAGCTCCCCCCGCCCCCCGCCTCCCGTCCGATTCCCCATTTGTACTCCGTGGGCGCCAAAACTACCTCTCCACCAGCCGCGAAACCCCGGTGTCCTCCGTCCGCCTCCCCATTCCACCCATCAACCGCCGCCCTCCTCCATCACGCCCGAGCCGATACCCCGACGTCGTCGTCCACCGCAACCTCAACCGCAATGCCCTCCATGGCTAGTAGTTGAAGCCGAGGCCGAGCTGTCCGTACCTGAGCCAGTTCAACCACGCCATCCTGCGCCTCACCGCTGCCGCTCCAACTTCACCACCGTCCACCGCACCAGAGCTATTCCTGCTACGCCGTCCTTCGACGCCTCGGATCTGCTTCCCCTTCGCCGACAGACGGCCACCGCAACACAGTCAACAATTTGGCCATGGGTTCGTCCAAGGCTCGACCCTCCTCCAAAACATCGGTTCCCCAGATAAAAACAAGAAAATCAGCACGACATCCGGAGGACCCAGCACTGTCATCCGGAAATGGTACTCCTCTTCCCTTATTCGTGCAAATCTTACGTGTCTGCTTGCACGGTATTCATCCCACAGAAGACACTAGTTGACAGCTTCTTCTTGATACTAGATGTTCCTAGTAACTCATGATGCACAAGGTTTCTCCTCATATACTATTTCACCTTAGCTAGAGGTCCGTCGCCCCCTGGATTTCAATTCCTGGTCAGTTCATTCCCAATTGAAGGAAGCATTCCCCGGCGTAACAGGTGCTAGTCCACCTATTACACCGGGGAAGCAGCGCTTCGATGTTTATCTTAGTGATGTGTGGGGCCTAGGAGCTGTTGGGGCCCGATCTGGAGGTCGGTCGGGATTAAAGGGAGGGCCGGGGGGCGCTACCAAGCACGGCGGTGGTGTGAGGTCGAGGGGAGGGTGGGGCAGCAGAGGCAGGGGTCTGGGCCGGTGGTCGCTGGTGGTTCGAGAAAGATCATCAACAGTGACTGGCGGGAGGTAGACGAAGGCCATCTGTTTGTTCCTTATAGATCGGACGGTTCATTAAAAAAATCGACTGGCCTATTTATTTTTAGTCGACTGTTATTTTGATAGGACCACATTTGGTGGTGTGCTGGAGGAGTACCTGCATTCCCAGCTATCCCTGTGCTCATATATTACAAAATCATACGGAGTAGAATCTAATTTTGTTTGCCATGCAATGCTGTAGAGCTATCATATGTCTCCTGCCATTTATTTTTCAGCCACCTGCTATCTTCTACTTTTAAGTGCACTAGTTCTGCACACACTTCACCCATACTCTCACTATTGTGTTTTTATGCAAGGGTATTTCAGACTCTGCCTTGACAGAAGCAGAAAAGAAAACAGAGAAGTCACTCCTGCTTGCTTCGGGCTTAGGTAAGACACGTTTCAGCGCTATAAAGGGTGCAGTATCAGCAGATGGAGATGGTAAACGTGGCTTTGGAGTTGATGATCTCGCTCGCCATGAACCACCATCCCAGGTGCTTGCTTAAACTTCGCGGTGTCTGCTACCTCTTGAGCACTGCGTTGGTTTTCCCTTGAAGAGGAAAGGGTGATGCAGCAAAGTAGCGTAAGTATTTCCCTCAGTTTTTGAGAACCAAGGTATCAATCCAGTAGGAGATCACACTCAAGTCCCACGCACCTACACAAACAGATAAGAACCTCGCAACCAATGCGATAAAGGGGTTGTTAATCCCTTCACGGTCACTTACGAGAGTGAGATCTGATAGATATGATAAGATAATATTTTTGGTATTTTTATGATAAAGATGCAAAGTAAAATAAACGGCAATAAAAATATCTAAGTGTTGGAAGATTAATATGATGAAAAATAGACCCGGGGGCCATAGGTTTCACTAGTGGCTTCTCTCAAGATAGCATAAGTATTACGGTGGGTAAACGAATTACTGTCGAGCAATTGATAGAATTGAGCATAGTTATGAGAATATCTAGGTATGATCATGTATATAGGCATCACGTCCGCGACAAGTAGACCGAAACAATTCTGCATCTACTACTATTACTCCACACATCGACCGCTATCCAGCATGCATCTAGAGTATTAAGTCCATAAGAACAGAGTAATGCTTGAAGTAAGATGACATGATGTAGAGGGATAAACTCATGCAATATGATATAAACCCCATCTTTTTATCCTCGATGGCAACAATACAATATGTGTCGTTTCCCTTTCTGTCACTGGGATCGAGCACCGCAAGATTGAACCCAAAGCTAAGCACTTCTCCCATTGCAAGAAAGATCAATCTAGTAGGCCAAACCAAACTCATAATTCGAAGAGACTTGCAAAGATAACCAATCATACATAAAAGAATTAAGAGGAAATTCAAATATTGTTCATAGATAATCTTGATCATAAACCCACAATTCATCGGATCTCGACAAACACACCGCAAAAGAAGATTACATCGAATAGATCTCCAAGAAGATCGAGGAGAACTTTGTATTGAGATCCAAAGAGAGAGAAGAAGCCATCCAGATAATAACTATAGACCCGAAGGTCTAAGGTAAACTACTCACACATCATCGGAGAGGCTATGGTGTTGGTGTAGAAGCCCTCCGTGATCAGTGCCCCCTCCGGCGGAGCGCCGGAAAAGGCCCCAAGATGGGATCTCACGGGTACAGAAGGTTGCGGCGGCGGAAATAGGGTTTTGGCTCCGTCTCTGATGTTTCCAGGGTGTATGTGTATATATAGGAGGAAGAAGTACGTCGGTGGAGCAACATGGGCCCCAGGAGGGTGGAGGGCGCGCCTGGGGGGTAGGCGCGCCCCCTGCCTCGTGCTCTCCTCGTTGATTGCTTTACGTAGACTCCAAGTCCTCTAGATCACGTTTGTTCCGAAAATCACGTTCCCGAAGGTTTCATTTCGTTTGGACTCCATTTGATATCCATTTCCTTGAAACACTGAAATGGGCAAAAAATAGCAATTCGGGTTGGGCCTCCGGTTAATAGGTTAGTCCCAAAAATAATATAAAAGTGTATAATAAAGCCCATTAAACATCCAAAACAGAATATAATATAGCATGGAACAATAAAAATTTATAGATACGTTGGAGACGTATCAAGCATCCCCAAGCTTAATTCCTGCTCGTCCTCGAGTAGGTAAATGATAAAAACAGAATTTTTGACGTGGAATGCTACTTAGCATAATTTTCAATGTAATTCTCTTATTTGTGGTATGAATATTCAGATCCTAAAGATGCAAGATAAAAGTTTAATATTGACATAAAAATAATAATACTTCAAGCATACTAACTAAGCAATTATGTCTTCTCAAAATAACATGGCCAAAGAAAGTTATCCCTACAAAATCATATAGTCTGGCTATGCTCTATCTTCATCACACAAAGTATTTAATCATGCACAAACCCGATGACAAGCCAAGCAATTGTTTCATACTTTTGGTGTTCTCAAACTTTTTCAATCTTCACGCAATACATGAGCGTGAGCCATGGACATAGCACTATATGTGGAATAGAATGGTGGTTGTGGAGAAGACAAAAAAGGAGAAGATAGTCTCACATCAACTAGGCGTATCAACGGGCTATGGAGATGCCCATCAATAGATATCAATGTGAGTGAGTAGGGATTGCCATGCAACGGATGCACTAGAGCTATGTAACACCCCAAGTGTCATGCTACAGTAACCCTCTATGATTAAGCTAATCATTTTTTTTAAACGATGCTTAATCATCTTTGATTCATATCTCATTGGAAATTCCACTTTGGAATCAAATTCAATTTGCAAGTGATTTTTGAAGTGGCACAAAAGTTGCTGCAAAATAGTCCATCATTTAGTAAAAATTCCATAACAAATGATTGTTAAGGAAAACAACATCACCTCCAAGCTAAGATGGACCATAGCAAATTAAAACAGTGCCAAATCAGCAAATTAATTGCTTTTCCATGTTTTTGCAAATTCCATCTAATTCAAACGTCTTCCAAACTTTTTGTGGCTGTGTCAAACATTGCATTGTAATTATGTGGCCAAGTCCCGCATTTTACAGAATCCTTTTGGCAGCTCCAAAAATTTGCAAAGCATTTTCTGTAAAAAGGTAAAAGAAATAGAAATGAAAAAAAAGAAGAAGAAAAGGAAAAAAACCCTGACCTCCCCGGGCCTTAGTCATCTCGGCGGCCCAACCCAGCAGCCCACCTCCCACGGTCGCCTCCCTCCTCCCTGTTCACCCGACCCAGTGACCGCGCTCACCGGTCGCCACCGAACCCTCTCGTCGTCCCCGTCGGGGAAGGGATAAGGGCGACGCCCTGCCTCCCCTGGCCCCCTGGCCTCAATCCTCCTCGACGCCCCCCTCCCAGATCCACTTCTCCTCCCTCTCCCCACCAGATCCCCTTCTCCCCCCCCCCCTCACCGAGCGCCATCGCCGCTGCCTTCCGTCATCTCCGCGGCCACCGGCGGCCCCGTGCCCGCTGGCCTTGTCCACGGGCCTCGCCGCGGTCGGCCACCTCTCCTGGTGCCACCAGGTGGAGACGTGGAGCTCCACTGTCGCCGCACGCATAGTCTTCTTCCTCGACGGCCGCCGGCGATCCCCTTCCTCCCCGGCGAGCTCTGCTGCTCCTAAGCCACCAAGGGTCTTTCGTGACCGCTCCGTGAGCTCCACACCTTCCCTACCCCTCCCCCTTTTAGTCGCCTGTAGCCCGTGCTCCGGCGTTAGGCTGCACCCTACACCGCCTGGCCTCGTCGCCGGCGTAGCCACGGCGACCATAGGGTCCCGTGCGTGCCACCATCGCGCTCACCGCACCACGTAGGCCTCGTCTAGCCTCTTGGGTTGCCCGCAAAAGCACCCCAGCCCCGATCCCGACGATGACCGAAGTCCGACGTCCGCCTCGCCCCTCGCCGTCGACGTTCCCGACCACCGCAGCCTCTGCCACCACCCTAGATCGCCTCGCCATCGTCTTCTCGTTCGAATGAGCCCGGCCGCGCTAGAAACGGCGCCCTGTGCGCGAAACCCGACCACCTCCCGAGCACGCCGCCGTCGTTTTTGGTCGCCGGAGCTCTCTCCGGTGCCGACGCCGACGTGGCTCCATGGGTCCCACCACCTAGGTCGCTGACCCGTGGGCCCCTAGGGCCCGGCTGACCTGTTGACTTCGGTCAACTGCTGACTGGGCACTCTGACCCATTGACATGCGGGCCCCGCTAGCTTAAATGTTTTAAAAAGTAAGTAAATCTGATAATTAAAATCTGTTAATTAATTAGTAATTAGTTAGTCACTGACACCAGGGGCCCACCCCTCTAATTAGCCTGTTAGTTTAGTTTAAATTGCTTTTGGACTAACAGAGGCTGACATGTGGTTCCCACTGGACCCACAGGTCGGGTTTGACCCTGGTCAGCGAGTCTGTTGACTGCTGACATCATCCCAACGCAATGCTGATGTCATAATGAATTTATGTTAATTTGAGTAATTCCGGAAAATACTTTCAACTTTAGAAATTTGTAGAAAATAAACCGTAGCTCGGATGAAAATGTTTTCTACATGAAAGTTGCTCAGAATGACGAGACGAATCCGAATACGCGATCCGTTTACCTGTTAGATGCCTCTAACTATCTTAACATGGAACTTTCCCCTCCGGTCATCTGTCTGACACAGGTCCGGAACCGGGAAAACATTCCCGGTTGAATTCCCCCTTCACCTATAATGTTTAGGACCGCGTTAGAAAACATCTAGCTATGCTTGTGGTCCTATTATGCACTTGCTTGCTATGTATTTACTGCTTCTCCCCCCTCTTCTCTTTGGTAGACCCCGTGGCGGCTGCCGATGCCGCTGTGATCGACTACGTCACCAACGACCCCTCCTTCTTGTCTGAGCAACCAGGCAAGCCCCCCTTTGATCATCCCGATATCGCCCATTCCATTCTCTCATGCTTGCATTAGATTTTGCTACTATTATTGTTTGCTCCTATTCTGATGCATAGCCTGCTTTTGTAACCTGCTCATTGTTACCTACCTGCTTATCCTAAACTGCTTAGTATAGGTTGGTTAGTGATCCATCAGTGCCCCCCCACCTAGTCCTTGTTGCCCCTGCTTCATCATTGAAGACCCGATCAACGGGATCGAAGACCAGGCCCCGGCACCGCACATCACTTTCCCCTTAGTTGCTCGACACTACTGGGTTACTATCGAGTGCCGAGGGTGAGACCTCTACAACACTTCTGATGTTAACCCTGTAGTGTAGCTATTCGGTCATGGTCATTGGGGGTGATTCTGCCTTAACCACTTCCGATACGACTCTGTCGTGCAACCCCTCAAGTGTGAACCTCGGGGGTGGTTCCTCTTACGTTCACCTTGATGATTACATCGAGTGGAGTTCACCGGGGGTGATTCCTCGGGTTTTCCCCTTGATGTTTGGACACACGGTTACTATGGTTACTATGACTTTACACTGAACCCTATTACTAAAGATGGGTCGGCCCTGAGGGGTACCCGCGCGAGCATATTTGCAAGTGACGAGGAGTCGGGTTGACCTGGAGGGTGCCCGCGAGATAATTACGAGGCGTGGCCGGGCATTCCTAGCCCTTGCCGCAAGTCCTCGAGACGGGGCAACGGGGTCACATCTTTCGTGAGTCTCTGCTTGTTACCACGCGTTCCTAATCCACTACGATTTGGATATTTGATCCGAGGGGCCTCTGGCCTGATAGCACTAACCATCACGTGGGCATAGTATGGGCGTTCTGCGTCGTATGCATCAGCTGAAGCTTAATAGACGTCAGCGACTGAGCGGCGCGCGCCGGGTTGGACTGGTAAGCACCTACCTTTTTTAAGGAGGTAGCTAGGTCTGCTCACCGGCCGCCCTCGCAACGTGCAGGAGTTCCCGGGGTGATGGACCATGACCCCTGGGGGCATTGGTTTAGTCCGGCGTGCTGACCTCTCTATTAAGCCTAGGTCGGGTTGCGGCGTATTGTTTGGCCGAGGCCGGGCATGACCCAGGAAAGTGTGTCCGGCTGGAGTTAATCGAGCGTGGTGGGTAAGTTGGTGCACCCCTGCAGGGAAGAAAACATCTATCGATAGCATGTCCTACGGTAACGGACACTTGGAGTTGTATCCCGATCGATACAACTAGAACTGGATACTTGAGATGAGACTTGGATATGAGGTGGTAAGTGGATAGTATGGCTCTGGGATTGCTTTCTCGCAGGGAGTTGAGAAAGGATATCTGGCCGAGGTTGATAACACTTCTACTACTTTACTTTATGCTACTCTACTCCCTCCTGTTGCTGCAAGATGGTGGTTTCCAGAAGATGCCAGTCTTCGATAGGCTAGGCTTTCCCCTTCTCTTTTGGCATTCTGCAGTTCAGTCCACATATACAGCCCATTTCATTGATACCGATGCATATGTAGTGTAGATCCTTGCTTGCGAGTACTTTGGATGAGTACTCACGATTGCCTTGCTCCCCCTTTTCCCTCTTTCTTCTTCTTTCCGGTTGGTGCAACCAGATGTAGGAGCCCAGGAGCCAGATGCCACCGCCGATGCTTACTACTACGTGGAGGCCGCCGACGACTAGGAGTAGTTAGGAGGCCTTGCCTTTTCGATCGTTGTTGCTTTTGTGCTAGCCTTCTTAAGGCAAAATTGTCTAACTCATGTCTGTACTCAGATATTGTTGCTTCCGCTGACTCTTATGTATTCGAGCCCTCGAGGCCCCTGGCTTGTAATATAATGCTTGTATTATTTTAATTTATGTCTAGAGTTGTGTTGTGATATCTTCCCGTGAGTCCTTGATCTTGATCGTACACATTTGCGTGTATGATCAGTGTATGGTCGAGTCGGGGGCGTCAGAAGCTATAAGTGTATGAAAGCTCAACAAAAGAAACTAAGTGGGTGTGCATCCAACTCGCTTGCTCACGAAGACGTAGGGCATTTTGAGGAAGCCCATCATTTGAATATACAAACCAAGTTCTATAATGAAAAATTCCCACTTGTATATGAAAGTGATATCATAGGAGACTCTCTATCATGAAGATCATGGTGCTACTTTGAAGCACAAGAGTGGAAAAAGGATAGTAGCATTGTCCCTTCTCTCTTTTTCTCTCATTCATTTTTTTGGGCCTTTTCTCTTTTTTTATGGCCTCTTCCTTTTTTTTGTCCGGAGTCTCATCCCGACTTGTGGGGGAATCATAGTCTCCATCATACTTTCCTCACTTGGTACAATGCTCTAATAATGATGATCATCACACTTTTATTTACTTACAACTCAAGAATTACAACTCAATACTTATAACAAAATATGACTCTATGTGGATGCCTCCGGCAGTGTACCGAGATATGCAATGAATCAAGAGTGACATGTATGAAAGAATTATGAACGGTGGCTTTGCCACAAATAAGATGTCAACTACATGATCATGCAAAGCAATTATGACAATGATGAAGCGTGTCATAGTAAACGGAACGGTGGTAAGTTGCATGGCAATATATCTCGGAATGGCTATGGAAATGCCATGATAGGTAGGTATGGTGGCTGTTTTGAGGAAGGTATATGGTGGGTGTATGATACCGGCGAAAAGTGCGCGGTATTAGAGAGGCTAGCAATGGTGGAAGGAAGAAACTGCGTATAATCCATGGACTCAACATTAGTCATAAAGAACTCATATACTTGTTGCAAAAATCTACAAGTTATCAAAGCAAAGTATTACGCGCATGCTCCTAGGGGGATAGATTGGTAGGAAAAGACCATCGCTCGTCCCCGACCTCCACTCATAAGGAAGACAATCAATAAATAAATCATGCTCCGACTTCATCACATAACGGTTCACCATACGTGCATGCTACGGGAATCACAAACTTTAACACAAGTATTCCTCAAATTCACAAGTACTCAACTATCATGACTCTAATATCACCATCTATATCTCAAAACAATTATCAAGCATCAAACTTCTCATAGTATTCAACACACTCATAAGAATATATATTTTTCTAATCTTGGATGCCTATCATATTAGGACTAATTTCTATGATTAAAGCAAATTACCATGCTGTTTTGTAGGAATCTCAAAATAATATAAGTGAAGCATGAGAGAACAGTAGTTTCTATAAAACAAATCCACCACCGTGCTCTAAAAGATATAAGTGAAGCACTAGAGCAAAAACTATATAGCTCAAAAGATATAAGTGAAGCACATAGAGTATTCTAATAAATTCCGAATCATGTGTGTCTCTCTCAAAAGGTGTGTACAGCAAGGATGATTGTGTTAAACTAAAAAGTAAAGACTCAAATCATACAAGACGCTCCAAGCAAAACACATATCATGTGGTGAATAAAAATATAGCTCTAAGTAAAGTTACCGATGGACGAAGACGAAAGAGGGGATGCCTTCCGGGGCATCCCCAAGCTTTGGCTTTTTGGTGTCCTTAGATTATCTTGGGGTGCCTTGGGCATCCCCAAGCTTAGGCTCTTGCCACTCCTTGTTCCATAATCCATCAAATCTTTTACCCAAAACTTGAAAACTTCACAACACAAAACTTAACAGAAAACCTCGTGAGCTCCGTTAGCGAAAGCAAAACACCACTTCTAGGTAATGTAATGAACTCATTCTTTATTTATATTGGTGTTAAACCTACTGTATTCCAACTTCTCTATGGTTTATAAACTCTTTTACTAGCCATAGATTCATCAAAATAAGCAAACAACACGCGAAAAACAGAATCTGTCAAAAACAGAACAGTCTGTAGTAATCTGTAACTAACGCAAACTTCTGGAACTCAGATAAATCTACCAAAATAGGAAGACCTATACAATTTGTTTATTGATATATTGCAATTGGAATCAGTATTTTATCACGTTCTGGTGATTTTTAACAATTGTTTTCGTGAACAGAAAGTTTCTGGAATTTTCAGCAAGATCAAATAACTGTCATCCAAGAAGATCCTATAGGTTTAACTTGGCACAAACACTAATTAAATCATAAAAACAAATCTAAGCAGAGGCTAGATCAAATACTTATTCCTAAACAGAAGCAAAAAGCAAAAAAACTAAAAATAAAATTGGGTTGCCTCCCAACAAGCGCTATCGTTTAACGCCCTAGCTAGGCATAAAAGCAAGGATAGATCTAGGTATTGCCATCTTTGGTAGGCAATCCTTCAATAGAACACCTATAACCCTTAGGAAGTTCTTTCTTATTATTTATGATCAAACTTTTAGGCAAGAAATCAAGAAATTCATTTGTATCAAGCGGTTCCTTAATAATAGCGAAAAAATTGGGGTGAACACTTATTGATTTGAGATCCGCAGTTTCCTTACTAGAAGATTCACCCTTGTTTTTAGGAACATACATAAGCTTGGCAATTTTGGTTGAAGGATATGGAGTATTTCTAATGGAAGAAAAAGCGGACCCCCAGTTGGTAATAATACCCTCAAGCTTATCAATTCTAGTAGAATCTTGAACTATTCTTTCATTAACTATGGGTTCCTTCTCTTTAAAAAATTTCAAAGTGACTCCTACCTTAGATCCATATTGAGTAATTTGATTATGGATCTTTTTATCCAAATTCTCAATCAATTCCGTAGTGGCAACTTTATTTTGAATAATTTCAAGCCTTTGCATCACATTTTCCAAAGTTAACATAGTTCCATTAACCAAAAGAGGTGGTGAGCCAAACAAATCTATCATAGCATTATAAGAATCAAAAGTATGGCTACCCAAGAAATTCCCTCCGGTAATGGTATCAAGAATATATCTATACCAAGGAGTGACGCCTACATAAAAATTGCGAAGAAGAATGGTAGTAGATTGCTTTCGGGTAGATCTATTTTGAGCATTGCAGATTCTATACCAAGCATCTTTTAGATTTTCTCCCTCCCTTTGTTTAAAATTAAGAACTTCATTCTCGGGAGATAAAGGAGTAGATAAATTACTAGCCATAACGATGAAGCAAGCGAGAAACAAGCAAACGGAAAAGAGAGGGCAAATAAAATGGCAAGGGTGAAGTGGGGGAGAGGAAAACGAGAGGCAAATGGCAAATAATGTAATGTGAGGGATAAGAGTTTGTGATGGGTACTTGGTATGTCTTGAGTTGTGCGTAGCCTCCCCGGCAACGGTGCTAGAAATCCTTCTTGCTACCTCTTGAGCACTGTGTTGGTTTTCCCTTGAAGAGGAAAGGGTGATGCAGCAAAGTAGCGTAAGTATTTCCCTCAGTTTTTGAGAACCAAGGTATCAATCCAGTAGGAGATCACGCTCAAGTCCCACGGACCTACACAAACAAATAAGAACCTCGCAACCAACGCGATAAAGGGATTGTCAATCCCTTCACGGTCACTTACGAGAGTGAGATCTGATAGATATGATAAGATAATATTTTTGGTATTTTTATGATAAAGATGCAAAGTAAAATAAACGACAATAAAAATAGCTAAGTGTTGGAGGATTAATATGATGAAAAATAGACCCGGGGGCCATAGGTTTCACTAGTGGCTTCTCTCAAGATAGCATAAGTATTACGGTGGGTAAACGAATTACTGTCGAGCAATTGATAGAATTGAGCATAGTTATGAGAATATCTAGGTATGATCATGTATATAGGCATCACGTCCGCGACAAGTAGACCGAAACGATTCTGCATCTACTACTATTACTCCACACATCGACCGCTATCCAGCATGCATCTAGAGTATTAAGTTCATAAGAACAGAGTAATGCTTGAAGTAAGATGACATGATGTAGAGGGATAAACTCATGCAATATGATATAAACCCCATCTTTTTATCCTCGATGGCAACAATACAATACGTGTCGTTTCCCTTTCTGTCACAGGGATCGAGCACCGCAAGATTGAACCCAAAGCTAAGCACTTCTCCCATTGCAAGAAAGATCAATCTAGTAGGCCAAACCAAACTGATATTTCGAAGAGATTTGCAAAGATAACCAATCATACATAAAAGAATTAAGAGGAAATTCAAATATTGTTCATAGATAATCTTGATCATAAACTCACAATTCCTCGGATCTCGACAAACACACCGCAAAAGAAGATTACATCGAATAGATCTCCAAGAAGATCGAGGAGAACTTTGTATTGAGATCCAAAGAGAGAGAAGAAGCCATCTAGCTAATAACTATAGCCCCGAAGGTCTGAGGTAAACTACTCACACATCATCGGAGAGGCTATGGTGTTGATGTAGAAGCCCTCCGTGATCAATGCCCCTTCCAGCGGAGCGCCGGAAAAGGCCCCAAGATGGGATCTCATGGGTACAGAAGGTTGCGGCGGTGGAAATAGGGTTTTGGCTCCGTCTCTGATGTTTCCAGGGTGTATGGGTATATATAGGAGGAAGAAGTACGTCCGTGGAGCAACGTGGGCCCCACGAGGGTGGAGGGCGCGCCTGGGGGGGTAGGCGTGCCCCCTGCCTCGTGCTCTCCTCGTTGATTTCTTTACGTAGACTCCAAGTCCTCTGGATCACGTTTGTTCCGAAAATCACGTTCTCGAAGGTTTCATTCCGTTTGGACTCCGTTTGATATCCTTTTCCTTCGAAACACTGAAACAGGCAAAAAAACAGCAATTCGGGCTAGGCCTCCGGTTAATAGGTTAGTCCCAAAAATAATATAAAAGTGTATAATAAAGCCCATTAAACATCCAAAACAGAATATAATATAGCATGGAACAATAAAAAATTATAGATACGTTGGAGTCATATGTGGTTGCATGTTGCATATGGTATCTAGCTTGTATTCGAAAGGCTGAAGTCGGTCTTTATTAAGATAAGGAAAGATATTTTTACATGAACCACCATCCCGGCAGCACCAGAAGACAAATAGCTAGTCAGGGCACTAGCCGAGCCAGTGACAAGCTCAGCACAGACATGCATCACCTGGAAGCCAACTAAAAAGCCACGATGGTGGCGAAGCAGCCCGCCTCCCACCAGGCTCTCAGGTCCTAGATGATCATGCTCACCACTCCAGTCGGATGTCTAGCTTGTATTGCTTCCAATTTGGTTAAATTGCATCTGCTTAGCTTACACATTACACCTTTGAATATGACATCCTTCCTGTTTTTGGTACATACTAGTACATCTGTCTATTAACCATGTTCTTACATCAAACTAATGTTCTTGTGTATCCCTCATCAATCACTTATGATGAGGCAGTCAGGCCAGTGGACTACTGTGAGTAAAGATCCTCATTTAAAGAATGCAGCGTCAGCCTCCCCACGTGATTCTCAAGAAACAGCAAGGCTAGATGAAGATAGTGAACGTAGCTCTGTAGTTGATTACCGCATTTCCCCTACATGAGCATCGCAAGTGCTTGCTCTAACTTGGCAGCGTGATATGTGGTTGCATGTTGCATATGGTGTCTAGATTGTAATTCTTCCAATCTGGTTAAATTGCATGTGCTATTCTGCTTAGTTTATACATTATACCTGTTAATGTGATATGCCTTCCTGTTTTTAGTACATAGTACATCTGTCTATTAAGCATGTCCTTACATAAAACTATTGTTTTTTTGTATCCCGCATCAATCAATATGACAAGACACCTTTAGTATATGTAGTGCGATATTAGTTACATCTTTCATATGATTTATAGCATGCGCTGCTTCTAATTTGTTGAAATGCCATTTATGATGGGACGCTTTTAACTTGGCAGAGTCATATTGGTTGCATCTTTCATGTGGTGTCTAGCTTGCATTGCTTCTTATTTGTTGAAATGGCTTCTTCTTAGTTTACACAAACAATTGTGAATATGCCATGCTGTCCTGTTTTTCATACATATTCCATCCTAGTATCATGTGTTTGCCTTACATCAAAGTAGTGATTGTCAGTATCATGCACGGATGAGTTCTGAAGAGTGAATTTTATTGCTTTTTCTTGTCGGTTTTAATTGACAATTCAAAATCAATAAAGCGGAAGGAAGTTAGCAAGGCAGTGGATAAAGGTGCTCCTTCCAAACGGAGGGCCTCTACAGATTCTACTCCTCCAACCCCCCAAGATGATTTGCAAGACACCGCATGCATAGACACTCAACATAGATGTGTTGATGATGAGCACATCTCCCCTAGTGCACCATCACAGGTGCTCCCTCTAACTTGACACTGTTATATGTGGTTGCATGTTATGTATGATGTCTAGCTTGTATTTCTTCTAATTTTGTTGAATTCCATCTGCTTACTTTACACATTATACTTGTGAATAATACACATGTTCCTGTTTCTAGAACATACAATATCTGTCTATCACACCATGTTCTTACATCAAAGTACTACTGTTGTATAACCTACAACAATCACTCATCATAAGACACGTTTGAGTTGGGAGTGTGATATAGGTTACATCTCGCATTCTTTTCTAGCTTGTACTACTTCTAATTTGTTGGAATGGCACTTATGACGAGGCAGTTTTAACTTGGTAGAGTGATATTCGTTCATCTTTCATATGGTGTCTAGCTTTCATGGCTTCTAATTTGTTGAAATGCCTTCTCCTTAGTTTACACATCATAGCTGTGAATATGCAATGTTGTCCGTTTTTGTTACACATTCAATCGCCCTATCATGCGGTCGCCTTACATTAAAGTAGTGCTCGTTAGCATCCTGCATCAATGAGTTCTGAAAAGCGAATTTTTATTCATTTTTCTTGTGGGTTTGAATTGACAAGGCAATAAAACTAAGAAGCAGGAAGGAAATAAGGCAGGGACTGATGGCGGTCTTCCGGCGAAACCGGCATCCCAGGTGCTTTCTCTAGCTTGGCAGTGTGATATTGTCTTGCATGTTGCATACAGTGTCTAGCTTGCATTGCTTCATATTTGTTGAAATGGCTTATGCTTAGTTTACACAAACAGTTGTGAATATGCCATGTCGTCCTGTTTTTCGTACATATTCCATCCTGGTATCATGTGTTTGCCTTACATCAAAGTAGTGATTGTCAGTATCATGCACGAATGAGTTCTGAAGAGTGAATTTTATTGATTTTTCTTGTCGGTTTTACTTGACAATATAAAATCAATAAAGCGGAAGGAAGTTAGCAAGGCAGCGGATAAAGGTGCTCCTTCCAAATGGAGGGCCTTTACAGATTCTACTCCTCCAACCCCCCAAGATGATTTGCAAGACAACACGTGCATAGACACTCAACGTAGCTGTGTTGATGATGAGCACGTCTCCCCTAGTGCACCATCACAGGTGCTCCCTCTAACTTGGCACTGTTATATGTGGTTGCATGTTATGTATGATGTCTAGCTTGTATTGCTTCTAATTTTGTTGAATTCCATCTGCTTATTTTACACATTATACTTGTGAATAAGACACGTGTTCCTGATTCTAGAACATACAATATCTGTCTATCACACCATGTTCTTACATCATAGTACTACTATTGTGTAACCTTCAACAATCACTTATTATAATACACGTTTGACTTGGGAGTGTGATATAGGTTACATCTCGCATTCTTTTCTAGCTTGTACTACTTCTAATTTGTTGAAATGGCACATATCATAAGACAGTTTTAACTTGGTAGAGTGATATTCGTTGCATCTTTCATATGGTGTCTAGCTTTCGTTGCTTCTAATTTGTTGAAATGCCTTCTCCTTAGTTTACACATCATAAGCTGTGAATATGCAATGGCACTAATAACGAGAGACCTTTGAGTTGGTAGTGTGATGTTGTTTGCATCTTGCATATGATTTATTTCTTGTGCTGCTTCACATTTGTTTAAACACCAGTTATGACGAGACACTGTTAACTTGGCAGAGCGATATTTGTAGCATCTTTCATATGGTGTCTACCTTCCATTGCATTGCTTCTAATTTAGTGAAATCTTTTCTGCTTAGTTTACACATCATAGTTCTGGTTATCGCATGCCGTCCTGTTTTCGTACATATTACATCCTCCTATCATGTGGTTGTCTAACATCAAAGTTCAGTTCGTCTGTATCACGCATCAATTTGTTTTGAAGAACTAAATTGTTATTCCTTTTTCTTGTCGGCTTGACCTAACATGGCACAGAGAAAGAGGAAGGAAAACAGAATGACAGGGGATGGTGTTAGTACTAAGGACACACGGAAAGGGAAGCGGAAGAATCCTGCAGATTTTGCTGGTACTGATGGTGCAATAGAAGGTCAAAGTCTAGTGGAAAATTGTACAAACGGGGTATCCCATGCTAAACGAGCTGCAAAACAAGACAAACAGAAACCAATAGCTGCCACCAAACAAGCAGAGACAACCCTAGTTGTTGCAACACCTTCCACAGTACCACCAGCTGCACGAGTTACTCGTTTGTCAACTCAGCTAGCAACACGTTCCCAAGATCCCTTGCCACCTGACACTACTTCTGAAGGACTCTTGACACAAGACGAGTTGGCAAGATCAGATGAACATTATGAGCTTCAACAGCAAGAAGGTAGTTGTTGGAGTCAATTTACAGTTGCATGCTTCTTTATATGTAGTCTCACAGTTTGATGTACACTAACACTTCCTATGTTCGTTGTTGGACTAGCACCTAGGTGCAAGAGGAAACAAACAACAGGGATAATGCTCAATAGGTTAACTAAATCTAGAGGAGGAAGAATGGAGATCCATTTTGAGGCACGTTTAAAAAGGCCACGTGATGCTACAGATCAGCCAAGTTAGTATCAGAGGCAGCGATTGCCGTTAGGTGTCATGTACGTATCCTCCCAACATGGATTCAGTACAGGAATGACAAAGACGAAACCCAGTTCAACACCTTCCTCGACCATTTATTTGTAAGTATGGTTATGTATGGAAACTAGTAATATCGTCTTGCTCTGTCCCACACTTTCTAGGTTGCTGATAAGGAGACTCCCATAATTTTCAAAAGATGAGGTTCAAGTTGGATAGCCAAGATGATGCAACCAGACAAGCTTGCACCAATGTTTTCAAGTCTTCTCTGTGACAGTATTACTATAACTTGAGGAAAACTCACTTTGAAGGCAAGGCTAATGGTGAACTTGCCCAAACATCTCCAGTGGAAAATATATCGGATGAAGACTGGAGAGGCATCGATAAACACTGGTCTGATCCAAAGTATTAGGTACATTATATATATATGTGATCAGATCACATGTTGAACTCCTATTTACGCATGTGCCTCACAAATCTATCTTCTTATAGGTGAACTGTTCAAAGAACAAGGCCAACCGTATGAAAGTGAAATTCCAACAGACGACAGGATCTCGTAGCTATATTGCACACTGCGAGGCTCTTGTAATTAGCTATTGTTTCACTCTTTTTGATGTACCATATTCTCAGATCTATATTGACTTGTTCCAAATGCAGAGGAAAGCCCGCAAGGACCAAAAAGTACCTGAACCAAATGATGTGGAAATCTTCAAGGACTGTCACACCAGCAATACAAAGGGCATGACTACACCAGTCAAAGCCGCTGCTGTAAGTCCTTAATCCTCATGCCTTTTAACTACTACTTACTCTGACTTGTGCATTGAACTGCATGGTTTGCAGCCAATGTCTATTACTCTTTTCAATTTTATACACAATTGTCTTAGCGTATCATTGCACCTTACAAGGTTTAAAAGAGAGGAGTGATGTTCCTTTGATCTTAATCTGTAATCTAGTTCCGTGCTGGATTTGCCCACACAATGTTACAATTGCATGTTTGTCTGTTCTTAGTTGTTTTGTGATATGAATGATGTCATACTATGCTTACCATATTATAAACTTTGTCTCTTTTTCCTTAGCTGTCAATACAATGTGAAGAAATAGACAATACATTAGCCATGGTACATGGTCATATGTTTGGATCCTGGTTTTATTATGTACTTTGCAGTAAAATACAACTAATATTTTACATGGGTTCACGAGAATAAGTTCTGTATATAGACCAAAGCTATTTTGTTTGGTTTTTTTGCCTCCTTAATATCTTCTGTTCTGGTACTACTAATGTAAAAACTCAACTTTTCAGCAAGCTATGGAAAAATGGTGGAACCGCCACCTTCTGAAGGTGACGAGGCAACTATAACCGCAATGTCACCTCTTGCTGCAGTGGGTCAGTACCTGTCCACTAACAGTGCCAAAAGCACGTTCCTGCATAATACTGGGTTGGTTGTTAAGGCAATCTCGTCCAAACTGCCTCATGATCAAGATGTGCAAGCTCAAAACAATGTTATATCTACACTCCAGACACAAGTCCATTCCCTAACACAGACCCTTTGTGAAACAAGGACAGACATTGTTCGATGTCATCAAGATATGCATGGTTTTGAAACCAGACTATCAGACATTTGCTATGTTGTTCAGGAACCTAGGAGACATGAAGGCGAAGGTTATGGTGCTCCATCGGACAATACCACATGAAAACATAACAGTCAAGTCAAATGAACTGAGCTTCTAACTTCTGGTGGTGCATTTATCTGCCAGACTGTTAAATTTTATGCCAACCTTCCTTTTGTTTTATGGTTGCAATTTGTTTTGTTGTGATACAAAATTTGTTCTTAACGTGCAGCCACTGGCTGAAGAAAACAGCAAGCCAGTTTTGTATAGTCTAGGGTGTTCCCTATATTTGCACTGGCGGCGAACTTTGATGCCTAGTGGATGTAATCTGTGCAATCGCCTTAATAGCCTAGCGTTAGTTTCGGGCTTATTTATTTCCTAGTCTTCTTTTTCCCTGGTTTGCTAGTGGCCGCAACAACCATGGGCCATATACTGTGGTAACCTTGACCCTGCTACAGGCCATAGGATCCATGGGCCTCCTACGGGCCGTCGGATAAATGGGCCTCCGACGGGCCGTAGAATCGGTGGGCCTCGGGCCGTCAGATAAATGGGTCCACATGGGCCGTAAATGGGCGTAATTGGTATCGGCCCAGCATGGTAATGGGCCGTTAATAGGCCGGAGGACAGCAATGGCTTAATTCTGTCACAGGCATAACAGGTCGTTAATGGGCCAAAATATAGGATGGGCTGGAAACGACGTAACGGGTTAACAGGCCACAAATGGGCCAATTCTTGCCACGGGCCGAATTTGGCCCATTAGGGGAACATGCCAGTAACGGGCCAGAAGTAATCGAGGACCGGAAAGGAGCCCAAGAACGTATGGGCCGCCAGTAGGCCGAAAGCTAATACGGGCTGGAAAATAGACCATGTGAATCATGGGCGTTAATGGGTACAAAGAAATATACTGTTCATTATGGGCTAGAGTCATCGTGGGCCACTAAAGGGCCTAAAGATACGAAAGGCCTCATGTGGGCCGAAAGACGTCGTGGGCCATACATGGGCCGAAAGTGAAACGGGCTGGTGTTATATTCGACGGCCCACATGACGTTGTTGGGCCGATTTCGGGAAGGCCCTAACGGGCCGTGAGTTACCAGGCCGTAAAATGGGCTATTTGCGAACAGACCGTTAACAGGCTTTTCATGGGTCGGCCCGCTAACTTTTGACCAAGTCAAACGGGCCGGCCTTTGTAAGCTAAATGGGCCAGTGGTGGGCCGTCGCACGTGTCAACATAGCATAGGCGCCTATCTCACCCAATGACGAGCTGACATGTGTTTCCTTCGGCCAATGAGAATTTTACGCATGGAAAATCCCCATTGGTTCGGGCTATTAACGGGTTATCGAATCCAGAACTAGACCTGGTAGCTTAACGGCGACCCGTTACGGTGGATGCCACGTGTCGGTTGCCCTTGACGAAAGCAATTCCATGACGCGTTATT
The DNA here is from genome assembly GCF_002575655.3 of Aegilops tauschii subsp. strangulata. Lineage (NCBI taxonomy): Eukaryota > Viridiplantae > Streptophyta > Magnoliopsida > Poales > Poaceae > Aegilops > Aegilops tauschii. The sequence goes on from NC_053037.3 coordinate 280,073,287, forward strand.
TATCGTCATGGAAGTGAACACTTCTGTGATGATAATTTTTGTATTGTCATGGAACACTTCTACGACAGCACAGGTATGACTATGTTGATTCTGTCATAAAATCGTCATGGATGTACATACATGACAGAAAAGGTGACCTACTGACAAACACGTATCATCACGGAAGTGTATTTTTATTGTAGTGATGGCCGAAAACTGAGCGCTGATGGTTGGGGCAGATGGCCGGCCTTGATTTTCAAAGCCATAGAGGGTGTAGAGACGTCGCATTGTAGGAGCAGGGCGGGCATTTCCCGTATGAGGAGCCAGCCCCCTGCCTCGTCCCCCTATAAAAATGGGCAGGGGCGGTACCTCTCCGCACACACTTCCTCTTCTTCTTCTTCTTCTTCTTCTTCGCAACCCTTCCCTTCTAACCATGGTGAAGGGGCGAGGGCACGGCGGTGTCCCAGTGGCCACGACGAGGGCTTCTACTCGACAGCGCATCCCTCCTCCTCCGGATCCTGTGGTGGCGGAACCCATCGCAAGGGGAGGAGGAAGGGGACGAGGTCGAGGTCGCCGCAGTGCTCGGGGAGGAGGAGGGCGGGGCGGCGCCTTGGCTGCGCCCCCACCGGTGGCTCCTCTCCTGATGGAAGGTCACGTCGGGGACCAACCTCGGTAGTTCATCATCAGGCTGGACAAGCCCTTGTGTGGTCATCTTCGCCTTGCAATTCCCTTCGGGCGGGAGATGGAGCTCGAACAACCACGCGCTCTGAGGTTGCACATGAGGGGCTGTGGGAATGGCAGCATGTGGGTTGACGTCGAATTCCCTGCCTCTCATGTCATGTACCTCCGTCGTGGCTGGAAGAACTTTGCCCGTGCCCACAGCTTCTTGGATGGGTATGTTCTCCAGTTCAAATTGATGGAGAGCGGCCTGCTCTCCGTCAAGATCTTCGGGCGCTCGGCAGGTCGCTTAGGGTGCTGTGCGGAGAGCTCGACTGACCGACGAAAGCTCCTCCTCGAGCGAAAGCGACGAGGAGGACAGTGATGGTGATGATGATGGCAGCGGGCAGGAGAGCGACGACTCTGACTCCGGCTGATCACCGCCAGCACCATCTTCATCAGGCGGCAGCACCATCATCTGCATCCGCATCTCCTTCTCGGCAGTGGGATTTGCCGGGGAGTTGGATGCAGAGGTGGGGATGGTGCTCCCGGGCTCCTCCACCAGTCTTCCAGCTGGACGCCGGCAGGCTTCCTCTTCGGCTGCAGCTCTGTTAGCCCTACTGTGTCCTGTTGGCCCTGGTGGCGGTGGTCGACGGGTCTCCTCTGTCGTGCTCTTCATCGACGCGTTCCCCGGTGCCCCCGCTCCTATCTAGCTACCTCTCCTGGAGCCCAAGGGGGGTGGGCTGGGCTCCTTCCTAGGCACTCCTTTTGCCCTCCTCGCCTTCGACAGCCGTGCCTAGGAGGAGAGCGACAAGAAAGGGCATTACGGGGCACTTATCTTTTTTCAATCTTAAATCTGCCAACACTTGCCAAGTTTTAATTCAAATAATGTAATCTATTGAGTCCGTGTCTGTGTTCTGTAATGCTTTTACTTGTATCAGCATATTAATAAAAAAAGATGAACCATGCCGGGAACTCATGCATGTGTATGTCCATGCAGAGGTGGGATGCCTATTTGGTGTAAATAAACTAGTTTTCCCCGGCAAGCTATCCTGTCGGCACCCTTTTGCCTGCCGGAGAGTCACATATGTCGGGTAACAGACAAAGGGGCTAGCCCCCCGCCAACTTCTTTTTACCAAAGGCCACTACGACCATCCTGTCCGAAGCAACGTCCGAATCAGGGATGGGAGCACCTAAGTCTCAAAAGAGTGGCGAGGTTTCCTTATGCACAAGTTATAGCTTACAGAACACTAACAGACAGGAGGAAGAACTTATCTGTTCGGCTTGCCGGGGATCGTCGTGCCGGGCAATCTTCTCGACTCCTTGTCAAAGCCAAGTTCGCAGCAGGAACGTGCAGCTTTATGTAGATGAGAATGAATGTAGGATGCGATGCTATCTATATGCATATGCGAATGCTCATGAAATGCTTATGCAGTGATCTTGGAATGCTCACGCATGCATGCAATCTTGGTCGGGGGCCCCCAGAGCGCTTCTTTATTTTCTCTTGCACAGGGTCATCGGCCTGGCTTTGTACAAGGGGTTACATGCAGCTGAGGCAAGGCCTGTACAAAAGGGTGGCTGCCGGGCAGGGCCTGACAGCCGCACCTTACGGGTAGAACTTACAGAGATGCTCAATATTCCATTAGTTTTGCAACTGAGTACCATCTCTGGACTCCAGACGAACTATGCCAGGTCTGGTGACTCGTACTACCTGGTAAGGGCCTTCCCACTTTGGTGACAACTTGTTTGTACCCTTGGCGGATTGAACGTGCCTAAGGACAAGGTCACCTTCCTCATAACACCGGGCGTGAACCCTGCGGCTATGATAGCGACGCAGGGCTTGCTGATAGCATGCAGCATGCGTAGCAGCCCGGAGACGGTTCTCCTCGAGTAGCATAGCGTCGTCACGCCGGTGCTGATCTTGCGCTACTTCATCGCAGGCAATCACTCGAGGCGGCCCGTAAATGAGTTCCGTGGGGATAACTACTTCTGCCCCGTAGACCAGGGAGAAGGGAGTCTGCCCGGTAGCTCGGTTTGGTGTCGTTCTGAGGGACCAGAGAACTACCGGCAGCTCCTCGATCACTGCCTACCATGCTTCTGGAGCATATCAAAGGTTCTCGTCTTGAGTCCACGCAGCACTTCAGTGTTCGCCCTCTCAGCTTGCCCATTGCTCTGGGGGTGTGCCACAAAGGCAAATGAGGTCTTGCATCCAAGGGCATGAACATATTGCAAGAAGGCGCGGCTCGTGAACTGGGTGCCGTTGTGGGTAATGATCCTTGCCGGAACTCCAAAACAGCACACCAATTCTTTCAAGAACTTGATAGCTGACTAAGAAGTCACCTTTCTCACGGTAGTCACTTCTGGCCACTTTGTAAACTTGTCGATAGCAATGAACAAGAATTGAAAGCCCCCGATTGCTCAGGGGAAGGGGCCGAGGATATCGAGCCCCCAGACCGAAAATGGCCATGATAAAGGGATTGTTTGAAGAGCTTGGGTAGGCAGGTGGGTTTTCTTGGAATGGAACTGGTAGGTTTCACATTTGGTGACTAGTTCGACCGCATCTTGGAGGGCCGTGGGCCAATAGAATCCTTGCCGGAATGCTTTCCCAACTAGTTCCCTCGATCCAATGTGGGAGCCGCACATGCCTCTGTGTATCTCAGCCAGCTGTTCCTTTCCTTCTTCCCGGCAGACACACTTCAATTTCATACCGTTGAGCCTCCTTCTGTATAGAGTGTCATCGACAAACTGATACATACTGGCCCTCCAAGCAAATTTTCCAGCTTCTTCTTGGTCGCCGGGAAGCTCTCCAGTTTGGAGGAAGTGGACAATGTTCCTTGCTCAAGTTGGAGCCTGGGGCTCAGCAACGAGGAGTAGCGGCACCTCCTCTGCTGCAGCAGCACATGCCTCATTCGCGGGGTCCATGGGCCCGGCTGGAGGGTGTGGTCTGGCAGGCTGCGAGGAGTTGTTTCTGGTAGGGTCTCTGCCAGGAGCAGATGGCTCTACCGGGAGAGGCTTACCGGAGTCCAACTTTCTCCTTTTCCGGGCCATTGTCGCTTGGGATATGGAGGGCTGAGTGAGATGGAGAACAAAATTCCCTGGTTCCACAGGAAGCTTCTGCGCAGCACACTTTGACAGACGATCGGCTATGCTGTTTTCCGCACGGGGTCCGTGCTCTGTTTGCAATCCGTCAAAGCGCCCCTCCAATCTCCTCACTTCCTCGACGTATGCCTCCATCAATGGACTTTGGTAATCCTTGTTGACTTGTCTCACCAGAAGCTGTGAATCTCCTTGAATGATCAGCTTCTTAATTCCCAATTCAGCTGCAATCCTGAGCCCGGCAAGGAGCCCTTCATACTCTGTTGTATTGTTGGTTGCTTCTTCCTGGGCAAAATGCATTTGGACGATGTACTTCAAGTGCTCCCCTTAGGGGGCGACAAGAAGCATGCGAGCTCCTACACCTAGTAGGAAAAAGCACCATCAAAATACATAATCCATTCTTGGGGGGATTCCTTGTCGGGGATAACTGTCTCCGTCACTTCCTCATCGGGGGTTGGCGTCCATTCTGCAATAAACTCTACCAATGCCCTGCTCTGAATAGTTGATGTGCTCTCAAACTTCAAACCAAAACTGGATAACTCCAAAGCCCACTCCACTATTCTGCTAGTAGCCTGAGGGTTCCAGAGTATCCTTTGCAACGGGAAGCGAGTGACAACTGTGATCTCATGCGCTTGAAACTAGTGGCGCAGTTTCCTTGAGGCCATGATGAGAGCAAAAATCAACTTTTGCACGCCAGAGTACCTCGATCTAGCCCCCTGTAATAAGGAGCTGACGAAGTACACTGGGCACTGTGCCACTTTCTTCCTTGCCACGTCCTTGGGGTTGCTCTCGTTGCCATGCTCATTGCTGTCCTGATCCTTGCCCTGACTCTGCCGGTCTCTGCTCATTCTCTACCTCATCCACTTCTCGGTGCGCTAGCAAGGCTGCATTGACCACTTGGTTGGTTGCTACTAAGTACAGCAGCAACAGCTCCTGGGGTTTGGGAGCAACCAAGGTAGGCACAGAGGACTCTCTCAAACAACCCTGCAACCAAATAATAAAGAGTCTCTTGTGTCCCCAACACACCCAATACAATGGTAAATTGTATAGGTGCACTAGTTCGGCGAAGAGATGGTGATACAAGTGCAATATGGATGGTAGATATAGGTTTTTGTAATCTGAAAATATAAAAACAGCAAGGTAACAAATGATAAAAGTGAGCACAAACGGTATTGCAATGCTAGGAAACAAGGCCTAGGGTTCATACTTTCACTAGTGCAAGTTCTCTCAACAATAATAACATAATTGGATCATATAACTATCCCTCAACATGCAACAAAGAGTCACTCCAAAGTCACTAATAGCGGAGAACAAACGAAGAGATTATGGTAGGGTACGATACCACCTCAAAGTTATTCTTTCTGATCGATCTATTCAAGAGTCCGTAGTAAAATAACACGAAGCTATTCTTTCCATTTGATCTATCATAGAGTTCGTACTAGAATAACACCTTAAGACACAAATCAACCAAAACCCTAATGTCACCTAGATACTCCAATGTCACCTCAAGTATCTATGGGCATGATTATACGATATGCATCACACAATCTCAGATTCAGCTATTCAACCAACACAAAAGTACTTCAAAGAGTGCCCCAAAGTTTCTACCGGAGAGTCAAGACGAAAATGTGTGCCAACCCCTATGCATAGGTTCATGGGCGGAACCCGCAAGTTGATCACCAAAACATACATCAAGTGGATCACGTGATATCCCATTGTCACCACAGATACATACGCACATGCAAGACATACATCAAGTGTTCTCAAATTCTTAAAGACTCAATCCGATAAGATAACTTCAAAGGGAAAACTCAATCCATTACAAGAGAGTAGATGGGGAGAAACATCATAAGATCAAACTATAATAGCAAAGCTCGCAATACATCAAGATCGTATCACCTCAAGAACACGAGAGACAGAGAGAGAGATCAAACACATAGCTACTGGTACATACCCTCAGCCCCGAGGGTGAACTACTCCCTCCTCATCATTGAGAGCGCCGAGATGATGAAGATGGCCACCAGTGAGAGATCCCCCCTCTGGCCGGGTGCCGGAACAGGGTCCCGATTGGTTTTTGGTGGCTACAAAGGCTTGCGGCGGCGGAACTCCCGATCTATTCTGTTCCCCGATGGTTTTAGGGTATATTGGTATATATAGGAGGAAGAAATACATCAGGGGAGCCACGAGGGGCCCACGAGGGTCGAGGGTGCGTCCAGGGGGGTGGGCGCGCCCCCCTGCCTCGTGCCTTCCTCGTTGATTCCCTGACGTGCACTCCAAGTCCCCTGGATTGCTTCCGTTCCAAAAATAACTCTCCCGAAGGTTTCATTCCGTTTGGACTCCATTTGATATTCCTTTTTTGCGAAACACTGAAACAAGGGAAAAAAACAGAAACTGACACTGGGCTCTGGGTCAATAGGTTAGTCCCAAAAGTAATATAAAAGTGCATAATAAAGCCCATAAACGTCCAAGATGGATAATATAATAGTATGAATACTTCATAAATTATAGATACGTTGGAGACGTATCAGCATCCCCAAGCTTAATTCCTACTCGTCCTCGAGTAGGTAAATGATAAAAGAAATAATTTATGAAGTGTGATGCTAGCAGGTGCATGAGTTTGACCAATGATAGTTTCAATCACCTTTTCTAGCATCATTATATGTCATAACAGTAGCTCAACTCATAGAACTTTGCATGATCAAGTAACAAACTATTCATATGTTAAAGTATAGATCATAAACTTTCTTGAAAACTAACAAACTGTGTTATTAGTCATCAAACAATTACAATTCATCTTATTTTCAGGAAGAGTCTATGTCAGAGCTTTGATTCCGCAAACTTCACATACTCAACTATCATTTAGTCTTCCATGATTGCTACCACTCAAAGCATATTTTTAGAACAAATTGTATTCATCGAACACAGAGAAAGATAGGGGCTTAATGTTTCGCCTCCCAACCTTTTACCTCAAGGGTAATGTCAACAATAATAATTCATGCTCAGATATATTTGAATGGCCATATATGCTTAGATCTTTCCATCACATGATGCTTTCCAACTAAAGAGTAGGTTGGAATGAGAAGGAATACTATTGACTCTTGCATAAAAGTAAAAGATAGGCCCTCCGCAGAGGGAAGCAGGGATTTGCAGAGGTGCCAGAGCTCGAAGCTTTAAAACAGAGATGAAAATAATTTTGAGAGGTATGCTTTCATTGTCAACATAACGACCAAGAGTTCCCAATATCTTCCATACTAGATACATTATAGGCAGTTCCCAAACAGAAAGGTAAAGATTTTACTCCCCCTCCACCAACAATCACACTCCACGGCTTGTCCGAAACAATGGGTGCCGTCCAACTATCAACAATCCTGGGGGAGTTTGTTTAAATTATTTTCGAATTTGTTTTTGATCTTTCGATCATAGTACGGGGCATCCCAGTTACCAGCCATTTTCTCATGAATGATGAGCGGAGTCCACTCATCGTGAGAATAACCCACCTAGCATGGAAGATACTGACAGCCCCTAGTCGCTACATGAGCGATTCGGGCATACAAAACAGATTATTATTTGAAGGTTTAGAGTTTGGCACATGCAAATTTACTTGGAACGGCAGGTAAATACCGCATATAGGTAGATATGGTGGACACTCATGGAATAAACTTGGTTCAAGGAATTTGGATTCACAAGCAGTATTCCCGTTTAGTACAGATATTTTGGCTAGCAAAGGATTCTAAATAGCAAGCACCACATGTTAGAGGATCCATAACAATATAACTTCTATAAAAATATACCCAAGCATAACTCATTATGTTGTCTTCCTTGTCCAACTTCAATGCTCGGGTTTGAAAATAATTAATGGGGCTCACAATCATAGAAGATGTCCAAGATAGTATATTTATATGTGAAATCTCTCTTCCTTCAATATTCTTTCATGAATTGTTCAAGTGACCAATACAATGTTTGCTAACCTTCAATAAATTTACCACCTCTACTTCTTATATGTGAAGGCATTACTCCCCATGGGAAAGGCATATGAAACATATATAATTTCAGATTTATGACATTCAAATCATTCAACCATTTACTCATAGGATATAAGTTAAGCACACGAGTAAATGACAAACTACTCCAAAAAGATATAAGTGAAGATCAATGAGTAGTCGAATAATTATGTAACTATGTGAAGACTCTCTCTCTCATTTAATAATTTCATATCTTGGTATTTTATTCAAACAGCAAGCAAAGCTAAAGAAAATGAAATGACACTCCATGCAAAACACATATCATGTGGTGAATAAAAATATAGCTCCAAGTAAAGTTACCGATGAACGAAGACGAAAGAGGGGATGCCATCCGGGGCATCCCCAAGCTTAGGCTCTTGGTTGTCCTTTAATATTACCTTGGGGTGCCTTGGGCATCCCCAAGCTTAGGCTCTTGCCACTCCTTATTCCGTAGTCCATCGAATCTTTACCCAAAACTTGAAAACTTCAGAACACAAAACTTAACAGAAAACTCGTAAGCTCCGTTAGCGAAAGAAAACAAAACACCACTTCAAGGTAATGTAATGAACTCATTATTTATTTATATTTGTGTTAAACCTACTGTATTCCAACTTCTCTATGGTTTATAAACTATTTTACTAGCCATAGATTCATCAAAATAAGCAAGCAATACAATGAAAACAGAATCTGTCAAAAACAGAACAGTCTGTAGTAATCTGTATCAAACGTATACTTCTGGAACTCCTAAAATTATAAAATAAATTGGTGGATCTGAGGAATTTGTGTAGTAATCATCTGCAAAAAGAATCAACTAAATAGCACTCTCCAGTAAAATGTTGAAGCTAATCTTGTGAGCGCTAAAGTTTCTGTTTTTTACAGCATGATCATAAAGACTTCACCCGAGTCTTCCCAAAGGTTCTACTTGGCACAAACACTAATTAAAACATGAACACACATCTAACCAGAATATAGATGGATTATTTATTACTAAACAGAACCAAAAAGTAAGAAACTAAAATAAAATTGGGTTGCCTCCCAACAAGCGCTAACGTTTAACGCCCCTAGCTAGGCATGACGATTTCAATGATGCTCACATAAAAGATGAGAATTGAAACATAAACAGAGCATCATGAAGAACATGACTAGCACATTTAAGTCTAACCCACTTCCTATGCATAGGGATTTTGTGAGCAAACAACTTATGGGAACAAGAATCAACTAGCATAGGAAAGCAAAACAAGCATAGCCACAAGATTTTCAACACATAGAGGGGAAACTTGATATTATTGCAATTCCTACAAGCATATGTTCCTCCCTCATAATAATTTTCAGTAGCATCATGAATTAATTCAACAATGTAACCAGCACATAAAGCATTATTTTCATGATGCACACGCATAGAAATTTTATTACTCTCCACATAAGCAAATTTCTTCTCATGAATAGTAGTGGGAGCAAACTTAACAAAATAACTATCATGTGAAGCATAATCCAATTGAAAATTAAAATCATGATGAAAAATTTCATGGTTATCTTTATTATTTATAGCATACGTGTTATCACAACAATCATCATAAATAGGAGGCATGCTTTCATCATAATAAATTTTCTCATCAAAACTTGGGGGACAAAAAATATCATCTTCATCAAACATAGCTTCCCCAAGCTTGTGGCTTTGCATATCATTAGCATCATGGGTATTCAAGGAATTCATACTAACAACATTGCAATCATGCTCATCATTCAAAAATTTAGTGCCAAACATTTTAATGCATTCTTCCTCTAGCAATTGAGCACAATTATCGGAATCCTTATTTTCACGGAAGACATTAAAAAGATGAAGCATATGAGGCACCCTCAATTCCATTTTTTGTAGTTTTCTTTTATAAACTAACTAGTGATAAAACAAGAAACTAAAAGATCCGATTGCAAGATCTAAAGATATACCTTCAAGCACTCACCTCCCCGGCAACGGCGCCAGAAAAGAGCTTAGTTGACGGGGTGTGAGTGCCGCTTACCTAGCCTCCCCGGCAACGGCGCCAGAAAAGGGCTTGATGTATACTACACAACCTTCTTCTTGTAGACGTCGTTGGGCCTCCAAGTGCAGAGGTTTGTAGGATAGTAGCAAATTTCCCTCAAGTGGATACCTAAGGTTTATCAATCCGTGGGAGGCGTAGGATGAAGATGGTCTCTCTCAAACAACCCTGCAACCAAATAATAAAGAGTCTCTTGTGTCCCCAACACACCCAATACAATGGTAAATTGTATAGGTGCACTAGTTCGGCGAAGAGATGGTGATACAAGTGCAATATGGATGGTAGATATAGGTTTTTGTAATCTGAAAATATAAAAACAGCAAGGTAACAAATGATAAAAGTGAGCACAAACGGTATTGCAATGCTAGGAAACAAGGCCTAGGGTTCATACTTTCACTAGTGCAAGTTCTCTCAACAATAATAACATAATTGGATCATATAACTATCCCTCAACATGCAACAAAGAGTCACTCCAAAGTCACTAATAGCGGATAACAAACGAAGAGATTATGGTAGGGTACGAAACCACCTCAAAGTTATTCTTTCTGATCGATCTATTCAAGAGTCCGTAGTAAAATAACATGAAGCTATTCTTTCCGTTCGATCTACCATAGAGTTCGTACTAGAATAACACCTTAAGACACAAATCAACCAAAACCCTAATGTCACCTAGATACTCCAATGTCACCTCAAGTATCCGTGGGCATGATTGTACGATATGCATCACACAATCTCAGATTCATCTATTCAACCAACACAAAAGTACTTCAAAGAGTGCCCCAAAGTTTCTACCGGAGAGTCAAGACGAAAACGTGTGCCAACCCCTATCACTACTGGAATCAGCTAATTTTCCATCTGCCAGCTCTTTGCCGTCTGCTAGCTGACGGCAAAGAAGCTCTTTGCCATCAGCTACCCAAAAGCATACGGCAAAGAAATGGTAGACGACAAAACAGGTCTTTGCCATCTGCGAGCTCTTTGCCGTCTGCTAGCGGACGGCAAAGAATCTTTGCCGTCCGCTGGCAGATGGCAAAGAGAGAGGTGGCCCCCACCCCCCGCCCGTTTGGAAAAAACTTAACGCCCCACCTCTTTGCAGTCTGCTAGCAGACGGCAAAGAGACATAAAGGCGGACGGCAAAGATTGGCGGACGGCAAAGAGGAGAGTACCTAATGGCCCCTACCCCCCCCGCCCGTTACTCTCTCTTCTCTCCCTCTCTCCTCCCCGACGCGCCCCGCCACCACATCCCACCCCACCGCCGCCGCCGCCGCCGCCCGCCGCCGCCCCCGCCCCCCGCTGCCCGCCGCCGCCCCGTTGCCCCGCCACCCGCCGCCCGGCGCCGCCCCGTCGCCCCCTCCGCCCCGTCGCCCCCCCACCCGCCGCCGGCGCCGCCCCGTCGCCCCCTCCGCCCCGTCGCCCTCCCACCCCTCCGTCCCGTCGCCCCCTCCGCCCCGTCACCCCCTCCGCCCCGTCGCCCCCCCACCCCTCCGCCCGGCCAGCGCCACCCCGCCGCCCCAGAGCTATGGCCCCGTCGCCACCATCTCCCGGCCAGCAACCCCACCGCCCGGCGCCCCTGGGCCCTGCCAGCGTGCCACAGGCCTCCCACCCCTGCCGCAGGTGAGCCCCGGTCGCACCCCTCTTCTCCTTTTTCTGTTTTTTCTGTTTTTTAGTTTAGATTAATTTTGGTTTAGTTTTAGATTTAGTTTAGTTTAGATTACTTTTAGTTTGGTTTTATATTTAGTTTAGTTTAGATTACTTTTAGTTTGGTCTTAGGTTTAGTTTAGTTTTAGGTTTATGTTTAGTAATGAAAAAAACTAAGAATAATTAGAAGAAGAGGAGGAGAAGAAGAATAGCTAGGTTTAGGTGTAGTTTTTTCCTGTTTTGTTTTAGGTTACTTAGTGCTAGGTTTAAGAAGAGGAAAAAGGAGAAGAAGAAGAAGAAGAAGAAGAGGAGGAGGAGGAGAAGAAAGAAGAAGAAGAAGAAGAAGAAGAAGAAGAAGAAGAAAGAGGAGAGGAGGAGGAGGAGGAGGAGAAAGCTAGAGGAGAGGAGGAGAAGAAGAAGACCACCGACACCCCGACCCCGACCACCGACACCCCGACACCTGACACCCCGACCACCGACACCCCGACCCCGACGACCGACACCCCCACCCTGACGCGACACCCCGACACGACACCCCGACCCCGACACGACACCCCGACACGACACCCCGGCACGACACCCCGACACGACACGACACGACACCCCGACACGACACGACACCCCGACCCCGACACGACACCCCGACACGACACCCCGGCACGACACCCTGACCCCGACACCCTGACACCACACCCACCCTTACCCCGACCACCGACACCCTGACACCACACCCCGACCCACACCCCGACCCCGACCCCGACACCCTGATAGGGTCATATATTTGTGAATTATTAGTTAGGTCATATATTTTTCGATTTTGTTATGAAAACATCATATATAATTGTGTTGATCGGGTAGATTTAAATGTGCAGTTGTTTCATCGCTGCGAGGTTTGGTGGTCGACGACCTTGCCGTGCGTTTGACGAGCTCTGCCCCTTCATTCGTGGGTGAGCACAAATGACATGTCCTCCTCCACCGTTAATTATTTGCTCTGTTCTGGTGTTCGTGCCGATGAAACTTGATAGCTAGCTATATATGTGTCTTGAATCATCAGTATGCGTAACCAATATGTGTCTCCCGTTCGAAAGCGTCATAGTTATAAATATGCATGCATTTGCATATTTATAACCTTGATTCTTTCGAATTGTCCAACGCTATCCATGGACAGCCCGAGTATGTTTAGATTGGGTTCGTTTTGCCATATGCTTTGCTCCGGATCTGACGCATAAGTTTCGTCAGTGCCTCCCCTATTGTTCTCCGGGTACACATCCTCTCTGTTTATTGCAAAGATGTGTATCAGGAGAACAGCGGGGAGGTGCTGCCGAAATTTTGCGTAGGATACGGAGCATAGCATGGGAAAATGAACCCAATCTAAACATACTCGGGTGGGATTAGGACCTATCATTACCTATTAGAGTGTAGGTTGCATGGACGTAATAAAATTGACAAAGTAGATCAACTGATGAATATATACATGGTGAATTATATATATATATATATTTGTTGTGTGTCTAGTAGCTCTGAAAGTCAAGATGAGTGATCGTGCGTGGATGTACACCGGTCACACTGGTCAGAACAAATGGAGCACTGAATGGTTCACAAAAACCAAGGGGTTTGTGCGAGCCGCATTTGCAAATGGCCAGAGGAAAACCTGGTGCCCCTGTTTACGGTGCGGCAATTGGGAAAAGAGGACAGAGGTTGAAATGGGCAAACACCTGCAGAAGAGTGGTTTTACGCCCGATTATACGGTGTGGACATTTCATGGTGAGTCTGCCCAACGTGACCGAGCTAAGGTGGATCGTCGTCGCACCGACGAGCATGGTACCGGGATGGAAAACATGGTGCAAGACTTCGATGATGCTCGGGATTCGGACGAGGAGATGGAGGAATCTGCAAAGGCCTTCAATGAAATGTTGGAGTCTTCAAAACGTCCGCTCCATGAGCACACTGAGCTTTGTCAGTTGGATGCCATCTCACAAGTAATGGCTCTGAAGGCTCAGTTCAACTTGGGCAGAGAATGCTACGATGCAATGATGACAGTATTTGGACGCTTTCTACCCAAAGGCCATGTAATGCCTGCAAACCTGTACCAGTCGGACAAAATCCTCCGTGCACTGAAGATGTCCTATGATAAGATACATGCCTGTGAGAAAGGATGTGTCTTGTTTAGGCTTGACTATGCGGACTTGAACTATTGTCCCATTTGCAAGTCTTCCAGGTATGTTGTGGTAGAAAACGGTATGGGTGAGAAGACACAGACCAAAATCCCCGTTAGTGTTCTTCGGTATATGCCAATCGTACCAAGACTTCAACGTATTTTCATGGTCGAAGAGACGGCCAGACAGATGACATGGCACAAAACGAGCAAAAGAACCGAACTAGATGCAGATGGGAATCTGATGATTGTACACACATCGGATGGTGTTGCGTGGAAAAAGTTTGATGAATTACATGCTGACAAAGCGGCAGATCCGAGGCATCCTCGAGTCGGCATCAGCACGGATGGGTTCAGTGTGTTTGGTATGACGGCAGCCCAATACAGTTGTTGGCCCGTATTTGTCTTTCCACTCAATCTCCCCCCCGGACAGATTATGCAAAGAAAGAACATTTTCCTGACGTTGATAATTCCAGGGCCCAACTATCCGGGGAAAAATATGAATGTGTACATGCAGCCGCTTAAGGACGAATTGCAAGAAGCCTGGGATAATGGGTTCAAGACATACGACGCCTATAGCAAATGGAACTTCATAATGCGTGTCTGGTACATGTACTCGACGCATGACTTGCCGGCGTATGCGCTATTTGTTGGCTGGTGTGTGCATGGAAGGTTCCCGTGCCCCACATGCAAGGGAGCTCTTGAGTTTCGTTGGCTTCAGGCCGGTCGCAAGTTTTCTTGCTTCGACATGCATACACAGTTCCTGAATCCTCGCTATAAGTTCAGGAAAGACAAGAAAACTTCATCAGAGGTAGAGTTGTCAAAAACTCTGCACCACCTGCATTGACAGGCCAATAGACCCTGGATCAGTTAAACGCTCTCGAGCCAGATCCAGAGCGTCCAGGGTACTTCAAGGGGTATAATTCTAAGCACGCCTGGACTCACAAAACATGCTTATGGGATCTGCCTTACTTCAAAGACCTCCTTTGCCCACACAACATCGACGTGATGCACACTGAGAAGAATATCACCGAGGCACTTTGTGGTACATTGTTCGGCATAGATGGGAAGTCAAAGGATAATACTAAGGCTAGAGTCGATCTGGAGGCGCTATGTGATAGGCCGTTACAAAACATGAAAGAACCGAAAGGAAAGCAGAACTGGACGAAGCCAAAGGCATGGTTCAATCTTGGAAGGCCAGCTATGAGGGAAATTATCTTGTGGGTGAAAATGCAGTTGATGTTCCCCGATGGGTATGCAGCGAATCTAAAGAGGGGAGCCAGTCTTGATAAATTGAAGATATTTGGTCTCAAGAGTCATGATTGGCACATATGGATTGAGCGGGTAATGCCGGTGATGTTGCGTGGCTTCATCCCTGAGGATGAATGGCTAGTACTGGCAGAACTCAGCTATTTCTTCCGTGTTCTTTGTGCGAAAGAACTATCGCCTGGCGTGCTAGAAGAAATGGAAGAGTTGGCGCCGGAGTTGATCTGCAAGTTAGAGAAGATCTTTCCACGGGGCTTCTTTAATCCAATGCAACATTTGATTTTGCATCTCCCGACCGAGGCAAGATTGGGGGGGCCCGTGCAAAATCGTTGGTGCTACCCAACTGAGAGGATGCAGAAGACACTTCGACAAAAATGTAAAAATAAACGTAGAATTGAAGCATCGATGGCTGAGGCATTCATCACTGAGGAGGCGGCAAACTTCGTGACAGCACACTACGAAGCCAAAAATCGTCATTTGCATAATCCGAAGCCTCGGTACAATGCTGACGACCCTAAAAAGGGTGGATCCAACCTCAGCCTATTCAAAGGGAATCTTGCACCAGCCAGTGTTTCAAATCCAGTATCTTTGGATAACGAACAATGGCGGACCATTTCGTTGGATATCTTCAACAACCTGATAGAAGTGCGGCCGTACATCGAGTAAGTTCTCGGTACATTGTTTCGCAACTTCTATTTCCTTTGAACTGCTCTTATTCCTGGATATTTCATACAGTTGATACGTCACCTTATTCTCGTATGGAGCGGTGATCCAAAAGGATTCTGTCGAAGAGTATGAGCTTCTCGCAAAGCAAGGAGGCGGCTATCCCGGTTTCATCTCTTGGTTCAAACAAACGGTAATTTCTATTAGACAATTTAATTTCATTCGCTAATTTGTGCGTAATGCAACAATCCTTTCATATTAAACTTGTAAGCTAATTCAGAGTCTATGGACGCCGAATTGAGACAAGTCGCTAATGGTTTTGACTATAAGGTCCGTTCATTTGACAAATACGACATCAACGGGTATCGCTTTCGTACCTATGGCAAAGAGCTATCTATGGCCGACCGAAAGTCTACAAATTGTTGTGTATCTGCTATCGGCGAAGGAGGTACCGAGTATTATGGGAGAGTTGAAGCAATTTATGAACTTCTATTCTATGGTGAAAACCCACCGAATGTCGTAGTCTTCAAATGTTATTGGTTTCAGCCGAAGGAGACTAGAAGGACTCATGAACATATAGGGCTAGTTGAAATCAACCAAAGCACCCATTTAGATGTTCCTGATGTCTATATTACGGCTCAACAGGCGACCCAAGTATTCTATCTACCGTGGGCCTGCCAAACTAATCCAAATCTGAAAGGTTGGGATGTCGTTTACGAAGTGCCGCCACGTGCTAGACTATCTCCCCCAAAGGAAGAGGATTATGAACCTCACATTAACCCAGACACATATGAAGGAGAATTCTTCCAAGAGACACGTCTTTCCAAAAAGCGTTTCAAGAACCGCTATACTTCACCCCAAAACATTGAAGTAGACAGCGACAGTGAATCCGACATCACCCCAGAGGAGGAACAAGAAGAGCCGGAACAAGAAGAGGTTACTGCTGCGGATGACCTGTCATTGCTTGACCGATTACGTCAAGGTGGCCTTCCACATGTTGATGCCACTGAACCCTATGAGCTCGTCATTGATTATAGTGATGATGATGATTATGCATTTATTGATGATATTGATCGAGATTATTAGTAGTGTCAGGTATTAAATTTTTTTTATGTTGTACTTGATGATGATACACTTAAGTGATACACATATTATTATTCATGTCGGTCTTTTTTTTATGTTGTACTAATTTCGTTTACTGTTTGTCATGGCAGGTGTTGAAAGATGGTGGGCGCTGGTCAAGAGCGCGCCAAGGCCCCTTCTTCGTCGGCGCGTGGTCTGAGGTCTTCCATTCCAGACGCACCTCTCCGCCGAGCGTTGCTGGACAGTATGGCGACACCGCCGGGCCCTTCTTCGTCGACCGCGGTGCCCAGCAGGGGACGGGGTAGGAAGAGAGGAGGTGGGGCACGTGGTCGCGGGAGAGGAGGTAGGGTGACTGCTACGGCGCCTTCCTCGCCGCCACCCCCAGCTGTTTCACCCGAGCACGTGACTGCTAGGGTGGACTCGTCCGAGGAGGAGGCTACACGGACTCCGGTCCACGGGTCTTGGGCCCACGAGCCTCGGGTCGACTGGCCTTTGGCCCACGAGAGTTCGGCCCACGAGACCCCAGAGGAGCACACGTCCGGATGGGGTACCTGGCCGGATCAGCCCGAGGAGCCGAGTGGCCATGCTGATGATGGCGGGGAGCCGACTGATATTGAGGAGGAGGGGGGCACCGTCTACCAGTGTGGTGCTACACGGCTCCCGTCCGTGCCGGCGACCCGCGACCAGAGGTGGTTGATTTTCCCTGATGGGGAGAGGTACGTAAGTGCATTTAATATTTTTGTACCTTCTGCATTCACGTTTCTTCAAATAACTAATGCGTTGGCCTTGTCATGCTGCAGGGGTTGGGACCACCATCATAGTGTCCGCCGGCCCAACTCCGTCCTTGGAGTTCTTTGCCGGCAAAACTTCCCGGGGTTTGTCACGTTGCCTGGTGAGGGTCGGCTTCCAGAGCTTGGATTGAGCTGGGAGAACTACTTGGCTGCCCCGGCCCCGCCGGATGAGATTATCGACGGTGTCTTGTGCGACACGAGGGCAGACATGGTGATCAGAAAGTTCTGGGTAATTTCTCCTTTACACAATTAAAAATCTTCAACTAGCTAGTTATTAATTGTACTAATCAATATTGTCTCATTTGATTGCAGACATTCTACAGGTGTGAGGAGGGATACGAGGAGGACGCGGCACATGTTATCGAGAACGTCTGCAAGCGCCTACTACAGAACTTACAACACGAGGCTCGGGTGCAGGCTGTTCGATACTACTACGCCTTGCGTGGTATCAAGAAGACCAAGCTGGCGTGCCGCGATAAGTTCCTGAGTAAGGAGCAGTACATGAAGGTAATTCTTAAGGCCTTCTACTTAAGTTCCTTCATTTAGTAATTCTTAGCCGTAGCGCTCAAGTTTCTATTTGCTAACTTAGGCGCCTCCGAGATGGTGTGCGGATCGGATGGATTGTTGGGAGGTGTTGGTCAATGAGTGGTGCTCAAAAGAATGGCTAGCCCTCCACAACGAGGCCAAGGACAAACGTGCCCAAATGGAAGGTGTGCCACACCATCAAGGCAGCTCCAACTTATATCAGTTCGGGCGGAACTAGGTATGTGGTTTGCTTCATGATTCATGCAATTCATTCATCATGCTAGCTTGAGCCCTTTAATTACTAATTTACAATGTTTCTCTCTTTCAGGCATGCCATAATAAGGTGGATAAGGTGCCAGAGGTGTACGACCTGTATGCCATGGCCCACACTGCCTCTTTCAAGAAAGTCAAGGCTTTCTCTCAGTCTGACCTCGATGATGCAAACAACTTCACCAACATCTCCTCCCACAACAAGCTCGTGAGATATAGAGATGAGGGGAAGGCGAGGAAAGGGGAGGACTTTAACCCGAGCCAGGGTCCCATTGATCCAGAGCTGGTGATGATATCTGGTGGCGGGAGGTCCCATGGCTCCATAGCCATTGGAGATGGACTTATCCATTGTCCTAGCACTCTCCCGGAGATCAAGGCGCGCCAGTCGAGCTCCGCTCCTGAGATAAGGCCTCGTGAACGGCCAGTGCAACTCGCCATCAAGGTTAGCGATACGTACTCAGCTATCTTTCTCCATTACATTGTGTGCGCTTCCATCAATGATTACAAATGGTCATGTGAGTGGTGTTGCAGGCTGCTATACGGAGTGAGAGAGATAGAACGGAGAAACTTCTGGCGGAGGCGGCGGAGAGGCAGCGGGAGTTGGAGGAGAGGACGACAAAGATGTTGGAGGAGGAGAGGGCATGGAATGACATGCAGGCAAGGGCCATGTACGAGCTCCTTGTGGTAAGTTTCTTCTGGAGATTAGCCAAAACATTCATGTAGTGTTTGTCTCATTACTAACTAGTATGACTGAGTCGTCAAAACCAAATGTGCAGTCTGTGTGCGAGAAGACCGGTCAGACCGCTCCGCCGATGCCAGTGATTTCTCCTGGGACCATGGTGAGTTTAATTTGAATGGACATTACTTGCTAGTCTTAACATTTGAGTGTCATCATGCTAACAAGACATTGGAAATGATCTTTGGTGCAGCGTAACTCCAGACAAGCATCGCACGATCCTTCTCCAGCTACCGACACGAGCCAGCCCGCTCCTACACCTCCTGGATCATGGTAAGTTTATCTAGTGTTTTGCTTAACACATGCATAAAGACCTAGACTTAGCTTTATTTCCTCCAATGCTTACCATAATGACCTAGACTTAGCTTCTTCTCCTCCAAAATGACTTAATAAGCTTACTGACCTCCAAAACCATCCATTTTACCTAAGTTAGCTCTAAAACGATCTGTACTTAGCTTACTTATGTCAAAAATTGCACAATTAGCTTAGTTAGCTCATAAACGATCCATTTTACCTAAGTTAGCTCTAAAATGACCCATTTTACCTTGGTTAGCTTATAAATGATGCAGTTCATCCAAGTTAGCTCAAAAATGACCCATTTTACCTAGATTAGCTCCTAAATGATCCATTTTACCTACGTTAGCTTTAAAATGACCCATTTCACCTAGGTTAACTCCAAAATGACCCATCTTACCTAGGTTATCTCATAAACGATCCATTTCAACTAATTTAGCTCATAAACGATCCATTTCACCAAGTTAGCTAAAAAACGATCCATTTCACCTCGCTCTTAAATGATCCATTTCACCTAAGTTAGCTCAAAAAGATCCATTTCAACTAAATTAGCTCATAAATGATCCATTTCACCTAAGTTAGCTCAAAAACGATCCATTTCAACTAAGTTAGCTCATAAATGATCCATTTCACCTAAGTTAGCTAAAAAACGATCCATTTCACCTTAGTTACCTCAAAAACGATCCATTTGACCTTAGTTAGCTCATAAACGACCCATTTCAACTAAGTTAGCTCATAAATGATCCATTTCACCTTAGCTAGCTCATAAACGACCCATTTCAACTTAGTTAGCTCATATATGATCCATTTCACGTAAGTTAGCTCATAAATGACATACTCTTCTTGTTCTAGTCTTCTTCTTGTTCTACTCTTCTTGTTCTAGTCTTCTTATTCTAGTCACCTATTTCTAACTTTCTTATTTTGCCATTTTGCAGATTTCATTCACTTCATGGAAGCTAGCTTGCTATGGAGTGCTTGTTTATGTATGGATGGAACTTGTTTATGTATGAATTGATGGATGGAACTTGCTTATGTAATATGTATGGATGGAACTTGCTTATGTATGAATGGATTGAACTTGCTTATGTATGAATGTATGGAACTTATGTGCTGGATATATGTGATATGAATGCCTGTGAAATATATCTATATATGTCATATATATTTGCTGTGAAAATTGTTGGATTTAATAAAAACAGAAAAAAGAGCCAATATGCAGGCTCTTTGCCGTCTGCCACCGACGGCAACGGGCTCTTTGCCGTCTGCCGCGGACGGCAAAGAAGCCACGTGGCATCCAGCTGTGCTTCCTGGGAGCTGACCCATTTGGTCAGTTTGCCTACAGTGGCAGACGGCAAAGAGTAAACAATTTTGCCGTCAGCGGCGGATGGCAAAGGCCTGCCATGTAGTGACGTGTAGATGACATCATACGGCGGACGACAAAGACACTAGAAAGTTTGCCGTCTACCGCGGACGGCAAAGGCCTGCCGTTAGCCACTTAACGGACTGACAGCGCAATTATTTCCGTCCGCTCTCTTTGCCGTCCGCGGCAGACGGCAAAGGGCCTTCGCCGTCAGCCGCCCGGAAGCAGACGGCAAAGTAGCTCTTTACCGTAGCCTACTTTGCCGGAGCCTTTTGCCGTCCGCCGTTCATGCCTTTGCCGTCCGCCATGGCAGACGGCAAAATAGCTGATTCCTGTAGTGTATGCATAGGTTCATGGGCGGAACCCGCAAGTTGATCACCAAAACATACATCAAGTGGATCACGTGATATCCCATTGTCACCACAGATACGCACATGCAAGACATACATCAAGTGTTCTCAAATCCTTAAAGACTCAACCCGATAAGATAACTTCAAAGGGAAAACTCAATCCATTACAAGAGAGTAGAGGGGGAGAAACATCATAAGATCCAACTATAATAGCAAAGCTCGCGATACATCAAGATCGTATCACCTCAAGAACACGAGAGAGAGAGAGAGAGAGAGAGAGGGAGATCAAACACATAGCTACTGGTACATACCCTCAGCCCCGAGGGTGAACTACTCCCTCCTCATCATGGAGAGCGCCGGGATGATGAAGATGGCCACTGGTGAGGGATCCCCCCTCCGGCAGGGTGCCGGAACAGGGTCCCTATTGGTTTTTGGTGGCTATAGAGGCTTGCGGCGGCGGAACTCCCGATCTATTATGTTCCCCGATGGTTTTAGGGTATATTGGTATATATAGGAGGAAGAAATACGTCAGGGGAGCCACGAGGGGCCCACGAGGGTGGAGGGCGCGCCCAGGGGGTGGGCGTGCCCCCCTGCCTCGTGCCTTCCTCTTTGATTCCCTGACGTGCACTCCAAGTCCCCTGGATTGCTTCCGTTCCAAAAATAACTCTCCCGAAGGTTTCATTCTGTTTGGACTCCGTTTGATATTCCTTTTTTGCAAAACACTGAAACGAGGGAAAAACAGAAACTGGCATTGGGCTCTGGGTCAATAGGTTAGTCCCAAAAGTAATATAAAAGTGCATAATAAAGCCCATAAACGTCCAAGATGGATAATATAATAGCATGAATACTTCATAAATTATAGATACGTCGGAGACATATCAGCCTTCAACTCTTGGAAAGCTGCATCTGCTTCCGGGGTCCACTTCATGGGCCCTGGCTTCTTCAAAATTTTGAAGAACGGCAGGGCACGCTCGGCAGACTTGGAGATGAATCTGCTTAGTGCGGCAACACATCCTGTCAGACACCTCACATCCTTAACTGTCCTTGGTGCTAGGATCTACTCTATAGCTTTAATCTTGTCGGGGTTGGCTTCGATCCTGCGCTGGGACACAAAGAACCCAAGCAACTTGCTGGAGGGAACACCAAATACACACTTCTCCGGGTTGAGCTTCGAATTGATCTTGTGCAGATGAGCAAATGTCTCCTCCAAATCTTGAATAAGGGTGGCTCTATCCTTGGTCTTGACCACAATATCATCCATATAGGCTTGTATGTTTCTGTGCAGCTGTGGCTCACAACCAATCTGGAATGCTCTTGCAAAAGTGGACCCAACACTCTTTAATCCAAATGGCATGCAGACAAAATAGTACGTACCACATGGAGTGATGAACGACGTCTTCTCTTCATCTTCCTTGGACATGAAGATTTGGTGATACCAAGAATATGCTTCCAGAAAGGAGAGCAAATCACAACCTGAAGTGGAATCCACAATCTAATCGATACGCGGCAAGGGAAACGGGTCCTCCGGGCAGGCCTTGTTGAGATCTGTGAAATCTATGCAAAGCCGCCACTTCCCGTTGGCCTTCCGGACTACCACTGGATTTGCCAACCACGTGGGATGCAGCACTCCTCTGACCAAACCAGCTGCCTCAAGTTTCTTGATCTCTTCCGCAATGAACTGCTGCCTCTCCAAGGCCTGCTTCCAAACTTTCTGCTTGACAGGTCGGGCATGTGGGTAGACAGCAAGGTGGTGCTCGATTACCTCCCTGGGAACACCGGGGATATCAGATGGTTGTCAGGAAAACACATCGATATTCGCCCATAGGAAGGCAACGAGCACACTTTCCTATTTGTCATCGAGGGTGGCGCTGATAGTGAAAGTACCATCAACGCCAGCCAGCCCTGCCGGGACCTTCTTCACTTGGGGTGCAGCGACCTTGGATTTCTTGCTGTTGGAACACTTCGACACATCATCAACGGGTGCCATGCACTCGGTGGGGGCACGCTTCCTGGACTCTTTGCCGGAGTCCCTACAATCCCTCTTCTTTCCTTTGCTTTCCTTAGCGGGAGCTGCTGCTGCCGCGGACTCTGCCGCGACCGTGCCCCAGTACATCTTGTCCACACAAATGATTGCATCCTTCTGATCTGATCGGATGGTGATGACTCCCAGCGGCCCAGGCATCTTCAAGGTGTTGTAGGCATAGTGGGATGCCGCCAGGAATTTAGCCAGGGCCAGGCGTCCAAGAATCCCATTGTATGGCAGGGGAGATCGACCACATCAAACATAATCCTCTTAGTCCGGTAGTTCAGTTCTCCCCCAAACATTACTGGCAACATGATCTTTCCCTTAGGATGGCTCCTACCGAGATTAACTCCTTGAAACGTCCCGGTAATCTCTAGCTCTTCCTATGCTATCTGAAGCTTGCTGATAACTGCCGGGGAAATCAGGTTCAACCCGGCCCCGCCGTCCACCAACATCTTTTTGACCTTGAGGTTGCAAATTGTTGGGGAAACCAACAATGGCAAACACCCTACCACAGTAGTACAGCTAGGATGATCTTCCTCGTCGAAGATGATGGGCGTACGGGACCATTTGAGCGGCTTTCGGGCATCGGGCGCTGGTTCCACGGCATTGACTTCTCGTGCCCACAACTTCAGTTGGTGGTGAGAGGTGTGCATAGATGCACCTCCGTCAATGCACAGGGCGTCAGTGGCCTTCTGAAATTCTTGCTCACTGGTTTACTCTTCATCCCCTCCATCACTCTCATCATCACAGGCATCCTTCTCTCGACCTCTGGTGGGCTTTCCTTGGTTCCGAAAGGGTTTGCCAGCGTGATTTACTTCACCACCTCGGCTCTTACCGCCAGTAACGTTCTGACCCTTTTCCTTGTCACGCTTCTCAAACTCTGCTCTCTGTCTTTAGACAAGCTTCTCAACCTGATAACACTCTTGAAGGTCGTGGCCCTTGGTCTGATGAATCTTGCAATACGGTCCATCACCTTTCCCAGCTTTCTCGGCAGCAGCGGCTTCCCGGCAGTCAGTGCACATGGGAGCTTCCTTGCCGAGGGCCTCAGCTTTGGCCTTCTTACCGGTACTAGGCGTACCCGATCCTTCAGCAGTCATCACTGCCTTATCCCTTCGCTTCTTACTGCGCTTCTTGCTCTTCTTCTGACTGGTTGATTCATCCTCGTCCTCTGAATCAATATTGGTGCAATCTTCCTCTCCGGGCTAGTTTCTTCCCTCCTCCATCCGAGCACAATTATCCACCAATGTGTAGAGCTCCTTCACAGTCTTGGGCAACCGCACGTTCATCTTAGAACGAATCCGGCGGTTGCTCACATTGGACTGGAAGGCGGCTATCACAGCTGCTCGATGAATATTTGAGATGTTTCTATGAACTTTGCTGAATCTCTGTAAATACTTATGAAGGGTTTCTCCTTCCTTTTGTTGGAGAAGCTGCAAGTCACTGGAGTCCGGTCGCCATACATGGTTATGGCTCAACGTCAATCCTGATGAGCCTCCATTTCTATCTGATGTTGTAGTGCATGATGGCATCGTTTACGCGGTCGACACACAGATTGGCTGCCCATATTGGTGGAATCTATCGTCGTGTAATTTTGGATCTCATCTCATCTTTACCTTATGAATACGACTGCCTATTGATTGTTACAAATTTAGAATAGATAGTATGTCTATAACCACATCATTGCTTTATGTTCCTCTCATTTCCTATATTTTTATGACCACACATGTTATTGTTAGAGTTGATATGAGAACAATTGGCATCTAACAATTGTTAGAATAGATATTATGAGTATAACCCCATGATTGCTATATGTTACTCTCATTTTCAATATTTTATAACAACGCATGTTATTGCTTAGAGTTGATATGAGAACAGTAGTAAGTGCTATGGTAGAATATGAGTAGGACCTATCATAGCTGTTTTCCTCTCATTGTTACATGATGTTTGAACCATGACATATTGTTAGAATATGAAAGCCATTGGCTTATTATTTCTAAATTGGGGTATGATTATGACCACGGCATTGCAATCCTCTGTCTATGATATGTGTCACTGTTATAATAATCTTAATTCCACACATACTCTGAACATGATTGTATATTTTTGTCCTTTTGGTCTCCAATTTGATTTGTTGCAGCAGACGCAAATGCGCTGGCCTTCATGATTCCAGGGCCTGGAATCATACCAGTCAATGGGTGGTGGTTTATCGCTCGTTCAACTGACGGTGGTAATTTGATGCTCATTCGCTCGTACCAAATTGACCAAACCATTTCATCAAACCACATGCAGTACAATGCCTCGGGCGTTCATGACTATGATGGCTATGGTTGCTTCGTGTTCGAGAAAGATCCCAGCTCCGTTGGGCCAGGCGTATTCAACTGGAGGCGGGTTTACAGCCTCGGCAACCACTCCATGTTCCTAGGGTTCAATTATCCGATCATCCAACCAATCAGCGATCATATCACCGGCGATGATTACCGTGCTATGCAACTTCCATTCGCCAGGGGGAACTGTGTTTACACATCATACCATGGGTTTCAAGAATCACCATATCCAGAGATTCGTCGACACAGCTTGTTGCAAGATAATCTTCAGTGTGTGAAAGGCATCAAGCTTCCATGCGATGGATGGCTTTTGCAAACCCGACATGCGGCGATGTGGTTCATGCGAACAGCAAATATGCACAACTTGATTCGTACTGATATCTAGACTGAGCCATGTATCCTGCTGCTGTAGCATGACCTCTTTTGTTGGATATTATGCATTATTGTTAGTTTGAAGCACTCCTCTAGTTTGAAGGATAGATACCTTTCTGGGATCAAGTGCATCCTAACTCACCTGCGTAGGATGCACTGATAATGATGATGGAGATGATGTGCAGAGGCCATATATCAATTAGGCTTCAAGTGCGTACTTGTTGGTGAAAGTGTTGTCCAATGGGAATTATATTTTGTATTACTCATGTAGCCTACAAAGTTTGTCGCATAGCCTTGTAACTTCTTACTCCATTTCTAAATTTGTACTAGTCCTCTGTACCATATATTGCGCTACTCGTACAACTACCTCCCTCCTGGTTTATTGGCCCCCTTCGTAATTGTGTCAAATTTTGACCATAAATTTAACTAACTAAATGTTAATGCATGTCACAAAAAATTATATCGTTTGGTTCGTATTTGAACAAAGTTTCCAATGGTATAATTTTCGGTGACATGCATTGACATTTTGTTAGTTAAACCTATGGTTGATTGTGACACTAAATACGAGAAGTGGTACAGTAGTAGTACTAGTATACGTCGGTCAAATTATTCATCATGTCCTCACATTGAATTGACGTGACAACACGCTGCGCGTGAGGTGACACAAGAGTCCCAGCGGCGTGTTCGGGTATTGTGGACTTTATTGGAGCACCACTTATCTGTCAAAATCTTTCATCATTCACTTAAAATAGCCGATGTAAGTCCAAGAAGGATTGGCTGGTGCTGCCAGCTGGCGTCAAGTTCGATCCCACAGATCAGGAGCTGATAGAGAACCTTGAGGCCAAAGTGAGTGTTGACAGCGCGAGATATCACCATATCATCTATTTGTTCATACCAACCATCGACAGCAAGCACGGCATATGCTACACCCATCCTGAGAAACTTCCTGGTGAGACACCGATCGGCCGTCTACTTGCACAAACATATTCCTTTGTTTATAGCTCTATTCTCATTTTAGATGTAGACCTAGTGAATCAATTACAATTTGACAGTTAATAAAGTGAAACAAGTGACTACAACATGCCAAAGATGTTATGAAAACAAGTGACTGCAACATGCCAAAGATGTTATGAAAACAAGTGACTGCAACATGCCAAAGACAAAAACATGTATTCGACAATACTGCATGTAGCACACTGAGTGGCCTAAGCAAGCATTTCTTCCAGCACAACTCTAGGGCGTTCAAAAGGGGCACGTGGACGCGTCGCAAGATATAGTTGGAGTGCGGCATGCACGCGATGTGGCACAAGACAGGCAATACCTTGCCGGTGATGGTCAACGGCCGGCAGACGGGCAGCAAAAAGGTTCTGGTGCTGCACACCAACTAGAACTTCGATCAGCAAAGGACCAACTGGGTGATGCACCAGTACCACCTCGGGGACCTGGAGCAAGAGAAGGAGCGGGAGCTGGTCCTCTGCAAGATTTTCTACCAGACGAACACTAGGGCCAGGACTAAAAAGATTATAAGTAGAGCCCTTTTCTTCTAAAAAGATTATAAGTTAGTTTGGTATTGGTACTTGTACTACCTGGTCATCTGCAAGTTGGTATTGTTGTTAACGATCTTTCGGTATGAACTTGGCATTTGCTTCCAACCATCATGTCGAGGGTCGACGTGGATATAAAGCTGAATCATTTGTTTTGAAACGATTTTTCAGGCACCTGATTTTTATTTGATGGGTAGCATAAGCACCTATCGTTCGAATTCCCAGTTCTCGAATTTTTTTTACATCTTCGAAGTATGCAGGGGATCCATCCGGTTTCACAGGTTGATAGTTGGACGCAACACGTCAGAACTGGGCTGTGGCATGCCAAGCCTAGCTGGAAATTGTTAAAAGAGAGGAGCGATGGATTTGGGCCTTCCAGAACAGTTAAGTGTCGCGACCTCGATCGTGAAGCGCCTCCCATGGACTAAAAAAAGCCTCGTCCGTTATTATTAGTTGAAATATGTAAAATATTCCATAATGAAAAAAATATGTAAAATGCAATGAATTTAGTCCACTTTCACTGAAAACCATCCGATTTGCATGAAATTCGTCCGTGGAACCACAAGACGGCTGTCCATACAGAGCCTAACCGTACGGAACCAGCAGGTCCATGGCCATACACAAGCAAGTGCATGCACTTATTATCACGATGGAAAAATAATGCTGACATCTGAGACGGTGAAACCCATGAAGTCTTCAACGTAGTCAATAAACGAGAAAATTCTGCAAGTATAGACTGATAACTGGGATCCAGCAGGTATATTGTTTTTTCAGGTCGAGCAAGTTTCAACTGGGCTATAGATTGCCCAGGCTTGGTTTTGTTTTAATAGGCCCAACCCATGACGACAATGGGGCACAAAGATCCAGCAGGTATCTACCGGCCTCTGGCCCGCCAGCTTTAGTTATAGTTTGTCTTAGAACATCTGCAGGCAGTTTTTTTACTGAGTCAAACACACAGCCCAGTTCTATTTTCCTCTTGAAACGCCGTGTCCTACTTCCGTTTTCTAATCTCTACCTATAGTTTTACTAGTTCATATACACATATTATTATATTGAAAATACATAAATTCCCTTTTCATATTTACATCCTTAATTTTTTGTTGTTGTTTTCCCTCCCAACGCTGATTTTTTACCATTGGTTTTCCCTTAAACCAACTCAAATGTCCCATGTCTTATTTGCTTACAAAAACAAAACGTTTTTTTGGAAAATCAATAAGTTCTTAAAAATAAATGTTTATCATTTCTGGATTAAAACAGTTCGGACTCCACCAAGATATGCAAAATAAGGTTGAATTTTTTGACCGTGGTCCTGGGCAAAAAATGGCTTGTGATAAATTCCTTAAGAATTAGCAAATGGGCTGCAAATTATTTAAAAAATAGCAAATGGACTCTATGTTGTCTGCCATAGATTTGGAGGCTGACTTGTGGGCCTACTAAGTTCATGCGTACACAAGGTTTCTCAAAAAAAACTTAGTTAACAATCGACTCTACCAGCGTCAGACCGTTAGATGTCAATCTAACGGCAATCGTGCTTCTTCAGTCTCGGATCTTCCTGCTCCAGCCTCCCAAACCAGTGCTAGCGGAACCACCTGCTCCCGCCTCCCGTGGCCTGCTGTGCTTCCGGGCAGGCCTCACAGCCCCACCATACTCGCATCCCTGCCCTGGCTATCCCTCTACTCACCCACACCTCCTATTATTCTCCGGCGACGGCAGCCTCACACTGCGGTCGAACAAGTAAACCCTCGTACCCACTCTGCGTGGGAAACAACTGCCGAGTCTTCCTCGGCTCTGGGTCGTTCCCTTACTTGGCCTCGCCGTCGTCCACCGCCTTGGTGCTCTCGGCACGGCGTGGTCAACGAACGACATTCATCGAAAGAGGAATGTACGTGGAGAGGCTGACAACTGGGTCCACGGCCGCACGCAAGGAAGTGGCTCCTTTTTTGCGTGTAAGAAGTGCCTCCTTATTACGCGCAAAATAATGATTCCTCCTCCTGACAGTTGGGACCCACCAGAAGGGCCTCTGTATTTTGCGAAAAAACGTCCCCCCCCCCCCCCCGCTGACAGCTCGGACCCACCAGCTATATCTTCGTACGCAAGGAAGTGCCTCCTTATTACGCACACAAAAATTCTTACTTCCCCTGCTAGTTGGGACCCACCATAGTGGGAGGCTGACTTGTGGGCCTACTAAGTTGACGCGGACGGAGGGCTTTGTCAACTTAGTCAATATGAACGATTCTAGCTCCAGTGACCGTACGATGTCCATCCAACGGCCGTAGTGCTTCTTCAGCCTCTGGTCTTCTTGCTCCAGCCGCCCAAATCAGCGCTGGTCATGCCACCTGCTCCTGCCTCTCGTGGCCGGTTGTGCTGCCGCGGAAGCCTCACCGCCCCTACTACTCCCACCACTGGCCAGTCCATCCCTCTACTCACCCACACCCCTGTTATTCTGCGGCGACGGAAGCCTCACACCGCAGCCGAACCAGTGAACCCTTGTACTCCTCTCCACGTGGGCATCCACCGCCACGTCTTCCCCAGCTCTGCGTCGTCCCCTTCCTAGGCCTCGCCATCGTCCACCGCCTTGGTTCTCTAGGCGCGGCGTGGTCAATGTGGTCAAGGAACGACTTCCATCAGAAGAGTACTGTACGTGGAGAGGCTGACAGCTGGGTCCACGGCCGCAGCAAGGAAGTGCAACCTTATTACGTGCAAAATAATGATTCCTCCACCTGAGAGCAGGGATCCACTAGACGGGCCACCGTATTTTGCAAAAAAAACATTTCCCCCCTGACTGCTGGGACCCACCAGCTACATTTTTGCACGCAAGGAAGTGCCTCCTTATCCTCCCTGACAGTCGGGACCCACCTGGTCGAAGCGTACGTAGCGTTGTCATTCTGGTCGCGAACATGTACGTACATACTGGTCGATCGGTCTGTCTGCAGGCTGCAGCGATGAACCGTGGCTGAGTAAGGAAGGGCACGTGTCGTAGTAGAGGCGCGGACGTAGCATGTACACATACATACAGCCAGGGTGCAAGAAAGTAAATAGGGCCACGTACGTACATACGGGCGGGGTCTCGAACGCCTACTCGTGCATATGTACGGCCAGGGCTCGTGTACATGGAGAGGGAGCGACGGCGTCCTGTTCATCGGCAGCCAACCGGCTCGGTCGGAACGGAGAAACTGCGTCGTCGTGTTCACCGGGAGGCAATGGAATGCGTCGTGTTCATCGGGAGCCAACCAGCTTGGACGGAACAGCCAAAATGAGGCCTGGCGTACCGCATAACGGAGGAAACGGCCTTGTGTTCGACCGCCTACGGTCGAAATGGGATCTTGTTCACTGGGAGGGGTGTGGCGTACCGCAAAACGGAGGAAAAAGACTTCTCTTCGACCTCCTACGGTCGAAACGGGGTCCTGTTGATCGGGAGGCTTGTGACATACCGCAAAACGGGCTTCTCTTCAACCACCTACAGTCGAAACGGGGGTCCTCTTCATAGGGAGGGGTGTGGTGTACGGCAAAACGGGACTCCACGGGCTACTTGTTGACACCAGATTTTGGCACGGTCAAGAACTTAATTAATATGGCCTCAAATGGAGAAGTGATCTACATAAAAAAGTTTCATATTGTCCATATGAACATCTTTGAAGTTTGGGCCATCGCCATCCAATCTCATCTCGGAGGCCGAAGTTGTGTTCGAAATACTGAGATTTTGTATCTAGAGCACTGTTCTGCAAATTATGCCTAAAGAGAGGCCTCAAATGAGAAAACATTCTACATGAATTGTCTTCATCTCGTCGAAATGATCGATTTTGATATAAGAGTCGTAAAAATCCGAAATCGTATATAAAAGTTACAGCCACCTGAGTGCGGCTCTGTCACGGGGCAAAAGTGGCGCGCCCCATCAGACACGGTGTCTGACGGGTAGCGCGAGTAACAGTCTGTTTTGCGCAAGCGATTCAGCCCTAAAGATAGCCTCGAATCGAAAAACGTTCAACAAGAAAGTTGTTTGTCTCGTTGAAGTGGTCAAATTTGTTTTGGGCTCATCTTCATCCCAGGTCGTTTGTGGCCTGTGGGAGCTTAAAACCGAACTGATGTTCCGGACTTACCTAAATCAGAGTTCGGTAAATTTTGGAAAGATTTGGACGTGATTTGGAGTCCATTTCTTGTACGGGAAGTGCATCCGCCTCTTATATACCTAAGGGGTGATGGCCGATTGAACAATACACAATCGAACAAATCTATCTACCACTTTTACCTTTACTTTTATCTCTCACCCTTGTTCTTCTTCTTCCTTGTTCTTTGTTCGTTCTTCTTCATTGCAGGGCGGCGAACCTCGAGGCCCTAGGGGCGATCAGGTCGACCTAGGGCAGCCCATAGCCACCGCGCGCCCTGACGGGGTCCCTCCCGGGCGTGTGGGGTTTCGGGTCATCAAAAACGCCTGCCGGATTGCTTGCGTACCGCGCTTCCGGACGGGTCTCCTTCGACGTGAGCTGCAGTGCATCACCCCCGGCGTCGAGGGTAGACATTACGTGTTCATGTGCGAACACACTTTTTGGTGTCTCCGCTGGGGACGAAGCTTTGAATGATCTCCGGCCCGTTCTTGCTATGAAGATATCGTCATTTAGGGTTTGCAATCTACAAAGGTAATATGAATACACAATTCACTTATGTAGATGCAAATAATGCATATGTTGTTGCTAGATCGTTTAATCGGCATAATGTGTCAGCTAGCCCTAGTTTTATCAATCACGCATCTAGTTATGCGCAACAGCCAATTCAGAATAATCTTCATGCTTCTACCTCATATAATTTTAGCAACATGGAACATATGTATAATAACTCCCATGCATCGATAGCCCCACAAATCCATATGCCGATGAACAACATGATGAGTTCCATTAATCAAGTTGAAACACCTCACATAGGAACTTCCGATTGTATGCAACAAAGTGTTTCACCTTTTTATTTATCGTCAACTAGCTTGCAATATGTTAATCAAAACATGCCGGTGGATAGGGGAATTGGCCATGCTACTACTAGTTATCCGGCCAATTACCCTCAATCATCATATGCTACACCTCATGCTACTAATTTTTTGGCACCATATGCAACTATAGGTTCATAATTCGGCTTCGCACCTTCACGCTAATAGCCTAATAAGTGAACATTCTATAGGATCACATGTGTCTTCACCTAGTATCGTAGCATACAATGTTTTCCCTGCACAATTACAGAATTTCGGTGACATCTCGTTACCGAAAGAGTCTAATAGTGTCGGGTGGCAATTCTATCCAGATTGGGTCATTAAAAAATTCTTATGTCTTTTTGGGACGAATGCAATGTTGTTCTACATGAACTAATAAAAGAGGGAAAGCCAATTAATTCTACTGCAATCCAAGCTAGATTATGCCAAAAAGAGAAAGCATTGGGTGTGGATAGAATTCTCAAAAAAGGTGGTGATTCGGATAACAAAGATAATTCGGCTATTGAAAAGACCATATGCCGAATCTGTTCTAGAAAAACAGGACGACAAGGTGTTGGGGAGCTACTCGAAAGAGGAACAACATATCGTTCAAGTAACACAACCATCATGCTCTCCCAACGTGTTTGAAAAGGTATGTCTGATTTACCTATCTTCCGATTTGGTCGCAACTTTATTGTTGATGCTTCTATAAGAAAATTCTCATAAGTAATTTTGAAAGACCAATGAAGAAGGGAAATTTACTTGTTAGCAATAAAACTGTTTTAGAGCATATCGGTCAACCTATTGTTCCATTTATAAAGATCGATAGTGACCTATTATTGCAGCCAAAGTTTTCCCCATTGCTATATCAAAATTTCATATCTAATTGGGTAGCTTTGCTTGTTTCATACTTGTCTTTCACTTGGTCTCAATTGAGACATGTGTATTCTAACTATTTTCGTTTCAGAAATTTAAAGCCAAGGTCAAATTCTTTTGAGAAATCCGATGCTAATATAATATCTTATACAAATACATCGGAGATAGGGTGCAAAACACAATGCATAGCCGAATGGGTATATTCCAAATTTGAACCATTCGTTTACTTAACTCCAAAGCGGTTTGCACACCAAGATCGGCTAGAGAACAAGAAGTATACCTTCAATTCAAGCATGTGTGATCAAATATTTGATTTGTTGCTGAAAAATAATTATATTAGAGTTCTTGATCAACATGTGAAGCCATCAATCCAAGGACAAATGTATGGCAAGTTGCATGATTCGTCCAAGCATAATTTGGAGGATTGCAACATGTTTCGTCAAATAGTTAAATCGGCCATTAATAAAGGACGATTAAATTTTGTTGAAACACTAAGGGATGACCAGTCTATTCCGATTGGTCCTAATGGAAAAATGGTTTTGAATCGACTGCTTCAAGACGATTCCTTTAAAGATGAGAAGGTAAAAACTACAGGTGATGGGATCAAGCTTTCAAGTAAAGAAGTTGTTCAAGAGCACAATGAAAGAATTCTTGAAGGCATGAGTTCTATCGAAGATACAATGAAGACGCCAAGGACTGGGGGGCAACAAAGCAATGCAAAGATCGATGCAAGCAAAACAAAAGGAGACAAAGGCTGCAATAAGCACAAGCACAAGAAATCCAAGGTCACTTTTGCATAGTTATTAGATAAATATCAAAAGAAAAGTGAAGAGAATGGTGCTTATCGGCCGAGTAATACAAAAGCATCAAGATCACCCCCTAGGCGCTAATCCAAGGATCGGTATTGGCTAGAAGAGAATTTTAATGCAACATGTTCATATCCTTATTTTGGGTCGCCAATGCCAATGTTGTGGATGCCTCCCTATGCTCACGTAGATCGATATTCATCATGGGACAGGTATGATACAATGGCACATTCTCCATCATATTTTAGACCATCTCACCATTATTATGCAGCTCCAAGAAGATCAACGTTCAGTGAGCTATCATATGTTCAAGACCATTTCAATAAGAAATAATCGGTCTGGAGCACAAGAAAGAAGGAAGAGGTGATCAAACAAGTATATCAAGTTAAAAAAGATGGCCGCAAGAGTGCCAATTCATATTTGATCTTAAAGGATAAAGAGCCAATTAAAGTGTTAACATTGACTACTAAAGGCAATGAGATGAAGCAATCAATTGTCGAGAATCAAAGCGCCAAATCTGAAGAAAAGAAGTTGAAAGTGCACAAGGTAAAACAAGAATTGTCATTAGTTCAAACAAAATCACAGCCGGGGCGCGCACTCGGCATATCGTATTGGCAAAAATAGAAATTACAAAAACTTAGTGCACAAGAGCTCGAAAATAGAAACATGGCTTGGGTTCCCAAAGGAAATAATCAAAACAAGAGTGATGTGCAAGGTTCCATTGCAAGAAGTGTGACAAAGGTAAAGAAGGAAAAGAGTGAAAATTATGAACGACCAAGCCGAAGGTTTCAACGTCTTCGGTGCACACATTATCCACATTATCCAACTATGTCATTGATGTCGATGACATGGAATTCATTCTCAGGTATGACTGCTTACCCTCCATGGACTTATTTTGATGCATGGACGCAATATAACTTCTTACAACATGCAAGGGTTTTACCTCATCACCATACATTCGATTAGCTGTATTTTGTTGCTAATCAAAGTGGCTAATATATAACTATCGCCCTAAGAAAAGACATGACCGATATATTATTATCGCCCTAAGCACATATAAATGGACGATGGAGTGTTGACATCATCCTTAGAACAAACTGTGGGCAAATTATTTTTCGACATCCAAGTTTTGCCGAAAAACACGGGGCATGTGTTGACACCAGATTTTGGCACGGTCAAGAACTTAATTAATATGGCCTCAAATCGAGAAGTGATCCACATAAAAAAGTTTCATATTGTCGACATGAACATCTTTGAAGTTTGGGCCATCGCCATCCAATCTCACCGCGAAGGCCGAAGTTGTGTTCGAAATACTGAGATTTTGTATCCAGAGCACTGTTCTGGCAATTACGCCTAAAGGGAGGCCTCAAATTAGAAAATATTCTACATGAATTGTCTTCATATCATCCAACCAGTCGATTTTGATATATAAACCATATCAATCCGTGATCGTATGTAAAATTTACAGCCACTTGAGTGCGGCTCTGTCACGGGGCAAAAGTGGCGCGTCCCATCAGACACGGTGTCTGATGGGTAGCGCGAGTACCAGCCTGTTTTGCGCGAGCGAGTCGGCCCTGAAGATTGCCTCGAATCCGAAAATGTTCAGCATGGAAGTTTTTCGCCTCGTCGAAACGGTTAAATTTGCTTTTGGGCTCATCTTCATCCGAAGTCGTTTGTGGCCTGTGGGAGCTAAAAACCGAACTGATGTTTCAGACTTTTGTAAATCCGAGTTCAGTTAATTTTGGAAAGATTTGGACGTGATTTGGAGTCATTTTCTTGTATGGGAAGTCCATCTGCTTCTTATATACCTAAGAGGTGACGGCCGATTGAACAACACACAATCGAACTAATCTATCTACCATTTTTACCTTTACTTTTATCTCTCACCCTTGTTCTTCTTCTTCCTCGTTCTTTTTTCGTTCTTCTTCATTGCAAGGCGGTGAACCTCGAGGCCCTAGGGGCGATCAGGTCGACCTAGGGCAGCCCATAGCCGCCGCGCGCCCTGACGGGGTCCCTCCCGGGTGTGTGGGGTTTCGGGTCATCAAAAGCGCCTGCCGGATTGCTTGCGTACCGCGCTTCCGGACAGGTCTCCTTCGACGTGAGCTGCGGTGCATCACCCCCGGCGTCGAGGGTACACGTGACGTGTTCGTGTGCGAACACACTTTTTGGCGACTCCACTGGGGATGAAGCTTTGAACGGTCTCTGGCCCGTTCTTGCTATGAAGAGATCGTCATCTAGGGTTTGCAATCTACAAAGGTAATATGAATACCCAATTCCCTTATGTAGATGCAAATAATGCATATGTTGTTGCTAGATCGTTTAATCATCATAATGTGTCGGCTTGCCCTAGTTTTATCAATCAAGCATCTAGTTATGCGCAACAACCGATTCAGAATAATCTTCATGCTTCTACCTCATATAATTTTAGCAACATGGAACATATGTATACTAACTCACATGCATCGGCAGCCCCACAAATCCATATGCCCATGAACAACATGATGAGTTCCGTTAATCAAGTTGAAACACCTCCCATAGGAACTTCCAATAGTAAGCAACAAAGTGTTTCACCTTTTTATTCATCGGCAACTAGCTTGCAATATGTTAATCAAAACATGCCGGTGGATAGGGGAATTGGCCATGCTACTACTAGTTATCCGGCCAGTTAACCTCAATCATCATATGCTACACCTCATGCTACTAATTTTTTGGCACCATATGCAACTATAGGTATTCATAATTCGGTTTCGTACCTTCACGCTAATAGCCGAATAAGTGAAGATTCTATAGGATCACATGTGTCTTCACCTAGTATTGTAGCATACAATGTTTTCCCTGCACAATTACAGAATTTCGGTGACATCTCGTTACCGAAAGAGTCTAAAAGTGTCGGGTGCAATTCTATCCAGATTGGGTCATTAAAAAAATCTTACGTCTTTTTGGGACGAATGCAATGTTGTTCTACATGAATTAATAAAAGAGGGAAAGCCTATTAATTCTACTGCAATCCAAGCTAGATTATGCCAAAAAGAGAAAGCATTGGGTGTGGATAGAATTCTCAGAAAAGGTGGTGATTCGGATAACAAAGTTAATTCGGCTATTGAAAAGACCAAATAAAATATTACGTATGCCGAATCTGTTCTAGAAAAACAGGACGACAAGGTGTTGGGGAGCTACTCGAAAGAGGAACAACATATCGTTCAAGTAACACAACCATCATTCTCTCCCAACGTGTTTGAAAAGGTATGTCTAGCAAGTGATTTACCTATGTTCTGATTTGGTCGCAACTTTATTGTTGATGCTTCTATAAGAAAAATTCTCATAAGTAATTTTGAAAGACCAATGAATAAGGGTAATTTACTTGTTAGCAATAAAACTGTTATAGAGCATATCGGTCAACCTATTGTGCCATTTATAAAGACCGATAGTGACCTATTATTGCAGCCAAAGTTTTCCCCATTGCTATATCAAAATTTCATATCTAATTGGGTAGCTTTACTTGTTTCATACTTGGCTTGCACTTGGTCTCAATTGAGACATGTCTATTCTAACTATTTTCGTTTCAGAAATTTAAAGCCAAGGTCAAATTCTTTTGAGAAATCCGATGCTAATATAATATCTTATCCAAATACATCGGAGATAGGGTGCAAAACACAATGCATAGCCGAATGGGTATATTCCAAATTTGAACCATTCGTTTGCTTAACTCCAAAGCCGTTTGCACACCAAGATCGGCTAGAGAAGAAGAAGTATACCTTCAATTCAAGCATGTGTGATCAAATATTTGATTTGTTGCTGACAAATAATTATATTAGAGTTGTTAATCACCATATGAAGCCATCAATCCAAGGACAAATGTATTGTAAGTATCATGATTCATCCAAGCACAGTTTGGAGGATTGCAACATGTTTCGTCAAATAGTTAAATCGGCCATTAATAAAGGATGGTTAAATTTTGTTGAAACAAAAAGGAATGACCAGTCTATTCCGATTGGTCCTAATGGAAAAAAGTTTTTGAACCGGCTGCTTCAAGAAGATTCCTTTAAAGATGAGAAGGTAAAAACTACAGGTGATGGGATCAAGCTTTCAAGTAAAGAAGTTGTTCAAGAGCACAATGAATGTATTCTTGAAGGCATGAGTTCTATTGAAGATACAATGAAGAGGCCAAGGACTGGGGGGCAACAAAGCAATCCAAAGATCGATGCAAGCAAAACAAAAGGAGATAAAGGCTGCAATAAGCACAAGCACAAGAAATCCAAGGTAACTTTTGCACAGTTATTAGATAAATATCAAAGAAAAGTGAAGAGAATGGTGCTTGTCGGCCGAGTAATACAAAAGCATCAAGATCACCCCCTAGGCGCAAATCCAAGGATCGGTATTGGCTAGAAGAGAATTTTAATGCAACATGTTCATATCCTTATTTTGGGTCGCCAATGCCAATGCTGTGGATGCCTCCCTATGCTCATGTTGATCGATATTCATCATGAGACAGGTATGATACAATGGCACATTCTCCATCATATTTTAGACCATCTCACCATTATTATGCAGCTCCAAGAAGATCAACGTTCAGTGAGCTGTCATATGTTCAAGGTTGTTTCAATAAGAAAGAATCGGTCCGGAGCTCAAGAAAGAAGGAAGAGGTGATCAAACAAGTATATCGAGTTAAAAAAGATGGTCGCAAGAGTGCCAATTCAGATTTGATCTTAAAGGATAAAGAGCCAATTAAAGTGTTAACATTGACTACTAAAGGCAATGAGATGAAGCAATCAATTGTCGAGAATCAAAGTGCCAAATCTGAAGAAAAGAAGTTGAAAGTGCACAAGGTAAAACAAGAATTGTCATTAGTTCAAACAAAATCACAGCCGGGGCGCGCACTGGGCATATCGTATTGGCAAAAAAAGAAATTACAAAAACTTAGTGCACAAGAGCTCGAAAATAGAAACATGGCTTGGGTTCCCAAAGGAAATAATCAAAACAAGAGTGATGTGCAAGGTTCCATTGCAAGAAGTGCGACAAAGGTAAAGAAGGAAAAGAGTGAAAATTATGAACGACCAAGCCGAAGGTTTCAACGTCTTCGGTGCACACATTATCTACATTCTCCAACTATGCCATTGATGCCGATGACATGGAATTCATTCTCAGGTATGACTGGTTACCCTCCACTGACATATTTTGATCCGTGGACGCAATATAACTTCTTACAACATGCAAGGGTTTTACCTCATCACCATACATTCGATTAGTTGTATTTTGTTGCTAATCAAAGTGGCCAATATATAACTATCGCCCTAAGCAAAGACATGGCCGATATATAATGATCTCCCTAAGAACATATAAATGGACGATGGAGTGTTGACATCGTCATTAGAACAAACTCTGGGCAAATTATTTTTTGACATCCAAGTTTTGCCGAAAAACAGGGGGGCATGTGTTGACACCAGATTTTGGCACGGTCAAGAACTTAATTAATATGGCCTCAAATGGAGAAGTGGTCTACATAAAAAAAAATCATATTGTCGATATGAACATCTTTGAAGTTTGGGTCATCGCCATCCGATCTCATCTCGAAGGCCGAAGTTATGTTCGAAATACTGAGATTTTGTATCCAGAGCACTGTTCTGCAAATTACGCCTAAAGGGAGGCCTCAAATGAGAAAACATTCTACATGAATTGTCTTCATCGCGTCGAACCAGTCGATTTTGCTATAAAAATCATGTCAATCCGAGATCATATGTAAAAGTTACAGCCACCTGAGTGCGGCTTTGTCACGGGGCAAAAGTGGCGCGTCCCATCAGACACGGTGTGTGATGGGTAGCGCGAGTAACAGCCTGTTTTGCGCGAGCGATTCGGCCCAGAAGATGGGCTCGAATCGAAAAACGTTCAACAATAAAGTTGTTCGTCTCGTCTATACGGTCAAATTTTATTTTGGGATCATCTTCATCCGAGGTCGTTTGTGGCCTGTGGGAGCTAAAAGCCGAACTGATGTTCCAGACTTACCTAAATCCGAGTTCGGTTAATTATGGAAAGATGTGGACGTGATTTGGTGTCCTTTTCTTGTACGGGAAGTCCATCCGCCTCTTATATACCTAAGGGATGATGGCCAATTGAACAACACACAATTGAACTAATCTATCTATCACTTTTACCTTTACTTTTATCTCGCACCCTTGTTCTTCTTCTTCCTCGTTCTTTGTTCGTTCTTCTTCATTGCAGGGCGGCAAACCTCGAGGCCCTAGGGGCGATCGGGTCGACCTAGGGCAGCCCATAGCCGCCGCGCGCCCTGACGGGTTTCGGGTCATCAAAAGCTTGTGCCGGATTGGTTGCGTACCACGCTTCCGGACGGGTCTCCATCGACGTGAGCCGCGGTGCATCACCCCCGGCGTCGAGGGTACACATGACGTGTTCGTGTGCGAACACTACTGTTCATCTCCACCGTCGACCTCCTCCAGCCTCCACCTGCGACTGTTCATCCACGGCGTCTCCCACCTGCCTCCACCAGCTACTATTCATCCATGGGCTCCTGTTCATCCAGCCTCCACCGCTCCTACACCGGCTACTATTCAACCAGCCCTCTCCACGGGGTCCTGTTCAACCACCCCTCCACAGGCTATTGTTTATCCAGCCCTCCACCAGCTACTGTTCAACCAGCCCTCCACGGGGTCCTGCTCATCCAGCCCTCCAGGGGTTCCTGTTCATCCACCCTCAACCGGCTCGATCGATCGGGGTCCTGTTCATCCAGCGGCAACGGCCTCTAGCTACTACCACGGGGTCCTGTTCATCCAGCCCCCTAACAACACTCACTGTCCATCAAGAGGAAGCAGGTTTGATTGGCCTCAGTTAGCAGCAGTAATGAAGGAATCGCTCGATCTGGTTCAGTTAACAGCCAGATCGATCGATCGCCTGGGTTCAGTAACGCGTAGTCTACAGTGCAATCGCTCGGGTTCAGTAGGCGAACGCCTTGCTCGGGTTCAGTTAGAGCCCAACGCCTCGCACCCACGCACGTACATGCACGAGAGAAACGTGCATCGCTCGGCCCCGACCACCCACCGTAACCGGGAACTCCCCGATATTTTCCTCGCCCTCGCTTCTACCATGGTTTTTTCCGTCATGGACGGCCCAAATAATGTCATGCAGCTGCGTCTCCAGCCCGCCCAGGATGAAAAGCCCATTTTCTGTCATGATTTTTTGTGATAGAAGTAGGAGCCCACCACATCTATGATGATACCGGGTTTTGTCACAATTATCGTCGTAGAAGTGTCATAAGCATAACAGGAAAAAAAATTCGTTCGGCCCAAAATGTCACGGATGTGTCTTTTTTTGTAGTGCTACCTCGATCGAGAGGGGCCGTACCTGCGTAAACTTGTGTCTCTCGTCCTATTCAACCCCGACAAGCTAATCAACGTAGTGATGGTCTCGCACCTAAGTCCTTTCACTAGGGCATCTGCGGTGACAAAACCACGATAGTTGGAGTCCACCGTGGGGCCAGCGCATGGTGGTTTCGAGTTCTTGAAGGGCTCTTTCCTAGGGATCGAGGGATACGCTGTTGGCAGGATGACCAAGAGTCGCCGTGGCAAGCTCTACATCAACGACGCTGGCTGGGGCTTTGAGGCCGACTCAATCGATCACGGGTATCAGGTCCCCTTCGGCGGAATTCACATCTTCATCGGAAAGATCGGCGGATCTGAGCCTGAGCCAGACACCTGCACCGACCTCATTGAGTCGGCTCGGCACAGGCAACCCGGCTGGAGGTGTGTTTTCGTTGGTTCACGCAAGGCATGGATCTTACGGAAAACTCTGCATCTGGAGGAGAGACTCTCACCTATTCAGGTTATGATTCCTCGACCAGAGAAGCGGAGTCAATTTACCAGCTTCAAGATGGCGGGCCTGGGGGCTATTCTGATGGAAACAGTATTCCGGACCCCTATGATCCACTGAGCCGAGCCGTCATCTTCATGGAGGCACGGCGCCGGCACTCAACAGCACGACGGCTGGAGCAGCGGTGGCTACTGACCCTTCAGGATTTGGTTCGGCCAAGCCGTCGGCTCAGGTTTTGTTAGAGTTGATGAATGAGTTAACAGCTTTAACGGGGACCGAGGTCACAACAGAAAACCAAGCAGAGTGCAACGCAGCGATCGCAAAGCTCAAGGAGCAGATGACAAAGGCCCAGGAGGATATCAATGCGGAGAATACTAGGATGGCAACGGTACGGGCTCAGATTGAGGCTGAGTCAGAGCGCATGAAGGTAGAAGCTTGGCGTTTAAGTCAGGATCAGAATGCTTCCAATGCAGTCCTTCGGAGGAGGCAACAGACCCGCCTGCCAATGCATTACGAGCCCATGAATCTATTCAACACACCGGGGGTTGGACCAAGTACTCCACCGGTTATACCACAGACTGTAGAGGCACCTGGGAACTGGGCGGGGGCTCAGCCTCGACAGTCAGACCCGCTCCGTAGGGGCCAGACCCCGCCTCAGCGTTTTGCAACACCACCGGGTCATTTTTCTAACTCGGTGGATAATATGATAGCAGCGGTTACCCGGCTAAATGCGCTCCGAATCTCTGGTGAGTCGCCTATTGCAGTAGAAGCACGGAACGCCATTGAACTTCTTCAAATAGCTATTGCGCAACAGGAAAAGTATTCATACAGTCGTGATCAGGTACACTCAACTCCCCTCCCAAGCCGTAGTTACAGTCGGCATGTTAAGTCGCCCGCAGTCTCCAGCAGTGAGCAGCGACGTAACTCGCCCTGTGATAATAACCCACCCCTTAACCCAAGGACTGATTCTCAGGCGATTCTGGATGAGGCCAGAGCCCGCCATGAGGTGGTGGCGGCGGCTCACCAGGGGGCTTATCAGCAGCCTCCGGTGACCCCTTCAGCCTTGGTGGGAGCCGGGTCAAATTCTAAGACCATTGGAGTGTCGTGCTTGGTACCGGCTTTGCGTAACGAGCATCTGCCCAAAGATTTAAGGGTCCCTGCAAGGTGCCCAATTACATAGCAGATCTCCCTCCTGAGGCTTGGATTGAGAGTTATGAGTTAGCCATGGAGATGTTGGATGTCAATGATGCTATCTGTGCCAAATATTTTACTATGATATTGGAAGGACCAGCTCGTACATGGTTAAAAGGCCTACCTCCTAATTCTATAAATTCATGGGCGGAGTTGAAGGCACGTTTCATCAAGAATTTTCAAGGGACATGCAAGCAGCCTCTGACGATTATTGATTTGGATCACTATGTGCAGCGTGAGGATGAGTCGGCCCACCATTGGTTTCGGCGGGTCTCTACTATCATTCACTCATCTGATAATATTACGACGGCTCAGGCGGTTCTGATTATAGAGAAGAACTGTCACTTTGTACCTCTTAAGAAGAAGCTCGGGCGGCTCAGGCGCACTTGCCAGGACATGGGCGACCTCATGGCTGCTCTCAGTAAATATGAAGACTCTGATAGTACAAAGGACACTGGTTCTGATGATGATAAATCCAATAAGGGCAAAAAGAATGGAAGTGGTAAGGGCCAGCAGTAGAATGTAGCAGGGAATAATGGCAATAACCAGGGTAACGGTGGTAAGCGGAGACACCCCGATGGTGGGTTAGATCTAGTAGCTAACACCAACACTGGGTATAAAAACCAACGCGGCAACGGTAATGGCAAGCCACCTTTCAGTGGAGGAAAGCCTTTCAACCTTGAGGCAATGCTTAATGACCCTTGCCCAAAACATTGTTCTCCTAAAAAGCCGTCTACTCATGCCTGGAAGGATTGTTACATTATTGCGGGAGTTCAGGAATCACAGCCTTCACCAGCATCATGGTAATAACAATGGGCCACCTGGCGGGTCAGGATCTGGTTCCCAGGGTTCCGGCTTTGGTGGTGGCGGCTCAAATTTTGGTTAT
Source organism: Aegilops tauschii subsp. strangulata (assembly GCF_002575655.3). Taxonomy (NCBI): domain Eukaryota; kingdom Viridiplantae; phylum Streptophyta; class Magnoliopsida; order Poales; family Poaceae; genus Aegilops; species Aegilops tauschii. Next base: position 280,116,981 of record NC_053037.3, read on the forward strand.
CAAGGTCAAGGTAACCATGGTGGTCATAATCAACATTCTGGTCAGGGCAATCAGCAATAGCATAATCACTCAGGATATCAGAGTAATCCAAAGCAGCTTAATGGGGGTCAGCATCACGTCTTCACTATGAACACGTGTAAATGTGAGCAGAAGGTTCATAAGCGAGCAGTCAATGCTGTTGAACCGGCAGTACCCCAATACTTACGATGGTCAGAACATACAATCACGTGGAGTCGGGAGGATCACCCGCCCCCGAGTTGATGATCCGGGTCATCTGGCATTGGTGGTAGCCCCTCAGGTAGGCGGCATAAGTTCACAAAAGTGCTTATGGATGGTTGTAGCAGCATCAATATATTATATTATGATACCTTTCGGCGGATGAATCTAACAGATAAAAATCTCAAGCCGTCGTCCACAGTCTTCCATGGAGTGGTGCCTAGAAAGTCGGCGTATCCTGTGGGCAAAATTGCACTGGAAGTAGACTTTAGCGATGAGTATAATTACAGGGCAGAGACACTGTGGTTTGAGGTGGTTAAGATCAAGAGTCCTTATCATGCTTTGTTTGGACGGCTGACTTATGCTAAGATCATGGCTCGCCCTTGCTATGTATATTTATAGCTCAAGATGCCAGTACAAAAGGGGACGATCACCATTCATGGGAATCGCAAACTCGCCCTGGAGTGCGAGGAAGGATATTCAGCTTATGCAGAGTCAGCTTGTGCTACTGAGAGCTCATGTTTTATAAGGACAATATTGACCCGGCTGATATGACCCCTTTGAAAAAGCCTACTACTGAACAGGACCCTTTGTTGAAGTTCAGGTCGGTTGATGATACCAAGCAAGTTGATTTTGTCCCTGGCGACTCATCTCAGCAGTTCACTATGGGGGCTAATATGGATCCCAAATAGGAAAGCACGCTCATCGAGTTCATCTGTGAGAATCGGGACATCTTTGCATGGAAACCTTCTGACATGCCGGGTGTACCGGGAGAATTCGCTGAGCACCACCTTAATGTAGATCCCAAATTTAAGCCGGTCAAACAATTCCTCCGTCATTTCAATGAAGAGCGACGTAAACCTATTGGAGAAGAGGTAGCCCAACTCTTGGTGGCCAGGTTTATCATGGAAGTTTTTCCCCCTCACTGGTTGGCTAACCATGTGGTTGTACCTAAGAAAAATGGCACATTGCATATGTGTGTTGATTACACAGATCTTAACAAGGCGTGTCCGGCTGATCCATTTGCTCTCCCCCGTATCGACTAGATCATTGATGCAACGTCAAGTTGTGTCAGTTTATGCTTCCTGGATGCTTATTCTGGTTATCATGAGATCAAGATGGCAGTCAAAGACTAAGAGAAGACATCTGTTATCACACCTTTTGGGGCTTTCTGCTATGTTTCCATGCCTTTTGGGCTCAAAAGTGCCCAGGCAACTTACCAGTGCTGTGTTCAGAATTCTTTTCATGATCAGTTCGGGTGCAATGCTCATGCTTATGTGGATGATGTTGTAGTCAAGTCAAGGAAGAAAGAAACCTTGCTTGCTGATTTGAAGGAAACCTTTGACAATCTCCGGGTCTACAAGATGATGCTTAACCCTGCCAAGTGCATTTTTGGTGTACCTGCAGGAAAATTGCTAGGTTTTCTGGTCTCAGAACGGGGGATTGAAGCTAACCCGGAGAAGATAAAGGCCATCACTTCACTTTCTAAGCCGGCGTGTGTTAATGGCGTTCAGCGCCTGGCTGGTCGCATTGTAGCTTTAAGCCGGTTCATCAGTCGCCTGGGAGAGAAGGAAATTCCTCTATATCAGATGATCGAGAAGATGGATCATATTGTTTGGAGTGATTCTGCTATTGAGGCATTTGAGGCGCTCAAAACGCAGCTGGCTGAGCCACCCATCTTGGCTTCTCCTCTAGACAAAGAGTCTTTGCTCCTGTACGTGGTGGCAAACAACAAGGCAGTTAGTGTAGAAGTTATCATGGAGCGCATGGAGGCAGGGAAAGAGTACCCAGTCCAGTGGACGGCTTACTATGTCAGTGAGGTCCTGACTGAGTCTAAGCAAAGATATCCACATTGGCAGAAGCTGGTGTTTGGGGTGTTCATGGCGAGTCGCAAGTTGAAACATTATTTCCTTGGGCATCCTATTATTGTGGTCAGCTCTGCTCCTTCAGGGGATATCATTCAAAACAGAGAAGCCACTGGCCGGGTTGCTAAGTGGGCAATTGAGCGTGGGCCACATCATCTGAAGTATGTGCCTTGAACAGCTATCAAGGCTCAAGCATTGGTGGATTTTATAAATGACTGGACGGACTTGCAAACATCTGATGAGATGCCTGACAACACATATTGGATGATCCACTTTGATGGGTTCAGGCAGTTGGAAGGCTCGGGGGCTGGAGTTATTTTGACTTCCCCATGAGGTGACCAATTTTGTTATGTTTTAAGGCTAATGTTTCCTTGTACTAATAATGCAGCTGAGTATGAAGCTTTACTCCATGGGCTTCGTATGGCTATTTGAGTCGGGTCTGATATCTAGGCAACTCAGACCTAGTGGCACAGCAAGTTTCAGGCAAATGGGACTCTAAAGACCCGCTCATGGTGGCTTATCGTGAGGCAGTCGACAATATTGCGGGTCACTTTAAGGGTTATTAGGTGGATCACATTGATTGATGGAAAAATGAGGCGGATGATGCACTGTCCTGGCTTGGATCTCAACGTACGCCGGTGCCCCCAGTGTGTTCCTTGATGTGTTGCATAATCCTTCGGTTAAATTGCCATCGGAGGAAGATCTTGCTATACCTGACCCGGAAGGACAGCTGGTGGTGGCACTTCGTGCTACTCCCGACTGGACACTGCCTTATCTGACTCGTGGCAAGTTACACGAGGATGAAAATTTGGCACGGCAGATCACAAGGCGATCTAAGTCTATGACTATTATCAATGGCGGGTTACATACATGCAGTGTGACTGGTGTGTTCCAACATTGTTTTTCTCCTGAGGAGGGCCGCGAAATTCTATGAGAGATACATGCAGGCAACTGTGGTCATCATGTCGGGTCAAGATCTTTGGTGGCCAAGGCGTTTCGTCATGGTTTTCTCTGGTTAACGGCTCATTCAGATGCAGAAGACATCGTTAGCAAGTGTGATGGGTGTCAGAAATTTGCAAGGCAAGGTCACATGCCAGCTCAGCAATTGAGGATGATTCCAATTACTTGGCCATTTGTAGTCTGGGGGCTTGATATGGTTGGACCGTTCAAGAGATCTAAGGACAAGAAGACCCACCTTCTGGTGGCGGTTGACAAGTTTACCAAGTGGGTTGAGGCAGAGCCAGTTAGCAATAGTCAAGCAGCGACTGCAGTCCAGTTTGTCAAAAAGCTGATCTTCCGCTTTGGGTATCCTCATAGTATCATCACTAATAATGGCACAAATCTGTCTAAGGGTGCTATGAAAGAGTTCTGTCAAAGAGAGCACATCTGCCTTGATGTATCCTCGGTGGCTCATCCACAATCTAATGGTCAAGCAGAACATGCTAACCAAGAAATTTTGCGAGGGATCAAACCCAGGCTTATGGTTCCTTTGGAACAGACGCCGGGTTGTTGGGTTGAGGAGCTTCCTTTAGTTCTTTGGAGTATCAGGACCACCCCCAACATATCAACAGGCTATACGCCTTTTTTTCATGGTTTACGGAGTAGAGGCAATTCTCCAAAGTGATATTCGTCATGACTCGCCCAGGGTGGCGGCTTACATTGAAGCTGATAATGAGACGGCTTGTCAGAATTCACTTGATGCCTTGGATGAAGAACGTGATCTCGCAGCAGCCCGATCGGCGATTTATCAACAAGACCTGCATCGTACCATAGTCGCAAAGTTAGAACCCGGATGTTCCAAGAGGGCGACTTAGTACTCCGACTGATTCAAGATCAGATAGGCATGCATAAGCTATCACTGCCTTGGGAAGGACCTTTTGTGGTTAGCAAAAATCTCAACAATGGGTCATATTATCTCATTGATATACGTGAGTGCAGCAAGTCATGTACTTCTGAGGAGGCGACTAACAGGCCGTGGAACATTGCTCATCTTCGGCCTTACTACACTTGAGTCATCGGCTCTCATCATAGTACCTAATTTTTTCAATGTATATATATTTTTATGATCAACATACTAAAGCCATCATCCCCAAAATTTGGGGCCTTTGTCGTTTCATCTCATATTTTCTGTGCATGAGTCTTTATTAATTGATCATAAGGTCACTTGGGGGCTTCCAACTCACTGAGTTTAGCTTTCATACCCTCTTAACCAGCAATAAAACGCCATATTATGGGTTAAACCTACCTGTTTGCAACTTGCTACTCCAACAGGTGACCGATGTACTCTTGACAGTCAATCTTTTATGAACCTGAACTCGTCAAGGTTAAAACGGGGGATTATGTCACGTGAGAGCCGGCTTACAGAGAGCTAGGATAAACTCACCTGTCTGCTTGTTGCTACTCCGCCATGTGGCCCGTCGTACTCTTAACAGTCTATCTTTATGACCCTGAACTAGTTAAGGTTAAAACGGAGGATTTATGTCACGAGAGAGTCGGCTTACGGGTTGAAAGGTTATCATGCCAAGCTTCTTTGCAGCAGAAATTGAGTTTTTCAAAACCAGTCTTTTTCGGTCGTGCCTTATAAGATGGCTTAACAAATATTTGAGATATACATGTTTATATTCTCTATTTCTGTTTATCAGAAACTTTTTATGTTTTTCATGCTCATGTGCAGATTATGAATTTCTGGATCATACAGGTCTGGGTTACATTGCTCCAAATTGAGCCTATTGTCGTTATAAGTCGCCAAAGTAATATGTTCAAGCCCTTTTTCTAACCATGATTCATCGGGCTATTAACCCACTCTGGCTTTTGATTATAAGTTGCCAGTGCAAGACTTCACAGTTTTTTCTTACATTTACAGGATATCAAGTCAGCACATGAATTCCAAGATAGTGCAAAACAAGGATGCATATCTAATTTGAGAGAAGCGTATAAAGCAGCCTACTCACGTCGCTGTTTGATCAATCAGATACAAAAAACATGCACAAAGGCATGACAGGAACACCAATGTTTTTACTTAAGATATTACAGGGCTATAGCGGAGCCTGGAAGTTTTTTAATCAAGTTTTTGGGAGTTCGACTACTTCTTTGAACCGGCCTCTGAGCCGTCTGGGTTAGATTCCGCCGGGTTAATATCGTCTTGGCGTCTTGTGCTGGAGGTTCCCAGGTTAGCCTATGTCGGCTCTTCGCTAGAAATCTGAAGATTACCCGACGTCCAGTCGATACCAGTTAAGGCATTGAAGATTGCTTCATCATTCATGACAGGAGAGGGGTCAATATCAGGGGGGAAATGTGCTTACGCCTTCGCGGAGTCAGATCTACAATGGCATGGGAAGGCGCCTTGACCCGAGAGTTGTTGCTATCGTAAGCCAGCTAATATTTCTTCAAATTAAGCTCTTGAGCAAGTTGACTCGCCAATGGCCGAATATCTTTGAAACATTTAGCATAATTCACGTTAGTGAAATTTGATCCATCTTTGTTATAATTGGGAATCCCTCCAGCCATCTCTTTGGGGTCTAATTCTGCCTGATAAGCCTTTGACCGCTTAGTGCATACATTGCTCCTGCTCGAGCGGATGACAATTTCAACTCTTCAATCTGCCCAGGCATTGTCGACAGATGATCCAACACCTCCTTCATGTGTTGTGGTGGTGGCTTACCACCTGACATGGCCACCAGAGTGCGAAGACATCCGGCATAAAGCTTCTCCATTAAGGAATAAGCGGCTTTTAGCTTCAGCAGCATATTTTGGCCAATATTGGCTCTCCATGCACCTGTTATGCAATCAAAGAATAAATCAGGCGAGTTAAAAGTCAAAGATTTTGAGTTGCCAAGCGAATTAAAAGTCAAAAGCTTTATGAGTTACTTCAATTGATTACAAGTTTCCACTTACCAAAGATGGCGGCTATCATTTGAGATATGTGTTGTCTTAAGCCGACCAGTTCTTCAGTTACCGGATTAAGCTGGTTCTCAGCGTCCTCTGCATGCTTCAGTAAAGCAGCCTTCTCAGATTCCAGAGCAGATATTTCAGCATCAAAGTTGGATTTCATTTTTTATAACTCCTCAAAAGAAAACTTCAATTTGGACTCAGCCTTGGTGCATTCAGCCTGTTCTGACTCCAAGTTTTTCCTTTACTCGCCATGTTTTGACTCGCTCAGGCTTAGAGCTTCCTGAAAAAAGGGTTGCAACCAAGGTTACAAATCAGTATTAGTCCGAGTTGTTATGATAATACTATTCAAGTCACAAGCACATTGCGAGCAACATCCTTGGCACTCGGGGATTAATGTAGGTCATTTCAGTATATATTATGGAAGACCCAGCTCACTTATAAAGATAAGCCGGCATTTGGGGGCTACATCCTGTTTCTTTTGCAACAAGTGATTGCAAGACCCAGATTATTTCCTGAAGATAACCCGACCCTTGGGTGCTTCATGATGATCTTTTCTACAAACACAAGTTTAAAGAACCGGCTTATCATTTGCATGATAACCCGACCCTTGGGGGCTACGCTTTCAAGTTTTCATATTATTCTACAAAGTCTTAAACATACTCAAATGACTTTCCTATGCTTAAGACTTGGGGGCTATATAAGGATATATAACTAGAGGAAACAGGAGTATACGTCATATTTCTTCCGCATCATGTTTACTAAGCCGGCTTCCATCTCTTGGCTTGTGGCTACACGGCTTAAGTTGACGGCATGAAGATCTTCAACACTAAGCTCCTCATAACTGGGCAGATCAAGCTTGGACTTGCTCTTCTCCATTGAAGGCGACTCATTTTTTGCTATGTGCTTGGTGAGCACATGAGAAGTCTCAGGAATCTTCTGACTCGCCCCAATAATAGCAATGTCATCATTGGTCTTATCAGGAGGAGCCTCTTCAGATGACTTGACAGGGCTTGAAAGAGGAATAGTACTTGGTGGGTCTTGGTTATCTGTCGGGTTAGCATCAGCACCCATATCTTCAATGGTTGTTGCTTCAATTTCTGGTGGCGGGTCATCTTGTTTATTTTGAGGTTCTTCAGGATTCTTCGTGTTGACCTCAGGAATCACTGGCACTTGTTCCTTCGACTCAGGAATCTCGAGAGCTTTGGAAGAGTCGCCAACTTCCCTTTAATATGTGACCAAGAAAATTATGTTATCAAGTTGCTATGTATGATTGCTCACCCTGGGTTAATGACGAAGGCTGGTAGGTGAGTAGAGGATGAGCCGCCTAAAGATGGTGATGACTCCTGATAATTTGAGTCTGACAAGTTAAGAGGTTGTCTGATAAGGCCTGCTTTGGGTAAAGACATAGTTGGGTTGTGTGGCACCTTAGTGTGTCGCTTGCGAGAAGGGTTATTAGTTAACTTGGTCACCAGTTCTTTAGTCCGCTGCTCCGTGTTTGGCGTCTTACATCATGTTGAGCCTTTTCAAAACAAAGTTTGGGTCTAATGAGCTTTTGGATGAGAAAATGTAACTTTTCGGACAACCCGCCTGATTCTCTTTGGAGGCGATGAGTATGCGCCGAAAGATATGGAAATTACCTCAGGATTGTCAGCCCGGCTTGATGCACCCTCATCCCGAGAGTAAGAAACGCCAGCTAAGTCATTAAAGAGATGGCCAAGAGAGTCAAGTTCTACCTCAGATTGGTCGTCAACTTCCGCTGACTCGCCCATAGCAGTCGGCTTAATTACGGCAGCTGGTTTGCTCTTCTTAGACTTTGGACAGATCTTGGTCTTGGTCACAACAGTCTTTATTTTCCTCTTCCAAAAAGCAGAGTTTGGCTATATCATAAGAAAAGATTGACAAGTGAGACACATAATAAAATCAAGGATGTTTAAGCCGGACGTAAAATACTACTTATAGCTGGGGGCGGGTTAAGCTTGTAGAAGGGTGGGAGCCCTATCTTGTTACAATTTCCTTGTGACTCCCCGAGTAAGGAGTTCATAGCTTGAAAGACCTCCTCAGCGGTAAAGTTGTCAGAGTTGTATCGCTGAGGATCACCTCACTCCCCAGAATATTCGCACATTAAACTGGGCCGACGACTTAGGGGAAGAATTTTCCATGAGACCCAGCAGCGGGCCAAGTCAACTCCGGTTAGCCCATTAGCTAACAAAGTTGTCACCTTAGGATAATATTGGAGTGCTTCAGTATGTTCAGCTGGAATAAGTTGGCTTGGCGGGTTAAAGTTGATGGGGAGGCGATCAACCCGATAACCCGGCATAGGGTTCTCATTGGCTGGGCGGTGTTTTTGCAGTAAAACCAGGTTTTTACCCAACCATTGGGATGGCTTAACAAGAAAGCAGCTGTCTCTGCGTCTCTGGATTGAGACTCCGCCTAATTCTTGAGTCGGACCACTAGCGCACTCAGTCTGACGGTTTAGGTAGAAGAATTCCTTGAAAAGAGCAACAGTGGGTTCTACTTGCAAATAGACTTCATAGAAGATTTCAAAGTGGCAAAGGTTTGTTACTGAGTTTGGGCCTATATCTTGAGGATGGAGACTGAAATAGTGCAACATCTCGGAAAACTTTCGACCCAGGTGGAGTAAAACCTTTGAGGATATGATCGGTAAAGACCTTCACCTCTCCTTTAGCAGGGTTGGGGCCATTTTCTCCTTGGCTGAGTCGCCAGCCAATCTCCTCCTGAGTTGCCAAGAGACCTTGATCCACATAGTCTTTGAGGATTTGTTCAGTGACTAGAGAAGGACCCCAATTGTAGAGGGTGGTTTTTGCCATATTGACTCGCCTAAAAGACAATAGGAAGGCAAGTTATTTAAAAGAAAAAGGGGATACTAGTTAACCAACAGTACAAGAACGTGCAGTATATAGATAAAGCCGCCTTAAGCTAATGGCGGGTTAACTAAAAAAGGCAATTTCTGTAATTTTGGCGATTTACAAATACATTGGTAAGCCGCCAAAAAAGCAATGGGCAGGTTAGTTTTAGATTCAGGATTGATGAAGTTTGGCTAAGTACGGAACAAACATGTTTCAGAATCAACATCCCTGTTTATGGATCTAGGTGCAGTTCAAAAAAAGGAAAATAATTACATAACCTAAAACATGATAGCAGAAGAGATAGTAGGCTACTCATTGATTCTAGAAGGGAATACAGGTTGTTCAAATTTGAGATGGTGCTGAAACTTCTACTGCTATACTTCTCTGGTATTTTCAGATCAAAAATAGCTTCTATTCAAAAGATGTGATGAACTAGGATGTACGACGACGAACTCTACAAACACAGGTAACCTAATGCAGATCCGAGAAAAGTAAGAGAAATTACCTATTTGCAGCGGAGGAAAGCGGAGGCGTGCCGCTGGATCTCGATAGCGACAGAGTACGGCTGCGGATTCGACTGAAGAAGGCATGCGCGGCTCGACGGATGCGGCAGAGCTCTAGTTGCAAAGGAACTCGTGAGGAAGAAGAAGAACTGGAGGCAACGGGGTAAAAGTGAAAAAGTGCGGAACCCCCGTGCCTATTTATAAGGAAAAGGGGGAACAGTACAAGACCCATGCAAAGATCGAGGAGGCGCAATAAATTCCACAACAAATGGGTGCCTCAATTTTTGGAATCGTAGATTTATACAAAGATCAGTATGACGTCATGAGGGTTTTTCTGAATTTACGAAGGTGACATCATCTTTTCTTATGGCGGGTTATGAAAGTTGTTCAAGGTTAAGCTGTTCAAAGTTAAGCATTTAGAAGGATGGAAGAAGACTCACTAGAAAGAAGGATTGAAGATTAACATGAACAAGTTCAAATCAATCTGGGGCCTAATGTTGGGGATATAATCCCACGGTGTAACCTGCCCTAGAGGGGCTGGGTCAGACTGTTGGTAACTCAACAGTTAGGCCTTAGACAAGCCCAATTGGTCAAGAGGCAGAGTTAAGAAGGTGACTTACGGGATGGGCCAGATGAAGGCCCGAAATCAGAAGACGGCACGTGGCCCAAAGGTGTAAGCCGCCTGATGGCGACTTGCCAAAGAAGGCAAGGCGACTCAGAGCCAGGATCGGTTATGAAGCATAATCCGACCCGAACTCTTGTAAGTCGGCGGCCTCGACCTATATATAAAGGCGAGTCCCCGGCATAGAATAGATAGGTTACAATCAATCAATAGCTAAGTCAAGCGAATCCGCTCCCTTGTAATCGATACTCAAGCAATACAACATAAAGCAGGACGTAGGTTGTTACCTCGATCGAGAGGGGCCGAACCTAGGTAAACTCGTGTCTCTCATACCGTTCAACCCCAACAAGCTAATCACCGTAGCGATGGCCTCGCACCTAAGTCCTTTCACTAGGGCATCTTCCATGACAAAACCACGACAATGAGTGTATGCGCATATGTATGAGCGTTTGCGTCTGTATTGTGTTCAAAAAATCTTACCGTTTCATGCATAACCTATGTTATAAAATTTAAATGTATGAAATAACTTAACTTCTCCGGCCATGCAGTCGTAAGAGCATCTACCGCCTCCTTTTCTTTTTAGAGACTAGAGCATCTACAGCCGGATGCTCCTAACCCTCCTCAAACAACAGGGCGTGATGTTTGCTTGAACTATGTCGGTATTTCCCCAAAGAGGAAGGGATGATGCAGCACAACAACGGTAGGTATTTCCCTTAGTGATGAGACCAAGGTTATCAAACCAGTAGGAGAACCACGCAACACTATGTGAACGGCACGTGCACACAAATAACAAATACTCGCAACCCGACGCATTAAAGGGGTTGTTAATCCCTTTCGGGTAACAGCGCCAGAAATTGGCAAGATGACGGGATAAAAATATGTTAGATGGGATAAATAGATCTCGTGGGAACGCGAGATAAAATAAATAAGAATAAATTGCAGCAAGGTATTTGTATTTTTGGTTTAATAGATATGAAAATAAAAGCAAGTAAAAATAGACCGTGAAGGCAAATATAGTAAAGAAGAGACCCGGGGGCCGTAGATTTCACTAGTGGCTTCTCTCGAGAAAAATAGCAAACGGTGGGTAAACGAATTACTGTTGGGCAATTGATAGAACTTCAAATAATCATGACGATATCCAGGAAATGATCATTATATAGGCACCACGTCCAAGATTAGTAGACCGACTCCTGCATGCATCTACTACTATTACTCCACACATCGACCGCTATCCAGCATGCATCTAGTGTATTAAGTTCATGGAGAAATGGAGTAATGCAATAAGAACGATGACATGATGTAGACAAGATCTATTTATGTAGAAATAGACCCCATCTTGTTATCCTTAATAGCAACGATACATATGTGTCGGTTCCCCTTCTATCACTGGGATCAAGCACCGTAAGATCGAACCCATCACAAAGCACCTCTTCCCATTGAAATAGATCAAGTTGGCCAAACAAAACCCAAATATCGGAGAAGAAATACGAGGCTATAAGCAATCATGCATACAAGAGATCAAAGAAGACTCAAATAACGGTCATGGATACAAAGATAGATCTGATCATAAACTCAAAGTTCATCGGATCCCAACAAACACACCGCAAAAAAGAGTTACATCATATGGATCTCCAAGAGACCATTGTATTGAGAATCAAAAGAGAGAGAGAGGAAGCCATCTAGCTACTAACTACAGACCCGTAAGTCTACAATGAACTACTCACGCATCATCGGAGAGGCACCACTGGACATGATGAACCCCTCCATGATGGTGTCTACTAGTGGTTCTGGAACTTGCGGCGGCTAGAATTGATTTTTGTCGACTCCCCTAGGGTTTCTGGAATATTGGTGTATTTATAGAGCAAAGAAGCGGTGCGGGAGGCCACCGAGGTGGGCACAACCCACCAGGGTGCGCTTGGGCCCCAAGCGCACCCTGGCGTCGTGTGCTCACCTCGGGCTCCCTCTTCGGTACTTCTTTGGCCCACTAGATGTCTTCTGGTCCAAAAAAATCCACAAAAAGTTTCGCTGCGTTTGGACTCCGTTTGGTATTAATTTCCTGCGATGTAAAAAACATGCAGAAAACAACAACTAGCACTGGGCACTATGTCAATAGTTTAGTACCAAAAAATGATATAAAATGATTATAAAATTATTGTAAAACATCCAAGAATGATAATATAACAACATGGAACAACCAAAAATTATAGATACGTTGGAGAAGTATCAGCATCCCCAAGCTTAATTCCTGCTCGTCCTCGAGTAGGTAAATGATAAAAACAGAATTTTTGATGTGGAATGCTGCCTAACATGCTCATCACATATTCTTTTCTTTGTAGCATGGACATTTGGACTTTTATAGGGTTCAAAGCAATAGTCTAGTTTTGACATGAGAATTTCAATACTCAAGCATATCAACAAGCAACCATGTCTTTCAAAATATCAATGCTAAAATAAGTTATCCCTAGCCCATTATGCTCAATAATTGATCCATTCATGAAACACACTCGCATACTAGCTACACCCAATGCTCAAGTACGATCATAGTGCCCCTTATTTGGTGCTTTATAAGAGAAGATGGGGACTCAAAAGTAAAAATTGCATAAAGTAAAAGAAAGGCCCTTCGCGGAGGGTAGTAGGGATTTGTAGAGGTGCGAGAGCTCAAAGCGAAAAAGATAGAGATAAAAACATTTTGGGATCCATGCTTTTCCTGTCAACGAGAACGATCGAGTAGTCCCCAATACTTTCCATTTTAGATATATCATAGGCGGTTCCCAAACAGAAATTAAAGTTTATTCCTTTTTCAACCATGCTTTCACTTTCCATGGCTAGTCGTATCCACGGGTGCCTTCCATACCAACACTTTCCAAGGAATTTATTATTTGACAACATAAAGTAAATTCATTTTTCATTTCGGGACTGGGCATCCCTAATACCTTTTCCTTACTCTCGTGCAATGACAAGTGAATAAACACTCATCGTGAGAATAACATATCTAGCATGGAAATATATTAGCCACCCCCTACCATTTCATGAGCGGTACGAGCACACAAAAGAGTAGTTTATTTTCAAAATTAGAGATGGCACATACAAATTTGCTTAAAACAGCAAAAGAATACCGCATATAGGTAGGTATGGTGGACTCATGTGGCAAAACTCGTTTAAAGGATTTTGGATGCACAAGTAGAGGTCATACTTAGTGCAAAATGTAGGCTGGCAAAAAGATTGAGAAGAGACCAACCAAGAAATGAAAAATCTCATAAGCGAGCATTAAGCATAATTAACAACAAATAATGCACCACAAGTAGGATGTAATTTCATTGCATAACTATTGACTTTCGTGCTTGCATAGGGAATCACAAACCTTAACACCAATATTCTTACTAAAGCATAATTACTCATCAACATGACTCACATATCACATCATCATATCTCAAAACTATTACAAAGAATCAAGTTTATTTTGTCCAATGATCTTGATGAAATTTTTTATTATATCCTTCTTGGATATCTATCACTTCGGGACTAATTTTCATGTGTTGCTTTTGATAAGCTCAAACAAATATAAGTGAAGATCATGAGCATAATATTTATTTCTCTCAAATTAATTTAAGTGAAACCAGAGAGAATTTCTTAAAAAAATTACTAAATCTCAAATAAATATAAGTGAAGCATGAGAGGATTTCTTCAAAAATACTAAAGCATATCGTGCTCAAAAAGATATAAGTGAAGCACTAGAGCAATTCCCTAGCTCATAGAGATTTAAGTGAAGCATAGAGAGCAATTCTAACAAGTCATGGCATAATTTTGGCTTTCTCAAATAGGTGTGTCCAGCAAGGATTCATGACTTAAAACAAAAAGCAAAACAAGCAAAGACTCATATCATACAATACGCTCCAAGCAAAACGCATAGTATGTGACGAATAAAAATATAGTTCCGAGTAAAATACCGATGGTCATTAGAAGAAAGAGGGGATGCCACTCGGGCATCCCCAAGCTTAGTTGCTTGCTTCTCTTTGGATAATAGCTTGGGATGCACTGGGCATCCCCAAGCTTAGGCTCTTCTTACTACTTATTCCTTCATCCATCGTAACATCACTCAAAACATGAAAACTTCAATCACACAAAACTCAACAAAACCTTCATGAGATCCGTTAGTATAAGAAAGCAAATCACTACTATAAGTACTGTTGCAAACCCATTAATATTTTATTCTTGCATTATATCTACTATATTCCAACTTTCCTATGGAAAAAACACTTCAAAGGAAACCATAGAATCATCAAAACAAGCACACAACGCAAAGAAAACAGAATTTGTCAAAAACAGAACAGTCTGTAGCAATCTGGATATTTTGAATACTTCTGTAACTCCAAAAATTGTAAACAATTAGGACCGCCTGAGAAATTTGTATATTCATCTTCTGCAAAACGAATTGGTATTTTATCACGCTTCTGTTAAAAATGAGAATTATTTTTGTGAGCACAAAAGTTTCTGTTTTCAGCAAGCTCAAATGAACTATAACCCAACATGATCCCAAATGCTTTGCTTGGCACAAACAGTAATTAAAACACAAAAAACACAATCATAACAGTAGCATAATTGCGCAAACACTCAAGAACAGAAAGCAAAAGGCAAAAATAAATTTTATTCATTGGGTTGCATCCCAACAAGCGCTATCGTTTTACGCCCCTAGCTAAGCATAAAGCAAGGATCTATGTTTTGTTATCCTTCTCCTTAATTTCCTTAGAGGTATTTTTGTCATGAGGTTTTGTAAAAACAACATAAAATATATTATACATGGAAACCTTAGCACTATGAAGTTGGTTATCATCATAACCTCTTTGATTTCCGGCAACAATCCAATAATAATGTTGATTAACATCATCAAAAACTTGTTGGGTTATATCTAAAATAGGGACTTCCTTTTTAAGATTGTCATCAAAAATTTGATTATCCCCAAGCAAATGTTTTAGTGCATAATCACTATTATAAAGAATTTCATCTATCACCGGTTTTTCATGATTCATACCATAAAAATCAAAGATTTCCCTAGCTTCCCATATTATGTAGTCAAACTTATTCATAAGAACAAGAGTGGCCAACTTTTTAGCCTTGGAGTTCTTTATAACGGGTAGCTTAAAAAGCAATCTTTGGAAGGTAGGATGTGTATGGATAAATTTATTTTCAAGTTTCATAACTAGTGCTGAAATAGCTTCCGCATAAGATTTAGTCCTCTTAAGTATAGGAACATCATCGAGACTTAAATTTCCAACACAATTGAAAAATTCTTGGATACGTTCTTTTCCTATAACATTCCCTTGCCCCAAAACAAAAGTTTTAGCATCCAAATTGCCAAATCGTCCAATTTTAGGAGTTAGGCCATCATCCCTTTTTGCCATACGAAAATCACTCATGATTGCAAACAAAGGGTAGATCTGACGAGAAAATGGCGAACGAAAAAGAGGGCAAGTAAAACGGTAAATTTTTGTGAAGTGGGGGAGAGGAAAACGAGAGGCAAATGGCAAATAATGTAAATTGAAAGGAGATGAGATTTGTGATTAGGAATCTGGTAGATGTTGATGATGTCTCCCCGGCAACGGCGCCAGAAATTCCTTTTGATGTTTGCTCGAACTACATCGGTATTTCCCCAAAGAGGAAGGGATGATGCAGCACAACAACGGTAGGTATTTCCCTCGGTGATGAGACCAAGATTATCGAACCAGTAGGAGAACCACGCAACAATACTTGAACTGCACCTGCACACAAATAACAAATACTCGCAACCCGACGCATTAAAGGGGTTGTCGGGTAACGGCGCCAGAAATTGGCAAGAAAAAGGGATAAAAATATGATAGATGGGATAAATAGATCTCGCGGGAACGCGAGATAAAATAAATAAGAATAAATTGTAGCAAGGTATTTTTGTATTTTTCGTTTAATAGATCTAAAAATAAAATCAAATAAAATCGCAAAGGAAAATATAATAAAGAAGAGACCCGGGGACCGTAGATTCACTAGTGGCTTCTCTCGAGAAAAATAGCAAACGGTGGGTAAACGAATTACTGTTGGGCAATTGATAGAACTTGAAATAATCATGACGATATCCGGGCAATGATCATTATATAGGCATCACGTCCAAGATTAGTAGACTGACTCCTGCCTGCATCTACTACTATTACTCCACACATCGACCGCTATCCAACATGCATCTAGTGTATTAAGTTCATGGAGAAACAGAGTAATGCAATAAGAATGATGACATGATGTAGACAAGATCTATTTATGTAGAAATAGACCCCATCTTTTTATCCTTAATAGCAACGATACATACGTGTCAGTTCCCCTTCTGTCAGTGGGATCAAGCACCGTAAGTCGAACCCATCACAAAGCACCTCTTCCCATTGCAAGACAAATAGATCAAGTTGGCCAAACAAAACCCAAATATCGAAGAATAAATATGAGTCTATAAGCAATCATGCATATCAGAGATCAAAGAATACTCTAATAACTTTCATGGATAAAAAGATAGATCTGATCATAAACTCAAAGTTCATCAGATCCCAACAAACACACCGCAAAAAGAGTTCCATCATATGGATCTCCAAGAGACCATTGTATTGAGAATCAAAAGAGAAAGAGGAAGCTATCTAGCTACTAACTACGGACCCGTAGGTCTACAAAGAACTACTCACACATCATCAGAGAGGCACCATGGGCATGATGAACCCCTCCATGATGGTGTCTAGATTGGATCTGGTGTTTCTGGAACTTGCGGCGGCTGGAATTGATTTTCGTTGACTCCCGTAGGGTTTTTGGAATATTGGAGTATTTATAGAGCAAAGAGGCGGTGTGGAAGGCCACTGAGGTGGGCACAACCCACCTGGGCGCGATTGGAGGCCCAGGCGCGCCCTGGTGGGTTGTGCTCCCCTCGGAGCACCCCCAGGTGCTTCTCCGGCCCAGAGTATCAGTAACAGATCGAGTAGGAGATCCTTGCAAGGAACACCCCCGCATTGCTGCCAGGCTGCCTCGGAACTCGCCTGAACCGAAGGAGGAGGAGCTGGCGGAGGAGAGGAGTACCAGCCGGCTCCGATGGAGGTGGTGGATCCGGAAGACAACGAGGAGGCAGATCAGCCGGAGCACGAGTTGGCGCCGGCTCCGGGCCTCAACACGGAGGACGCGGAGGCGGAGTTCGCCGTCGCCTATGCGGCCGAGACGGTGGAGCAGAAGGCCATCCTGGAGTCCATCCAGGATGAGCCCTATGTGGAAGCCAACCGGCACTTCCTCCGGCAGGAACGGGCAGTGACCGATGCCCTCTTCGACGAGGTCGAAGCGGAGATGGATGCGGAGTAGCCCGTGGAGCCGCAGCTGCGGCTTCCGGCCATGTACCCGGCGCCGAGCATGGAGATAGTGGACATCACGGACGGTGAGTAGGCTACTTGATCTACGTAGTACTTAGGTTGTTTCATTTGCATGCTTTTGTATGTATGGATTTAAGATTTCTAGTATGAGGTATCCGGATGCATATGAGAAAATTTGAGGCTTCACCGGTCAGTGTCCAGCTGTAGATGCAGTAAGCTGCTACACAGCACAGGTCTTCCATTCTAATCCCATTTTCTGGATTAATCCCATCTTCTTCGCCGGCAAGCTCGCTGAGCTCAGCAACCAGGACAAGACGATGGACGAGGCTTCCGACTAGGAGCCGGCGCCACCGCCCACGCCGGTTCATGTCGTGGTCACATAGAGCAGGTGCGACCGCACTTCGACGCCGTAATGGCAGAAGAGCGACCAACGCCGCCAGTCTTGGCATTCCAGCAAGCATAAGAGGAGCAGTGCTACAACCTCCGTCTCCTCAATGAGTGCCGGCACGCGGAGGGACAAATCACCGGCTAACAGGCGAACAACAATGTCGTCGTGGACATGCTGGCCGATGATCCTCGCTTCCTGGATGAAGGGCAGGCGCTATATCAGGCCATCCGTAGGGCCTGTGAGACCCTCTCCGTCGTACGTCAAGTTGTTGCGCTCACCATGGCCCGGCGTCTAGTGTTGTCAACAT
The DNA here is from genome assembly GCF_002575655.3 of Aegilops tauschii subsp. strangulata. Classification (NCBI taxonomy): domain Eukaryota; kingdom Viridiplantae; phylum Streptophyta; class Magnoliopsida; order Poales; family Poaceae; genus Aegilops; species Aegilops tauschii. The sequence continues at coordinate 280,134,998 of NC_053037.3, forward strand.
GGTCAACGAACATGAGGAATCGGGAGATGACTTTACGTGGAGAGGATGATAGTACGGACCCACCACGGCCATAGCCGTATGGACGCAAGTGCCTCCTTATTGCAACTATAAAAAAATTGCTTCCTCCTGGTTTCCTGACATCATGGTCCCACACAATTGGCAACCTATATAGTCAATAAACGAGAGAATTGCAGAAGGAGCGGCTGACAGCTGGGACCCAGTAGCTCAAGCAGTATTTGTTTTTTGAGGTGTGTGCAGAGTTTTTCTTGAGCGATGTTTTGTTGTTGTTCAGAGGAGCAGGGTATCAACTGGGTGGGTTGTGGCCCGTCTAGCCTAGGCTATTATTTTATGTCGACCAAATATCCAGCCCAGATATTAATTTTCAAGGTGAAAATGGCTAGCCTAGCTATACTTTTTTTGAGGAATACCCAACCCAGGTCAACTTGTTATTCTCCGCCCCGCTGGGCTGCAAATCTTTCCTAGGAGGGATGCATTAGGCTTGCAAAGAAAATGGGCTTTAAGAATAATAAATGGGTTGTAACTATAAAAATTAGACTGTAAATAAAAAATCGCACCAAACAGGTAATTAGTTTCAAAATTATTATTTTTAGATTTTGAATTTTTTTTAATTTCATTAGTTATTGCGAGCGCAAAATTTCATTGGATTTTTACCTAATACAAATTTATTTGAAATTAGATTTAATATGACTCAAAATTTTGGGATAAAAATATTTCGGATCCCATCAAAATGTGGGAAATTTTGTTGCATTCTGTTTTGAGCGGTTGGTTGAAATTATTAATAGTTGTCCTGGCTAGAAAATGGGTTGTAATTTAACCAAACAGTAAATGTGTTGTAGTAAATTCCATTAGAATTCAAAAATGAGATGTACATTATTAGAAACCCAAATGGGCTATATGTTCTCTACCACAGATGTGAGGCTCACGTGTGGGCCTACTAAGTTGACGCGTACGCAAGGCTTTGTCAACTTATAGTCAACACACGATTCCAGCAGCAGTGGCCGTTGGATGTCCATCCAACGGCTGTCGTGCGCCTTCAATCATGGATATTCTTACTTTAGCCGCCCAACATACCACCGGCGATACCACCTCCCATGGCCGGTTGTGCTGCCGCGCAGGCCTCACCGGCCCACCCTACTCCCTCGCCGTCCAGGTCATTCCACTACTCACCAGCACCTCCTATAAGTCTCCGGCGACGGAAGCCTCACACTGCAACCGAACCAGTGAACCCTCGTACTCCCCTCCACGTTGGCATCCACTTGCCTCGTCTTCCCTAGCTCCACGCCATTACTTTCCTAGGCCTCGCCGTCATCCACCGCCTTGGTGCTCTCAGCGCTTCGTGGTCAAGGTGGTCAATGAATGACAGCAATCTGAAGACGACTGTACGCGGTGACGCTGACAGCTGGACCCACCACCTACATCTTCGGATGCAAGGAAGTGCCTCCATATTACGTGCAAAAAATGATTCCTCCCCCTGGCAGCTGGGACCCACCAGCTATATCTTCGCATGCAAAGAAGTGCCTCCTTGTCCTCCCGAGAGCTGGGACCCACGCGGTCGAAGCGTGCGTAGCGTTGTCTGATCACCAACGTGTACGTACATACTGGCCGATCAGTGTCTCTACAAGGATTAACCATGGTTGAGCAAGCAGCGACACATGTCGTAGTATAGTCCGTCCCCTATGTAGCAGTCCATGTAATCCCGTCTAAATGGGGTACACGTACGTACAACCATGCTCCAAAAACAGGCACCTACGAACATACGGGCGGGGTCTCGAACGCATACTCGCGCATACATACGACAAGGGCTCGTGTACATGGAGGCAATGGACGACAACAATGGCGTCCTGATCATCGGCAGCCAACCAGCTGGGTCAGAATGAAGAAACAACGTCGTGTTCATCGGGAGGCAACGGAATGCGTCCTCATCGGGAGCCAACTAGCTTGGACGGAATAGCTGAAACGGGGCCTGGCGTACCGTAGAACGGAGGAAACGGCCTTCTGTGCCACCGCCTCTCATCAAAACAGGATCCTGTTGATCAGGAGGGGTCTGTCATACCACAAAATGGAGGAACCAGACTACTGTTCGAGCGCCTACGGTCGAAACAGGGTCCTATTGATCGGGAGGGGTCTGGCATACCGCAAAACGGAGGAAACAGACTTCTGTTGGAGCGCCTACGGCTGAAACAGGGTCCTATTCATTGGGAAGAGTGTGGCGTACCACAAAACGGGAATCCATGTGCTACTGTTCATCCACCATCGTCCAACAGCAGGCTCCACCGGCTACTGTTCATAGAGCCTCCATGGGGTCCTGTTCATCCACCCCCAAACGGCTGGGGTGTGGCGGCCTCCTCGGGGTCCTGTTCATCCAGCGGCAACCGGCTACTACCACGAGGTGTTGTTCATCCAACCCCCAATGGCTGGGGTGGGGCGTACACGTACGTACGAGCGGGTGGTAGCAATAGGAACTGTTCATCCACAGCCAACTAACCGGCTGGACTCACCACACGTCTCGACTCATTTCTATGTATCACGTGCGTGGCAGCAACATGCACTGCTCATCCAAAGGCAACCCAACGCACCGGCTGGCTACATCACGCACGGGGACTCAATCGGCTTTAATGAGCAGCGAGAAGGATTGATTGGATTCAGTTAGCAGCGAAGGAATCGGCCGGCTTCAGTTAGCAGCGTAGGAATCAGCCGGGTTTAGTTAGCAGCGAAGGGATGGATCGATCGGCTTCGGTATGTAATGGGATCGATCCCTCATGTTCAGTACGTAGCTATCTAGTGCAATCACTCAGGTTCAATAAGCGAACGCCTCACAAGGGCTCAGTTAGCGAGCGTCTAGCACACACACATGCGTACGAGAGAAACGCGCAAACCACACTGCATCGCCCGGCCCCGACCACCGACCGTAACCGGGAACTCCCCGATATTTTCCTCACCCTCACTTCTACCAAGATTTTTTCTGTCATGGATGGCCCAAAGAATATGATGCACGTGTGTCTCCGGCCTGCCCAGGATGAAAAGCCCAATTTCTCTCATGATTTTTTGTCATAGAAGTAGGACCAACCACATCTACGATGATACATGTTTTTGTCACAATTATCGTCATAGAAGTGTCATAACCATGATAGGAAAAATATCGTTCGGGCCAAAATGTCACGGATGTGTCATTTTTTTGTAGTGTGCACACAAGGTATTACAATCTGGTTTTTATTGGCCTACTCTTTTCAAAGATGCACGTATGTTTTCCCTATCTTGTGATGAATGTCAAAGAATTGGTAACATTAGTAGACGTCAAGAAATGCCTATGGATTATTTACTTGTTATCGAACCATTTGATGTTTGGGGATTTGATTATATGGGACCTTTTCCTTCCTCCAATGGGTATACACATTTTGTTGTTGTTGTTGATTACATTACAAAGTGGGTAGAAGCTATCCCAACTAGTAGTGTTGATCACAACACTTCTAATAAAATTCTTAAAGAAGTTATTTCACCCGAGGTTTGGAGTCCCTAGATATTTAATGACTGATGGTGGTGACGATGACATGTACGTAGGTTAGGGCAATAGACCTGATCTAAGCACCCTACCAAAGGACACTGCCCTACAGTCAGGGACATTCAAAGGACAGCAGATTCTACCGACTGAAATCACCACAGGACACAACCCACTCGACTGAGGGTTCACTCGGATAGCCCAATTCCATTCGACCAGGATATATTCATTCGACCATACCAGAAACCACTCGGAGAACAGAAGATCTAAGGTCACTCTGAATGACAACGGTCGGGCGTTCACTCCATAGTCTTAATGATCATTTTATATGACTTTAATGCTGGCGTTACCAGTAACGTTCCTATCTTTATGTACATTGAACCCTGTGTAACTACGAGCTGGAGGGGTCTGGCGAACTCTATATAAGCCACCCCCCTCCTCAGGCACAAGGGTTTGGACCCTCTGTAACTCCACGCATAATCCAATCGACCAAGCCTCCGGGCACTGAGACGTAGGGCTGTTACTTCCTCCGCGAAGGGCCTAAACTCGTAAATCTTGCGTGCACAACTTCACCGTAGCTAGGATCTTGCCTCTCCATTCATACCCCCTATTCTATTGTCAGGTTTATACCCACGACAGTTGGCGCCCACCGTGGGGCAGGTGTCTTAGCGACTTTTCGGTGAGGTTATGATTTTTCCGATTCCCATCATCATGGTTTCCTGCGGTGGATTGGCTGACGGCCGCAAGATCCGTCTGGGCGCGCTCGTTTTCATCGCCGACGACTCAGCCTGGCTCCAGGAGGCCCCCCTCGATGTCGAGACGCTCCCCGTCTGCGGGGCGACGCACTTTCGCGCATGCGTTCGCGGCGTCCTTCTGCGGCAGCCGTCGACCCAGTATCGGTCGGCTCCCGTGATGTCTTCGCTCCCCGCTAATCACCGGCGCAAGCGGTGGGTGAAGCATGCGATGGCACGTCAATCGTTCACCCCTCAAGTCATAGCAATCGAGCCCGATGAATCTCTCAACGGCCTGTTCGACCTGTCGGCTGGCTCCGTCGAGACCCTTTCCGAGTGCGACAGCAGCGACCCTGTAGCGGAAGTCTTCGTGGTCAACGCGCCGCACAGCCCGCCAGGTTTCCGTCGTGGCGACGATGGCGATGGCAGCGTCGATCCATCGCGTGTCCACGAGGAATATCATCCCAAAGCTCTCACCTCAGAGCTGAGGGAGGAACTTCACCGCCGCAACGTGGAGGCACTCCACACGCCCATCGTCGGAGAGACCTCTGAGGCTCGGGCCTTGGAGGCGGCGCGCCTGGCCACTTTGGCTGAGCGCACTCGACTGGAGAACCTTCAGCATTCACTCGATGAGCATGCTCGGCGGCAGATCCCTAAGTCCAGTCGACGGCAGCGGCAACTGTTTCCACCTGAACTACAAGTATACCGCACTCCGATTCAGGATCTTACAGTCGCTGCCCGTATAGCAGAGTCTATTCAGCCGTCTCAGTCGGAGGGTGGAAGAGGTTTGATGCAAATCAGAGCGTTGCTGTGAGCTGTAGGAGAGCAGAACACAGCAGTATCTTAGTCGCGTAACAGAATACACAGCAGATCTGTGATGGGTGACATGGTTCAGTCGGCCCATAGCCCAAGATCGCCCCTGCGGCGTGAGGGACGTGGGCATCGCCAGGAGCAGTACGTGGGTCGGAACCACGAGCAGTATGATCACCGACTCGGCCGTGATGACCGTCGTCGAGTGCCCACACCTCCTCCGAGGAGTGGATCATATGTGCCACAGCAATATGATGACAGGCGCCCGCACAGTGGTGAACGAAGGGTACCAGTTGACCCAAGGGAGCCAGGTTTTGATGCAAGGTCGATCCTCGTTCAAGGTCTAGTCGACAGGAACAGAGCCCACAGAGAGGGACTTGACAGAGATCACCCAACTGGCAGCAGAGTTCATGTTTCCGGTCCAGAGTGTTTCAGCAGAGACATCAGGGCTGCAGAGATTCCTCCCAACTTCAGGTTGGCGATTGGAGTTAGCAAGTTAACTGGTGAGTCCAAGCCTGACACTTGGCTTGAGGATTACCAAGTGGCTGTACAGATCGGTGGTGGCAATGATGAGGTGGCCATGAAGCACCTCCCCCTGATGCTTGAAGGATCGGCTAGAGCCTGGTTGAATCAGTTGACTCCAGGCAGTATATTCATCTGGGAAGAGTTGGCCCGAGTGTTTGTCAGAACGTTTGAAGGTACATGCAAGCGACCTGTAGGGTTGGCAGAATTACAGCATTGTGTACAAAAACCAAATGAAACTTTGAGGGATTACATCCAGAGGTGGACCACTTTACATCACACAGTGGAGAATGTGTCTCAGCATCAAGCAGTTTGCGCCTTCAAGGAGGGCGTTCGGTATCGTGAGCTTAACCTGAAATTCGGTTGGACAGGAGACATGACCCTGACCCGAATAATGGAAATAGCAACTCGGTACGCAAATGGTGAAGAAGAAGACGGACTCCGTAGTGGCAAGAGCAAACCAGTCGGCCAAGACACCGGAGGAGGTAATTCCAATCAGAAGCAGAAGCGCAAAGCTGAGCCTGCAGGACCTGGTGAAACTGCAGCCGTGATCCAAGGAAAATTTAAGGGAAAACCTAAGGGGCCCTGGACCCCCAAGAAGGTGGAAGATCAAGCAGGGAATGATGTGTTGGATTTGCCATGTCACATTCACACCAAGAAAGACGAAGAGGGAAATCTGATTTATCCCAAGCATACCACTCGGCAGTGTCGACTCCTTATCCAGCAATTCCGAGAGAAACAACCCAGTGAGAAAGAAAAGGAGTCTGATAAGGATGAGGACAAAGAGGAGGATGATGGTTTCCCCAATGTTAATTCCACCTTGGTGAATTTTGCTGACATTGAGAGCAAAAGTCGATGGAAAGTCATAAACAGAGAAGTAAACATGGTTGCCCCGGCAACGACGACATATTTGAAGTGGTCGCAAACTGCAATCACATTTGACCAGTCCAATCACCCAGCACGCGTTGCCACTCCAGGGCGGCAAGCGTTGGTAGTCGACCCAGTTGTTGGAGGCACTCGACTGACCAAAGTATTGATGGATGGTGGCAGTGGTCTGAATATTCTTTACGCTGAAACCCTGAAGGGGATGGGCATTCCGATGTCCAAGCTTAGTGAGAGCAACATGAGTTTCCACGGTGTTATCCCTGGAAAGAAAGCTGAATCACTCGTCCAGATCACTCTTGACGTGGTTTTCGGTGATTCGAAGAATTACTGTAAGGAAAAGTTGACATTTGAAGTGGTGGATTTTCAAAGTGCTTATCATGCTATTCTGGGCAGACCTGCATATGCTCGTTTTATGGCTCGACCATGCTACGTGTATCTTAAGTTGAAGATGCCTGGTCCCAGAGGTGTGATCAAAGTCACTGGTAATCGGCAGAAAGCAGAAGAGTGCCTCCAGAAGGGCTCGAAAATTGCTGATGAACAAATGGCAGCAGTTGAAATGTAGGAATACCACAAGAATGCATATCCGAGTGATTTGTTGCGAGCCAAGAAGCCTGCCTCAAATTCTGCATTTCAGTCGTCCGGTGAAACAAAGTCAGTTCATATTCACCCGACCGATCCCAATGCTGCTCCGACTCATATCTCAACAACACTTGTCGTGGTTTTGTCACGGCAGATGTCCTAGTGAAAGGACTTAGTCATGGAGCCATCACGACGGGTTAGCTTAAAGGGGTTAAAGCAGACAAAGGACACAGAGAGTTTTATACTGGTTCGGCCCCTTGCGGTGAACGTAAAGGCCTAATCTAGTTGTTGTGGAATTGCTAGGGTTTCGATGACCAGGGAGCGAATGCGCTATGCCTGGCTCTCGAGTTGTTGTTTGTTGTCCCTAAACCGCCGCCGAGTCGTCCCTTTATATACACAGGTTGACGCCCGGCAGTTTACAGAATCCCGAGGCCGACTCATAAACGTGTCCGGCCAGGTTTCTACCTTTCTTATCTTACAACACAAGTTACATATGATATGGCGGTTTATGTCTACAAGCCATAACCCGCCTCTGGGCCCTGGGCCTTCGTAAAGCGCCATACTCCTTGTCTTCATGGGCTTCAAATATAAATAACTCATTTTGGGGTAACCCGGCCTCTCCTGGCCGGTTTATACCCAGTAGTAATATCCCCAACATTAGGCCCAGATTGATTTGAACTGGTTCATGTCAATCTTCAACACTTGAGAAAAATTCTTCCTTCATCAACTTCACATAAATCTTGTAAACCGCCATGACGTCATCTTCCAGGATCATGATAAACCGCCATGACATCACCTGTTATTAAAGATTGCATATAGCTCACCTTCATTAATGAGCCTCCGACAATCGAGGCGACAGCTCTGTCACATATCCAACTTTTGGGCTCCTCGATTTTCGCGCCTGTCACTTATCCCTTTGCCTTTATAAATAGGACCAGGGGTCCTTTCCATTTCCCCCCAGTGCCTCTTTGCTTCTTCTTCCTCCTCGAGCTGACCTAACCCTCACGCGCGGCCGCGGTCGTCAAGCTCCGCCCTCGACCTCAACTTCGGCCGCTGCATCAACCTGAACGCACCAGAGAAACACGGCGCTCCTCCGCTGCTCTGTCAACATCAGTAAGTTTTCCTTTCCCTTTCTCTAGATCTATCATTAGGGTTTCGGTGTTCCTCGAGGCTTGAAATTGTTCTTCCCTGTTCTTCTCCATAGCGTAAATGATGACCTCAGATCTGCCACTTTCTTACACAGTTGTAGTTATAATCCCCTTTTTCATCCTTAGATCATCTGCTTTGTGTAGAAAAAACTCATATAGATTTGTTAAACTGCTTAAGCACCTGCGCTTTAGGTCGGAATATATTTTGATTTACCAACACGCTGCAGATCTGAAATTACCATGTCAGTCTGTGAAACTTGTTTTCCCCTCACTTAGGCATCTTAGACCTGTACCTTCTATACCAAAGTAGGCGGTTTAATTTTTTAGAAAAATGATGATCCGGTAGGTACCATTAGTCCCCTGTTAAACCGCCAAGCCGTTTTATCTTTGTACCTTCTCCAATGTCTGACTCCGGTTTAACAATGTGTATATACCTCTGTCTTCTTCTGATCTTGTGTCACTTTATACTTGTCCATTATAAATCTTAAACTGGCAATAACCATGTTTCAGCTTTCCATTGAAATGGCCAAACAAGTTTACGAGTGCAACTAGGTTCCTTCCCGGGTTACTGGAGAACAACTAGACAGATGTGTCGCAATCGGTGCTTTAGCAAAGAAAGAAGTCATCCACTGGAGGGCCCCTGGTCCGAAAAATCCTCCTGAACCCAAGGACAGAGAAGTAGTCGTGTTCACTGACCACCTGGGTCGAGGCTTTAGCCCTCCCGGTTCAAAAAAATTCCGAGATGTGCCTCCCAGCTTCCAACTCCACCCTCAAGATATTGGACCAAACTCCGTGTCCAATATTTGCAATTTCCAAGTATTTTGTGAGGTCTATCTTCAAGAGGAGCCCACAGTTGAGCTGTTCAGAGACTTTTTCTACTTGAACCGCCGTACTGAGTTTACAGATGGGCCCAATACTGAACTTGGTGGAATGGCAATTCAGAAGAGGAAAGATGTCAGCTTCCCTCACGCCAAGCTTCATAGTCACCCCAAGGACTGGAATAAAACTTGGTTTTATTGCCGAGACACGTCTCCAACTGGTGAGAATCCTCTGCCGGGTTACCGTCCTCACCGGCTTAGCAACACTCATCCATTTCCTCAGAGGCTGACTGCCAAGGAACGGTCCAACTATGCACCACAAATGTCAAAGCTCAGAGCCTTTATGGCAAATGGTTTAACAGGTGTTGACTTTGTTCGCTGCTGGATATCTTGGAGTGTTCTGCCTTTAAGCCGGCGCCCTGGTCTAATGTGTGAGTACACAGGGGATTTAAAAGACCCTCAACGACATATCGACATTCAGCTAACAGAAGCTGAAGTTACTGAGGCTATCAAGAAAATATTGAATGAACCAGAAGTTGTCTGTAGCCAGACCGGGTTAAGTCCTTTCTGCATTTCCAATAAACCGCCAACTGTAAGAATCACAACTTTTTTGTTTTAGCTTGCTCCTTTTTAAATACTCTCTCAAAATTGTGTCCATCTTTGACAGGGCGATGATCCATTCTGGAAGAAGAAACCACAGGATAAACCGGCCAAGACACCTCGCCCCAAGACCAAGGTTATTAAAAAACCTGCCAAGAAGAGGACCACTGAGTCTTCCGAACCAAATGCTGATGCTGACTTGGCTAATCCGGACTCTGAGGTAGAACTTGACTCTCTTGGTTTATTTTTCATACACCTCATTGACAATGACTATTATCAGGACGACGCTGAAGGCAGCCAAGCTGATGATGTAGAGGTAATTATTCTTTCCTTCGGTTCAGATCCTGTGCCAACACCGAAAATCCGTCGAGGAAACCGGAAAGTGAAATTTTCTCACCCCCTTGCTCACTTGGACCCAAACTTTCTTTTGAAGATGCAGCAACACGAAGCTCGTCGCACAACCCGGCACAGCGGCCAGGTAGTTACCTCCGCCGGTTTACCGAACACTCCATCCGTAAACGCCGATCCGAGGTCTCTTACATTCCTGATACTTCTTGCCCCAAGGCGGGTTGTTTCCGACGACCTCTTAATCTATCTAATTCAAATTATCAGGGCACACCTCACTCATCCTCTGGCGAGTCAATGGCCACACAACTTCCACTCCTCAAGACAGTTCCTGGGTGAGTTATGTTTTTAATTTTATCCTTGATATCTTATATTCACCTGATGTATTGACCTTTATGTTTGTTCTTCTCAGTGCCAAGCCTAGACCCAGCAAGAAGGCTCGGCTAAATAAACCGTCTGATGATAATATCACTATTGAACCAGAAAAAACTCCAGATCCGGTAGAAACAAATGTTGACGCTCTGCTTGATGATCCGCCACCACATGATTATGACTTCGTTGTTGAACAAGTAGAAGTTGCCCCATCAGGCCAGTACGATAAACCGACAAGCCCGGTCCGAGACACTGATAAACCGGCAAGTCCAGCTAAGGCTACTGATAAACCATCAACTCCAGTGAAGGCTGCTGGTGACAAGGAAGATGACATCATGATTACTGGCTTTGGCCACACTGCTCCTGGCAATCCTGTCGCTTTATCCAAGCATAGTGCCAAGGATGAACTTTCTGCTATGGGCAAAGGCAAGTGGAACACAGACTTGTGAAGCTACGCCCATCTCAACGCCCAAGACACTCACTCTGGCTTCTTGAACCGTCTGTACATGAGCCGCGACTATGAAGTCGGCTTAGTAAACTTGATGAAAGAGCGATATGAGGTAACTAGTGCTTAACTCTGCATAACTTTTTCTCTCTTATATCCAATTCCAAATATCAACTCCAGTAGCCCCCAAGTGACGGTTTATGATACCAATCTAAACCGGGACTTTGTAATATCTCAACTTTGCATGCTTAGCCTCCAAGGGCCGGGTTATCTTTTAAAGATGAACCGGTACTTTAGAATTATAATATTATAAATTTCGCTGATGTAGTCCCCAAGGGCCGGTTTAACTTATGAAGATGAACCAGGACTTTTAGAAGAATACCCCTAATCTTACTTTGAGCAAACACACATTAGCCCCCAAGTGCCAAGAGTAATACCTGTATTGTGCTTGGGACTTGTAGAAACTTCTGATAACGAGCAAATAGGCATTAGCCCCCAAGTATCAGGTGCATGACTTGTTATGTGCTTGGTACTTCAAATATGTACTGTCAACTCATGATATGTCTGTCTCTTATAGGCTGAGCTGAGCAAAAAGAAAACTCAAGCCGCTGATCTGCAAGAAAACATCAAGTCCCAGCAAGCAGAAACCTCCAAAGCCAAAGATGAACTGACCAGTGCCTTAGCCGCCATGGAAAAGCTGAAGGAGGGTTTCAACAAGGAGCGGGCGGATTGGGACATAGAAAAATCCGCATTGCAAAAAAGAGCTGAGGACGCAGAAGCAGCTCTTAAACCGGTGGTAGACGAGCTGACTAGTGTGAAGCGGCAAATACATGCCATGACTGCTGCTGTGTTTGGTAAACATCCATGCTTTAAATTTTTCATCATATCATCCCATACAGTGTCGATTTCCTGATGTTCACAATGATGCAGGAACTCGCATTAGTCATCTTGGCTCTGACATACAGAAGAAACTGAAGGCTGCCTATACCCTTACAGAGCAGTTATATACCGGCGCGCAACGGGTCATATGCACTGCTTCTCATAACAAGCCGCCCCCAACCTTGATCAAAGAAACTTTAGAATGGTTGTCAATGCTGCCTGCCCGGGTTGAAGAACTCAAAAGATCGGCTGCAAGGGCAGGTGCTCTGACTGCACTAACCCGGGCGAAAGCATGGGTGCCTGATCTTGATCCGGTGGATGTGGGTAAGGGCTTTCCGAGCTTAAAGGAGGACGGATCAGAGTTTGACAATGATGCTCTCCGAGTCATAACTAGGAAGATGCGTCCACTGGCCTGCCAATTGGCTGAAGAAGCTGACCTTTCATACTATCAGGCGAGTTATGACGTCAACAACAAACGGGTTGCTGCACCAACTCCTGAGGCTCAAAATCTCATCCCACCAATCCGTAAGCATACCTATGCCCCTGACGTTGAACCGTCCACACTTATAAGCGATGAAGATGTATTCCAAGCCCTAACTGGGATCGATTGGGCAACCGTTGACTTCTAGCCACTGGGTAGAGAAGAAGAGGATGAACCGGTGCAAGACGATCTGCAGCCGTCAGGTCAGCCTGGTGACGAATCATGGTCCGGAGGCCGGTTTAACCATCTGCGTTCTGCTACGCTTGCTGAAAACAATTATTCTTTTAGGCATTAAAAGCGCCTTGTAATAGGCTAGTTCAAACTTTTTGGTCTGCTATGCCGTCGCGCATATTTATATTGCCTGACACTATTAATCCGCCATGCTGAAGATATATTATGTTCATAATCCATAGCAATGTATCCCAGCTTTTCCTGCGTACATGAAGTTTGAAAGTGTCCTGGCAGTTTACCGCCGGACGGGTCATGATGCCCAGATATACAGCCAGGGTTTATAACCAAGGCTGAAAGAAGATAATCAAATATGAAAATAAATAGTACCTATGATACTGAATCACCTCGTTGGTTTACCGAGTTTTTGCAGTAAGGGCGATAACCCCAATCATGAGTACTATAACTCCTTCCATATTGTGCCGGTTTATGATAAAACCGTACCGGGTTGTGATAAACACCGGATTAACCATATATAATACTGGCGACTTATAGTCGAAACCAGGCCGGGTTAATAAACTCCGGATTATAATTGATTATATACTGACAACTTTTGTAGCTGAAAGTCAAGCCGGGTCAATAAACGCCGGTCTATCAAAAAATATTATAAATTCCATCGAAAGAGAAATAACTTGGCAAATAAAAGCATATAAAAACTTGTAGTCGAGGCTTTTCAAGGGCTGCCAGGCCCCAAATCGAGGCTTTTCATGGGCTGCCAGGCCGCTGAGTTAAACCATTTTACAAAGCCTTTTAAGATGGACCTCAATCTTTAACCAATCGTCATTTTAACTTTGACAAGTTCAGGGTCTATGAGATTGACTTGTCAAAAGTTCGGCGGGTCATACCAGGTTTGCCTGGACGGAGTGGCTTACTTAAAAAGGCAGGATAACCAGGGGTTTTAGGTGAATACACCAGGCTTCCAAGCCGTGGCTTGATAGCCTATTACAAGTGTAGATTCTTTGTTCATTGCGAAGCAAAGAATCCCCAAGCAATATTTTGAGCTGTGCTCAATGGGTGCCTATGTTTGAGTTGTGCTTTTGCAACACTCTCTTTGGCCCGTAAGTAATTTTCTTTTGGCCTTGAGCCGATCAAGAGGTGTAGCTATGGTTCGAATATGATCAAGCCCCCAAGTGATTTTCCTGGTGGCCTTGAGCCGATCAAGAGGTGTAGCTATGGTTCGAATACGACCAAGCCCCCAAGTGATTTTCCTGGTGGCCTTGCGCCGATCAAGAGGTGTAGCTATGGTTCGAATACGACCAAGCCCCCAAGTGATTTTTATATAAAGGTTTATAAGCTGAATCAAGGGGTAAACCGGACTCCGCTTTATGAACAGAAGCCCCCATGTAACCGCACGTGATGTAAGAAAAACAACAGATACCCCACTTTAGCTGAGGCTCCGGTTTATTATATTGATCATAGTATATACATTGTCATAACTATGTACATAAGCAGAGCCTGTGGCTCAAGTATAATAAGACCGAAGATGAGCGATATTCCATGGCCGGTGGGTCTCCTCCTCCGATTTACGTGAGTCTTTGTGCTCTCGAACATCTATAGGGTAGTATGACCCGTTATGCAGATTCTTGCTGACCACAAAGGGCCCTTCCCAAGGCGGGGATAACTTGTGCATATCAGTCTGATCCTGGATGAGTCGGAGCACCAGATCGCCTTCTTGAAAAGTTATGGTTCTAACCCGGCGGCTGTGATAACGACACAGATCTTGCTGATAAATCGCCGAACGGGCTGCTGCAATGTCACGCTCCTCATCTAACAGGTAAAGTGCTTCCTGTCGCGCCTTCTCATTATCAGCTCCGACATAAGCCGCCACACGAGGCGAGTCATGACGGATGTCACTAGGGAGAACCGCCTCTGCTCCGTAAACCATGAAAAAAGGCGTGGAACCCGTAGATCCGTTGGGTGTGGTATTGATGCTCCATAACACAGAAGGTAACTCCTCTACCCAACAACCCGGCATCCGTTGCAAAGGAACCATAAGCCGGGGCTTGATACCTCTCAAGATATCTTCATTGGCTCTCTCCGCTTGGCCATTATATTGGGGGTGAGCCACTGATGATACGTCAAGCCGGATATGCTCACGTTGACAGAACTCTTTCATAGCACCTTTGGACAGATTGGTACCATTATCAGTGATAATGTTGTGTGGAAAGCCAGACCGGAAAATCACCTTCTTGATGAATTGAACCGCCGTAGTTGCATCACACTTACTGACTGGCTCTGCCTCCACCCACTTAGTGAACTTATCAACCGCCACCAAAAGGTGGGTCTTCTTGTCCTTGGATCTCTTAAAGGGCCCAACCATATCTAGCCCCCAAGTTGCAAACGGCCAAGTGATTGGAATCATCCTCAATTCTTGGGCCAGAACATGAGCTCGGCGTGAAAATTTCTGACAACCATCGCGCTTTTTCACCAAGTCCTCCGCATCAGCTTGAGCCGTCATCCAATAGAAGTCATGACGAAAGGCTTTAGCCACCAGGGACTTTGAACTGGTGTGATGACCACAATCCCCTTCGTGGATCTCACGCAGAATCTCGCGGCCTTCTTCAGGAGACATGCAATGCTGAAACGCCCCTGTCACACTGCAATGATGTAATTCTCCATTGATAATAGTCATGGACTTGGACCGCCGGATTATCTGCCTGGCCAAGGTTTCATCCTCCGGTAACTCGCCCCGGTTCATATACGCCAAATATGGGACCATCCAATCTGGGATGATATGAAGCGCTGCCACCAATTGAGCCTCTGGATCAGGAACAGCCAGATCCTACTCTGTGGGGAGTTTAACCGACGGATTATGCAGCACATCCAGAAAGACATTGGGTGGAACCGGTTTACGCTAGGAACCCAAACGGCTTAAAGCGTCCGCCGCTTCATTCTTCCGCCGGTCCACATGATCAACCTGATAGCCTTTGAAGTGACCTGCAACAATACCACCTCTCGACGATATGCTGCCATGAGCGGATCCTTGGAATCCCAAGTACCAGACACTTGTTGAGCCACTAGGTCCGAGTCATCGAAGCACTTAACCTGGCTCAAATTCATCTCCTTAGCCATCCGAAGACCGTGGAGTAAAGCCTCATATTCGGCTGCATTGTTAGTGCAAGGGAACATTAAACGGAGAACATAACAAAACTTATCACCTCGTGGGGAAGTTAGCACGACTCCAGCCCCCGAGCCCTCCAATTGCCTGGACCCATCGAAATGAATAGTCCAATAAGTATGATTCGGCTTCTCTTCTGGCGCCTGTAATTTTGTCCAGTCATTGATGAAATCCACAAGCGCCTGAGATTTGATCGCCGTCCGGGGCATATATTTTAACCCATGAGGCCCAAGCTCAATAGCCCACTTGGCACCCGGCCAGTTGCTTCCCTGTTCTGGATTATATCCCCCAAAGGAGCAGAACTGACCACAGTGATGGGATGGCCCTGGAAATATTGCTTAAGCTTCCGGCTTGCCATGAAAACTCCGTACACCAGCTTCTGCCAATGTGGGTACCTCTGCTTGGCTCAATATGTACTTCACTGATATAATAAACCGGCCGTTGAACAGGATACTCCTTTTCCGGCCTCCTTGCGCTCCACCACAATAGCCACGCTAATAGCCCGGGCATTAGCAGCCACATATAACAACAAGGGCTCTTTATCAACAGGAGCAGCAAGGACCGGCGACCCGGCCAGCTACCGCTTTAAGTCCTCAAACGCTTCATTGGCAGCGTCACTCCAGACGAAGTCATCCGTCTTCTTCAGCATCTGATATAAAGGGATTGCCTTCTCCCCAAGGCGACTGATAAACCGGCTCAAGGCTGCAATCCGGCCTGCCAGGCGTTGAACATCATTGATACACTTCGGTTTAGCCAAAGAAGTTATAGCCTTGATTTTCTCCGGATTAGCTTCAATGCCCCTGTTAGACACCAGAAAGCCCAAGAGTTTGCCTGCTGGTACACCAAAAACACACTTGGACGGATTAAGCATCATTTTATAAACCCGGAGGTTATCGAAGGTCTCCTTCAAGTCATCTATCAATGTCCCCTCCTTTCTGGATTTCACCACAATATCATCCACATAAGCATGAACACTGCGGCCGATCTGATTATGAAGACTATTCTGCACACAGCGCTGATAAGTCGCCTGGGCACTCTTGAGCCCAAAAGGCATAGACACATAGCAGAAGACTCCAAAGGGAGTTATAAAAGCTGTCTTCTCCTGGTCCTTAACTGCCATTTTAATCTGATGGTAACCAGAGTATGCATCCAGAAAGCTCAAATGCTCACAACCCGCCGTAGTATCAATGATCTGATCAATACGAGGGAGAGCAAAAGGATCTGTTGGACAAGCCTTGTTCAAATCTGTGTAATCCACACACATACGCCAAGTGCCGTTCTTCTTAAGTACCAGCACCGGATTAGCCAACCACTCAGGATGAAATACTTCGACGATAAACCCAGCCGCTAAGAGCCTGGCTACCTCCTCACCAATAGCCTTGCGCCTTTCTTCATTGAAGCGGCGGAGAAACTGCTTGACCGGTTTAAACTTGGGATCAACATTAAGAGTGTGCTCAGCGAGTTCCCTCGGTACACCTGGCATGTCGGAGGGTTTCCATGCAAAGATGTCCCGGTTCTCACGGATGAACTCGATGAGCGCGCTTTCCTATTTCGGATCCAAGTTAGCGCTGATGCTAAACTGCTGGGATGAATCGCCAGGAACAAAATCAACCAGCTTAGTCTCATCGGCTGATTTAAACTTCAAGGCCAGATCATGCTCTGTAGTTGGTTTCTTCAGAGAAGTCATATATGTTGGATCAACATTGTCTTTGTAGAACTTCAACTCCTCTATCACACAAACCGACTCAGCATATGCCGCATCACCTTCTTCACATTCTAAAGCGATCTTGCGGCTCCCATGTACTGTGATGGTCCCCTTATGGCCCAGCATCTTGAGTTGTAGATAAACATAACAGGGCCTTACCATGAACTTGGCATAAGCCGGCCGTCCAAACAGGGCATGATATGGGCTCTTGATCTTTACTACTTTAAAAGTCAATGTTTCTGATCTCGAGTCATGCTCATCTCCAAAAGCCACCTCCAGAGCTATCTTACCAACTGGATACGCCGATTTACCAGGCACCACACCATGAAAAACGGTGTTTGACGGTTTAAGATTTTTATCTATTAACCCCATGCGACGGAAGGTTTCATAATAAAGGATATTGATACTACTCCCTCCATCCATGAGTACCTTGGTGAACTTATATCCTCCAACCTGAGGTGCCACCACCAATGCCAGATGACCCGGATTATCAACCCGAGGCGGATGATCCTCTCGACTCCACACGATGGGCTGTTCAGACCAGCGCAAGTAACGGGGCACCGCCCAACGGAGTTTACTGCCCTTTTATGAAGCTTCTGATCGCGCTTGCACAGGCTTGTGGTGAAGACATGGTACTGCCCACTATTCAACTGCTTCGGGTTGCTCTGGTAACCCGACTGCTGCTGTTGCTGCTGATTCCCCTGATGATTATAACCACCTTGGTTGCCCTGATTGCCTAGATTGCCATGTCCGCTCTGATTACCGTGAAAACCTGAACCGGAACTGCCTCCACCGTAACCCGGCCCATGAGATCCGGGGCCTGAACCGCCACCCGGTCCATGATCATACCGGAAAAAATCTGAATTTTTTAACTCCCGCATAATATAACAATCCTTCCAGAGGTGCGTGGCCGGCTTATCCCGCGACCCGTGCTTTGGGTAAGGCTGGTTTAACAGGTGAGACAGGCGCTCCGGATTGGGACTTGGTCCTCCACCACGCGGGGGCGGTTTACCCTTACGACGCTGGCCATTATCCTGCGCGTTGGTGTTAACCACAAAATCTAAACTGTTATCCGCTTTACGCTTACCGTTGTTTCCATGACCCGCCGGGTTATGCTGCTGCCCTTTGGTGCTGCCACTCTTCTTTCCCTTCCCTGTCTTGTCGTCGTTAGACTCGGGGTCCTTGGTACTATCAGAGTCGGCATACTTCACCAGAGCTGCCATAAGTGTTCCCATGTCATTGCAATGACATTTGAGCCGTCCCAACTTCAACTTCAGAGGTGCAAACCGGCAATTGCCCTCCAACGTTAAAACTACTGTATCAGCGTTGATGCAGTCTGATGAATGCAAAATCTCTGAAACCCGGCGCCCCCAATGGGTTGTAGACTCTCCTTCCTCCTGGACACACGCACCTAAGTCCACAATTGACATGGGCTGCTTGCATGTATCCTTGAAATTCTGGATAAACCGGGCCCTTAACTCGGCCCATGACCCAATGGATTTAGCTGGCAGGTTTTTCAACCATGTGCGAGCTGTTCCCACCAACATCATGGTGAAGTATTTAGCACACGCCGCATCGTCCACATCCAGCATCTCCATTGCCATCTCATAGCTTTCAACCCACGACTCGGGGGATAAATCGGCAGTGTAATTCGGCACCTTACGTGGGCCCTTGAAATCCTTGGGCAGCCGTACATTGCGCAGCGCTGGGACGAGACACGGTATCCCCAAAGAACTGGAGGTAACCCCTGGTTCCATCGAAGTTGTTGGACGAACCGGAGTAAGCTGGCGGGCCTCATGCTGCGCCGCTAACTCGGCCTCTCGACGCGCCCTAGCACGATCCACCACATCCTGAGCATCACCACCGCCACCCGCCGGGTTATGGCCACGGGGCGGATTACGATTTCGCGCACTGCTCGACACGGCCGGTTCATCTATATGCCTGCTGTAACTCCGGCTCGGGGGGGGAGTAGAATGAATCCTTTCGCGGCTGTATGAATAAGCCTGCTGCTGAGTCAAGGCTGTCTGAAGGAGCTCCCTAGCCCGTCGTGTCTCGACCGCCACTGGGGACTCGCCTTTGATTGGGAGAGCTACCAATCGCGAAGCGGCGGCAACAATGTTATCCAACGGGTTAGAGTAATGACCCGGTGGTGTTGGGACGTGCTGTGACAGGACATTGTTCTGACGGGGCGGATCTATTGGACGTGGCTGAACTGGCGCCCCTGTTCCAGGTGCCTCCACCCGGTTTACCACTGGCGGATTACTAGTTCCTGCTCCTGGGGTGTCAAAGAGATTCATGGCCTCATAAACCGGAGGCAGGTGAGACCGGTACCTTCTCCTCATGACATCGTTTGACGCGCTCTGATCCAACATAAACCGGTAAGCCTGTGCCTCCAACTCGGCTCGTTCTGCAGCCATCCTGGTATCCTCGGCCGCTAGGTCCCCCTTGGCCCGAGTTATCTGATCCTTTACCTTCGCGATCTCCGTGTTATGCTCACCCTGGTTCGCCGGGTTAACTTCCGCCAGCAGTACTGCCAGAGCATCAAATAAGTCAGATAAAACCTGAGCCGGCGGTCGCACAGGGCCTCCTGCCCTGGCTGTTGTCACCTCTACTGATCCAGAAACCATCGCCGCTATGGTCGAAGAGTGGTGCGCTGGCTGTGTACCGGCCATGAAGATCGCAACCCGGCTTGGCGGATCAAAGGGGTCGGGAATACTGTCGCCATCGGAACAGCCCCCAATCCGGCCATCTTGCAACTGGTACAATGACTCGGTCTCTCCGGTTGATGACTTGTCATCCGAGTAAACGACGGTCTCACCACCAGATGCCGATCTAACCTCAGATTCCGCTCCGTGGATGACTCCCATGAAGGCACGCTTCATGGCAGGCTGAAACCGGGCGAATCTCGCACGCTGAGCCGTTTCGACGATGTCGGTGCAGATGTCCGGCTTAGGGCCCGGTTTGCCGATCTTGCCAATGAAAACATGAATACCGCCGAAGGGGACCCGATACCCGTACTCAATTGAGCCGGCCTCGGGGCCCCAGCCTGCGTCGTCGATGTAGAGCTTGTCGCGACGACTCTTAGTCATCCGGCCCAAAGTGTATCCCTTGAGCCCTTCGAAGCTGCCCTCTAAGAACTCGAAACCATCGTGCGATGGCCCCACGGTGGGCGCCAACTGTCGTGGTTTTGTCACGGCAGATGTCCTAGTGAAAGGACTTACTCGTGGAGCCATCGCGACGGGTTAGCTTAAAGGGGTTAAAGCGGACAAAGGACGCAGAGAGTTTTATACTGGTTCGGCCCCTTGCGGTGAAGGTAAAGGCCTAATCCAGTTGTTGTGGAATTGCTAGGGTTTCGATGACCAGGGAGCGAATCCGCTATGCCTGGCTCTCGAGTTGTTGTTTGTTGTCCCTAAACCGCCGCCGGGTCGTCCCTTTATATACACAGGTTGACGCCCGGCGGTTTACAGAATCCCGAGGCCGGCTCATAAACGTGTCTGGCTCGGTTTCTACCTTTCTTATCTTACAACACAAGTTACATATGATATGGCGGTTTATGTCTACATGCCATAACCCGCCTCTGGGCCCTGGGCCTTCGTAAAGCGCCATACTCCTTGTCTTCATGGGCTTCAAATATAAATAACTCATTTTGGGGGTAACCCGGCCTCTCCTGGCCTGTTTATACCTAGTAGTAATATCCTCAACAACACTCGACAGCAAATAGGAAGAAGCGATCATCCAGTTCCTCCGTGAGAACTAGGACATCTTTGCATGGAAACCTTCTGACATGCCAGGTGTACCCAGGGGACTGGCTGAGCACCGTTTGCGAGTCGACCCAAAGGTAAAACCAGTCAAAGAGCATCTCCGACGGTCCGCCGTACAGAAGAGAAAAGCAATGGCGAGGAAGTGGATCGGCTTCTCACAGCTGAGTTCATCCGAGAGATTTACCACTCCGAGTGGCTTGCCAATGTCATCATGGTTCCTAAGAAAGATGATTCACTCCGTATGTGTATTGAATTCAAGCATATCAATCGGGCCTGCCCGAAGGATCACTTCCCTCTTCCTCGCATCGATCAGATAGTCGACTCGACTGCGGGATGTGAGCGGTTGTCTTTCCTGGATGCATATTCCGGGTACCATCAGATCCGACTTTATGGACCTGATGAAATAAAAATAGCTTTTATCACCCCATTCGGGTGCTTTTGCTATGTCACCATGCCCTTTGGTCTCAAGAATGCTAGTGCCACATTCATGAGCATGATACAGAAGTGCCTGCTCACTCAAATCAGTCGGAATGTGGAAGCATACATGGATGACATCGTGGTTAAGTCACGTAAAGGTTCCGACCTGCTGACTGACCTCGCTGAAACCTTTGCCAATCTGAGGAGATATGATATCAAGCTCAATGTGTCGAAGTGTATGTTTGGAGTCCCAGGTGGCAAGTTACTCGGTTTCCTCGTTTCCGAACGTGGGATCGATGCAAACCTAGAGAAAGTTGGTGCAATACTCCGAATGAAACGCCCTGTGCGTGTACACGACATTCAGAAGCTTACCGGTTGTTTGGCCTCTTTGAGTCGATTCATCTCTCATCTCGGTGAAAAGGCATTGCCTCTTTACTGCCTGATGAAGAAATCTGATAAGTTCGAGTGGACTCCTGAAGCTGACGCAGCGTTTGCAGAGCTCAAAACCCTACTTTCCACCCAGCCGGTGCTTGCTGCTCCAATCAGCAAAGAGCCTTTACAGCTTTATATTGCAGCCACTGGACAAGTCGTCAGTGTATTATATTTCTGAAGTTTTAACCCCATCCAAGCAGAGGTATCCACATTATCAGAAGCTGGTCTACGGGATGTACTTGACCACAAAGAAAGTTGCGCACTACTTCTCAGATCATTCAATTACAGTCGTCAGCGACGCTCCATTGTCAGAAATTTTGAACAACAGAGATGCAACTGGTCGAGTGGCCAAATGGGCGATTGAACTCTTTCTATTGGATATTAAGTTTGAAGCAAAGAAAGCAATCAAATCCCAAGCAATAGCAGATTTTCTCGTCGAGTGGATTGAACAGGAGCTGCCGACTCAGATTCAGTCGAAACATTGGACTATGTTCTTTGACGGGTCCAAGATGTTGAATGGTTCAGGTGCTGGGGTAGTCCTGGTGTCTCCGCGAGGCGACAAGCTCAGCTATGTTCTCCAGATTCACTTTGACTCCTCCAACAATGAAGCTGAATATGAGGCACTTCTGTACGAGTTGCGTATGGCCATTTCACTCGGCGTCCGGCGCCTTATGGTTTATGGCGACTCGGATTTGGTGGTCAATCAAGTGATGAAGGAATGGGACGTGAGGAGTCCAGCTATGACTAGTTATTGCAATGCAGTGAGGAAATTGGAAAAGAAGTTTGAGGGGTTAGAGCTTCACCATAAACCCCGATTGAAGAACTAGGCAGCTAATGACCTGGCAAAGATAGGTTCCAAGAGGGAGCCTATTCCTAGCAATGTGTTTTTGGAACATATTCACACACCATCCGTTCAAGAGGATCCCTTCATAGAAGAGCCCCCACAGGCTAAGAGCTCCACTGATCCGACTAAAGTTGAAATCCCAGCCATGGTCGACTTGATCATGGAAGTTTTGGTCGTTATTCCTAATTGGACTGTGCCGTACATTGCATATATTCTCAGGAAAGAACTCCTAGAGGATGAAGAAGAGGCTCGTCAGATTGTCCGTCGATCCAAAGCCTTTATTGTGATGGGCGGACAGCTTTATAGAGAAAGTGTTACTGGAGTTGCTCAGAGATGCATCACGCCGGAAGAAAGCCGAATGATCCTCAATGATATCCACTCGGGGACCTGTGGTCACCATGCGTCCTCTCGGACCATCGTGGCCAAAGCATACCGAGTGGGATTTTACTGGCCACGTGCTAATGATATGGCAAAAGAAATAGTTGACAAGTGTGAGGGCTGTCAGTTCTACTCCAACATGTCCCACAAGCCTACATCAGCCTTGAAGACCATTCCACTCGTCTAGCCATTTGCTGTTTGGGGATTGGATATGGTTGGACCTCTAAGGACTGGCAGGAGTGGCTTCACCCATCTGCTCGTGGCAGTCGACAAGTCCACCAAATGAATTGAAGCTAAGCCTATCAAAAACCTTGAATCAAGTACTACTGTCAGCTTCATCAGAGAGTTAACGTTCAGATATGGAGTTCCACACAGCATCATCACAGATAATGGGTCAAACTTTGATTCAGACGAGTTTAGAGTTTCTGCGCTTCCCAAAGCACTCGGGTCGATTATGTTTCAGTCGCCCACCCACAGTCGAATGGGCAAGCTGATGAGGACATGACTACCTTGGATACGACCAAAAATATTGCATACATGCATATTTGTCAGGTGATTTCTAGTGCAAACTATTCAATAATCTATTTATGTTATCCAGAACAAAAATACTTCACACACTTTTGTGTTTTGTCTAATTGCAGGTGTATGGGACATTTGTACAATCCACATATGAAGATAGGGGAAAAGGAGAAGTTTAGGGTCTATTCAAAAAGTCCTCTCACGTCACTTTTGGGCCAAGAGAAGATAGAGTTCAAGTGTCTCACGTTCTGGATTCAGATTCGGACTGCACAGACATACCTGAATCAAAACGCCAACAACTTTTTCATACGGACTCCAAATTTGGTGATTCTTTTTTGTTGGAAAGTAGATTTCGTCCTCTTTCCAACCCAATTGGATTCACCTTTAAATTCGTCCGGAGCATTGAGATATGGACGAAACAATCTGACGCTGCAGCAGAATCCGAGTCAAACAACAAGTCCAAAGGTGTTGCATCACCTCCACTTGGGCCCATGAGCCTTGTACGACCTAGGGTTGGTTTTAGGCTGCCTTGGGACGTCCTCCCACCTCCTTTGCCGCCACCCCTTGCTCCTATATAAGTAGATCCATCTAGTAGCTTTTTCTTTGGGATTTGTTTAGTTAAAAGTTAGCCATTGCAACTTCGTGTACTTTGTTTGTGTCCAACGACCAGACCAAGACCGCTTTCGGATCCCCACCTTTATCAATACTTCATCTATATTCACAATATTTAGATTGCATTATCATATTCTTGCTTGTTCTTCGATTCTGTGCAGGAATAGACCTTCGTGGTCAGGCTGATCGTGCTTCCGGCATTGTCAGTAACCTCAGGAGATTGGTTTCGCGATTGTTAAGGAGCAACGTCGTGCATGTTTGTAGTTGGATCGTCAAAGTCGACTCCACCAAATCGATAGTTATCATCTCATCGAAAGATCAAGACACCCTCGCCTCTATCAAGTGGTATCAGTTTTCAGCTTGCTCGGTGAGAATTTCCAGTTTTTCCTAGATTAGATTTATTTTCTTACCTATTATCCAGGAAAAGGCCACAAAAAAAGTTAGATCTATTCATCCTTTGTCCAAGCTAGTCCGAGCCTTTGCAATTTTCCTTTCATTGCTTGCATAGTTGAATTATCGGTTGCATCGTCGTGTCGAGTTGCTGGTCTTAGTGTCTAGTTTGTTTATAGTTTCGAGTTCTGTTCACAGTAGTCACGCCGCCGCTGCATCATTATCCCTTCCGCTGTCCACCACCCATCCATCAATTTCCACCACGTGCTACCCACCGTTCATTGTCAGTATCATAGTTGAGATCGTTCACATCTTCGCTTGATCCAATCTGCATCTTATCTAGTTTGTTTTGGAAATAGGGAGAGAAAAGAAGAGAGCAAAAAAGTAAAAGATAAGGCAGAGAAAAAAAAGAAAGAAAAAGGAAAAAAAGAGAAAAAAAACTAAATTCGGATCTATCTAGACTCAATCTCGTAGTTGAATTCGGATTGGAATCTGTTTTGCACATTGTTCAGTAAAACATGCATAACTTGCTCATACGAAGTCTGTTTTGGCTCCACGAGTACTCAAATGAAAGCTAGCGATGAGCCGCATCTAAATAGTTGCAGAAGCTAGTTCAATATTTGGCACCTCAAAATCAGCTTCTAAATAGGTCTTTTTGCCCTCCGAAGTTCGCGAACACAGCTTATTCCAGTTTTTCAGGACAGTTTTAGAATTTTTTGACTCCTCATATCAACTCGGAATTGAATGATTCCTCTTGCGTTTGAAAGCTTGAGCCAGTACCTTTATTGAGGAAAATTATCAAAAAAATTGGCACAAACTTTTCCAGAGGAAAGTTGGAGAGGAAGTTGTTGTATATCCTGCTTGGCAGTTGTTTTTTATCATTATCTTTACTGTCGTTGTGATCTTCACTTATATCTTGCTATCCAGAGCTACTTAGTATCCTTCATTGATGCTAGTTGTACTACGTCGTGACCTCATTAGTGTTCTAGGCTCGCGTCTCTAGTCCGATCTAGCCTAGGACCAGCACAGTACCGTCGTTGAGCGTTTATTCAACATTGCATCTCTGAATTGATTATTGCTAATATTTTGCTACCATATATAGCCAACCCAGCTCCACATATTTCTGCACCGTGTATATGTACGTTCCCCTGGCAATCGCTTTACACAATCTTCAGAGTTATTTGACACCGCTGGTTGCCTGTCACCACCTGCTGCTTGGTAAGAACTTGTAAGATATTGATATTTGCTTTACTGTGAGCGCTTTACCACCACATCCTAGTAGTTCATAGGAACATTATTCTCAAATTTCGTTTCTTGTTTCTACTAATCATGACAGGTTCCGGAGATAGAAGTTCTTGGACGACGGACACATCTTCACCATCACGAGAGTTGCGACAACACACACAAGCACATGGTCAGGTTATCTCTTTACCGTCATTTGAGGGTAGATTTAATCCTGCTATTTATCTAGCTTGGGAGCTTGAAGTAGAACAAGTTTTTAGTCACCATGACTTTTCTGAACTTGAGCGAGTACGAGCTGCCACTAGAGCATTTACTGGTTTTGCTTCTGTTTGGTGGAGTGTGCATTGTAAGAAAAACATTGATAACCAACCCACAACTTGGAAAGATTTGAAAGATGTAATGAGACAACAATTTTCCCTCCTTACTATCGTCGTGAATTGCTTCGCAAATTTGAACAATTTAAACAAGGCAACAACACTGTTCATGCTTACTACCAAGAGTTCAAATCTTATATGCATCATTGTGACATAGAAGAATCTGAGGATGATACAATGAATAGATTTTTTGGTGGTTTGAACCATGATATTCAGGCATGATTTCAGTATATTCCTCGTTGCATTACTGGTATGTATGTTCGTGCTTGTACCTTTGAGAGACAGTTACAGGAGGATGCATTGGGTGACTACAACAACTACTATTCTAGTTCATGCTCACCACCACCACTTGATTCCTCCATAGTTGCACCTACTAGAGCAGCCACACCTCAGATTGTGAGTGCGACATCATCTCAAGAGTATGGTAGATTGCCATCATTCGTACCTACATCAGCTACATCTTTGCGACAAGGTAACTGTAAAGGTATTGATGATATAACTTCACATGAGAATGATGCATGCCTAGTTAACTTGAATACATCATGTGTTGAGTTACCTGTTGATTTAAGCGCATCACCTATTTTAGAGAATCATGTTACTGTCATGAATGCGTCATGTGATCAAACAACTAAAATACCAACAATTTTGAGTGCACCCAATGAATTAACTGTTGATGCAAAAGAACCAATGTTTAATCATTTTGATATGACCTCTAATCTTGGTGATGATTCTGTGTCAAATGACTTATTGCATGTTTGCTTATTTAAGCATGTTGTAGCATGTAAATTTGATGCAAGTAAGGTTTATTCACCAATGTTGGGATGGTTTAATGATGAATATTGTCAATCTTTTCATATGAATAAGAGCTTCACTTATATGTGCAAACTGAGTTGCAATACTTTCATGCCTTCTACTTCTTGTGATAATATTTTGGATTTATATTTTATTAACTATGAAAGTTACTCATGTATACATGTGTCATATGTGCAAAATCCATGGGAAGTAAAAATGGATGACATATACATATACAACATGTACACCTTGTCTCTTTTGTTAGCCACATTTCAGATTAAGCAACGCCGAGGACGGCTTTATTTTCAAGAAGGGGAGGATGATGAGGACATGACTACCTTGGATACGACCAAAAAAATTGCATACATGCATATTTGTCAGGTGATTTCTAGTGCAAACTATTCAATAATTATTTATGTTATCCAGAACAAAAATACTTCACACACTTTTGTGCTTTGTCTAATTGCAGGTGTATGGGACATTTGTACAATCCACATATGAAGATAGGGGAAAAGGAGAAGTTTAGGTTCTATTCAAAAAGTCCTCTCACGTCACTTTTGGGCCAAGAGAAGATAGAGTTCAAGTGTCTCACGTTCTGGATTCAGATTCGGACTGCACAGACATACCTGAATCAAAACGCCAACAACTTTTTCATACGGACTCCGAATTGGGTGATTCTTTTTTGTTGGAAAGTAGATTTCGTCCTCTTTCCAACCCAATTGGATTCACCTTTAAATTCGTCCGGAGCGTTGAGATATGGACGAAACAATCTGACGCTGCAACAGAATCCGAGTCAAACAACAAGTCCAAAGGTGTTGCATCACCTCCACTTGGGCCCATGAGCCTTGTACGACCTAGGGTTGGTTTTAGGCTGCCTTGGGGCATCCTCCCACCTCCTTGGCCGCCACCCCTTGCTCCTATATAAGTAGATCCATCTAGTAGCTTTTTCTTTGGGATTTGTTTAGTTAAAAGTTAGCCATTGCAACTTCGTGTACTTCGTTTGTGTCCAACGACCAGACCAAGACCGCTTTCGGATCCCCACCTTTATCAATACTTCATATATATTCGCAATATTCAGATTGCATTATCATATTCTTGCTTGTTCTTCGATTCCGTGCAGGAATAGACCTTCGTGGTCAGGCTGATCGTGCTTCCGGCATCGTCAGTAACCTCAGGAGATTGGTTTAGCGATTGTTAAGGCGCAACGTCGTGCACGTTTGTAGTTGGATCGTCAAAGTCGACTCCACCAAATCGATAGTTATCATCTCATCGAAAGATCGGGACACCCTCGCCTCTATCACAAGTGGAGAGAGCAAACGGTTTGATCC
The DNA here is from genome assembly GCF_002575655.3 of Aegilops tauschii subsp. strangulata. NCBI lineage: Eukaryota > Viridiplantae > Streptophyta > Magnoliopsida > Poales > Poaceae > Aegilops > Aegilops tauschii. The sequence continues at coordinate 280,163,270 of NC_053037.3, forward strand.
TCAAAGGGCTGAAACCTCGATTGATGTGTGACCTCAAGCATGCAGCAGGCGCTTGGGTCGATGAGCTACCTTCAGTACTTTGGGGATTGAGAACAACACCAAATCGGTCGACTGGTCGAACTCCCTTCTTCTTGGTGTATGGGGCTGAAGCTGTGCTTCCGAGTGACTTGCTTCACAATGCGCCCCAAGTGGAACTTTTCTCAGAAACTGAAGCAGAACAGGCTCGACAGGACGCTGTTGATCTTCTGGAGGAGGAGAGAGATGGCCTTGATCCGGTCGACTATCTATCAGCAAGACCTTCGTCGATTGTATTCCAGAAATGTGAGAGGTCGAGCATTTCAAGAGGGGGGCCTCGTTCTCCGAGTGGATCAGCAACAGCCACATAAGCTTGCTCCCGCTTGGGAAGGCCCCTTCATCATCACTAAGGTGCTCAACAACGGAGCATATCACCTCTACAATGTGGAGCACAATAAAGACGAGCCACGCGCTTGGAATGCGGAGCTACTTAAGAGTTCAGACTATTGTGATGTAATAAGAAGTACCTTTCAGTTTGTTTATCAAAGACATGGTTTACAGTCTCCTGAATGATTGTTGTTACTTATACATGTGTTCAAAATCCCCCAGTGGGTGGCTTAGCTGCGAATCCGATTCGCCTAAGTTTCAAAAAAAACCACCGAGTGAAGAGCAAGCCTCTCACTTGGAGGCTTAGCTGCGAATCCGATTCGCCTAAGTTTCAAAAAATCATGAGCAACCCTCTCACTCGGGGGCTTAGCTGTGAATCCAATTCGCCTAAGTTTTAAAAAATCCTACCGAGTGATGAGCAACCCTCTCACTCGGGGGCTTAGCTGCAGTTCCGTACTCGCCTAAGTTTAAAAAATCCTACCGAGTGATGATCAACCCTCTCACTCGGAGGCTTAGCTGCAGTTCCGTACTCGCCAAAGTTTGAAAAAATCCCACCGAGTGATGAGCGACCCTCTCACTTGGGGGCTTAGCTACAGTTCTGTACACGCCTAAGTTTAAAAAATCCTACCGAGTGATGAGCGACCCTCTCACTCGGGGGCTTAGCTGCAGTTCCGTACTCGCCTAAGTTTAAAAAATCCTACCGAGTGATGAGCGACCCTCTCACTCGGAGGCTTAGCTGCAGTTCCATACTCGCCTAAGTTTGAAAAAATCCCACCGAGTGATGAGCGACTGTAACGCCCCGGATCCGTTGCGCCAGGTGTCTGCCAGTTATTCGCTGTCGTTGCCATGTCATTTGCTTGCGTGTTGCATTTTGCCATGTCATCATCTGCATTTCATATCATGTCATCATGTGCTTCGCATTTGCATACGTGTTCGTCTCGTGCATCCGAGCATTTTCCCCGTTGTCCGTTTTGCAATCCGGCGCTCCTATCTCCTCCGGTGCACCCCTCTTGTTGTCTTTCGTGTGCGGGTGTCAAACTTTCTCGGAATGGACCGAGTCTTGTCAAGTGGTCTCGGTATACCACCCGGAGATCACCGGTCAAGTTTCGTGCCATTTAGAGGTCGTTTGGTACTCCAACGGTTAACCGGGTAACCGCAAAGTCCGTTTTGGTATTGCAGCAAAAACCCCCTTCTAACAGTCCCAAAACCCCTCTAAGTCCCTGCCATGCTCTCGGTCATTCGATCACGATCGCGTGGGCGAAAACCGCACCTCATTTGGACTCTCCTAGCTCCCTCTACCTATATATGTGTGTCTCTCCCGAGATTTTCGCGCAGATGAACCCTAGCGTCTTCCACCTCGCGCTGCCGGACAAATTCGTCCGCGCCGGACATGTCCACCCGCCACCTCACTCCAACCAATCGTGGATCGCCACGTTGCCTCCGCCGCCTCCCTCCACCACTCACAGCGCGCCACCTCAGCCTCTCGCACCGTCCCCGCCGCCGCGGCCCGCCCAGGCCCGCGCGGCCGCCCGAGCCCCGCCGCCCGTCCGCCGCTCGCCGGCCACCTCGGCTCCGCCGCCTGGGGTCGCCTTCCTCTGCCCCGCCGGCTCCCGTCCGCCTCGCCGGCGCCCCTCGCGCCTCCACCTGCCGCCATGGCCGCCGCCCCTCGGCTCCCGCTCGCCCGCCGGCGTGCCCGCGCCTCCACCCGCCGCCATGGCCGCCGCCCGGTCCTCTTCCTCGCCGCCGGTCGCCTCCAGCGCCAACCCCGCCGCCTCGGGCCTCAACGCCCCGACCTCCGCCGCCTCCGGCCACCGGAGCACCCCTGCCTCTGCCCCCGAGCTCGAGCCGGCGACCCCGAGCCCGATCTGCGCTGCCGAACCGGCGTTGACTTCGTCCCCGCCCCCCCCCCCCCCTCGAGGTCGAAATATCTCCAAGTCCTCAGATTTTGCTAATATGTGTGCATGTTCAACTGTGTGTAACTCCGTGCATGTAGTTCCGATTCACGTGTGTAATATGTCAAATTGTTCGCCTCGTGATGCTCTTCATTTTGTTCCATTGCACCATGTTCATTAGAGGTCATCTTGATGCCCAAATCTCTATTGGAAGAGGGCTAGTTGCTGTTATTCTCTGGTTCTTAACAGAACTTGGAGATTTGTCATTTTTGTATCATTTAATCTGTGCATCTTTTCAGCATGAGCTCTACATGTGTTTTGAAGTATGCCATGCCATCTTTCCAGTGGTGTAGTCCATATTTTTTTTTGATCCCTGTGGTGACTAGCACTAGCATGCAAAGTAGGCCCCGTAATATTTCTGATTTCAGGGACTTGGTGATTTCTCTAAGTCCTTGTCTGCGGTAATTTTGTTGCCATGTAAACTTGATGCTACAGAGAGATCCATGCATATTTTGGAGATGTTCAGTAAGGATGTTTTGTATCTATTGTTGTAATTGATCCATTTCTGCAATTGTTTGCATTTATGGAGTGCCATAGCATGGCTCGATCTTGCTCTACTTTTGCTATAAAATATTTCTGGCAGATTCTTAACATGATATTCATTTTTGCCAAGCTTATTATAGTTGATCCATACATGCTATGATTGTACTCTTGCCATGGTTATATTCATAGACATGCCATCTTGCTGTAGGTGTGCTTGGTTTGTCATGCTTTCCTCTGTAGTGAGTGCATCAAGCTCACAAAGAAGCCTACATATTAATATTTCTGCCATGCTCTGTTTTCTGCTAAGTCTGAAACCTGATAACGAAACTTGCTATGTTTACATGCTTGCCATCATATCTTCTGGTCCTTTTTGGCTTATGGTCAGTAAGGGACATTTATTATTTGCTTTGAGTAGATTCATTAAATGCCTTGTTTTGCTATGTTAAGTCCTTGTAGCATGTTGATTTCATGCTCTGAACATTGCTACCTGATGTTATTTCTGTCATGTCCAGTATTTCAGCCAAGTCTGTGAACCTGTTATTATTTGCAATCTTGCCATGTCCTTTTGAGCATGTTCTAATGTTTTCTGGAGATAGATCAGTGTTCATGTTTTGTTGTGCTTTACCTGTACATCATGTCCATGCCTTTTGTTTTCATGTTGAGTTGCTGTAGCATATTGTTTTGGTGCTTGCATTATGCCTAGTTGCTGTTTTGGACAGTTTGTTGCTATGTTTTGTTTGGAGTGTATGTGTTGCGCCGTTGCTCCGTTTCGAGCATGCTCTACATGAAACTTGCTTAGTTTTGCATGTAGTTCCATATTATCATGTTGCATCCTTGTTTTGAGGTGTTTTCTTGATGTTTGTATGCATTTTGCATCAATGCCATACTTATCTTGTTTTGCTCATATCTTCTAGACCGTAGCTCCGAATCTAATGAACTTTATATGTAACTTGACTAGATTTTCGTGTAGATCATCTTGGTGCTCTTTAACCTGCTGTTTAACAACTTCAACTTAATGCTTGTTCAGTTCTGGACCAATTTCGAAATTTGCATATGAGGACTTACCGGAATTGTTATATGTTGTTTCCGGCCTCATTTAAACTTGCCTTGGTGTGTTGTTCTTGTATGCATCATTTCTTGCCGTGTGTAGCCTCATATTGCCTTGTCATGCATCATACTTGGTTGAGCATCATGCCTTGTTCTTGTGTGGTGTGTTTACCTTGTTGTGTGCCTCTTCTCGATAGTTCCCGTGTCGTTGCGATCGTGAGGATTCGTTCGTCTTCGTGGCTTCATCTTCTTCATGGATTCGTTCTTCTTCCTAGCGGGATTTCAGGCAAGATGACCGTCACCTTGGATCTCATTACTATCATTGCTATGCTAGTTGCTTCGTTCTATCGCTTTGCTGCGCCACCTATTCACTTGTTCCTCAAGCCTCCCAAATTGCCATGAACCTCTAACCTTTGACACCCTTCCTAGCAAACCGTTGTTTGGCTATGTTACCGCTTTGCTCAGCCCCTCTTATAGCGTTGCTAGCTGCAGGTGAAGATGAAGATCGCTCCATGTTGGATTATGTTTATGTTGGGATATCACAATATCTCTTATATAATATTTTAATGCATCTATATATCTTGGTAAAGGGTGGAAGGCTCGGCCTTATGCCTGGTGTTTTGTTCCACTCTTGCCGCCCTAGTTTCCGTCATACCGGTGTTATGTTCCCGGATTTTGCGTTCCTTACACGGTTGGGTGATTTATGGGACCCCCTTGACAGTTCGCCTTGAATAAAACTCTTCGAGCAAGGCCCAACCTTGGTTTTACCATTTGTCCAGCCTATTTCTTTTCCCTAGGGAGTCGCTCTCTCGAGGGTCATCTTATTTTAACCCCCCCGGGCCAGTGCTTCTATAAGTGCTGGTCCGAACTGAGTAGACTGCGGGGCCCCCTCGTGGAGACTCGAGGTCTGGTTTTACTCGTAGGATGTCTCATCCGGTGTTGCCCTGAGAACGAGATATGTGCAGCTCCTATCGGGATGTCGGCGCATCGGGCGGCTTTGCTGGTCTTGTTTTACCATTGTCGAAATGTCTTGTAACCGGGATTCCGAGACTGATCGGGTCTTCCCGGGGAGAAGGAATACCCTTCGTTGACCGTGAGAGCTTATCATGGGCTAAGTTGGGACACCCCTGCAGGGTATTATCTTTCGGAAGCCGTGCCCGCGGTTATGTGGCAGATGGGAATTTGTTAATATCCGGTTGTAGATAACTTGACACTTGACCTTAATTAAAACGCATCAACCGCGTGTGTAGCCGTGATGGCCTCTTCTCGGCGGAGTCCGGGAAGTGAACATGGTTTCTGGGTTATGTTTGACGTAAGTAGGAGTTCAGGATCACTTCTTGATCATTGCTAGTTTCACGACCGTTCCATTGCTTCTCTTCTCGCTCTTATTTGCGTAAGTTAGCCACCATACTTGCTTAGTCGCTGCTGCAACCTCACCACCTTATCCATTCCTTTCCCTTTAAGCTTTGCTAGTCTTGATACCCATGGTAATGGGATTGCTGAGTCCTCGTGGCTCACAGATTACTACAACAACAGTTGCAGGTACAGGTTGTGCGATGATCATGACGCGAGAGCGATGTTACTTGTTTTGGAGTTTCTCCTTCTGCTTCTTCTTCGATCAGGGGATAGGTTCCGGGTCGGCAGCCTGGGCTAGCAGGGTGGTTGTCGTTTGAGTTTCTGTTTATGTTTCATCCGTAGACGGATGTTGTTCTTATGTATGATGTATTGATGTATTGATGTATTCTTGCGGCATTTGTATGCCTTGTATGTATCCCCGAATATCATGTAATGTTGATGTAATGATATCCACCTTGCAAAAGCGTCTTCAAGATGCGCTTCTATCCTTTGGTGGGACCGTCGAGTTCCTTTAGGATAGGGTCGCATCTTGGGCGTGACAGCGACCCTCTCACTCGGGGGCTTAGCTGCAGTTTTGTCCTCGCCTAAGTTTAAAAAATGCTACCGAGTGATGAGCGACCCTCTCACTCGGGGGCTTAGCTGCAGTTTCGTACTCGCCTAAGTTTAAAAAATCCTACCGAGTGATGAGCGACCCTCTCACTCGGAGGCTTAGCTGCAGTTCCGTACTCGCCTAAGTTTGAAAAAATCCCACCGAGTGATGAGCGACCCTCTCACTCGGGGGCTTAGCTGCAGTCTCGTACTCGCCTAAGTTTGAAAAATCCTACCGAGTAATGAACAACCCTCTCACTCGGGGGCTTAGCTGCAGTATCGTACTCGCCTAAGTTTAAAAAATCCTACCGAGTGATGAGCAACCCCCTCACTCGGAGGCTTAGCTGGAGTACTGTACTCGCCTAAGTTTGAAACACATTCCGAGTGAAGAACGATCTTCTCTCTCGGGGACTTGGCCACACGCTCCATCCTAATCCGCAAGGATGATGAGGTGTAGGTCAATTACGGCCTTCTCCTCAAAGCTGCACCACAAGTATAACGTACGCTCCATCCTAATCCGCACGGATGACGAGGTATAGGTCGACTACGACCTTCTCCTCAGAGTTGCGCCACAAGTACAATGTGCGCTCCATCCCGATCCGCAAGCACGCTGAGGTGCAGGTCATCCGTGACCCTCTCCTAAGAACTGCATCACAGACACAAAAGACTCTTCCGAGTGAAGAAACAAGTTCCACTCAAAGGCAAACACAAGCATACTCAAAGAAAGGCTAAGTTTAAGATAAATCCCACGAGGTTCCGGACCACAGATTAAAGTACTCGGGCATCAGGCCCGAAGGAGTTTAACGGTTAAAAAACCACTTGGCATACCGAGGCAAACTTAAACGGATCATAAAGAGTTTGTTCACTCCGCAGGAGGAGGGCTAGCAGGCTCGACGAACTCATCCAAGTCGATTCCATCTGCAATTCGAGTGGCAGCAGCAATAAAAGTCTCCATGAAGGACTAGAAGTCAAGTCTCTTGGTATTGGCCACCTTGAGCGCTGCTAGCTTCTCTTCCTTGGCCTCCTTACAGTGGACGCGAACCAGAGACAGAGCCACGTTAGCACCACACCGGGCAGAAGACTTCTTCCATTCCTGCACTCGACTGGGGATCTCATTGAATCGAATCATCAGAGACTCGAGGTCATTCTGGAGCGTCGCCCTTGGCCAGAGTGTCGTGTCAATCCGTGACATTGCCACCTTCAGCCATGTAAGATAGTCCATGACACTGGCAAGGCGAGACTCCAGTCGGGGCACGTTCATGGCAGCTTCATCCTTAACAGGGGAGAGGATGGTCCAAGTTCGTCTCAATCCGCCCAGTCTCTTCCTCGAAGTTCTAGCAGAATTCTGCACACACAATAAAACGATGAGTCAACAGCTATATAACGAGTCGACAACAGCAAGTCAGTCGGACAAGGAAAAGCACCTTCAAGCATAAGAAATAACTTCTTGGCGAGTCCTCCCAAACAATTCTCCAGCTCGTCTCTCTTGCGGGCGATGTCTTCCACTTTGTCGGTCAGGGTCCTTTTGTCCTTCTTCAGTCGAGTCACCTCCCTGTTGGCTTCATCAAGGGCAGCCTTCAACTTGGTGTTCTCTTCCTCCAGTTTTGCGACTGAGGCCAACTTCTGGTCGGCGAGTGTCGTTCTCTCTTCTACTGTTTTCTGTGCGGCTGCAAGGTCAAGATCCTTCTTCGCCAAAGCCTGATTCATTTTTTCTGAAAGAAGTAACGCTTGGTTCAGAGGAAGGAAATAACACTCGGTTCAGAAAAGAGTCAGTCGACAAGTTTTTCATACCAACGGCATCATCCTTAGCCTTCTGCAAGTTCTCCTTGGCTAACCCCAGATCAAGATTGAGCTGGATCTGCTTCTGCTCCAAGTCAACAAACCGAGCTCCAAGTTCACAAGATCTCTGTGGTCAGAAGACAGTCAGTCGATAGATACAGAGTTCGGTTGCTTATCAGGCAATAAAGTTCAAATTCAAAAAGTTCTAAGACTACTGTCGAATCAAACATTCAACAGTAGTCTCGGGGACTACACCCAGTGGGTGCACTTAGCTGCCCCCACTGGTCCTGGTTCCACTCCACATGGTCTGTCCAGACCGAGTGAAAAAAAATATTACTTGTTCTCAAACCATAACCGGCTGCTCACAGCCGACTATGGTCTCGGCGACTACACCCAGTGGGTGCACTCAGCGTGCCCCCACTGGTTCAAGTTCCACTCGACGTGATCTGCTCAGACCGAGTGGAAAAGTTCTGTTCAAAGACCCCCGCCAAATCAAACATTCGACGGCGATCTCGGGGACTACACCCAGTGGGTGCACTCAGCGTGCCCCACTGGTTCAAAGATTCAAGCGACACAACCTAGTCGACTCAGGAGGAAAACTATTCAGCAGAAATTGAAACACCCAGTGGGTGTACAGATGCAATGTGCAGACGGACAAATAGATGCACAGTAAAAGTTTTCAGGTAGTATATCCTAACAGAACAAGCATCAAGCTAGGAGATTTGTCGGAAATCAACTAACCTGGACATTGGCCTGGAGGGCTGAGCTAGCATCATAGGCAGCTTGGTTGGCTTCGCGCACCACTTTCATCTGCTCCATCATCAGACCCGCTTGGCGTATAGCTTCTTTGGCGGCACTCACTTCGTCCTCTGGGACGTGATGGGTGGTGAAAAGTGAAGACGGTGGATCAGCTGGAGCCTGTGCGGTCGACGCTGATGGCTGTGCACTCGACAATGGAACGAGAAAAGTAACAGAAGCCCGGTTGATGTCTCCGGACTGCTGAATCACTGGTTCCGCCGCCGGCGTCGACTGGGGTGTCTTGTTAGTTGATGCTTTCTTGTTCGAAGTCCTGCTCCTCCTTCCCGTGGGCCTCATGGCACATCTTCATTGTCGTTTGGAAGTTCAATAACATTGGGCGGAGCTGCAAAGGAATCAATCGCAAGAGTTCAGTCGACCATCAAAATGGCTGATAAAGTAAAGACAAAATGACAAGAGTTATACCCGCGTTGGAGGTGACTGCATCTTCCATCTCCTCCTCATCATCATCTTTATAAATAGAAGTCCCGGAGGTAGCAGCACTGCAAATTTCAAAATTCACTCGGTCAGAACAGGAAAGTGAGTCGACCAAAGATCAAGTCGTGCAAAACTAAGAAGTCGAACTCAAGGATTACCCGGAAGCGATGGGGACGGCCACTTTGATCTTGGGTAAGGCCTTCCAGGGCTTTGATGGCGCGACTTTGGGCTGCTTTGGAGCTTTCTTAGTCGGCACAGGGGAAGATGTTCGAGTGCGCTTTGAGGTCTGACCAGTCGGAGCTGTCGCCTTGCCACGAACACTCGCTGGGTCTTGCCTCTGCTTGGAGCGTCTTTCTGAGCGAGGTGGAGACTCGACTTCCTCGCCATCACTTGAGTCTTCGCTCTCCTCATCGTCTCCCCCATCAGATTGCCAGTCGCCACTCTCGCCTCCGCTCACTTCTCCCTCCTGCTCCTGCTCCTGCACCTGCTCTCCGTTGGGCATCGAATACATCTCGGTATAAATCTGCAAGACACAGAGTCGACCGGGTATCAGTCGGTTTCAAAAGTAATTATATGTCAGAACAAAAAGATACTCAGAAGGAAACAGTCAGACCTTGTCTGGTTCGTTGATGTGGTCGAATGGAGGGACCCTCCTAGACCCCCTGGGGTTGTCTTTGTTGCCAGTGATACCCTGCAACCACTGCGCTGCCGTCTCCTCATCGACTTCTTCCGGGTGGATCCAGGTGCTGTCTTCAATTCCCGAGTACATCCACATTGGATGATCGCGGGCTTGGAGTGGCTGGATACATCGACCGAGGAATACTTCTAGCAAGTCCATGCCAGCCACACCATCGTGGACAAGTTGGGCTACTCGATCAACCAGCATATTCACCTCCACTTTCTCAGCTGGAGTCACTTTCAAGGGGGAGGGTTTCTCGACTCGATCCATGGAAAATGGGGGAAGGCCAGTCGACTGTCCAGGGGTCGGCTGGTCCTTGAAGTAGAACCAGGTCGACTGCCAACCCCTGACTGACTCGGGAAGAATCATAGCCGGGAAAGTGCTTTTACCCCTCATCTGGATTCCTAAACCTCCGCACATCTGGATCACGTGTGTCCTCTCATCACTCGGATTAGCCTTTTTTATAGATTGAGAACGACAAGTGAAAATGTGCTTGAAGAGACCCCAGTGCGGTCGACACCCCAGAAAGTTCTTGCACATGGACACGAATGCAGCAAGGTACGTGATGGTGTTGGGAGAAAAGTGATGAAGTTGGGCTCCGAAGAAATTCAGAAAACCCCGGAAAAAAGGGTGTGGGGGCAAAGAGAAACCGCGGTCGATGTGAGTGGCGAGAAGGACACACTCACCCTCTTGCGGCCGCAGCTCGGTCTCGTCCTCCGGAAGCCGCCAGGAACCATGGGGAATCAATCCCACCTCCTCCAGATCCTCCAGATCCTCCTGCTGGATCGTGGAGCTAATCCAGTCGCCCTGAATCCAGCCGGTCGGCAGGCCGGATCTCGACAACGTTCCTCCCCGGCTCGTATTCTTGCCCTTCGCCTTCGCCATCGCCTTCTTTGCACGCTCCAGAGCCGCCGTCTTGTCCTTCGCCATCGCCACGAGTGGCGCTCGGGTTGGGCGGCGGCGTTGAGGGAGGAGGCGGACGCAGTGGAGAAGCATAGGAGGAAGGAAGGAAATGGGCCGCACAGTGCAAAGCCACCAGCCCAAATGCCTTATATGGGCTTGTTCCCCGAGTGACTGACTTGTGGGCCCAGGAAATCCTGTCAAATCCCGCAACAGTCACGCGCGCGATACGTGGGGAAAAAGGTGGCGCGGGGATCGAGGCACCCCTGCCTAATCCACTCCGATTACCATGGCCCTCTTCACCCCGCGCGCTTCCCCAAATTTCGAATCCCGCGAGATCCGGGAACGGCAGAGCAGTCAATCATGCCGAAGATTTTATACCATATTAAACACTCGAAGCTTATCAACAAAGTTCACTCGAGAACTTCTGAATGGTTCAAGGCGACTGAAAATGAAGTCGAAGATTTTGCATGGTTCACCAATCCAAGTAAAGTGCTTCCGAAGCATGAAAGTTGGGTCGAAACCACCTTCAACTCCATCTCCACTCGGACCCAGAACCATTCGGGGGCTAATGACGATGACATGTACCTAGGGTAGGGCAATAGACCTGATCTAAGCACCCTACCCAAGGACACTGCCCTACAGTCAGGGACATTCAAAGGACAATGGATTCTACCGACTGAAATCACCACATGACACAACCCACTCAACTGAGGGTTCACTCGGATAGCCCAATTCCATTCGACCAGGGTATATTCATTCGACCATACCAGAAACCACTCGGAGAACAGAAGATCTCAGGTCACTCTGAATGACAACAGTCGGGCATTCACTCCGTAGTCTTAATGATCATTTATATGACTTTAATGCTGGCGTTACCAGTAACGTTCCTATATTTATGTACATTGAACCATGTGTAATTGAGGGCCGGAGGGGTCTGATGAACTCTATATAAGCCACCCCCCCTCCTCGGGCACAAGGGTTCGGACCCTTTGTAACTTCACACATAATCCAATCGACCAAGCCTCCGGGCACCGAGACGTAGGGCTGTTACTTCCTCCCCAAAGGGCTTGAACTCGTAAATCTTGCGTGCACAACTTCACCGTAGCTAGGATCTTGCCTCTCCATTCATACCCCCTATTCTATTGTCAGGTTTACACCCACGACAGGTGGCTCACACTTTATTCATGGTGCTTTCTGTAAATTGCTTGCTAAATATGATGCTAACCATAGAATTGCATCTCCTTATCACCCTGAGTCTAGCGGTCAAGTATAATTAAGTAATAGGGAAATAAAACAGATCTTGAAAAAGACTGTCAAAAGGTCTCAAAATAATTGGTCTAAGAAACTTGATAATGCATTATGAGCTTATAGAACTGCTTATAAAAATCCTATGGGTATGTCCCCATATAAAATGGTTTATGGAAAAGCTTGTCACTTACCTCTTGAATTAGAACACAAAGCTTATTGGGAAATTAAAGAGCTCAACTATGATTTTAAACTTGCCGGTGAAAAGAGGTTATTTGACATTATCTCACTTGATGAATGGAGAACCCAAGCCTATGAAAATGCTAAACTATTTAAAGAGAAAGTCAAAAGATGGCATGACGAAAGAATACAAAAGTGGGAATTTAATGTAGGTGACCATGTCTTGCTATACAATTCTCGTTTAACTTTTTTTGCAGGAAAACTCCTCTCTAAATGGGAAGGACCATACGTTATCGAAGAAGTTTATCATTCTGGTGCTATCAAGATCAACAACATCAAGGGCACCAATCCGAAGGTGGTGAATGGGCAAAGAATCAAGAATTATATCTTAGGTACGCCTATAAATATTGAAACCAACATTATTCATTCCATAACACCAGAGGAGTACATAAAGGAAACTTTTCTGAACGCTCCAGAACTCTAAAAAGAAATAGGTATGTGATACCTTAAGTAAACCGACTCCAAAAGTTCCATAGAAGGAATTTTACTCCGTTTTGGAATCTTTAAAAATATTAGGACAATAGAAAGTAGGCCGAAAAGCGCACGAGCAGGCGACAAGCCTGGGGGCGCGCCCTACCCCCTGGGCGCGCCTCCCGAGCTTGTGGTGCTCTCGTGTGCCTTCCAGACTCTGTTTTCTCCTAGATTACTTGTTGTGCACGGTAAAATTTCATTATATAAACTCCCGAAGGTTTCGACCACCGTATCACGACAATATCCTCTATTCTTGTTTCGAGCTGTTTTTCTGATAGATCTAGATCGCCATGACGTCTCCAATTTCATCCAAGGACAAGTTCTACGAGAAGGTCATCAATCCCTACCTTCCGGAGGTGATGAAACACCCTCAAGCCAATGAGATGCGTGAGGGGGTGCTTCACATTCGGGGTGTTCAAGGGCCAAAGAAGACCGGAAGCATGGAGACCAGGCTCGAGGAGGTGGAGCAGGAAATCTTCAGGTGCCAAGGGATGGTGGAACGCGGACTCAACGCCAACCACTCCATGATCACGGAATTCACCCGTGATCACAAGCTGGACAACGAAAATATTGGAGAAGCCATGTTCAAGCTTCACGAGCGAATTGAGCACCTCCAAGCACAGATCTATGACCTACAAAACCAAAATTGTGAGTATGAGTCCAGATTTAATAGAATGAGTTTAGCTATAGATTTCAGGATTCCATAGACTCGTTCATCTTTCTATGATGGGGAGCCTATGCCTTGGAAGACGGAGGACAAGCTCCCACATCATCAACTTCATCATCACTACCTTCAAAGAAGGATACTTGAGTACACGGGTATAGGCACTCCCCTTGGCTTATGCCAAGCTTGGGGGAGGTGCCCCGGTATCCTATCACCATCACATCTTTATCATTTATCTTAGTTCTACCCTTTTGGTTAAATCGTAATCTAGTAGAATAAACAGTTTTAGTATGATCTAGTCTTTAAGTTTTTGTTTCGTGATCTATCTATGTAATCGAGTATGAGAGCTATATAATAAAGATTAGTTTTTAGTTGAGGGTTTTGCTTTCTTGTTTTGATCTTAGAGACGGGAAAGAACAAAAAGAAGTAAAAGATTATGTAATAAACTTATGGAGAGTGATGACTTCACATATAAGAAGTATAATTCATGAATTTTTTTGAAGGTTGACAAATACAGTATTGGTCATTGTTGCAATCAATAAGAAGTAATAAAGAAAGAGAGGCTTCACATATAAATACACTATCTTAGACATCTTTTATGATTGTGAGCACTCATTAAAATATTATATGCTAATGAGTTGATGTTAGACAAGGAGGACAAGGTAATGGGTTATGCTTTCTTATACCCGAATAGAAGTTATATTGTCATGGATCCTCCAACATGCTGAGCTTGCTTCTGATCCTATGCTAGCCAAAAATTCCGCACCAAGTAGAGATACTGCTTGTGCATCCAAAAACCGTTAACCCAGTTTTGCCATGAGAGTCCACTATACCTACCTATGGATTGAGTAAGATCCTTCAAGTAAGTTTTCATCGGTGCAAAGCAATAAAAATTGCTCTCCAAATAGGTATGATCTTTTGATGTGAGGAAAATAATCTTTGTATGAATCTGTGATGGGGAAGAATAAAAGCGACGGACTGCATAATAAAGTTCTCTATCACAAGTGGCAATATAGAGTGGTGTTCCTTTGCATTAAAATTTTGTGCATCCAAATAAAAAGCGCATGACAACCTCTGCTTCCCTCTGCGAAGGGCCAATCTTTTATTTTTAATACCTTCCTTTATGGAAGAGTCATGGTGATCTTCACCCTTCCTTTTATATTTTCTCTTTTTAGCAAGCACTATGTGTTGGGGAAAGATCTACACATACATATCCACTCGGATGTAGGTGATCATGAGTCATTATTGTTGACATTACCCTTGAGGTAAATGGTTGGGGGGCGAAATTATAAGCCCCTATCTTTCTATGTGTCCGATTGAAGCTTTGATCTCATAAGTATCGGGTGAGTGTTAGCAATGGTGAAAGACTAAATGATGGTTGAGTATGTGAACTTGCTAAATAAAATCTCTTACATTGACTCTTTCTGACATTATGCCAAATTGCAATTGCATCAATGACTGAGATCATAGTTTGTTGGTTTTCAATGAAGTTCGCGGTTCATACTTTACCTTGTGAGCGAATTATCACTTTAGCATAAGAAGTTATATGACAATATATTGTTGTTCTAAAGATGATCATGATGCCCTCATGTCCGTATTTTGTTTTATCAAAACCTCTATCTCTAAACATGTGGTCATGATTATCGATTTCGACTTTCGCTTGAGGACAAGCGAGGTCTAAGCTTGCGGGAGTTGATACGTCCATTTTGCATCATGTTTTTATGTTGATATTTATTACATTATGGGCTGTTATTACATATTATGATGCAATTCTCATACCTTTTCTCTCTTATTTTGCAAGAATTATATGAAGAGGGAGAATGCCGACAACTGGAATTCTGGACCGGAAAGGAGCATATCTGAGATCCCTATTCTGCATAATTCTAAATGTCCTGAAACTTTAGAGAGAATTATTTTGGAATATATAAAAAATATTGGGAGACGAAATACCAGGAGGAGACCCACCAGGTAGCGACAAGCCTGGGGGGCGCGCCTGATGTCTACTACACAACCTTCTTATTGTAGACGTTGTTGGGCCTCCAAGTGCAGAGGTTTGTACGACAGTAGCAAATTTCCCTCAAGTGGATGACCTAAGGTTTATCAATCCGTGGGAGGCGTAGGATGAAGATGGTCTCTCTCAAGCAACCCTGAAACCAAATAACAAAGAGTCTCTTGTGTCCCCAACACACCCAATACAATGGTAAATTGTATAGGTGCACTAGTTCGGCGAAGAGATGGTGATACAAGTGCAATACGGATGGTAGATATACGTTTTTGTAATCTGAAAATATAAAAACAGTAAGGTAACTAATGATAACAGTGAGCGTAAACGGTATTGCAATGCTAGGAAACAAGGCCTAGGGTTCATACTTTCACTAGTGCAAGTTCTCTCAACAATAATAACATAATTGGATCATATAACTATCCCTCAACATGCAACAAAGAGTCACTCCAAAGACACTAATAGCGGAGAACAAACGAAGAGATTATGGTAGGGTACGAAACCACCTCAAAGTTATTCTTTCCAATCAATCTGTTGGGCTATTCCTATAAGTGTCACAAACAGCCCTAGAGTTCATACTAGAATAACACCTTACGACACAAATCAACCAAAACCCTAATGTCACCTAGATACTCCAATGTCACCTCAAGTATCCGTGGGTATGATTATACGATATGCATCACACAATCTCAGATTCATCTATTCAACCAACACATAGAACCTCAAAGAGTGCCCCAAAGTTTCAACCGGAGAATCAAGACGAAAACGTGTGCCAACCCCTATGCATAAGTTCATGGGCGGAGCCCGCAAGTGGATCACCAAAACATACATCAAGTGAATCACGTGATATCCCATTGTCACCACAGATACGCACGGCAAGACATACATCAAGTGTTCTCAAATCATTAAAGACTCAATCCGATAAGATTACTTCAAAGGGAAAACTCAATCCATTACAAGAGAGTAGAGGGGGAGAAGCAACATAAGATCCAACTATAATAGCAAAGCTCGCGATACATCAAGATCGAATCACCTCAAGAACACGAGAGAAAGAGAGAGAGAGAGAGAGAGAGAGAGAGAGAGAGAGAGAGAGAGAGAGAGATCAAACACATAGCTACTGGTACATACCCTCAGCCCCGAGGGTGAACTACTCCCTCCTCGTCATGGAGAGCGTCGGGATGATGAAGATGGCCACCGGTGAAGGATCCCCCCTCCGGCAGGGTGCCGGAACAGGGTCCCGATTGGTTTTTGGTCGCTACAGAGGCTTGCGGTGGCGGAACTCCCGATCTATTCTGTTCCCCGAAGGTTTTAGGGTATATGGGTATATATAGGAGGAAGAAGTACGTCAAGGGAGCCACGAGGGGCCCACGAGGGTGGAGGGCGCACCCTAGGGGGGTGGGCGCGCCCCTACCTCGTGGCTCCCTCGTTTCTTTCCTGATATGCACTCCAAGTCTATCAGGTTGCTTTCCTTCCAAAAATAACTTCTCCAGAAGGTTTCATTCCGTTTCGACTCCGTTTGATATTCCTTTTCTTCGAAACACTGAAACAAGGGAAAAAACAGGAACTGGCACTAGGCTCTGGGTTAATAGGTTAGTCCCAAAAATAATATAAAAGTGCATAATAAAGCCCATAAACATCCAAGATGGATAATATAATAGCATGAATACTTCATAAATTATAGATACGTTGGAGACGTATCAGCATCCCCAAGCTTAATTCCTGCTAGTCCTCGAGTAGCTAAATGATAAAAGAAATAATTTATGAAGTGTGAATGCTAGCAGGTGCATAAGTTTGATCAATGATAGTTTCAATCGCCTTTTCAAGCATCATTATATGTCATAACAGTAGCTCATATCATAAAATTTTGCCTGATCAAGTAACAAACTATTCACATGTTAAAGTATAGATCATAAACCTTCTTGAAAACTAACAAACCGTGTTATTAGTCATCAAACAATTACAATTCATCTTATTTTCAGGAAGAGTCTATGTCAGAGCTTTGATTTAGCAAACTTCACATACTCAACTATCATTTAGTCTTCCATGATTGCTACCACTCAAAGCATATTTTTAGAACAAATAGTATTCATCGAACACAGAGAAAGATAGGGGCTTAATGTTTCGCCTCCCAACCTTTTACCTCAAGGGTAATGTCAACAATAATAATTCATGCTCATATATATTTGAATGGCCATATATGCCTAGATATTTCTATCACATGATGCTTGCCAACTAAAGAGTAGGTTGGAATGAGAAGGAATACTACTGACTCTTGCATAAAAGTAAAGGATAGGCCCTTCGTAGAGGGAAGCAGGGATTTGCAGAGGTGCTAGAGCTCGAAGCAAAAACAGAGATGAAAATAATTTTGAGAGGTATGCTTTCATTGTCAACATAACGACCAAGAGTTTCCAATATCTTCCATACTACATACATTATAGGCGGTTCCCAAATAGAAAGGTAAAGATTTTTACTCCCCGTCCACCAACAATCATCAATCCATGGCTTGCCCGAAACAACGGGTGCCTCCAACTAACATCAATCCAGGGGGAGTTTTGTTTGCAATTATTTTGGATTTGATTTCGATCTTTTGATCATGGGACTGGGCATCCCAGTTACCAGCCATTTTATCGTGAATGATGAGTGGAGTCCACTCATCATGAGAATAACCCACCTAGCATGGAAGATACTGCTAACCCGTAGTCGCTACATGAGCGATTCGGGCATACAAAACAGATTATTATTTGAAGGTTTACAGTTTGGCACATGCAAATTTACTTGGAACGGCAGGTAAATACTGCATATAGGTAGATATGATGGACACTCATGGAAGAAACTTGGTTCAAGGAATTTAGATGCACAAGCAGTATTCCCGCTTAGTACAGATATTTTGGCTAGCAAAGGATTCTAAATAGCAAGCACCACATGTTAGAGGATCCAAAACAATATAACTCATACAAATATACCCAAGCATAACTCATTATGTTGTCTTCCTTGTCCAACTTCAACTAATTTGCTCAGGTTTGAAAATAATTAATGGGGCTCACAATCATAGAAGATGTCCAAGATAGTATATTTATATGTGAAACCTCTCTTCCTTCAATATTCTTTCATGAATTGTTCAAGTGACTAATACAATGCTTGCTAACCTTCAATAAATTTACCACCTCTACTTCTTATGTGTGAAGGCATTACTCCCCATGGGAAAGGCATATGAAACATATATAATTTCAGATTTATGACATTCAAATCATTCAACTATTTACTCATAGGATATAAGTGAAGCGCACAAGTAAATGAAAAACTACTCCAAAAAGATATAAGTGAAGATCAATGAGTAGTTAAATAATTATGTAGCTATGTGAAGGCTCTCTCTCATTTAAGAATTTCAGATCTTGGTATTTTATTCAAACAGCAAGCAAAGCTAAAGAAAATGACATGACGCTCCAAGAAAAACACATATCATGTGGTGAATAAAAATATAGCTCCAAGTAAAGTTACCGATGAACGAAGACGAAAGATGGGATGCCATCCGGGGCATCCCCAAGCTTAGACGCTTGGTTATCCTTGAATATTACCTTGGGGTTCCTTGGGCATCCCCAAGCTTAGGCTCTTGCCACTCCTTATTCCATAGTCCATCGAATCTTTACCCAAAACTTGAAAACTTCACAACACAAAACTTAACAAAAAACTCGTAAGCTCCGTTAGCGAAAGAAAACAAAATACCACTTCAAGTTACTGTAATGAACTCATTCTTTATTTATATTGGTGTTAAACCTACTTTAGTCCAACTTCTCTATGGTTTATAAACTATTTTACTAACCATAGATTCATCAAAATAAGCAAGCAACACAATGAAAACAGAATCTGTCAAAAACAGAACAGTCTGTAGTAATCTGTATCAAACGTATACTTATGGAACTCCAAAAATTCTAAGATAAATTGGTGGACCTGAGTAATTTGTCTAGTAATCATCTGAAAAAAGAATCAACTAAATAGCACTCTCCAGTAAAAAGTTGAAGCTAATCTCGTGAGCGCTAAAGTTTCTGTTTGTTTTACAGCATGATCATAAAGACTTCACCCAAGTCTTCCCAAAGGTTCTACTTGGCACAAACACTAATTAAAACACAAAAACACATCTAAACAGAGCTAGATGGATTATTTATTACTAAACAGAACCAATAATCAAGAAACTAAAATAAAATTGGGTTGTCTCCCAACAAGTGCTAACGTTTAACGCCCCTAGCTAGGCATGATGATTTCAATGATGCTCACATAAAAGATATGAATTGAAACATAAAGAGAGCATCATGAAGAATATGACTAGCACATTTAAGTCTAACCCACTTCCTATGCATAGGGATTTTGTGAGCAAACAACTTATGGGAACAAGAATCAACTTGCATAGGACGGTAAAACAAGCATAACTTCAAAACTTTAAGCACATAGAGAGGAAACTTGATATTATTGCAATTCCTACGAGCATATATTCCTCCCTCATAATAATTTTCAGTAGCATCATGAATGAATTCAACAATATAACCAGCACCTAAAGCATTCTTTTCATGATCTACTAGCATAGAAATTTTATTACTCTCCACATAAGCAAAATTCTTCTCATTCGGAATAGTGGGAGTATCATAAGAGGTTTGAATACTATAAATTGTTTCCACATTAAAAGAGTAATGTTCAGAGAAAGGGTACTCATAATCATGACAAGTTTTATAAATATAATCATCACTACTCTTTATAGCATAAGTTTCATCACAATAATCATCATAAGTAGCAACTTTGTTCTCATCATAATCAATTGAAACCTCTTCCAAGATAGTGGATACATCACTAAATAAAGTCATGACCTCTCAAATCCACTTTCATAAATATTATAAGATTCAACATCCTCAAAAATAGTGGGATCATTACTTCCTAAAGTTGACACTCTTCCAAACCCACTTTCATAAATATAATCATCATAAGTAGGAGGCATGCTATCATCATAACAAATTTGCATATCAAAACTTGGGAGACTAAAAATATCATTTTCATTAAACATAGCATCCCCAAGCTTGGGACAAACATTAATTGCAGCAAATATATTCTCAAAAACATCATCTTCATCAAACATAGCATCCCCAAGCTTGGGCCTTTTCATATCATAAGCATAATCACTCTCATCATCAATAGTATGGATAGCACCAATAGTATAGCAAACATTATTATCATATTCTTCCAAGCAAATGCCAAAAAGATTTTCAAGATCATAAGAAGTATCATTATCTTCCCAATCATAATCATCACAACAAGCAATAGGCATAACGAGATCATCATCAAGTGCATCATCTTCCACAATTATTTTTGATTCATTTTCATGAGGCACAACAATAATAGGAGCAACATTATTTGGGAGAGATATATTTTTACCTCTCTTCCTTTTTATTTTCTTCTTCTTCACCTCATGTGTGGGTTCAATCCTCTTTTTGGAGCTCCTTATTAATGAGATTGGTTGAATAGAAGGCTCCTCCTCATTACCTGATTCATCATAAGAAATAATAGGAGAATATCGGGAAGTCTCTTCCCTTTCGTTAGCATTCTCTTCATCTTCAATTTGTTTTCTTTTCTTTATGTAATTGGCAATATAAGGATTTTCAATGCAATTCACCGCACAATACATATAAATCTTCTCTAGATCAAAATCAAGAAATCTATCACGATTAAACTTTGGAATACCCTCAGTTATACGTTTCATTTCCTCATACCCCAAAAGAAGACTAAGCTCTTTATGATGCTCAAGGGTAATCAAATTATCACAATTTTTGGATACGATTCGGTCATGAAACAATTTGCATTGGAGATTTAAATGACCATGTTCATTGCAAAGTTCACAAGGGGCGCGAAAAGTATTGAATTTTTCAGCACAAACATCAAGACTTTCTTGCAACAATTTAGTTTCTAAATACTTATGCCTCTTGCAATATCTATCTTCCCTATTTGGTGTATACTTGCAAACCCAATGCACTCCACAAAAATTGACATGTTTATAGGAGACATTTTCATCGTGACTAGTGCAATCATCATTAGTACTATGGATATTCAAGGAGTTCATACTAACAACATTGCAGTCATGCTCATCGTTCAAAGATTTAGTGCCAAACATTTTAATGCATTCTTCTTCTAACACTTTGGCACAATTTTCTTTTCCATCATACTCACGAAAGATATTAAAAAGACGAAGCGTATGAGACAAACTCAATTCCATATTTTTTGGTAGTTTTCTTTTATAAACTAAACTAGTGCTAAGACAAGAAACAAAAAGATTCGATTGCAAGATCTAAAGATATACCTTCAAGCACTCACCTCCCCGGCAACGGCGCCAGAAAAGAGCTTAGTTGAAGGGGTGTGAGTGCCGCTTACCTAGCCTCCCCGGCAACGGCGCCAGAAAAGAGCTTGATGTCTACTACACAACCTTCTTCTTGTAGACGTTGTTGGGCCTCCAAGTGCAGAGGTTTGTAGGACAGTAGCAAATTTCCCTCAAGTGGATGACCTAAGGTTTATCAATCCGTGGGAGGCGTAGGATGAAGATGGTCTCTCTCAAGCAACCCTGCAACCAAATAACAAAGAGTCTCTTGTGTCCCCAACACACCCAATACAATGGTAAATTGTATAGGTGCACTAGTTCGGCGAAGAGATGGTGATACAAGTGCAATATGGATGGTAGATATAAGTTTTTGTAATCTGAAAATATAAAAACAGCAAGGTAACTAATGATAACAGTGAGCGTAAACGGTATTGCAATGCTAGGAAACAAGGCCTAGGGTTCATACTTTCACTAGTGCAAGTTCTCTCAACAATAATAACATAATTGGATCATATAACTATCCCTCAACATGCAACAAAGAGTCACTCCAAAGTCACTAATAGCGGAGAACAAACGAAGAGATTATGGTAGGGTACGAAACCACCTCAAAGTTATTCTTTCCAATCAATCCGTTGGGCTATTCCTAAAGTGTCACAAACAGCCCTAGAGTTCGTACTAGAATAACACCTTAAGACACAAATCAACCAAAACCCTAATGTCACCTAGATACTCCAATGTCACCTCAAGTATCCGTGGGTATGATTATACGATATGCATCACACAATCTCAGATTCATCTATTCAACCAACACATAGAACCTCAAAGAGTACCCCAAAGTTTCTACCGGAGAATCAAGACGAAAACGTGTGCCAACCCCTATGCATAAGTTCATGGGTGGAACCCGCAAGTTGATCACCAAAACATACATCAAGTGAATCACGTGATATCCCATTGTCACCACAGATACGCACGGCAAGACATACATCAAGTGTTCTCAAATCATTAAAGACTCAATCCGATAAGATTACTTCAAAGGGAAAACTCAATCCATTACAAGAGAGTAGAGGGGGAGAAGCAACATAAGATCTAACTATAATAGCAAAGCTCGCGATACATCAAGATCGAATCACCTCAAGAACACGAGAGAGAGAGAGAGAGAGAGAGAGAGAGAGAGAGAGAGAGATCAAACACATAGCTACTGGTACATACCCTCAGCCCCGAGGGTGAACTACTCCCTCCTCGTCATGGAGAGCGCCGGGATGATGAAGATGGCCACCGGTGAAGGATCCCCCCTCCGGCAGGGTGCCGGAACAGGGTCCCGATTGGTTTTTGGTCGCTACAGAGCCTTGCGGCGGCGGAACTCCCGATCTATTCTGTTCCCCCGAAGGTTTTAGGGTATATGGGTATATATAGGAGGAAGAAGTACGTCAAGGGAGCCACGAGGGGCCCACGAGGGTGGAGGGCGCGCCCTAGGGGGGTGGGCGCGCCCCCCTACCTCGTGGCTCCCTTGTTTCTTTCCTGACGTGCACTCCAAGTCTATCAGGTTGCTTTCCTTCCAAAAATAACTTCTCAAGAAGGTTTCATTCCGTTTCGACTCCGTTTGATATTCCTTTTCTTCGAAACACTGAAACAAGGGAAAAAACAGGAACTGGCACTGGGCTCTGGGTTAATAGGTTAGTCCCAAAAATAATATAAAAGTGCATAATAAAGCCCATAATCATCCAAGATGGATAATATAATAGCATGAATACTTCATAAATTATAGATACGTTGGAGACGCATCAGCTCCCTACCCCCAGGGCGCGCCCCCTAAACTTGTGGGCCCCCTGGCCAGCCTCCGGTGCCCATCTTCTACTATATGAAGGGTTTTGACCTAGAAAAAATTAGAGGAAGGCTTTCTGGATGAAGCGTCGCCGTCTCGAGGCGGAACCTGGGAAGAAGCAATCTAGAGCTCCGGCGGAGCGATTTGCCAGGGAAACTTCCCTCCCGGAGGGGGAAATCGAAGCCATCGTCATCACCAACGATCCTCTCATCGTGGCAGGGTCAATCTTCATCTACATCTTCATCAGCACCATCTCCTCTCAAACCCTAGTTCATCTCTTGTATTCAATCTTTGTCCCAAAACCTCATATTAGTATCTGTGGGTTGCTAGTAGTGTTGATTACCCCTTGTAGTTGATGCTAGTTGGTTTATTTGGTGGAAGATCATATGTTTAGATCCTTAATGATATTCAATACCCCTTTTATCTTGAACATGAACATGCTTTGTGAGTAGTTACTTTTGTTCCTGAGGACATGGGAGAAGTCTTGTTATAAGTAATCATGTGAATTTGGTATTTGTTCAATATTTTGATGAGATGTATGTTGTCTTTCCTCTAGTGGTGTTATGTGCACATCGACTACATGACACTTCACCATGATTTGGGCTTAGGGGAAGGCATTGGGAAGTAGCAATTAGATGATGGTTTGCTAGAGTGGCAGAAGTTTAAACCCTAGTTTATGTGCATTGCTTCGTAAGGGGCTGATTTGGATCCACATGTTTAATGCTATAGTTAGATTTATCTTAATTCTTCTTTCGTAGTTGCGGATGCTTGCGAGAGGGGTTAATCATAAGTGGGAGGCTTGTCCAAGTAAGGATAGCACCCAAGCACTGGTCCACCCACATATAAAGAATCAAAGTAACGAACGCAAATCATATGACCATGATGAAAACTAACTTGACGATAATTCCCATGTGTCCTGGGGAGCACTTTGCTTTATATAAGAGTACATCCAGGCTTATACTTTGCTAAAAAAAGGGTTGGGCCACCTTGCTGCACCTTTGTTATACTTGTCACTTATTACCCGTTACGAATTATCTTACTATCAAACTATCTGTTACTGATAATTTCAGTGCTTGCAGAAAATACCTTCCGGAAAACCGCTTGTCATTTCCTTCTGCTCCTTGTTGGGTTTGACACTCTTACTTATCGAAAGGACTATGATTGATCCCTATACTTGTGGGTCATCACAGCATATTCATTAGGACTACCAGAAAATTGTTCTTTCATAACAAGATTTAGCAAAGCAGCATTAATATCACATGACTCCGCACTAGTGGCGGGAGGAGAAATTGGAGTACTAATAAAACCATTATTATTAGTATTGGAAAAGTCACAAAACTTGGTATTTTCTTGAGACATCGCGACAAAGCAAGCAAACAAGCAAATGAAAATATTTTTGTGTTTTTTGTGAAAATGTTTTAGAAGTGGGGGAGATGATAATGAGAGGCGAGTGGCAAATGAAAGGAAGTGCAAGTAGAGGATGGTTTATGCGGAGGTACTTGATAGGTCTTGGTATTGTCTCCCCGGCAACGCCGCCAGAAATTCTTCCTGCTACTTGGGAGCTGCGTTGGGATTTCCTCGAAGAGGAGAGGATGATGTAGTACAATAGAGATAAGTATTTCCCTCAGTTAAGAACCAAGGTTATCAGTCCAGTAGGAGAACCACGCGAAACCTCGTGAACAACACCTACACACAAAAGAGCAAATACTTGCACCCAACGCGGTCAAGGGGGTTTTCAATCCCCTCGGCGGTTATTTGCAAGGACCAAATCTGAAATGCTGGATGGATAAACAAAAACACAAACTAAAAGAACGGTAAATAAATTGCAGCAAGGTATTTTTGGATTTTAATATATGATAAAGGTAGACCCGGGGGCCATAGTTTTCGCTAGATGCTTCTCTCTCAAACAAAAAGCATATGGTGGGTAAACAAATTACTGTTGGGCAATTGATAGAAAAGCGCATAGTTATGATGATATTCAAGGCAATGACCATGTACATAGGCATCACGTCCAAGACAAGTAGACCGACTCCTGCCTGCATCTACTACTATTACTACACACATTGACCGCTCTCCCGCATGTTTCTAGAGTATTAAGTTCATAAGAAACGGAGTAACGCCTTAAGCAAGATGACATGATGTAGACAAAGTAAACTCAATCAATATGAATTGTCGGATTACGGGTTCTGGCAAACCCTTGAGGTTCGAACACTGGGGTGCGCACGAAGACCTCTCT
The DNA here is from genome assembly GCF_002575655.3 of Aegilops tauschii subsp. strangulata. Taxonomy (NCBI): domain Eukaryota; kingdom Viridiplantae; phylum Streptophyta; class Magnoliopsida; order Poales; family Poaceae; genus Aegilops; species Aegilops tauschii. Next base: position 280,188,724 of record NC_053037.3, read on the forward strand.
CCCCCTAGCTCACACTCTCACAACGGTCTCAAGGCCAAGCTCGCCGAACCCAAAGAACAAGGGACACACGAGTTTATATTGGTTCGGGCCACCGATGTGGTGTAATACCCTACTCCAGTGTGGTGTGGTGGATTGCCTTGTAGGCTGGGGATGAACAAGTACACGGGAAGAACAGCCTCCTGAGGAGAGGTGTTCTTGAGCTCGAGGAGCTTGTGGGTGTGTGTGGCAGAGCTGAATCCGGGCTCTCCTTCCTATGGTGGTGGCTAGTCCTATTTATAGAGGCCCTGGTCCTCCTCCCAAATGTTTAGGCGGGAAGGGATCCCACAACGGCCAATTTGAAGGGGGCAGCTAGTACAAGCTATCCTGACAAAAGGTGGTCTTCGCCTGCCAAAGGCTCTGGTGGTGACGCCGCCGTGGGCTCCGCGATGACCTCCGCCCTGCTGTCCTCCTGGTCTTGGTCTCGTTGCACCAATATGGAAACCTTTGCCTGATGCCTCGGGACTCCTCGCCTGCACCTGCCCCTTTGGCACCAAAGAGGAAACCAGTACTTTGCGCCCGCTGGCGCCCGCCTGGCCTTGGTCGTCATGGCTCACGTCACGGGAACCTCACGAGGTGCCCCTCGCCTTGCTCTCTCCGCTCCTCGCGAGTCAGCCAAGTGAGGCTGCCCCTGAGGGGGTCTTGTGTCGTCTGCCTCGCGAGGCTTGGCCCCTCGCGAGGGTCTTGTGTGTTTGCTGATGAAGATGGGCCGTACCAGGCCGTTAGAGGAGCCACACCCTGGGCCGCAGGCAGGCAAGTCTGGGTACCCCCATTCCCAGGACACCGACATGAATAAACCCCATCATTTTCCCCTTAATGGCAACAATACAAATACGTTCCTTGTCCCTTTCTGTCACTGGGATATAGATCACCGCAAGACTGAACCCATGAGAAAGCACCTCTCCCATTGCAAGATAAATCAATCTAGTTGGCCAAACCAAACGGATAGATCGGAGAGAAATACCAAGCTAGAAAAATCATGCATATAAGAGTTCAGAAAAGACTCAAATAATATTCATGAATAATCTCATCATAAACCCAAAATTCATTGGATCTCAACAAACACACCGCAAAAGAAGATTACATCGAATAGATTTCCAAGAACATCAAGGAGAACATTGTATTGAAGATCAAAGAGAGAGAAGAATCCACCTAGCTACTAGCTATGGACCCGTAGGTCTGTGGTAAACTACTCACGCATCATTGGAAGGGCAGCAAGGTTGATGTAGAAGCCCTCCATGATCTATTGCCCCTCCATCAGAGTATCGGAAAAGGCCTCCACATGGGATCGCAGAAGAATAGAAACTTGCGGCGGTGCAAATATTTTGGGTGGCTCTCTGTTAGTTTCCAGATTATAGAGAATTAATAGAGCTAGAATTAAGTCAGATGGAGCCCCAAGGGACCTACAAGGTACTAGGGCACCTCCCCCAGGGCGTGCCCTACTGCCTTGTCGTCTACTCGTTCGCCTTCTGGTCTCCTCCCGAAGCTTCCAGGGTCTCTCTTCCAAAAAAATCGTCAAAAGTTTTGTGGCATTTCCTGGAAAACCAAAACAGGCAAAAAACCGGCAACTGGCACTTGGCACTAGGTTAATATGTTAGTACCAAAAATGCTATATAATTGCATATAAAACTTCCAAGATTGATACTATAATAGCATGGAACAACCAAAAATTACAGATACGTTGGAGACGTATCAGAGATCAATTCGATGTACTAATCTTTTTGCGGTGTGTTTGTTGGGACCCGATGAATTGTGGGTTTATGATCAGATTATTCACTGAAAGTAACTGAGTCTTTTCTGAAATTTATTATGCATGATATTATAGCTTTTTATTTATCTCCGATCTATCCATTTGGTTTGGCCAACTAGACTGTTTTATCTTCAACGGGAGAGGTGCTTTGTAGTGCGTTCAATCTTGCGGTGTCCTCACCCAGTGATAGCAGGGGTAGCGAGGAACGTATTGGATTGTTGCTACTAAGGGTAAAACGATGAGGTTTAATCATATTTCTTCGTTTTATTCTATATACATTATCCATCTTGCTTAAAGTGTTACTCTATTTGTCGTGGACTTAATACCCTAGATGCATGCTCGATAGTGGTCGATGGGTGGAGTAATAGTAGTAGATGCGGGCAGGTGTCGGTCTACTTGTCACGGACATAATGCCTATATACATGATCATTTCCATGAATAACGTCATAACTATGCGTTTTTCTATCAATTTCCCAACAGTAATTTGTCTACCCACCGTATGCTATTTTTGTGGGAGAGAAGCCTCTAGTGAAAACTATGGCCCCTGGATCTACTTTAATCATATTACCAAAACCAAAAATATCTTGCTTCAATTCTACTCATTTATTTTACTTTGCAATTTATCTATCTATTACTATCAGATTTGACCCATGCAATTAACGAGTACAAGGGGATTGACAACCTTCTTGCCCGTGTTGGGTGCAAGTATTTTCTCTTGTGTGTGTAGTTACTTCTTACTAGGCATTTGTGTGGTTCTCCTATTGGTTTGATAACCTTGGTTCTCACTGCGGGACATTTTAACATCCCAATTTTCAATTTGGATGTTTATAAATAGATCATTCATATGCATCCATGATTTATGCATTTTTGCCCCATTGATTATCATTTGAGTCGGATCCAAGGGACTTTGAGCAACTCAACGAGCAAAAAGAGAGAGTTGGAAGCTTCCCTAAATCCGTTTTTGAAATTTCAAATTTGGCAAAATTGGATCAAATTTGGGCTCACCAAAATTCACTTCCATTATTTCAACAATAAAATAAAGAGAGAAGATAAAAAGACTTCTTAAAAACAGAAGGGGAATATTGGAAATTGAATTTGAAATCAAACTATATTTATTGGGTTTTATTTTCAAACAATTTTCATGCAAATTTTATTAGCGTAGCAAAAATATTTATTTTAAAAATATTGCATTTAGGCCAGGAAAAAGTTCACACAAGTCCATTTATTAGGAGGGATTTATGTGAATTTTTCTGGGATTTTTAGGCTTATTTTTATTTGTATTTTCAGTGCTTTAATGCTTTTGAAAAAAACAGAAAACAATTACATATATAAATACAAACCGCCAGCCGTCAGTGCAGCAGGCCAGCGCCCCCAGTCCGTGCCCCCTCGCTCGCCAGATCGCTCCCTCTCTCACATAACCCTCTCTCTCGTTTTTTTTCTGACCGCTAGGCCCCGCTCTTTGTCTTCTTCTTTCTCTGCACGAAACAGAACAGGAGTTCAGCTCGCACACGACGTTGCCACCGCGTCCGATCTTCGTGGGAACCCTATCCCGAGTCAACCCCGTTCCCAAGCCTCATGTCCTATGTATACCTCGAGACCTCCTCTCTCGATCCCCTCAAATACCCCTCACCAAAACCCACCGTATCGTCTGTTATCGCAGTTCCAATCTCACCACAGATGCTACAGTTCATCGCCGTATTCCGACGCCGTGAGCCATCCCGGGCCTCCCTCTTTTGTAGTTTGACTTCTTTCGATACCTAGATTCTTTTTGACATGGTCTTGCGTTCCCTCTCCATCTACAGAAGCCATCCCAACCTCGCCTTCTTCGCTGGAGCACCCGGAGCACCGAGCTTCATCAGTTTGTTCCATTGCTGTCCGTCGTCACCAATCGTCACCACCGGGCGATCCACTCTCTGCTACATCCTCCCGACACCTCCGCCGCCGCCCACGATCACAGGAGCCGCCGCCACCAGCGAACCCGAGCCGCCCCGACACCCTCTTTCTTCTCTGTAAGCCCCATCACCTAGTCCGTTCCTGTTTAAAGAATGGTTCAGTTAAGATTGATTTTCTTCAGTAGATCGAACCGGCCTGCAGTTTTATTTTTTTTCTTTTAGCCGCCAAATCCATTAAGTTTTAAAATTTGAATTCGAACTTCATTAGGCGATAACTTGAGTTTCGTAAACTCCATTTTAGGTGATTCTTTTTGTAAATCGAAGCTTGTGAAGTGTACTTTCTGTTAAAAACCGAAACCATTAATTTTGCTATTGTTAAATTACATTCTGTACAAAAACTTTATTTGTTTTTTTTGGTGTTTTCTGAAGTCTTTTCTTATTTTTCCTTTTGATTCTTTGCTTGTATGCTTATCTATGCTATTGTTTGCTTACGCTAGATTGTCCGGAGTGCGAGGCGGAGTAGTACCAATCTTTAGAGTTTAACGAAAATCATCAAGGCAAGTTAACACTTTGATCATACTTTTCTATACCCAGTTTTTACTAGGCATTAATTACAGCGTCAAAATTTGCATGAGTAGGAATTGGGGAATTGTGGCATTGCTATGTAGTTCATGATGTAGGAACAGGAATATTCATTATGTCATATATTTCTTAGCCATGCTCATAGACGGGGTGGTATGTGTGATTCATGCAAGTTGTGAGAGAGAAATAATAATTTTGGGTTAACCTTAAGGTGGCAACATTAACACAACTCTGGATGGAATGGTTGGGGCACCAGGAGAATCCAGTGCTTACCCTAGGGGATCCCAGAGGACCCGTGAGATCACCCTACGGAATGCCACCCAGGCTCAAAGGGGTCATAGATACTTCATGCCTAGAAACTTTCGTGTGCAGCCACAAGACATTATGGGCTCTGGAGTAGTTAAGTAAGTTTGTGTGAGCCTCTCTGGATAGGCTAGCAAATGTAGGGGAAAGTAGGTGTAACGGCCTATCCAGGGTTAAGGGGAACACTTTCAGAAAGACTATGTCTCAATCTTCCGATCATGGAGGTGGTCGAGTCTTGTGGGGAAAAGTGCGCAAACCTCTACAGAGTGTATAAACTAATCAAGATTAGCCATGTCCCGGGTTATGGACAAATTTGAGTATCTAGAAGTGCATTATTGGTTTATCTCATCACTTTATTAATGAATTGGGTTATTGATAACTTTGGAATTTCGGGATTGAGTTGGAGGAACCATCTCGGTAATGGCTTAAACTTGATACTAAATAAAAATTAATTCCTTTGTTGTAGGAAAAAAATTAGCTTTATGCAAAAATGAAACTTAGAGCCTCCACTAGCCAAATTTGCATATAGAGATAGTCTTTTTCATCATTATTATATAGTGTGACATTGCCATTATATTCCATGTGCTGACCTACATGGCTGCAATGTCTCATGTTGCAGAGTTTTCTGACGAGGATTAAGTTGCGATAGGTCGTTGTTCTGCACTCAGTTTTGCCATGGAGTTGGAAGGACTCATTTATCTATGAAGCTTCCGCGGTTATTTTATTTAGATGGCCTTCAGCCATATTTATGTAATAAATACTCTTTTGCGGACCTCGATGTAATAAAGTACGTGATTGAACTCTGTTATATTTCCTCGAGTATTGCGTGTGTGAGCATAGCGATCCAAGGATGACACTTCAGCATAGAGACTCCAGTCCATTGGGATCAGGTCGCTACAGAAATACTATCTGCTACTATATTGCTTCACCCTTCCTCTTCGGGGGAAATCCGAACGCAGCTCACAAGTAGCACACACCTATCATGGCATTTCTACATTGCATAGAAAATACTAGGCATACATGGTCAAAGTGAAATTTGCCTTGGTTGTTATTTGCAGTAGTGCACTCCTCACAGTCACAAGGGTTGCACTCTGATACGTATCCAACGTATCTAAATTTTTTGATTGTTCCATGCTGTTATAGTATCAATCTTGGATGTTTTATATCCATTTACTAGCAACTTTATATCATTTTTTGGGACTAACCTATTGACATAGTGCCCAGTGCCAATTGTTGTTTTTTTGCTTGTTTTTTACTTTGCAGAATATCAATACTGAACGGAGTCCAAATGCCACAAAAAATTTTGGAGATTTTTTATGCCTAGAAGACACCTAGGGAGCCAAAGAAGTGCACGGGAGGAGGTGCGTGGGGCCCACTAGGCACCAGGGCGCGCCAGAGGCCCCTGGCCCGCCCTGGTGGGTGGTGGAGCCCACGAGAAGCTTCTCCACCGACATCCACCTGTATAAATACTCTAAAATCTCAAAAACCCTAGGGGAGTCAAGGAAATACAGTTTTCGCCACCGCAAGTTCCAGAACCGCGAGATCCAATCTAGAGACCTTTTCCGGCACTCTGCCAGAGTGGGCAACGATCACGGAGGGGTTCTTCATCATCCTTGTTGCCTCACCGATGATGCGTGAGTAGTTTACCACAGACCTACGGGTCCGTAGCTAGTAGCTAGATGGCTTCTTGTCTCTTTTTGATCTTCAATACAATGTTCTCCTAGATGTTCTTGGAGATCTATTTGATGTATTGACTTGTTTAGGTGTGTTTGTTGGGATCCAATGAATTGTGGGTTTATGATCAGTTCTATCCATGAATATTATTTGAGTCTTTGTTGAACTCTTTTATGCATGATTGTTATAGCCTCATATTTCTTCTCCAAAATTTTGGTTTGGTTTGGCCAACTAGATTGATTTTTCTTGCCATGGGAAGAGGTGCCTTGTGATAAGTTCGATCTTGCGATGCTCAATCTCAGTGACAGAAAGAGACATGACACGCATGTATCGTTGCTATTAAGTATAAAAAGATGGGGTATATTCCTACATGAATAGATCTTATCTACATCATGTCATCATTCTTATTGCCTTACTCTGTTTTTCCATGAACTTAATACACTAGATGCATGCTGGATAGCGGTCGATGTATGGAGTAATAGTAGTAGATGCAGAATCGTTTCGGTCTACTAATCTTGGACGTGATGCCTATATACATGATCATTGCCTTGGATTTCGTCGTGATTATTCGCTTTTCTATCAATTGCCCAACAGTAATTTGTTTACCCACCGTATGTTATTTTCTTGAGAGAAGCCTCTAGTGAAAACTACAGCCCCCGGGTCTATTTTCCTATCATATTAAACCAAAAATACCTTGCTGCATTTTTCTTTATTTATTTTATTTTGTGTTTTTTCTAGATATATTTATCAAATCTCATACAATTTAATCTATCTCAATACCGAGGAGGGATTGACAACCCCTCTCATGCGTTGCCTTGCAAGTTTTTGTTGTTTGTGTGCAGTTATTGTTTACATAGTGTTCCTTGGTTCTCCTACTGGATTGATAACCTTGGTTTCATAACTGAGGGAAATACTTACCTTTGTTGTGCGGCATCATCCTCTCCTCTTCAGGGAAATACCAACGCAGATACAAGCAATCAGGAAGAGTTTCTGGCGCCTTTGCCGGGAAGACATCATCAACATCTATCATGTACCTACTCATAAACTCTCATCTCCTTGCAATTACTTTATTTTCCATTTGCCTCTCCTTTTCATCTCCCCCACTTCTAAAATGTTTTTTTGCAAAAATCCAAAAATATTTTTCATTTGCCTTTTTCTTGTTTGCCTCTTTGCTTGCTTTGAACCTATCATCATGAGTGATTTTGGTATGGCAGAAACAGATGATGGCAGAACTCTAAAATTGGACATTCTGCTAATTTGGATGCTAAAACTTTTCTTTTGGGACAAGGGAATGTTATAGGAAAAGGTGCCATCCAAGAATTCTTTAATTGTGTTGGAACTTTGACTTGTGATGATGCTCCTATACTTAAAAGAACTAAAACTTATGCGGTAGCTATTTCAGCACTAGTTCTGAAACTTTAGAATAGATATATTCGTACTCATCGTACCTTGCGAAGATCGTTTTATGAGATACATGTTATAAAGGATCCTAGAGTTAAGAAGATAGCCACCCTTGTCCATATGAATGAATTTGATCACATAGTGCGGGAAGCTAGGGAGATCTTTGATTTTTATGGTATAAACCGTGAAAAACCGGTAATAGAGGCGATCCTTTACAATAGTGATTATGTATTAAAACATTTGCTTGTCAATGATCACATATTTGATGAGAATCTTGAAAAGGAAGTTCCCGTTTTGGATATGATCCAACAAGTTTTCAACGATGTTAATCAACAATATTCTTGTATTGAAGCCGGTAATCAAAGGGGATTTGCAAATGGACAACTTGATAATGCTAAAATTTCTATGGATAATGTGTTTCAAGTTATATTTAAGAAACCTCCTGACAAAAACACATCTATTGAAAATAAGAAGAAAGATGACAATACTTGAATCTATGCATTATGCCTAGCTAGGGGCGTAAAACAATGGCGCTTGTTGGGAGGCAACCCAATATTTGTCCTTTATATTTTTGTTTATTTTCTGTTTTTCAGTAAATACACAATTATGCCTCTGTTATGATTGTGATTTTTATGTTTTAGTTAGTGTTTGTGCCAAGTAATGCCTTTAGGATGGCTTGGGTGATAGTTGACTTGATCCTATTGGAAAACATAAACTTTTACGTCCAGTAGCAGAATTTTTAAACAACAGTGGAGTGACGAAAAATTCTGAATTTTTTACACATGATTGATATACAAATTTCCTAATTTTTCAGAATTTTTGGAGTTACATAAGTATGGTTAAAGTACAGATTACTACAGACTATTCTGTTTTTGACAGATTCTGTTTTCGTTGCATTGTGTGCTTATTTTGATGAATCTATGGATTGTATCGGGGGGTATAAGCCATGGTAAAGTTAGAATACAGTAGGTATAATTCAATAATAAAATATGAATGGGTTTGAAACAGTGCTTAAAGTGGTGATTTGCCTTATTATACGAACAGATCTCACGAAGGTTTTGTTAAGTTTTGTGTAATTGAAGTTTTCAAGTTTTGGGTGAGATCACGATGGATCAAGGAATAAGGAGTGAAAAGAGCCTAAGCTTGGGGATTCCCATGGCATCCCAAGGTAATATTCAAAGATTACCAAGCAACTAAGCTTGAGGATGCCCCGGAAGGCATCCCCTCTTTCTTCTAACGACCATCGGTAATTTTACGTGGAGCTATATTTTTATTCGTCGCATATCATGAGTTTTGCTTGGAGCGTCTTGTATTATATGAGTCTTTGCTGGTTTTTCTTTTTAGTTTGTCACAATTATCCTTGCTGGACACACCTATTTGAGAGAGAGCCATAATGATGCTATGATTTATTAGGATTGCTCTATGTGCTTCACTTAAATTGTTTTGAGCTAGGAATTGCTCTAGTGCTTCACTTATATCTTTTTGAGCACGTGGTAGTTTATTTTTTTTAAAGAAATCCTCTCATGCTTCACTTAGATTATTTTGAGAGTTGAAAACTTGAAGAAATACTTATGCTCTCGTGCTTCACTTGAATTTATTTGAGAGCTTGAAAAGTAGCAATGTTGATATATGAATTTAGTCCCAAAGTGATAGATATTCAAGGGGGATATAATAAAAACTTTCATGAAGATCATTGGATGTTATAAACTTGATTCCTTGTAATAGTTTTTGAGATATGGAGATAGTAATATGTGAGTCATGTTGGTGAGTAATTACGCTTAGTAAGAATATTGCTGTTAGGGTCTGTGATTCCCTATGCAAGCACGAAAGTCAATAGTTATGCAATTAAGTTATATCCTATTTGTGGTGCATTATTCGGTGTTAGTCATGTTTAATGCTCATTTATGATAGTTTTTGTTTATTGGTTGGTCGCTTCTCAATCTATTTGCTAGCCTTCATTTGTACTAAGCGGGAATACTGCTTGTGCATCCAACTCCTTCAACCCAAAGTTGTGCCAAATGAGTCCACCATACCTACCTATATGTGGTATTTCCATGCCATTCCAAGTAAATTTGTATGTGCCAACTCTAATTTTCAAAATGGATTTCCTTTTTGTGTGCCCGTACCGCTCATGAAGCGGCAGGGAGTGGCCAATATTTTCCATGCTAGATATTTTATTCTCACGATGAGTGTTTATTCACTTGTCATTGCGCGAGAGTGTGGCTGGTAATAGGGATGCCAGGTCCCGAAATAAAAACATATTTATGTGTTGTCAATAATAAATTCCTTGGGAAGTGTTGGTATGGAAGGCACCCGTAGTTACAGCTAGCCATGGATTGTGAAAGGATGGTGGAAAAAGGAATAAACTTTATTTTATGTTTGGGCACCGCCTATGATTTATCTAGCACGGAAAGTATTGGGAATTCTCGGTCGTTTTCGTTGACAGGAAAAGCATGCCTCTCAAAACAATCTTATCTCTCAATTTAAGCTAGGAGCTCTGGCACCTCTACAAATCTCTGCTTCCCTCTGCGAAGGGCCTATCTATTTACTTTATGCAATTTTTATTTTTGTTGAGTCTCCATCTTCTCTTATAAAGCACCGACTAGGGAACACTATTATCACACTTGTGCATTGGATATAGCTAATATGTGAGTGTGTTTCATGAATGGATCAATGATTGAGCATAATGTGCTAGGACTAGCTTTCCTTAGTGTTGATATTTTGAAAGACATGGTTGCTTGTTGATATGCTTGAGTATTGATGTCTTCATGTCATTTATAGACTATTGCTTTGAATCATCTAAAGTCCAAAAGTCCATGCTACAAAAGAAAAGAATATATGATGAACATGTTAGGCAGCATTCCACATCAAAAATTATGTTTTTATCATTTACCTACTCGAGGACGAGCATGAATTAAGCTTGGGGATGTTGATACGTCTCCAACGTATCTATAATTTTTTATTGTTCCATGTTGTTATAATATCAATCTTGGATGTTTTATATTCATTTACTAGCAACTTTATATCATTTTTTGGACTAAACTATTGACATAGTGCCCAGTGCCAGTTGCTGTTTTTTACTTTGCATAATATCAATACCAAACGGAGTCCAAATGCCATGAAACTTTTTGGAGATTTTTTTCTGCCAGAAGACACCTAGGGAGCCAAAGAAGTGCATGGGAGGAGGCCCATGGGGCCCACTACGCACCAGGGCGCGCCAGAGGCCCTGTGCCGCCCTGGTGGGTAGTGGAGCCCACGGGAAGCTTCTCCACCAACATCCACCTCTATAAATACTCTAAAATCTCAAAAACCCTAGGGGAGTCGAGGACATACAGTTTCTGCCGCCGCAAGTTCCAGAACCACGAGATCCAATCTAGAGGCCTTTTCCGGCACTCTGTCGGAGGGGGGCAACGATCACGAAGGGGTTCTTCATCATCCTTGTTGCCCCCCCCCCAATGATGCGTGAGTAGTTTACCACAGACCTACGGGTCCGTAGCTAGTAGCTAGATGGCTTCTTCTCTCTTTTTGATCTTCAATACAATGTTCTCCTCGATGTTCTTGGGAATCTATTTGATGTAATGACTCTTCGCGGTGTGTTTGGTGGGATCCGATGAATTGTGGGTTTATGATCAGTTCTATCCATGAATATTATTTGAGTCTTTGCTGAACTCTTTTATGCAAGATTGTTATAGCCTCGTATTTCTTCTTTGAAATATTGGTTTGGTTTGGCTAACTAGATTGATTTTTCTTGCCACGGGAAGAGGTGCTTTTGTGATGGATTCGATCTTGCGGTGCTCAATTTCAGTGACAGAAAGAGACATGACACGCATGTATCATTGTTATTGAGGATAAAAGGATGGGGTCTATTCCTACATGAATAGATCTTGTCTACATCATGTCATTGTTCTTATTGCATTACTCCATTTTTTCATGAACTTAATACACTAGATGCATGCTGGATAGCGGACGATGTGTGGAGTAATAGCAGTAGATGCAGAATTGTTTTGGTCTACTAATCTTGGACGTGATGCCTATATACATGATCATTGCCTTGGATATCGTCATGATTATTCGCTTTTCTATCAACTGCCCAACAATAATTTGTTTACCCACCGTATGTTATTTTCTTGAGAGAAGCCTCTAGTGAAAACTACGGCTCCCGGGTCTATTTTCCTATCATATTAAATGAAAAATACCTTGCTGCGTTTTTTTTGCTAGATCTATTTATCAAATCTCATACAATTTAATCTATCTCAATAACGAGGAGGGATTGACAACCCCTCTTACGCGTTGGGTTGCAAGTTTTTGTTGTTTGTGTGCAGGTGTTGTTTACATAGTGTTGCTTGGTTCTCCTACTGGATTGATAACCTTGGTTTTATAACTGGGGGAAATACTTACCTTTGTTGTGCTGCATCATCCTCTCCTCTTCGGGGAAATATCAACGTAAGTCCAAGCAGTCACACTCCTCATAATCTAATGTTGAAATAATAATGTAGCAACATAAGAACATAACTTATGCAAAGGGAATACTTGCATGAATGCAAATAAGAAGCAAACACACTTCAAGCACAAGGTGTTTTAATTTGGTTAGGATTTGGTTGAACTCAATTGGAGTATCATGATTTAAATATCTGAACTATATAGGTTCAACTCATGTTTGAGTCTTGGTTTCAATTAAATTGGGTTAAGGTTCACTCTAGATAGAAGTACTTGGTTAGGTTCATCATCTCAATTCAGTCTAATTTGAATTTGAACTAGGGTTCACCTTGTTTAAACTTAAATTGAATTTAATTCTGAATTAGGATTTGAATTTGAATTGGCTTTAAATAATTTCAATTTCCTTCAAATACTTGCACCCAACGCGAACAAGGGGGTTGTCAATCCCCTCGGCGGTTATTTGCAAGGATCAAATGTCGTAGTGGTAGGCAAATAAATAAATTGAAAAATAAAATGGAAATAAATAAAAGTGCAGCAAGGTATTTTTGGATTTTGTATATGATAAAAGTAGACCCGAAGGCCATAGTTTTCACTAAAGGCTTCTCTCTCGAGCACATAAAGTACGGTGGGTGAAAAAAATATTGTTGGGCAATTGACAGAAAAAGCGCATAGTTATGACAATATTCAAGGCAATGATCATTTATATAGGCATCACGTCCGAGACAAGTAGACCGACTCCTGCCTGCATCTACTACTATTACTCCACCCATCGATGGCTATCCAGCATGCATCTAGGGTATTAAGTTAAAAATAGAGTAACGCCTTAAGCAAGATGACATTATGTAGACAAAGTAAACCCAAGTAATATGAATAAACCCCATATTTTATCCTTAATGGCAACAATACAAATATGTCATGTCCTTTTCTGTCACTGAGATTGAGCACCGCAAGATTGAACCCATCACAAAGCACCTCTCCCATTGCAAGAAAAGACAATCTAGTTGGCCAAACTAAATGGATAGATTGGAGAGAAATACAATGCTATAATAATCATGTATAAAATAATTCAGAGAAGGCTCAATTAATGTTCATGAATAATCTGATCATAAACCCACAATTCATCGGATCCCAACAAACACACCGCAGAAGAAGATTGCATCGAATAGATCTCCAAGAACATCGACGAGAACATTGTATTGAAGATCAAAGAGAGGGAAGAAGTCATCTAGCTACTAGCTATGGACCCGTAGGTCTGTGGTAAACTACTCATCCATCATCAAAAGGGCACCAAGGATGATGTAGAAGCCCTCCGTGATCGGTTCCCCCTCTGGCAGGGTGCCAGAAAAGGCTTCCATATGTGATCGCGGAAGAACAGAAACTTGTGGTGGTGAAAAAAGTATTTCAGGTGTCTCTCTGATGTATTGAGAATATTTGGGAAATTATAGAGGTGGAATAAGGTCAAGAGCTGCCATGAGGGGCCCATAAGCCTGGAGGGTGCGCCCCCTGGGCTTGTCACTTCCTCGTGACTCCCAAGGTCTTCTTCCAAACCTTCTAGGGTCCCTTCTGGTCCAGAAAAAATAATCCAAAGTTTTTTCTCCATTTGAACTCTGTTTGATATTGATTTTCTGAAAATCCCAAAACAACAGAAAAACAGCAACTGCCCTTGGGCACTAGGTTAATAGGTCAGTCCCAAAAAATAATATATAATTGCATATAAAACATCCAAGATTGATACTATAATAGCATGAAACAATAAAAAATTATAGATACGTTGGAGACGTATCAATATGTCCAACAGAAAAGTTTTCCAATATAAGTAGTGAGCACATCAAAGACAAGGAAGCAAGACAAATATCAAACATGAGATTCCACAACTATATGGCACATTAAAAGTCGGTACTTGAAGAAACATGGTCACAATCAAATACATAAGAAATTGAAATCTTTTTTGACAAATCCATACCTTTTTGCACCAAATATACTTCTACGGTGGTTCATATCTTCGAAAGACTTTAATCTTTAAGTCGGAAAATAATCTCTTTGCTTTCCCGACTGAGATGATGCTTAAAGATCGACTTTCTGTTTTTGAGAGAGAGCAAGATAAGAACAAACATGAACTAAGAAGAACAACAGAACAATGACATGACCAGTCATTTTTGCTTATCCGTTCTATAAGTGTATATTCCTTTATGTTTTGCACTGTTATGGGACCCCGCGGAACAGTATTGGACCCCACCCTAATAGGTATATCAGCATGATATACGAATGCATTACACAGAGAAATGAAAATCAAACTCTATCTATACATACTCTAGTTCGCGAATCTTGACGCGAACCAACGGCACAGGATCCGCGTGCCCCCAGACTTGTGTGCCATAAATCCTCTCCCTACTTCTCTATCATGTATAAGAGAGCCTACGGATGCATGAACAAATGCGGCGTCCATTTTTGCTTACAAAAGATAAGTTGTACTGCCTTGGTCACGTCTATCTGATAACAATTATTTTAGGTTAGTCTGTCTGATAACAATTGTATACATAGTTCTCTTCCCCTAGAAAGTGAAAACACATTATCCGGAATGCAATATGGGACCGGATAGCATCAAACACTTCCTTTTTGAGTGCCCAAGATCAAAAGAGGTATGGCGACAATTGGGGCTGATTGATGTTGTCAAGAGGAGATGTATACAATTCAAATCAGGTGAAGAAGTGGTGCATGAACTGTTAAGCATGGAGGAAACTGAAGTCCAGATCCTAGGTCTTCCAAAATTGAAGGAGGTTGTGGCCACTGCGGCATGGTACATATGGTTTCAACACCGAAAAAATATACCATGGAGAGAACACCCAAAAACCCTCAAAAATTGCTCTCGCTATCCGAGGACTCCCAACTAACTTTACTATTGCTTTTTCCATGAAGGCAAAGGTACGTGTTGAATCATGGGAGAAGCCGATACAGGCGTATATGAAATTAAATGTAGATGGTGGCTTTGACCATGATCTTCTTGAGGGATTGGTGGGGGCAGTAATCCGAGATTGCAACGGGAAATTTATTGCGGCAGCTAATGAACGAGTGGACATATGTTATGACTCTTTCACTGTAGAGGCATTGGCGGACAGATTTGGCTTGAATCTAGCCAGAACCATTGGATGCAGCAAGATCGTGATCAACTCGGATAGCATGAAGGTTGTGGAAGCTTTGAGAGAAGGCAACTCCTTTTTGGTGGCAAGTGCAATTATTGATGGTTCCTATTTCATTTTGTCAGATTTAATCATGTAATTTATGATCATTGTAATAGAGAGAGTAATAAAGTGTCTCATGAACTCGCTAGGATAGTTAATTTTTCTCCTCCTTCTATCTGGATGGATTCGGCACCAAATGTACTGCTTCCATTACTTGTAAACGATTTGACTATTTTACTAAGTGAATAAAGGAGGAGAAGTTCTGTCAAAAAAATTGAAACGGGTAGTATGTATTATTTTTATGTGTTATTAATCTAAATATTAATATTCCACACAACCAAATCTCTTTGAAATATATTACAACTGATTCCCGCAGCAACGCGCATGGTATAAGTTAATGCCAACAACTCATGTATCGCTTCTGTTATCTTGCAATGATTGAAAAAGAATACGATTGGAAGTTTTCCAATAAAAAGGATAAATGGGCCGTGCTCCCACCTTTTCTGTCAAATCAAGAAAAAAAGGGCCCCAATAAATCCCGAACGTTTGGATTTTAAGCATATCATCCCGAATGGTTTTTCATGGCAATTTTTGTTGACACGAGGTGGCAATTTTAGTTGTTAAAACATGGCAACTTTGTTCAAGTTATTTTTTGTCAAAAAGCTGCCACATTTGCCAACCTCAGGTAAATTAAAATTAAAATATAAAACGTTCGGGTTGCCGTGCTTAAAACCCGAACGTTTGGGATTTATCATTTAAAAAAGCCATCTCAACGCGTAAACACCGCGTCCGTACCGTCAGAAAGCGGTGAGAAGGTTTGCCAGGGCAGCCAGCCATCGTGGTCTTTGTTTTTTGAGTGTAGCCAGGCAAGCCATCGTGGTCAGTCAATCGAAATTCGATACCCATATGGCTATGGGAATGATGATCCATCATGCTCATAAAAATGATCCATCCTCACCTCTGCGCTAGGCCCAGCGGGGAAACGCCATGTTGGCATCAGGCCGATGCCCCGGCCGGAAAATAGCCGACGTGCAACCGGACACGAACCAGGCATTCAGACGTGGCGTAGCGTACGACGGCAGGGCAATGCAGGCCTGGGAAGCTTCGCGGAAGCTTCCCTGGTGTACCCCCCTCCCGCGAATCATAACTGCTCAAAACTCCACCGTATGTAGAGGCATCGTCGCATTGAAGCCGGCTAGGATCAAAATCCCCTTTCCCTTTCCCTTCCTAGATCCATCTACACACGTCGATCCCATCCATTTAAACCATACTACATAAGTATATCATTTTTCTTCTTCGTCGTCTTATTTCGAAAACACCATCTCTAATCTCTATCTACCAGTCTCACTATCTCGATAGATGTACACGTATTTTTCTCTCAAGATCATCAAGGAGATCTTATCATTGTGATGCTGGAGCTGGACGCTGGCTGTAACATGGAGGGATGGGTCAATAATTCATTCCTCCGGGAATAATTGCTCTTATGCCCACCCTTGTCTTCCTCCCACATAAATATGTGCTCCACCTCCTCTTGGTGTCTCGCACAGAATACAGCACGAGGTTTGTAAGCGCGCCGAATAGGCTCGTCGTGGCGCCGCACTAGCAGCACAGGTAGAGTCAGAGTCCAGATCGATCGATCTAACCTGGCCATGGATAGCCAGTCCGCGGTGACGATGGAGGCCGGCGCGCCCACGAGGAAGGAGTCTGGGCGGCTTCCCTCGCGGCACGGCGGCCACGCGCACGGCCACAGCGGCCTCGCCCGGACGGCGCACGGCATGTCCTCCTCGTCGCTGCGGAAGAAGTCGGACGCCACGCTGGTGCGCAAGGTCCCCGTGGCCTCGCTGCGCCCCGTGCTCGCCAACCTCCAGGAGGTCCTCCTCGGCACCAAGCTCGCCGTCCTCTTCATCGCGGTGCCGCTCGCCGTCGCCGCGCAGTGCTTCCGCTTCGGCCAGGTAAATTCATCATATATACACTGTGTTTTTTTTTTTTCGTTTTGTTCCTACATGCATGCTACTGCTCATGATCCTCGGTTCGGTTTGACCATCCCCTTGGATTTATTCCATTGCTTTTCTCTTTCGCTTCCAAACACTGTGGTGATCAGGTGCCAGATTGAGATTACTACTATCCAACACTGCCTCTCTGCCGATGCTTAATCACAATTGTCCCTTGCGCGCTGTCCTCTAGCAGTATACCTCAATCGGCCACGTCGTTTTACGGACACATGGGGGCACTGCACACAAACTGGCACGCACGAGAGCTGTACTGCTGTACTTGTTCAAAAACCTCAACTACTTTCCCTGGAACTCATCTGTCCACATTTATGTGCGACCGATGTACAAAGTGGCAAACAAATTCGAGTTTTAAATGGTGTGCCCTCTTGGTGAGTGGTGACAGCCTCTACATGTGCTCTCTGTGGCCAAAACCATCGGTCGTCAGGTTTTAAAAACAAGGCACTGATCAAGTCGACTGCGTGTCTAAATCTTGATTAACGCGTATACGCATGTGAGATCATCTATTGAATCAATGAGATTGTGTCTTGCTCGTTAATTAGTAAGTGGTGATCTAAGAGTACCTCTTTAGCACATATTGTTATTAATGAAAATTACCGTAAAACAATTGTTATAAAAAATCTAAGAATATACCTCTTTAGCACAGTCGTTTATATTAATCTGATCGTCATAATAACCGTTAATATTACGATTTTGCGTCAAAATGACACTTTAATAGAATCGCCCTACGGCCTCAAGTCGCCATAATTTATGAACGGCGCTTCATATCATACCCGTGAGCCGCTGTATTTGAAGGTTGCGAGCATTGGTTTGGAGCGCGCGCTATCCACCAATCGATCGCGGGAGGGAAGTTTCACCTCACTCCTCGTCTCTAGCGCTGGGCCGTGGCAGTTTTACCAAAACGTGGGGCTGCACGCCCTGGAGTACTCTAGAAAGATGTTGTACTTTACGGAGCAAGTGCCATCTCGTAAACCTTGCTGAGACTAACAGCCAAATGTGCACCGCCAAGACAAGAGTAGACGACAAAAGTCGTGCGGGCACAGTGGCTAAAGACGATGACGGAAACATCCCTGCTTGTGCTTGGGTGTTCACGAGTTGGCATTTGTGACCAGCCCGGTGGAGTATAGCCTCACGAGCTTGACGTGGATAATCTGATGCTAGTACACATGAACATGTGCCCTTTTATATTGAGGTAGACTATGGCGGGAAGCCAAAGTCAAAAGTGCAAGACTGGAAACTCATCTAGCTGCTACGTGCCCTAGCCGCCTCTCCTCCTCTTCCCTTCCTCGCCGCCCCTCCTCTTCCCTTCCTCGCCGCCGCATGAGGCAGCCGCCGGGCAAGCCCGGGGTGCCAAGGATGGTGGCGGCGGGGCCTCGGTTGCCCTGCCTCTGCGTGTGGAACCCCGGATCTGGAGCGGCGGCTCCATTGACAAGGCACAGCCGGCTAGCAACCGTGCGGGCAGTGGATCTGGCGTCCCGGCCACGCGGGTGGCGGGATCCGGTGGTTGTTGGCGGCCGGCGGCGGTTTCTGCGGTGGCCGGTGCGCGCGATCTGGCGCCTCCCCTCCTCCCCTGTTCGGCGTGCGGGCCACCCTCATCGGGGCGCGCTTCCTTGGGTCGCCGGTTCTGTATAGGAGGCGCTGCTGGTGGCGGGGATCTAGTTCGGGCGAAATCCCTTGTCGGCCATGGCCGGCCACGTCGATGGCGACGCCTGAGGGTGTTGTTCCCTTCCTTGGAGGTGTCGGCGCCGCTTTGGGAACCTTGGGGCTGGGTGGCACTTGTGGGTGGTGGGCGACAGCGGTGGTGCGACTCTATCCTAGCATGGATCTACGTCCGTTGCTTGAAGATGGACTCGCGTAGGTGGATGTCGTCGTTTGGCTTCATGGTGGCGTTGATGGCGGAGGCACCTGCCAAGGTTGGCACCTCAATCTGCTCTGAAGATGGACCAATGGAAGATGGTGGCGACGATACATGTGAGTGCGTCGGACCGGTTTGTGCCCCGGATCCGGTATATGGCTCGGTCGGGGCCTCCGACTTTAGATGTTAGGCTTAGGTAAGAGGTCTGGGTATTTGGCCCAGCTTGTACCCCTTCATCATATGGATTGGAGTAGCGGTAGATGTTGCCAAGATGGCGGATTCAGGCATATTGTTATACTGCTTTGTAAGGTCCTCGAGAATAATCAATAAAATGGCCGCATCCATCTCTCAGATGCAGAGGCGGGGTCATCCTCCTTTAAAAAAAACTAATTTGTGAAATGCTCCCGCAATTAAGTCTCGATTTTGGTGGTAACACTTGTGCACATTGTCGCAAGTAGCCAGCAAGTGTTGATGTGTTATAATCTTATTTCTATTTCTGGCAAAATGGAATTTAAAGTGGATCTGAATCGGCAGGTATGGGTGTTCGCGCTTAGTCTAATCGGCCTCATTCCTCTGGCTGAGCGAGTCAGCTTCCTGACAGAGTAAGCATTTGCTCCTCTTGCTATCAAAATTCCCTTTTACGGGATGCTTTAACTGTAGCTTTGTGTCAGTTCTGGAAATGCTTTAACGTGAAACCTTTTCATTTTCTGGTGTGGTAATTCTTGTAGGCAGATTGCGCTCTACACTGGCCCCACTAGTAAGTAACACGTATCCACCCCAAACTACGTATACTCTACTACGTAGTATTTCTCCCTCGCCGGCCGGAAACATATATGTGTTGTTAATTACTCGGCTTGTGGTTTGCAGTTGGCGGGCTCCTGAACGCGACGTGCGGCAACGCAACGGAGCTCATCATCGCCGTGTTCGCGCTGGTGCAAGGGAAGATCGAGGTGGTGAAATGCTCGCTGCTCGGCTCCGTGCTCTCCAACCTGCTTCTCGTCCTTGGCACCTCGCTCTTCTGTGGCGGCATCAAGAACCTCGGGGCCGACCAGCCCTACGACCGGGTACGTACCCGGCTCCATTATATTATATTAGAGCATGCATGCATTTCTCAATCTCAGCACCGGATTGCAAGTTGCAACACCTAATTTTAGACAGACTAGCTTCACCCACGACTACGTATGCGCATGCAGAAACAAGCGGACGTGAGCACTGGTCTGCTCACCCTGGGCGTGCTGTGCCAGTCTCTGCCGCTGCTGCTGCGTTACGCCGTCAGCTCCGGGGAGCATGCTGTCGCCACTGACACCACGGTGCTGGAGCTCTCTAGGGCCTGCAGTTTCATCATGCTCCTCGCCTACGTCGCCTACCTCTTCTTCCAGCTCAAGACGCATCGCCAGCTCTTCGAGCCGCAGGAGATCGAGGGCGGAGACGAGGAGGAGGAGGAGGCGGTCCTCGGCTTCGGGAGCGCGCTCTTCTGGCTCATCCTCATGACCATCATCATCGCCGTGCTCTCCGAGTACGTTGTCGGCACCATCGAGCCGACCTCGCAGTCGTGGGGTCTCTCGGTGAGCTTCATCAGCATCATCCTGCTCCCCATCGTTGGTAACGCGGCGGAGCACGCCGGAGCCGTGATCTTCGCCCTGAAGAACAAGCTGGACATCACCCTCGGTGTCGCCTTGGGGTCGGCTACCCAGATCTCCATGTTCGTGGTGGGTACATTAACTCCCTTCCCTTGATTGTCTCCTTCGCTTCAACCAGCCAAATCATGCATGATGAATCTGCACTGTGTTGGTAGGTGCCATTGAGTGTCCTTGTCGCTTGGATCATGGGGATTCAGATGGATCTCGACTTCAAGCTGCTAGAGACTGGCTCTCTCTTCATCTCGGTGCTAGTGACGGCCTTCACCCTCCAGGTAAAAATCATCATTCAGACAAACACTCGTCGGTGAGGGAATTTTAACCGCATAAACTAAAATAAAGGAAGTCGATTTCCAATTGAGACAAAAGGGATTTCCTAACTACATGTTGTGATTTGGTTGCGATCTTGCTGTCTTGCTGCCAGAAAATACAAAAAGAATTGGTCCTAATTAATCCAGTGATTTTGATTTGAAGGATGGAACGTCACATTACCTCAAGGGAGTCCTCCTCCTCCTATGCTACATTGTTATCGGCGCCTGCTTCTTTGTCACGAGACAACCAGCACGTACGTTTCCTTGACGACAGTAACAAATCAAGATCTATTTATTTGCGCTTGGTGTGCAGTCCACTTCTTGTTTCGATTCCACTTTGAGAATATATTCTCTTGTTTGACAGCTCACGCGAACAACAACGGCACGCTGCTGGATGTCCCAACGGGTCCCATGATTGTCCAGGTCGCATAAGTACTGGTAAGCTTGCATTATCTTGTCCCAGCTAACCCGAAGACTCTTCATTTAAGAAGGGCGAGATATCTTTGATTATTTTGACCAAGATGATTTTGTAACAGCTGGTGTGATTTAGTTAGGTGTCGTGTCTGATTCAGAGATTGATTGCTCATGTGTGGAGATAAATCTTAATATGTTAATACTACACTATGTTGTCTAGGATAGCATTTTGTCAGCCACGAGGGTTGCACCAATCAATTAATCATTTCAGCTTTGTTTTCATCCAATTGTTCTCCTGTTATTGTCTAAGTGTTAAATGTGTATACACGAGTACGTAGTTAGGTGCGGAAGATATTTTTCGGATCTTCGAGCAATGACCGGTTGTACATTATGCAGATTGATTAAGAGGGCTGCCTCGGCAAACTGGCATGCGTGCAAGACAGCGAACGAAGTGTTTGAGCCTGAAGCCACCAAATTCTGTCTATCATATCTGGGCATAACTGTGCCAAGGAAGATTCAGGAAGAGAATTCCCCGTGTCAGAGTCCCCATCCAAAAGGAATCGGTTGATTAGTTGTTGCCAGAAAAGCATGCAATTGTACCAGATATTTTCTTTATTTTCTCGAATCGTACGTACTGCTAGCTATTTTTATTGCTTCTTGTATATTGTCTAGGCTGTTCGCCGTGCAATAAGCCTAGCTCATATGCGTCTAGCCATATGTATACATCGGCAACAGTGGGTTGTTACAGTTATGCGGATCAGTATGATATATGTAATGATGCAGATGTTGTTTTCTGTGGGGGTGATCCATGTGTTGTTAGACCCGACTTAAAACCTGTTCATGGGCGTGTCCCTCCAAATATCTCGTGTGGCCTTTGTGGAAATTGTAGGGTTCTTAATATTCGTAGTATTTGATCTGACCCTTGTGTAGACTATATATAGGAGTACATATGAGGGAGAGAGACTTGGAGTAGAGGGCAAGTTGTGCATCTTTAAACATATTCTATCTCTAGCTCTTATCTCCATCTTAAACACTTTATACTTCTAATAACATTCCCCCTCAGTCGTAGTGGGAGTGAAGCAGACAATTGCGACTGAATTTGAAGTCTTGTGCTTCCGTCGTCTTCTCCGTTGCGCTATCATCAACTGCGTCTCTGATGGGTCGGCACTTAGGGAGGTGACTGCGTCCCCTTCTAGTGCCTTCCTTGTCTTGCCTCTCATCCCTCCCGCTGTCACAGCGGGAGTGGCGTGAACGCTGGTGACGACGCGGACGCTGTTGACTGGAGTTGTTGCCGATATGTTGTTGTAGACGTAGCCCTGTATTTCGATGTCGAGGTAGCCGATCATGATGATGTGGCCATAGTCGAGGTAGCCGTGGTCGATGGTGTAGTCGTCGTGGATGAAGAAGCCGCACAAAGCTGAAGGCGCAAAAAAATGTACTATGACGGAGCTGCAGACCTGGACGATGCACCTTGCGGATGTCAGAGGGTGCCGTTGGCGATGAGTCCACCAGTTTTGCCAGGATCGGAGGAAGCCCATCGAGCACACATCGGTTTTGCCAGAACCGTGTGGCCATGTAGGGGTCGTCACTGGAGTGACGCCGTGTCGATGCAGTCGTGTCGTCGTGGATGACGTGGTCGATGCCGTCATCGTGACGCGGTCATTGTCGTCGTCGAGGTCGCGTCTTGCAGAAAAATCTGTCGGAGGATGCTAGATGTCCATCTTGTGGGCGAGGCGGCGGCGGTGTGTCGACGATGATGTTGGTGAAGATCACGTTGATGAAGACCTTGGCGATGTAGTGCCGGCGATGGCGTTGTAGCGGCATGTCGACGATGATGTGTCGCTTGGAGGCATCCCTCGCGGCGACTGGGTGTCGATGTCGTGTCGTGTCGAAGATGTCGATGAAGAATTGCTCGCTTTCCACACCCGCCTGGCGTGTGGATGGTGCATGTCGTTGTTTGCTTCTCATAGATGTGCTCGACGATTTTTTTTGGTGGTGGTGGAGGCGTACAGCTTGATGTCGTGGCGTGGAGTCAGGGCAGATCGATCGGTGAAGATGCAGAACCGTGGCTCGATGGTGGACGGCATGCCAGCGCGTAGGAGGTCGATGGAGTCGGCTTGGTGAGATCGCGTTCGTGCGTGTGCCTCAAAGACGAAGACCTGCGGGCCCTCCCGGTGTCCCGCGCTGCTAGCCGGCTCGATGCAGCTCGGCTCGGGAGGTGTCGGTGTAGATACATGTCGTTGACGTAGATGCATGCCGATGGGTGGCATAGATGCGCGAGCCCGGAGTGGATGATGTGCACGGGTCGCCAGTGCACAGCTGACGGTGCACACACCCGTGTGTAATCGCCGAGGCCCCTCCCTATGCTCCATCTTGTACAGGTGCTAAGCCTGCTATGTAGGCAAAAAAGATAACGTGGCAAGATAATTAAGAGGAGAGAGATTGGTGTGGTGCCTCCAGGAAGAAACAATGCCAAGCGTGGGAACCTAGAAAAAATACTTAAACGAAAGAAGTCCACCAATACATGGATAACTTTAGTTGCTAAATCATTAATGAAGGACGCTTAGCTACAACAAGTTAAACACCTTTACATTGGGAACTTTAGTTGCTTAGCTCTTTAATGTGCTTAGCACTTCATCTTAGCACTAGTGCATTGGAGAAGGTCTGGGTGGAACCATGTGGGTACGTACCGGAGTACATGGCTAACACATGCATGTCCATACCTGATACCTTGCACCCGTTGGTGTTGGAGTAGATATGCCGCAGGACGGCAGGAGCGAATGATGCTTGACGGCGCATGTGTACAAAGCTGCTGCTGACGATCAGGCGGGTCGTCGGGTCGATGAGTTTTCGCCTGCACACGTTTTTTTTTTAGGGATTCCTGCAAATGTTCTGGACGTCTGGGATGATGTAGGTGCCGCTGGAGCCGTGGTACACGTCTTGCCAAGGTCGCCGAGATGCCGATTTTCTGCACGGAGCTCACGAGCTGCGGCTAGTTCGGTGCGGTCGTGTTGGATCGGACTAGCGCAGCTCCGATTATGTTGTTGATGTAGATCGGGTCGTATGGAGCCCTGCCTCCGTGACTCGAAGCGGCTACCTGGTTGAGATCGCGTGTCGCCGCCATCATACAGATCGTTTCACCGGAATTTGAAGGTCCTAAGATTTATTTGGTGGCTAAAAAAGAATTTAATCTACGGGGAGAAATTTAGAAATTGATTCTAATCTAAAGAACCGATCTCATGTGATCGGGTGCCGCACCCCCGGGGAGGAGATTGATCTCCCCGGGGGCGGCGGCTGCGGAAGCGGTGGTTGTCACCAAGATCAATGACGTTGGTCTAATGGCTCTTATACATGTGGAAATCGTAGGGTTCTTAATATTTGTAGTATTGATCTGACCCTTGTATGGGGTATATATAGGAGTACATATGAGGGAGAGAGACTTGGAGTGAAGGGCAAGTTGTACATCTTTAAACCTATTCTATCTCTAGCTCTTATCTCCATCTTAAACACTTTATACTTCTAACAGCCTTCTGCATGCATGTCCGTGGAGCAATGAAGTTGTCAAGGCAACGCGGACGCTCTAAACCTCCGGTCATTGTCCAGACCGAGTTGGTCGGGCGCAATTTATCGTCCAATACGGTCATGTATCAGAACTACTCTGCGGACGGCATCCCGTGCCCGATTTGGAGATGGCAATTCATCCAGCAGCTGTGCAACACTTGCTCCGACGCATGCATGGTTAGGTTTATAGCGTCCGAACAATGTCGTCCATATAGCAGCACTCGTCATGTATTTGTCCATGGACGCGTCCATATGTCTCTTTTCCCCAAACCGGAAGCAAACTAGTGGACTTTCGCGGGAGTCTGGACCTCGTCTCGTAGGACTCCAACACCTCCGGCCCACCCAAAACCACGGTGGAGCCAACGCATTTGGAGTGGTTCGCACTATTTTTGCACCAAAACCCACGCTTTCCCCATCCTCTCCGCTCCAATCATCGCCGCCCTAGACCCCAATTCCCGCGCTTTTGGTGGTCTACCGCCACATGGACCTGTACGAAGACTGTTGCAGCCATTGGAAGTGGAAGATATAGAGAAGGTGCCTGCCCGCTGATACGTCTCCGTCGTATCTATAATTTTTGATTGTTCCATGCCAATATTCTACAACTTTTATATACTTTTGGCAACTTTTTATACTATTTTTGGGACTAACATATTGATCAAGTGCCCAGTGCCAGTTCCTGTTTGTTGCATTTTTTGTTTCGCAGAAAATTCATATCAAACGGAGTCCAAACAGGATAAAAACTGACGGAGATTTTTTTTGGAATCTATGTGATTTTTGGGAAGAAGAATCAACGCGATACGATGCCCGAGGGGGCCACGAGGCAGGGGGCGCGCCCCAGGGGGTCAGGCGCGCCCTGGGCCCTCGTGGCCACCCCGTAAAGCGGTTGGAGCCCTTCTTTCGCCGCAAGAAAGCTAATATCCGGATAGAGATCGTGTCCAAAATTCAGCCTAATCGAAGTTACGGATCTCCGAGAATTTAAGAAACGGTGAAAGGCCAGATCTGGGAGCGCAGAAACAGAGAGAGACAGAGAGACAGATCCAATCTCGGAGGGGCTCTCGCCCCTCCCACGCCATGGAGACCATGGACCAGAGGGGAAACCCTTCTCCCATCTAGGGAGAAGGTCAAGGAAGAAGAACCACTCAAAATCTATCACACTACTGAAGGTTTTTACTTGGATCATCTTCGATCCCTATGTGCTCGGGCTGAAACCCCAACTAGCTTAGTTGAGGGCTGTGACGCCCCCGATTTGACCGTACACTAATCATGCACGCAAATGTGTACGATCAAGATCAGGGACTCACGGGAAGATATCACAACACAACTCTACAACATAACTAAGTCATACAAGCATCATAATACAAGCCAGGGGCCTCGAGGGCTCGAATACAAGTGCTCGATCACAGACGAGTCAACGGAAGCAACAATATCTGAGAACAGACATAAGTTAAACAAGTTTGCCTTAAGAAGGCTAGCACAAACTGGGATACAGATCGAACGAGGCGCGGGCCTCCTGCCTGGGATCCTCCTAACTACTCCTGGTCGTCGTAGCGGCCTGCACGTAGTAGAAGGCACCTCCAGTGTCGTAGGTGTCGTCGTCGACGGTGGCGTCTGGCTCCTGGACTCCAACATATGGTTGCGACATCCAGATAGAAAGGAAAGGGGGAAAAGAGGGAGAGAAGCAACCGTGAGTACTCATCCAAAGTACTCGCAAGCAAGGAGCTACACTACATATGCATGGGTATATGTGTAAAGGGGCATATCAGTGGACTGAACTGCAGAATGCCAGAATAAAAGGGGGATAGCTAGTCCTGTCGAAGACTACGCTTCTGGCCATCTCCATCTTGCAGCATGTAGAAGAGAGTAGATTGAAGTCCTCCAAGTAGCATCGCATAGCATAATCCTACCCGGCGATCCCCTCCTCGTCGCCCTGTTAGAGAGCGATCACCGGGTTGTATCTGGCACTTGGAAGGGTGTATTTTATTCAATATCCAGTTCTAGTTGTCATAAGGTCAAGGTACAACTCCGGGTCGTCCTTTTACCGAGGGACACGGCTATTCGAATAGATAAACTTCCCTGTAGGGGTGCACCACATAACCCAACACGCTCGATCCCATTTGGCCGGACACACTTTTCTGGGTCATGCCCGGCCTCGTAAGATCAACGCGTCGCAGCCCCACCTAAGCACAACAGAGCGGTCAGCACGCCGGTCTAATCCTAAGCGCGCAGGGGTCTGGGCCCATCGCCCTATGCACACCTGCACGTTGCGAACGTGGCCGCGAGCAGACCTAGCAACCCACACGATCACGGCGGTTGCGTCAAAGCGGTCCAACACGGCGCGCGCCACTCAGTCGCTGACGTCACGAAGGCTTCGGCTGATACCACGACGTCGGGATACCCAGAACTACTCCCGCGTAGATGGCTAGTGCGTATAGACCAAATGGCCAGACTCAGATCAAATACCAAGATCTCGTTAAGCGTGTTAAGTATCTGCGAACGCCGACCAGGGCCAGGCCCACCTCTCACCTAGGCGGTCTCAACCGGCCCTGTCGCTCCGCCACAAAGATCCACTTGCGGGTACTCCTACGAGCCGACCCGACTTTAGTCATCACAGGTGTCATGTATATAGTATATAAGTATATACCCGTGATCACCGCCCAGGTGATCACGGCCCGATAGTATAGCACAGCAGACGGACAAGAATGTAGGGCCACTGATGGAAAACTAGCATCCTATACTAAGCATGTAGGATTGCAGGTAAAGGTAACAACAGTAGTAGCAAGGATAGGCTATGCATCAGGATAGGATATCGGAAAGCAGTAACATGCTACTCTACTCTAATGCAAGCAGTATAGATAAGAATAGGAGATATCTGGTGATCATGGGGGGGGGGGGCTTGCCTGGTTGCCCTGGCAAGTAGGAGGGGTCGTCGACTCCGTAGTCGAACTGGGCAGCAGCAGTGTCGGTCTCGTAGTCTACCAGAGAGAAGAGGGGGAAGAAACAGTAAATACAATGCAAACATAAGCATGACGATGCGTGACATGACAATGAGCGGGGCTAGGTGTGTCCTAACGCGACAGTAGGTGGTACCGGCGAACGGGGGGAACATCCGGGAAGTATTCCCGATGTTTCGCGTTTTCGGACAGACGGACCGGAGGGGGAAAGTTGCTAGTTCGATAGGTTAGGGAGGTGTGGTGGACGAACGGACTGCGTATTCAGATTCGTCTCGTCGTTCTGAGCAACTTTCATGTTGAAAATATTTTAATCCGAGTTACGGATTAAAAGATATGATTTTCTAAAGATTTTATTAATTTCTGGAATTTAATTAATTATTTAATTTAATTTGAAATTTGGATTTATGACATCAGCATGATGTCATGCTGACATCAGCAGTCAACAGGGGTTGACTAAGTCAAACTGACATGTGGGTCCAGTGGGACCCACCTGTCATTCTCTGTTTAGGTTAATTAGGGTTTAGCTAAATAATTACTGTTTAATTAAATTAATTATCTAATTAGATTAATTTAAACAGGATTAACTAACTTAATTAATTTAGTTAATTAATTAATTAATTAAGATTATTTTTATTTTTATTTTCTTTCTTTATTTATTCATTAATTTTTATTAATTAATTTATTATTTTTATTATTGTTATTATTATTATTATCTTATTTTTATTTTTTTATTTCATATCCCCTTTTTTTTGTAAACGTTCTGTGTGGGGGGGGGCCCGTTTGGCAGTGGCCCAGAGGGGGCGATGCGGGTGCGGGTTATGGGCGCGGGCGCGGGCGCCCGTTAGTGTGCGCCGCGGCACCCAGAGGGGCGCCGGCGGGCAGGGCGCCGGCCGGGGTAGGGCGAGGCCGGGCCGAGGTGGCCGGGGCAGGGGGGCGCGGTGGCCCGGCGGGACGGACCCGAGCGGCGGCCAGCGAGGGGGCCGCAGGCGATCGATGGCAAGGCCGCCGGCGAGGCGTTGCCTCGACGCGAGGTCCGCGCGGCCAGGAGCAGGGGAAGCGTGCGTCGGGCGGGGCACCACGTGGTTGGCCGAGGGCGGCTGTCCGCGGGCGCCGGCGGGCGGCGGAGCCGAGCGCAGGGGAGAGGCAGGGCGCACAGGGGGAACGAGGAGAGGCGGAGCTCACAGGGGCGGTAGGGGTTCGGCAGCGGGGGTCGAGGAGGAACACGGGGACGCTGGCGACGTAGGGGAGGCAGTCCGGCGGGGTGGTCTCCGGCGACGGCGTCGGGGGAAGAGATCGGCGGCGTCGGGCGCGTGGAGGTTGTTCGGGGAGGATTGGTGGAGCGAGGCGCCGGCGATGGCGTTCCGGCGACGGAGTGGTGGGGCGGGGCAGCCCGGCGAGGCGAGGGCGAGGCCGGCGGGGGTGATCGGCGACGGTGGCCTCCTCTCGATCCCGTTCTGGATCGGGGGAGGGAGGAGGAGGAGATATTTCGGGGGTGGGGGGGGGGGGTACCGGGGAGTGGATAAGGGGAGAGGGGGGCGCGGGGTGGGCCGGCCCATTCGGGCGGCTGGGGGTTGGCCCAGTTGGGCCAGGTCCAGTTGGGGGGCTTTTGTTTTTTTGTTTTTTGTTCTGTTTTCTTTTCTTTTATTTATTTGCTTTTCTGTTTTATTTCAATTTAAACTATTTAGGCATTTTATAAAAATGTGTTTACCACACCATATTTACTTAGGCAAAATATGGCATCTCCCGAACATTTTTATTTTAATATTTGAAAACTTTTGTTATTGACATTAATTTGAATTTAAATTTTGAAACGGTTTCGAATCATCGCGAGGTTAACAACAGTAACTGTGGTGACGTGGCACCATTAGCGTGGGATTACTGTAGCTTAATTATCCGGGCGTTACAAATCTCCTCCACTACAAGAAATCTCGTCCCGAGATTTAGGAGGTAGAAGGAAACAGTGCGGGGTATTCATCACGCAGGCGATCCTCGCGTTCCCAAGTGGCCTCATCTTCAGAATGGTGCGACCACTGGACTTTGAGAAACTTGATCGCCTTCTGACGTGTGCGGCGTTCAGCTTGGTCGAGAATGCGGACCGGATGCTCCTTATAGGAGAGGTCTTGCTGCAATTCGAGCACTTCATGATCCACAGCTCGGATTGGGTCCTTGAAGCAACGGCGGAGCTGTGACACATGGAACACATCGTGAACCTGAGAAAGGTTCGGCGGTAGCTCCAGTTGGTATGCCACTTTTCCACGCCTTTCGAGAATAGTGAATGGCCCAATATAGCGAGGAGCTAGTTTGCCCTTGATCCCGAAGCGGTGAGCACCCTTCATAGGTGTGACTCGAAGATAAGCCTTTTCGCCAGGTTGATAGACCATGTCTTTATGATGACGGTCATACTGACTCTTCTGACGTGACTGAGCAGTCTTGAGATTCTCACGGATAATGCGGACTTGTTCTTCGGCATCTTGGATAATATCCGGACCGAAGAGTGGACGTTCCCCAGTTTCTGACCAGTTCAGAGGGGTTCGGCACTTTCGTCCATATAACACTTCGAAGGGGGCCATCTTCAGACTAGCTTGATAGCTATTATTATAAGAGAACTCAGCATACGGGAGAGATTCCTCCCATTTCTTGCCGAAGGAAATAACGCAAGCTCGAAGCATGTCTTCGAGAACTTGGTTGACGCGTTCAACTTGTCCTTGCGATTGAGGATGAAACGCAGTACTGAATGACAGATGAGTTCCCATAGCTTCTTGGAAACTTGCCCAGAATCTTGAAGTGAATAAGCTGCCACGGTCTGAACTGATAACCAATGGAATACCGTGGAGTGAAACAATCCTGGACATATAGAGCGTTTCCAGTTGACTAGCAGTGATCGTTTCCTTGACCGCCAGGAAATGTGCAACTTTGGAAAGCCGGTCAATGACGACAAGAATAGCATCATTACCTTTCTGTGACTTGGGAAATCCAGTGACGAAGTCCATCTCAACATGGTCCCATTTCCATTCAGGAATAGAGATAGGTTGCAGAGTTCCAGCAGGCCTTTGATGTTCTGCTTTGATATGACGGCAAACGTCACACTCAGCAACATAACGAGCAATGGCTTGCTTCATATTAGACCACCAGAATCTCTGACGGATGTCTTGGTACATCTTTGTACTACCAGGATGGATACATAGAGGCGTATCATGAGCTTCTTTCATAACTTCCTGTGTCATATCCAGGTTTTTCTCTGCACATGGCACCACTAGGCGGCCCTTGAAGTATAAGGTGCCATCTTCAGCAATGGTGAAGAATGAGGGCTTTCCTTCGGCGAGGTAGCGCTTAATCTTGTGGGCTTCAGAGTCATACTTCTGTAGCCTTTTGATGCTGTCCTCGAGATCTGGTTTAGCAACTAGGGTATTGAGGGAACCCTGGGTAACAACGTGGAGGTTCACCTTGCCAAACTCCTTAGGAGGGGGAGCGAGTGCACCCGGAGGAACAATATGGAGGTTCAGCTTCCTGAATTCTTCAACAAGCGAGGGCTGAACTTTATGAACCTGGAGGTGGTTGCAGTAAGACTTGCGGCTCAAGGCATCAGCCATTACATTAGCCTTCCCTGGCGTATAGGAAATACCCAAGTCAAAGTCTGCAACAAGCTCCATCCATCTCTGTTGACGGAGGTTCAGATCTGGCTGAGTAAACAGATACTTCAGACTTTGGTGGTCAGTGAAGATCTCGCAACGATTACCGAGAAGGTAATGTCGCCACTGCTTCAGCGCATGAATGACAGCAGCAAGTTCGAGGTCGTGAACTGGGTAGTTCTCTTCGTGAGGGCGCAATTGCCGAGAGGCATAAGCAATCACTTTGCGGTCTTGCATTAGGACACAGCCTAATCCTTGACGGGAAGCGTCGCAGTAAATGACAAAGTCCTTCTTAGTATCAGGTGGAGCTAGAACTGGAGCAGAAGTCAACTTGTCTTTGAGTGCCTGGAAACTCTCCTGACATTTGTCTGTCCATTGGAACTTGACGCCCTTATGTAACAGGTTAGTCAGAGGCCTGGCGATCTTGGAGAAGTTCTCGACGAATCGACGACAATAGCTGGCGAGACCGAGAAAACTTCTGACTTGCTTAACGTTCTTGGGAGGAGTCCAATCAAGAATAGCCTGAACTCGCTCGGGGTTGACGGCAATACCATCCTTAGAGATGACATGCCCAAGATAGGTTACTTCCGGTAGCCAGAATTCACATTTGGAGAACTTGGCATATAGTTGATGCTCTCGTAGCTTTTCCAGCACAAGTCGAAGATGTTCAGCATGTTCTTCTTCGTTCTTGGAAAATACCAGGATATCATCCAGATAAACCACAACGAACTTGTCGAGGTAATCCATGAATATATAGTTCATTAGACGAGAGAAGGTGGCTGGAGCATTGGTTAAACCGAAAGACATGACGGTGTACTCGTATGAACCATAGCGAGTCACGAAGGCGGTCTTTGGGATATCCTCCTCGCGAACACGGATCTGGTGGTAGCCCAACCTCAAGTCGAGCTTAGAGAACACTGACGAACCCGCCAGTTGATCATACAGATCATTGATCCGAGGAAGGGGGTATTTATTCTGAATGGTAGCTTGGTTTATAGGACGGTAGTCTTGAACTAACCGGTTTGTCCCATCCTTCTTCTTGACAAAGAGAGAAGGTGCTCCCCAAGGAGAGCAACTTGGGCGAATGAATCCTTTGCGAAGAGATTTGTCGATTTCCTCCTTAAGCTCAAGGAGTTCATGCGGCGGCATCTTGTAGGGTCGCTTGGCTATAGGAGTGGTGCCTGGTTTCAAGTCGATGATGAATTTGACAGCTCTAGCAGGGGGAATCCCTGGAAGTTCTTCAGGGAAGACGTCGAGGAATTCACGCACGACGGGAATGTTTTCAATGCCCTCGAGTGGTGCAGCGTTCAATGCATTCAATGCATAGAGCCTTGCCTCGGCATTTTGCACCAGATGGGCTTGGTAAGTAACTATCTCATCTGAAGGGTGTAGCAGATGGACGGTCTTAGTGGTGCAAATGATTGAAGCAGTATGCGCTTTTAACCAATTCATTCCCAGAATGAGATCAATGCTATAGGACTTCAGTACGATGGGAGAGACAAGAAATTCCAGTCCTTCAATTTCAACAGTAACGTCGTGACTAACCATAGAGGTTTGACATTGGCCCGCAGGGGTGTGTACCACTAGCAGAGTTTTTATCTCTTCGTAATTAATGCCATGCAGGAATGCAAATTCTGCTGATATGAATGAATGGGATGCTCCTGTATCAAATAAAACGGATGCTGGTACTGAATTTACGAGGAGTGTACCCATCACAGTAGCAGGCTGGTCTTGAGCTTCGCTGAGATCAACGTGGTTGGCATGAGCACGACCATAAGACTTAGCATTGTTGTTGCGGGGCTGGTTGTTACCACGGCCAGCTGCTGGAAGGGCCAGTTGATTCTGGTTCTGATAGCAGTTCCTGGCAAAGTGACCCGGTTGACCACACTTGAAGCACAGACCATTATCGGGAGTGGGAACAGGAGCCCCAGGTGGGGGAGCTGGTAGCTTTGACTGCCTAGATGGTGGAGGAGGCAGACGCGGTGCAGCATAAGATTTCCTTGGAGCAGGTGCATTTGGACGATACATGCTGTTCGGGATCCATATCTTACGCTTCTGTGAGGGCGAGCCCGAAGATGAGCCCGTGTCACGGTTGCGCCTCTGAGAGCTCTGGTATTCCTGCAGACCAGTCTCGACATTGATGGCCTTGTTCACCAAGGTGGCGAAATCAGCAAAGTCATGCACTAGAAGTGCGAGCTTGATGTCAGCTTGAAGGCCATCACGGAACTTCTCCTGTCTGCGTGCATCAGTTGCAATGTCCTCTTCAGCATAGCGAGACAAGTCCAGAAACTCCCGCTGATAAGCTTCAACAGTTTTGTTGCCTTGGGTGAGGTTGCGGAACTCACGCTTCTTCCGGTCCATGACTCCCTGAGGAATGAAGCGGGCACGGAAAGCTGCTTGGAAGTCTGGCCATGTGATGATTGTTCCAACTGGCAGAGTACGCCTGTGGCTGTCCCACCATTGAGCTGCGGGTCCCTTCAGAAAGAAGGAAGCAAAGTTGACATAGCTGGCAGGGGCTACATCAGCAGACTCCATCTCATAGGTGATGTCACGGAGCTAGTCATCAGCATCCAGAGGCTGAGTTGAGCTGCGGTAGATGGTTGGGTTGAGGCGTATGAAATCTTGAAGAGTCACTTGGGCTGGCTGCTGGTTCATATTGGGGCGAGGAAACTGAGCCATCATATTTTCCATGAATTGGCGGTTCAGTTCAAACTGTTGGATCATACCAGCCATGTACTCAGGTGGTGGTGGGGCATCGCCACCACGACCACGACCACCTGGTCTAACCATCCTGCTAATATATAACAGGGGTAGTTCAGCATTGAGAAATATTTGCAAAGACAAGAATCATTCATGATGAAACATGCATAACGGAAGGAGCACGATAGCTACTACATAGTAGTCGGCATAACTTACAAAAGGGGTCATGCATAGAGTTCAGTACATAGGGTTCAGTACATAGACTAAAACAACATAGGCGGCACATAGGCTCGCGGCGACTGCAACTAATACTAACTAAGCAAGACTACATCAGTCCCAAGAGGTACTGTGGAGGTAATCGTAGCCCGACAGCTGGTAGTGAGGCAACGGTAGCCCTCCACGTCAGCAGACTGGGGGCCGCGGATACTTAGGTGTAGAGCCCGACGCTCAGGTGGCAGAAGAGGACCAAGTGCGGGAGAGTAGCCTCCCACCTCTGGCCAACCGACACCGTGGGGCATCACGGTCCTGGCTGGGTAGATCGCAGTACGCTGTAGCTGTCCAGATCGAACAAAGGGGTGCAGCAGCGTCAGAGCACGGTAAAGGTGCTGACGGGTGGTGTACATCTCGTGGCGAAGAGCTCGGTTAGCTCGATCCAGCCCATCAGCATGCAGAACCAGGTTCTGATGGTAGAAGGGCTCTCGGGTGACAGTGGAGTAGGCAGCAGTATAGTATCCCTCCACACCAACATCAGATGCGATAGCAATGTGCCTGAAAGGGGAGGTGTCCAACTCCCGATACTCTCCACGAAGACGTGTCAGAGCAGCATAGGCAGCATCGTGGATAGCCATATCGATGGTCACACCAACACCATGTGCGGTGTGCAGCACAATAGTGGAGTCATACTCCCGCGAGTAGAGGTGGACGATGGCACGGTACTGCTCCTGGTTAAAGTCCTGGTACTCCTCGTAGACGGTGTACTCAGGGTGCCAGCGATAACCCAGATAGGTCATCATCTCAGCTAGCACCGCAGGTGATCCCGAGGCACCAATGGCCGTCGTGTGGCGCACGACCTGCCTCGTGGGTTCCATCTGAAAGCAAAGACGTTTCAAAGGAGTCAAATGACAGTGTGTGAATTGTTCAAAATACTATTCGAAGAAACAACTATGGCTTATCCAACTTTGGGGTGAATGCGGTCACGGGATCCTAGTGTTAGAGTTAGTAAATTCGTTTAACCCGAGTAGAAGAGAGTTCAGAGTCCCAGAGTAAAGGTCGAGGAGTAAAAGATCCTAGTACCACCCAATGGCGACGTGGGCCCGTAAGACACACAACCATGTTAGTAAAAGTTTTGTAATGTTCTAGACTCGACTTCGGCCAAGGAGTGTGGAAAGGGGGATTCCTACAGGTAGTCGGCTCTGATACCAACTTGTGACGCCCCCGATTTGACCGTACACTAATCATGCACGCAAATGTGTACGATCAAGATCAAGGACTCACGGGAAGATATCACAACACAACTCTACAACATAACTAAGTCATACAAGCATCATAATAGAAGCCAGGGGCCTCGAGGGCTCGAATACAAGTGCTCGATCACAGACGAGTCAGCGGAAGCAACAATATCTAAGAACAGACATAAGTTAAACAAGTTTGCCTTAAGAAGGCTAGCACAAACTGGGATACAGATCGAACGAGGCGGAGGCCTCCTGCCTGGGATCCTCCTAACTACTCCTGGTCGTCGTCAGTGGCCTGCACGTAGTAGAAGGCACCTCCAGTGTCGTAGGTGTCGTCGTCGACGGTGGCGTCTGGCTCCTGGACTCCAACATCTGGTTGCGACATCCAGATAGAAAGGAAAGGGGGAAAAGAGGGAGAGAAGCAACCGTGAGTACTCATCCAAAGTACTCGCAAGCAAGGAGCTACACTACATATGCATGGGTATATGTGTAAAGGGGCATATCAGTGGACTGAACTGCAGAATGCCAGAATAAAAGGGGGATAGCTAGTCCTGTCGAAGACTACGCTTCTGGCCATCTCCATCTTGCAGCATGTAGAAGAGAGTAGATTGAAGTCCTCCAAGTAGCATCGCATAGCATAATCCTACCCGGCGATCCCCTCCTCGTCGCCCTGTTAGAGAGCGATCACCGGGTTGTATCTGGCACTTGGAAGGGTGTATTTTATTCAGTATCCAGTTCTAGTTGTCATAAGGTCAAGGTACAACTCCGGGTCATCCTTTTACCGAGGGACACGGCTATTCGAATAGATAAACTTCCCTGCAGGGGTGCACCACATAACCCAACACGCTCGATCCCATTTGGCCGGACACACTTTTCTGGGTCATGCCCGGCCTCGTAAGATCAACGCGTCGCAGCCCCACCTAAGCACAACAGAGCGGTCAGCACGCCGGTCTAATCCTAAGCGCGCAGGGGTCTGGGCCCATCGCCCTATGCACACCTGCACGTTGCGAACGTGGCCGCGAGCAGACCTAGCAACCCACACGATCACGGCGGTTACGTCAAAGCGGTCCAACACGGCGCGCGCCACTCAGTCGCTGACGTCACGAAGGCTTCGGCTGATACCACGACGCCGGGATACCCAGAACTACTCCCGCGTAGATGGCTAGTGCGTATAGACCAAATGGCCAGACTCAGATCAAATACCAAGATCTCGTTAAGCGTGTTAAGTATCTGCGAACGCCGACCAGGGCCAGGCCCACCTCTCACCTAGGCGGTCTCAACCGGCCCTGTCGCTCCGCCACAAAGATCCACTTGCGGGTACTCCTACGAGCCGACCCGACTTTAGTCATCACAGGTGTCATGTATATAGTATATAAGTATATACCCGTGATCACCGCCCAGGTGATCACGGCCCGATAGTATAGCACAGCAGACGGACAAGAATGTAGGGCCACTGATGCAAAACTAGCATCCTATACTAAGCATGTAGGATTGCAGGTAAAGGTAACAACAGTAGTAGCAAGGATAGGCTATGCATCAGGATAGGATATCGGAAAGCAGTAACATGCTACTCTACTCTAATGCAAGCAGTATAGATAAGAATAGGAGATATCTGGTGATCAAGGGGGGGGGCTTGCCTGGTTGCCCTGGCAAGTAGGAGGGGTCGTCGACTCCGTAGTCGAACTGGGCAGCAGCAGTGTCGGTCTCGTAGTCTACCAGAGAGAAGAGGGGGAAGAAACAGTAAATACAATGCAAACATAAGCATGACGATGCGTGACATGACAATGAGCGGGGCTAGGTGTGTCCTAACGCGACAGTAGGTGGTACCGGCGAAGGGGGAAACATCCGGGAAGTATTCCCGATGTTTCGCGTTTTCGGACAGACGGACCGGAGGGGGAAAGTTGCTAGTTCAATAGGTTAGGGAGGTGTGGTGGACGAACGGACTGCGTATTCGGATTCGTCTCGTCGTTCTGAGCAACTTTCATGTTGAAAATATTTTAATCCGAGTTACGGATTAAAAGATATGATTTTCTAAAGATTTTATTAATTTCTGGAATTTAATTAATTATTTAATTTAATTTGAAATTTGGATTTATGACATCAGCATGATGTCATGCTGACATCAGCAGTCAACAGGGGTTGACTAAGTCAAACTGACATGTGGGTCCAGTGGGACCCACCTGTCATTCTCTGTTTAGGTTAATTAGGGTTTAGCTAAATAATTACTGTTTAATTGAATTAATTATCTAATTAGATTAATTTAAACATGATTAACTAACTTAATTAATTTAGTTAATTAATTAATTAAGATTATTTTTATTTTCTTTCTTTATTTATTCATTAATTTTTATTAATTAATTTATTATTTTTATTATTGTTATTATTATTATTATTTTATTATTATTATTTTTTTCATTTCATTTCCCCTTTTTTTTTTGTAAACGTTCTGTGTGTGTGGGGGGGGGGGGCGGGCCCCGTTTGGCAGTGGCCCAGAGGGGGCGATGCGAGTGCGGGTTACGGGCGCCCATTAGTGTGCGCCGCGGCACCCAGAGGGGCGCCGGCCGGGGTAGGGCGAGGCCGGGCCGAGGTGGCCGGGGCAGGGGGCGCGGTGGCCCGGCGGGACGGACCCGAGCGGCGGCCAGCGAGGGGGCCGCGGGCGATCGATGGCAAGGCCGCCGGCGAGGCGTTGCCTCGACGCGAGGTGCGCGCGGCCAGGAGCAGGGGAAGCGTGCGTCGGGCGGGGCACCACGTGGTTGGCCGGGGGCGGCGGAGCCGAGCGCAGGGGAGAGGCAGGGCGCACAGGGGGAACGAGGAGAGGGGGAGCTCACAGGGGCGGTAGGGGTTCGGCAGCGGGGGTCGAGGAGGAGCACGGGGACGCTGGCGACGTAGGGGAGGCAGTCCGGCGGGGTGGTCTCCGGCGACGGCGTCGGGGGAAGAGATCGGCGGCGTCAGGCGCGTGGAGGTTGTTCGGGGAGGATTGGTGGAGCGAGGCGGCGGCGATGGCGTTCCGGCGACGGAGTGGTGGGGCGGGGCAGCCCGGCGAGGCGAGGGCGAGGCCGGCGGGGGCGGTCGGTGACGGTGGCCTCCTCTCGATCCCGTTCTGGATCGAGGGAGGGAGGAGGAGGAGATATTTCGGGGGTGGGGGGGGAGGTGTCGGTGGGGGTGGGGGGGGGGTACCGGGAAGTGGATAAGGGGAGAGGGGGGCGCGGGGTGGGCCGGCCCATTCGGGCGGCTGGGGGTTGGCCCAGTTGGGCCAGGTCCAGTGGGGGGGGGGCTTTTGTTTTTTTTGTTTTTTTTGTTCTGTTTTCTTTTCTTTTTTGTAATTTCTTTTCTTTTATTTATTTTCTTTTCTGTTTTATTTCAATTTAAACTATTTAGGCATTTTATAAAAATGTGTTTACCACACCATATTTACTTAGGCAAAATATGGCATCTCCCGAACATTTTTATTTTAATATTTGAAAACTTTTGTTATTGACATTAATTTGAATTTAAATTTTGAAACGGTTTCGAATCATCGCGAGGTTAACAACAGTAACCGTGGTGACGTGGCACCATTAGCGTGGGATTACTGTAGCTTAATTATCCGGGCGTTACAAGGGCAAATCTTTAGATGAGCATGCTTGTTATGTGCGACACCGCATATCTGAAAAAGGAAAACTTTTACTGGATCAAATTCATCGTTTGCGATGCTATGCTTGGAATTTATGTGAAATATATGATTTTACTTGTTGTTCTGAAGACCCTAAGAAACACCTTCCCTACCAATGTGAGTTTAGTGATAATGGAATCGTATCTTCGTATGCTAAGGGTGTTTATAATTACTATGATGTTCAACAAATTGAAGAATTTGTTGCTTTTAAGGGTGCTTATGAAATTGCTTGTTTGATTGAAAACTATGATGCTACTCTTTACAAATCTGAAAATTTTGCCATACTTAAATATTGCTATGATAATTATGCTTCTAATCCTTATATTAAACCATATATTGAGGACTCCTCCGCTGTCCAAGAAGAGACTAATATTTTGAAGGAGTCTATGGAAGAAGGAATTGATGAAACTGTGAGCTCATTGGATGAAAAAAATGATGAGGAGAGCAAAGAACAAAAGGAGGAAGAGCGGATTAGCTACCCGTTCCCACCTTCTAATGAGAGTAACTCTTCAACTCATACATTGTTTAATTTCCCTTCGTGCTTACCGAAGGATGAGTGCTATGATGATTGTTATGATCCCGTTGATTCTTTTGAAATATCTCTTTTTGATGATGCTTACTATGCTTGTGGCAAAGATGTCAATATGAATTATGCTCATGGAGATGAACTTGCTATAGTTCCTTATGTTAAACATGAAATTGTTGCTATTGCACCCACGCATGATAGTCCTATTACCCTTTTGAATTCTCCCGACTACACTATATTGGAGAAGTTTGCACTTATTAAGGATTATATTGATAGGTTGCCTTTTACCGTTGCACATGATGATTTTGATAGATATAATATGCATGTGCTTGCTGCTCCTACTTGCAATTATTATGAGAGAGGAACTACATCTCCGCCTCTCTATGTTTCCAATATGATAAAATTGCAAGAAACTGTCTATACTATGCATTGGCCTGTACTATGTGTGCATGAATTGTTCTTTTATGGCATGCCGATGCATAGGAAGAGAGTTAGACTTCGTTGTTGCATGAGATATGTTGCTTTGTGCTCACTACTAAATGCTAAATCATTGTTAATTAAAATTGGCTTTGATATACCTTGGGATCCGGGTGGATCCATTATTTGAGCACTATATGCCTAGCTTAATGGCTTTAAAGAAAGCGCTATCAGGGAGACAACCCGGAAGTTTTAGAGAGTCATTTATTTCTGTTGTGTGCTTTTATATAGTTTAAAAACAAAAAAAATAAAGAGGGGAACCTAAAACTTTTTCAAAAAAGGAAAGTGAAAGTGAGAAAGACGAGCATTGTTAAAGTGGGAGCTAGCCTTGAACTTTGTTCATGCTCACGGAAACTTTGTGAATCTTGATTACAACAACTTTTCAATAAAAATAATTATCCCCTTGTACAATTTCAATGTATTATAAAAATAATGTGCCAAGATTTGCCTTTAGGATGTTTACATTGCTTGTTGGTTTGTGCGGTGCAGAACAGAAACTTTGGCTGTAGTGCGCGATTTTACATTTTTTACTGGAATGTCAAACGGTTCTGAAACGTTTTGCACTGTCTTTCTATACTAATTGTTTATTTTTCCTAATTTTGGAAAAAATATTGGAGTAGCAGAGGTATGGTGAATGTTCAGATTATTACAGACTGTCCTGTTTAAAACAGATTCTGTTTTTGATGCATAGTTTGCTTGTTTTGATGAAACTATAAATTCCTATCAGTGGATTAAGCCATGGAAAAGTTATATTACGGTAGCTACAGTGCAAAAACAAAATATGAATTGGTTTGCAACATTACTTAGAGTAGTGATTTTCTTTATTATACTAACGGATCTTACCGAGTTTTCTGTTGAGTTTTGTGTGGATGAAGTGTTCGAAGATCGAGGAGGTCTCGATGTGAGGAGAAGGAGGAGAGGCAAGAGATCAAGCTTGGGGATGCCCAAGGCACCCCAAGTAAATATTCAAGGAGACTCAAGCGTCTATGCTTGGGGATGCCCCGGAAGGCATCCCATCTTTCTTCAACAAGTATCAATATGTTTTCGGATTTGTTTCGTTCATGCGATATGTGCAAATCTTGGAGCGTCTTTTGCATTTAGTTTTCATTTTTCTTTTATGCACCATGCTGGTATGAGATAGTCCATGGTTGATTTATAGAATGCTCTTTGCACTTCACTTATATCTTTTGAGTATGG
This sequence comes from Aegilops tauschii subsp. strangulata, assembly GCF_002575655.3. Lineage (NCBI taxonomy): Eukaryota > Viridiplantae > Streptophyta > Magnoliopsida > Poales > Poaceae > Aegilops > Aegilops tauschii. Next base: position 280,230,348 of record NC_053037.3, read on the forward strand.
CTTTATAGAATGCTTCATGTGCTTCATTTATATCATTTGAAGTTTGGATTGCCTGTTTCCCTACACATAGAAAACCGCCATTTGTAGAATGCTCTTTTGATTCACTTATATTTGTTAGAGCGTGGGCATATCTTTTGTAGAAAGAATTAAACTCTCTTGCTTCACTTATATCTATTTAGAGAGTTGACAGGAATTGGTTATTCACATGGTTAGTCATAAAATCCTACATAAAACTTGTAGATCACTGAATATGATATGTTTGATTCCTTGCAATAGTTTTGCGATATAAAGATGGTGATATTAGAGTTATGCTACTGGGTAGTTGTGGATTGTAGAAATACTTGTGTTGAAGTTTGTGATTCCCGCAGCATGCACGTATGGTGAACCGTTATGTGATGAAGTCGGAGCATGATTTATTTATTGATTGTCTTCCTTATGAGTGGCGGTCGGGGACGAGCGATGGTCTTTTCCTACCAATCTATCCCCATAGTAGCATGCGCGTAGTATTTTGTTTCTATAGCTAATAGACTTTTGCAATAAGTATGTGAGTTCTTTATGACTAATGTTGAGTCCATGGATTATACGCACTCTCATCCTTCCACCATTGCTAGCCTCTTCGGTACCGTGCATTGCCCTTTCTCACCTCGAGAGTTGGTGCAAACTTCGCCGGTGCATCCAAACCCCGTGATATGATACGCTCTGTCACACATAAGCCTCCTTATATCTTCCTCAAAACAGCCACCATACCTACCTATCATGGCATTTCCATAGCCATTCCGAGATATATTGCCATGCAACTTCCATCATCATCATATACCTGACTTGAGCATTCATTGTCATATTGCTTTGCATGATCGTAAGATAGCTAGCATGATATTTTCATGGCTTGTCCGTTTTTTGATATCTTTGCTACGCTAGATCATTGCACATCCCGGTACACCGCCGGAGGCATTCATATAGAATCATATCTTTGTTCTAGACATCGAGTTGTAATATTGAGTTGTAAGTAAATAAAAGTGTGATGATCATCATTATTAGAGCATTGCCCTAGTGAGGAAAGGATGATGGAGACTATGATTCCCCCACAAGTCGGGATGAGACTCCAGACTTAAAAAAATAAAAGAGGCCAAAGTAGCCCAAATAAAAAAAAGGCCAAAGAAGCCCACCAAAACAGAAAAAAGAAAAAAAAGAGAGAAAAAGAGAGAAGGGGCAATGTTACTATCCTTTTACCACACTTGTGCTTCAGAGTAGCCCCATGTTCTTCATATAGAGAGTCTCTTGAGTTATCACTTTCATATACTAGTGGGAATTTTCATTATAGAACTTGGCTTGTATATTCCAACGATGGGCTTCCTCAAATGCCCTAGGTCTTCATGAGCAAGCAAGTTGGATGCACACCCACTTAGTTTCAATTTGAGCTTTCATACACTTTTAGCTCTAGTGCATCTGTTGCATGGAAATCCCTACTCCTCAAATTGACATCAATTGATGGGCATCTCCATAGCCCGTTGATTAGCCGCGTCGATGTGAGACTTTCTCCTTTTTGTCTTCTCCACACAACCTCCACCATCATATTCTATTCCACCTATAGTGCTATGTCCATGGCTCACGCTCATGTATTGCGTGAAAGTTGAAAAGGTTTGAGAACGTCAAAAGTATGAAACAATTGCTTGGCTTGTCATCGGGGTTGTGCATGATTTGAATATTTTGTGTGGTGAGGATGGAGCTTAGCCAGACCATATGATTTTGTAGGGATAACTTTATTTGGCCATGTTATTTTGAAAAGACATGATTGCTTTATTAGTATGCTTAAAGTATTATTGTCTTAATGTCAAATGATAGACTATTGCTTTGAACCACTCGTGTCTTAATATTCATGCCATGATTAGATTACATGATCAAGATTATGCTAGGTAGCATTCCACATAAAAAATTATCTTTTTTATCATTTACCTACTCAAGGACGAGCAGGAATTAAGCTTGGGGATGCTGATAGGTCTCCATCGTATCTATAATTTTTGATTGTTCCATCCCAATATTCTACAACTTTTATATACTTTTGGCAACTTTTTATACTATTTTTGGGACTAACATATTGATCGAGTGCCCAGTGCCAGTTCCTGTTTGTTGCATGTTTTTGTTTCGCAGAAAATCCATATCAAATGGAGTCCAAACGGGATAAAAACTGACGGAGATTTTTTTTGGAATATATGTGATTTTTGGGAAGAAGAATCAACGCGATACGATGCCCGAGGGGGCCATGAGGCAGGGGGCGCGCCCTGGGCCCTCGTGGCCACCCCGTAAGGTGGTAGGATCCCTTCTTTCACCGCAAGAAAGCTAATATCCGGATAGAGATCGTGTCCAAAATTCAGCCCAATCGGAGTTACGGATCTCTGAGAATTTAAGAAACGGTGAAAGGCCAGATATGGGAGCGCAGAAACAGAGAGAGACAGAGAGACAGATCTAATCTCGGAGGGGCTCTCGCCCCTCCCACGCCATGGAGACCATGGACCAGAGGGGAATCCCTTCTCCCATCTAGGGAGAAGGTCAAGGAAGAAGAAGAAGGAGGGGGGGGGGGCTCTCTCCCCCTCGCTTCCAGTGGCGCCGGAACGCCGCCGGGGCCATCATCATCACCGCAATCTACACCAACAACTTCACCGCCCTCATCACCAACTCTTCCCCCTATATGCAGCGGTGTAACCCCTCTTTTACCCGCTGTAATATCTACTTAAACATGGTGCTCAACGCTATATATTATTTCCCAATGATGTATGGCTATCCTATGATGTTTGAGTAGATCCGTTTTGTCATATGGGTTAATTGTTGATCGTGATATGTTTGAGTTGCATGTTTTATTATTGGTGCTGTCCTATGGTGCTCTCCGTGTCGCGCAAGCGTGAGGGATCCCTGCTGTAGGGTTTGCAATATGTTCATGATTTGCTTATGGTGGGTGGCGTGAGTGACAGAAGCACAAACCCGAGTAAGTAGGTTGTTTGCGTATGGGAATAAAGAGGACTTGATACTTTAATGCTATGGTTGGGTTTTACCTTAATGATCTTTAGTAGTTGCGGATGCTTGCTAGAGTTCCAATCATAAGTGCATATGATCCAAGAAGAGAAAGTATGTTAGCTTATGCCTCTCCCTCAAATAAAATTGCAATAGTGATTACCGGTCTAGTTCTCGATTGCCTAGGGACAAATAACTTTGTCGTGACAACAAGCTCTCTACTAAAACTAATTTAGTTGTGTCTTTATCTAAATAGCCCCTACTTTTTATTTACGCGCTCTTTATTATCTTGCAAACCTATCCAAAAACACCTACAAAGTACTTCTAGTTTCATACTTGTTCTAGGTAAAGCGAACTTTAAGCGTGCGTAGAGTTGTATCAGTGGTCGATAGAACTTGAGGGAATATTTGTTCTACCTTTAGCTCCTCATTGGATTCGACACTCTTACTTATCGAAAGTGGCTACAATTGATCCCCTATACTTGTGGGTTATCAAGACCTTTTTCCGGCGCCGTTGCCGGGGAGTTATAGCGTGGGGTGAATATTCTCGTGTGTGCTTGTTTGCTTTATCACTAAGTAGTTTTTATTTTGTGCTCTTGTTTTCTATCTTTAGTTATGGGTAGGAAACGCAAAATACCAAAAACATTAGTTGTACCTACTACACCAATGGTTGAAGAACCACTCAAAATCTATCACACTACTGAAGCTTTTTACTTGGATCATCTTCGATCCCTATGTGCTCGGGTTGAAACCCCAACTAGCTTAGTTGAGGGCAAATCTTTAGATGAGCATGCTTGTTATGTGCGACACCGCATATCTGAAAAAGGGAAACTTTTACTGGATCAAATTCATCGTTTGCAATGCTATGCTTGGAATTTGTGTGAAATATATGATTTTACTTGTTGTTCTGAAGACCCTAAGAAACACCTTCCCTACCAATGTGAGTTTAGTGATAATGGAATCGTATCTTCGTATGCTAAGGGTGTTTATAATTACTATGATGTTCAACAAATTGAAGAATTTGTTGCTTTTAAGGGTGCTTATGAAATTGCTTGTTTGATTGAAAAGTATGATGCTACTCTTTACAAATCTGAAAATTTTGCCATACTTAAATATTGCTATGATAATTATGCTTCTAATCCTTATATTAAACCATATATTGAGGACTCCTCCGCTGTCCAAGAAGAGACTAATATTTTGAAGGAGTCTATGGAAGAAGGAATTGATGAAACTGTGAGCTCATTGGATGAAAAAAATGATGAGGAGAGCAAAGAACAAAAGGAGGAAGAGCGGATTAGCTACCCGTTCCCACCTTCTAATGAGAGTAACTCTTCAACTCATACATTGTTTAATTTCCCTTCGTGCTTACCGAAGGATGAGTGCTATGATGATTGTTATGATCCCGTTGATTCTTTTGAAATATCTCTTTTTGATGATGCTTACTATGCTTGTGGCAAAGATGTCAATATGAATTATGCTCATGGAGATGAACTTGCTATAGTTCCTTATGTTAAACATGAAATTGTTGCTATTGCACCCACGCATGATAGTCCTATTACCCTTTTGAATTCTCCCGACTACACTATATTGGAGAAGTTTGCACTTATTAAGGATTATATTGATAGGTTGCCTTTTACCGTTGCACATGATGATTTTGATAGATATAATATGCATGTGCTTGCTGCTCCTACTTGCAATTATTATGATAGAGGAACTACATCTCCGCCTCTCTATGTTTCCAATATGATAAAATTGCAAGAAACTGTCTATACTATGCATTGGCCTGTACTATGTGTGCATGAATTGTTCTTTTATGACATGCCGATGCATAGGAAGAGAGTTAGACTTCGTTGTTGCATGAGATATGTTGCTTTGTGCTCACTACTAAATGCTAAATCATTGTTAATTAAAATTGGTTTTGATATACCTTGGGATCCGGGTGGATCCATTATTTGAGCACTATATGCCTAGCTTAATGGCTTTAAAGAAAGTGTTGCCAGGGAGACAACCCGGAAGTTTTAGAGAGTCATTTATTTCTGTTGTGTGCTTTTATATAGTTTAAAAACAAAAAAATAAATAAAGAGGGGAACCTAAAACTTTTTCAAAAAAGGAAAGTGAAAGTGAGAAAGACGAGCATTGTTAAAGTGGGAGCTAGCCTTGAACTTTGTTCATGCTCACGGAAACTTTGTGAATCTTGATTACAACAAATTTTCAATAAAAATAATTATCCCCTTGTACAATTTCAATGTATTATAAAAATAATGTGCCAAGATTTTCCTTTAGGATGTTTACATTGCTTGTTGGTTTGTGCGGTGCAGAACAGAAACTTTGGCTGTAGTGCGCGATTTTACATTTTTTACTGGAACGTCAAACGGTTCTGAAACGTTTTGCACTGTCTTTCTATACTAATTTTTTATTTTTCCTAATTTTGGAAAAAATATTGGAGTAGCAGAGGTATGGTGAATGTTCAGATTATTACAGACTGTCCTGTTTAAAAACAGATTCTGTTTTTGATGCATAGTTTGCTTGTTTTGATGAAACTATAAATTCCTATCAGTGGATTAAGCCATGGAAAAGTTATATTACAGTAGCTACAGTGCAAAAACAAAATATGAATTGGTTTGCAACATTACTTAGAGTAGTGATTTGCTTTATTATACTAACGGATCTTACCGAGTTTTCTATTGAGTTTTGTGTGGATGAAGTGTTCGAAGATCGAGGAGGTCTCGATGTGAGGAGAAGGAGGAGAGGCAAGAGATCAAGCTTGGGGATGCCCAAGGCACCCCAAGTAAATATTCAAGGAGACTCAAGCGTCTATGCTTGGGGATGCCCCGGAAGGCATCCCATCTTTCTTCAACAAGTATCAATATGTTTTCGGATTTGTTTCGTTCATGCGATATGTGCAAATCTTGGAGCGTCTTTTGCATTTAGTTTTAATTTTTCTTTTATGCACCATGCTGGTATGAGATAGTCCATGGTTGATTTATAGAATGCTCTTTGCACTTCACTTATATCTTTTGAGTATGGCTTTATAGAATGCTTCATGTGCTTCATTTATATCATTTGAAGTTTGGATTGCCTGTTTCCCTACACATAGAAAACTGCCATTTGTAGAATGCTCTTTTGCTTCACTTATATTTGTTAGAGAGTGGGCATATCTTTTGCAGAAAGAATTAAACTCTCTTGCTTCACTTATATCTATTTAGAGAGTTGACATGAATTGGTCATTCACATGGTTAGTCATAAAATCCTACATAAAACTTGTAGATCACTGAATATGATATGTTTGATTCCTTGCAATAGTTTTGCGATATAAAGATGGTGATATTAGAGTTATGCTAGTGGGTAGTTGTGGATTGTAGAAATACTTGTGTTGAAGTTTGTGATTCCCGCAGCATGCACGTATGGTGAACCGTTATGTGATGAAGTCGGAGCATGATTTATTTATTGATTGTCTTCCTTATGAGTGGCGGTCGAGGACGAGCGATGGTCTTTTCCTACCAATCTATCCCCATAGTAGCATGCGTGTAGTATTTTGTTTCTATAGCTAATAGACTTTTGCAATATGTATGTGAGTTCTTTATGACTAATGTTGAGTCCATGGATTATACGCACTCTCATCCTTCCACCATTGCTAGCCTCTTCGGTACCGTGCATTGCCCTTCTCACCTCGAGAGTTGGTGCAAACTTCGCCGGTGCATCCAAACCCCATGATATGATATGCTCTGTCACACATAAGCCTCCTTATATCTTCCTCAAAACAGCCACCATACCTACCTATCATGGCATTTCCATAGCCATTCCGAGATATATTGCCATGCAACTTCCATCATCATCATATACCTGACTTGAGCATTCATTGTCATATTGCTTTGCATGATCGTAAGATAGCTAGAATGATATTTTCATGGCTTGTCCGTTTTTTGATATCTTTGCTACGCTAGATCATTGCACATCCCGGTACACCGCCGGAGGCATTCATATAGAATCATATCTTTGTTCTAGACATCGAGTTATAATATTGAGTTGTAAGTAAATAAAAGTGTGATGATCATCATTATTAGAGCATTGCCCTAGTGAGGAAAGGATGATGGAGACTATGATTCCCCCACAAGTCGGGATGAGACTCCGGACTTAAAAAAAATAAAAGAGGCCAAAGTAGCCCAAATAAAAAAAGGCCAAAGAAGCCCACCAAAACCGAAAAAAGAAAAAAAATGAGAGAAAAAGAGAGAAGGGGCAATGTTACTATCCTTTTACCACACTTGTGCTCCAGAGTAGCGCCATGTTCTTCATATAGAGAGTCTCTTGAGTTATCACTTTCATATACTAGTGGGAATTTTCATTATAGAACTTGGCTTGTATATTCCATTGATGGGCTTCCTCAAATGCCCTAGGTCTTCATGAGCATGCAAGTTGGATGCACACCCACTTAGTTTCAATTTGAGCTTTCATACACTTATAGCTCTAGTGCATCTGTTGCATGGAAATCCCTACTCCTCACATTGACATCAATTGATGGGCATCTCCATAGCCTGTTGATTAGCCGCGTCGATGTGAGACTTTCTCCTTTTTGTCTTCTCCACACAACCTCCACCATCATATTCTATTCCACCTATAGTGCTATGTCCATGGCTCACGCTCATGTATTGCGTGAAAGTTGAAAAGGTTTGAGAACGTCAAAAGTATGAAACAATTGCTTGGCTTGTCATCGGGGTTGTGCATGATTTGAATATTTTGTGTGGTGAGGATGGAGCTTAGCCAGACCATATGATTTTGTAGGGATAACTTTATTTGGCCATGTTATTTTGAAAAGACATGATTGCTTTATTAGTATGCTTGAAGTATTATTGTCTTAATGTCAAATGATAGACTATTGCTTTGAATCACTCGTGTCTTAATATTCATGCCATGATTAGATTACATGATCAAGATTATGCTAGGTAGCATTCCACATCAAAAATTATCTTTTTTATCATTTACCTACTCGAGGACGAGCAGGAATTAAGCTTGGGGATGCTGATACATCTCCGTCATAATAATTTTTGATTGTTCCATCCCAATATTCTACAACTTTTATATACTTTTGGCAACTTTTTATACTATTTTTGGGACTAACATATTGATCAAGTGCCCAGTGCCAGTTTCTGTTTGTTGCATGTTTTTTGTTTCACAGAAAATCCATATCAAATGGAGTCCAAACGGGATAAAAACTGACGGAGATTTTTTTTTTGGAATATATGTGATTTTTGGGAAGAAGAATCAACGCGATACGATGCCCGAGGGGGCCATGAGGCAGGGGGCGCGCCCTGGGCCCTCGTGGCCACCCCGTAAGGTGGTTGGAGCCCTTCTTTCGCCGCAAGAAAGCTAATATCCGGATAGAGATCGTGTCCAAAATCCAGCCCAACGGAGTTACGGATCTCTGAGAATTTAAGAAACGGTGAAAGGCCAGATCTGGGAGCGCAGAAACAGAGAGAGACAGATCCAATCTCGGAGGGTCTCTCGCCCCTCCCACGCCATGGAGACCATGGACCAGAGGGGAATCCCTTCTCCCATCTAGGGAGAAGGTCAGGGATGAAGAAGAAGGAGGGGGGGCTCTCTCCCCCTCGCTTCCGGTGGCGCCGGAACGCCGCCGGGGCCATCATCATCACCACAATCTACACCAACAACTTCACCACCCTCATCACCAACTCTTCCCCCCTCTATGCAGCGGTGTAACCCCTCTTTTACCCGCTGTAATCTCTACTTAAACATGGTGCTCAACGCTATATATTATTTCCCAATGATGTTTGAGTAGATCCGTTTTGTACTATGGGTTAATTGTTGATCGTGATTGGTTTGAGTTGCATGTTTTATTATTGGTGCTGTCCTATGGTGCTCTCCGTTTCATGCAAGAGTGAGGGATCCCCGCTGTAGGGTTTGCAATATGTTCATGATTTGCTTATGGTGGATGGCATGAGTGAGAGAAGCACATACCCGAGTAAGTAGGTTGTTTGCGTATGGGAATAAAGAGGACTTGATACTTTAATGCTATGGTTGGGTTTTACCTTAATGATCTTTAGTAGTTGCGGATGCTTGCTAGAGTTCCAATCATAAGTGCATATGATCCAAGAAGAGAAAGTATGTTAGCTTACGCCTCTCCCTCAAATAAAATTGCAATAGTGATTACCGGTCTAGTTATCGATTGCCTAGGGACAAATAACTTTCTCGTGACAACAATCTCTCTACTAGAACTAATTTAGTTGTGTCTTTATCTAAACAGCCCCTACTTTTTATTTATGCGCTCTTTATTATCTTGCAAACCTATCCAAAAACACCTACAAAGTACTTCTAGTTTCATACTTGTTCTAGGTAAAGCGAACGTTAAGCGTGCGTAGAGTTGTGTCGATGGTCGACAGAACTTGAGGGAATATTTGTTCTACCTTTAGCTCCTCGTTGGGTTCGACACTCTTACTTATCGAAAGAGGCTACAATTGATCCCCTATACTTGTGGGTTATCACCCAGAAGATCAACTCGGCAACATGGAAAACCTGCCGCATCAAAAGGAAGGCAAAGCGTCGGGCTTGAACGGTGTAGGGGCAGGTTGGGGCCAGGGCCGTGGGGTTCCACTGCCGTCGTTGTAACTGCATCTAGTGCCACCCCTGGTGGGTTTTGGAGTATTGACGACAAACTTGGTTGAGGGACTAATGTGTTTGTGAGAATTGCATGATAACACAGGTAGTAGTCCCACATTGATTCGGTTTACCTACTAGAGATGACCCCTAAAAATGTGTGAAGATATTGAAGACAATGGTGGTTTGTGAAGATATTCACAACGAAGATTATGAATTGAGATGACATTCACATGAAGACTATGGAGTGCGAAGACATAGTTGTTTCGTAGTTTCCTTTTCTTCTTTATTGAGTCATAGGAACCACCACACTATTAAGTGGGGTCCAAGTGAACAAAGTCAGAGTGATTGAAGTGATGCTCAACCAAATCCTATGTCTTCGAGCGAAGACAATGAGAGCAAATCTTATCCAGACCTAGATGAGTTAGCTTTACTTGTAGCCCAAGTCAAGCTGCCGCGTGTGTTTAAAATGTGACTGTTGGACACGTGTCAGTTCCTTAGTGACCCAGGGTCATTTCGGACAAATCAGGTCGGGTTGCCTCCTGGCTATAAATAGCCCACCCCCTACACCATAAATTGGTGGCTGCTCAGAGTTAGTGCACGGCTTTTGTCGTTTGAGAGCAACCCACCTCCGAAGCATTTGAGAGAGAGATCCTTACGAGGACAAAGCCCAAACACCCAGAGCCAAAGAGTGTTAGGCATCACTGAAGTCTTTCTGTCCGCGTGATCTGAAGACTTGTTACACTTGTGGACTGTGAATCCTCCAGCCGGCTAGGCGTCGCGTTCTGAGCATCCAAGAGTCATTGTGGATTGCCGGTGAACGAAGTCTGTGAAGGTTTGGAAGTCTACCTTGAAGACTTACCAGAGTGATTGGGCGAGGACTAAGTGTTCTTAGCTCAAGGCCAATAAGGTGAAGAAGCGGTCTTCTGAGTTGAATCTCAGCCTCCCTAACAAGACGTATAGTTGTCACAGCAACTGGAACTGGTCCAACAAATCCCTGTCCTCACCAAGCAACTGGTTCTATATCTTACCTCCCTTTACTTACAGTCTATGTTCATGAAGTCATTGCCTGCTTCCATGATCCGATTGTCTTCACTATGTAAAGACTATTGTTGGTTGGCTTCATACTATCTTCCATCTTGATCCATACTACCTAGCTGCTGATAGTCGTTGTGCTTTCACTTCATTGCTTACTTGACTATGGCTTGTCTAGTGTAGTCTACCTTCCGCTGCATATCAATAGGTGTATTTCTGCTGTTTGTCTTCAAAGCCCCCGTGTTTTGAAGACTTTCATAAAAATCGCCTATTCACCCCCCTCTAGTCGATAACTAGCACTTTCAATTGGTATTAGAACAAGGTGCTCCTTTGTTTTGTGTGATTCGGTTTAACCACCTGGAGTTTTAGCTATGTCGACTGCAGGGATAATCAAAGTCTCCGCTGCGTGCCCTGTCTTCGATGGCACTGATTACCCCTACTGGAAGAATAAGATGTGTATGCATCTTGAAGCCATTCATGTCGACCTCTGGTATGTCATCAAGAACGACATTCCCAAGGCCGGTGAAGGTGTCACTCCTGCTGATGTCAAGAGGTTCATTCAACTGGATTCGACTGCCAAGAACATCATCTGTGGTCATATAACCAAAGGACAGTATGGTCGTGTGAGTGCTCTGGAACTGCGATGCTAGTCTGGGACTGGCTCTCCAAGGTCAACGAAGGCGTCTCATGTTGGGGAACGTAGTATTTCAAAAAAAATCCTACGATCACACAAGATCTATCTAGGAGAAGCATAGCAACGAGAGGGGAGATTGTGTCCACGTATCCTCGTAGACCGAAAGTGGAAGCATTAAGTAACGCGGTTGATGCAGTCGAACATCTTCACGATCCAATCGATCAAGTACCAAATGCACGACACCTCCGCGATCTGCACACCTTCAGCTCGGTGATGTCCCTCGAACTCTAGATCCAGCTCAGGCCGAGGGAGAGTTTCATCAGCACGACAGCGTGGTGACAGTGATGATGAAGTTACCGGCGCAGGGCTTCGCCTAAGCACTACGACGATATGACCAAGGTGTGTAACTGTGGAGGGAGGCACCACACATGGCTAAGAGATTGTCTGTTGTGTTAGTGGGGTGCCCCCTGGCCACGTATATAAAGGAGGGAGGAAGAGGAGGCCGACCTAGGAGGGGCCCGCCTACAGGGGGAGTCCAACTAGGATTCCCAATCCTAGTTGGAGTCCCCTTCCTTTTCCAAGAGGGGAGAGAGGGAAGGAGTAGGAGAGGGAGAAGGAAAGAGAGGGGGGCGCCCCCCCTCCCTAGTCCAATTCGGACTTGCCATGGGGGGCGCGCGGCCACCCCTTGAGGCCCTTCTCTCCTTTCCCTGTGGCCCATTAAGGCCCACTACTTCCCCCGGCGAATTCCCGTAACTCTCTGGTACTCCAAAAAAATACCCGAATCACTCGGAACCTTTTCGATGTCTGAATATAGCCTTCCAATATATCGATCTTTACATCTCGACCATTTCGGGACTCCTCGTCATGTCCGTGATCTCATCCGGGACACCGAACAACCTTCGGTACATCAAATCACATAACTCATAATACAAATCGTCATCGAACGTTAAGCGTGCGGACCCTACGGGTTCGAGAACTATGTAGACATGACCGAGACACATCTCCAATCAATAACCAATAGCGGAACCTGGATGCTCATATTGGCTCCTACATATTCTACAAAGATCTTTATCGGTCAAACCGCATAACAACATATGCTGTCCCGTTTGTCATCGGTATGTTACTTGCTCGAGATTCGATCGTCGGTATCATCAAACCTAGTTCAATCTTGTTACCAGCAAGTCTCTTTACTCATTCCGTAATGCATCATCCCGCAACTAACTCATTAGTCACATTGCTTGCAAGGCTTATAGTGATGTGCATTACCGAGTGGGCCCAGAGATACCTCTCCGATACACGGAGTGACAAATCCTAATCTCGATCTATACCAACCCAACAAACACCTTCGGAGACACCTGTAGAGCATCTTTATAATCACACAATTATGTTGTGACGTTTGATAGCACACAAGGCGTTCCTCCGGTATTCGGGAGTTGCATAATCTCATAGTCAGAGGAACATGTATAATTCATGAAGAAAGCAATAGCAATAAAACTCAACGATCATAATGGTAAGCTAACGGACGGGTCTTGTCCATCAGATCATTCTCTAATGATGTGATCCCGTTCATCAAATGACAACACATATCTATGGTCAAGAAACTTAACCATCTTTGATTAACGAGCTAGTCAAGTAGAGGCATACTAGGGACATTCTGTTTTGTCTATGTATTCACACATGTACTAAGTTTCCGGTTAATACAATTCTAGCATGAATAATAAACATTTATCATGATATAAGGAAATATAAATAACGACTTTATTATTTCCTCTAGGGCATATTTCCTTCAGTCTCCCACTTGCACTAGAGTCAGTAATCTAGTTCACATCGCCATGTGATTGCACACCAATAGTTCACATCTTTATGTGATTAGTTCACATCTCCATGTGAATAATACCCAAAGGGTTTACTAGAGTCAATAATCTAGTTCACATTGCTATGTGAGTAACACCCAAAGAGTGATCATGTTTTGCTTGTGAGAGAAGTTTAGTCAACGGGTCTGCCACATTCAGAGCCGTATGTATTTTGCAAATTTTCTATGTCTACAATGCTCTGCTCGGAGCTACTCTAGCTAATTGCTCCCACTTTCAATATGTATCTAGATCAAGACTTAGAGTCATCCAGATCAGTGTCAAAGCTTGCATCGACGTAACTCTTTACGAAGAACTCTTTGTCACCTCCATAACCGAGAAACATTTCCTTATTCCACTAAGGATAATTTTTTACCGCTGTTCAGTGATCCACTCCTGGATCACTATTGTACCCTCTTGCCAAACTCATGGTGAGGTACACAATAGGTCTGGTACACAGCATAGCATACTTTATAGAACCTATGACTGAGGCATAGGGAATGACTTTTCATTCTCTTTCTATTTTCTACCGTGGTCAGGTTTTTGAGTCTTTACTCAATTTCACCCTTGCAACATAGGCAAGAACTCCTTCTTTGACTGTTCCATTTTGAACTACTTCAAAAATTAGTCAAGGTATGTATTCGTTGAAAAAACTTATCAAGCGTCTTGATCTATCTCTATAGTCTTGATGCTCAATATGTAAGCAGCTTCACCGAGGTCTTTCTTTGAAAAACTCCTTTCAAACACTCCTTTATGCTTTCCAGAAAATTCTACATAATTTCCGATCTACAATATGTCATTCACATATACTTATCAGAAAGGCTATAGTGCTCCCACTCGCTTTCTTGTAAATACAGGCTTCACCGCAAGTCTGTATAAAACTATATGCTTTGACCAACTCATCAAAGCATATATTCCAATTCCGAGATGCTTGCACCAGTCCATAGATGGATCGCTGGAGCTTTGCACACTTTGTTAGCACCTTTAGGATCGACAAAACCTTCTGGTTGCATCATATACAGCTCTTCTTTAAGAAATCCATTAAGGAATACAAGTATGACATCCATTTGCCAAATTTCATCAAATGTGGCAATTGCTAACATGATTCGGACAGATTTTAAGCATCGATACGAGTGAGAAAATCTCATCGTAGTCAACATCTTGAACTTGTCGAAAACCTTTTTGCGGCAATTCGAGCTTTGTAGATAGTAATACTACTATCAGCATCCGTCTTCCTCTTGAAGATCCATTTATTCTCAATGGCTTGCCGATCATCGGGCAAGTCCACCAAAGTCTATACTTTGTTCTCATACATGGATCCCATCTCAGATTTCATGGCCTGAAACCATTTTGCGGAGTCTGGGCTCATCATCGCTTCCTCATAGTTCGTAGGTTCGTTATGGTCTAGTAACATAACGTCCAGAACAGGATTACCGCACCACTCTAGTGCGGATCTTATTCTGGTTGACCTACGAGGTTCGGTAGTAACTTGATCTGAAGTTTCATGATCATCATCATTAGCTTCCTCACTAATTGGTGTAGGAATCACTGGAACTGATTTATGTGATGAACTACTTTCCAATTCGGGAGAAGGTACAATTACCTCATCGAGTTCTACTTTCCTCCCACTCACTTCTTTCGAGAGAAACTCCTTCTCTGGAAAGGATCCACTCTTAGCAACAAAGTTCTTGCCTTCGGATCTATGATAGAAGGTGTACCCAACAGTTTCTTTTGGGTATCCTATGAAGATGCATTTCTCCGATTTGGGTTCGAGCTTATCAGGTTGTAGCTTTTTCACATAAGCATCGCAACCCCAAACTTTAAGAAACGACAGCTTAGGTTTATTGCTAAACCATAGTTCATACGGTGTCGTCTCAACGGATTTAGATGGTGCCCTATTTAACGTGAAAGCAGCTGTCTCTAATGCATAATCCCCAAATGATAGTGGTAAATCGGTAAGAGACATCATAGATCGCACCATATCCAATAAAGCACGATTATGACGTTTGGACACACCATTATGCTGTGGTGTTCCAGGTGGCGTGAGTTGTGAAACTATTCCACATTGTTTTAAATGAAGACCAAACTCATAACTCAAATATTCGTCTCCGTGATCAGATCGTAGAAACTTTATTTTCTTGTTATGATGATTTTCTACTTCAGTCTGAAATTCTTTGAACTTTTCAAATGTTTCAGACTTATGTTTCATCGAGTAGATATACCCATATCTACTCAAATCATCTGTGAAGGTAAGAAAATAATGATACCCGCTGCAAGCCTTAACACTCATCGGACCGCATACATCAGTATGTATTGTTTCCAATAAGTCAGTTGCTCGCTCCATTGTTCCGGAGAACGGTGTAGCGAACCGACCTCAGACGGTCAAGTCTCTGTGCTTAAGTGTCATCCCTGGATCGGTGTGCTGACACACACAGTACTCGAGGATTTATAACAGAGGTAAATCACATGTATAAAGTAACGTAAATAGTATTACCTCAATCCAAATAGCAGAAGTAACAACAAGGTTGTGGATTCCCATCAACACCAACGGCAAAGTTGAGTGTAGAAATCGTAACCCTAACATATCACTTACTCGTCGTAAGATTCCTGCAACATGAGACGTTGCAGCCACAAAGGGTTAGTACATTGAATGTACTGGCAAATTCACACCATAGGATAATGATGAATAATAGCTATCACTACATGCATATTTTGCTGGTGGAAAAGCTCTATGGTTGTAATGTTTTTGCGAAAAGCCAATTTTTCAATACTGCAAAGGAATATATTTTATTTACTACAAAGTTTGTTGAAAACATTGAGAATGGTAAATCCCCATCTCAATCCCAATTAAAAAGTAATTAACAACCCAACAAATTTATTATATAAAGTGATGAGATACAATAGGATAATCCAAGTACTAGATACTCAAGATGTCCATAACCGGGGACACGGCTAACCATGATTAGTTTGTACACTCTGCAGAGGTTTGCGCACTTTTCCCACAAGACTCGATCTCCTCCGTTGGATTTCTCGCACTTCATGCTGTTTGAGAAACGGATGACCGGGACACAGTCTTTCAGAAGCATTAACTCTTTACTCCGGGTGGACAGTTACACCTACTTTCCCTCTACATCTGCTAGCCCACCACTGAAAGAGGTCACACAACATACTCAACTATGCCAAAGCCCATAATGGCTTGTGGCTGCACACAGAAGTTTCTAGCATGAAATATCTCATGATCCCTTTGAGCCTGGGTGGCGGACTGTAGGAGGATCACACGGTATATCCCCGGGATATCCTAGGACAACACTGGATTCCCCAGGTGCCCAAACAAGCAATCCACCCAGATGTGTATTAAAGTTGCCACCTTAAGTTGAACCATTAATTAACAACTCACATCTGTCATGGATACACTCAAACCCAATCCACGTCTACGAGCATAGCATGGCAATATGAGCATAACGTAGAAGTAACTCCCAGGGTTTGGTAATAAACAGGGCAATAGGTTCTACCTCATCAACTACTTCCCAAACCCACATGTTAAGAGATCCTACTCATGCAATGTGTGAGGGTTGTAACTAATGCATAAAAACTAGGTATGAAAGGGGTATGATCAAAGTATGAACTTGCCTGTACTGTTGGTGAAGATGATTCACACTCATAACTCCTGATAGTTCTACTCGTCACACTCCGGTCAATCTATCGTAAGCAAGCAATAGTAACCACACATAAGCAATCACTCAAAAGATCGGAAAGAACGAAGAAAACAATTCGGAAAACTTCAAAACCAAGCAAATAACTCTTGCAATGGAAAACAATTTCTAACAGTACCAAAACTAAGTGATTTGGCCTTATCAGAAAGTCTAGGTCAAGAGCTTCGATTTGCAAAAAGAATCAACTCAAACGGAGTTATAAAACTCGAGTTACGATCAAACGAAGTTTAAATACAAATCTGTTTGAATTCAATTTTTTAAACTTTCAAATGTATGTTTAAGTTGTTTTACTGGATAGAGGGGAACATAACGAAGAAGTGGGCGTTGGTTTTGTCTAATTCCGACAAACGGTTGAAAAGATGTGGTAGTTTGAAACAGAAGGACTAGTCTGTAAGAAAGATAATTATGAATAGGCCCCTGACGTAAATAAACAGAAAACGAAAAGACTAAATAACGAACGTTCGTTTATAAGATCTAAACAGTGGACGTTCGCTGTTTAATAAAACCCAAAAAAATACAGATCTAGTCTAGGGTTTTTATAAGAAAAACTGAACTTAAAAGGAAAACCGGATCGGACCGGCGGTTTTATACCGGTTTCGACGACGGCGGCGGTTTCCGGCGAGGCGGCGGACTCCGGCGAGGTGCGGTGGTGGCTGCGCGGGGTGAGGCGCTGGGCGGCGGCAGCAAGTGGCGGCGACGCGGCAGCGATGCGCTGCTGTGGCGGAGGCGGCGGATCTGGGAGCGGTGGCGGCGCAACGCGGCGAGAGCAGCGGCGCGAGGAGAGAGAGGGGCCCGGGGCGGCGCCCTTTATAGGAGGGGAGGGGAGGCGCAAGGCGTGGAGGAGGGGGCAAAGAGAGGCGGCGGCTAGAGGCGTCCGGCTCGGCCACGACAGCGGCGGCGGCGTGCGAGCGCCGGAGTCCGACGGGAGGTCGGGGACGAGCGGCGCGGTGCGCTGGGCTGGCCTGGCCTGGTGGCTAGCTGGGCCGGCCCAGTTGGGCAGAGAAGGCTTTTTTTAATACAGATTTTCCGGACAAACAAAAATAATAAAACAAATAAAAAAACTATATAGGCATATAATATATCAAAATTTTCAGAAAAAGATTCTCTATGACATGAACAATTTTTTAGTGCCAAATAAAATCCACAAAAATTCAAATGATTCAAACAGTGCTACTGATCTAATAAAATCCAATAAAAATCATTTTAAAAATACCAAAATAATATCAAATGTATTCCTCTCCAATTTTCTGATGTAGGGAATCATGTTACCATATTTTCCATATATTTTTATTTTGGAGAAAAATAATTTGAATAAAACCCAAATAACTCCAAATTGAAAATAATTTGAAAAGGACTTTCACTTTGATGCTTTTAAACATCCAACTCATATTTCTTATGTTTTAAAGAAGTCATTTTATCTTCTCTCATGAAAATCATTGAGTTGCCTAAAGTTCTGAATTTGAAATATTTTCAAAAGAAATTCAAATGTTTTAAAAAACCCTTTTCATTTAAATAAATGGAAGAAGTCATGTCATCTTCTCTCCAGGGTTTTGTGATGAAAAGAATTTGAATTCATGGAGATCATAAATGCAAAATGAAAGTTGGGAAAGTCCTTTTATTCCCTCTCATTTAACTTTTAAAAAGTTTCGAATTTCACTCAATTTCAGTCAATCAATCAAATCTATCTATTTATTATAACATTCCAAAATTTAGAATTTTGGGATGTTACAAACGGAGTCTTAGTCATCTTGCCCATGAGGCATGGTTCGCAAGCATCAAGTGATTCATAATCAAGTGATTCCAAAAGCCCATCGGCATGGAGTTTCTTCATGCACTTTACACCAATATGACCTAAATGGCAGTGCCACAAATAAGTTGCACTGTCATTATTAACTTTGCATCTTTTGGCTTCAATATTATGAATATGTGTATCACTACGATCGAGATCCAACAAATCATTTTCATTGGGTGTATGACCATAGAAGGTTTTATTCATGTAAACAGAACAACAATTATTCTCTAACTTAAATGAATAACCGTATTGCAATAAACATGATCAAATCATATTCATGCTCAACGCAAACACCAAATAACATTTATTTAGGTTCAACACTAATCCCAAAAGTATAGGGAGTGTGCGATGATGGTCATATCAATCTTGGAACTACTTCCAACACACATCGTCACTTCACCCTTAACTAGTTTCTGTTCATTCTGCAACTCCCATTTTGAGTTACTACTCTTAGCAACTGAATCAGTTTCAAATGCCGAGGGGTTGCTATAAACAATAGTAAAGTACACATAAATAACATGTATATCAAATATACCTTTGTTCACTTTGCCATCGTTCTTATCCGCCAAGTATCTAGCGTAGTTCCACTTCTAGTGACCATTTCCATTGTAGTAGAAGCACCCAGTCTCAGGCTTAGGTCCAGACTTGGGTTTCTTCACTTGAGAAGCAACTTGCTTGCCATTCTTCTTGAAGTTCCCCTTCTATCCCTTTGCCCTTTTCTTGAAACTAGTGGTCTTGTTAACCATCAACACTTGATGCTCTTTCTTGATTTCTACCTTCGTCGATTTCAGCATCGCGAAGAGCTCGGGAATTACTTTCGTCATCCCTTGCATATTATAGTTCATCACGAAGTTCTAGTAACTTGGAGATAGTGACTAGAGAACTTTGTCAATTACTATCTTATCTGGAAGATGAACTCCCACTTGATTCAAGCAATTGTAGTACTCAGACATTCTAAGCACATGCTCACTGGTTGAGCTATTCTCCTCCATCTTGTAGGCAAAGTACTTGTTAGAGGTCTCATACCTCTCGACTCGGGCATGAGTCTGAAATACCAATTTCAGCTCTTGGAACATCTTATATGCTCCGTGGCGTTCAAAGCGTTTTTGAAGTCCCGGTTCTAAGCCGTAAAGCATGGCGCACTAAACTATCAAGTAGTTATCATACCGAGCTTGCCAAACGTTCATAACGTCTGCATCTGCTCCTGCAATAGGTCCATCACCTAGCGGTGCATCAAGAACATAATTCTTCTGTGCAGCAATGAGGATAATCCTCAGATCACGGACCTAGTCCGCATCATTGCTACTATCATCTTTCAACATAGTTTTTCTCTAGGAACATATCAAAAATAAACGGGGAGCTACATCGCGAGCTATTGATCTACAACATAGATATGCTAATATTACCAGGACTAAGTTCATGATAAATTAAATTTCAATTAATCATATTACTTAAGAACTCCCACTTAGATAGACATCCCGCTAGTCATCTAAATGATCACGTAATCCAAATCAACTAAACCATGTCCGATCATCACGTGAGATGGAGTAGTTTTCAATGGTGAACATCACTATGTTGATCATATCTACTATATGATTCACGCTCGACCTTTTGGTCTCCAGTGTTCCGAGGCCATATCTGCATATGCTGGGCTCGTCAAGTTTAACCCGAGTATTCTACGTGTGCAAAACTGGCTTGCACCCGTTGTATGTGAACGTAGAGCTTATCACACCCGATCATCACGTGGTGTCTCGGCACGACGAACTGTCGGAACGGTGCATACTCAGTGAGAACACTTATACCTTGAAATATAGTGAGAGATCATCTTATAATGCTACCGCCGAACTAAGCAAAATAAGATGCATAAAGGATAAACATCACATGCAATCAATTAAGTGATATGATATGGCCATCATCATCTTGTGCCTTTGATCTCCATCTCCAAAGCACCGTCATGATCACCATCGTCACCGGCTTGACACCTTGATCTCCATCGAAGCATCATTGTCGTCTCGCCAACTATTGCTTCTACAACTATCGTGCCGCTTAGTGATAAAGTAAAGCAATTACATGGCGATTGCATTTCATACAATAAAGCAACAACCATATGGCTCCTTCCAGTTGCCGATAACTGTTACAAAACATGATCATCTCATACAACAATTTATATATCATCACTTCTTGACCATATCACATCACAACGTGCCCTGCAAAAACAAGTTAGACGTCCTCTACTTTGTTGTTGCAAGTTTTACATGGCTGCTACGGGCTTAGCAAGAACCGTTCTTACCTACGGATCAAAAACCATAACAATTTTTCGTCAAGTGTGCTGTTTTAACCTTCAACAGGACCGGGCGTAGCCACACTCGATTTAACTAAAGTTGGAGAAACTGACACCCGCAAGCCACCTGTGTGCAAAGCACGTCGGTAGAACCAGTCTTGCGTAAGCGTACGCGTAATGTCGGTCCGGACCGCTTCATCGAACAATACCGCCGAATCAAAGTATGACATGCTGGTAAGTAGTATGACTATTATTGCCCACAACTCTTTGTGTTCTACTCGTGCATATAACATCTACGCATAGACCTGGCTCGGATGCCACTGTTGGGGAACGTAGTATTTCAAAAAAAAATCCTACGATCACGCAAGATCTATCTAGCAGAAGCATAGCAACGAGTAGGGAGAGTGTGTCCACGTACCCTCGTACACCGAAAGCGGAAGCGTTAAGTAACGCGGTTGATGTAGTCGAACATCTTCGCGATCCAACTGATCAAGTACCAAATGCACGACATCTCCGCGATCTGCACACGTTCAGCTCGGTGACGTCCCTCGAACTCTAGATCCAGCTGAGGCCGAAGGAGAGTTTCGTCAGCACGACGGCGTGGTGATGGTGATGATGAAGTTACTGGCGCAGGGCTTCGCCTAACCACTACGACGATATGACCGAGGTGTGTAACTGTGGAGGGGGGCACCTCACACAGCTAAGAGATTGTCTGTTGTGTTATTGGGGTGCCCGCTGGCCACATATATAAAGGAGGGAGGAAGAGGAGGCCGGCCTAGGAGGGGCGCGCCTATAGGGGGAGTCCAACTAGGATTCCCAATCCTAGTTGGAGTCCCCTTCCTTTTCCAAGAGGGGAGAGAGGGAAGGAGTAGGAGAGGGAGAAGGGAAGAGAGGGGGGGCGCCCCCTCCCAAGTCCAATTCGGACTTGCCATGGGGGCATGCGGCCACCCCTTGAGGCCCTTCTCTCCTTTCCCGTATGGCCCATTAAGGCCCACTACCCCCCCCCCCCCCGAATTCCCGTAACTCTCCGGTACTCCGAAAAATACCCGAATCACTCGGAACCTTTCCGATGTCCGAATATAGCCTTCCAATATATCGATCTTTACGTCTCGACCATTTCGATACTCCTTGTCATGTCTGTGATCTCATCCGGGACTCTGAACAACCTTAGGTACATCAAATCACATAACTCATAATACAAATCGTCATCGAACGTTAAGCGTGCGGACCCTACGGGTTCGAGAACTATGTAGACATGACCGAGACACATCTCCGGTCAATAACCAATAGCGGAACCTAGATGCTCATATTGGCTCCTACATATTCTTCGAAGATCTTTATCAGTCAAACCGCATAACAACATACGTTGTTCCCTTTGTCATCGATATGTTACTTGCTCGAGATTCGATCGTCGGTATCATCATACCTAGTTCAATCTCGTTACCAGCAAGTCTCTTTACTCATTCTGTAATGCATCATCCCGCAACTAACTCATTAGTCATATTGCTTGCAAGGCTTATAGTGATGTGCATTACCGAGTGGGCCCAGAGATACCTCTCTGATACACGGAGTGACAAATCCTAATCTCGATCTATACCAACCCAACAAACACCTGTAGAGCATCTTTATAATCACCCAGTTACGTTGTGACGTTTGATAGCACACAAGGTGTTCCTCCGGTATTCGGGAGTTGCATAATCTCATAGTCAGAGGAACATGTATAAGTCATGAAGAAAGCAATAGCAATAGAACTCAACGATCATAATGCTAAGCTAATGGATGGGTCTTGTTCATCACATCATTCTCTAAGGATGTGATCCCGTTCATCAAATGACAACACATTTCTATGGTCAGGAAACTTAACCATCTTTGATTAACGAGCTAGTCAAGTAGAGTCATACTAGGGACACTCTGTTTTGTTTGTGTATTCACACATGTACTAAGTTTCTGGTTAATACAATTCTAGCATGAATAAATTTTTTTTATCATGATATAAGAAATATAAATAATGACTTTGTTATTGCCTCTAGGGCATATTTCCTTCATCTCAACCCAGAGAGACTCAAGGATCGGTGTTCTTCGCAGCCTCTTCAACCGCTTCAAGAGAAATGACAATGAGAATGTCCAGCTCACATTTGATCGCCTCACTGATATCACAAATGAGCTTCACGCACTTGGCGCCACAGAGATCACCAAGCACGAAATCGTCAAGATACTCTTGAGATCGCTTGACAACTCATATGATACCCTGGCCCTGATGATTCAAGAACGCCCTGACTTCAAGACTCTAGATCCGTCTGACATACTTGAGAGGCTCAACACACATGAGTTCCAATTATCTGAGAAAAGAGATATCTATGGTCCCAACTATGGCCGTACTCGCACTTTGAAGGCAAAGGCTGTTTCCTCATTTGAAGAAGAATCTGACTGCTGTTCCGAGGATCCTGAAGACATTGGAAAGGAGCTTGCTATGCTTGTGAAGAAGTTCCAGAAGTTCACCAAGAAGAAAGGCTTCGGAAAGTCTTCAAGGTCCAGCTCTAGAAATGACGAAGTTTCCGCACGTGATTACAAGAAGAGAACATGCCACAAGTGCAAGAAACCCAGTCACTACATCTCTGAGTGTCCATAGTGGGACAATGAGACCAAGAAGAAGAAGAAGAGCAAGGAATATGATTCTGATGACAAGAAGAAGAAGAAATCCTCAAAGTCTTCTTCAAAGT
Organism: Aegilops tauschii subsp. strangulata; assembly: GCF_002575655.3. Lineage (NCBI taxonomy): Eukaryota > Viridiplantae > Streptophyta > Magnoliopsida > Poales > Poaceae > Aegilops > Aegilops tauschii. Next base: position 280,253,987 of record NC_053037.3, read on the forward strand.
CTTCATCAAAGTCTTCATCACACAAGAAGAGCTCATCTGGCAAGGCTCGTGCGTTTGTTGGCAAGGAGATGGATTCAGAGGAGGAGTCTGCTTCTGAGGAGGCAGAGGTGGAGTCTTAGGAGGAGTACGATTCAGGCGTGGCAAGCCTGGCTCTAGCTACTGCTTATGTTGCCAAGTCCATCTTCAACACGGAAGCTAATGGCCCCGTCACCAACGCTGATGCTAATGATGAGGATGACTTCGCTCCCACCTACTGCTTCATGCCACGCGGTGCCAAGGTAAACTCACGCGATGCTTACTTTCAAACATCAAGTGAAGGTGACTCTGGATGTGAATCTAAACCTAGCTACAAAACACTTGATAAAATTGCAACTGAACAACAGAATGCCATGGAACATATTCAAAAATTGCCAGACAAAAGCGATGACCTGTTGGACGCGGAAATGACCCGATCTCAGTCCTTAATTGAAGAAATCAAAAATCTTCATGTTAAGTACGAGGAACTTGAAAGTCGTCATGAAACGCTCTCAACAACTCATGAAAAGTTTTCCTACGATTATCTTCAAAGGAAACAAGAACTTGAGAACTTGAGAGCGGCTCATGAAGATCTTCAAAAAGAGAACGAGTCACTTCGCGCTCAATAGACCAGTTCCGCTCAGGAAGGATTTGAACCACCATGTCTAAAATGTCTTGAGCGTGATAACACTGTCTCTATTACTGAATGTTCAACTGCTGCTACGGTTGCAATATCTTCAACTGCTAATGTGGTAACTAACCCCTCTACGGAGGATACCACTACTATTGCTGATGAGAATGCTAGGTTGAAGACATTGCTTGAGACAAGAATGTACAAAAGTCTCAAAGGGCATCAAACACTATGTGATGTCCTCAAAAAGCAGATTCTGAATGAAACCCTAGGAAAGAGGGTGTTGGGTTCGAGAGGAAAATGAATGTTGATGGTTCTTACTGGAAGCCTGAGCAGTACCCCTAAACCACATGGGTTGCTGCAAAGGGACCTTCAGTGGATCCGTCTACCTTATCTGGCTTCACTTGTGCTAACCCAATTATCATTGATGAACCTTTGATGCAAACTATAAACTGTTTAAAAATCAGAATGGTGAAGTGTTTGCCAGGTATATTGGTACTAACTGCAGGAATGGGCCACCTATGAAGAAGATCTAGGTGCCCAAAAGTTGTCTTGAGAATCTTCCTGTGAATGTCATCATGACACCACCTGGGAAGAAGACAAACCCCAGACCAAAGGCTTCATATGGTCTAAAGGCTTCATACAGACAGAGGACTCACCAGTCACCCTAACGCCAATGTTTTGTAGGGAAACCATACTCAGACTTGTGAATATGAGCGTGTTTCTTCAAACCGCTATGTTCATAAGACCAAGAACTATTCTGCTTATTCTTATGAGTATTATTCACCTCCTGCAAGGCTATTTGCTAGGGCTCCAAAGCCGAAGTTCTAAGATGCTGCACTTAGACTCATTGCTTCTAAGCCACCCCTAAAGACGTGGGTGGTTAAGAAAAATTAACTCTCTTTCGCAGGGAAAGGTCTCCAGCCGGAAATCAAAGGCGTCTGATGCTTATGCTGGGGACCTAAAACATCTTGTGGGGCGCAAGATAAAATATGTATTTTGTTCCTGGATTCCTTGACAGTCATCCTATCTACCCTAACCAGGATCTGAACTTTGAGTAATATTCTTGTTCGTCAAATGTTTATGCTTCACATTTCCCTTGGTGAAGCCTATCCCCCTAACTGCACTGTAGGGTACGATACCAAAGGCTTCTGAGTGGATTATGGACAGTGGATGCACTAACCACATGATTGGTGATCGAAGTCTTCTCATGGACTCAACCTTACGTCCATCTGACAAAAGTCACATCACATTTGCTGACACTGGTAAAAGCAAGGTATTGGGTCTAGGTAGAGTTGCAATCTCAAAGGATCAGCACATGGATAAAGTGATGCTTGTTGAATCCCTTGGTTTCAACTAAATGTCTGTCTCAATGCTTTGTGACTTGAACATGATTGTGATATTTGGAAACTATCGTTGCCTTGTTCTTATGGAATCTGACAAATCTCTAGTCTTTGAAGGGTATTAGAAAGATGATCTATATATGGTAGATTTCTCTGCAGGACCATAGTTGGCCGTATGTCTTCTAGCAAAAGCTTCACAGTGCTGGCTCTGGCATCAGAGGCTAGGGCATGCTGGCATGAGGAACTTGTACACACTCGCGAAGAAGAAACACATCATAGGCATCGAGGGCGTCAAGTTCAAGAAGGATCATTTGTGTGGTGCCTGCGAAGCTGGAAAGATGACAAGGGCCAAGCATCCCTCGAAGATAATCATGACGACATCTCGTCCCTTCGAGCTGCTTCACATGGACTTATTTGGCCCTACTCACTACTCTACTCTTACTACCACTGCTTGCCTCTATGGCTTCGTCATTGTTGATGATTATTCAAGATACACATGGGTGCATATAATCCTTTACAAGAATGAAGTGCATGATGTCTTCAGACGATTCGCCAATCGTGCCATGACGAACTATGGCATCAAGATAAGCACATCAGAAGTGACAATGGCACAAAGTTCAAGAACACCGGCCTCGACACTTATCGTGATACATTGGGCATCACTCATGAGTTCTCAGCTCCATACACACCTCAGCAGAATGGCATCATGGAGCGCAAGAACAGAACCCTCACTGAGATGGCTCTGACGATGCTTGATGAATACAAGACTCCAAGGAAGTTCTGGCCTGAAGCCATTGATACTGCATGCCATGTCATCAACCGTGTTTATCTTCACAAGCTTCTAAAGAAGACATCCTATGAGCTCCTAACTGGTGAGAAGCCAAACTTCGGTTACTTCAGAGTATTTGGTGCTAGGTGCTGGATAAAGGATCCACATCACACTTCAAAATTTGCACCTAAAGCACATGAAGGTTTTATGCTTGGCTATGGAAAGGATTCACACTCCTACAAAGTCTTCAACCTCTTTCACTATAAAGTGGTTGAAACTGTGGATGTGCGATTCGATGAGACTAACGGCTCACAAAGAGAGCACCTGCCAAATGTGCTAGATGAAGTACCACCTAGTGAATCAATCAAGATTATGGGTACGGGAGATATCATACCTTCAGAGGCACAGGCTGAAGAAGAAATCATCATTTCTGCACCTAATCAACCTGAAGACACTGTCCAGCCTAAAGCCAATGCTGAAGATGAAGACAATGATCAACAAGGGCAAAATATTCGTCCAGTTCATCCTCGTGTTGTAAATGAAGTACAGTTGAGAACATAATTGATAGCATCAATGCACCTGGTCCACTCACTCGTTCAAGAGCAACACAGCTAGCAAATTTCTGTGGGCACTTTGCATTTGTCTCTATATCAGAACCTAAGAAAGTTGTTGAAGCCTTCATGGAACCTGAATGGATTCAAGCTATGAAAGAAGAGCTTCAACAGTTCGTGCTGAACAATGTATGGGAATTGGTCAAGTGTCCTGATCCTCGCAAGCACAATATCATAGGCACCAAATGGATCTATCGCAACAATCAAGATGAGCATGGTCAAGTTGTCAGAAACAAGGCTTGTCTCGTTGCTCAAGGATACACTCAAGTTGAAGGGATTGACTTTGATGAAACATTTGCTCCGGTGGCTAGGCTTGAAGCCATGCGCATACTGCTAGCCTACGCCAACCATCACAACATCCTCCTGTACCAAATGGATGTGAAGAGTGCTTTTCTCAATGGCAAGATTGAAGAAGAAGTGTATGTTGCACAACCAACTAGCTTTGAAGATCCAGAACATCCTGACATGGTATACAAGCTCAATAAGTCACTATATGGCCTCAAACAAGCCCCTCGCGCTTGGTATGACACACTCAAAGACTTCCTGAAGAGGAAAGGCTTCAACCTGGTTCCCTGGATCCCACTCTCTTCACAAAGACATACGATGGTGAACTGTTTGTGTGCCAGATCTATGTGGATGACATTACCTTCGGATGCACTGACAAGAGATAAAGTGATGAGTTTGGGCACATGATGCAAGAGCAATATCAGATATCCATGATGGGTGAGCTGAAATTCTTCCTCGGTCTTCAAATCCGTCAGCAGATAAACGAGATCTTCATATCCTAAGAGAAATACCTCAAAGATTGCCTGGACAAGTTTGGAATGCAAGACTGCAAAGGGTACACGACTCCAATGCCCACCAAAGGTCAATTGGGTCCCGATGACAATGGTAAAGAGTTCGATCAAAAGGTATACCGCTCCATGATTCGTTCTTTACTCTATTTATGTGCATCTAGGCCATATATAATGCTTAGCGTTTGCATGTGTGCCCGATTCCAAGCGGCACCAAAGGAATCACATCACTTAGCTGTGAAGCGAATTCTTCGATATTTGGCTTACACCCCAACACTAGGATTATGGTATCCAAAGGGCTTAGAGTTTGATCTAGTTGGATTCTCAGATGCTGATTATGCTGGTGACAAGGTTGATCGCAAGTCCACATTAGGCACATGTCACTTTCTTGGACAATCTCTTGACTGTTGGTCTTCAAAGAAGCAGAACTTTGTATCTCTCTCCACTGCTGAATCTGAATACATTGCTGCTGGATCTTGCTGCGCTCAGCTTCTATGGATGAAGCAAACTCTCAAGGACTATGGCATCCATCTAAAGCAAGTGCCACTTTACTGCGACAATGAAAGCGCCATCAAGATTGCCAACAACCCAGTCCAACACTCGAAGACAAAGCACATTCAGATCCGTCATCACTTTCTCAGAGCATGTCATGAAGGAAGATATTGATATCGTTCATGTCAACACTGAAGAGCAATTGGCAGATATCTTCACGAAGCCCTTGGATGAGAAAAGGTTTTGCAAGTTGCGGTGTGAGCTAAATATCTTAGAATCCTCAAATGTCCTGTAATTGGACACACATCCTAACGGTTATGCATGTTGATGACTTAGATGTGCAACACACGAAGTAACGTATATCTTCAATCGATGAAGACATACATTCTAAGTGTGAATACATTAACACGGAATTTGACTTCGGAACGCCACGATAATTGTGCACCGTGTCTGGGTCTAATACTTCCTATACGGTGGGTAACACCACCACCAAATTCTTGTTTGAAGTGTTTCAATTGGCGTCACAATTGCAAGGTCTTCACATTTGGTTTGTCTTCAACATTGATTTGACTTTGCGATTATCTTCACAATGTTCAGTTGGTCTTAGGCTGATATATACATATATTCGTGTTCTGTCCTCTACAACATTCACTTATAGCTATGTCTTCATATTTGAATTTTTCTTGATCTAAGTGAATGTGATCGGACCCTACCCCCTCTGTGCTTCTACCTCAAATTCTATCTATCCAAATCATATGCATTCTATTGAAACCTGTCGATTGTCTTCTCTGAATCCTTGTCAGCAGAAGACAAAGTGACAAAAGTTTAAATATGTTTTTAATGCCATATCTTTATTGCCTGAATAACGGAGAAGCTGGAACGACCACCCGACAATCCAGGCGTGCGTGGGAACATGGAACAACTTCCAATAAGTTGCATGCATGCCATGTGTCCTTCAGATGTGAACCACCAGGGGCACTTGCATAATTATGCTGTGCTGTCCCTTTCCTTATAAATACACAACTCACCGCGGTCATTATCTCTTCTTGCACCTCGCCACCTCGCACAAACCCTAGCGCCTCTACTAGCTCACGTCGATGCCAGAGACGAAGCGCTTAGCTGCCGCGACTTCTTTGACGCCGTTCTCACGCCGGTCGCGGACCTCGTCCTCTTCGCTGCCGCCAACTTAGGGCGCGGGAGATTGAACTGTTCGGCCTCCCTCTCAACCTCGTCTAGCAGTTCATCAACGGTAAATAAATCTTACTTTTTACTGCCTTTTTGATCCGTCAAATCCATCCACTTCAACCAAAAGTGGTTTCTTCACTTCCAAATCTAGATCTGCCTTTATCTGCATCTCATAACATGCCAAGTATATTCACTTATGCTTCATAACTAGTTAGATTCCTCACTTGTACTTATTCATGGATTTGTACAAATCTCGAACCAACTCTCATCAAATAAGTGAATGTCTTCGCAGCATGAGGTCAATGTCTTCAAATTGATTTACCTTCAAAATCTTCTGAGAATGCATATGACCTCTTCCCCTCCCCTCGCACCTCTAATGCTGTCACAAGTACATGTCCATGGGAGAAACCCTTGGTTCTCACAGTCTGCATTCATTTGCAGAGTTCTTATAGCATCACATCAACTCTCTTGAAGCCGGTTCCTGTCTGACCAGCAAAAGGAAGCCATCACTGTCTTGAAGCCATTCAGTTTGAATATAATGGCAATAGAGAAGTCAGCTAGAAAGGGCGGCAGGCAGCGCCGTGGTGATACAGCTAAGGATTTGCCTCCAGATCTATTTGAAATGTACAAGACAGATCCTGAAGAGAGCTATGGCCAGCACAAGACTCGAATCCAATGGATTGAAAGATATTGGGCAGAGGAATGGTTCAAATATAGATTTGTGACCCCTGAATATGCAGAGAAGAACACAATCAAGCGCCCGTGGGGAGATATTCTGTACAGAAATCTGCAACCCAAGTCCAACTCCGAAGCCATTGCTCAAGGCTTCTACCCATGCATGGTTCGCGGATCAAAGCCAGAAAATGCTGACCCATCATCTATGTTATGGTGTCGTGAAGACAATCTTTTCAAGCGCAACTATCAGTTCGCAAAAGATTCTGTTGTGAAGAACAACAAGGATCTAGGCCTCAACTTCAACCCTGGTCCATCTGCTCCTAGGGTTGATGGCACACGCGATGCCAATCCCAATGTCATCGGCCCCTTCGACAACTTTGATGGCCTCCTCTCTCATATCGCAGCTCAGAGGGCCACAGTGGATCAATCTGCTGATGATGCAGATTCTGAAGATGCGCCAAAACCACCAAAAGCTTCGGTTGTGAAGCCATTGGCCACTGCACCTCCTGAAGCTAGTGTGCAATCTGAAGACTTATCTCGTGTCTCCAAGAAGACTGAGAAGTCCAAGAAGAAGAAGAAGCCCATGAAGATTTCTGGGCATGAACTTACTCCAGCTGCTGTTCTGCAGAACAAAGATGAAACCATTGATCTGTCAAGCGATGAAGATCTTGGTGATGATGCCCTTGAGATGCTGATCAAGAGCAAACAAGAGGCGGAGATCTTCAATGATCTGCCCCTCTTTGACATTGATATACTGAACAACTTCATTGATGAGTGGTTCGACGACCAGCGCATTAGCATCAATGATCTTCAACTTCCTGTGGACATCAGCGTCACCTTCCACAGAGCCATTGCTAATGGGTTGGCCTTGGCTCAGAAGATTGTTGAGCTCAAGAACAAAATTGATTATGAGAAGGCTCACTTCAAGAAGAACATGGCCAAGCTCAGTGTGGCAGATGTTCAGATCTTCAAGAAGATGCAGCATGACCTCAAGGAAGAGTTTCACAAGAAGCATGAAGAAGCAAAAGGCTCACGAGAGCGGATGAAATATTTCGCAGAGAAATGTGTTCAAGCACACAATGAGGCTGAGAAGCGCAAGGCTCTTGGGCGTCCTGGCATCGACCCCAAGATGGCTGCCAAGCAAAAGAAGTCAGCTGTGGCCCAAACTGAAGTACCAAGGCAGGAAGCACCTCGCATTGTCTTCTCTGCCAGCATGACAGGCTCAAAGCCTAAGGTCCCCTCAGCAGCTTCAGAACTGAAGAAGACAAGGGCAGCTGAAGCCGAAGCCAAGAAGCGCAAGCACAAGAATGCTACTGAGGGTTCCCCATCAACGAAGAAGCTGAAGGCAAAGTCTTCAAAGAAAGAGCGCGCTGCTGCCACAGAGCCCCTTGTTGTTGAGCCCATTTCTGTTGCCCGTCCAGCCTCCACCAACCAAGAACATCGCCTTGTGATCCACGAGCCTGCTTTCACAGAGGCTCCTGAAGATGAAGAAGTTCCAGCTGTCGACCCCATCACAGCTGAAGACATTGGTCGTGAAGACAATGTTCAAGATGATGAAGCCCTTCCTCAACTCAAGCACCAAGTGGTATCATCGCCTGTTCTTACGAACAGCGAACTCATCAGCATTGGTCATCCATTGACGCCAATTGCTCAAGATGATTCATGGGCCGATCGCACTCAACAAGACACCCCCATTCATGATGAGACACCCAGAACTCCACCACCTCAAGTTACCACTCCGGTGCTTGATGACGACAACTACATGGTGCAGACCACTCCATCACCACAGGCGTCGCCCGCATTCCGCAGGCTTCGCAAAGGCCCTAGGCCACAGGTCACCATGTCGAGCATTCCAGAAGGGGAAGCGCAACAAAGCTAAGTAGTACGTCGAGTGTTTCCTGAAGCCACCCCTACTGCGAATGTCTCTGAGTCTGAAGCAAAAGCTGCTGAAGACATTCCGGCTGCATCAGCCGATGAAACTCAAGACACAAGAGAAGAACAAGAAAGAGTTGCCACACCCCCTGTCACTGAAGAAGTCATTCTCGAGGAGAATGAGACTATGCCCGACCCTCCTGTCATTGAAGAAACGGAGGTTGACAACATTGAGGCTGCCACAACCAACACGACTAAAGCCAATGACATTGTCATGGCTGAAGACAATGTGGAGCCTGAAGCCAATGTTGTGCCTGAAGCTCATGTGCAACCTGAAGCCACAGTCCATGCTGAAGCCACCATTCCACCCCAAGGCCTCACACCATTGAACAGGCCTATGATCGCGGCCAGCTTGTCACTGTACGATGGCCCGTTTTGGTTCCTCCCACAGCTCCCGGACCACAGCATGATTAGCATGTGGAGCAGAGGCCTCAGGTTCAGAAGCCAAAGCCCATGCTGCCAAGGCTTCTAGGTGCTGCTACATCGCCCGGATCTTTCAGCGTGAACAGATTCAGGGCACACAACATATTCTTTGACAGTGCCAAGAATCCATACTCGAAGCCAAAGATATCGTTTGATCGCTTCTGGAGCTATCAGCAGCGCAACTATTACTCCTGTATTCTATACAATCAAGAGCGAATCTTTCCTCACATGCGTCTTGATTGCGAAGCTATTGCTGGGTTGCCCTGCCTTGAAGAAGCTCTGGACTGTTTTAGAGATGCTGGCCTTCTACAATTCGTAACTGATAAAGAGCACTGGAATGAAGAGCTTCTGCTGCAGTTCTATGCCACACTTCACATTCGTGGCTACAACAGGGATCCGAAGACTTGGATCCTTGAGTGGATGACAGGTGATGTGCATCCTGAAGCCAAAGCTCAAGATATCATCGAGCTTACTTCCCTGCCCACTCCAGGTGAGCTCTATGAACCTGGTTGTCAGCTACACAGGAATGAGCTGCAGAGTATCTTTTAGAAGCCAGAGCCAAATATGAGTCAGATGCTCAGCATGATGAAGCCATTGCCACAAGATGCTGAATATCCCAAGGAATTCTTCGTCAAGGACCTCGAGTACTTGCCCCGCACAATTTATCACATACTGAGGTGTACTTTATGGCCAGTAAAGGGATATTCTTCTGAAGCCAAACTTGAAGGAACCATGAAGACATTGGTATTCTATATTGTCAATGGCATCATATTCAATACCCAGGATTTCTTCATCAGACAGCTTGCTACATCTGGGGTTGATCTATTTGGCTTGAAGTTCTATGCTCCATGGGTGATGCGCCTGATCAAACTCCATTCATCTGTTGACTATCAGCCCTCTGCGCGCAACCATCTTGTTTTTCTACCTAAGGTTGATCTGTCAGTTGAAGCCATCTACCCTGAGACTGCCAAAGAACCCCTATATCTTCATAATGTTGATCGTCAAAGCTTCACGCAACCAATATAAGGAATTCATGTTCCAAATGCTGCTACTCCTGCTTACCCTCTGGCTGTTAATATGCGTGAGCCACATCGTGCCAACACTGAAGCCACTGCGAGTACAATCGCTCAAAGGCCTCGGAAGCGTTCTCGCGTTCTCAATGACTGAGAGCTTCTTGTTGCCTTACATCAGAAGCAGGACAAGCACCATGACTGGCTAAAGCGTAAGATGCAGAGTATCTTGGTGGACGTCAATCACATCCGAAACCTGGCCACCAAGAACTCCTTCGTAGCCCATGAAGCCTGTTGGCGGTCTTGGAAGAGTCTCACACTGCTATCTCCTGAAGAAGATCTTGGCGAAGATGGCTTCACAGAAGGCTTCAAATTTGACTCCAGACCTCCACGCAATGCAAGCTAGCGCTGCACTCCATCAATAGAAGATTCTGAGTGTTCATCTTCGGCTGCAACTGTTGTTGCGAGAGTCGTCGATGAAGAAGACGATGCCACTTCACCAACCATGGCTGCACTACATCTCGACTCTGCACCAGTCCCTTCTACACCACCGAACTCAAGCGTTGACCCTGCACCTTCATCTACTCCTGATGGGAATGAGTAGATGCTCTATGTCTTCAAACCGTTTTGGTCCTTACTGACAAAAGGGGGAGAAGCATATGAATTGATAGTCTTCAAGCGGGTCCTTATGGGTGGTTGCTATATTTTGCCAAGTGTTTACAACTCTCGTCTTTTGATACATTTGGTTCTTTGGGTTGTAACACTTAAACTTGATGGTCGTCTGCTAATTTTTCTGTCAGTCTGTGATGCGATGATAAATTCCGCATGAAGTCATTCCGTAGACGTGCATTTTTCATTATGCATGTCATTATCTTCATTATATCTTTATATGCATGATGAATTATCTTCATAAGTTGAAGAGGATCGGCACAAAGTAAAACCTGCCATGTGCATTTGCATTCAAAAGCAAACTACTTATATGGACATCTTCAGGGGGAGCCTTTTGCCACTTATGAAGATAATGCTTTAATCCTCAAACTTTCACATAATTTTATCCCCGTTGAAAACTTCAACCAGTTTGTCATCAATCACAAAAAAGGGGGAGATTGTAAGTGCATCTAGTGCCACCCCTGGTTGGTTTGGGAGTATTGACGACAAACTTGGTTGAGGGACTAATGTGTTTGTGAGAATTGCAGGATAACACAGGTAGTAGTCCCACATTGATTCGGTTTACCTACCAGAGCTGACCCCTAAAAATGTGTGAAGACATTGAAGACAATGGTGGTTTGTGAAGATATTCACAACAAAGATTATCACTTGAGAAGACATTCACATGAAGACTATGGAGTGCGAAGACATAGTTGTTTCGTAGTTTCCTTTTCTTCTTTATTGAGTCATAGGAACCACCGCACTGTTAAGTGGGGTCCAAGTGAACAAAGTCAGGGTGACTGAAGTGATGTTCAACCAAATCCTATGTCTTCGAGCGAAGACAATGAGAGCAAATCTTATCCAGAGTTGGATGAGTCAGCTTTACTTATAGCCCAAGTCAAGTTGCCGCGTGTGTTTGAAATTTGACCATTGGACATGTGTCAGTTCCTTAGTGACCCAGGGTCATTTCGGACAAATCAGGTCGGGTTGCCTCCTAGCTATAAATAGCCACCCCCTACACCATAAATTGGTGGATGCTTAGAGTTAGTGCACGACTTTTGTCGTTTGAGAGCAACCCTCCTCCGAAGCATTTGAGAGATAGATCCTTGCGAGGACAAAGCCCAAACACCCAGAGCCAAAGAGTGTTAGGCATCACTGAAGTCTTTCTGTCTGCGTGATCTGAAGACTTGTTACACTTGAGGACTGTGAATCCTCCAGCCGGTTAGGCGTCGCGTTCTGAGCATCCAAGAGTCATTGTGGATTGCCGGTGAACGAAGTCTGTGAAGGTTTGGAAGTCTACCTTGAAGACTTACTAGAGTGATTGGGCGAGGACTACGTGTTCTTAGCTCAAGGGGAATAAGGTGAAGACGCGGTCTTCTGAGTTGAATCTCAGCCTCCCTAACCAGACGTACAGTTGTCACAGCAACTGGAACTGGTCCAACAAATCCCTGTCCTCACCAAGCAACTAGTTCTATCTCTTAAATCCCTTTACTTACAGTCTGTGTTCGTGAAGTCATTGCCTGCTTCCATGATCTGATTGTCTTCACTATGTAAAGACTGTTGTTGATTGGCTTCATACTATCTTCCATCCTGATCCATACTACCTAGCTGCTGATAGTCGTTGTGCGTTCACTTCATTGCTTACTTGACTATGGATTGTCTAGTGTAGTCTACCTTCCGCTGCATATCAATAGGTGTATTTCTGCTGTTTGTCTTCAGAGCCCCTGTGTTTTGAAGACTTTCATAAAAATCGCCTATTCACCCCCCTCTAGTCGATAACTAGCACTTTCAGTCGTCCATGCACATGGCGCCTTGGCCAAAGCAATATTAGCCGGCCTACTTCTACGCCGCCAAGAAGCTCGGCCGCCCAACACATGCCGTATTCTGTCGACGTCAACACGACGTCGCTCCATTTCGCCTACTCGGCATCACCACATCTTGTTCGGTCGTGGAAGTCGAGCGTGGATCAGGTCGGTGCCTGCTCTCTGTTCGCCGGTATGTCTCAACCAGGCAAGACGGTGTACGACCACGTGGATAGGGAGTTGGTGGAGATTATCCATGACGGATGCGAAGGCGGCTTTGAGGGCAGACAAGTGGATGACTCGCAGACGCGGGCATACGCCCAGCAACCGGGCAGGTACGCCAGACAGTCGGGCATGTACATTGAGCAGCCTGGCACGTACACCCAGCAACTTGGTGTCTTGTAGAGGTTTATGATATTGTGCTTGCAATGTGATCCAAAGCAAAGTAGAAACAGAGGCTTGAAATATTGCAAGGTTGTCTTGAACAGAGTTATAAAATGCAAGAGCAAAATAAAACACCGTGAGATTTGGAATAATAGTTGATGGAATCAATTAGGCTAAAGATTCCTCAGGGAGTCCGGATTTCCTTTTAGTGTATCAAACGTGACCTATGCTTAAGCATATTTTGAGGTTCAGGTTCCTACTCCAATTTCCATGTTTCTATAAGTGGGTGGAGCCAAGTACAACTATGTGCATACATGCCACATGCCAGTATCAAATACGCCATCACCGTTCATCCCCAATCCGGTTACCGTATGATGATTAAGGATTTCCCCGTGGATGCAACAAAGGTTGTCTCCATTCCCCCTATTGCAATTATCAGGGAAGGAGGGAGATAGGCACTATCACTACCAATCTCCGCAACCCACCATCACAACAATAGTAATGGCCCTCCGTCCAAAGGGGCATATGTTGGATGGTCGAGTTCACCCAACATCCGGAATACCATTAACATAAACATATAAAGAGGATATCAAATCTTATCAACATGCAATTCCTAATTATTCTAGGGTTCCTCCATATCCCCAAGAACTAGGGAGATTACTTGCACATCAAGATCATAAGCATCACAGGATGAAGAGTAGTAAACATGGATGAAGTACCAAAGTAATAAAAAATGGAACCACATGGACTAATGTATTATAGAGATATGGAGATGGGATGGTGATGACGTAGACAGATGACGATGCCGCAGTGGAGCCCTTATATCAATTCCCCCTACGGAATCATGTCAGATGCTAGGGTTATTTGTCCTAAGGGACAATTCCATTTTCCCCATAACTTTAGCCCGACCTCATCTTTACCCCTAAATAAAAATAGTGCTCAACTATACCCCTCTTCCGTTAGATGGTGTTATGGAAATAACCCTCCGCTCCATTTTCGTCCAGTCAAAGGGGTTTGATTGTCAGATGGACATTTTCTAGACATAATTGCCCCTGTGTGCATTGCCACTGACATGTGGGGCCTCCCCTTGGAAACAAGAAAAATAAAAAACTCTTGATCTCACCCATCTCTCTGTCAGTTACATGGGGGACCCTCCCAGTAAAAAAAACCTACCCACTATTGCACGTGGGACCTAGCCGGCCGCCCTGCCTTCCCTGGTACAGTCGGTGGTGCTCCACCCTGACCTGTCGCCCCTAGCCATGCATCTTTGTGCCCCTCTCCTCTCTATCTCTCTCCTGTCTTCTAGCCCACTCCGGCACGCATGCCCGAGAGCGCCCGTCGCCGTCGTCGGTCAGGCACATGCTCGCCTGAACCCACCCGGATGTGCTCGCCGCCGTGCACCACCTGTGTGGCCAGCGAGCTTCCTGAGATCGTCCACCTTGCCCAATCCAACCTCTACGACGCCTTAGCCCCTTCTCCTTGCTGATTCAAATCGGGATGCCCGAAATTGCTACCGTGCTCATCTTCCTAGTCACAGACAGTTGCTGCCTCGTTCGATTCACCGTTGTCAAGACGTGTCCGTGCTAGCTGACTTGCCCTGCCACATCACCGTGACCCCCTGGTCATCTCCCCTCTCCTTATGAGCTCGAATTCGTCACGCTACCGCCAGTCCCGGAAGCTCCGCTAACCGCTGCCGCCATGCCTCGTCGCTGCCGTCACAAGAGCTCGAACATGTTAAGTCTGAGCACGTAATCTTGCTCCTAACATTGCCAGGAGGCCGACACCAGCCCTGGCCCGCCCTAGTTCACTCTGTAGCACCGCGCCTGTCGAACATGTGCCACAGTCGCCGCTAAACCTCTCTGTCGACCCTGTTTCTGGTGAGCTGTGATACCAAAACCACCACCAGAATATGTGGCTCGATCCAAGCTATCTCTAGAGACCATCCACACCCCTTTTGGTGTCCTGCAGCGAGCATACGGAGCACATACAACGTCGGTTTTGGTCTTCGCCGGCTAATTGATACGTCCATTTCGCATCATTCTTTCCTATTGTTATTTATAGTGTTTTTAATCAATATAACACTTTGTGGAGCAATTCTAATGCATTTTCTATCATAATATGCAAGGTTTACATGAAGAGGGAGATTGTCGGCAGCTGGAATTCTGGACCTGAAAAGCTATGTCAGAGATACCTATTCTACACATCTCCAAATGACCTGAAATTTTACGGAGATTTATTTTGGAATAAATAAAAAATACTGGAGCAAAGAAGTACCATAGGGGGCCACCCAGGTGCCCACAAGGCACCAGGGTGCGCCTGGGGGGTCGGGGGGACAGGCGCGCCCTGGTGGGTGGTGGGGCCCCTGGCCAGCCTTCGGTGCCCATCTTTTGGTATATAGGCCCATTTTCCCTAGAAAAAATCAGGAGAGGACTTTCGGGACGGAGCGCAGCCGTCTCGAGGTGGAACTTGGGTAGGAGCACTTTTGCTTTCCTGCGGAGCGATTCCGCTGGGGATACTGCTCTCCAGGAAGGGGAAATCGAAGCTATCATCATCACCAACAACCCTCTCATCGTGGGAGGGCCAATCTTCATCAACGTCTTCAACAACACCATCTCATCTCAAACCCTAGTTCATCTCTTATTTCAATCTTTGTATAAAGACCTCAGATTGGTACATGTGGTTGATAGTAGTGTTGATTACATCTTGTAGTTGATGCTAGTTGGTTTATTTGGTGGAGGATTACATGTTCAGATCTATTATGCTATTCAATACCCCTCTGATCTTGAGCATGAATATGTTGTGTGAGTAGTTACTTTTGTTCTTGAGGACATGGGAGAAGTCTTGTCATAAGTAATCATGTGAATTTGGTATTCGTTCGATATTTTAATGATATGTATATTATTGATTCCCTTAGTGGTGTTATGTGAACGCCGGCTACATGACACTTCACCATCTTTGGGTCTAAGGGAATGCATTGTGGAGTAGTAATTAGATGATGGGTTTCTATAGTGACAGAATCTTAAACCCTAGTTTATGCGCTATTCCGTAAGGGGCTGATTTGGATCCATATGTTAAATGTTATGGTTAGATTTATCTTAGTTCTTCTTTCGTAGTTGCGGATGCTTGCGAGAGGGGTTCATCATAAGTGGGAGGCTTGTTCAAGTAAGAACAACACCCAAGCACCGGTCCACCCACATATCAAAATATCAAAGTAGTGAACACGAATCAAACAAACATGATGAAAGTGACTAGATGAAATTCGTGTGTGTCCTCAAGAACCCTTATCTTATTATAAGAGACCGTTCTGGCCTATCCTTTGCTAAAAAAAGGATTGGGCTACCTTGTTGCCCCTTTGTTACCATTACCATTATTTGCTCGTTACAAATTACCTTGCTATCAAACTATCTGTTACCGATAATTTCAATACTTGCAGACAATACCTTGTTGAAAACCGCTTGTCATTTCCTTCTGCTCCTTATTGGGTTCGACACTCTGACTTACCGAAAGGACTACGATAGACCCCCTATACTTGTGGGTCATCAAGGCTCTTTTCTGGCACCGTTGCCAGGGAGTGAGCGCTTCTGATAAGTGGAATTTGGTAAGGAAACATTTATATTACGTGCTGAAATTTAGTGTTACTTGTTACTATGGAAAACCATCCTTTGAGGGGTTTGTTCGGGGTATCTTCACCTTGACCGGAAGCACAAAGAGTTTCTCCTCAACCTACTGCACCTATTTATTATGAGATTCCTTCGGGTATGATAGAGAAACTGCTAGCTAATCCTTATGCAGGAGATGGAACATTATATCCTGATATGCACCTAATCTATGTCGATGAAGTTTGTGGATTATTTAAGCTTGTAGGTTTACCCGGTGATGTAGTTAAGAAGAAGGTCTTCCCTTTATCTTTGAAGGTAAAGTCATTGACATGGTATAGGCTATGTGATGATATCGGAATGTGGGATTGGAATCGGTTGAAATTGGAGTTTCATCAAAAGTTTTATCCTATGCATCTGGTTCATCGTGCTGGAAATTATATATGTTTGGCCTCGTGAAGGAGAAATCATCGCTCAAGCTTGGAGGAGGCTTAAGTACATTATGTACACAAGCCCCAATCATGAGCTCCCAATGGAAATTATCTTACAGAATTTTAATGCTCGGCTTTCTCATGATGATCAAACCATGCTCGATTCTTCTTCTACTGGCTCCTTTACGAAGAAGACTATTGAATTCAGATGTGATCTTCTTGGAAGAATTAAATGCAACTATGAAGATTGGGAACTCGACAAAGGTAATGAGTCAGGTATAATACTTGAGTTCGATTGTGTTAAATCTTTTATGGATACCGAAGTTTTTCATAAGTTTAGCACTAAATATGGACTTGACTCTGAGATAGTAGCTTCATTTTGTGAATCATTTGCTACTCATGATGATATCCCTAAGGAGATGGTTTAAATATCATCCCCCTGTTAAAGAAAAGATTGAGGAACCTGTTATAGTTAAAGAAGAAACTATCATTTACAATGTTGATCAAGTTGTTCCTACTGCTTATATTGAGAAACCACCTTTCCCTATTAGGATAAAAGAACATGCTAAGGTTTGAACCGTGGTTAACAAAAGTAATATTAGAGCACCTAGACCCTCTGAACAAATTAAAGTAGAACCTGGTATGCCTGTGGTTAAAGATCTCTTGGTCGATAATATAGATGGGTATGTTGTCTCAAAGACGAAGACCTGTGTGATGAAGCTACTAGAATTGCCAAACCCGATACTAAAGATAAGAATAAGCCCGTTGTTGGCATGCATGTTGTCTCATTTAAGATAGGAGATCATTTTTATCATGTCTTATGTGATTTGGGTGCTAGTGTGAGTGCTACCCCGTTTACCTTATATCAAGAAATTGTGAATGATATTGCTCCTACTGAAATAGAAGACATTGATGTCACTATTAAGCTTGCAAACAGAGATACTATTACACCACTTGGGATTGTTAGAGATGTTGAAGTCTTGTGTGCAAAAATAAAATACCCTACTAATTTTCTATTTCTTGGTTCTCCACAAGATGATTTTTGTCCCATAATTTTTGGTAGACCTTTCTTGAATATTGATAATGCTAAGATTGATTGCACTAAAGAAACTGTCAGTGTTAACTTTGGTGATATATCTCTTGATTTTAATTTCTCCAAGTCTCGTAGACAACCTCATGATAAAGAATTGCCTAGTAAAGATGGAATTATTGGTCTTGCTTCTATTGTTGTACCTCCTACTAATCCGTTAGAAAAATATTTGCTAGACCATGAAAATAATATGCACTTGAATGAAAGAAATGAAATAGGTAAGATGTTCTTTGGTCAACCACCTATTCTTAAATGCAATTTGCATGTTGAAACTCTTGGAGGTCCTCCTCCACCTAAAGGTGATCCTGTGTTTGAATCAAAACAATTGCCTGATACATTGAAATATGCTTATCTTGATGAAAAGAAGATATATCATGTTATTATTAGTGCTAACCTTTCAGAGCATGAAGAAAAGAGATTATTAAAAACTCTGAGGAAGCACCATGATGCTATTATTTATGATCTTAAAGGTATTAGTCCTACTCTATGTCAGCATAAAATTAATATGGAGTTGGATGCTAAACCAGTTGTTGATCATCAACGCGATTAAATCCTAAGATGAAGGAAATGGTAAGAACTGGAATATTAAAACTCCTGGAGGCAAGTATAATCTATCCCATAGTTGATTGTAGATGGGTAAGTCCTGATCATTGTGTCCCTAAGAAAGGAGGCATTACCATTCTTCCTAATGATAAAAATGAACTTATTCCACAAAGCATTGTGACTGATTATAGGATGGTAATTGATTTTAGAAAACTAAATAAAGCTACTAGAAAATATCATTACCCCTTACCTTCTATTGATCAAATGTTAGAAAGATTGTCTAAGCATACACACTTTTGCTTTCTTGATGGATATTCCGGTTTCTCTCAAATACCTGTATCTCAATCCGACCAAGAGAAAACCACTTTTACTTGTCCTTCCAGAACTTATGCTTATAGATGTATGCCTTTTGGTTTATGTAATGCACCTGCTACCTTTCAAAGATGTATGAATGCTATTCTCTGACTTTTCTGAAAAGATTGTTGAGGTTTTCATGGATGATTTTTCTGCTTACGGAACTTCTTTTGATGACTGCTTAAGCAAACTTGATCAAGTTTTGCAAAGATGTGAACAAACTAATCTTGTCTTCAATTGGGAGAAGTGCCACTTTATGGCGAATGAAGGTATTGTCTTGGGACATAAAATTTCTGAGTGAACCATTGAAGTGGATAAAGCTAAAGTTGATGCAATTGAGAAAATGCCATGTCCTAAAGATATTAAAGGTATAAGAAGTTTCCTTGGTCATGTTGGCTTCTATAGGAGCTTTATTAAAGACTTCTCTAAAATTTCTAGGCCTCTTACTAATCTCTTGCGAAAAGATGTTCCATTTGTTTTTTATGATGATTGTGTATTAGCCTTTGAAACACTTCAGAAAGCCTTAACTTCTACACCTATTGTTCAATGATGCGTCTCCATCGTATTTACGTTTCCAAACTTGTTTGCCCTTGTTTTGGACTCTAACTTGCATGATTTGAATGAGACTAACCCGGACTGACGCTGTTTTCAGCAGAATTGCCATGGTGTTATTTTTGTGCAGAATAAAAAGTTCTCGAAATGAACTGAAAATCAACGGAGATAACTTTTGAAATTAATAAAAAATATTGGTGAAAGAATCAGCAGCAGGGGGCCCACACCCTAGCCACAAGGGTGGGGGTGCGCCCACCCCCCTGTGGCGCGCCCTCCGACCTTGTGGCCCCCCTAGACCTCCACCGACCTCAACTCCAACTCCATATATTCACGTTCGGGGAGAAAAAAATTCAGAGAGAAGGATTCATCGCGTTTTATGCTACGGAGCCGCCGCCAAGCCCTGTTCTTCCTTGGGGCTCCGGAGAGGGGAATCCGTCGCCATCGTCATCATCAACCATCCTCCATCACCAATTTCATGATGCTCACCGCCATGCGTGAGTAATGCCATCCTAGGCTTGCTGGACCGTGATGGGTTGGATGAGATTTACCATGTAATCGAGTTAGTTTTGTTAGGGTTTGATCCCTAGTATCCACTATGTTCTAAGATTGATGTTGCTATGACTTTGCTATGCTTAATGCTTGTCACTAGGGCCCGAGTGCCTTGAGTTCAGATCTGAACCCTTTATGTTTTCATGAATATATTTGTGTTCTTGATCCGATATTGCAAGTTATAGTCACCTACTACGTGTTATGATCCGGCAACCCCGGAGTGACAATAGTCGGGACCACTCCCGGTGATGACTGTAGTTTGAGGAGTTCATGTATTCACTAAGTGCTAATGCTTTGGTCCGGTACTCTATTAAAAGGAGGCCTTAATATCCCTTAGTTTCCAATAGGACCCCGTTGATACGTCTCCATCGTATCTACTTTTCCAAACACTTTTGCCCTTGTTTTGGACTCTAACTTGCATGATTTGAATGGAACTAACCCGGACTGACGCTGTTTTCAGCAGAATTGCCATGGTGTTATTTTTGTGCAGAAATAAAAGTTCTCGGAATGACCTGAAACTTCACGGAGAATATTTTTGGAATAAATAAAAAATATTGGCAAAAGAATCAAGACCAGGGGGCCCACATCCTGTCCATGAGGGTGGGGGGCGCGCCTACTCTCCTGGGCGTGCCCCCTGCCTCATGGGCCCCCTAGAACTCAACCGACCTCAACTCTAACTCTATATATTCACGTTCGGGGAGAAAAAAATCAGAGAGAAGGATTCATCATGTTTTACGATACAGTGCCGCCGCCAAGCCCTAATCTCTCTCGGGAGGGCTGATCTGGAGTCCTTTCGGGGCTCCGGAGAGGGGAATCCGTCGCCATCGTCATCATCAACCTTCCTCCATCACCAATTTCATGATGCTCACCGCCGTGCGTGAGTAATTCCATCGTAGGCTTGCTGGACGGTGATGGGTTGGATGAGATTTATCATGTAATCGAGTTAGTTTTGTTAGAGTTTGATCCCTAGTATCCACTATGTTCTGAGATTGATGTTGCTATGACTTTGCTATGCTTAATGCTTGTAACTAGGGCCCGAGTGCCATGATTTCAGATATGAACCTATTATGTTTTTATGAATATATGCGAGTTCTTGATCCTATCTTGCAAGTCATTAGTCACCTACTATGTGTTATGATCCGGTAACCCCGAAGTGACAATAATCGGGACCACTCCCGGTGATGACCATAGTTTGAGGAGTTCGTATATTCACTAAGTGTTAATGCTTTGGTCCGGTACTCTATTAAAAGGAGACCTTAATATCCCTTAGTTTCCAATAGAACCCCGCTGCCATGGGAGGGTAGGACAAAAGATGTCATGCAAGTTCTTTTCCATAAGCACGTATGACTATATTCGGAATACATGCCTACGTTACATTGATGAACTGGAGCTAGTTCTGTGTCACCCTATGTTATAACTGTTGCATGAGGAATCGCATCCGGCATAATTCTCCATCACCGATCCAATGCCTAGGAGCTTTTCACATATTGATCTTTGCTTAGTTACTTTTCCGTTGCCACTGTTACAATTACTACAAAACTGCTACTGTTATTTTTGCCACCGTTACCGTTACTTCCATACTACTTTGCTACTAAATACTTTGCTGCAGATATTAAGTTATCCAGGTGTGGTTGAATTGACAACTCAACTTCTAATACTTGAGAATATTCTTTGGCTACCCTTGTGTCGAATGAATAAATTTGGGTTGAATACTCTACGCTCTAAAACTATTGCGATCCCCTATACTTGTGGGTTATCAAGACTATTTTCTGGCGCCGTTCCTGGGGAGCATAGCTCTATTCTTTTAGTCACTTGGGATTTATATCTGCTGATCACTATTAGGAACTTGAAAGACGAAAGAACTATGATTTTTCCCTCAACTACGAGGGGAGGTAAGGAACTTCCATCTAGCTCTGCACTTGATTCTCCTTCTGTTTTGAGTAAACTTGCGACACCTAAGCCTGCTTCTGCTATTAATTCTGATATGTCACATGTTATTGATGATGCCACTTCTGCTATGCATGATGCTTATGATGAAACTACTTCTATGCTTGATACTACTGTGCCACTAGGTGAATTTCTTGATGAACAACTTGCTAGGGCTAGAGAGAATGAAATTATTGAAACTGATAATATTGATGAAAGTGATGATGAAGATTCTCCCCCTAGATATGAATTGCCTGTTGTGCCTGAGGGTTATGTTATGGATGAAGAAACTGCTAGAGATTTTCTTGCTTGCAATGATAGATATGATCTTAAGAAATTATTAGTTAAGCTGAAAGAAAAATCTTTGAATGCTAGAATGAAATATGACCCTGCTTTTGCTACTTCACCTATCTGTATTTTCGATAAGGATTATGATTTCTCTATAGATCCTGAGATAATTACTTTGGTTGAATCTGATCCTTTTCATGGCTATGAATCTGAAACTGTTGTGGCACAAATTACTAAATTAAATGATATAGCCACCCTATTCACTAATGATGAGAAAACTCGTTACTACTATATCCTTAAATTATTTCCGTTCTCATAAAAGGGTGATGCTAAAACATGGTTTAATTCTCTTGATCCTGGTTGTGTGCGTAGTCCCCAGGATATGATTTATTACTTCTCTACTAAATATTTCCCCGCTCATAAGAACAAGCTGCCTTAAGGGAAATATATAATTTTGTGCAAATTGAAGAAGAGAGTCTCCCACAAGCTTGGGGGAGGCTTCTCCAATTACTTAATGCTTTGCCTGATCATCCTCTCAAGAAAAATGAAATACTTGATATCTTTTATAATGGACTAACCGATGCTTCCAGAGACAACCTGGATAGTTGTGCCGGTTGTGTTTTCAGGGAAAGAACAGTTGATCAAGCTGAATTGCTATTGAATAATATGTTGACTAATGAAAATAATTGGACACTTACTGAACCAACTCCTAAGCCAACTCCGAACAAAAGGGGTATTCTATTTCTCAGTCCTGAAGATATGCAAGAGGCAAAGAAATCTATGAAAGAAAAAGGTATTAAAGCTGAAGATGTTAAGAATTTACCACCTATTGAAAAAATACATGGTCTTGATAACCCGACACATGTAGTAAAGGTAAATTCTCTCTATAGATTTGATGAAGGTGATATTCCTCGTTATAAGTTTGCTAGCCAATGCTTAGATGAGTTTGATAATTTTATTGTTAAACAAGAAAACTTCAATGCTTATGTTGGTAGACAATTGAAACGAAATGCTTATATGATTGAACACTTGAGTGATTATATGTCTAGAGTTAAAGGTGAACTTAAACTCATTAGTAAACATGCTTCTATGGTTACCACTCAAGTAGAACAAGTGTTTAAAGCTCAGAATGATTTGCTCAATGAATGAAATAATAAGAAAAATGATAATGCTGTTAGAGTTGTGATTAGAGGGGGTAGAATGACTCAGGAATCTTTGCATCCTGAGGGCCACCCTAAGAGAATTGAGCAGGATTGTCAAAGAACTAATGTTGATGCACCTAGTCCTTCTAAAAAGAAGAAAAAGAAAAATGATAGGACTTTGCATGCTTCTAGTGAACCTGTTGTTGACACACCTGAGAATCCCAATGATATTTCTATTTCTGATGCTGAAACACAATCTGGTAATGAGCATGAACCTAGTGATAATATTAATGATGATGTTCATGTAGATGCTCAACCTAGCAATAACAATGATGTAGAGATTCAACCTGCTGTTGATCTTGATAACCCACAATCAAAGAATCAACATTATGATAAGAGAGACTTCATTGCTAGGAAGCATGGTAAAGAAAGAGAACCATGGGTTCAGAAACCCATGCCCTTTCCTCCTAAACCATCCAAGAAAAAGGATGATGAGGATTTTGAGCGCTTTGCTGAAATGATTAGACCTATCTTTTTGCGTATGCGCTTGACTGATATGCTTAAAATGAACCCTTATGCTAAGTATATGAAATATATTGTTACAAATAAAAGAGAGATACCGAAAGCTGAAATTTCCACCATGCTTGCTAATTATACTTTTAAAGGTGGAATACCTAAGATACTAGGAGATCCAGGAGCACCAACCATACCATGCTCCATTAAAAGAAACTATGTTAAAACTGCTTTATGTGATCTTGGAGCCGGTGTTAGTGTTATGCCTCTCTCTTTATATCGTAGACTTGATTTGAATAAGTTGACACCTACTGAAATATCTTTGCAAATGGCCGATAAATCAACTGCTATACCTGTCGGTATTTGTGAGGATGTGCCTGTTGTGGTTGCAAACGTTACTATTTTAACGGACTTTGTTATTCTTGATATTCCCAAGGACGATAGTATGTCGATTATCCTTGGTAAATCCTTTTTGAATACTGCAGGGGCTGTTATTGATTGCAACAAAGGCAATGTCACTTTTCATGTTAATGGTAATGAGCATACGGTACACTTTCCGAGGAAACAACCGCAAGTCCACAGTATCAATTCTATTGGAAAAATTTCATCGATTATTATTGGAGGTTTTTAATTTCCTCTTCCTACTGTCAAGAAAAAAAATATGATATTCTTATTGTTGGGGATGTGCATATCCCCGTTGAGGTAACCTAGTGTTATTCGAAATTTCTCCGGTTCCATGTTATTCGAAAAGAGTTTGTTAACAAGACTTGATCAAGCTTGTTAGTGGATTCCTTTTGACGAGCATGAGATGGATGAAGTTAGAAAGCACAACTCTCTATACCCTCCTTTTACTTTCTGTTATTAGATTAAATAAAGCAAAAATAGTATTTTCTGTCTGTTTTCTGAATTATCCTTGCAATAAAAAAATACCCCGAAAATAAAAGTTCTCCAAATGCCCTGAAATTGAAATATGATTTTTTGTAGAATATTTAAGAATATCTGGAACTGAGAACACACCAGAGGGGGCAACCACCTGGCCACGAGGGTCCAGGGCGTGCCCTACCCCCCTGGGCGCGCCCCCTGCCTCGTGGGCCCCTCGTGGCCCCTCTCCACTTATTCCAACACCCACACACTCCTTCCTCCAGAAAAAATCACCCACCAGCTCAAGCACGAGTTCTAGCTCATCTTGCTGCCTCCTATTTTTCTAGATTATAAGAGTATGGTAGCACATGATTTTATTGTTAAAGATAAGAAGAAGATGCTTAAGTATAAATTGATATTTGATAAAAATTATTGTGAGATTATTACCTTACCTGCGCCCTCTTTGTTTAACATATTTTCAGGCACGTACCTCATTTTGCCGGATGCCGTTCATGCATACTTGAGCGTGACACCTGCTCCAGAGGCTGAGCCAGAGGCACCACTTGACCCTTATCGGCAGTCTGTTTATCAGTGGGATCCGGAGGAGATCGCCAACCAGTGGCACCCCGAGGATCCTCCTCAGTACACCGGAGAGAGCAGCTTTGATCCTTGGGCATAGACCAACTCAGGCCAAAAGCCTAAGCTTGGGGGAGTATGTATTTCTCACCGACATTACATTCATGTTCACACACTCATGCCAGTTGTCGGTTGTAGCGACCAGACCTCAAATGGTCTGTGCTGCTGTGCACCAGTGTCATCCCTGGACCAGTAATGCTGACACGCACAGTACAAATGGAGGATTTATAACAGAGTAGCAATCACACACTTATTACATCGAATATCTCCGAAGAGATTAAGTATGATAAACATGGCTTAAGGCCATCTAATGACGATAACAGCGGAAGACTTGGAAGATAAGTGAGTCCATCAACTCCAGCGGCATCACTGAGTATAAGACCACGAGCTAAGGCACCTTACTCGTCGTCTGAAAAGTCTACAACATGAAACGTTGCAGCCCGAAAACGGGTCAGCACATAGAATATGCTGGCAATGTAACACATAGAGAATAATGAACAGTAATAATGCTATACTACATGCATATTTGGCTGGTGGAAAGCTCTACGGTTACAGTTTATGCGAAAGCCAATTTTTCCCTACTGCAAAGGAATAAATTTTATTTAACTAACATGGTGGTTGTTAAACATTGAGAAGGTACCTCCAATTCAATCCCAATTAAGTGTCATCATTAACCCATCAAAATTAATTTAAAAGTAACATGGTGATGAGATTCAAATGATAATCCAGGTACTAGATACTCAAGTTGTCCATAACCGGGGACACGGCTAACCATGATTAGTTTGTACACTCTGCAGAGGTTTGCGCACTTTTCCCCACAAGACTCGATCGCCTCCGCTTGATTCTCGCACTACATGATGTTTGAGAAACGGATGACCGAGACACAGTCTTTCAGAAACAATCACTCTTTACTCTGGATGGACCGGTACACCTACTTTCCCCTACATCTGCTAGCCCACCTCTTCAAGAGATCATGTAACCTACTCAACTATGCTAGAGCCCATAATAGCTTGTGGCTGCACACGGAAGTTTCTAGCATGAACAATCTTATGATCCCTTTGAGCCTGGGTGGCGGACCTTAAAAATCAGACAACACTGGGTTCTCCAAGTGCCTCAATCCACCCAGATGTGAGTTTTAGTTGCCACCTTAAGTTGAACCATTAATAAACATCTCACATCTGTCATGAATATCTCTCAAACCCAATCCACGTCTACGAGCATAGCATGGCAATAATAATAGCAACGTGGAAGTAACTCCCAAGGGTTTGATAAGAAAACAGGTAATAGGTACTACCTCAACTACTTCCCAGTTCCCACAATTTAATCAGATCCTAATCATGCAATTGTTTGAGGAATAGATCTAATGCAATAAAACTGGGTATGGAAAGTATGATCAAAGTGTTACTTGCCTTGCTGATGATCCGCAAAACCTAGCGATTCGAAGTAACAAGCGGCACACTCCGGGTACTCTAAAGCATACAATCAGTACTCATCTAGTGCACAGGTAAAACTCGAACGAAATATCCAAACAGAAAGTTCAACTTAAGAACTCCGGTTTGCAAAAAGAATCAACTCGAACGAAGCAACGAAAGTCAAACGGTGAAAGAAACAAGCTTCGTTTACTAATCTGGATCTAGGTCAAATTTTACTGTAGCAAAAACTTGTTTGAGTAGGTTAAACGGAAAGAGAATTTTGAGACGAAACTCTAGGCGCTTGAGTCGCCTGATTCCGATAAACGAGCGAAAAGTTAAACAGAAACGAAGATTCAATCAGAAATCGAATCTGAGAAAATCGCGGAAAAATCCGACGAAAAAGAAAAACGGACGAACGGTTAAAGAACGGACGTTCGTTAACAGAGAAAAACCGATGAACGCATTCATTAAAACGAACGGTTCGGTGAACGCTCGCAAAATAACAAAACCGAAAAAAAACCGATCAAGGTTTTTTTTTAAACGAACGTTTTTTTAACAACACCGGCAACGAACGGGGCAGTACCTCGTCGGGGGCGGGGCTCCGGCGGGTCTTGGCTGCTCCGGCGAGGGCGGCGGGGTTCGGCGGGTGCGGCGGGGCTCGGGTGGTGCGCGAGGTGGCGAGGGGCGGCGAGTGCGGCGAGCGGCGGCGGCTCGGGCTTCGGCTCCGGTGGCGGCGAGCGAGGCGGGTGCGGGCGGCGGCGGGCGAGGTGAGGTGAGGTGAGAGAGGGGGGGCTATATATATAGGAGGGGGGCAGCAGCTTGGGGGAGGGGCAAGGTGCGGCGGCGGGGTTCCCGTGTCCGCCATGGACACGGCACGGCGGCGGCGTCGTGCGAGGAGAGGACGACGCGGGGCGGGCCGGCCTGCGGCTCGGCTGGGCTCGGCCCAGCGGGCGCGCGCAGTTTTTTTAAAAAAAGTTCCGCGGAAAATAATTCGTAGAAAAATAAATAAAAGTCCAAAAAATATATAATAAATTTTCCCCGTCTAGTTAGAAAATCTAGAATAGGGTGAACATTTTTTTAACACAAAATAAATGTTTGAAAACATGCAATATTTTTAATGCAATAAAAATGGCAAATAAAATCCAAATAAATTCCAATAAATGATTTTAACATTTTTCCTCCAGTATTTCAATTGTTTTGGAGAAGTCATATTTTCTCCTCTCATTTATTTTGTTTAATGAAATATTTTTCCGGAGAGAAAATAATTAAAACCAAAATCCTCGTTTTATTATTTGATGAAAATCAAATATGAAAATTCGAGAAAATCCCCAACTCTCTCCGAGGGTCCTTGAGTTGCTTAGGATTATCGAGGATTTGCCAAAATGCAATAAAATATGATATGCAATGATGATCTGTGTATAACATACCAAATTGAAAATTTGGGATGTTACAAACCTACCCCCCTTAAGATGAATCTCGCCCTCGAGATTCGGGTTGGCTAGAAAACAGGTGGGAGTGGTCCTTCCGTAGATCTTCCTCTCGCTCCCAGGTGGCTTCATCTTCCGTGTGGTGACTCCACTGGACTTTGCAAAACTTGATAACCTTACTGCGGGTAACTTGGCTGGCATACTCAAGAATCTTAACTGGTTTCTCCTCATAGGTCAAATCACTTTCCAGTTGAATTGCTTCTAGTGGCACATTATCTCTCAGTGGTATCTCAGCCATCTCTGCGTGGCACTTCTTCAACTCGGAAATGTGAAATACATCATGAACTCCAGACAATCCTTCGGGCAATTCCAGCTTGTAAGCAACCTCTCCCATACGTTCCAAAACTCTGTATGGTCCGATAAAACGGGGCGCTAACTTTCCCTTAACTCCAAAGCGCTTCACTCCTCGAAGTGGTGATACTCGAAGATACACTCGGTCTCCGACTTCGTGAACTGTCTCTTTTCGTTTAGAATCAGCATAACTCTTCTGCCTAGACTGGGCTACCTTGAGCCTATCGCGAATCAACCTCACTTTCTGTTCAGACTCCTTAATCAAATCTGGTCCAAACAACTGTCGGTCTCCAACTTCGTCCCATAACAACGGTGTTCTACACCTCCTTCCGTACAAAGCTTCGAAAGGGGCCATCTTCAAACTGGTTTGATAACTGTTGTTATACGAAAACTCTGCATATGGCAAATTTTCGTCCCAACTAGATCCATAATCTAGTGCACAAGCTCTCAACATGTCCTCCAAAATCTGGTTGACTCTCTCGGTCTGTCCATCTGTCTGCGGGTGAAAAGCTGTACTAAATTCCAGCCTGGTTCCCAATGTTTCATGTAACTGCTTCCAAAACTTCGAGGTAAATTGGGTTCCTCTGTCTGATACAATGGTCCTCGGAACTCCATGCAAACATACGATCCTGGTCATGTATATCTTTGCCAACTTAGCACTGGTGTAAGTGGTCTTCACTGGAATGAAATGAGCCACTTTCGTCAAACGGTCGACTACAACCCATATCGAGTCATAGCCTGAACGAGTCCTGGGTAATCCCGTGATAAAATCCATGCCTATTTTATCCCACTTCCATTCGGGTATTGGCAACGGTTGTAGCAATCCTGCTGGCTTCTGATGCTCTGCCTTCACTCTCTGACACACATCACAAACTGCTACATATTCTGCAATATCCTTCTTCATTCCGGTCCACCAGAAAGTATTCTTCAGATCCAAATACATCTTGGTATTCCCTGGGTGTATCGAGTATGGTGAATCATGGGCTTCTTGCAAAATCAACTTCCTGATCTCCGGATCATTTGGCACATATACGCGGTCCTCAAACCATAAGGTATCGTGCTCATCCTCACGAAATCCCTTGGCTTTTCCTTTGCTCATCTTCTCCTTTATCTCTTCAATCTCCTTGTCTGTCTGAGATTTAACTCCTTCTGTGTGAAAATGTACTTCAAACTCTTGTGATCTGTGTACACCTCACAATGGTTTCCGATGAGAAAATGTCTCCATGTCTTCAATGCATGCACCACGGCTGCTAACTCCAAATCATGCATAGCATAATTCTTCTCATGGGGTTTAAGTTGTCGTGAAGCATATGACACAACTCTTCCTTCCTGCATAAGCACTGCTCCAAGTCCTCGACGAGAAGCGTCGCAGTAAACTTCATAATCCTTGCGTTGATCTGGCAGAATCAACACTGGTGAGGTAACCAATCGTTTCTTCAACTCTTGGAAACTAGCTTCACATTCCTCAGTCCACTTGAATTTGGTGTCCTTCTTCAATAGCTCAGTCATGGGCTTAGCAATCCTTGAGAAATTCTCGATGAATCTCTGGTAGTATCCTGCAAGTCCCAGAAAACTCCGGATTTCTCCAACTATTGTGGGTGATTCCCAACTTGTCACTGTGTCAACCTTGGCAGGGTCTACTGCTATTCCTTCTCCAGAAATAACATGTCCAAGGATCCAACTTCCTTCAGCCAAAACTCACATTTGCTGAACTTGGCATATAATTGATGTTCCCTGAGCTTCTCAAGTACCAATCGTAAATGCTCCTCATGCTCTTCCTCATTCTTGGAAAAGACTAGAATGTCGTCAATGAACACCACGACGAACTTATCCAAAAACTCCATAAACACCTTGTTCATCAGGTTCATGAAATAGGCAGGTGCGTTAGTCAGACCAAATGACATAACGGTATACTCATACAATCCATATCTGGTGGTAAATGCCGTCTTAGGTATATCCTGCTCTCGAATCTTTAACTGATGGTATCCTGATCGTAGATCGATCTTGGAAAATACTTTAGCTCCTTGTAGGCGGTCAAACAAATCATTGATCATCGGCCGTGGGTACTTGTTTTTGATGGTTACTTCATTCAATCCTCGGTAATCAACAACCATCCTCAGCGATCCATCTTTCTTCTCCACTAGAAGTACTGGTGATCCCCAAGGTGACGAACTTGGGCGAATATAGCCTTTATCCAGTAACTCCTTAATCTGCTTCTTAATTTCCTCCAAATCCTTTGCGGGCATCCTGTACGGTCTCTTAGATATTGGCCCTGTGCCTGGCAAAAGTTCAATCAAGAACTCAATGTCTCTGTCTGGTGGCATGCCTGGCAACTCTTCTGGAAATACATCCGGATAATCCTTCACCACTGGTACTTCCTCCTGTACAACTCCTGATAAGGAATTCACTTGAGTCTTCTTCGGCATATGCCGGGATACATACTTGATCCTTTTTCCTTCCGGGGTGGTAAGCAAAATCGTCTTGCTGGCACAATCGATGTTTCCTCCATACAACGATAGCCAATCCATTCCCAAAATCACATCCAAACCTTGCGATTCCAAAACAATGAGGTCTGAGGGGAAAACATGCCTTCCAATGGCCAATGGTATCTGAAAACATCCTTGGGTTACCATATACTCTGCTCCTGGCGAGGTTACTAACATAGGGGTTTTGAGAACTTGGGTGGACATCTTAAACTTATTCACAAATCCCCTTGATATGTATGAATGCGATGCACCAGTATCGAAAAGAACGGTTGTAGTAATTGACTTAACCAAAAACTTACCTATTACTGCATCAGGCTGAGCTTCAACCTCCTCCACGCTCACGTGGTTCACATGTCCTTTGTTGAACGGGTTCGGCTTCTTCCCAGAGCTTCCATTGCCATTTCCATTTTGGGCTTCAGGACAATCAGTTGCATAATGTCCAGTCTTCTGGCACTTGAAACAAGTAATGTGACTTAGATCCCTCTTGGTTGGGGTAGATGGGTTGGTACGGTTTTGTCCGTTGCCTCCTCCATTCCCATTACCATTATTGGAGCCATTATGGTTGTGCGAACTACCTCCTCCATGGGTATGCTGAAACTGTCCTCCCGGCTTCGGGGCAAATCGTGGCTTCTGCTGAGCTCCAGAATTGTACTTCCCTTGTCCATACTTCCTCTTGCGGTTTTCAATCTGTTGTTCCTTTCCTTCGATCATGAGAGCTCTATCTACCAGCTCCTGGTAGTTGTTGAAGGTTGCTACCATCAACTACATACTCAGTTCATCATTCAGTCCTTCAAGAAACTTCTCCTGCTTGGCAGCATCTGTAGCAACGTCATCTGGTGCATAACGTGCTAACTTACTGAATTCCTCCACATACTGGCCTACGGTATGTCCTCCTTGGCGTAGGTTGCGAAACTCACGCTTCTTCATAGCCATAGCTCCTGCTGAAAGATGTGCTATACGGAAAGCTTGCTGAAACTGGTCCCATGTGACAGTGTCAATAGGGTGCGTGGCTGTATAATTTTCCCACCATGATGCTGCGGGTCCATCAAGCTGATGTGCGGCAAAACGCACTCTTTCCGCATCTGTGCATCCTGCAGTGGTCAACTCCCTTCCAACTTTGCGGAGCCAATCATCTGCTACAATCGGCTCGGTGCTACTGGAAAACACCGGCGGGTTTAGCCTCAAGAAACGGGCTAGGTGATCAACAGGTGGTGGTGGCGGTGGGTTGTTGTTGTTGTTGTTGCCTTGGTTCTGCACTAACACTTGCATCAGGGCATTCTGTTGCTGAATCAACTGGGTGATCTCTGGCGGGAAAACAAATCCGGTGTCGCGTCTCGGAGGCATCTGATAGGTTTAGAAAAGGTGAGAGTTAAGAATAGAATGAGGTCTATAGAGAAAACACTACCCATATGCTCATGAGACAAATACAATCAATATCACTCAATCAATTCAAACAAGGCATAACAATCGATCTAACTAGCGTTACAAAGTGCTTGAACTATACTATTAAATGGGGAAAACTACTACTGATATGGTGGTCTAATAAAAATTCTAATCCATTGAAGACTCCATGATGTCTGCTCCAGCTTCGTCAACCCAGTCATCTTCACTTGGTTCCGAGTCGGTGTCGTCGATGATGATGTAGTTATCCGGACAAGTGCATTCGTCATCCTTTGCTTTTGGCACTGGATTTCCATGAATACTCCAATCTTCTTCTCTAGGTCGTCATTCTTCCCTACTAGTGCGATGATTTCCTCCAAATAATCCTCGCGTGTAGCCTTGAGTTCTTCCTCCAGCTCTTTGATCTTGGTTAGTGCCTTCTTCAGTTCTTCCTTGTCCGTGCACATCTGGTTCTCCTGGCGACGAATATGTTGGTTTTGCTCCTGGATGAAAGCTGCAATTGATCCATCCTTCTTGGTTCTGATCATCTCCCATTGCGCGTCTCGGCGTCCACAAATCTGATAAATTATATCCTTAAGCTCCTGGTGGTAGACTTCTCCAATGCGTCCCATGGCGATGTGTGCGGCCATGCTCTTCCCTAAACTCCAGGTTGGTGCTTCGAAAACCAAACTTATGGGTTTAGTAACTGGCACAAACGTCCTTCCTGGAATGTGAACTTGAATCTTCCAGCTCTCCTCTTCGGGTAATGTGGCGTTGTAGGTTCCGGTGATGCTTGGTATTCCTATGTTCAAATACTTAGTGACTTCCTTCAAGTGTCGACCAAAAGGCGTGTCTTCATCTGGTTGCATGAACTTGCTCCTTGCATCCGCCATTCCTAAAAGAGTAGAAAAAGGAGAGGGGTCAGAAATGAGAAGAGAGAAGCTTTCTAGGGCTTAAGCTTAGTGGTCGTGTCCTATAGTCAGCGTGTGCTCTGATACCAACTTTGTAGCGACCAGACCTCAAATGGTCTGTGCTGCTGTGCACTAGTGTCATCCCTGGATCAGTAATGCTGACACGCACAGTACAAATGGAGGATTTATAACAGAGTAGCAATCACAATATCTCCGAAGAGATTAAGTATGATAAACATGGCTTAAGGCCATCTAATGACGATAACAGCGGAAGACTTGGAAGATAAGTGAGTCCATCAACTCCAGCGGCATCACTGAGTATAAGACCATGACCTAAGGCACCTTACTCGTCGTCTGAAAAGTCTGCAACATGAAACGTTGCAGCCCGAAAACGGGTCAGCACATAGAATATGCTGGCAATGTAACACATAGAGAATAATGAACAGTAATAATGCTATACTACATGCATATTTGGCTGGTGGAAAGCTCTACGGTTCCAGTTTATGCGAAAAGCCAATTTTTCCCTACTGCAAAGGAATAAATTTTATTTAACTAACATGGTGGTTGTTAAACATTGAGAAGGTACCTCCAACTCAATCCCAATTAAGTGTCATCATTAACCCAGCAAAATTAATTTAAAAGTAACATGGTGATGAGATTCAAATGATAATCCAGGTACTAGATACTCAAGTTGTCCATAACCGGGGACACGGCTAACCATGATTAGTTTGTACACTCTGCAAAGGTTTGCGCACTTTTCCCCACAAGACTCGATCGCCTCCGCTTGATTCTCGCACTACATGATGTTTGAGAAACGGATGACCGAGACACAGTCTTTCAGAAACAATCACTCTTTACTCTGGATGGACCGGTACACCTACTTTCCCCTACATCTGCTAGCCCACCTCTTCAAGAGATCATGTAACCTACTCAACTATGCTAGAGCCCATAATAGCTTGTGACTGCACACGGAAGTTTCTAGCATGAACAATCTTATGATCCCTTTGAGCCTGGGTGGCGGACCTTATAAAATCAGACAACACTGGGTTCTCCAGGTGCCTCAATCCACCCAGATGTGAGTTTTAGTTGCCACCTTAAGTTGAACGATTAATAAACATCTCACATCTGTCATGAATATATCTCAAACCCAATCCACGTCTACGAGCATAGCATGGCAATAATAATAGCAACGTGGAAGTAACTCCCAAGGGTTTGATAAGAAAATAGGTAATAGGTACTACCTCAACTACTTCCCAGTTCCCACAATTTAATCAGATCCTAATCATGCAATTGTTTGAGGAATAGATCTAATGCAATAAAACTGGGTATGGAAAGTATGATCAAAGTGTTACTTGCCTTGCTGATGATCCGCAAAACCTAGCGATTCGAAGTAACAAGCGGCACACTCCGCGTACTCTATCGCAAACAAACAAGCATACAATCAGTACTCATCTAATGCACAGGTAAAACTCGAATGAAAGATCCAACCAGAAAGTTCAACTTAAGAACTCCGGTTTGCAAAAAGAATCAACTCGAACGAAGCAACGAAAGTCAAACGGTGAAAGAAACAAGCTTCGTTTACTAATCTGGATCTAGGTCAAATTTTACTGTAGCGAAAACTTGTTTGAGTAGGTTAAACGGAAAGAGAATTTCGAGACGAAACTCTAGGCGCTTCAGTCGCCTGATTCCGATAAACGAGCGAAAAGTTAAACAGAAACGAAGATTCGATCAGAAATCGAATCTGCGAAAATCGCGGAAAAATCCGACGAAAAAGAAAAACGGACGAACGGTTAAAGAACGGACGTTCGTTAACAGAGAAAAACCGACGAATGCGTTCGTTAAAACGAACGGTTCGGTGAACGCTCGCAAAATAACAAAATCGAAAAAAAACCGATCTAGGTTTTTTTTTAAACGAACGTTTTTTTAACAAAACCGGCAACGAACGGGGCAGTACCTCGTCGGGGGCGGGGCTCCGGTGGGTCTTGGCTGCTCCGGCGAGGGCGGCGGGGTTCGGCGGGTGCGGCGGGGCTCGGGGGGTGCGCGAGGTGGCGAGGGGCTCGAGTGCGGCGAGAAGCGGCGAGCGGCGGCAGCTCGGGCTTCGGCTCCGGCGGCGGCGAGCGAGGCGGGTGCGGGTGGCGGCGGGCGAGGTGAGGTGAGGTGAGAGAGGGGGGCTATATGTATAGGAGGGGGGCAGCAGCTTGGGGGAGGGGCAAGGTGCGGCGGCGGGGTTCCCGTGTCCGCCATGTACACGGCGCGGCGGCGGCATCGTGCGAGGAGAGGACGACGCGGGGCGGGCCGGCCTGCGGCTCGGCTGGGCTCAGCCCAGCGGGCGCGCGCAGTTTTTTTTAAGAAAAAAACGTTCCGCGGAAAATAATTCGTAGAAAAATAAATAAAAGTCCAAAAAATATAAAATAAATTTTCCCCGTCTAGTTAGAAAATCTAGAATAGGGTGAACATTTTTTTAACACAAAATAAATTTTTGAAAACATGCAATATTTTTAATGCAATGAAAATTGCAAATAAAATCGAAATAAATTCCAATAAATGATTTTAACATTTTTCCTCTAGTATTTCAATTGTTTTGGAGAAGTCATATTTTCTCCTCTCATTTATTTTGTTTAATGAAATATTTTTCTGGAGAGAAAATAATTAAAACCAAAATCCTCATTTTATTATTTGATGAAAATCAAATATGAAAATTCGAGAAAATCCCCAACTCTCTCCGAGGGTCCTTGAGTTGCTTAGGATTATCGAGGATTTGCCAAAATGCAATAAAATATGATATGCAATGATGATCTATGTATAACATACCAAATTGAAAATTTGGGATGTTACATCGGTGCTCATACTTTTTCACTGTACTATCCATGCAAGTTTATTTTCCTTTTCTAAGTTTCTTTTTGTGTGTTTGAAAAACCTTAAGAAAAACGAAAAAAAATAGTTGTAACGTTTAGCTAGTCTACTTTTCATGCCTATAGTAGTAATAATTAAAAGAAAACCCAAAAATATTTCTCGTTCTTCTTTTGCTTGTTGGGAACTTTCCCGTGTAAATAGTTTTATTTCTTTTCTTTTCTTTGGGGGTCGAGAGGAGAAGACCCTAATGAAAATGTTGAAGTGGCTCTTATATGCATTATTGTTGATTTAACCAAGAGCCCATATTACCTTGTCTTCTCCTGTGTATTAAATGCTTGCAGATTCCAGCTTAGTCCAATGCACGTGCACTATTATTATTATCCACGCCGTTCGGTCATGCAAGTGAAAGGCAATAATGACGATATATGATGGATTGATTGAGATGAGAAAAGATGGTATGAACTCGACCTCTCTTGTTTTTGTAAATATGATTAGTTCATCGTTCCTGATTTAGCCTATTATGAATGAAGCATGTTTGCAATGACAATTAGAGATTATAGTTGCTTATGCCATGCTTAATTAGCTAGGAGTTTATAATGGTTTACCTTGCATGCCAACATGCTATTAAAATGGTTGTGATGTGGTATGATAGGGTGGTATCCTCCTTTGGATGATTCGAGTGACTTGACTTGGCACATGTTCACACATGTAGTTGAAACAAAATCAACATAGCCTCCACGATATTTATGTTCATGGTGGATTATATCCTACTCATGCTTGTACTCAATGTTTATTAATTTTAATGCATGTTCATGACTGTTGTCGCTCTCTAGTTGGTCGCTTCCCAGTCTTTTCTAGCCTTCACTTGTACTAAGCGGGAATACTGCTTGTGCATCCACTTCCATAAACCCCAAAGTTATTCCACATGAGTCCACCATACCTTCCTATATGCGGTATCTACCTGCCGTTCCAAGTAAATTTGTATGTGCCAAACTCTAAACCTTCAAATGAAATTCTATTTTGTATGCTCGAATAGCTCATGTATCAACTAGGGTTGTCTGTATCTTCCATGCTAGGCGGGTTATTCTCAAGAGGAGTGGACTCCGCTCCTCACTCACGAGAAAATGGCTGGTCACCGGGATGCCCAGTCCCATGCTCAAACCAAATCAAATTAATTGCAAACAAAACTCCCCCAGGACTGTTGCTAGTTGGAGGCACCCGTTGTTTCAGGCAAGCCATGGATTGATGCTTGTTGGTGGTGGGGGAGTATAAACTTTACCATTCTGCTTGGGAACCGCCTATAATGTGTGTAGCATGGAAGATATCAAGATCGCTCGGTTGTTATGTTGACAATGAAAGTATGCCGCTCGAAATATTATTTATCTCTATTTCAAAACCGAGCTCTGGCACCTCTACAAATCCCTGCTTCCCTCTGCGAAGGTCCTATCTATTTACTTTTATGTTGAGTCATCATCCTCTTATTAAAAAAGCACCAGTTGGAGAGCACCGCTGTCATTTGCATCCATTACTATTAATTTACATTGAGTATGACTATGATTGGATCTCTTTTACCATGAATTACAATGTCTAGTTAGTCCTTGATCTTCAGAGGTGCTCTGCATTTATGTTTTGCGGTCTCAGAAAGGGCTAGCGAGATACCATCTTGTTATATCATATTATGATTGTTTTGAGAAAGTGTTGTCATCCGAGATTTATTATTATTGCTCGCTAGTTGATTATGCCATTGACATGAGTAAACATAAGACCTAAGTCTTATTGTGAATATGGTTAGTTCATAATCTTTGCTGAAAACTTGAATGCTGGCTTTACATATTTACAACAACAAGAGCAAACCGAGTTTGTAAAAGTTTTTCTTTATCACTTTCAGTTTGTCAACTGAATTGCTTCAGGACAAGCAAAGGTTTAAGCTTGGGGGAGTTGATACGTCTCCATCGTATCTACTTTTCCAAACACTTTTGCCCTTGTTTTGGACTCTAACTTGCATGATTTGTATGGAACTAACCCGGACTGACGCTGTTTTCAGCAGAATTGCCATGGTGTTATTTTTGTGCAGAAATAAAAGTTCTCGGAATGACCTGAAACTTCACGGAGAGTATTTTTGGAATTAATAAAAAATACTGGCGAAAGAATCAAGACCAGGGGGCCCACACCCTGTCCATGAGGGTGGGGGCCGCGCCTACCCCCTGGGCGTGCCCCCTGCCTCGTGGGCCCCCTGGAACTCCACCGACCTCAACTCCAACTCTATATATTCACGTTCGGGGAGAAAAAAATTAGAGAGAAGGATTCATCGCATTTTATGATACGGAGCCGCCATCAAGCCCTGATCTCTCTCGGGAGGGCTGATCTGGAGTCCGTTCGGGGCTCCGGAGAGGGGAATCCGTCGCCGTCGTCATCATCAACCTTCCTCCATCACCAATTTCATGATGCTCACCGCCGTGCGTGAGTAATTCCATCGTAGGCTTGCTGGACGGTGATGGGTTGGATGAGATTTATCATGTAATCGAGTTAGTTTTGTTAGGGTTTGATCCCTAGTATCCACTATGTTCTAAGATTGATGTTGCTATGACTTTGCTATGCTTAATGCTTGTCACTAGGGCCCGAGTGCCATGATTTGAGATCTGAACCTATTATGTTTTCATGAATATATGTGAGTTCTTGATCCTATCTTGCAAGTCATTAGTCACCTACTATGCGTTACGATCCGGTAACCCCGAAGTGACAATAATCGGGACCACTCTCGGTGATGACCGTAGTTCGAAGAGTTCGTGTATTCACTAAGTGTTAATGCTTTGGTCCGGTACTCTATTAAAAGGAGGCCTTAATATCCCTTAGTTTCCAATAGGACCCCGCTGCCACGGGAGGGTAGGACAAAAGATGTCATGCAAGTTCTTTTCCATAAGCACGTATGACTATATTTGGAATACATGCCTACGTTACATTGATGAACTGGAGCTAGTTCTGTGTCACCATATGTTATAACGGTTGCATGAGGAATCGCATCCGGCATAATTCTCCATCACCGATCCAATGCCTACGAGCTTTTCACATATTGATCTTTGCTTAGTTACTTTTCCGTTGCCACTATTACAATTACTACAAAACTACTACTGTTATTTTTGCCAGCGTTACCGTTACTTCCATACTACTTTGCTACTAAATACTTTGCTGCAGATATTAAGTTATCCAGGTGTGGTTGAATTGACAACTCAACTGCTAATACTTGAGAATATTCTTTGGCTCCCATTTTGTCGAATCAATAAATTTGGGTTGAATACTCTACCCTCGAAAATTGTTGCGATCCCCTATACTTGTGGGTTATCACCCACTGCCATGGGAGGGTAGGACAAAAGATGTCATGCAAGTTCTTTTCCATAAGCACGTATGACTATATTCGGAATACATGCCTACATTATATTGATGAATTGGAGCTAGTCCTGTCACCCTATGTTATAACCGTTGCATGATGAATGCCATCCGACATAATTATCCATCATTGATCCATTGCCTACGAGCTTTTCACGTATTGATCTTTGCTAAGTTACTTTTCCATTGCCACTGTTAGGATTGCTACAAAACTACTACTGTTACTTTTGCCACCATTACCGCTACTTCCATACTACTTTGCTACTAAATATTTTGCTACAGATATTAAGTCTTTCAGGTGTGGTTGAATTGACAACTCATCTGCTAATACTTGAGAATATTCTTTGGCTCCCCTTGTGTCGAATCAATAAATTTGGGCTGAATACTCTATCCTCGAAAACTGTTGCGATCCCTTATACTTGTGGGTTATCATTCAACCACCTGAGTGTGAACTTACCTATTGAAATTATGTGTGATGATCGTGATTATGTTATTGGTGTTGTTCTAGGACAAAGAGTTGATAAGAAGTTAAATGTTATACACTATGCTAGCAAAACTCTAGATAGTGCCCAAAGAAATTATGCTACTACTGAAAAAGAATTTCTAGCAGTTGTGTTTGCTTGTAATAAATTCAGGTCTTACATTGTTGTTTCTAAAGTAATTGTTCACACTGATCATGTTCCTATTAATACCTTATGGAAAAGAAAGATGCTAAACCTAGAATCATTAGGTAGGTTCTACTGCTACAAGAATTTGACTTGCATATTACTGATAGGAAGGGAGCTGAGAACCCCGTAGTTGATAACTTGTCTAGGTTGGAAAATATTCTTTAAGACCCACTACCTATTGATGATAGCTTTCCCGATGAACAACTAGCGGTCATAAATGCTTCTTGTAATATTCCTTGGTATGCAGACTATGCTAATTATATTGTTGCTAAATTTATAGCACCTAGTTTTATGTACCAACAAAAGAAAAAATTCGTCTTTGATTTTAGACATTACTTCTGGGATGACCCACACCTTTATAAGGCATGCGTAGATGGTATTATTAGATGTTGTATACCTAAGCACGAACAGGAACAAATCCTATGGAAGTGTCACTCTGAGGCTTACGGAGGACACCATGCGCGAGGCGGAATTGCACACAAGGTATTACAATTTGATTTTTATTGATCTACTCTTTTCAATAATGCTCGTAAGTTTGTCTTATCTTGCGATGAATGTCAAAGAATTGGTAATATTGGTAGACTTCAGGAAATGCCTATGAATTATTCACTTGTTATTCAACCATTTGATGTTTGGGGATTTGATTATATGGGACCTTTTCCTTCCTCTAATGGATATACACATATTTTGGTTGCTGTTGGTTATGTAACTAAGTGGGTAGAAGTTGTTCCAACTAGTAGTGTTGATCATAACACTTCCATTAAAATGCTTAAGGAAGTTATTTTCCCGAGGTTTGGACTCCCTAGATATTTAATGACTGACGTTTGTTCACATTTTATTCCTGGTGCTTTCCATAAATTGCTTGCTAAATATGATGTCAACCATATAATTGCATCCCCCTATCACCCTCAATCTAGTGGTCAAGTTGAGTTGAGCAATAGAGAAATAAAGTTAGTTTGCAAAAGATCGTTAATAGATCTAGAAAGAATTGGTCTAAGAAACTTGATGATGCATTATGGGCTTATAGAACCGCTTATAAAAATCCTATGGGTATGTCTCCATATAAAATGGTTTATGAAAAAGCATGTCATTTACCTCTTGAGTTAGAACATAAAGCATATCTAGCAATTAAAGAACTCAATTATGATTTCAAACTTGCCGGTGAAAACAGGTTATTTGATATTAGCTCACGAGATGAATGGAGAACCCAAGCTTATGAGAATGCCAAATTGTTTAAAGAAAAGGTTAAAAGATGGTATGACAAAAGAATCCAA
Source organism: Aegilops tauschii subsp. strangulata (assembly GCF_002575655.3). Classification (NCBI taxonomy): domain Eukaryota; kingdom Viridiplantae; phylum Streptophyta; class Magnoliopsida; order Poales; family Poaceae; genus Aegilops; species Aegilops tauschii. The sequence goes on from NC_053037.3 coordinate 280,295,328, forward strand.
AAATGGGAATTAAAAGTGGGTGAGTATGTTCTATTGTACAATTCTTGTTTTAGATTTTTTGTAGGAAAACTTCTCTCCAAATGGGAAGGACCATATATCATCGAAGAAGTTTATAGCTCTGGAGCTATTAAGATCAATAATGATGAAGGCACTAATCTGAAGGTGGTCAATGGACAAAGAATTAAGCATTATATTTCAGGTACGCCTATTAATGTTGAAACTAACATTATTCAAACTATGACACCAGAGGAATACGTAAGAGAGGCCTCCGAGAACACTCAGAACCCTAAAAAGAAAGAGGTATGTGATACGGTAAGTAAACCGACTCCAAAAATTCCATAAAAATACTTTCCGTCAGTTTTGGAATATTACAAAAAATACAAAAATAAGAAAGACCCTAGGGGCCACCCAGGTGCCCACAATGAACCAGGGCGCGCCTGCCCCCCCCCCCCCCAAAGCGCGCCCTGCTGGGTGGGCAGCCCCTTGTGAGCCGTCCCGACTCTGTTTTCTTCTGGTATACTTGTTTGGAAGATAAAAATTATTTATATATACCCCGAGACGTTTTGACCACCACATCACGGAAATATCCTCTGTTCTTGCTTCGTGCTATTTTTCTGGCAGATTGCTACTTCCTGAGCTTGCGTTGTTTTTTCCCTTGAAGAGGAAAGGGCGATGCCGCTAAGTAGAGATAAGTATTTCCCTTAGTTGAGAACCAAGGTATCAATCCAGTAGAAGGAACACACAAGTCAACAATGATTGCACCTACACAAACAAACAAATACTTGCACCCAACGCGATAAAGGGGTTGTCAATCCCTTCACGGTTACTTGCAAGGATGAGATCTGATAGTGATAGATATAAAAGATAAGTAAAAGTGAAAAACAAAATAAAGGTAAATAAATTGCAGCAAGGTATTTTTGTGTTTTTCATTTAATAGATCTGAAAATATTATGATAAAAATAGCATGGAACGATAAAAAAATATAGATACGTTGGAGACGTATCAAGCATCCCCAAGCTAAATTCCTGCTCGTCCTTAAGTAGGTAAATGATAAAAACAGATTTTTTGATGTGGAATGCTACCTAACATGTTTATCATGTAGTCTTTCTTTATGTGGCATGAATATTCAAATTTGTAAGATTCAAAACAAAAGTTTAATATTGACATAAAAACAATAATACTTCAAGCATACTAAAAAGCAATCATGTCTTTTCAAAATATAATGGCTAAAGAAAGTTATCCCTACAAAATCATATAGTCTTGTCATGCTCCATCTTCTTAACACAAAGAATTTATCATGCACAACCCCGATGACAAGCCAAGCAATTGGTTCATACTTTTTAACGCGCTTCAGCCTTTTCAACTCTCATGCAATATATGAGTGTAAGCCATGGATATAGCACTATGGGTGGAATAGAATATGATGTTGGAGGTTGTGTGGATAAGACAAAAAAGGAGAAAGTCTCACAGTGACGAGGCTAATCAATGGGCTATGGAGATGCCCATCAATTGATGTCAATGCATGGAGTAGGGATTTCCATGTAACAGATGCATAAGAGCTATCATGTATGAAAGCTCAAAAGAAAACTAATTAAGTGGGTGTGCATCCAACTTGCTTGCTCATGAAGACCTCTGGCATGTGAGGAAGCCCGTCATTGGAATATACAAGCCAAGTTCTATAATGAAAAAATCCCACTAGTAATATATGAAAGTGAAAAAATAGGAGACTTTCTATCATGAAGAACATGGTGCTACTTTGAAGCACAAGTGTGGAAAAAGACAGTAACATTATCCCTTCTCTCTTTTTCTCTCATTTTTTGATCTTTTTTCTTGCTTTGGGCTCTTTGCCTCTTTTTTTATTTTGGGATGTTTGGCCTCTTTTTTTATTTTTGTCCGGAGTCTCATCCCAACTTGTGGGGGAATCATATTCTCCATCATCCTTTCCTCACATGGGACAATGCTCTACTACTGATGATCATCACACTTTTATTTACTTACAACTCAAGAATTACAACTCGATACTAGAACCAAGATATTACTTTATATGAATGCCTCCGGTGGTGTACCGAGATGTGCAATGATCTAGCATGACATGTATAAAAAATATCAACGGTGGACAAGCCACAACTACTATGTCAACTATATGATCATGCAAAGCAATATGACAATGATGATATGTGTCATAATAAAACAGAACGGTGGAAGCTGCCTGGCAATATATCTCGGAATGGCTATGGAAATGCCATAATAGGTAGGTTGTTGGCTGTTTTGAGGAAGATATAAGGTCGCTTATGTGTGAAAGAGCGTATCATATCACGGGGTTTGGATGCATGATACATCTCCAAAGTATCTATAATTTATGAAGTATTCATGCCATGTTTACAACAATTTTATATGGTTTTGGTATGATTTGCATGGAACTAACCCGGGTTGACGATGTTTTTAGTAGAACTACCGTGCTGTTATTTTTGTGCAGAAATAATAGTTCTCGGAATTGGACGAAACTTTTTGACGATTTTTTTGGGAGAAGAGAAAAATACCGAAGCAAAGAACCACTGGAGGGGGGCCCTGCTGCCCATTAGGCACCAGAGCACACCAGTGGGTGGGTAGTGGGCTCCCTGAAGCCCATCTTCGCGTTATTCCAATGCTGAAAAATCCTATATATAGAGAAACCACCAGAAATAACTCTAGATCGGAAGTTCCGCCGCCGCAAGCCTCTGTAGCCATGAAAAAACCAACCTAGACCCTGTTCCGGCACCCTGTCGGAGGGGGAAATCATCACCGGAGGCCATCTTCATCATCCCGGTGGCCACCATGATGAGGAGGGAGTAGTCCACCCTCGGGGCTGAGGGTTTGTACCAGTAGCTATGTGTTTAATCTCTCTCTCTCTCTCTCTCTCTCTCTCTCTCTCTCTCTTGTGTTCTTTAGTTGGCACGATCTTGATGTACCGTGAGCTTTGTTAATATAGTTGGATCATATGGTGTTTTCCCCTCTCTATCTTGTTGTGATGAACTAAGTTTTCCCTTTGAGATTTCGTTCTTATCAGATTGAATACTTTTATGGATTTGAGAACACTTGATGTATGTCTTGCTACGAATACCCATGGTGACAATGGGGTATCATATTGATTCCCTTGATGTGTGTTTTGGCACGTAACTCGCAGATTCCCGAGGTGACATGGGGGTAATCTATGCGTAGGGCTTGATGCACGTTCTCGTCTTTGTTTCTCCGGTAGAAATCTTGGGGCACTCTTTGAGGTTCTTTGTGTAGGATTGAGTATTATGAATCTGAAATTGTTTGATGATATCATATAATCAATTCACGGATACTCGTGGTGACATTGGTGTATCTAGGTGACATTTGAGTTGGTTGATGTGTATCATTTGGTGTTATTTTAGTACAAACTCTTGGATAAATCAATTAGAAAGGATAATTTGGTGTTATTTTAGAACAAACTCTTTGATAGATCGACCAGAAAGGATAACTTTGAGGTGGATTCGTACCGTACAAAAAAATTCGTCTTATGCTCTCCGCTAGATGAGAACTTTGGAATAGCGTTTGTCCTCAGTTTTGTCACTTGCTGCCGTGCTGTTTTTTATTGTTACTATTACAAAAATCAATATCTACTATCATTACCACACTTGTATCACCATCTCTTCGTCGAACTAGTGCACCTATACAATTTACCATTGTATTTGGCGTGTTGGGGACACAAGAGACTCTTTGTTATTTGGTTGCAGGGTTGTTTGAGAGAGACCATCTTCATCATATGCCTCCGACGGATTGATAAACCTTAGGTCATCCACTTGAGGGAAAATTGCTATTGTCCTACAAACTCTGTGCTTGGAGGCCCAACACGAGTTTACAAGAATAAAGTTGCGTAGTAGGCATCAAGCTCTTTTCTGGCGCCGTTGCCTGGGAGGTGAGTGCTTGAAGGTATATCTTTAGATCTTGCAATTGAATCTTTTAGTTTCTTGTTTTATCACTATTTTGGTCTATGAAAGAAAACTACAAAAAATATGGAATTGCGGTTGCCTCATATTATTCATCTTTACAATGTCTTTCGTGAAAATGATGGAAAGGAAAATTGTGCTCAATTGTTCAAAGAAGAATTCAATAAAATGTTTGGCATAAAAAATTTGAATGATGAGGATGATTGCAATGTTGTTAGTATGAATTCTTTGAATATCCATGATGCTAATGATATGCAAAGCCATAAGCTTGGGGATGCTATTTCTTATGAAGATGATATGTTTAGTCCCCCAAGATTTGATGTGCAAACTTATTATGATGGTAGCATACCTCCTATTTATGATGATTATATTTAGAAAGTGGCTTTGGAAGAGTGTCCACTCTAGGTACTAATGATCCCACTATTTTGGAGAGGTCATAACTTTATTTAGTGATGAATCCACTATTTTGGAAGAGGTTTCAATTGATTATGACCACAAAGTTGCTATGTATGATGATTATTGTGATGACGTGTATGCTATAAAATATATATAACCATGAAACTTGTCATCATGATTTCAATTTTCAATTGGATTATCCTAATCAAGTATCATGTGATAGTCATTTTGTTGAGTTTGCTCCCACTACTATTCATGAGAATAAATTTGCATATGTGGAGAGTAATAAAATTTCTATGCTTGTGGATCATGAAAAGAATGCTTTTATGTGATAGCTATATTGTCGAATTCATTCATGATGCTACTGAAAATTATTATGAGAGAGGAACATATGCTTTTACATATCTCAATAATCTCAAGTTTCCTCTTTATGTGTTGAAAATTTTGAAGTTCTGCTTGTTTTGCCTTCCTATGCTACTTGATTCTTGCTCCCATGAATTGTTTTATCACAAAATCCCTATGCATAGGAAGTGGGTTAGGCTTAAAGTTCTAGTAATATGCTTCATGATGCTCTCTTTGTGTTTCAGTTCTTATCTTTTATGTGAGCATCATTGGAATCATCATGCCTAGCTAAAAAGGCATTAAAGAAAAGCGCTTGTTCGGAGATAACCCAACACTTATACCTACTGTTTTTGTGTGTTCACATGATTAGGCTACTGTAGTAATTATGTTTTATAGTTTTTTTTCAATAAAGTACCAAGTAAAGCCTTTGGGATAGTGTGGATGATAGTTGACTTGATTCTGTGTAAAAAACAGAAACTTTTGCACCTAGTAACAAAATTGTTAAAAATCACTAGAGCGTCTAAAAATTCTGAATTTTTTGCACATTGCTGATCTACAAATTATCTACATGGTCCTAATTATTCATAATTTCTGGAGTTACAGAAGTATGGTCATTATTCAGATCTTTACAGACTATTCTGTTTTTGACAGATTCTGTTTGCAATGAATAGTTTGCTTGTTTTATGGTTTCTATGGCTGATATTGCTTAATATAAATTGTGGAAATTATAGAGTAGAGTAGGCTATATGTGGAAACAATTATTAATCTTGTCCTTGACAGTACCCAAGTGAATGATTTGTTTTACTATGCTAACCCATGAAGTTCCGTTAAGTTTTGTGTGATTGAAGTTTTCAAGTTTTGGGTGAGATATCGATATGAGGAGAATAAGGAGTGACAAGACCCTAAGCTTGGGGATGATCAAGGCACCCCAAGGCAATATTAAAGGAATACCCAACCAACTAAGCTTGGGTATGCCCCGGAAGGCATCCCCTCTTTCGTCTTCAACATTATCGGTATCCTCACTTGGAGCTATATTTTTATTCGTCACATGATATGAGTTTTGCTTGGAGCGTCATTTTATTTTATTAGGATTTGCTTTCTGTTATTTAGAATAATGTTTTGTATCTTTTATTTAAATAAAAAACTCAAGTATAACCTTTACCATGCTAGTTTTGCAAGTCTACATGTTGCTGTTTGAAAAAAGAAAGTTTTCTATCATTGTCTGAATTCTCCTGAAAAGTCAGAATATGATAAAATCTTGAAATTTTTACATAGTATGCTATGATAAATTTTCTACAGTGTGGTAATTTTTAAGATTTTTATGAGTTATAGAAGTATGAATCATCTTGCATTCTTTACAGGTGACCTATGTTGACATATTGTTGTTATGTTTGCATATATTTGCTTGTTTAATGATTCTATTTGAGGATAGGAGTATTAAATATACAGAGGCATTTAGTATGCAATGTTAAATAATAATTTTAGTGATTTGTTACAGTAGAAAATGATAAGGTTTTACATTGATTTATGCTAACTTGTCTCACGAGTTCTTGTTGTGTTTTGTGTGGACGAAGTTTTGAAGATTTAGGGAAACCGTGGTATAAAAGGAATCAAGGAGACACAAAAGCTCAAGCTTGGGGATGCCCAAGGCTTCCCAAGATAACATTTCAATAAATCTCAAGCATCTTAGCTTGGGGATGCCCTGGTAGGCATCCCACCTTTCTTCATCAACAATTATCGATTAGTATCGGTTGAGCCTAAGTTTTTTCTTCTTCACATGATATGTTCTATTCTTGGAATGTCATTTTATTTTGTTTGTCATTTTTTTAAATAAGGGAGAGTCCTCAAATGGCTACCCATTTACATAACTACTCGATTGATCTTCACTTATATCTTTTTGGAGTAGCTTCTCATTTATTCTTGTGCTTCAATCACAATATTGGTCATACAAGCAATTCATGAATGATTAGTATAAGGAAGAGAACTTTCACATACAAATATATTATCTTGTACATCTTCTATGATTGTGAATACCCCTTAATTATTTTCAAACTTGAGCAAATTAGTTGAAGTTGGACAAGGAAGATAATGTAATGAGCTATGGTTCTGTATATTTGCATAGAAGTTATATTGTTATGGATCCTCCAACATGTGGTGCTTGCTTAGGATCTTTTGCTAGACAAAAATTTGTACTAAGTAGAGATACTACTTGTGCATCCAAAACCCCTTAAACCCAGTTTCTTGCCATGAGTGTCCACCATACCTACCTATGGATTGAATAAGATCCTTCAAGTAAGTTTGTCATCGTGCACAAAGCAATAAAAATTGCTCCTAATATGTTTGATCTTTTATTGTAAGGGAAATAAGCGTTGTACAAACTTGTGATGGCAAAGTAATAAAAGTGATGGACTGCATAATAAAGTTGCTATCATAAGGGCAATATAACATGACATTTCTTTGCATTAAGAGCTTGCTCATCCAAAAATAAGAAGCACATGGAAACCTCTGCTTCCCTCTGCGAAGGGCTTATCTTTTAGTTTTCAGTATTTACTTTTATGCAAGAGTCAATAGTATGCATTCTCATTTCAACCTCAATTATTCTCTAGTTGGCAAGCATCATGTCGTGGGGAAAGATCTAGGCACATATGGCCAGTCAAATATATTTGATCATGAGTTATTATTGTTGACAATTATCTCTATGATAAATGAGTTGGGAGACGAAACATTAAGCCCCTATCTTTCTTTGTGTTTGATGGATGCCATTTGTTCTAAAAATATGCTTTGAGTACTAGCAATCATACAAGACTATATGATGATTGAGTATGTGGAGCTCTTACTTAGATTTTGTGAGAATAAGTTCAATTGCATTTGTTTGGTGACTAAGAACATAGGTTGTCAAGTTTCAAGAGAATGCATTGTTTGAATCATAACATGTGAATTGATTGCTACTTTATCATGATGAGTTTTATGAGAAACAGTTGTTGTTATGATGCTAGGAAAAGTGATTAAAATTATCATTGATCAAACTTATGCACTATGCTAGCATTCACACTTCATAAATTATTTCTTTTATCATTTACCTACTCGAGGACGAGAAGGAATTAAACTTGGGGATGCTGATACGTCTCCAATGTATCTATAATTTATGAAGTATTCATGCCATGTTGAAAGATCGTGGATGTCCCCTAGAGGGGGGGGGGGCGAATAGGCGCTTTAAAATAATTACGGTTTAGGCTTGAACAAATGCGGAATAAACCTAGCGGTTAATTTATCAAGCACAAAACCTACAACAACTAGGCTCACCTATGTGCACCAACAACTTATGCTAAGCAAGATAAACTACTAGGTGATAGCAAGATATATGACAAGAAACAATATGGCTATCACAAAGTAAAGTGCATAAGTAAAGAGCTCGGGTAAGAGATAACCAAGGCACGCGGAGACGACGATGTATCCCGAAGTTCACAACCTTGTGGATGCTAATCTCAGTTTGGAGTGGTGTGGAGGCACAATGCTCCCCAAGAAGCCACTAGGGCCACCGTAATCTCCTCACGCCCTCGCACAATGCAAGATGCCGTGATTCCACTAATGGACCCTTGAGGGCGGTCACCAAACCCGTACAAATGGGAACCCTTGGGGGTGGTCACCGAACCCGTACACTTTGGCAACCCTTGGGGGCGGTCACCGGTACCCGTCAAATTGCTCGGGGCGATCTCCACAACCTAATTGGAGACCCCAACGCTTGCCCGGAGCTTTACACCACAATGATTGAGCTCCGAACACCACCAACCGTCTAGGGCGCCCAAGCACCCAAGAGGAACAAGCTCAAGGGTACCAAGCACCTAAGAGTAATAAGCTTCTCAACTTGTAACTTCCACGTATCACCGTGGAGAACTCAAACCGATGCACCAAATGCAATGGCAAGGGCACACGGAGTGCCCAAGTCCTTCTCTCTCAAATCCCACCGAAGCAACTAATGCTAGGGAGGAAAATGAGAGGAAGAACAAGAAGGAGAACACCAAGAACTCCAAGATCTATATCCAAGAGGTTCCCCTCACATAGAGGAGAAAGTGATTGGTGAAAATGTGGATCTAGATCTCCTCTCTCTTTTCCCTCAAAAACTAGCACTACTGGAATTTTCTTATTTTCCGTCTGCCTATTCTTTGCCGTCTGCTGGCGGACGGCAAAGAAGGTCTTTGCCGTCAGCTTGCAAAAAACGGACGGCAAAGAACTGGCTGATGGCAAAGAATGTCTTTGCCATCAGCCAATTCTTTGCCGTCTGCTGGCGGATGACAAAGAATCTTTGCCGTCAGCTGGCGGACGGCAAAGAGAGAGGTGGGCCCCACTAACAAGCTACTTAGAAAAAAAACCTAACGGCCCCCCTCTTAGCCGTCTACTAGCAGACGACAAAGAGCAAAAAAGCGGACGGCAAAGGGGGGTGGACGGCAAAGAGATAACCTAACTAACGGCCGTCCCCCACCCCGCTCCCTTCCTCTCTCTCTCTTTATGTCCTCCCCACCCCGACGACCACCGCCACCCGCCGCCGCCCCCGCCACCAGCCACCCGCCGCCACCCCCACCACCCGCCGCCGCCACCCGCCCACCCACCGCCTCTCGCCCCGTCGCCCCGACAACCCACCGCTCCTTGCCCCGTCGCCCCACCGCCCGCCGCCGCCCCCTCGCCCCGCACCCCTCCCCTGCGGCACCCCTTCCACGCCGGCCAGCCACCCCCTCCCCTCCCCTGCGTGGCCGTCCCCGCCCCGTCCCGCCGTGGCCTCCCCCTCCACCGGGCCGCCGCCGCCCCCACCCGCTGCGGCCTCCCCCTCCACTAGGCCGCCGCTGCCCCCACCCACCGCGGACTCCCCTCCACCGGGCACCGCCGCCCCCACCCGCCGCGGCCTCCCCCTCCACCGGGCCGCCGCCTCCCCCTCCACCGGCGATCCCCTGCGCAGGTGAGTGATCTTCCCCCCTTTTTTAGTTTAGTTTGTTTTAGTTTAGTTTCTTTTAGTTTATTTTAGTTAATTTAGTTTCTGTTTTAGTTATAGTTTTACTTTAGTTTCAGTTTAGTTTTAGTTTTATTTTTAGTTTAGTTTATTTTAGATTAGTTTTAGTTTTAGTTTAGAAGAATAAGAAGAGTAGAAGGAGGAGGAGGAGGGAGGAAGAGGTGGAGGGAGAAGAAGAAAGAAAAGAAGAAGAAGATGATGATGAAGAAGAAGAAGAAGAAGAGGAAGAAAGAAGAGGAAGAGGAAGAGGAGGAGGGAGGAAGAGGAGGAGAAGAAGAAGAAGAAGAAGAAGAAGAAGAAGAAGAAGAAGAGGAAAACGGAGAAGAGGAAGAAGAAGAAGAAGAAGAAGAAGAAGAAGAAGAAGAAGAAGAAGAAGAAGAAGAAGAAGAAGAAGAAGAAGAAGAAGAAGAGGAAGAAGAAGAAAAGAAGAAGAAGAGAAGAAGAAGAAAAAGAAAAAACAGGAAAAAATAAGAAGAAGAAGAAGAAGAAGAAGAAGAAGAAGAAGAAGAAGAAGAAGAAGAAGAAGAAAAAGATACCCTGACACCCCGACACCCTGACCCGGACACCCCGACACCCTGACACCCCGACCCCGACACCCCGACAGCCTGACACCACACCCCGACCCCGACCCCGACACCCTGACACCCCGACCCCGACACGCCACCCGACACCCCGGCACGACACCCCGACCCCCGACCCCCGACACCCTGACACCACACCCCGACCCCGACCCCGACCACCCCGACACCCCGACCCCGAAACAGCACCCCGACCCCGACACGGCACCCCGACCCCGACACGACACCCACGACACCAGAGGCCGACGAGGTCATATATTTGTGAATTATGAGTTAGGTCATATATTTGATGCCACTGAACCCTATGAGCCCGTCATTGATTATAGTGATGATGATGATTATGCATTTATTGATGATAGTGATCGAGATTATTAGTAGTGTCAGGTATTCAGTTTTTTATGTTGTACTTGATGATGATACATAAGTGATATACATATTATTATTCATGTCGGTATTTTTTTTATGTTGTACTAATTTCGTTTACTCTTTGTCATGGCAGGTGTTGAAATATGGTGGGCGCTGGTCGGGAGTGCTCCGAGGCCCCTTCTTCGCCGGCGTGTGGTGGGAGGTCTTCCATTCCACACGCACCTCTCCGTCGAGCATTGCTGGATAGTATGGCGACACCACTGGGCCCATCTTCATCGACAACGGTGCCCAGCAGGGGACGAGGTAAGGGAGGGAAGAAGAGAGGAGTTGGAGCACGTGGTCGCGGGAGAGGAGGTAGGGTGACTGCTAGGGCGCCTTCCTCGCCGCCACCCCAGCTGTTTCACCCGAGCACGTGACTGCTAGGGTGGACTCGTCCGAGGAGGAGGCTACACGGACTCCGGTCCACGAGCCTTCGGCCCACGAGCCTCGGGTCGACCGGCCTTCGGCCCACAAGCCTTGGGTCGACGCGCCTTCGGCCCATGAGACCCCGGAGGAGCACACGTCTGGATGGGGTACCTGGCCGGATGAGCCTGAGGGGCCGAGTGGCCATGCTGATGATGGCGGGGAGCCGACTGATATTAAGGAGGAGGGGGGCACCGTCTACCAGCATGGTTGTACACGGCTCCCGTCCGTGCCGGCGACCCGCGAGCAGAGGTGGTTGATTTTCCCTGATGGGGAGAGGTAAGTGCATTAATCCTTTTGTACCTTCTGCATTCACGTTTCTTCAAATATCTAATGAGTTGGCCTTGTCATGCTGTGGGGGTTGGGACCACCATCATAGTGTCCGCCGGCCCAACTCCGTCCTTGGAGTGCTTTGCCGGCAAAACTTCCCGGGGTTTGTCACGTTGCCTGGTGAGGGTCGGCTTCCAGAGCTTGGATTGAGCTGGGAGCACTACTTGGCTGCCCCGGCCCCGCCGGGTGAGATTATCGACGGTGTCTTGTGCGACACGAGGGCAGATGTGGTGATCAGAAAGTTCTGGGTAATTTCTCCTTTACACATTTAAAAATCTTCAACTAGCTAGTTATTAATTGTACTAATCAATATTGTCTCATTTGATTGCAGACATTCTACAGGTGTGAGGAGGGATACGAGGAGGAGGCGGCAAATGTTAACAAGAACGTCTGCAAGTGCCTACTACAGAACTTACGGCACGAGGCTCGGGTGCAGGCTGTTCGAGACTACTACGCCTTGCGTGGTATCAAGAAGCCCAAGCCAGCGTGCCGCGATAAGTTCCTGAGTAAGGAGCAGTACATGAAGGTAATTCTTAAGGCCTTGTACTTACTTCCTTCATTTAGTAATTCATAGCCGTAGCGCTCAAGTTTGTATTTGCTAACTTAGGCGCCTCCGAGATGGTGTGCGGATCGGATGGATTGTTGGGAGGTGTTGGTCAATGAGTGGTGCTCAAAAGAATGGCTAGCCGTCCACAACGCGGCCAAGGACAAACGTGCCCAAATGGAAGGTGTGCCACACCATCAAGGCAGCTCCAACTTATATCAGTTCGGGCGGAACTGGGTATGTGGTTTGCTTCATGATTCATGCAATTCATTCATCATGCTAGCTTGAGCCCTTTAATTACTAATTTACTTTGTTTCTCTCTTTCAGGCACACTACAATAAGGCGGATAAGGTGCCAGAGGTGTACGACCTCTATGCCATGGCCCACACTGCATCTTTCAAGAAATTCAAGGCATTCTCTCCGTCTGACCTCGATGATGCAACAACTTCACCAACATCTCCTCCCACGACAAGCTCGTGAAATATAGAGATGAGGGGAAGGCGAGGAAAGGGGAGGACTTTAACCCGAGCCAGGGTCCCATTGATCCAGAGCTGGTGATGATATCTGGCGGCGGGAGGTCCCATGGCTCCATAGCCATTGGAAATGGACTTATCCGTTGTCATAGCACTCTCCCGGAGATCAAGGCGCGCCAGTCGAGCTCCGCTCCTGAGATAAGGCCTCGTGAACGGCCAGTCCAACTCGCCATCAAGGTTAGTTATACGTACTCAGTTATCTTTCTCCATTACATTGTCTGTGCTTCCATCAATGATTACAAATGGTAATGAGGAGTGGTGTTGCAGGCTGCTATACAGAGTGAGAGAGATAGAACGGAGAAACTTCTGGCGGAGGCGGCGGAGAGGCAGCGGGAGTTGGAGGAGAGGATGACAACGATGTTGGAGGAGGAGAGGGCACGGAATGACATGCAGGCAAGGGCCATGTACGAGCTCCTTGTGGTAAGTTTCTTCTGCAGATTAGCCAAAACATTCATGTAGTGTTTGTCTCATGACTAACTAGTATGACTGAGTCGTCAAAACCAAATGTGCAGTCTGTGTGCGAGAAGACCAGTCAGACCGCTCCGCCGATGCCAGTGATTGCTCCTGGGACCACGGTGAGTTTAATTTGAATGGACATTACTTGCTAGTCTTAACATTTGAGTGTCATCATGCTAACGAGACATTGGAAATGATCTTTGGTGCAGCGTAACTCCAGACAAGCATCGCACGATCCTTCTCCAGCTACCGGCACGAGCCTGCCCGCTCCTACACCTCCATGATCATGGTAAGTTTCTCTAGTGTTTTTCTTAACAAATGCATAAATACCTAGACTTAGCCTTATTTCCTCCAAAATGCTTACCACAATGACCTAGACTTAGCTTTATTTCCTCCAAAATGACTTAATAAGCTTACTGACCTCCAAAACCATCCATTTTACCTAAGTTAGCTCTAAAACGATCTATACATAGCTTTGTTTCCTCCAAAATGACCAAAGTTAGCTCTAATATGCTTAGTTAACTTGGTTTGCTCAATAATGACATGTACTTAGCTTACTTATGTAAAAAATGGCATAATTAGCTTAGTTAGCTCATAAACGATCCATTTTACCTAAGTTAGTTCTAAAATGATCCATTTTACCTTAGTTAGCTCATAAACGATCCATTTTACCCAAGTTAGCTCTAAAATGACCCATTTTACCTTACTTAGCTCATAAATGATCCATTTTACCCAAGTTAGCTCTAAAATGACCCATTTTACCTAGGTTAGCTCCAAAATGATCCATCTTACCTAGGTTAGCTCTAAAATGATGCATTTTACCTAAGTTAGCTCATAAGCGATCCATTTCACCTAGGTTAGCTCATAAACGATCCATTTCACCTAAGTTAGCTCACAAACAATCAATTTCACCTAAATTAGCTCATAAATGTCATATATTCTTCTTCTTCTTCTTCATTTTCTTCTTCTTCTTCTAATCTTCTTCTTTTAACTTTCTTATTTCCCATTTTGCAGAATTCATTCGCTTCACGGAAGCTAGCATAGATGGAGTGCTTGTTTGGATGAACTATTTTTCTTTTGTATCGATGAACTATGCATGTATGGTAGGATGACACTATTGTAATATGTATGGTTGGATGCATGTATGTGGAACTTGCTATGTATGGTTGATGGAACTATGCATGTATGATGAAATTATATGTGTTGGATATCTCATATGTTTGCTGTGAACTTGCCATGTGAAAAATATATATGTATCATCTATTTGCTGTGAAAATGGTTGGGTATAAGAAAAAATAGAAAAAGAGGCAATGCAGGCTCTTTGCCGTCTGCCACCGACGGCAACGGGATCTTTGCCGTCCGCGGCGGACGGCAAAGAAGCCACGTGGCAACCACCTGTGCTTCCTGGCAGCTGACCCATTTGGTCAGTTTGCCTACAGTGGCAGACGGCAAAGGCTTGATGCTCTTTGCCGTCAGCCACGGACGACAAAGACTTCCGTTAGCCACCTAACGGACTAACAGCGAATTTATTGCCGTCGGCTATCTTTGCCGTCCGCCGCTGATGGCAAAGGCCCCTTTGCCGTCCGCTTCAAAAAGCAGACGACAAAGAAGCTCTTTACCGATGCCTACTTTGCCGGAGCAGTCCGCCATCCTTGCCTTTGCCGTCTGCCGTGGTAGACGGCAAAGTAGCTGATTCCTGTAGTGTAGCAAGAATCTATGGAGGGATTGAGAGTTATCAAGCTCGAAGAAGGTCAACAATGGGGGAAGAACACAAGCTCAAAGGATAAAGTTCATTGGGGAAGAAGATCCCCTTTTATAGGTGGGAAAAAATCCAACCGTTATGCTCACAGCCCGCACAGAGCGGTACTACCGCTCGACCTCACGGTACTACCTTAAGGGGTAGCGGTACTACCTCAAAGGGTAGCGGTACTACTACTTGCGAGCGGTACTAACAAAATACATCCGTGCCTACCACCGCTGGACTTGTGACAAGTTTTTGGTCCGGAGCGGTACTACCGCTGTAGTAACCGCGGTAGTACCGCTTTGGAGTGGTAGTAAAAAATTACATCTACTCCTATTCGCGGTAGTACCGCTGCAGCCTTTTCAGAACACCCAAACTGCCACAACTTCTGCAAACGGACTCCGAATTCAACGAAACCAAGTTTGTTGGAAAGCTAGCGACAAGGGATAACACAATCTTGATAGAAATAACAATAAGAAGGAAATTAGAAAAGGCCCAAGAGAAAATGGTGAGAACCCTTCCTCGAAAAAGACCGGTAAAACCTCCAACACCGAAAACACGATAGAAGAAGCATATGAAATCCGTTTTCGATGCACTAGATCTTGTCACGAAGATAACCACAAGCTCTAAAACCTCAAAATAAAATACAAATAAGAATCAAGAAAGATGATGTAAGGATGCAATGGTTTGAGCTCTTGACAAACGATACGATCACGCTACTCACTTGAGAGCCCCCCTTGATAGTACGGCTATCGATCCTATAACCCGGTCTCCAAACTATCACCATGAGACCAGTAAATATAAACCTATAAGGGTAAACCTTTGCCTTGCATGAAGTCCACTTGAGCTAGATAATGACGATCTTGACTCCCTCAAGTTGGACCACCTTTCTTGATTGTGTTGGGTCGATGAAGACTAGATGATTGCTCCCCCATACTCCACTATGGGTGAGCCACTCTTCGACACATCTTCACAAGTCCATTGAAACCACAATGGATGGCAAGCTTCAAGCACTTGATCTCTTCGCGATGCTACACTTGAACTTGCACACAACAATCTTAATGACGATCACTACTTGATGTCATCCTTTCCATGGGTTGTATGATATCTTCCTCTTGACGCAAGCCCATGGACACGTACCTAACCCCACATAGAATTCTCACATAGACCATGGGTTAGTACACAAAGTGCAATGGACAATGCTTACCATACCATGGGATCACATGATCCCTCTCGGTACATCTTCTACGCTTTGTGAGCTGATCAACTTGATTCACTCTTGACTTAGTCTTGGTCAACCTTGAATCTTTCCAACTCTCTTCATTTGGATGATGCCTTGAAGGTAAGCATGAATGATCACACAATCTTCTTCTTCAAGACATGCTTGCAATAATCACAACTCTCACATGACCAATCTTTGGATAATTCCTTAATAGCACCTTGGTCAACACATAAACTCCTTGAAACCCACACATGGACTTCAAGAAATCCCTATCGACAAATCCTTCAAATATAACTCAATGCAACCATCACTACAAAAAAAGACACATCTGTGACATTTTGGGCCGAACGAAATTTGTTTGTCATACATATGACACTTCTATGACGATAATTGTGACAAAACCCGGTATCATCATAGATGTGGTGGGCTCCTACTTCTATGACAAAAAATCATGATAGAAAAATGGGCTTTTCGTCCTGGGCGGGCCGGAGACGCAGCTGCATGACATTCTTTGGGCCATCCATGACGGAAAAAACCGTGGTAGAAGCGAGGGGGAGGAAAATTTCGGGGAGTTCCCTGTTACGGAGGGAGGTCGGGGGCCGAGCGATGTGCGTTTCTCTCGTACACGTACGCGCGTGTGTGCGAGGCGTTGGCTCTAACTAAACCCGAGCGAGGTGTTGGGCTCTAACTGAACCCGAGCGATTGCACTACAGGCTACACGTTACTGAACCTGAGCGATCGATCGATGGCTGTTAACTGAACCTGATCGAGCGATTCCTTCGCTACTGCTGCTAACTGAAGCCGGTCGATTGGATGAACAGTGAGCGTTGCGGGGGGGGGGGGGGGGGGGTGGATGAATAGTGAGTGGTGGCGTTGCCTCTGGATGAACAGGACCCCATGGTGTGGAGGGCTGGATGAACAGTAGACGGTGGAGGGGTGCCCGTGGAGGGGTGGTTGAACAGTAGCCGGTGGAGTAGCGCGCGGTGGAGGCTGGATGAACAGGACCCCGTGGAGGCTGGAGCAGGTCGACGGTAGCCCGTGGAGGCTGGAGGAGGTCGACGGTGGAGATGAACAGTATCCCGTGGAGTCCCATTTTGCGGTACGCCACACCCCTCCCGATGAACAGGACCCCCGTTTCGACCGTAGGAGGTCCGTTTCGTTCGTTTTGCGGTACGCCACACCCCTCCCGATCAACAGGACCCCCGTTTTGACCGTAGGAGGTCCGTTTTGTCCGTTTTGCGGTACGCCACACCCCTCCCGATCAACAGGACCCCCGTTTCGACCGTAGTAGGTCCGTTTCCTCCGTTTTGCGGTACGCCACACCCCTCCCGATCAACAGGACCCCGTTCCGGACGTAGGAGGTCCGTTTCCTCCATTTTGCGGTACGCCAGGCCTCGTTTCCATCGCCTGTTCCGTCCAAGCCCTCCCAATGAACACGACCACGCATTCCGTTCCGACCCAGCCGGTTGGCTCCCACGCGTTCCGTTGCCTCCCGATGAACACGACGCATTCCGTTGCCTCCCCATGAACACGACGCATTCCGTTGCCTCCCCATGAACACAACGCGTTCCGTTGCCTCCCCATGAACACGACGACGACGCTGTTTCTCCGTTCCGACCTAGCCATGTACACGAGCCCTGGCTGTACGTATGCGCGAGTAGGCGTTCGAGACCCCGCCCGTATGTACACATACGTGGCCGTATTTTCTTTCTTGCACCCTGGCCGTTGTACGTACGTGTACATGCTACGTGCGCGCCTCTACTACGACACGTGCGCGCCTCTACATCGACCAGTATGTACGTACACTTTCGCGACCAGAATGACAACGCTACGTACGCTTCGACCAGGTGGGTCCCGACTGTCAGGCACTTCCTTGCCTGCGAAGATGTAGCTGGTGGGTCCCAGCAGTCAGGGGGCGAATCGTTTTTTTTGCCCGGACGCACTTCCTTGCGTGTGAAGATGTAGCCGGTGGGTCCCAGCAGTCAGGGGGGCGAATCGTTTTTTGCCCGGATGCACTTCCTTGCGTGCGAAGGTGTAGCTGGTGGGTCCCAGCAGTCAGGGGGCGAATCGTTTTTTTTTCGGACACACTTCCTTGCGTGCGAAGATGAAGCTGGTGGGTCCCAGCAGTCAGGGGGAAATGTTTTTTCCGTGAAATACAGTGGCCCGTACGGTGGGTCCCAGCTGTTAGGTGGAGGAATCATTATTTTCCGCGTAATAAGGAGGCACTTCCTTGCTGCGGCCGTGGACCCAGCTGTCAGCCTCTCCACGTACAGTCCACGTCCGATGGAAGTCGTTCCTTGACCACGTTGACCAGGCCGCGCCGAGAGCACCACGGCGGTGGACGACGGCGAGGCCTAGGAAGGGGACGACGCGGAGTCGGGGAAGACGCGGCAGTGGAAGCCCGCGCGGAGAGGAGTACGAGGGTTCACTGGTTCGGCTGCGGTGTGAGGCTGCCGTCACCGCAGGGCCTGGCCAGCGGTGGGAATAGTAGGGGGCGGTGAGACCTCCGCGGCAGCACAGCCGACCATGGGAGGCAGGAGCATGCGACACGACCGGCGCTGCTTTGGGCGGCTGGAGCAAGAAGACCAGAGGTTGAAGAAGCACTACAGCCGTTGGATGGACATCATACGGTCACTGGAGCTAGAATCGTTCATATTGACTAAGTTGACAAAGCCCTCCGTCCCCGTCAACTTAGTTGGCCCACAAGTCATCCTCCCACTATGGTGGGTCCCAGCTAGCAGGGGGTATTCATTTTTTTGTGCGTAATAAGGAGGCACTTCCTTGTGTGCGAAGATATAGCTGGTGGGTCCGACATGTCAGTGGGGGGAACGTTTTTTTCACGAAATACAGAGGCCCTTCCGGTGGGTCCCAGTTGTCAGGTGGGGGAATCATTATTTTGCGCGTACAGTCCACGGCCGATGGATGTCGTTCGTTGACCACATTGACCAGGCCGCGCCGAGAGCACCATGGCGGTGGGCGACGGCGAGGCCTAGGAAGGGAACGACACGGAGCCGAGGAAAACTCGGCAATGGTTGCCCACGCGGTGGGGAGTACGAGGGTTTACTGGTCCGGCCGCCGTCGCCGGAAAATAACAGGAGGTGTGGGTGAGTAGAGGAATGGCCTGGCCAGCAATGAAGTAGGGTGGGGCGGTGCGGCCTGTGCGGCAGCACAGCCGGCCACGGGAGGTAGGAGCAGGCAGTCCCACCGGAGCTGGTTTGGGCGGCTGGAGCAAGAAGATCAGATATTGAAGAAGCAGCACGGCCGTTGGATTAACATCCAACGGTCACTGCTGCTAGAATCGTTTGTGGACTAAGTTGACAAAGCCAAAGTACACGTCAACCTAGTAGACCCACAAGTCAGCCTCCAAATCTGTCCCAAACAGCATACAACCCGAAATTTCTAGCCAGATTCAAATTAATTTTAAATCTAAATATACCTTAATTTAAATTCAATGAAATTTAACCGCACAAAAACAATGAAATTTAAAATATCAAAATCCGAAAGAAAACAGTATTTTGGAACTAATTGTCTGTTTGCTGTATTTTTTCATTTTACAGTCCATTTATTATTACTTATAGCCCATTTCTTATTACTTATAGCCCATTTTCTGGGCAAAATGCATCCCTCCTCGTCTTGAAAGATTTCCGGCCCAGCAGGGCGTAGAAAAGCAAGTAGGCCTACGTTGGTTATTCTGCAAAAAACAAAATAGCTGGCTAGCCATTTTCAGAAAGGAAAAAAACAAATTGGGCTGGTCATGTGCTAAACATATGAAATAAAAGCCTGGGCTAGACGGGCCACGGGTCCCGCACAACCCAGTTGATACCCTTCTCCGTCCCGAAAAAACAAAATTACTGCGCGCGCTGCTGGGTCCCTACTGTCATCCTCACCATGTACAGTCATCTCCTTATTCCTCTCGGTTGTTGACCATGTTGACAACACCGGAGGGCGGCGCCGCAGCGAGCGAACCAAGGCGGAGGACGATGGTGAGGCCTCGGATGGGAACGAACAGGAGCCGGGGAAGATCACAGCCAGCCGTGGGAGGCGGGAGCAGGCGGTCCCGCCGGCGCTGGTTTGGCTTTGGCGGCTCGAGGAAGAAGAGACTGAAGAAACGTGACAAACGTTGAACGTCAATCCAATGGTCAAGGTTGGCACAATCGTTTGTTGACTAAGTGGACACCAAGTAGCCTACTTTTTTATATATAGGAAGAAAACTGCAAGGAAAATGCGTTCGTCTGCCATCCTCCTCACAGGGAACGTTCGCCACATAAGTGACTAGCACCCTTGGTTTTCAACCGAGAGGTCTTGGGTTTGAGTCCTAGGAACTCTCAATTTTGTCCTCCTTCCTTCCTCGCAAAAAAAGGGAAAGAAAATCAAAGACTTGGGAAGGCGTACAGAACAAGCTAGTGTACCAGTAAAGAGACGTTGCCGAGTTTTAGAAAAAAGAAAGACGTGCTCCTGTAGCTGGTTCGAATCCAAACCTAGACTATGACTATATATGGTGCTATGCTACTCTGCAAGTAATAAAACCGACATATCCAACGTTCGCTTCTCCTCTTCTCTACTTACTCTGCCTAGCATCAGAAGCTCTAGCCGCAACAACCATGTCCGCTGGCTGCTCGTCCACCTGCTCTTTAGCAGGCAACAACCAGATATGCGCCAAGTCGCCAGCCGTACCATCGCCTGTGGGTCTCATCACACCCCCGCCGGCACGCGCACCGTAGCCGGTTGCTCATCGCAACCCGCTGCCATTGGTGTGGTGCCACTACTGCAAATCACGCAGAGTCATCCGTCGCGTCTCAACCACAATCCGCAACCCTGGCCGAGTCTTCTACAAATGCCCGAATCATGGGGTAATAATATGTTTAAGTGTTGTTCTGCTGCTTTCAGTTGCTGATTTTTTTTAATAGTTTGGTTGATGATCTTCCAATTTGATTCGTGTAGAAAAGGGAAGATTCGTGTGATTTGTATTTCTGGGAAGTTGCTAATGTGGGGGAATGCAACTACGCTGATTATTTGGTTAGCCGAGGAATCCCAATACCAGCAGGTTGGGGTGTTGGACAAGTAACTGAAGGAATGGCAGAAGAGGAAGATGCAGAGCAGAACATTAAAGATGCAGTTCCTCTGATCATGGCCAAGCAACAGCTGCTGAACGGCCTTGACAACAATGAGGAGATGAAAGAGCTTGTGAAGATAATGGGCAAAATTGATGTGCTCTGTAGGATGATTGTCTCTTTATTTGCAGTGTATGTAGCACTCGTGATGTATTCAGTGGCTACGACATGAGCACTTTGCTGAAACTAGTAATGAATGAAACCTGTGTAGCAGGCTGGGCGTAGTGTTGTGAAAATCTAATGATTTCTATTAACGGAAATCAGGGGGTATCCCCTTTTGCTCATATAAATAGATAAATAAATAGCAGAGGCCCTGTCGGGTCAGCTTTATTCTCATTCGAAGACGTCGAGCAAATTGCAGTCCAACAGCAAACTATGTCATCAAATTCAAGTTTCACAGCCAAATATGAGTACAACTAAACAACAATGTCATCATGTTTTAGTTGTCATACAATCACCAAACACAAATCAGCATACATAACAAGTGATGTTCTCACAGCAAAATACTAAACAACATGTTCATCAGGTTTCAGTTGTCATAGCAAACACAATTTCACATAGTAGATAAAAAACGTCTTCTGACAGGCAAATACGACAAAAGCAATGTAATCATCATCCGCAGCAGCAGCGTCAACATCTTCGCCATGTGTATCAGTCTGAATCGTAATTCCCCATGGTGTCATCTTCTTCTTCGTCCTCAACGTCCTCGAACGTTGGCTTCTTCTTGATCAACTCTTGTATGTCCACAGCACGACAGGCAATCTTTTCGCCGGCGTCATTGACGTGATGGTTCTCAAAGATATTAGGAACATCTGTGTTATCTTGTACATCAGGAGCAGTGTAAGCATCATCTTGTTGTGCAACTTGATTAAACGAATTCCTCTACTCAAACCTTTGCAATACTCTCCAGTCATCGCTACGTGCAAATGTGTCTTCCAAGAAAAATATCTGTGTTGCTTGATTTGCCAAAATAAAAGGCTCGTTGGTATGGTACGCCGCCTTAACATTGATGGATTTGAAATAATCATCAGCTCTGGGTTTTGCGATCCTGGAAAACAGGTTATACCAACGACAGCACAACAGAACCACACACCGATGATCCTCGAAACTGGAGATATACTGCAAACTAAACAATGTCTGTTATGTTAGCATACATTTCAGTTGTCTCTTTGTCATACGTATCCGTGCTCATGATGGCACTGTTTTGTGTCTTCCTGCCTTCGTCTCGTGCAAGGGTGTTGTAGCGCACATCTCCAACAACGCAAGATTCATAATGTCTTACCCGAGTATCAGGACCCATTGCTAGTGAGTAAAGGGCATCATCAACTGCCTGCCATCCTCCCACATCTTCTTAACCTATGGTTAGAAAATAGACAAGCTGATCATCTTATGTACTCAATATATTAAAAAAACTGACAGTGCACTTCAAAAGCTTACATGGTTCTTGAACCATTTCGCAAATCCTGCCATAACCAGTTTGTCAATGTTTCTTGGATTTTGCGGCAGTAACTCCTCTTTGTAGATGCTGCACAACATAGTGATCGCGTCAAACATCTAAATATATAAGAATGTGCTGCAAGTTTAGTAGATTACGATGTATAAGCTGTAGTACTGCACTTACTTGATATAAGGTAGTATCTCAGGACAGTTATTCAACACATACCAAACCATTTTGTCCAAATCTTTAGGTTTGTCCTCTTCTCGACTCTTCCCTATAACTCGAACAGAATAATCGAAAACATTGATTCCGGGATTGTCTTCACCCACGTCTTTGCTAAGCTGATTAGTTGTTTCAATGTATTTTGAGCAGAATGTCAACGCTTCTGTAGCAATGTAGGCCTCTGCAATGGAACCCTCGGGTCTAGATCTGTTCCTAACATAGCCCTTGAAAGTGCCTAGCCGCCTTTCAATAGGGTACATCCAGCCATACTGTACTGGACCTCTAAGTAGTGCCTCATCAGGTAGATGAACAGCCAAATGCACCATCACATCAAAGAAGGCTGGAGGATATATCTTCTCAAGGTCGCATAGGATAGTTGGTATCTTGTCTCTAAGACGCTCCAAAGCATCTATCCTGATATTCCTACTGCAGAGTTCCCTGAAGAATTGTCCCAACTCTGCAACTGCTATGTATAAGTCAGGGCGGCCCAATCCTCTAAGGAAACAGGTAAAACCCTTTGAAGTAGGATGTGGCAGTCATGAGTTTTCAACCCTTGTACCTTGTTTCCATCTGCACTGACTCTCCTTTCAGGGTTGGAAGCAAATCCATGTGGGAATCTCACACGTGACAGGACCTCGCAGAATTCTTTTCTTTTTACCTTGTCCAAGACGTACACAGCTGGTGCCATATCCCATGGTTTACCTTCATCTTGCACCTGCAAATCCTTTCTGATACCCAGGTGTGTCAAATCAATCCTAGATTTTAAGGTATCTTTCGTCTTGCCTTCAATATTAAGAAGTGTGCCGATAATGCTGTCACATATATTTTTCTCGGTGTGCATCACATCAGGATTATGCCGCAGATCCAAATCTTTCCAATACTCCAAGTCCCACAAAGTGGACCTGCGGGTAAACAATAATCTCTCTTCTACCCTGCCATGCTTCCTTTTCCCGCTACCATTACCAGGATGGTTTCCTGGTGTAATATGCCTGACCTTCTCTAATTCCACTTGCAACTCATCGGCGGTGAGCCTCTTTGGCGCATCACGGTTGTCATGCTTTGCATTGAACACATGTCTTCGGTATTTTCTAGGATGCGGCTTGTCCTTGGCAAGGAAACGGCGGTGTCCAATGTAACAGATCTTGCTAAGTATTGCGTATGACAGCGGATTCCTATCACAGCGAACACATGCATTGTAACCATGTGTCATTCGCCCTGACATAGTGCCCAAAGCCGGATAATCATGGATGCACCAAATTATAACAGCACGCAGAAAGAAATCAGCTGGTGGGCTGCTATGTAGGTCTCACACCCTTCCATAGCTGTTGAAGTTCCTCCACAAGAGGCTCCATGAACAAATCAAAATCCTTTCCAGGACTTTTTGGACCTGGGATGAGCAAGGCCATCATGTAGTTTGATTCTTTGGTGCAGACATTTGGAGGCATGTTGTAAGGGATAGAAGCACTGGCCACATGCTATATGTGGCGCTCTGGTGGCCAAATGGGTTAAATCCATCTGAAGCTAAGCCAAGTTTAATGTTTCTCGGGTCAGCAGCAAACTCTTTGTGTTTATCATTGAAGCTTTTCCACTCACTACCAAGAGATGGATGGATCATTACATTCTGATCTCTGTACTCATGGTTCCTAGAATGCCACAGTACATCCTCTCTTGTTTCAGCATCATGAAACAACCTCTGCAATCTTGGTGTAATTGGAAAATGTCTCAGAACATTATGAGGAATCCTCTTCACAGCAACGCCATCTTTCCATCTTGATGACTTGCATTTCGGGCATTCACTTAAGTTGGCATAATCCTTCCGGAACAGAACACAATTATTCTTACAAACATGGATCATATCATATCCAATTCCAACTGCACGAAGGAAATTCTTCATTTTACTATAGGTGTGTGGCAGCTCAGACGCATCTGGGAAAGATTTGCGGAAAGCAGCCAACATCGCATCGAATGATTTGTTGGTCATCCGCTCATATGTCTTCACCTGAAGAAAGGTGACCATAGCTGAGAATACTGACAGCTTATTTCCTGGGGTGACAGCAACGTTGCATTGTTCCAACATGCGGGCCCACCATTTTTCTTCTACAGGTGAAAGTTCACGGAATGCACGAGCATGTCGTAGCATTGTTTCAATGTTGGTCAAACTCACTGGCTCCGCCACCACCACCTCCTCCTCCTCTTCCACCTGAGCATCAGGCAGATCAAGATGGTGATCTGCTGCTTCCACGTAGTCAATAACATTGACGTTCACAACTTCACCATGATGAACCCACCTAGTATATGTGACCGACATCCCATACAAGTGTAGATGATTTTGCACAGTTGACTGGGGTCTTGTAACTGAATTCATACAACTGCTACACGAGCAGAGCACATCTGATTTCGGACCACCGTACTCAGCTCTGATAAAGTTCATGAACTTTTCAACCCCCTCGACATATGTAGCGGAGAATCTTCGAGTAGAAGTTATCCAAGTCATGTCCATCTGTTAGACATACAAATTAGTTCTTCTACTAGATATTACAGGAAAAACATATATGCTTTTTCATGAAGTCCAGAAAAAAATACCTAGGTCGATGTCTAAAGCTATGGCAAGATATTTGGACGAGCAGATCTAAGTAACGAAATATATGTAAAGCTAATTCAGCAAACAGATTTGAGTGCCAAATTATGGCAGGTTGTTTCAGCAGTCAATGAGGCCGAGCACACAGCCATCGAACTATCGAAGGCCATCACTGCAACAAAGATCGAGTATAAAATGGTGTAGAGCTATTTCACCTAACAGATTGGCTACTAGACCATGGCAATCTACGTCACAATAAATATATGGCAGGATATTTTAGCAACTAATCGGCCTTGGCATGCCATCTCAGCTTAGCAGATTGAGTGCCGAATAGGGCGAGGAAGCTTCTTAAGCAGAGCATATTGACAGTAAAATACTTCGGCAAACAGTGAGATTAACAGCGTCTATCAGCTAACATTCAGTGCTACACCGACATGAACGGCGCCTTAGTCTAGAATGCGCGTACCGTGGGAGAAGCTGACCGCCATGCGTCTCCACACGAACGTCGCCAGCGGTGGCGGCGCTGACCGCCGTGCGCCTCCACAACAATGTAGCCAGAGGTGGCGGCGCGGCTAGAGGACGGCAGTCTATGAGAGCGTACTGTGGGAGCGAGAGGATCGCCGAACCACGGCGCCGACTTTTTGGCGCGACAGGGAGGGCGGCTTTGGCGGAGCGAATGGAGTGGAGGGGGACAGGGGGGAGGGGGGTTTGGGGAATATTATTAGCTAGTTGGCCGAAGGGCGGTTGAATCGGATTTGGGGGGAATTTTTGGGTGTGGGGGTGGGAGGATTTTCGCGCGGTGGGCGGGGGGAGTTTGGCGCATGGTCGGTTTCTCCAAGTGCAGTCCCACGTGTCAGTGAAGAGGCAAGCCAAAGCGCATTCCGTTTGCGTTAGCCGTGTGCCGAACCGAACGTGTGTGGGGTGCAATGCGACCGCGACAGGAGTGCTGTGAGTGTACCGCCTTTTCTCCTTTTAAACTAGGTGCTTCGCCCCCTCAAAAAAATTTTGTTGCTTCGCGCGATCCATCGGGCGGGGGAGGGGGAGGGACGTCGGTTTGCTCTCAACTTCGTTCCCACAAGCGAGCGAAAACGCAAGACGAAGCGCGTTCCATTCGATGAGCGACGTGGAGGGTCCAGCGTGCTGGGCTGCAACGCGAACGCGACAAGAGCGATGTACAGTCAAAACCGATTGACCGGTCGTCACCGGAACCACTATTCACTCCAGAACCTTCGCTGCTCGGCCTACGCCAGCCACTGCCCTAAAACCACACCAAATCTCTAGCCCATTCCCCCACCTTTCGATCCCCTAGCCCGCATCAAGCGTCCCCTAGTTCGCCGGAAAGCCATGGTGCGCCGCAAGATCACTTACTACAAAATGCTAACGCTGGAGCGCCGCGCAGAAATCGCGGCGGCGGTCGGTGCCATAGACCTCCATTCCCAAGCTCGCTTTGCGGCAGGCCAATCCCCGAGTTCTCTGGAGCCAAGCTACGAGGAGGAGGAAGCTGATCCAATGTTCATGGCGGAGGTCGCGGCGCAGAAGGCCCCCGATGGGTATGAGACGATGGACATCGACTTTGTGCCGGCGTCCGAGTCCCCCATGGTGCAGGCGGACCAGTGGTTCAACATAGCGATACTAAAGGAGGACAGGGAGGCAGAGGCTCAACTCGACGCGGAGCGCGCGCATGCTGCTGCCATCGAGGCTCTCCTGCAGGCGGAACCGGATGTCGTGGATGTGAACTGGGCAGCGGAGGCTCAACTTGAGGCGGAGCGCGCGGATGCCACTGCCATCGAGGCCCTCCTGCAGGCGGAACCGGACGTCCTGGACTTGAACCGGGTGGCAGAGGCTCGACTCGACGTAGAGTGCGCGGATGCCGCTCTCATCGACGCCCTCCTGCAAGCAGAACCGGATGTCCTGGACTTCAACCGGGTTGTGCTCTCGTCCGTGCAGCGTGCCCGCACGCTCCGCTTGAACGAGTAGATGGAGGCCGAGGACAACCACGATGCGGAGACACACGTCGGCAGCAACGGCTGGTTCGCGCCGGCAGCCAAAGACGACGAGGCCGTCTCTTTCCGCGAGCAGTGATAGTTTTTCTTTACGTTGTTGTTTTTATGGATCTTTTGCTGTGTAAAAACATATATTTGTTATGCAAGTCGCCTGACTTGGGTCAGTCTACCATTTCAGGCGGTTGGATGAATATCCTACGTCTCCTAACCCTTATTTCCTTCTTCCTCACCCCTTCTTCTTCCCCAACAGACCACCGCACGGGCCGTACGGATACTCCCCAACATGTGGTTGGATAAACATACTCTATGAATGAAAATTATGTGTCAGCGATAGGATGGCTGAGTTTGGTTTGTTCACATGCGACAGCACGTGTCAGTGAGTGTGCGTTCCCTTGGTTGGGTTTGCGGCGTGCAGGAGCGACTGTGTGAGGGTGCGGTGTGACCGCGGCGTGCAGGACCGACCGTGTGAGGGTGCGGTGCGACCGTGACAGCCGTGCGCAAGTGTACCTCCTTCTCATTTTGAAAACTTTAGGCAAGCTTGGCAAAAATGTGTGGCGAAGTTTGGCAATGCAAGACCTAGACCCAAACAGTATAAGTACATACGTACTAGGAGTACTAGTGTCAAAAAAGGAAGGCGGGGTTTTCCTTCGCGGGATTTAATTGATACAAATCCTCGATTCACGTGTCAATTAATGCGTATTTTTTTCTCCAAAGACCAAAGAGCTAACCATCTCACTCCTCATCGCTTGATTAATGCAGCGCCATGCAAACCAACCTTCTCACTTCCGCATGCATGCAGGGGATATTAATGTCCTTGGTTGCAAACCCCATCAATTTTTCCTCGATTAGTGTTAATGGCCCTTTGCAAATTGTAATTTTGATATACTGGCCTTGTGTACAAAAAAATGGAGGTAGTAACTATATTTGACTTCCTTCCCCATTGCGGTGACGTCGACGATATCTTTTTTTTGGTGGTTTGGCGAAGTGCGTTTGACGGAGAACACCATTGAGGGAGACCACGGTAAGTCCTTCGCAAGTGCCGCCTGCAAGCCGAGACAACCGCCTTATTTGCATCCAGGAAGTCCTTTACTGTACTACTAGGAGTACTAGTGCGGTGAGATGGTTTCTCCAAGAAGACGATGGAGAAGCGTAGTCAGCGAAGAGTGAAATGATGGTTGCTTCATCCGTGCTTTTGTGATTTGACGCCTCACTGCTTTGTGATTTGTGATAGAAGGGACAGGGGAGTAGACTCTGTGCTCTATACTGTACTACATGCGTCCAAGCATGGGAGAAAGAGGAGAGACGTTGCATTTTTCTATTCCTTCATTCAATCAATCAGGGAGCTTCGGTTCCATCTTTTTGGCTTTGGCAACACCGTCCACAATGGTTCCCATGATGCCAAAAGCTATTTTCACATTTGGCTACACATTGTGGATGCCCTTAACCGTACCACTTTGTTTTGCTCCTGTGTGCTATCTATACAAATCTCAATTATATTGATCTAAAAAATTATAGAATCAAGATTAGTAAAAAGGAGGTGATTTTGCCGCGCCGATGGCGGGGGAGGTTTCTTATTTAAGCAATGCTACATCCACGTAATGGTTTACGTAAAGTTACGAACTGATGTGATGTGGGACTATTTGATTGGATTAAAGGAGAGGATTAGGCCCACCCCACCTGAAAATCAGGGGGCATATATAGATTAGATGGAAAGTATACATAGCAGCTACGTAGCCCTTTGTAAGTCTAGGATTAGGCTTCTTATTTTCGGAGGACGTTGTCCTGGCGGTTTGCTAAAATGCGGTCCCACGTGTCAGTGCTTTACCAAGCCGATCCGCGTCCCACATGAGGCAGAACAACGGCAGAAGCAACACGTGGTTAAGTTGAAGAAGATGAGGGAGAAGCGGATTCAGCAACGAGTGAAATGATGGTTGCTTCGTCCCTCCAACTTAACTGCGGGGAAGGTGCAACTTTTGATTTGACGCCTCATTGCTCATTACTACGCCGGCGCCATGACTGGGGTGCTTCACCCCGGCTGCTCTGCACTGTATTCCGGTATGGCACGCGGACCCGGTAGCTTGATGTCCCACATGTCGGCGAAAGGGACTAGAAGATTTATGAAAGCGAGCGCTCCACTCTTACAACGGAGGAGTAGACGACACGACGGCCTAGTGAACTGTCACTTGTAGTACTGTATAGTACTATAGTTTTGCTGTTTCCCACGATCCATCGATACAAACCCGATTAAACAGGAAAGGGCGGGATTTTTCCCGCGTGGTAGATGATACTGGCCATACATTTCAAAGGCAATTTTAATGTATGCAAACTGAATAATTATAAGTAACAATATGATATCTAGTAAAACTAAAAACACATATGATTTATTGTGTTAGAGTGTAGTAGTAGTGCTGTATTGCATAGTTGTTAGATGTAACATGCGAGAACGTGTAGAGATGTAGTTTTGGAGGGCCTACAGAGAGAAAAGCGTAATACGGTCACCGAACTTCAGAATAAGCTGATTACGGTCACTATATACGTTTTGCGGTGATTATACGGTCACTTGTGCACAGTTCAGCATTGGATTGCACTCTGTTGACCGGCGAAATAGTCTGCGTGGCGCCATGTTGACTAGTTAAATTGACCACGTTCCTTGTGGGTCCCACATGTCAATTGGCATAGGCAAAAGGTCAGATAAACACAAATTTACGTAGGCGCGACAAGGCTCCAACCCGTGCGCGGGAATCACCTGGTTGTGTATGTGTCTGTCAGGGCCTGATGTGTGCGCATGCACGTGTAGGTTGAACACTTGAGCGTGAGAGTGTGTGTTGGTCGTGTGGTGTACTGGTGTGTGCATGCATGCGTGCGTGTGTGCGTGTGAGTGTTGCGTGCGTGCGTGGCTGCGTGTGTACGTGTGAGTGTTGCGTGCGTGCGTGGGTGCATGTGTTTGTGTGAGTGTTGCGTGGATGCAGTTCGTGTGCATGCGTGCGTGTGTGTATAATCACCACACCAGCTCCTGTGTGTTAAAACAGACGGCTCAGCATACCAATACAAGGCCACCTTGTCCGCTGTGCCCGCGGTCATGACTTTGAACCACCGTCCAAATATTTTTTTTGTCGTTTGTTTTCATTCTTACTAGCAAGATGCCCGTGCGTTGCACGTAACATCAAGATGCATTTGTATGACTTGTTTATCTTGTGAGAGAAAAGGATGAACGAGGGAAGGCCTTATTTGCAAATGTGGAGAGGTGTGTGGGTACCTTTTTGCAAAATTGCCATAGTTTCTTTCCTATCCGTCAGATATAAATCGGACGGCCTATATTGCAGGATGGCAGGCACACCATCATCACCAACTCTGTTTTTTATAAGAGTGTATTTTATGTATTTTATAAGAGTGTAGATGTAGAGTAGATACAAGTCGACAGGTGGGCACGATGGTAGTGAGATAATGTGATGCAACACTAGAGGTGCCACGTGGAGCGTTTAACTGGTCAACTAGTCATGTCATGAGCAAATACAGAGTTGTACGGTGAGCCCGTGACTGTATAATAACCACTAAACGTAAATGGTGACCGTAATGAGTGGATTCTGAAGTCCAATGTACGTATCGTGCTTTCGCTTCAAATGCAATGACCGTCATTGCATATATCGCGAGAGAAAGATGAAACATGCGTGAATTTTCTGGCGGCTTACTTTTAGAGGACCTGGAGATAGTTTTGTGTGCATACGTGAAAGGGTCGTACAGGGGGGTATGCGATGGAGAGAGATGCTCTTCGTTTCTCTTTATTATGACTAACTTTGTATATAGTGTAAAAATATACAAATTCACAGTGCGGAATAAATATCATTGTGGGCACCATGAAATGCAAATTAGCGTTCGTACTCCTCCATATAACTTTGTAATGTTGTATATATGTAGAAACTCTAAAATAATTTTTTGGCCACACTTTATTCAAAGGAATGTTGTATGCGAAATAAACATGAAGAGAGGGCTTTTTAGATCAATGGGGTACGTGATGTAACATGTGTGAATGTGTAGTTGATGCATTTGGCGGGGCCTAGAGAGGTATGTGTGTGTATTACGTATTCGAGAAAGGCATGGATAGAGGGGCCGACTTGGGGGGGGGCGTGGGAGAGATAGCACGAGAAATGAGAGTGGTCTAGAGAGAGAGACGAATATGACGTCACGACAAGAGATTCCATTCCCTTGAGTGTGTATATGCAAGGGGGGAGGGAATAGAGGCACCAGGAGAAATTTTCTGTGTGTGTGGTGTTTGTGTTGGTATGTGTGGGTGTGAGAAGATAAGGAGACGTGGGGGCAGAGGGTGTGTCACCGCGCGAGGTCCGGTGGGTCGAGGTGAGGCCCTTCGTTTGGTTCCGTCCTGCGCCACATTGGTCGGCCCGTGACGCATTTAGGAAGACCCATGGATGACTAGTCGTACAAGACAAAGATAGCAGAATTGTGAAGGACTCTGTGTCCACTGACAAAGCCGGCTAGGATTTGTAACCCTAGTTTCTCGGTCTAAGGTAACCCCTTTATCTCTGATATTACTATTCATCCAACCTAACTTTAAGGGGCATCCTACAGAATGCTCTGCTAGAATCATACTCGTCGATTAGGAAGAGAGGTGTGAGACAATGTGTGAGAGACAGGCGTAAAGATAATGTGCATACATGAGACACGTAGGCAGGTCCATGTATATAGAAAGGGTCGATGAGGATTGTGCGTGTGTATGTTTGCGAGAGGAAGAGTGCTTGTGATAAAGGTTAGTGAAAACAGTTGTAAATGGTTACGAGAGGGAGGGAGGGTTATATCTAGAGCATGTGTGCGAGAAAGACACCTCGGGAGAGAGTGTGTGAGCATGTGTGAGAGACCACCGATGGAGAGTGAAACTACACGTAAAAGACTGCTCTACACATTGATTAAAGATATAAATTGTATCCAAATATTAGGATGGGATCATGATATTTGCAATTCGCCTAAGGAGCGGTCATTGATCAATCGGACATCTAGATTCTATCGAATTTGAGCATGTCTATGTTATTATTCGACACAATTGATCCACATAGTTAGTATTTTGAACTCCAGACAATGCATCGCTTTAGCAATCGAATATAAACGTGAGTATAGTTCATGTTGTGTGTGTAAAGCACATTATACATACGAAAGTTACACAATGGACATTATAAATAGCTACCTATGAACTATCATACATTTGAATTCAACTTAAGGTGGTTTAAAAAAATCGAATTCAACATGAAGTCCATTCAATTATTTGAATTTGATATCATGGCATTTGTAAACCATACCTAAATTATGGGGGCACCAATCTTTGCTCTGATTTTGTACATAATAGCATATGTAGTCGTGTACAAAATATATTCAAATTTAGGTCCTCCATTCCAAAATAATCGTAGTTATAGGATTTTCAAGTGTCAAAATTTCAAAAAGAAGCGGATAATTTAATGAGGTTTTCAAACATACAAGGTCAAATATAACGTTGTCTATTTAGGTCAATCCTCATAGTTCAAGAGTACTCTAAACGTGAATGCTTGTGTTTCAAAATTTCGAACGAAGCGCCAAAAGAGCCTCTACTCGCCCGAAACCGCGTGAGACCAATGTTTGGTAGTACAAGGAAATTACTTTTCTAATAACTCCGACCCGTGAAACCTACCGGACCGACGTCCAAAGGTCTAAACCGGGGTAGGTTTGTAGCTTCATCTAGACGCCACGCAACCGCATCCGAAAAACATTCATACACAATGGCCGCCTAAGCACACATGCGCGCGGCCGAAATTGCTCCCGCCCACTATTTGGGACACCTGGGATACCATCCTACCCCCGACCCGCAGTAGGTCCGAAATTTAAGAGGGGGGCAAAGTTTGTACTTTCCCCAAATTTCAAACAAGCACGTCCCATCTTCTGTTCAAAAAAGCCAAAAACAAGTCCGTCCCAGACCGAAACATGGTTCCCCCACCCATCTGATTCCCCATTCGTACTCCGTGGGCGCCAAAACTACCTCTCCACCAGCCGCAAAACCCCGGCGTCCTCCGTCCGCCACCCCATCCCACCCATCAACCGCCGCCCTCCTCCATCACGCCGGAGCTGATACCCCGACGTCGTCGTCCACCGCAACCTCAACCGCAACGCCCTCCACGGCTAGTAGTTGAAGCCGAGGCCGAGCCGTCCGTACCCGAGCCAGTTCAACCACGCCGTCCTGCGCCTCACTGCTGCCGCTCCAAATTCGCCACCCTCCACCACACCGGAGCTGTTCCTGCTACGCCGTCCTTCACCGCCTCGGATCTGCTTCCCCTCCGCCGACATACGGCCACGGCAACACAGTCAACAATTTGGCCATGGGTTCGTCCAAGCCTGCACCCTCCAGAACATCGGTTTCCTCGGTAAAAAGAAGAAGATCGGCGCGACATGTGGAGGTGACCACACCGGCAACCAAAAAGGTACTCCTCTACCCTTATTCGTGCAAATCTTACGTCTCTGCTTGCACGGTATTCATCCCACAGAAGACAATAGTTGACCGCTTCTTCTTGATACTAGATGTTCCTAGTAACTCGCGATGCACAAGGTTTCTCCTCATATACTATTTCACCTTAGCTAGAGGTCCGTCGCCCCCCTGAATTTGAATTTTCGGCCAGTTGATTCCCAATTAACGGAAGCATTCCCCGGTGTAACAGGCGCTAGTACGCCTATTACACCGGGGAAGCAGCGCCTTGGTGTTTATCTTAGGGGCGTGTGCGGCCTAGAGCTACTGGCGCCCGATCTGGAGGTCGGTCGGGATTAAAGGGATGGCTTGGGGGCGCTGCCAAGCACGGAGGTGGTGTGAGGTCGATGGGAGGGCGGGGCGGCGGAGGCAGGGGTCTGGGCCGGTGGTCGCTGGAGGTTCGAGAAAGATCGTCAACAGTGACTAGCGGGAGGTAGACGAAGGCCATCTGCCCGTTCCTTATAGATCGGACGGTTCATTAAAAAATTCGACTGACCTATTTATTTTCAGTCGATTGTTATCTGAGATATGACCACATGTGGTGGTGTGCTGGAGGAGTACCTGCATTTCCTGTGCTCATATATTACAAAATCATACGGAGTAGAATCTAATTTTGTTTGCCATGCAATGTTGTAGAGCTATCATATGTCTCGTGTCATTTATTTTTCAGCCACCTGCTATCTGCTACTTTTACAGTGCACTTGTTTTGCACACACTTCACCCTTACTCTCACTATTGTGTTTTTATGCAAGGGTATTTCAGACTCTGCTGCCATGAGAGAAGCCAAAAAGAAAAGAGGGAAGTCGCTCCAGCTTCGTATGCGGGTAGGCCAGACACGTTACAGCGCTATAAAGGGTGCAGTGTCAGCAGATGGAGACGGTAAACGTAGCTCTGGAGTTGATGACCTCTCTCGCAATGAACCACCATCCCAGGTGCTTGCTTTAACTTCGCGGTGTTATATGTGGTTGCATGTTCCATATGGTGTTTAGCTTGTATTCGACAGGCCGAAGTCGGTAAGATAAGGAAAGATATTTTTTTTACATGAACCACCATCCCGTGAGCACCAGAAGACAAATAGCTAGTCAGGGCACTGGCCGAGCCAGTGACAAGCCCAGCAAAGATAGGCATCACCTGGAAGCCAACTAAAAAGCTGCGATGGTGGCGAAGCAGCCCGCCTCCCACCAGGCTCTCAGGTCCTAGATGATCATGCTCACCACTCCAGCCGGATGTCTAGCTTGTATTGCTTCCAATTTGGTTAAATTGCATCTGCTTGGCTTACACATTATACCTTTGAATATGACATGCCTTTCTGTTTTTGGCACATACTAGTACATATGTGTATTAACCATGTTCTTACATCAAACTAATGTTCTTGTGTATCCCTCATCAATCACTTATGACGAGGCAGGCAGGCAAGGGGACTACTCCTCATTTAAAGAATGCAGCATCAGCCTCCCGACATGATTCTCAAGAAACAGAAATGCTAAATGAAGATAGTGAACGTAGCTCTGTAGTTGATTACAGCATTTCCCCTACACTAGCATCGCAGGTGCTTGCTCTAACTTGGCAGCGTGATATGTGGTTGCATGTTGCATATGGTGTCTAGATTGTAATTCTTCCAATCTGGTTAAACTGCATGTGCTAGTCTGCTTAGCTTATACATTATACCTGTTAATGTGACACGCCTTCCTGTATTTAGTACATAGTACATCTGTCTATTAAGCATGTCCTTACATAAAACTATTGTTTTGTTTGTATCCCGCATCAATCAACATGACGAGACACCTTTAGTATATGCAGTGCGATATTAGTTGCATCTTTCATATGATTTATAGCATGCGCTGCTTCTAATTTGTTAAAATTCCATTTATGATGGGACGCTTTTAACTTGGCAGAGTCATATTGGTTGCATCTTTCATGTGGTGTCTAGCTTGCATTGCTTCTTATTTGCTGGAATGGTCTATGCTTAATTTACACAAACAGTTGTGAACATGCCATGCTGTCCTGTTTTTCGTACATATTCCATCCTGGTATCATGTGTTTGCCTTACATCAAAGTAGTGATTATCAGTATCATGCATGAATGAGTTCTGAAGAGAGAATTTTATTGCTTTTTCTTGTCGGTTTTACTTGACAATTCAAAATCAATAAAGCGGAAGGAAGTTAGCAAGGCAGCGGATAAAGGTGCTCCTTCCGAACGGAGGGCCTCTACAGTTTCTACTCCTCCACACCCCCAAGATGATTTCCAAGACAACACATGCATAGACACTCAACGAAGCTGTGTTTATGATGAGCACGTCTCCCCTAGTGCAGCATCACCGGTGCTCCCTCTAACTTGGCACTGTTATATGTGGTTGCATGTTATGTGTGATGTCTAGCTTGTATTGCTTCTAATTTTGTTGAATTCCATCTGCTTACTTTACACATTATACTTGAATAAGACATGCGTTCCTGTTTCTAGAACATACAATATCTGTCTATCACACCATGTTCTTACATCAAATTACTACTGTTGTGTAACCTGCAACAATCACTTATCATAAGACACGTTTGACTTCGGAGTGTGATATAGGTTACATCTCACATTCTTTTCTAGCTTGTACTACTAATTTGTTGAAATGGCACTTATGACAAGACAGTTTTAACTTGGTAGAGTGATATTCGTTGCATCTTTCATATGGTGTCTAGCTTTCATTGCTTCTAATTTGTTGAAATGCCTTCTCCTTAGTTTACACATCATAAGCTGTGAATATGCAATGGCACTAATGACGAGAGACCTCTAAATGGTAGTGTGATGTTGTTTGCATCTTGCATATGATTTATTTCTTGTACTACTTCACATTTGTTTAAACGCCATTTATGATGAGACATTGTTAACTTGGCAGAGCGATATTTATAGCATCTTTCATATGGTGTCTACCATCCATTGCATTGCTTCTAATTTGGTGAAATGTCTTCTTAGTTTACACATCATAGTTCTGGTTATCTCTTTCGTCCTGTTTTTCATACATATTACATCCTCCTATCATGTGGTTGTCTAACATCAAAGTTCAGTTCGTCTGCATCACGCATCAATTGTTCTGAAGAACTAAATTGTTATTCGTTTTTCTTGTCGGCTTGACTTAACATAGCATAGAGAAAGAGGAAGAAACACAGAATGGCAGGGAATGAGAAGAGGATGAATCCTACAGATTCTGCTGGTACTGATGGTGCAATAGAAGGTCAAAGTCCAGCGGAAAATTCTACAAACACGGCATCCCATGCTACACGAGTTGCAAAAAAGCCAAACACAAACAAATAGCTGCCAACAAACAAGCGGAGACAGCCCTAGTTCTTGCAACACCTACCACAGTACTACCAGCTGCACGACTTACTCGTGCGTCAACTGAGCTAGCAGCACGTTCCCAAGCTCCCTTGCCACCTGACACTACTTCCCAAGCACTCTTGACACAAGACGAGTTGGCAATATCAGATGAACCTTGTGAGCTTCAACAGCAAGAAGGTAGTTGCTGGAGTCAAGTTACAGTTGCATGCTTCTTTATATGTAGTCTCACAGTTTGATGTACACTAACACTTTCTATGTTCGTTGTTGGACTAGCACCTAGGCGCAAGAGGAAACAAACATCAGGGATAATGCTCGATAGGTTAACTAAATCTAGAGGAGGAAGAATGGAGATCCATTTTGAGGCAGGTTTAAAAAGGCCACGTGATGCTACAGAGTCAGCCAAGTTAGTATCAGAGGCAGCGGTTGCCGTTAGGTGTCATGTACGTATCCTGCCAACATGGATTCAGTACAGGAATGACAAAGACGAAACCCAGTTCAACACCTTCCTTGACCATTTATCTGTAAGTATGGTTATGTATGGAAACTAGTAATATCGTCTTGCTCTGTCCCATACTTTCTAGGTTGCTGATAATGAGACTCCCATAATTTTCAACAGATGAGGTTCAAGTTGGACAGCCAAGATGATGCAACCAGACAAGCTTGCACCCATGTTTTCAAGTCTGCTCTGCGACAGTATCGGTATAACTTGAGGAAAACTCACTTTGAAGGCAAGGCTAACAGTGAACTTTCCCAAACATCTCCAATGGAAAATATATCAGATGAAGACTGGAGGGGGCTTGTTAAACACTGGTCTGATCCGAAGTATCAGGTACATTATATATATGTTATTAGATCACATGTTGAAGTCCTATTTACGCATGTGCCACACAAATCTATCTTCTTGTAGGTGAACTGTTCAAAGAACAAAGCCAACCGTACGAAAGTGAAATTCCAACAGACGACAGGATCTCGTAGCTATATTGCACACTGCGAGGCTCTTGTAATTAGCTGCTGTTTCACTCTTTTCGCTGTACCATATTATCAGATCTATATTGACTTGTTCGAAATGCAGAGGAAAGCCCGCAAGGACCAAAAAGTACCTGAACCAAATGCTGTGGAAATCTTCAAGGACTGTCACACCAACAAGAAGAAGGGCATGACTACACCAGTCAAAGCCGCTGTTGTAAGTCCTTAATCCTCATGCCTTTTAACTACTACTTACTCTGACTTGTGCCTTGAACTGCATGGTTTGCAGTCAATGTCTATTACTCTTTTCAATTTTATACACAATTGTCTTAGCGTATCATTGCACCTTACAAGGTTTAAAAGAGAGGAGTGATGTTCCTTTGATCTTGACCCGTAATCTAGTTTCGTGCTGGACTTGCCCACACAACGTTACAATTGCCTGTTTGTCTGTTCTCAATTGTTTTGTGATATGAATGATGTCATACTATGCTTACCGTATTATAAACTTCATCTCTTTATCCTTAGCCCTCAATACAATGTGAAGAAATAGACAATACATTAGCAATGGTACATGGTAATATGTTTGGAACCTGGTTTTATTATGTACTTTGCAATAAAATACAACTAATATTTTACATGGGTTCACCAGAATAAGTTCTGTATATAGACCAAAGCTATTTTGTTTGGTTTTGCTGCCTCCTTAATATCTTCTGTTTTGGTACTACTAATGTAAAACCTCAACTTTTCAGCGAGCTATGGAAAAAATGGTGGAACCGCCACCTTCTGAAGGTGGCGAGGCAACTATAACCGCAATCAGCTCTTGCTGCAGTGGGTCAGTACATGTCCACTAACAGTGCCAAAAGCACGTTCCTGCGTAATACTAGGTTGGTTGTTAAGGCAATATCGTCCAAACTGCCTCATGGTCAAGATATGCAAGCTCAAAGCAATGTTGTATCTGCGCTCCAGACACAAGTCCATTCCCTAACAGAGACCCTTTCTGAAACAAGGAGAAACAATGCTCAATGTCGTCAAGATATGCATGGTTTTGAAACCAGACTATCAGACATTTGCTATGTTGTTCAGGAGCCTAGGGGAAATGAAGGCGAGGGTTATGGTGCTCCATCGGACAATACAGCATGAAAACGTAACAGTCAGGTCAAATGAACCGAGCTTCTGAACTTCTGGTGGTGCATTTATCTGCTAGACTGTTAAGTTTTATGCCAACCTTCCTTTTGTTATATAGTTGTAATTTGTTTTGGTGCGATACAAAATTTATTCTTAACGTGCAGCCACCGGCTGAAGAAAACAGCAAGCCATTTTTGTATAGTGTAGGGTGTTCCCTATATTGGCACTGGTGGCGGTCTTTGATGCCGAGTGGATGTAATCTATGCAATCGCCTTAATAGCCTAGCGTTAGTTTCGTCCTTATTTATTTCCTAGTCTTCTTTTTCCCTGGTTTGCTAGTGGCCGCAACTACCATGGGCAATATACGGGCCGTAGGATCCATGGGTCTCCTACGGGCCGTCAATAAATGGGCCTGTAATCGGTGGGCCTCAGGCCGTCGGATAAATGGGTCTACATGGGCCGTAATCGGGCGTAATTGGTATCGACCCATCACGGTAACAGGCCGTAGGACAGCAAAGGCTTAATTCTGTCACAGGCATAACGGGTTGTTAATGGGCCAGAATATAGGACGGGCTGGAAACGGCGCAACGGGTTAACATGCCAGAAACGGGCCGACTCTTGCCATGGGCCGAATTTGGCCCATTAGGATAACAGGCCAGTAACGGGCCGACTCTTGCCATGGGCCGAATTTGGCCCATTAGGGGAACAGGCCAGTAACGGGCCGACTCTTGCCATGGGCCGAATTTGGCCCATTAGGGGAACAGGCCAGTAACGGGCCGGAAGTAATTGAGGGCTGAAAAGGAGCCCAAGAACGTATGGGCCGTCAATAGGCCGAAAGCTAACACGGGCTGGAAACGGCCCATGTAAATCACGGGCCGTTAACGGGTATAAAGAAAATTACTGTTCATTATGGGCTAGTGTCACCGTGGGCCTGTAAAGGGCCAAAAGATACGAAGGCCTCATATGGGCCGAAAGACGTCATGGGCCATACATGGGCCGAAAGTGAAATGGGCTGGTGTTATATTCGACGGCCCACAGGATGTTGTTGGGCCGATTTCCTTTAGGGCCTAACGGGCTGTGAAATGGGCTATTTGCGAAGAGACCGTTAACAGGCTTTTCATGGGCCAGCCCGTTAACTTTTGACCAAGTCAAACGGGCCGGCTTTGTAAGCTAAATGGGCCAGTGGTGGGCCGTGGCACGTGTCGACATATCATAGGCGCCTATCTAACCCACTGACGAGCTGACACGTGTTTCGTCCGGCCAATAAGAATTTTACATGTGGAAATTTCCCATTGGTCGGGGCTGTTAATGGGTTATCGGATCCAAAACCCGACCCGATAGCTTAACGACGTTCCGTTACGGTGGATGCCACGTGTCGGTCATCCTTGACGAAAGCACTTCTGTGACGCGCGATTTATCGTCATGGAAGTGGACACTTCCGTGATGATAATTTTGGTAATTTCATGGAACACTTTTATGACAGCACGGGTATGACTATCTTGATTCTGTCATAAAATCGTCATGGATGTACATGCATGACAAAAAAACGCGACCTACTGTGACAAACACGTATCATCACGGAAGTGTATTTTTTTTGTAGTGCATTAGTCCATAGAGAATGTCATCAATTACCAAAACCACAAATGGGGGCATGCATGTCCTTTCAATCTCCCCCATTTTGGTAATTGATGACAATCACTTTCAAGAGAGTTTATGTAAGGAATTATGCATCACCATGCAATGCAACAACCAATAATGCATGCGAATGAGATGCAAATGCTAAGGAAACATAAACCAAAGCTTCTCCACAAAACTCTCTGAAACTTCTCCCCATTGGCATCGATTGCCAAAATGGGCGAAAAGCTTGGAAGGCCAATATAAATTTTGGTCCTCCATAAATTGTGTATTTCTCAACAAGAGAGTGGAATGCAATACACATATCCAACGGTAAATACTTGGAGGAAGACAAACTATATTGAGGTCCAAAGATTGCAAAAGAATGATATGCCGGAAATACATCACAAAGAGAGAAACAAGCAATCAAGCAATCAAAAGATACCAATTGAAGCAAGCTATCAAAAGATACCAATTGAACCAACTAGGCCAATGATCCTACGACCCACATGAATAAAGGATATTATGATAAGAGCAAAGGAGTGATCTTGTGACGCCCGGATAATTAAGCTACAGTAATCCCCCGCTAATGGTGCCATGTCATCACATTACTGTTGCTATCCTCACTTGATCCAAATCAT
Organism: Aegilops tauschii subsp. strangulata; assembly: GCF_002575655.3. Lineage (NCBI taxonomy): Eukaryota > Viridiplantae > Streptophyta > Magnoliopsida > Poales > Poaceae > Aegilops > Aegilops tauschii. The sequence continues at coordinate 280,336,770 of NC_053037.3, forward strand.
GATTCAAATTCAAATTATAGTGCAAAATTCATATTTCTCAAACATGCAAAATTAAATGTTCAAAGTGTGGCAAATAATCCCTTGATATTTGTCATATTGGAACCAACCTCTTTTGAATTCCCAAAATGCCCCTAGGAATTAAATTTTGATCCAGCAGCAAATTATTTGGCCTTTTCAGTTTCTAAAAATGGGTAGACAACTCCTTTTGACCCCATACTTTTTGTTCCATCTCAATATATTGTGTTAAATTTATGTGCCAAATTTTGTTTAAAACAAAACTCATTTGGTACAAAAATAAAATGCAAAAGAAAAAGAGAAAATGGAAAACAGAAAAGTTAAAAGCAAAAAAGAATAGCCCCTTCCCCACTGGGCCTCGGTCCAACTGCCCCCCTCCAAGCAGGCCGGCCCACTCCCCACACCCCCTGGCCAATAACCCCAACTCCCCCCAACCAAACCCTAGAAGCAACCCCCACTCCCCCACGATCTCCACCCTCTCCCTCCAGCGCCGCCAGGGTAGAGCCCCGCGCGCGACCCCCCCCCCCCCAACCTCTCTCTCCCACGGTTCCCTCCCCCCCGATCTGGATGGGGGGGCGCACGCCGCTCGCTCCCGACGCCGCGACACCGCCGCCACCTCGCCCCAGAACCGCCCCCGTCGCACCGGACCGCGCCGTCCCCGCCTCTCTATCGGGACCCCGATTCCAAGTCACACCGATCTAGCCTGTAACACCTCATATCACTTTGCGGCCTCACGCACGGTACTCCCACGGGTGTCGCCTTACCATGGCCCGGGACCGTTTGCGCCTTTTGGCTCACGTATATGACAATGTCGCTAGTATCCATATGACAGAGAACCCGGGCCGACATGGCTAGTCGTGAACCCAAAGCGGCACTAACGTATGGGGACAGGCATATATGAATCCACATCGAACGTGTCGGTCAGCAGCGTGCGAATCCGGGCTGTAGCACTGGGCTAACAGGACTCCGGGAACCCGGGCTGTAGCAGGCTAGGCAGGACTCCGGATGTCACCGCGTGACATTTCCCCGAAGGGACAGACACAGGAACGATATGAAACACATGCCGGCCAGTCAAGTGTCCAGAGCAGTAGTGCTGGGCTAGCAGGACTCCGGTGAACCGGGCTGTAGCGGACTACTATGGCTCAAGGGGTCACTAGACTACATTTCCCCATAAGAGAGGCTACTAAGGATAGACAACTAGATTGTCGGATCCCACACATACCAAGCATTTCAATCATACACACAATATGCTCGATATGTGCAAGTACAACATGGCATCACAACAAGACTCTACGACTCAGAGTATTTATTCATTAGGCTCCGAAGAGCCAGATATTACAAACATGGATCTCATGACCCAACATTCAGAGCATACAAGTCAAAGCACATGCGGAAGCTTAACATGTCTGAGTACAGACATCTACAAATGAAAAAGGCTGCGAAGCCTGACTATCTACCAGATCCCGCCGAGGGCACAAGATCGTAGCTGAGGTATCAAGCTAAACGTCGAAGTCCACACGGAACTACTAGCGAGACTGACATCTCTCTGCAAAACATAAAATAAGCAAACGTGAGTACAAATGTACCCAGCAAGACTTACATCAGAACTATCTACATATGCATCAGTATCAACAAAGGGGGTGGTGGAGTTTAACTGCAGCAAGCCAGCTTTGACTCGGTGGCTATCCTGAACTGCGACTGCAAGTAACTCTTTCGAGGTGGCGCACACGAGTCCACATATTCACCATATCAATACACCACTATGGATCCGCTCCCGTCTCCCTACGAGAACGTCATCCATAGCACTCACGCTTATCCTGCGCATTTTAGAGTATCCACTTTCACTTGTCTATGAACTGTACAGGCAACCCAGAAGTCCTTTACCGCGGACACGGCTATTCGAATAGATCATATTAACCCTGCAGGGGTGTACCTCGTCACACACGCTCTCGCCACTTACCACCATGTACACGTCGTGTACCTCGGCAACCTTCAAGCGGAAGCCTGGCGAGGGAGTCGGCCACGACCTGACTAACCACACAAGTCTCTCGTCCAGGTTTATCGCCTATTCGGGTTCCATCCGCAAGGAGATTCGGCCGGGGTGTCGCTCACGGCCCCAAACGATGTGAACAGGGTTCCCAAGCCCACCTCGACGGATGGATCTACGCTTGGTACACCGTGCCACGGTGCCTAGTCTGTCCCAAGCCCACCTGTACCGGGTACCACTTGGTAGACTACTAACACAACCTACAAACACTAGAAACTAGTTGCAACTCCTGGACAGAGATCGAGGCGGTTAATAAGCCGAGAGGGGTCGAGTTACCGGAACCCAATGTGTGGTAGTAACTGTTCATGGATCACAAACACAGAACTCAGTTCCTGAGGACGGTTTCAATGAGACAACCCACCATGTACTCCTACATGGCCTCTCACCGCTACCTTTACCAAATCGTGTTCACACCCTTAGCTCTCACACAGTAGGACATGTTCACCACTTTCCAATTCATTCCCGATGAATCAGACCTGACACAACTCTAAGCAATAGCAGGCATGACAAACAAGCATGAATGAGTAGGCACATCAGGGCTCAAACAACTCCTACTCATGCTAGTGGGTTTCATCTATTTACTGTGGCAATGACAGGTCATGCAGAGGATAAAGGGGTTCAGCTACCGCAGCAAGTAACAGATGAATCGTTGTTGTCATAATGCAGTAAAAGAGAGCAGGAGCGAGAGAGTGGGATTGTATTGGAATGAGCAAGGGGATTTTGCTTGCCTGGCACTTCTGAAGATAGCATTGAGTCTTCATTAGTGTCAACGATCACAACGTCGGAACATCGTCTACCGAGAGGGGACAAACACCGGCAACATAGAGGAAAATAAATCAATGCAATGCAACAGTATGATGCATGAATGTGACATGGCAATATGCTGTGAATTGAGCTAATGCGGCTAGCAACAAGTGCAAGGGAGTCCATTTGAACCAAAGGTTCAAATGCAAACTCTAGTTTGAGCATTTAAAATGCCATTTGAATGTTTTCACTTATACAGCAGGTATAAGTTGATTTTTCATGCATGAAATTAGCATGAATGGATAGATTGGATTTTTCTGATAATTTTTCATATATAAATTATTTGATTTGGAGCTACGGTTGAATTTCTATGAATTTTAGAAGTTTGCACTATTTTCTGGAATTTCCTGTATAAGAATAATTCCAGTAATTAGATTACTGCGTCAGCACTACGTCAGGATGACGTCAGCTGGTCAGCGGGGTCGTCCAGGTCAAACCTGACGTGTGGGGACCACACGTCAGTGACACTGGCTGGTTTGGGTGGATGACAAGTGGGACCGGTCAACGTTGACTTGACCAAAGTCAAAGCTGACATGTGGGGTCCACGGCATTAGCTTAATTTAAACAGGAAATAACCCTGTGGTTAATTAAGGGCGGGGCCCGTCTGTCAGTGAGCTAGGGGGGTTAGTTAGTGGCGTCATTAGCCGCTAATGATGTCGCCACGTCAGCCTCGCCGGAATATGGCCGGCGGCAAGCATTCCGCATGGCGGAGGCGTCGGGTTTTGCCATTCGGCAACCATTGGGCTCGGGGTTTGGCCCTACGGGCTGCTGGACGTGCACCGCATCCAACGGAGCAGGCGGCTGGGCGACGGGAGGTCGGGAACTACGGTGGCGACCACTTGGGCGGCGGCCGGAGCTCGGGCAACGGCGGAGACGGCGCTACAGGGCACGGCCGGGCGAACCCGTGGGTGCTTCAGGTTCACAGGAGCGCGGCGAGCACGCTGGGATGCTCGGGCGAGCCGCCGAGCTCGGGAGCACGGAGCTCGTTAGCAATGGCGGCGGCGAGCTTCGGCGGAGATGGGGAACGAAGCTAGAGCATGAACGCGAGTAGGAGAGGAAGGGGAGTAGGTCCGTGAGCTCACAGTAGTTGCAGCAGAGGCTACAGCGAGCTCGGAGGAGGTCCGAAGCGAGCGGGGCGGCGGAGGCGATCTCGGTGACCCGAGGAAGAAGAAGGCGTCGGCGGTGGCGCTTCGAGGCGTCCGGCGTTGTGTAGCTCAGCGAGGGGGTCGAGGACGAAGTGGCGGAGCTTCTGGGCACGTCGGTGAGGCGAGGGGGAGGCGGTGGCCACGGTGGTGGCGAGCGGCGACGACGGCTGTGTTCGGGTGGACGCGCGTGAGGGAGACAGAGGAGGGGATGAGCTCGAGGGAGAGGTCGAGGCGTCGAGGGGGTGTTGTGGCGCCATCTAGGTGCATCGGGGAGGAGCCAGGCAGGCTGGAGGTGGCATGCGGTGGCCGTGCGCGCGTCGGGCACGCGCTATGTGTCCGACTGGCGGGAGGAAGAAGACCTCCCTGCCCCTGGTGGGCTGGGCTGGCCAGATGGGCTGCCAGGTGAGCGCTAGGTAAAAGCGGGTAGGTTTTCTGTCCTTTATTTTTCTTTCTATTTTCTATTTCTTTTGCTCTGTTTTGATTTAGTAATAATACTAAACCATTTCATAAAATCCTGGAAATAATTATGGGTGACTTCTGAATTATTCCAGTGACCCTTAACAATTTCCAACATTTTTGGAGCATCTGAAATATATATAGCATTCAAATAGCTCCAATTCAAATATGTTTGAATTAATTCAAAGACCATAAATGCCTTGGAAAAATGTGCATGACCTCTGGTAAAGGTTTTAACCTTTTTCCATAAATAATGAACATTTTTTAAGGGCATTTTGGGTTTAATGAAAATATTTTTACTTTGAACCTAGTTGAATTCATTTGGTGCTAGGGTTTGGTCATCCCCAATTCGACTTTAAATGAAATTTAGACATGATGCAGCAACCAAGCTAGTCCAAGTGCATAGCAAGGCTAGGGACGTGACAACTCACCCCCACTAAAACAAGAATCTCGTCCCGAGATTCAAGCGTAGGGTAAGATGAAAGGGGAACGCAAACTAACATAATCTTCACGATCCAATTGTTCTTCTCGAAGATGTTAATTCATTGCATCATCTTGATCTTGACATCTTTTCTTTCGAGAGCTTCATCCAACTATGATGACGGAAGAGAGGGAAACTCTACAGGATTGATCTTCTCGAAGATCGAGCTATACAAGATCAACTCGCGGAATGAGATGTTGAAACATCTCGAGTTGAGACACAAAACACGTCGAGAGGGATGGAAGAACAAACGATGAGGTTTGATTTGGTGGGCAACAATCCTACGCTTAGGTAGGATGGTGGATGGTTTCAAAGTAGCGAGGAGATAGTTGCCACGATTCCATAACGGGGCACCTTAGGGAAGGTGGCTCATAGAAATATCCCTTAAGTGGCAAAAAGAATTACTTTTGATTCAGAGGTCAATGAAACTCTTCATACCAGCCTAAGGCAATTTACAAATGATCGTGTGAACGAATTCGAAAGAATGGCATAATCGGACTAGAATTGATGAGGTGAACTACCTTGTTGAAGACAACGAAATGGATGATTTGCTTATCATCGGGGATGGATGGAACTCATAGTAGGGCCACTTTTGAAGATGATCCTAAGTAGTAATTACTGAGGTGCAAGCTGGGAACAAAATGCAAATGCTGGGTATGACTCTGGTAACTGGGGATAACTCAACGAGAGTGATTCCACCGTTGAATGGTTCTAGCATAACCGGGGAAATTGGGGCCAATCCCAGTTAGTGCCGATGATGACACCTAATGCTTGCGCGTGCTCTCAAGAACTTGAGCATTTCCATATTCATCAAGTTTTACCAATATCCGTGCTGAGGATCCTGGCAACACATCATACTACCATGATGAACGGTGATGGAGGATGCAGGTGCAAAGGAGATAACACTTTCTCAGATTTTTCCTTAGCAATGCCAAAGAAACAAATCTAGATGATCGACCGAGAGACATTTAGCATTCCGCTTCTAATGTTCTCATTGATGTACTAGGTACCACGGTCAATGCTTAAAACATAAACATGGCCATCAGGTAAAGGTCGGACTTCGGAGGCACAAAAATCCATAAGGAACAACTTGTGGGATAAGTCATATGAAATCCTCATGTGAAGTGACCAAACGGCTTAATCAAGATACTACATTAATGGTGCTTCCAGCTAGGTGCATCCACTTCACTGGAACCTATATCATAGTTCTTGGAAGAAGTTCCAACCATCATATCTGCCTGAGACTCAAATCTGGTTGGTAACAGGATATTCCAGACTCATCGAGTCTAGAAGAAAATGAAGGTTTGCAACACAAATCGACGAGATGATGTTGCGAGATTCTCGGGAATGAACTACGATAGCAAGCTCTAAAACATGAGCTGGTTCTGCTACAAACCTGTGAACACACTGTCCAAGACAAGCATGACCACATAGTAGTCTTACAACAAAACGCTACCGAGTTCAGGTGGGGAACCATCATTAATGACATCGAAGTCTCCACGCGTGGAAGTCCAAAGAATTCACCTTAGAACAGACTCCTTTATCTTGAACAAATCAATCAGTGGCTTGGTGTGCTAGGGATGCATATGGAATGAAGATGATCAGTCTATCATACCACAGGATACTTTGCACGTGCATGATTGACTTGGGATGATTCCAGAGGAAGCAAACAATCTTACTCGGATCCACGGCGGCAACTTACACCAAGTGCACGTGAGTTAGAGAGAGTCACTTCTTTCATCCGAACACATGCTTCATGGACGGAACACGAAGATAATGCTTATAAAAGTTTCCAACACTAGCTTAATGCTCAACAAAATCATGGACAAGATGAAAATGTTGTCAATGGGCTCAGCAACAATCCATCCAGGCTTCCATATAGATGGAATTCCAAAATTAAGTAAACACGGGAATAGCAGTGGTCAGACCCAAAAGATATAATGGTGTATGCTCGAGGAATCAACCACGAGTAAGACAACATTATGAACATCGTTGGTTCTGATTTGATTTGACGATAGCCCATGTTCAAATCAAAGTTTTGACAAGATGATAGACCCAACAACTGATCACAAGGACCAATCGATGAAGATATCACCTTTCTTCGACACACACACACAAGGATATCCCTTTGGAAATGAACTAAGTTAGACAAGCTTTTATCTTCCAACTCTCCAAGTTGTTGTCTAGCTTAACCAACTAGCTCAAGGGTAGGCAACACAGATTCTTGGAGAAGGGTTGGTTACAAGAAACCAACTTGATCACGAGCTGAACATAGCGGTCAGGGAACAACCTGGAAATACTTCCGGGAAGATATTCGGAAAATCATGAACCACCGATATGTTACTAAGCTCGAGAACAAACTTGCTTTTCAGGGCAAGACGATGTGATCAAAAAGAGCGAGGAATTGATACAATCCTAACTCGTTGACCGAAGAGTGCACCAGGAGAAATGGACTAGGTAACACGATCAATCTCAGGATGATGATTGAATAACCAACATGCTAAGAATGAGAGTATTGCCATTAACTACCAAGCAACGAGTTGCTCAGAGTACTGATTTCACGCATCACGATTCACTTGTCGGTATTCCGGTTGCAACAACACGGAACCGAGGAACGAATGATGATGGCGAAAAGTATCACTACATCAAGGATTCATAAGAGTTGGTGCAATTCTCATGACACTCTTGACATAAAGATGGTAATACTTCAGGGTAGAACAGAATCAAAAGCTGGATTTGGCATTTTGATTTGCGAAATACAACTACTTTGACCAGTCCAAGAAATGGATGAGGTGCTGGAGTTTGTGTCTCCTAGTCATTCCAGAATAGAATGGCTTGACGGACCACAAGAATAATAGGCATCAATAACACGAATGCACAACTAGTCCCGACTATCAATTGATAGACACAGGTCAGAATACAACTTAAAGAGAGACAACTCAAAGGAACATATAACTTTCTGAGTTGTGGATGCATAGGTTAGTAGGTCGAACCAAGTTCAACATATTTCTTCCAGATAACCCATGCAGAGGAGGAAGAACTGGCAGTTTCACAATATGGATGGAGAACTCGTCAAGAGCACTCTGGTTGTGATCTTTTGGTTCAAAAGAACTCCTGCCAAGAATGGTTCATGGTATTTGGAAGAACGATATACCACGGACCTCGAAGACTATCACAAAGGTTACTAATATCCTAAAGGTACGAGCAACACTATCAACACGAGGTAAGTGGAGTGAATCTCAGGCTTAAGAACCCAGAAATAGAATGCCTACTAACTAAGTGGCATCACGGGATGCATTCGGGAATGATGGCCAGAATCATCACACTGGAAACACAAAACATGGCTAGATTACTAGGTGATCCTCTAAGACACCTAGGGTCATAATAATAGCTCCAACATATATGTCGAGGCAATGGAGTACCTCAACAGACCAATTAGTGTGGTTAATCTGGCCCCAAGGAACATCGAGAACGGACAGAAAGGATTTGCAAATGCATCAGACTATTTAGAAACTTGGGGTGACTCGGACAGCATAACGGCTGTAATTGCTCAAAGGATTTGAGACATCCTGCAAATTGGTGGCATAACCACTTAACATCAAGTTATCAGAGTTCGGAGATCAGCTATCAACACACGGAAGTAGTAGAAACTGAACTGAGGCTTAAATCCATCAATCCTATGAGTCTACGGATTAGTAACACGTGATCCTGATAGAAAGATGAGAAGCCTAGTTCTTAATCCCCGTAGAATGAGAAGAGAATGACTCAGATTAGAGGGCATAAGGTAAAGGAGTAAAAAGAGCCTTACGTTCCCTTCCACAATCAATTCCCTTATATAACTAAAGCATTTCTAGACTCAACTTCGACCAGTTTGGCATGGTAATCCTACAGGCAACCTGGCTCTGATACCAAAGCTGTCGGGACCCCAATTCCAAGTCACACCGATCTAGCCTGTAACACCTCATATCACTTTGTGGCCTCACGCACGGTACTCCCACGGGTGTCGCCTTACCATGGCCCGGGACCGTTTGCGCCTTTTGGCTCACGTATATGACAATGTCGCTAGTATCCATATGACAGAGAACCCGGGACGACATGGCTAGTCGTGAACCCAAAGCGGCACTAACGTATGGGGACAGGCATATATGAATCAGCATCGAACGTGTCGGTCAGCAGCGTGCGAATCCGGGCTGTAGCACTGGGCTAACAGGACTCCGGGAACCCGGGCTGTAGCAGGCTAGGCAGGACTCCGGATGTCACCGCGTGACATTTCCCCGAAGGGACGGACACAGGAACGATATGAAACACATGCCGGCCAGTCAAGTGTCCAGAGCAGTAGTGTTGGGCTAGCAGGACTCCGGTGAACCGGGCTGTAGCGGACTACTATGGCTCAAGGGGTCACTAGACTACATTTCCCCATAAGAGAGGCTACTAAGGATAGACAACTAGATTGTTGGATCCCACACATACCAAGCATTTCAATCATACACACAATATGCTCGATATGTGCAAGTACAACATGGCATCACAACAAGACTCTACGACTCAGAGTATTTATTCATTAGGCTCCGAAGAGCCAGATATTACAAACATGGATCTCATGACCCAACATTTAGAGCATACAAGTCAAAGCACATGCGGAAGCTTAACATGTCTGAGTACAGACATCTACAAATGAAAAAGGCTGCGAAGCCTGACTATCTACCAGATCCCACCGAGGGCACAAGATCGTAGCTGAGGTATCAAGCTAAACGTCGAAGTCCACACGGAACTACTAGCGAGACTGACATCTCTCTGCAAAACATAAAATAAGCAAACGTGAGTACAAATGTACCCAGCAAGACTTACATCAGAACTATCTACATATGCATCGGTATCAACAAAGGGGGTGGTGGAGTTTAACTGCAGCAAGCCAGCTTTGACTCGGTGGCTATCCTGAACTACGACTGCAAGTAACTCTTTCGAGGTGGCGCACACGAGTCCACATATTCACCATATCAATACACCACTATGGATCCGCTCCCGTCTCCCTACGAGAACGCCATCCATAGCACTCACGCTTATCCTGCGCATTTTAGAGTATCCACTTTCACTTGTCTATGAACTGTACAGGCAACCCAGAAGTCCTTTACCGCGGACACGGCTATTCGAATAGATCATATTAACCCTGCAGGGGTGTACCTCGTCACACACGCTCTCGCCACTTACCACCATGTACACGTCGTGTACCTCGGCAACCTTCAAGCGGAAGCCTGGCGAGGGAGTCGGCCACGACCTGACTAACCACACAAGTCTCTCGTCCAGGTTTATCGCCTATTCGGGTTCCATCCGCAAGGAGATCCGGCCGGGGTGTCGCTCACGGCCCCAAACGATGTGAACAGGGTTCCCAAGCCCACCTCGACGGATGGATCTACGCTTGGTACACCGTGCCACGGTGCCTAGTCTGTCCCAAGCCTACCTGTACAGGGTACCACTTGGTAGACTACTAACACAACCTACAAACACCAGAAACTAGTTGTAACTCCTGGACAGAGATCGAGGCGGTTAATAAGCCGAGAGGGGTTGAGTTACCGGAACCCAATGTGTGGTAGTAACTGTTCATGGATCACAAACACAGAACTCAGTTCCTGAGGACGGTTTCAATGAGACAACCCACCATGTACTCTTACATGGCCTCTCACCGCTTCCTTTACCAAATCGTGTTCACACCCTTAGCTCTCACACAGTAGGACATGTTCACCACTTTCCAATTCATTCCCGATGAATCAGACCTGACACAACTCTAAGCAATAGCAGGCATGACAAACAAGCATGAATGAGTAGGCACATCAGGGCTCAAACAACTCCTACTCATGCTAGTGGGTTTCATCTATTTACTGTGGCAATGACAGGTCATGCAGAGGATAAAGGTGTTCAGCTACCGCAGCAAGTAACAGATGAATCGTTGTTGTCCTAATGCAGTAAAAGAGAGCAGGAGCGAGAGAGTGGGATTGTATCGGAATGAGCAAGGGGGTTTTGCTTGCCTGGCACTTCCGAAGATAGCATTGAGTCTTCATTAGTGTCAACGATCACAACGTCGGAACATCGTCTACCGAGAGGGGACAAACACCGGCAACAGAGAGGAAAATCAATCAATGCAATGCAACAGTATGATGCATGAATGTGACATGGCAATATGCTATGAATTGAGCTAATGCGGCTAGCGACAAGTGCAAGGGAGTCCATTTGAACCAAAGGTTCAAATGCAAACTCTAGTTTGAGCATTTAAAATTCCATTTGAATGTTTTCACTTATACAGCAGGTATAAGTTGGTTTTTCATGCATGAAATTAGCATGAATGGATAGATTGGATTTTTCTAATAATTTTTCATATATAAATTATTTGATTTGGAGCTACGGTTGAATTTCTATGAATTTTAGAAGTTTGCACTATTTTCTGGAATTTCCTGTATAAGAATAATTCCAGTAATTAGATTACTGCGTCAGCACTATGTCAGGATGACGTCAGCTGGTCAGCAGGGTCGTCCAGGTCAAACCTGACGTGTGGGGACCACACGTCAGTGACACTGGCTGGTTTGGGTGGATGACAAGTGGGACCGGTCAACGTTGACTTGACCAAAGTCAAAGCTGACATGTGGGGTCCACGGCATTAGCTTAATTTAAACAGGAAATAACCCTATGGTTAATTAAGGGCGGGGCCCGTCTGTCAGTGAGCTAGGGGGGTTAGTTAATTGCGTCATTAGCCGCCAATGATGTCGCCACGTCAGCCTCGCCGGAATATGGCCGGCGGCAAGCATTCCGCACGGCGGAGGCGTCGGGTTTTGCCATCCGGCGACCATTGGGCTCGGGGTTTGGCCCTACGGGCTGCTGGACGTGCACCGCATCCAACGGAGCAGGCGGCTGGGCGACGGGAGGTCGGGAACTACGGTGGCGACCACTTGGGCGGCGGCCGGAGCTCGGCCAACGGCGGAGACGGCGCTACAGGGCACGGCCGGGCGAACCCGTGGGTGCTTCAGGTTCACAGGAGCGCGGCGAGCACGCTGGTGATGCTCGGGTGAGCCGCCGAGCTCGGGAGCACGCAGCTCGTTAGCAATGGCGGCGGCGAGCTTCGGCGGAGATGGGGAACGAAGCTAGAGCATGAACGCGAGTAGGAGAGGAAGGGGAGTAGGTCCGTAAGCTCACAGTAGTTGCAGCAGAGGCTACGGCGAGCTCGGAGGAGGTCCGAAGCGAGCGGGGCGGCGGAGGCGATCTCGGCGACCCCAGGAAGAAGAAGGCGTCGGCGGCGGCGCTTCGAGGCGTTCGGCGTTGTGTAGCTCAGCGAGGGGGACGAGGACGAAGTGGCGGAGCTTCTGGGCGCGTCGGTGAGGCGAGGGGGAGGCGGTGGCCGCGGTGGTGGCGAGCGGCGGCGACGGCTGTGTTTGGGTGGACGCGCGTGAGGGAGACAGAGGAGGGGATGAGCTCGAGGGAGAGGTCGAGGCGTCGAGGGGGTGTCGTGGCGCCGTCTAGGTGCATCGGGGAGGAGCCAGGCAGGCTGGAGGTGGCATGCGGTGGCCGTGCGCGCGTCGGGCACGCGCTATGCGTCCGACTGGCGGGAGGAAGAAGACCTCCCTGCCCCTGGTGGGCTGGGCCGGCCAGATGGGCTGCCAGGTGAGCGCTAGGTAAAAGCGGGTAGGTTTTCTGTCCTTTATTTTTCTTTCTATTTTCTATTTCTTTTGCTCTGTTTTGATTTAGTAATAATACTAAACCATTTCGTAAAATCCTGGAAATAATTATGGGTGACTTCTGAATTATTCCAGTGACCCTTAACAATTTCCAACATTTTTGGAGCATCTGAAATATATATAGCATTCAAATAGCTCCAATTCAAATATGTTTGAATTAATTCAAAGACCATAAATGCCTTGAAAAAATGTGCATGACCTCTGGTAAAGGTTTTAACCTTTTTCCATAAATAATGAACATTTTTTAAGGGCATTTTGGGTTTAATGAAAATATTTTTACTTTGAACCTAGTTGAATTCATTTGGTGCTAGGGTTTGGTCATCCCCAATTCGACTTTAAATGAAATTTAGACATGATGCAGCAACCAAGCTAGTCCAAGTGCATAGGAAGGCTAGGGACGTGACACTCTCCCTCGCGCTACTCCCCCTGCCCCCGAGCTGGACGTCGCCGCCTCGCCGTCCCCGTCGCCGCCGCGCGCCGTCGCCCCGCAACTACGACCCTCCCCGAGCACGCGTTTGCACCACTACAGGGCTGGTGAGCCCCTCCGTCGATCCCCCTCCTCCTTCGCATGGATCTGTCAACGTTGACGTCATACATCGCCGTGGCCGAGCTCACTGGAGCTCGCGCTCACCGCATCCGCCCACGCCGATGGGCGCGCTCCCGCACGCTCGCCACCTTGCCTCGCTCACCTGCCGCAGCTCTCACGGCCGCCCGCGCCCCCTGGCCGCGCGCCAGGCCCTAGGCCACGCCACGCTGGTGCCTCTGCTGCCTCGTCGAGGCCATGGCCTCCCCCGCGCCCGGGTTCGCCCCTCCTCGGGCACGGACGCCCACGCCCGCAGCGCCCTGCGCCCGTTAACCCGCATCCGCCGCCCGTTAGCCCCTGGGCCAATGACGAATGGGGCCCGCCCCCTGTTAAAATGAAAACGGAAATAGAAATGTAAAAAAGGGGATGTTTAAAATAATTAATTAATTAATTAGTTAGTTAATTCACTTAATTAACTTTGACTAATTAGCCTAATGAACATATTTAGTCTAATTAAACCTGCTTAATTAAACTAGACAATGACAATTGGGCCCCACTGCCCTTTTGACCAGTCAACCCGGTCAGAGTTGACTGTTGACCCTGCTGATGTCATGATGACGTCATGCTGATGCAGTAAACTTATTTTCGTTTTAAATTAAATTGCAGAATGTCTTTAAAACTTCGGAAAGTCATAGAAATTGAACCGTAGCTCGGATCGAAAAACTTTCTACAGCAAAGTTGCTCGGAACGACGAGACGAATCGGAATAAGCAGTCTGTTCGTCTTCCACATGCCCCTAACTACCTGAACATGCAACATTCCCCCTCTGTTTCATCTGTCCGAAAAAATGCAAACTTCGGGAAAACTTTCCCGGATGTCCCCCCCTTCCACGGTCAAGCGTAGCGCCGCGGTAGAACACCTCTAACACTGCTTTTTGTCTTGTCATGCAACTGTATGCTTGTATTTACTGTTTTTCCCCCTCTTCTCTCCGATAGACCCTGAGACTGCCGCTGATGCCGCTGTGATCGACTACGTCGACGACGACCCCTTCTTCTTGTCTAAGCAACTAGGCAAGCCCCCCCTTTGATCATCCCGATATCGCCCATTCTATTCTCTCATGCTTGCGTTAGATTTTGCTACTGTTATTGTTTGCTCCTATTCTTATGCATAGCCTGCTTTTGTAACCTTCTCTTTGTACCTTACCTGCTTATCCTAAACTGCTTAGTTTAGGTTGGTTAGTGATCCATCAGTGACCCCCACCTTGTCCTTGTTGCCCCTGCTTCATCATCGACGACTCGATCAACGTGATCGACAACCAGAGCCTGACACCTCACATCACATCACGCCCCTTTTGTTGCTCGACTCTGCAGAGCTACTATCGAGTGCCGAGGGTGATCCCTCATAATGCACTCCTGATGATAATTCTGTAGTGTAGCTATTCGATCGTGGTCATCGAGGGTGATTTCCTCTTTCACCATTCCCGATAGGGCTCTGTCGTTCAACACCTCAAGTGTGAACCTCAAGGGTGGTCCCCCTTACGTTCACCTTGATGATTACATTGAGTGGAATCCTCCGGGGGTGATTCCTTGGGTTTTCCCCTTGATGTTTGGACACACGGTTACCTTGACATTACTTGAGACCTTTGGGAAAGTCGGGTGGGCCCGGAGAGCACCCGCAAGATGGTTACGAGGCACGGCCGGGCCGGCAGGCCGCCCCCGAGTGGTCTGGGCTAGCCCTTGCTGTATTTCCTTGAGACGGGGCGACGGGGTCACATCATCGTGAGTCTCTGCTCGTCTCCGCAAGCTAATAATACGCTATGGTTTGGGTATTTGTTCCGAGTTGGCCTTTGGCCTTTACGCACTAACCGCCACGCGAGAATAGTTATGGGGCTCGACGTCGTAGTATCAGCCGAAGCTTCGTCAGACGTCCAGTTCAGCATTGTGGCCAGGCCGGATCGCGCCATCCAGGCAGAGGTGGTGCTAGTATCCCCTTGCGCACAACGACCCGGAGTGCAACGGGCGATGGGCCCAGACCCCGGAGTGCTTAGGATGTAGACCGACGGGGACCTCTCTGCTGAGCCTAGGTAGGGCTACGACGTGTTGATCATCCGTTGTCGGGCATTGACCCCAGAAAGGTGTGTCCGGCCAGAGTGATCGAGCGTGTTGGAAAACGTGGTGCACCCCTGCAGGGAAGACATATATTCGAATACCGTGTCCACGGTAATGGACGTTCAGACATATATCCTGATCTTTTACAACTACAAATGGATACTTGAGATATGTGGCTCCGAGATTGCTTTCTCGCAGGGAGTCGAGGAAGGATCTCTGGGCATTAATGTTACAACATGCTTGTTAAATATAAACTGCTATTCTTTACTCTTCTACATGCTGCAAGATGCTTGGAGCTGCTTGAAGATGCTAGTCTTTGATAGGCTAGGCCTTCCCCCTCTATTCTGGCATTTTGCAGTTCGGTCCATAGATACAACCCCTCCTTTGATACCAATGCATACTTAGTTTAGATCTGATGCTTGCGAGTACTTTGGATGAGTACTCACGGTTGCTTTTCTACCACTTTCCCCCTTCTTTCTTCTTTCCGGTTGATGCAACCAGATGGTGGATCCTTGGAGCCAGATGCCACCGCCGATGGATACTACTACATGGAGGCCGCCGAAGATCAGGAGTAGTTAGGAGGTCCCAGGCAGGAGGCCTTGCCTCTTCGATCGTTGTTGCTTTTGTGTTTGCCTTCTTAAGGCAGTCTTGTCTAACTTATGTTTGTACTCATATATTGTTGCTTCCGCCGACTCTTGTGTATCGAGCTTGTATTCGAGCCCTCGAGGCTCCTGGCTTGTAATATGAAGCTTGTATTATTTTATTGGTGTCTAGAGTTGTGTTGTGATATCTTCCCGTGAGTCCCTGAATTTGATCGTACACATTTGCGTGTATCATTAGTGTACGGTCGAATCGGGGCGTCACAAGTTGGTATTAGAGCCGACGGCCTGTAGGATCCCCCTTTCCAACTCCTTGGCTGAAGTTGAGTCTAGTCTTTGAAAAAACAGTTTTACTAACATGGCTGTGTGGCTTACGGGCCCACGTCGCCATTGGGTGGTATTAGGATCTTTTTACTGCTCGTCTATACTCTGGGACTCTGACCTCTCGTCTTTTCGGGTTAAATGGTTTTGCTAACTCTAACTCTAGGTTCTCGTAAATACTTTCTCCCGAAGAGCTCTCACTCCAGATGATTGCTCGGTGCACCAAAAGATTCTGAAGATACTCTTCAATGTTTTTGCGAGACCCTTATACGCTTCGCCATTGCGATCCCTACCACCGATAAATCCTTAGGAGTAACTACCTACGTTGTCGTTCATACCTTCATCCCCAGTTGCTCTTGTTATTACAAGCTGCCCCGAATTACTCTCTGTTGTCCTGAGAATCCGTTGAGCCTACTGCCTTGCAGTTCTTTGCCACATGAATACCCCTGCGGATAATTACTCGCGCTTGCCGAGTATCCGTTCGCCCACAGCTGATCTTTGTTTCACAAAATTCTTTGGAATATTATCCGATCTTCCGAAAATCCTTAGAAACCTATTACTCTTGCTCCTCCTTGTCTGCTTGCATTGTAGATGTTTTCCATATGTCTGGCAATATTCAGTAGTATCCTTTGTCATCTTTAATTTTGAGCATTTGATTCGATATGTTTGTGAATGCTCACAATCCACAATCACAATTAGAATTCTTTCCATCGGCTCAGACGTCACCCTGGACATGAGCTAGTGTTCGACAAATCAAAACTTGATCGATTGTCGATCTATGTCTATTCAACTTACTTGTCTTTGATCAGAGCCTCTTCTTCTGATCCCCTATTTTGGAACTCATAATTCCCTTTGCCTTCGAGCTTGAGTTAGTCAGTTGTTTCTATAATCTGATATCCTTGCATTCTTCCTTCTTCTGGGTGAGTATCGATGCTCACATCAGATCCCTTGTGGACCACTAGATCCTTTGTTGGGTTTTATCCGACAACGTCCTTCTTATTCAGTAACATTGTGAGCATTTCCTCGGATACATAATGCCTTTGGTAAATTGTATCCTCTGCTTCGTCAATCATGCTCTACTTTCGAGCTTGAGTTATTTACTCATGAAGTTTGTGGTCTATGTTCATAAGATGCCCCAGCGGGTTGAATCTACGCCTTGCCTAATCCGTGTGAACCGGAAGGTTATGCGGGTCATATCTACTAGCGTTTCTTCGGATAACATTTCAACGCTACAACTTCTTCGAATGCGAGAAGTGAACGGAAAGTTATGCATTAAAGAAGTGGGAGTCGACCTTGAACCTTTGTGTTCATGCCCATGGACCCGATGTGGAACTTATCATGGAAGCTTCTTGTTAGGATAATAATGATCCCCTTGTGGTAAGTTCATCTTGTATCTATATTGGTCCTTTGCAACCGTGGTTCCGACCATGATTGATCTCCCTTGATTCCATTTCTCGGACAAGTTAAAGTACTTGTCTTCTTCATATCGTTTAACCTGTCCAACCTCTACTTTGATCTACCTTCGAGTATTACCCTTTGGTATCTCGAGAATATCACGAAACTACATAACTTCTTATGAGTTCCTCCTCAACTGTTATTTCTCGCCGATTCAAAATTTTCCATGGGTTCTGAGTTGGTAGACACTCGAGGGCAGCAATAACTGATTCGAGTCTACACCTTCCTTTCCATTGTTATGTTAACCTTTCTTGTAACGTAACATATTTGAGCAGTAATAATTCGCTGCTTATGTAAATGCCTCGATATACAACTCTGTCAGTAAGACCTTGTTACTATTGTTGATGACATTCCGGTAGCCGCCGATGGACGAGAACTTTGCCTACTGGTCCGCCTCGCCTTGCGAGCAGGAAAATGGTTCTCTTCGTCCCTCGCCCTTGGTACCAACGTTGTTGCCAACATAACTCACAGTCTATGCTCTGACATGCCTTGCTATCAGCGCCCTTTCTACTTTTAACTCACATGGTGGGCCCATAACCCACAGTTCCACAGGATCGAAACCTGACTCTCGTGTACAACCTTGACTCTGAAATATTCTTTGCACTTGGCTTCGTATGTAATTCATGAGCTACCATCCTTGTGATCTATTCTGGTATCACACGCAATACTTATTCCCATTGCTCTTGAACCCCCTTTCACCCTATGTTTCAGGCAACGAACAATTGCCTACCCGCGAAGCTTCTTATTGCACCTTCTTACCTTGCTCTCGATGACTTTCTTAAATTTCCACTCGAGAGATGCCTCTGTGCCACGTTCACTGGGATAGCCCCTAGTTACCTATCATGTGTCGAGGTCCGTCCTTTCCGAGTCTTTCCCCCTACTACACCCCTTAAATCTCAGGACGAGATTCCTAGTAGTGGAGGAGAATTGTGACGCCCGGATAATTAAGCTACAGTAATCCCCCGCTAATGGTGACATCTCATCACATTACTGTTGCTATCCTCACTTGATCCAAATCATGATTCAAATTCAAATTATAGTGCAAAATTCAAATTTCTCAAACATGCAAAATTAAATGTTCAAAGTGTGGCAAATAATCCCTTGATATTTTTCATGTTGGAACCAACCTCTTTTGAATTCCCAAAATGCTCGTGGAATTAAATTTTGATCCAGCAGCAAATTATTTGGCCTTTTCAGTTTCTAAAAATGGGTAGACAACTCCTTTTGACCCCATACTCTTTGTTCCATCTCAATATATTATGTGCCAAGTTTTGTTTAAAACAAAACTCATTTGCTACAAAAAGAAAATGCAAAAGAAAAAGAAAAATGGAAAACAGAAAAGTTAAAAGCAAAAAGAATAGCCCCTTCCCCACTGGGCCTCGGTCCAACTGCCCCCTCCAAGCAGGCCGGCCCACTCCCCACACCCTGTGGCCTATAACCCCAACTCCCCCTCGACCGAACCCTAGAAGCAACCCCCCACTCCCCCACGATCTCCACCCTCTCCCTCCAGCGCTGCCAGGGGAGAGCCCCGCGCGCGACCCCCACCTCTCTCTCTCGCACGGTTCCCTCCCCCCCGATCTGGATTGGGGGGGCGCACGCCGCTCGCTCCCGACGCCGCAATGCCGCCGCCCGGCGTATCCCGCCGCCACCTCGCCCCAGAACCGCCCCCGTCGCACCGGACCGCGCCGTCCCCGCCTCTCCCTCGCGCTACTCCCCCCCCCCCCCCCGAGCTGGACATCGCCGCCTCGCCGTCCCCGTCGCCGGCGCGCGCCGTCGACCTGCGACTATGGCCCTCCCCGAGCACGCGTTTGCACCACTACAGGGCTGGTGAGCCCCTCCGTCGACCCCCCTCCTCCTTCGCATGGATCCGTCAATGTTGACGTCGTACGTCGCCGTGGCCGAGCTCACCGGAGCTCACGCTCACCGCATCCGCCCACGCCCATGGGCGCGCTCCCGCACGCTCGCAGCGTTGCCCCGCTCACCTGCCGCAGCTCCCGCGGCCGCCCGTGCCCCTGGCCGCGCGCCAGGCCCTAGGCCGCGCCGCGCCGGTGCCTCTGCTGCCTCATCGAGGCCATGGCCTCTCCCGTGCCTGGGTTCGCCCCTCCTGGGGCACGGGCGCCCACGCCCGCAGCGCCCTGCGCCCCTTAACCCTCATCCGCCGCCCGTTAGCGCCTGGGCCAATGACGAATGGGGCCCGCCCCCTGTTAAAATGAAAACGGAAATAAAAATGTAAAAAAGGGGATGTTTAAAATAATTAATTAATTAGTTCGTTAGTTAATTAACTTTGACTAATTAGCCTAATGAACATATTTAGTCTAATTAAAGGTGCTTAATTAAACTAGACAATGACAATTGGGCCCCACTGCCCCTTTGACCAGTCAACCCGGTCAGAGTTGACTGTTGACCCTGCTGACATCATGATGACGTCATGCTGATGCAGTAAACTTATTTTCATTTTAAATTAAATTGCAGAATGTCTTTAAAACTTTGGAAAATCATAGAAATTGAACCATAGCTCGGATCGAAAAACTTTCTACATCATAGTTGCTCGGAACGACGAGACGAATCGGAATAGGCGATCCGTTCATCTGCCACATGCCCCTAACTACCTGAACATGCAACTTTCCCCCTCCGTTTCATCTATCCGAAAAATGCAAACTTCGGGAAAACTTTCCCGGATGTTTCCCCCCTTCCACGATACCGCGTAGCGCCGCGGTAGAACACCTCTAACACCGCTTTTTGTCTTGTCATGCAACTGTATGCTTGTATTTACTGTTTCTTCCCCCTCTTCTCTCCGATAGACCCCGAGACTGCTGCTGATGCCGCTGCGATCGACTATGTCGACGATGACCCCTTCTTCTTGTCTGAGCAACCAGGCAAGCCCCCCCCCCTTTGATCATCCCGATATCGCCCATTCTATTCTCTCATGCTTGCATTAGATTTTGCTACTATTATTGTTTGCTCCTATTCTGATGCATAGCCTGCTTTTGTAACCTGCTCTTTGTACCTGCTTATCCTAAACTGCTTAGTTTAGATTGGTTAATGATCCATCAGTGACCCCCACCTTGTCCTTGTTGCCCCTGCTTCATCATCGACGACTCGATCAACGTGATCGACGACCAGAGCCTGACACCTCACATCGCATCACGCCCCTTTTGTTGCTCGACTCTGCATAGCTACTATCGAGTGCCGAGGGTGATCCCTCATAACGCACTCCTGATGATAATTCTGTAGTGTAGCTATTCTGTCGTGGTCATCGAGGGTGATTTCCTCTTTCACCATTCCCGATAGGGCTCTGTCGTTCAACACCTCAAGTGTGAACCTCGAGGGTGGTCCCTCTTACGTTCACCTTGATGATTACATTGAGTGGAATCCTCCGGGGGTGATTCCTTGGGTTTTCCCCTTGATGTTTGGACACACGGTTACCTTGACATTACTTGAGACCTTTGGGAAAGTCGGGCGGGCCCGGAGAGCACCCGCAAGATGGTTACGAGGCACGGCCGGCAGGCCGCCCCCGAGTGGGCTGGGCTAGCCCTTGCCGTATTTCCTTGAGACGGGGAGACGGGGTCACATTGTCGTGAGTCTCTGCTCGTCTTCGCAAGCTAATAATACACTATGGTTTGGGTATTTGTTCTGAGTTGGCCTTTACGCACTAACCACCATGCGAGAATAGTTATAGGCCTCGATGTCGTAGTATCAGCCGAAGCTTTGTCAGACGTCCAGTTCAGCATTGTGGCCGGGCCAGATCGCGCCATCCAGGCAGAGGTGGTGCTAGTATCCCCTTGCACACAATGACCCGGAGTGCAACAGGCGATGGGCCCAGACCCCGGAGTGCTTAGGATGTAGACCGGCGGGAACCTCTCTGCTGAGCCTAGGTAGGGCTACGACGTGTTGATCTTCCGAGGCCGGGCATTGACCCCAGAAAGGTGTGTCCGGCCAGAGTGATCGAGCGTGTTGGAAAATGTGGTGCACCCCTGCAGGGAAGACATATATTCAAATACCGTGTCCACGGTAATGGACGTTCAGATTTATATCCTGATCTTTTACAACTACAACTGGATACTTGAGATATGTGGCTCCGGGATTGCTTTCTCGCAGGGAGTCGAGGAAGGATCTCTGGGCATTAATGTTACAACATGCTTGTTAAATATAAACTGCTATTCTTTACTCTTCTACATGCTGCAAGATGCTTGGAGCTGCTTGAAGATGCTAGTCTTCTATAGGCTAGGCCTCCCCCCTCTATTCTGGCATTCTGCAGTTCAGTCCACAGATACAACCCCTCCTTTGATACCAATGCATACTTAGTTTAGATCTAATGCTTGCGAGTACTTTGGATGAGTACTCACGGTTGCTTTGCTACCACTTTCCCCCTTCTTTCTTCTTTCCGGTTGATGCAACCAGATGGTGGATCCTTGGAGCCAGATGCCACCGCTGATGGATACTACTACATGGAGGCCGCCGAAGATCAGGAGTAGTTAGGAGGTCCCAGGCAGGAGGCCTTGCCTCTTCGATCGTTGTTGCTTTTGTGTTTGCCTTCTTAAGGCAGTCTTGTCTAACTTATGTCTGTACTCAGATATTGTTGCTTCCGCTGACTCTTGTGTATCGAGCTTGTATTCGAGCCCTCGAGGCCCCTGGCTTGTAATATGAAGCTTGTATTATTTTATTGGTGTCTAGAGTTGTGTTGTGATATCTTCCCGCGAGTCCCTGAATTTGATCGTACACATTTGCGTGTATGATTAGTGTACGGTCGAATCGGGGGCGTCACAGATCTAAAGAAACTAGAGAATCTCCCCATGATTTGTGCACACATAAGAATTGTTTGTATTAGGATACCAAGTGCACAAAATAGGATCATAGCTCCCCCAAAATCAATAGAAACTCACAACAAGTGTAAGTGAGCATATAGGAAACAAAGCGTAGCACTTGCAACAATCACATGGTTGAGTAACATGTAAAAGATGCAACTTAAGAATAGGCTCAACCAACATGATGTGTGTGTGTGTCATGGCAAAGCACTTGAGAAGACTAAAATAAGGATGGGCATTAAGCATCAACATAGTCTTGGATAAATGAGATACACGGTGCATGACATTCCTTCCCACACACATCCACTAGCAAATGGGTTCACAAGCTCACTAAAAAGATAACAACAAAGCTTGCGACAACCCATGGTGAAGATAGAAGATGAAAGCCTCATCAAGATGAGAGATACCAATTAAGATGGCAAAAGCCTCGTAGAGATAAGCATGAGGAAAATAATCTTCACCACACAAGAGTACATCAAGATGCAACGAGATAAGACACACACTCAAGGCAAAAGCTTTCACGGAGCCACCAAAGAAATAACATAAGAAAGACAAGGTGGACGTGAAAGAAAGGATATCATCTAGAGATGTAATTTCTCTCAAGTGTATAAGGTTCTAGGTAGACGAAATCATGATGATATATATCTACAAAGAAGGATGTACACCCGAAATAGTTACAACACGAAGGAACAAGCTATCAAAAAGGAAGTCATAGATATACCAATAAGATATTTTCTTGGAAGCATAGCACATGGCGAGATATGGTCTTATTGTATATAAATGAATTCCTACCACACAACCATCAAAGACATCACAACTAGCAACATGAGATCGTCGTTGAGATGCTTTGAGAAAGTAAACAAGTATCACAAGATGGAATGAATAGCATGCCAAGATGCAACCTACACAAGGTTGAATGCAAGAAAATAATGCATGAATAGATACTTGTTACCGAGATATCATTGGAAGGATGTAGAAGAAACCAATTGAAGGTAGTAGATAGTAGTTCATTGAGCATCCTAGCTTGACTCCAATAAGCACATGGTGACACCACCTTGTGAGTGAGCCGAGCATCCAATGCATCTCCAATTGTTCCTAGAACAACAACACAAACAAAATGGTACCCAAACTCATTGGGACCAAAGAGTTAGAAACACCAATATACATAGGACAAACTCCACATAAATATGTGCATATAGAGAAGGAAATGAATTTCATGCACATCTCATCCAATTTGAGACTTGGTGGAGTTTACCTATATATTGGGTCAAATAAAGAAGGCATGCCACAGAGACTACATGAAGTAAATATGCATCCTCAAGACCTTCAAGAACCGATACCAAATGACAAAGAAAAAACCAAGTGAAGAAAAGATACCAAATGAATAAAACATCACTTGGAGGATATCCATAAAAGATACATCAAGGAATGAGATATCCATTGATACACTCAAAATAAAAGATATCAAACTCCCAAAAGAGAGGATGGTTCCAAACAAACCAAGCTCTCTACAAAGTTTCATGATTGCACAAAGTACCAAAACGAAAACGGCTTGCCTTCCACCAACACACACTTGATAAGGATCGCAAGATGAGTGTTTTATAGAAAATAGGATAGCTCCCCCAAGACTAGTGCATTATAGAGAATTTGCATTTGAATACAAAATGCACAAGGTGGGATCACCACTTTCACTATATCTAGAAAACACTAGACAAGATCAAGAAATAAACAAGATCCACAAGTGGTATGGAAGACAAAGGGAGTTGATACAATCCTTGGCAAGAGAAAAGGCAAATAAAAGCAAAAGCCATTGTAAAGATGATCAATAAATTCTACCACACAAGTGAGTACCAATTGTCAAAAGACAAGAAGTAAATGGAAATAATTCCCGGTGGTAGATAGCAAGGATATCCGACATCATCTTCACACCAAACAAAAAGCAAATTGCAACTTGTAGAGCTAACATGCCCCCTAGGAACAAGATAATTTACAATATCAACTCTAGGTGACAATATGTAACGCCCCGGATCCGATGCGCCAGGCGTCTCCCAGTTATTCGTCATTGTTACCATGTCGTTTGCTTGCGTGTTGCATTTTGCCATGTCATCATCTGCATTTCATCTGCATGCATTTCAAAACTTGCATCCGGTCCTTTTCCCCGTTGTACGTTTCGCGATCCAACACTCTCCCTCGCGCCCGTCGCCCCTCTCAGACCTTGTTTCGTGAGCGGGAGAAAAAGGTTCTCGGAATGGGCCGAGATTTGCCGACTGGCCTTGGTATATCACCGACAGACCGCCCGTCAAATTTTGTTCCGTTTGGAGGTCGTTTGATGCCCCAACGGTTAACTGCATAGCCCGAAAACCCCCTTCTCTTTGCAGCCCAGCACCTCTTCACACAGCCCACCTAGCCCATCCAAACCCCCTTCATGCTCTCCGTTCGATCACGATCGTGTGGGCGAAAACCGCACCTCATTTGGACACTCCTAACTCCCTCTACCTATAAATAAGCCCCCACCTCCGAATTTCGCGGATGAACCCTAGCCTCCTCTTCCTCCGCGCCGCCGGACGCATCTCCCCCGCCGCCGGGCATGTCCGTGCAGCCGCCCCATCGAATCAACCGCCGCCAAGTGTCACGCCGCCATTCCCCCGTGCCCTCCTCCACCGTGGCCCGCGGGAGCCCGCAGCCAGCCCGCTCCGGGCCGCATCTGGGCCCGCCGGCCCGCGCGTCCCCGCCCGCTCCCGGTCGCGTCTCCGCCGCCGGCCCGAGCGCCACCGGCCGGAGCCTCCTCCGCCGCCTTCGTCTCCGACCACCGCCGCCTCGCCGTTCGGCGTCGTCCGCCGGCCGCCGCTCCGCCTCGTCGGCGTCCGCCCCGCCAGCCTCGGCCCGCGCCTCCCAGCGCCCGATCTTCGCCGACCCCGTCGCCGGTTCGCCGCGCGCTGCCGCCTCCGCCCGCCGCCAACTCGGCGACCGGAACTGCCCGGGTCCGGCCGCTCCCTCGCCCCACGCCGGCGTCCTCGGCCTCCCCGGACGTCCTCGCCCTTCGCCGGCCTGCGCCCCCTCGTCGAACGTGCCCTCGCCGGAGAGCTCGCCGGAGCTCTCCTCCGGCCAGATCCGTCCAGGTGGGACGAGATCCACCGGGTCCTCCATCCAAACACAGCCGCCCCGTCCCCGGATCTCCTCATCCTGCACTGCTCCGTCCCGATTCCCCGAGGTCGTTTTTCTGCCAAGTCCCTAAAAATCATGATATGTGTGCATGTTTGGATGCTCATAACTTCATGTGTACTGCTCCGTTTCGTTCGTATAATATATCGAAATGTTCTTCATGAGATGCTCTTTATTTTGTTCCATTGTGACATGCTTGTTTGATTTCATATTGATGCCCTTATCATCGTTGCAAGAGTGCTATATGATGTTAACCTGCTGAGACTGCTGTAACTTGATGATTTGTCTTTTTCATTGCATTTTGTGTGTGCACCCTATGAGCTTGATGTCTACATGTGTTTTGAACTACATCATGTCATCTTTACAGTGGTGCTTGTCTTGTATTTTTGTGATATCTGTGGTGACTAGCACAAGCATGCAAAGTAGCCTCCGTGATGTTGCTGATTTCTGTGACACTGTGATTTCTGCTAAGTCTGTAGCTGTAGCATTGTGATGCCATGTAAATCTGCTGCCATCATGAGTTCTATGCTTAATCTGGAGATGTTCACTAAGGATGTTTTGTTATACATGTTATGCTCTATTCAACCATGCCCTTGGCTGCATTTATAGCCTGCGGAAGCTTGTTGTAATCATGCTCCAAACTTGCTAAATAATGTTGCTGTCAGCCTGTTAACATGAAGTTCGTTATTTCCATGTGTTTAGCTAGTGATCCATGTACGCTATGACTTTCTCTTACCATGCTTAGCTTCATAATTATGCCATTACTGTTGGATGCCTTCACATGCCATGTATTTCTCTGTAGTGAGTGGTACAAGCTCACCAACATGCCTACTTATCGTTGTTTCTGCCACGAACTGTTATTTTCACTAAGTCTGAATCTGTCATATTACTTGCTATGTTTATATGGGTACCATCATATCTTCTGTGCCTTTTTGGCTCGTGATCAGTAAGGTACTTTTGTTATATGAAATTATTAGATTCATGCCATGCCTTTGTTTGCTATGATATGTTCCTGTATCATGTTGTTTGATAGCTCTAAACTTTGTAACCTGATGTTATTTCTGCCATGTCCAGTGAATTCTGCCAAGTCTGTGAATCTGTTATTATTTGCAATCTTACCATGTCCTTTTTAGCATGTTCTAGTGATTTCTGGAGATAGCTCAGTGTTCATGTTTTGTCATGCTTTACCTTTACATCATGTCCATGCCTTTGTTTTCATGTTGAGGTGCTGAAGCATGCTGTTTTGGTGCTTGCTAGATGCCTACTTGCTGTTTTGCACAGATTGTTGTTATATCTTGTTTGGAGTGTATGTGTTGCACCGTTGCTCCGTTTGGAGTGTGCTCTATATGAAACTTGCTTAGTTTTGCATGTAGTTTCAGGTTACCTTGTTGCATCCTTGTTTTGAGGTGTTTGCTTGATGTTTGAATGCATTTTGCATCAATGCCATGTTTAACTTGTTTTGCTCATATCTTCTAGGCCGTAGCTCCGAACTAAATGATCTTTATATGTAACTTGACTAGAATTTTGTGTAGATCATCATGGTGAATCTTAAATTTCTATTTAACAACTTGAACATAAGGTTTATTCAGATCTGGACCAAATTCTAAAATTGCATATGAGGACTTACCGGAAATGTTATATGTTGTTTCCGGCCTCTTTTAAACTTGCTTTGATGTGTTGTTCTTGTATGCATCATCTCTTGCCATGAGTAGCTTCATGTAGCCTTGTCATGCATCATACTTGGTTGAGCATCATGCCTTGTTTATGTGTTGAGTGTTTACCGTGTTGTTTGCTTCTTTCCGGTTGTGCTCCTTCTCGTTAGTTCCTGTTTCGTTGCGATCGTGAGGATTCGTTCGTCTTCGTGGCTTCATCTTCTTCATGGATTCGTTCTTCTTCCTAGCGGGATCTCAGACAAGATGACCGTAACCTTGGATCTCATTACTATCATTGCTATGCTAGTTGATTCGTTTTATCGCTATGCTGCGCTACCTATCACTTGCTCTTCAAGCCTCCCAAATTGCCATGAACCTCTAACCTTTGTCACCCTTCCTAGCAAACCGTTGTTTGGCTATGTTACCGCTTTTTGCTCAGCCCCTCTTATAGCGTTGTTAGTTGCAGGTGAAGATGAAGTTTGCTCCATGTTGGATTATGTTTATGTTGGGATATCACAATATCTCTTATTTAATTAATGCATCTATATACTTGGTAAAGGGTGGAAGGCTCGGCCTTATGCCTGGTGTTTTGTTCCACTCTTGCCGCCCTAGTTTCCGTCATACCGGTGTTATGTTCCTTGATTTTGCGTTCCTAACGCGGTTGGGTGTTATGGGAACCCCTTGAAAGTTCGCTTTGAATAAAACTCCTCCAGCAAGGCCCAACCTTGGTTTTACATTTGCCTCACCTAGCCTTTTCCCTTGGGAGTCGCGCATCCCGAGGGTCATCTTTATTTTACCCCCCGGGCCAGTGCTTGTCTAAGTGTTGGTCCAAACTAGAGCACCGTGCGGGACCATCCCTTGGCAACTTGGGTTACGTCGGTACATGTACACTTAGCTCATCTGGTGTGTCCTAAGAACGAGATACGTGCGACTCCTATCGGGATTGTCGACACATCAGGCGGCTTTGCTGGTTTTGTTTTACCATCGTCGAAATGTCTTGTAACCGGGATTCCGAGACTGATCGTGTCTTCCCGGGAGAAGGAATATCCTTCGTTGACCGTGAGATCTTATGATGGGCTAAGTTGGGACACCCCTGCAGGGTATTATCTTTTGAAAGCCGTGCCCGCGGTTATGTGGCAGATGGGAATTTGTTAATGTCCGGTTGTAGAGAACTTGGCTTTTAACTTAATTAAAATACATCAACCGCGTGTGTAGCCGTGATGGTCTCTTCTCGGCGGAGTCCGGGAAGTAAACATGGTTTCTGGGTTATGTTTGACGTAAGTAGGAGTTCAGGATGACTTCTTGATCATTACTAGTTGACGACCGTTCCGTTGCTTCTCTTCTCGCTCTTATTTGCATATGTTAGCCACCATACATGCTTAGTCGCTGCTGCAACCTCACCACTTTACCCCTTCCTTACCCATTAAGCTTTGCTAGTCTTGATACCCATGGTAATGGGATGCTGAGTCCTCGTGGCTCACAGATTACTACAACGCCAGTTGCAGGTATAGGTTTTGCGATGATCATGACGCGAGAGCGATGTTACTTGTTTTGGAGTTCTTCTTCTGCTTCTTCTTCGATCAGGGGATAGGTTCCAGGTCGCCAGCCTGGGCTAGCAGGGTGGATGTCGTTTGAGCTTCTGTTTGTGTTTCATCCGTAGTCGGATGTTGTTCTCATGTATATTGATGTATTCTTGCGGCATTTGTATGCTTTGTGTATCCCCATCTATTATGTAATTTTGATGTAATGATATCCACCTTGCAAAAGCGTCTTCAAGATGCGCTTCTATCCTTGGTGGGACCTTCGAGTTCCTTTAGGATAGGGTCGCATCTTGGGCGTGACACAATATCTCAAATGTACACATTTTCTAGGCTAGTAATATACACATAGCATATTACTCCCCCATAATGTGATACCAATTAAGGATAAACAAGAGGCAAATAAAAGGATCGAACAAGAGATAATTAATGGACTATTTAGAATTTGAATTTCTCATGAGAAGACATACCACATATCGACTACGTAATCTTGAAATATCAATACTAGATGGTATTACTCATGTACACACATTTATAGGATTGTGAGGTGCACAAAGCACATCACTCCCCCATAATGGGATATTCCATTAATCTCTCACAAGAGCCAACTAAGAAATAAACAAGACGCAAAAGGCTCAACGCATGACACACACGTACATGATGTGCAAACCAACACACACATACTTGATTGCTGAAGATAATCAAGTTGGAAGCACAACATATACAAACACATGCAAGGAACGAAACCAAACATGCAAAGGGGCAAGTAACTATCAATGTAAACACTTTAAGCACGAGTTAGCGCAAGGGGGAACATTGGATATAAGATAGAGACTTGATAATCCGAATGAGTTGGCTTGAGACAATAAGAATGATGAAGTCCCCTTAATTCTTCATAATGTAGCCAAGTCTCCAATGACCTCCAACAATACCTATTGATCAAGTATGAGCTAGTTGGTCCCCAACCAAGTTGGGTCCTAAGAGGTTAGTCACAATAGGCTTGGCTACCCAAATTGTTCTTTGCTTCAAACCACTTTGAGTACCAACAAACTTGGCAAACACATTGCCAACATTATCCTTCCCAAGAGAATAGACATCATCAATAATAATTGGGTTGGATAAGTTACCAATAGTGCATGAAGAAGCGAGGTGACCTTTCTCACGACATAGGTAGCAACGTCTACTCTTCACTTTCTTCTCACTTGATTTCTCAACTTGAGAAGCATTAGCTTGAGTCTTCTTGGGAAGAGGCCTTTCTTCAACTTGAGGTTGAGCAGGAGAATGCACTTGTAGCCGCTTCCCTTGTTGCTTATCACTAATGGCCTTCTTCTTCAATGGGCAAGATCTAACATGATGCCCTTCAATTTTGCACTTGAAGCAAATAATCTTGGCCTAATTCTTGACTTGTTCTTGGCCCTTCTTCTTGTTCATCTTGGACTTCTTCTTCTTGTTGTAGTTGAATCCAAGTCCACCTTTGTCATTGGGGGATTTTTGCACACTCAAGATATTGTTGAGTGTGGATTTCCCTTCATGACTCTTTTCCAAGTCTTTATTCAAAGAAGAGACTTTGGCCTTGAGCTTTTTGATTTCCTCTACATGGTTAGTCTCAACACAAGTACTAGAGGAAGTGTAAGCTTCATCGTTAGAGCAACAAGGCAAGGATAGCAATTCATCACAAGATGTACCAACATTGTGAGTAGATGAATTACAAGAACTAGCACATGGCAATATAGCATTTTGACATGAAGTAGTGCTAGTATCCACATGAGGCTCACTAGATGTTACCTTAGCAATCATGGCCTCATGAGCTATCTTTAGCACATTATGGGATACTAGAAGATCATCATGAGAGCTTGAGAGCTTTTCATGACTTTCTTCCAATTTCCCATAATTGCTAGATAGCAACTCAAGTTGAGCCCGTAGCTCAACATTCTCCTTCAAAATGGATGCTTCACAAGTAATAGAGTTAGTAGCACACGCATCATCATTAACAACAAGAGGAGAGGACAACTTGGAAAGCTCTTTTAGATAAGAAGCTTCAAGTTGAGCATGAGACTCGGTGAGTTTGATGAGCTCACCCTTAATGACCCTTGAGCCATTTTCGGGGTGCTCAAAATCCTCAAGGAGTCTAGCATGAGCAACTTCAAGCTCTATGATGAGATTCCTTCACTCTAGATAATTCTAGAGCAAAAGTATCCTCAAGAGATTCCTTGGTGGTTTGTTCAAGTTCAAGAGCTTGGGAGAGGTCCGCAATCTCATTAGCGTAATCACGCTCCTGACCTTCCATTTTTTCAAGGGCCAATTCCAGTTCTGCCCCTAACTCGAACCCACTACTCAGTTTTGCCCCTAATTTTCAGTTATGCTCAGTTTTGCCCCTCCGCCGTTAGTATCACTTATAGAAATGCCCTTTTGCACCGTTACCGTCCGGTCAAAGTATTTTGACTATCCAGAAAAAATAGCAAAAAAATCAAAAAAATATGAAAGTTGGTGGGATCGAAGATAGTCATCTCCGTAAGGCGCGTACACATTTTTGTGTTGGTTGGACCCTCCGGGAGCTCGTGGCAAAGGAAAACAAAAATAATTTATGCCTATGAACAGTAAATTCGAAAAGATAGCAAAAAAGTTCAAAAAAATTGAATTTATTTGGCGTCAAAGAGGCTTGAGTGCACAAGGTGCTTGCAAGTTTTGGTGATCAAATGACGTACGAGGCGCTCTAGGGAAAAAACAAAATACTGCATTTTTTCAAAGTTTTTTTGAGCTAAAATTTGTTTTTTTCTCCACGAGCTCCTGCGATGTCCAAACACAACAAAAATGTGCACACATCTTGCCCACGTGAATATCTTCAGTCCCACGAAATTTCATATTTTTTTGATTTTTTATATTTTTTTGAATTTACTATTCGCATGCATACAAAATTTATGTTTTCCTTTGCCACGAGCTCCCAGGGTGTCCGAACGGCATGAAAAGATGTACACGCCTTGCAGACATGAGTATCTTCGATCCCACAAAGTTTCAATTTTTTTTGATTTTTTTTGCTATTTTTTCAGGACGGTCAAAGACCTTTGACCGGACGGTAACGGCAGAGAAGGGTATTTCTATAAGTGAAACTAACGGCGGAGGGGCAAAACTGAGCATACCTAAAAATTAGGGGCAAAATTGAGTAGTGGGTTCGAGTTAAGGGCATAGATGTAAATGTCCCTTTTTTCAATGGTGACCTCATGCTCCTCGAGATGAGATTCCAACTCCTCAATGTATTTCTTTTCCTCAATGGCAATGGACATGATTTCCATGAAGTTCGAACGAGCAAATTTTATTCTTAAGAAGAGCTTTAAAAAATCATTTCCCCCTTAATTTTTAAGGAGGCAACATCATCATTCTCTTCATCATAATCAACATCATCATCACTCTTGCCATCATCAATATCATCACAAGATATATTGGGATTCAAAGTGGGAGATACCTTTGAAGCCTTGGCCATAAGGCAAAATGCAATAGATGATGATGTAGGATCCCTTGAAGCACCATCCAAGACCACATCTTGTTCCATGGAGTGTTGGGTTTCCTCTACATTGTTAGAACAACAACTCGAGGAAATACATGCATTTTTATCATGGCAACAAGATATAGCAAACATATGATCATGTGATTTAGTCAAGCAATTTCTACATGATATGCGAGGACTATCAACACAAGCATGTGAAACATTTGGAGTGCTCAAAGTGCTAAAGTCCAAAGATGAAGCATTGCAATAAGAAAGTGATGAAGGATTATCAACAATAAGCCCACTATCATCATTGCAATGAACACCACTACTCACCATGTCATTACCTTGTGGCAAACCACATGTAGGTGAAGTAGAAGAAGTTGAGAATGCAACACGACCGGAGGTGGAGGGAGAACAATCATCCTTACAAATCTTGGACACACCATATTTATCTTGAAGCTTTGTCCACAACTCATGAGCATCCCGGAATGGCATGAGTTGAAATATAACTACATTGCTCAAAGCATCGAAAAGCACATTAGAAGCTTGAGCATTGAGATAAGAGTTTTTATCATCCTCTAACGATAATCTTTGGGGATCCTTTGGAGGAGAAAAACCCATATCTACAATCCGCTCTAAATTTGGGTCCATGACCCTAAAGAGATTAAACATGCGAATTACCCAAACATCAAAATTTGTGCCATCGAAACTAAGAGTGTTAGAGAATCCTAATCCCCTTGTCGACATCATTACTCTCTAGGCGGTTAAGCCTAATAATGAGAGACGAGGCTCTGATACCAATTGAAAGATCGTGGATGTCGCCTAGAGGGGGGGTGAATAGGCGCTTTAAAATAATTACGGTTTAGGCTTGAACAACTGCGGAATAAACCTACCGGTTAATTTGTCAAGCACAAAACCTACAACAACTAGGCTCACCTATGTGCACCAACAACTTATGCTAAGCAAGATAAACTACTAGGTGATAGCAAGATATATGACAAGAAACAATATGGCTATCACAAAGTAAAGTGCATGAGTAAAGAGCTCGGGTAATGGATAACCGAGGCACGCGGAGACGACGATGTATCCCGAAGTTCACACCCTTGCGGATGCTAATCTTCGTTTGGAGCGGTGTGGAGGCACAATGCTCCCCAAGAAGCCACTAGGGCCACCGTAAGCTCCTCACGCCCTCGCACAATGCAAGATGCCGTGATTCCACTAAGGGACCCTTGAGGGCGGTCATCGAACCTGTACAAATGGCAACCCTTGGGGGCGGTCACCGAACCCGTACACTTTGGCACCCCTTGGGGGCGGTCACCGGTACCCGTCAAATTGCTCGGGGCGATCTCCACAACCTAATTGGAGACCCCGACGCTTGCCCGGAGCTTTACACCACAATGATTGAGCTCCGAACACCACCAAGCGTCTAGGGCGCCCAAGCACCCAAGAGGAACAAGCTCAAGGGTACCAAGCACCCAAGAGTAATAAGCTTCTCAACTTGTAACTTCCACGTATCACCGTGGAGAACTCAAACCGAGGCACCAAATGCAATGGCAAGGGCACACGGAGTGCCCAAGTCCTTCTCTCTCAAATCCCACCGAAGCAACTAATGCTAGGGAGGAAAATGAGAGGAAGAACAAGAAGGAGAACACCAAGAACTCCAAGATCTAGATCCAAGAGGTTCCCCTCACATAGAGGAGAATGTGATTGGTGGAAATGTGGATCTAGATCTCCTCTCTCTTTTCCCTCAAAAACTAGCAAGAATCTGGAGGGATTGAGAGTTAGCATGCTCGAAGAAGGAAACAATGGGGGAAGAACACGAGCTCAAAGGATAAAGTTCATTGGGGAAGAAGACCCCCTTTTATAGGTGGGAAAAATCCAACCGTTATGCTCACAGCCCGCACAGAGCGATACTACCGCTCGACCTCACGGTACTACCGCAAGGGGTAGCGGTACTACCTCAAGGGTTGTGGTACTACTGCTTGCGAGCGGTACTAAAAAATACATCTGTGCCTACCACCGCTGGACTTGTGACGAGTTTTTGGTCCGGAGCGGTACTACCGCTGTAGTAGCCGCGGTAGTACCGCTCTGGAGCGGTAGTAAAAAATTACATCCGCTCCTATCCGCGGTAGTACCGCTGCAGCCTTTACAGAACACCAGAACTGCCACAACTTCTGCAAACGGACTCCGAATTCAATGAAACCATGTTTGTTGGAAAGCTAGCGACAAGAGATAAAACAATCTTGATAGAACTAACAATAAGAAGGAAATTAGAAAAGTCCCAAGAGAAAATGGTGAGAACCCTTCCTCGAAAAAGACCGGTAAAACCTCCAACACCAAAAACGCGATAGAAGAAGCATATGAAATCCGTTTTCGATGTACTAGAGCTTGTCACGAAGATAACCACAAGCTCTAAAACCTCAAAATAAAATACAAATAAGAATCAAGAAAGATGATGCAAGGATGCAATGGTTTGAGCTCTCGACAAACAATACGATCACGCTACTCACTTGAGAGCCCCCCTTGATAGTACGGCTATCGATCCTATAACCCGGTCTCCAAACTATCACCATGAGACCGGTAAAATATAAACCTATCAAGGGAAAACCTTTGCCTTGCATGAAGTCCACTTGAGCTAGATGATGACGATCTTGACTCCCTCAAGTTGGACCACCTTTCTTGATTGCGTTGGGTCGATGAAGACTAGATGATTGCTCCCCCATACTCCACTATGGGTGAGCCACTCTTCAGCACATCTTCACAAGTCCATTGACACCACAATGGATGGCAAGCTTCAAGCACTTGATCTCTTCAGGATGCTACACTTGAACTTGCACATGACAATCTTGATGACGATCACTACTTGATGTCATCCTTTCCATGGGTTAGTACACCATTAGACCATAGAGAATGTCATCAATTACCAAAACCACACATGGGGGCACCGCATGTCCTTTCACATGTTCACAAGAAATTTATATGGTTTTTGTATGATTTGCATGGAACTAACCCGGACTGACGCTATTTTTAGCAGAACTACCGTGGGTTGTTTTTTGTGCAGAAATAAAATTTCTCGGAATTGGACGAAACTTTTTGGCGATTTTTTTGGAAGAAAAGAAAAACCACTGGAGCAAAGAACCACCGTAGGGGGGGGGCTACTGCCCACTAGTCACCAGGGCACACCACCCCCCTAGCGTGCCCTGGTGGGTAGTGGGCCCCCTGAGGCCCATCTTCGCTTGATTCCAACGTTTAAAAATCCTATATATAGAGAGAAACCACCAGAAATAACCCTAGATCGGAAGTTCCCCCGCCGCAAGCCTCTCTAGGCATGAAAAAACCAATGTAGACCTTGTTTCGGCACCCTGCCGAAGGGGGAAATCATCACCGGAGGCCATCTTCATCATCCCGGCGGCCACCATGATGAGGAGGGAGTAGTCCACCCTCAAGGCTGAGGGTTTGTACCTGTAGCTATGTGTTTAATCTCTCTTTCTCGTGTTCTTGAGTTGGCACGATCTTGATGTACCGCGAGCTTTGTTAATATAGTTGGACCATATGGTGTTTTCCCCTCTCTATATTGTTGTGATTAATTGAGTTTTCCCTTTGAGATTTCGTTCTTATCGGAATGAATACTTTTATGGATTTGAGAACACTTGATGTATGTCTTGCTATGAATACCCGTGGTGACAATGGGGTATCATATTGATTCACTTGATGTGTGTTTTGGCACCCAACTCGCGGATTCCCGAGGTGACATTGTGGTAATCTTTGCATATGGGTTGATGCACGTTCTCGTCTTTGTTTCTCTGGTAGAAATCTTGGGGCACTCTTTAAGGTTCTTTGTCTTGGATAGAGTGTTATGAATCTGAAATTGTTAGATGCATATCGTATAATCAACGCACGGATACTCGTGGTGACATTGGAGTATCTAGGTGACATTAGAGTTGGTTGATGTGTATCATTTGGTGTTATTTTAGTACGGACTCTTGGATAGATCGACTGGAAAGGATAATTTGGTGTTATTTTAGTACGAACTCTTGGATAGATTAATCGGAAAGAATAACTTTGAGGTGGTTTCGTACCCTACAAACAATTTCGTCTTATGTTCTCCACTAGATAAGAACTTCAGAGTGATTCTTCATCGCATGTTGAGGCATGGTTATATGATCCAATTATATTAGCATAGTTGAGAGATTGCACTAGCGAAAGTACATACCCTACACTATTGCAGGATGCTGCTAATGCGACACTACAATCAGAGACCCTTTGACAAAACTGTGTGCGATGCATTAATCGCAAACGGTGATGTAATAAAACCATAAAAAATGATGCAAAACGTTTGCGATGGCGAAGACATCAAACACGGTTTAGATTATAGTTGCGTGTGCGATGCGTGGCATACAGTTCTCTCCAATGAACTGTTTGCAATGAGGAAGAACAACAGAAATAGGCAGCCAGATGAAGGTGTGTGCGATATACGGCATATAGTTCACACAGATGAACTGTTTGCGATTTGGGAACGCAACAGAAACAGTCACCCAGATCAAGGTGTGTGCGATATACAGCATGTAGTTCACTCGGATGAACTATTTTTGATTAGGCAACAAAATAGAAATGGTTCAACTTAACAAGATGTGTGTGATATGCGGCAAACAGGTTCCTAATCAGAAATGTGTGTGAAGCCCCATAGTAACACAGACAGCTTCTCCCAATAAGCCATGTGTGTTATGGGCAAACGCTTGCTGGTATACAATTGTGAGTGATTGATGAATTCATCACCGACGGGTTCCCTAGTATGGTCCATGTGCAATGTCATTGCATACAGAACAACAATATATGTACGTATAACTTATAAGGACTTGATTCCATAACCAAATTGAACATCCAATTACATTGGTGGCTAGTACACACATGACCTTTGCACACACCAAAGTATTTTCCAAAATGCCTAGAAAACTCAAATAGTGTATAAAAAGGCAAAACAAACCCTGAATAATTTCATATTCTTAGGACGACGCTCCTATAGTTTCATGCTGCCTTTGTAAAATAAATCAAGGCGGGAAGAGACAGCGTATGTCGTTTCGCACACATAGGTGACAAGTTCCCTCCCGGAACCATGAGGCTTCTTGAGAGAAGCTCCAGTTTGTAAGAAGTTTATACCAAAACTTGTCCCAAATTGGACTAAAATTTTACCACAGCATGTTGGTGCCATGTCATAACACCATGCCAAGTTTCATGATTTTGAGGCGAGCTTTGGATTTACACTAATTTTAAAACCAGGTTTCTCAATGTTTACTATCGAGTCGACACCACCCTGGATAGGCTTTTTCCTCGTGGGTCCCAAATGTCAGAATCCAAATCTATCACTACCATGCAACTTTTCTTATTAGGGATTACATCCCATTTGGTGTGCTAGCAGAAAATAAGTTTGTGGGTGCTGGCGGGCGCTAAGAACTTGTGGGTTCTGTAATGAACAATGATCTCAAGGATACCGCAAGAATGATGTTATTTCCCTATGTTGTGATTGCTTATAATATTTATGTCTTATTTAAAGAAATGGCAAGCCATTGGCCCAGTATGAAAGAAAATATGGGTCAAAGCTCAGTTGAAAAGGGCAACAATATCTAACTCCAGCTTACAAAAGGTACAAAAGCACGAGGATTAATTGTTGATCAGGTTTAGACAAAACCCAGATTAAACAGGGAAATAACATCTAACTCAACCAAAATTTTCGGCAGTCACAATAAAATGGATTGGTCCGATCCATAAAATCAATATCTTGGTACAAAAGATTTACTGGTCCATGATGACGACAAGCACTACAAGAAAATACATTTCCATGATGATGCGTGTTTATCACAGTAGGTCATATTTTCTGTCATGCATGTACATCCATGACGATTTTATGACAGAATCAATATAGTCATACCTGTGCTGTCCTAGAAGTGTTCCTTGACTTTATCAAAATTATCATCACGGAAGTGTCCACTTCCATGACGATAAATCGCGCGTCATAGAAGTGCTTTCGTCAAGGGTAACCGACACGTGGCATCCTCCGTAACGGGTCGCTGTTAAGCTATCGGGTTCTGGTTTGGATCCGATAACCCGTTAACAGCCTGGACCAATGGGGATTTTCCACGTGTAAAATTATCAATGGCCAAAGGAACCACGTGTCGTCTCACCGTTGGGACAGATGTCATCCACTGATCGGACCGAAAGCACCTATGATACATCAACACGTGGCACGACCCAATAGAGGCCCATTTCGGTGAAAAGGCCGGCCTGTTTGACTTGGTCAAAATGTAGCGGCCCAGCCCACGGAAAGCCTATTAACGGCATGTTCGCACATAGCCCATTTACAGCCCGCTAACTCACGGCCCGTTACGGCCTATCCGAATTAGGCCCAGTAGCGTCATCTGGGCCGTCCAATATGATTCCAGCCCATTGTAACTTCCGGCACATGTATGGCCCATGACGTCTTTTGGCCCATACGAGGCCCTTTGTAACTCTAGGCCCATTAAAGGCCCGAGATGAAACTGGCCCATAATGAACAGCTTATCGCTTTATACCCATTAACGACCCATTATTCCGTCGGCCGTTTCCAGCCCGTGTTAACCTTTGGCCTTCTAAGGGCCCATTTATTCTTGGGCTCATTTCCAGAATTCGGTTACTTACGGTCGGTTACTGGCTTGTTCCGCTTGTGGGCCTAATTCAGCCCGTGGTTACAGTCGGCCCGTTAACCCGTTGGGTTGTTTTCATAGCGTCATCAAATACGGCCTATTAACGGCCCGTTATGGTCGGGCCATAAAATAGACGATTTCCATTCTAGCCCATTTACGGCCCATTTTGTGGATCGGTATTGGTCCACAAATAGTACGTCCCATGTTTGGCGAAACGATTATACAGCCCATAGAAGGCCCATAGATTAGACGGCCCGTAGAAGGCCCATGGTCCTATAGCCCGTAGAAGGCCATTGGATCCTACGTCCCGTAGAAGGCCCATGGATCCTACGGCCCGTAGAAGGCCCATGGATCCTACAGCTCGTAGGAGGGCCATGGTCACTACACCAGGTAGCAGGACCATGGCTACAATGGTCCGTGTGTTGCCATGGTTATTGTGGCCTAGTTATAAAAATAGGTTATTGTGGCCACTAGAAAAACGCGGAAAAAGAACTACAGTGACTACAAGCAAACAACTAAACAAGACAATAAGGAAATAAATAAGCAAGCAACTAACGCTAGGCTATTACGGCTATTACACATATTACATCCACTAGGCATCAAAGTTCGCCACCAGTGCAAATATAGGGAACAAAGCCGCATATTACATACACTGACCCTCTAAATTGGTCACCGGTGCAAATAAATGCAGCAGCAAAACAAGTCCATAAATGAAACAACTTCAGAAGAGCTCAAGAAACGTTATCCTGGGTATCCACCATGCTGGCAATAAGCTTAGCAAGCTTATTAGCTTTCTCCTGTTTGGCGCTAAAATCCTCCAACGCTTGCTGTTGCACCAGAAAGTATGCATCTGAATGCTCCAGGGACTTCCGCGGTCCTTTGGCTTCTTGTCGCAACACAACTGATCGATGTCTTTCAGCTTGTAGTTGAGACTCAAGAAACCGAACTGATTCAGACAGTGAGTTTGAATAGCTTGTGCCAGCGGTAGTGGCCAGTAACTTGAACACTACACCAAGATAGGACTTTGGGGTTGTCTCACTGTCTTCAAGATAGTTTTCCTTAGCTGTTTTATCAGCTTGTTGGAGACCAACAAGGATGTCTCACTATCCTGAACCTTATCTGCATTACTTCCTTTACCATTGCTTAATAAGGCACTCTTCCCCAATATTCTGTCGGCATTCTAAGAGAGGAAACAAGCAGACACATAACAGGTTTAGCATGTACTAGTATATGAAACTCATTTCGGTGAACCAATTCATTAGTAACGTGGACAAGATTAAACTACCAAGTCTTCTATTGCCAATTAGTACATAATAAAAGCATCAAACAAACATATATCTATGTCCTATGGTCACTGCATTGTCTTGCCAAATCAAAATAGAGACACGGTTCAAATCATATCAGTTCAAGACAAAGCAGCACTGAAAGAATACAAAGTGTGGGAAACTACACGGCATAACAAGATTTCAGATGGGTACCATGGGTCTACATGTACAACAACACTATTGGCTCTGTTGTGATGCTAGTAATGTCCATGATATGAGAAGTCAACTGTATATACAATTGAAATCAACAGAGCTATTTATAAGAGCAAACATGTTAAATAAACATGCGTAAACATACCTGTTGTGCCATTGGAGTTTCGATTGGATCCTTCAATTTAAAAATAAGTTTGTATGAGTAAATACAATGATACAAGAGCAAAGCAGTATGCACGATAGCAATGGAATCTTAAATGAGAACAATTGTTCTTTAGGTTTAAGCACTTGTTCTATATGATTAGAGTACAGTAAGACGCATGCATATATACTTAAAAATAAAAAATGAGCTCATAGACCTTACCACATTCTTGGTTCGGGACCAGTACAGAACAAGGCGTTCCAGTCATTGTCCAGTAAATGTGTCTGAGGAGAACGTAGGGGAATTTGATGAGTTTATTTGCCAGTGAAGTACGTTTTCTTCAGGTAATTCCGATACTGCCACCAAGCATTCTTGAAGATAGCAGAGGTATTAGCACAGGTTACCTCATCCTGAGTTTCCAAATCGGTCCTTCTCTATAGAGAAAAATGGGAAAATTTGTTGTATTATAACCATCATGGAGGTAGAATGTATGGGACAAAGCAAAGTAATTTCCATGAATAACATTACTTACACATAACTCCTGGACAAACACCTACAACTGGCATTTTCCTTCACCTTCAGTATAATATTTCCATGATGGGAAGATACGCACATAGGATTGAACAACATCAAATGCGATAGATGCTAAACTACGAATGGCTGGTTGTGCTTCCTCCACAAGAATAGGTGTACTAACTGGTGGAGTTGGGGTTCGCTGTGGTAGTACTGGCGCTTTGGGGACTGGAGCTGCCTTACTAACAACTCTTGTTTGGGAGCTCTTGGGTGGAGATGGTGCAGTGTCAACAGGAACTGGGTTACTATCTGCTGGCGTTGGGGTTAGATTGGGTGAAGCTGGTTCTCTATCCATTGCAGTAGGGGTACAGTCTGCGAGAGTCTGGGTTATGTGTTGTAGGGTTGGTTCTCATGCATGTACAACCGGGGTGCTATCTCTACCAAGAGATAGCATTGTTTTATTCGAAGACCGTGTTTTTACTCCGCTAGATACTACCATCACCCGCTCCAATTCCAGTGGCTGATAAACAAGAAACATAGTTGAATGTACAGATATTGTACGAGAGAGACAGATGCAATAGATACTGTGGAAAAAAGAGGGCATGAAATAGTTGACATGTATATTGTTTAACTAAAAAGGATAGCATGACATAATTTCACATATATGATGTCTATCTAAACTGGATAGCATAGCATGACATAATTCAAAGATATGATGACTAACTAAATAGGATGGCATGAGATAATTATATGATGTGTTTAGTAAACAGGTTCGCATGACATAATTCACATACATGTTATCTAACTAATCAGGATCGCATGCTTTAATTCACATATGTGATGTATATGCTAAGGAGAGGGCATTCACATATATGATGTCTGAACTAAGAACATGGTGTTGAATATTCTGTATATGATGTCTAAACTATGCAATGCAAGACACCATATGCATGATATGAGCAGTATAATCGTGCCAAGTTAGAGCATACACCTTGGTGGGGGAATAGGACTGGTCATCTGTCTCTGTATCCATCTCTAAGGAGCTATCGGGACCTAGCAAGAGATCTGCCTCGACAGGTAGCACTGTCTGCTCTGAAGACCTTGTTTTCACTCTAGATTTTCCATCACCCACTCAAATGGCTGATTCACAGGAAGAGTAGATTAATGTACAAACATTGTCGACAAATGGAAATGTAATGAAGAAAAGGATGGGCAAGATATCATTCAAATATATGATGCCTGTTTAAACAAGATGACATTGTATATTTCACATATATTATGGCTGGCTAAAAGAGATGAGACTACATAATTCCCATATATGATATAGAAACTAAACAGGTGGCATTACATAACATGTCTAAACTAAGCAGATGACATATATGATGTCGAAAGTAGGCACTAGGCAACATATGCATGATATGACCAACATCATCATGCCAAGTTAGAGCAAACACCTTGGGGGGGGGGTAAATAGGAGTGGTCAGCTGCGTCTGAATCCGCCTCAGAACAGATAACTTCCTCTGGATTACAATCTGGAGAGGGTTTGCCATTGAACCCCCATGGAGCGATGTCTGCATGACATTGTATTGTCGCGCAAAACTCTTCTCTTTTTCTCTACATGTTCAGCATGACTGTGTACAATATCTGACATGCATATGAAAAAAATGTAGTGAGATTATGTAAGGAGAGCATGCAGAAATCTAGAGTGATGGTAACAACCAGTGGATGGATCCAAAAATAATGATAGCAGGCTGATGATAGCTTCAATTTAATAAAAAGACATATGATGATTGCTTTACTATTTGTTTTGCACCCAAGATGAACAACATAGGCATACCCTAGGTGAAACAGATAATAGACAGAGATACTATTCATTGTTGCCTCGATATGTACCCCACAAGTAATTTTAAAACTCAAGTTTGAACATTAATTTGGACCTGACTTGGACTCTAAGAGGTGAACAAGATGATAAAGTAGCAGGTAATATTAAGCAATGCATAACATAAGCAAAAACAGAAGAGTGCGGCCTCTCTTGTGGAACCTTGTACTCCTCAGATTCATCTTCTGAGTCGATGATGGTGATGCAGTTGCGGTGGGTGCCGACGGCAGGGAAGGAGATCTGAGGTGGCGAAAGATGGTCCGGAGTCATGATGTATGGTTTGGTGGATGCTTCTGTCGATGGAGTAGCTCAGGTGAGGTGGACGACGTCGCGGCAGGAGCAGGACAAACCACACAAAGTTTTCTTCGACACCTAACTGTAACTTAAGTAATTCTGTAAGGGCTCCTTTGGCTTGCAGGATTCTAAAAATGCAGGGATAGGAAAAACACCGGAATAGGATAGGAATGCACGTGCGAAATAGAGCATTTGTAAACACAGGATTTCTGTCAACTTGGGTGTTTGGTTCATAGGAATGGGAAGAGCAGAGGAATGCAAAGAAACATGGCCAAATTAAAGTGAAACCATATGAAAGCATGTATAGTTAGAATGTTATTCTGCCACTAATGCACTTGGTCTTGTTTCCATGCATAGGATTTTGAAAAGTAGGTCCAGGTGGATGTTTTGCTCCATTCCTTTCAACAAAATGCATGAATAATTGAATAGTAGAGTGCCATAGGAAAATTTCCTATTGCTTTGTTTTTCCTTCAGCATTTCCTTTGAACCAAAATAGCCTTAATGGATCGACATGAATGTAGAGTAATAAGTAATGGGACATGTGTACAACCTCTTTGCCATAGATGTGTCAACCTCGGCATCATTGGGTTGGTCGCTAAAGAAGTTGAGGCAGAGGTGGCGGTCGGAGGTGTGGAGGAAGATCTAAGGAATCTGTAGACGACGTCCAGGGCACTGCTCTGTTGTGATGGATACTTCCATCGTTGGAGCAGCTCCGGCGAGCCGTAACACGTCGAGGCTGAAGCAGTACAAGATAGACATCGTTAATCTCAAGTGGGATTCTAATAGCATCTCCAATAGATGATGTAAAATACATTACCAAAAAGTGATAGATGTAAAATTTACGTCACCAAAAAACACCTGACTATAACAGATGAGGTAACAACTGTTGACTCTGAATTTAACTGTCGAAACTAAAGTTTACAGTGGAATCTAAATGTTACTGTCGAAACTGAATGCACTGGTAGCAGAGAGGCACTTCACATGTAGTTTAGGCCGCTCGAGCACTAGTAGTAGAGAAACAGTGATCTAAATCAGCAGGCGATCGACGGGGAACACAGTAGCAGATAGCAGTCGGAGCAGCAGCGCGAACTAGAGACAGAGCAGCAACTCGTGTAGCTGCAGCAGCCCGTGTACTAGCATTAGAAGCGCGAGCGAGAGCAAGAGCAGAGCAGAAGCACGAGCGAGGGGGAGAGCAGAGCAGGAGCGCGAGCGAGCGAGA
This sequence comes from Aegilops tauschii subsp. strangulata, assembly GCF_002575655.3. NCBI lineage: Eukaryota > Viridiplantae > Streptophyta > Magnoliopsida > Poales > Poaceae > Aegilops > Aegilops tauschii. The sequence continues at coordinate 280,381,287 of NC_053037.3, forward strand.
GCCGAAGCAGCAGCAGCAACAGCGCGAGTGAGCGAGCGAGTGCCAGAGCAGGAGCAGCAGATCCGGCTGGTATGGACGCCGACGCCGAAGGGGCCTCGCACTGGGGGAGAGCCGCTATGGAGATGTCACCCGTGGCGCCAGCTTCGAGGTAGCTGCGCCATGGGGGTGCGAGATGGAGCACCGTCGATGCCGGGAGGTCAAGTTAAGGAGAAGGTGCGATGCGATGAGTGTACAACCTCTTTGGTGGCGTCGAGTAGGCCTCGGCTTCGTCCGAGGAGTCGATGAGCATGCAGTGGTTCTGGTGGAGCAGGTTAAGGCGGCGCTATGGGGATGGATCAGCCGCGATAGATGAGGCGATTGTCGGAGGAACTCCTTGGAGGTGGAGGACGGGGCGGCTGAACCGGCGGGACGATGAGATCGACGATGGATCCTCATCCGGGGAGGTGGATGAGGGACATCGGACTGTTGCGGTGGTATCGTCGGGGAAGAGGCTCTGGCTGGGCAGTGGTGGGGTGGAGGACGGAGGAGGGTGGGCTTTCGCTGCTGGAGCAGAGAGGTTATGGCGGCCTGGGATTTCGAATGGGGATTTTGAATGGCGAAAAGGAGGTGATGGGAGGAGGGGAACCATGACTTAGGGACGCACTTGTCCAAAATGTAGGGTGTGTTACAAAAGTACCCCCATCGATTTGAACTAGCGGGCCTTTCCGCTCAGGGTTAGAAGGGGGATTTCGCGTGTCGGGATTTGGCAGCTAGAGGGAGTTTTCGCGCGCGTTGTAATTTCGGAATAGCAAGGCGCGGGTTGTGAAGGCGCGAGTTTTCATTTCTTTGTTCCGGGAACACGCATATTCTATTTAAAACCACTGCTATGGAGAGTTTTTTTGCTCCATTATATATGCAACCTCTTATTTGATGGGGTTTGTCGCGTCTCACTCTCTCACCCTCTCCATATCTAAACAAGATGATAGTGTCCAATCTATCTCTCTCCTCAACGGTGGTCACATATCCGGCTGAATCCCATCCGCTGCAGGAGGTAAGGAGGTGCAGCGTTGACGTTTTCGCCGTTGGCGATGGAGGAAGCCGATGCGCACTGTCCTCTCGGAGCTGGCGCTAGCGCGGACGAAGGTCCTCCGTGCCCTTGTTCATGGCCATCGTGTGGGCAGATCCCGCCCGCCCGCCTAAGCGACATCTCGCCCACCAGAGGTATAACTTCTTTTGGATTTCATGCTTCATTGTACTGGTCCAGCTCCCTAGGTCACTGCATGCGGGTTTTCTTCTATACCACTACTCCCCAGCTCCCCATGTATAGTAGCTAGGGTTCATCGGCTGGTCCAACATCACCTATTTTTTACTATTATAGAGGAAAGGCCATTCGAAAAGTTGTCCTGGTTTATGCCTCGATGGAGATATACATGTTTTTTCGACAAGAAGTACATGGTGGTTGTGCGTTCATTGTCCATAAGCTCCTATTGCTGCTGCTAATCTAATACAGTACTATCACTGGTGAAATGAAGCAATGCCCGGGTTAAAGTGACGTCCCTTTTAAGTAATGTCGATGTCAATCCAGAGGCGTCGATAAATGCTTATGTCCTGCTTTTTTTCTCCGTTATCCTGGTTTAGTTCCCATCAAGATGATGCTTCTCTTTGTTGGTGTACTTTTCATTAATTTTTATTGACAATTGAGATATCGTTGTTAATCTTGTACCACTGCCAAAACAAAGTGACAACACCATATCCCTTTTTTATATTTTTGCAAACAGGGATGTGTATCTCCATACCCGGGCGTGTCTTCGTCAATTTTAGTGGAACCTCACAAAATTGGATGGCCATTGTTGTTCCGCCTCATTGTCCTCTGCCACGTGGTTCTTCCTTCCTCGAGCTTGATTACCGAGAAGAAACAGACCATAGTGAGGATTTGTCGAACTTCATTGGTGCCTCACCCAAACTTGATGCCAAATGGATGATGCATCACCACGATGACCTATCGGTGCTCATGGTTGCATCTCATGGTTGCATCGGCTGGTGAAGCTGATCGATTTTCAACAAAAAAACAAGTTGTCTTCCATCGGTCCTCTTTGCTTGTTACCCACAAAGATGATATCCTTCATCAGTTCAACTTGGTTGCATTGGAGACACAATCGTCTTTCACGTTGGTGCAATTTTATCACACAATTGGCTATGAACCAAATGTTTCCTCGAAGAAGCATCGATGTTGGTACTAAGAGCATAAGTTTTGTATTGATTTCTAAGCCTTCTCACAACTTTGTCTTCAGCTCCCCTGTAATTTTATTTGTCCAGCTATTAACTAAATATGTGGTCATACTTTGATTAAAAATATGGTGTGGACTAAAAACCCGGATGGACCTAGTACCCCTCCATTTTTATTTACTTTGCATATTAGATTTGACTAAAGTCAAACTTTGTAAAGTTTGACCAAGTTTAGGCTGAACAAAGCAAACCATAATTATTGAGAGAGGGCAAACTGTACATACTCTCAAACCTTTCTGATAATTGAAATTAAAATTCTTTATTTGTACACAGTCTCACACCTTTCCGATAATTTGGCGTGTGTATGGTTGTTCACTTAACAGAGGGTAGTGTACCGCACGTGAAGGATAGGAAGTGCAACCAGGGCGCGTGGATTGTTAGTTGATCGTAAGTAGTTTTCTTCACTGGTACGTTAAATAAAGAGTTTCATTTCATACTTACACAATTTAAAAGGATTGTTATGGAGAGAAAAAGAAAACCACTCCACTATATTAGTAGTATACGCAAGTACTATATAAGCTAGAGCCTCAGCACTTGTTCGCTAGGGTTTGCACTCTCCACGCTCACGCTGCACTATATATATATATAGACGCTGGAGGCTCAACATTCCTTTGCTAGGGTTTGCTATATTACAAGTGTCTCACCCTCTTCACCAGATCTAAACAAGACTGGGTTGGCCTCTGTCTCCCTCTCCCTCCTCACAGCTGGTGAAGGAGCCATCCAGATCCCGTCGCACCGGGAAGGGGAGGAGGTGCAGCGTTCACTCTATCGCCTTTGGCGAGGGAGGCAATCCACTGCCGGCTGCGTTGTTCTCTTTCACCCAATGCCTGTGCGGGAGGGCCTCTGACCCCTTCTTCCTCATTGCCGTACATACTATGGACAGATTCGGCCTCCCGCCGCACGCCTAGCCACATCCCGATGACACTAAGGTATAACTTCCTTTGAGACCGCCATTGCTCTAGCTGCATGCAGATATTTTTTGATTCAATAGTTGAATCTAGGTCTTGGCTCAAAGATGAAAGAAGGGTGGGGTGGGGTGGAGCATGAATCTAGGACGTGGTTCAATGAGGAAACGGGGGAGGGAAAGTAGTATAGACTGGCTATCCAGTCGCTTTGTTGTTCGAAAAGGTAAAAAGGGGGTAACCCAGTACACACATCTGTAAGGAACCGATATCTTTGTTGAAAAAGGAAAGAAACTGGGGGGTCGAGTAGTTTGTGCAGGACTAGATTTGCTGCCCTCACATAGGAAAAAGGTTCAAAGAGAACAAATATGGGACCAACGCAGATATGCTGCTTGCCAACATAGTCAGCATCACCCATTTATACATGTGGACGCACATGGTGCTGGCATGTCCCATGTCCCATACAACTATTTTACTGTTGCTAATCTAAGAATGCCGCTGGAAAATTGAAGCAATGCCACTGTTAAAAGTAAATTACATTTGTAACGAATGTTGTTTTAAGAGAATTTCTCGGTTAATATGAATCAATGCAACCATTTTAGAAATGCTACTGTCCTGCTTTGTTTTCCATCAAGATAAGGTAGATGCTTCTTTTTGTCGTTGTATGTTTCATCCTCCTTTATTGTCCAGTAATTGTTTCCTTTTTTGCCTCTGTTAAAACAGGGATATCTATTCAACTTGTTGCTATAGCAAACTTAAATGTCACATTGGCGACTTTGCTTGATTTAGTTGAACTACACAAAATGAGATTGGATTTTCTATTCGTGTTGGCAGATTCGTAGGTGATCTTGATTGCATCATGAAAGGTCTGTACCGGCCTTCATCTACATGATCATGCAGTGTGCTTTGAGTTGTTGTGCTACTTGTATTGGTACTGTTTAAATGAATGTTGAATTGAAGCTATTGAATTGATGTCTTTTCCCATTAAGTGAACAAAAAGGGGACCAACTCAGACATGATGCTTATTGCTTTGTTACAACAAACTCTACATCACCCCCTTTATAAGTAGATGGAAGCACATGGTGCTGTTGCGCCCACTCTCCCCTGGAACTGTTTATGCTTTTTGTTAATCTAATGCCACTAGTAAAATTAAGCAATGCCACTCTCATAATTAACTATTGAATCTTAGTTCAAAACTGCAACACTTGTTAGGGATCGGCGGGAGTACCATTTCTGTTAGGGATCGGCCGGAGTACATGTTTAAGAAATGTATTGTTGAGATAATGTCTCTATTATTATATATCAGTTACAGTGTTTTACAAATGGTACTATCTTGCTTTGTAGTTCTTTCTACATGTTTAACCAAGGTATTGTTAAGATAATGTCTCTGTTAATATGAATCAGTTGCATTGTTTTAGGAATGGTACTTTTCTGCTTTGTCATTCTTTATACATGTTAAAACAAGGTATTGTTAAGATAATGTGTCAGTTAATATGAATGAATCACACTATTTGAGAATTTCTACTCTCCTGCTTTGTTTCCCATTAAGATAAGGTAGATGTTTTTCTCCTGGGAGTATAAGTCATCAACCATTATTTCTCAGTAATTGTTTCCTTTATACCTATTGTTGCATACAGGGATATCAAAACTTCTGCTCGGTTCTATTTCGACTTTGATTTTAATTGAACTGCACAAAGGGAGCCAATGTGTTTAAGGTAAACTATTCCATTATTGGGCCTAGTTGGTCTTTCCACTTTGCAGAAAGAAGCAGTAACTATTTGCGCTACATTGCACAAGAAATGATCGAGAAGCTTTACAGAGTATTAGTAGACGCTGACATGACTAGTCTGCAGAGAGCATCAGAAACTCAACAACACGTGGAGTGCAAAATTCACTCCACAAGGAAAGGTATGACCAAGTCAGTTGCCGATGCAGTAACAAACGAGGTCAGTATCAGCCTTCATCCACATGATTGTGCTTTGTTATGTTGTGCTACTTATATTGTTGTATTGTTTTGAATAAATGTTTAATTGAAGCTATTGTATTGCTATATTTTCCTATTAAGAAAACGAAGATGATTATAGTTGTAAGCGTATGTTAGTCAACTAGTACCACTATTATATTCATCGCGCTTTTTCTGTATTTATGCAGACAGGGATGCTTAGCTTGATTTCAGTGGAACTGCACAAAATGTTCAGATGGTCTGTGTCCTCCATAATACTTCATCATGCACAATACATCGAATGGTTCTCTAATCATTCCTCATCACCTTCAGCCACCGGACTATCTACTTGAATGGAGCTGCCAATGTGTTCAACGCCTCGCAACATATAATGGTATAAATAGGAAATCCACCATGCTACACAAGACATTGTTTGATTTCAGCGGAACTGCACAAAAAGATACGCTGGTTAACCCGGCTCCATGTGCCATTTCAATGTGCAAACTGATGACAAACCCTGCTCGTTCCACAATCATAGGAATTACATGTTTTGAATGGGAAAAGTTTAATCATTGATGTTAGCAAGAAGACATTAGTTTAATATATTGGAACTGGAAAACCTTGTCAAATTTTGCTCATTGATGTTAGCCAGAAGACATGCATTTGATATTTTGGAGTGGGACGCCCTTTGTTGTGAGCTGCGTTGATCATTTTTTCCTATTCATGTGTTCAGTACAAAAGTAAATATTTACTCTGCTGAGATGCATAGTCACATGAATGTTGACTTATGTAAGGTATTTTAAGAGTTTGTTCTGAATGTTGTCTATGAAATGCCAGGCCTTGTGAGTTTGATTGCAAAGTTGAGCTTGGAATGTTGTGGCATGCTGCATCATGAGCTGTTCACCGTGCCTCCTGAGAATAATGCTTCATATTGTTTTGCATTTTGATCTAATGCGAGTGATTTGCATGTTAAGAAGATCATCCTCTTCTGTTGTTTCTGTGCTTAAGAAGTTCATCGTCTTATTTTTCATTCATAGCCCATACGACAACTCGGGTAGGTTAGAGGTGAAACCATATGATCTTCCGACCAACTCATCATCCGTTTCATGTTGGCTCAGGCTCTCGAAGGTGCTCATAGGTATCCGATGATCCTGGCTTCCTCAATGAGCAGCGGGCGCTGTATTAGACCACCCGTAGGGCCCGCGAGGCCCTCTCTGTCGTCCTTTGAGTTGTTGCGCTCGCCGTGGTGCTGAGCGTTGTCAACATGGTCAATGAACATGAGGAATCATGCCATGACTTTACTTGTAGAGGATGACAGTAGGGACCCACCATGGCCATAGCCGTATGTACGCAAGTTCCTCCTTATTATATACAACTATAAATTGTTTTGCTTCCTCCTGGTTTCCTGACGTCACGGTCCCACACCATTGTCAACCTATATCTATATCTATATCTATATCTATACCAATATAAAAAGACCCAAAGGGGCAGATCCAATTAATCTCGACCATCAAATCATGTCAATCCAATGACCTAGACTACTTCAATGTCGAGCGCTCAACACGTTTAGCGTGCAGTTAATTTCATGCCAAAAATAGTGCTAATCACATAATAACACGCAAATAATATCCTACTTAATATCCGCGTGCACTTAATATACTTCCAAATTAACGTGCATTGCACGTACACATTGACTAGTAGTCAATAAACGAGAGAATTGCACAAGGAGAGGCCGATAGTTGGAACCCAGCAGCTCGAGCAGTATTTGTTTTTTGAGGTGTAAGCGGAGTTTTTCTTGAGCGATGTTTTTGTTGTTATTCAGAGGAGCAGGGTATCAACTGGGCGGGCTGTGGCCCGTCTAGCCCAGGCTATTATTTTATGTCGACCATATATCGAGCCCAGATATTAATTTTTTAAGGAGGAAATGGCTATCCCAGCTATACTTTTTTTGCGGAATACCCAACCTAGGTCAACTTGTTATTCTCCGTCCCACTGGGCTGTAAATATTTCCTAGGAGGGATGCATTAGGTCTAACAAGAAAATGGGCTTTAAGAAATAAAATATGGGATGTAATTATAAAAACTGGATTGTAAATATACAAGAACACACCAAACAGGTAATTAGTTTCAAAAATATATTTTTTTATCTGAAAATTTAATTTCATTACTTATTGCGCGCGCAATATTTTGTTAGATTTCTACCTAATACAAATTCATTTTGAAAGTATATTTCGGATCCCATCAAAATGTGGGATTTTTGGTTGAATTCTATTTTGAGCGGTTGGTTGAAATTATTAATCGTTGCCCTGGCTAGAAAATGGGCTGTAATTTTAACAAACTGCAAATGGGTTGTAGTAAATTCCATTAGAATTCAGAAATGGGTTGTACATTATTACAAATCACAAATGGGCTATATGTTCTCCGCCACATATGTGATGCTCACTTGTGGGCCTACTATTTTTTTAGAATTACAGTCAGTGACGCGTACGGAAGTCTTGTGGGCCTACTAAGGCGTAGGGAAGGCTTTGTCAACTTATAGTCAAGACATGATTTTAGCAGCAATGGTCGTTGGATGTCCATCCAACGGCTGTAGTGCTTCTTCAATCTCGGATATTCTTGCTTCAGCCGCCCAAAGCACCGCCGAAGGTACCGCTACTACTGCCTCCCGTGGGCGGCTGTGCTGCCGCGCAGGCGTCATCGGCCTACCCTACTCCCAAACGCCATCCAAGACATTCCTCTACTCACCAACACCTCGAGTTCTTCTCCGGCGACGGCAGCCTCACACCGCAGCCGAACCAGTGAACCCTCGTACACCCCTCTGCATGGGCATCCACCGTTGTGTCTTCGCTGGCTCCGGGTCGTTCCCTTCTTAGGGGCTAGCCATCGTTCACTGCGTTGGTTCTCTCGGCGCGGCGTGGTCAACTTTGTCAACAAACGACAGCCATCGGAAGAGGCATGTATGTGGAGTGGCTAACAGTAGGGACCCACATGGCCCATGGCCGCACGCAGCAAGTGCCCCCGTATTATGCGAAAACAAATGATTTCTCCCCCTGATAGGTTTGACCCACCAGCTACATCTTCGCACGCAAGGAAGTGCTTCCTTTATTACGCGGAAATAAAAAGTTTCCTCTCCCTGACAGCTGGGACCCACCAGCTTTATTATGATCCATTTCGTGTAAATATAGATGTACCGAAGATGCTAAATTGTTTTATTTTTATTCTAACTCAAAAAAGAAGAAATTAAAAAACCAAAAAACATCTTCGCACGCAAGGAAGTGCCACCTTATTATGCGGAAAAATAATTGATTCCCCTGCTAGCTGGGACCCACTAGATTTGGAGGCTGACTTGTGGGCCTACTAAGTTAACGCGTACGCAGGGCTTTGTCAACTTAGTCAATAAATGATTCAAGCTGCACTGACCGTTGGATGTTAATCCAACGGCCAGGCTGCCTCTTCAACCTCTGGTCTTCTTGCTCCAGCCGCCCAAACCTGTGCCCGCTGTACCGCCTACTCCAGCCTCCCGTGGCTCGCTGTGCTGCCACGCAGGCCTCACCGCCCGACCATACTACTACTGGTCAGGCCTTCCCTCTACTCACCCACACCCCCATGTTATTCTCCGGAGATGGCAGCCTTGCACCGCAGTCGAACCAGTAAACCCTCATACTCCCCTCCGCGTGGGCATCCACCTGCCTCGTCTTCCCTGGCTCAGCATCGTTCCCTTCCTAGGCCTCTCCGTCGTACACCGCCTGGGTGCTGTCCGCACGATGTGGTCAATGTGGTCAACGAACGACAGCCATCGGAAGAGTAGTGTACGCGGTGAGGCTGATAGATGGACCCACCTGCTACATCTTTGCACGCAAGGAAGTGCCTCCATATTAGGCGCAAAAAAAATGAATCCTCCCCCTGACAGCTTGGACCCACCATCATTAACTTCACACGCAAGGAAGTGCCTCCTTATATTCCCTGACAGCCAGGACCCACCTGGTTGAAGCGTACATAGCGTTGTCATTCTGGTCGCGAACGTGTACGTACATACTGGTCGATCGGTCTCTCTGGAACGATGAACCATGGTCGAGCAAGCGGTGGCACGTGTAGTAGTAGAGCCCCTGACGTAGCAGTTCAGGAAGTCCCTTTTAAACCCTGTACATGTATGTACAGCCACATGCCAAAAAATACGGCCACGTACGTACATACAGGCGGGGTCTCGAACGCGTACTCGCGCATACGTATGGCCAGGGCTCCTGTACATGGAGAGGCAGCGGATGGCAGCAACGGTGTCCTGTTCATCGGGCAGCCAACGGCTGGGTCAAAACGGAGAAACAACGTCATGTTCATCGGGAGGCAACAGACTGGGTCGGAATGCGTCCCGTTCAACGGGAGCCAACCAGCTTGGACGGAACTGCCGAAACAAGGTCTGGCGTACCGCAGTACATAGGAAACGGCCTTCTGTTCGACTGGCTACGGTCAAAACGGGGATCATGTTCATCGGGAGGGTGGCGTACCGCAAAACGGAGGAAACAAACTTGTCTTGGAGCGCTACGGTCGAAACGGTGGTCCTATTCATCGGGAGGGGTGTGGCGTACTGCAAAACGGAGGAAACGGACTTGTGTTGGAGCGCTACGGTCGAAACGGGGGTCCTGTTCATCGGAGGGGTGTGGCATACCGCAAAACGGGACTCCATGGGCTACTGTTCACCCACCGTCGACTTCCTTCAGCCTCCACCTGCACTGTTCATCCACCGCATCTTCCTCATGCCTCCACCAGCTACTATTCATCCACAGGATACTATTCATCCAGCCCTCCACCAGCTACTGTTCATCTAGCCCTCCACCGGCTATTGTTCAACCAGCCCTCCACGGGGTCTTGTTCATCCACCCCCAACCAGCTATTCGGCTGTCGCGGCCTCCTCGAGTCATGTTCATCCATCGGCAACGGCCTACTACTACTACCACCGGGTCCTGTTCATCCAACCCCACGAGGAACTGTTCATCCAACCCCAACCACGTACGTCTCGACTCGTTCAACCAACCCCCATGTTCACTGTTCATTAAGAGGCAACGTGTTCAATTAGCTTCAGTTAGCAGCAGTAGCGAAGGAATCCCTCGATCGGGTTCAGTTAACAGCCTGGGATCGATTGATCACTTGGGTTCAGTAACGTAGCTAGTGCAATCGCTCAGGTTCAGTAAGCGAACGCCTCGCTCGGGTTCAATTAGAGCCCAATGCCTTGCACACATGCGCATACATGTACGAGAGAAACACGCAATCCCTCCGTGCATCGCAAGGCCCCGAACACCCAACGTAACCGGGAATTCCCCGAAATTTTCCTCGCCCTCGCTTCTACCACGATTTTTCCGTCATGGACGGCCTAAAGAATGTCATGAAGGTGCATCTCTGGCCCGCCCAGGACGAAAAGCCCATTTTCTGTCATGATTTTTTGTCATAGAAGTAGGAGCCCACCACATCTATCATGATACCGGGTTTTGTCACAATTATCGTCATAGAAGTGTCATAAGCATGACAGGAAAAAAATTCGTTCGGCACAAAATGTCACGGATGTGTCTTTTTTTGTAGTGAAGTTGTTGTAAATAGAAGTCGGGCACGTTTAGAAGCCCTTTTGTCCACCTGAAACTTCATTTTATGCTGTTCAACATGTCCATCCGTGAGAAATTTCTTATCGAAAAACTTAATCCTCACAGACAATAGTGCCCTCACATTCAACGGGAAGAATGTGACAAAGCTAGTGTTTGCACGGTTCGATGCATATCCTTCCACCGTTATTGTCTTCAAACGAATGTCATGATATCTGAGAAAATCATTGTTGTTCCTCTGCCATCGATTGGTTAGACCTTTTTCAGTCCTAGTACCTAAATAGACATGAAGATTGAAAACAGTTAATGTCTAAAGTAGAGTATGTAGAACGAGCGACAGCTGAATGGTTAATTCTAGTACATTATATATGGGCTTTCAATGTGTGTGAAATCATCACCTCTATATAAAAATTCTGCAAACATGGAAAGCATCGCAAGCCAATAGTGGTGTTCAGATCAAGACACCCTATATAAATATATAAGGTCTTGGCAGAATCAGGCACCCTTGATGGAATCCATGGACAAGCTCTTCATTCAGCATATAACATAATATTAGCACCGAAAGTGTACTCCAAGATGATATTTAACTTATGCGCACAAATGAAAATGTAGATTACAAAAGTGTACGTGGATAATATACAGTACCTGAATAAGTGTGGAGCCAACCACCATCTTGTAACGTTTAAACGGATCATGAATTGCACCCAAGGTCTCCAGTTTAGGCGTAGAGACCACAGTTATTTGTTAAGGTTTATAACAAGAATCACGGAGCAACCTTTGAAGTGAAGGGTCATCTTCGATGATGAGCTCCTGTCCTTCAAAACGAATTCCAATGCTTACAAGGTGAGGCAGCTTTATTTTGAGACAATGGATATGGATTCCATTTCCAAAAACAAGCACCAAACGCTCCACTACAGGGCAGCTGGAGTGGATGATGTTGTGCAGTGAGGCCTCCAACAGATCAACCAAGACAAGCGCATGTTTTTTCAGCAGTGGGAGTCGAAGCATTTGTAGCATATTGTCTGCTAGATGGCACTGGATCAAGGTGGCGGTGTGGATAGAGGAGGAAAGCCATCAGATGGACATTGGTGGTGAGGGCACTGATGCAGCGATTGGTGGTAACCTATCGCTGTAGTAATGGTAGAACTCAAGTTGCTTGAGTTTTTTTAATTGACGGGATGTCAGCCAGGCGCCCACCATGCGGGTATGTCCAGCAGGTAGCATGCCGGGATGCGAATGCGTTGAACGGAGCCCTAGTGGGAGGAGATGATGGCTCCGGGGAGTTCAGAATCATCATCGACAGATAGCTGACGACAGTCGAGATTAAGAGTCACGGCGCATCATTGAGTGCGCCACCGAGATGCGAGGACTTGTGTGCGGCAGCCATCCTTGGTTGGGAGAAGGGAGATGATTGATACGTCTCCAGCGTATCTATAATTTTTGATTGTTCCATGCTGTTTTATTATCAATCTTGGATGTTTTATAATCATTTTATACTCATTGTGTATCATTTTTGGTACTAACCTATTGACATAGTGCCAAGTGCCAGTTGATGTTTTTTCCATATTTTTTGCATCGCAGGAAATCAATATCATACGGAGTCCAAATGTCACGAAACTTCACGGAGATTTTTGATGGGACAGAAGGAAGATGTTGGGCCCTGGTTGCACCTGGGGGGTGCCCCGAGGGGGCACAACCCACCAGGGCGCGCCAGGAGGCCCAGGCGCGCCTTGGTGGTTTGTGCCCACCTCAGGTGCCCCCCAGACCGCCTCTTTGCTCTATAAATACCCCAAAAATCCACAAACCCTAGGGGAGTCGACGAAATATTCATCCAGCCGCCGCAGAGTCCAGAACCACCAGATCCAATCTAGACACCATCACGGAGGGGTTCACCACTTCCATTGGTGCCTCTCCGATGATGCGTGAGTAGTTCTTTGTAGACCTTCGGGTCCGTAGTTAGTAGCTAGATGGCTTCCTCTCTCTCACTGAATTCTCAATACAATGGTCTCTTGGAGATCCATATGATGTAACTCTTTTTCCGGTGTGTTTGTTGGGATCTGATGAACTTTGAGTTTATGATCAGTCATATCTTTTTATATCCATGAAAGTTATTTGAGTTTCTTTGATCTCTTGTATGCATGATCTCTTATAGCCTCGTATTTATTCTCCGATATTTGGATTTTGTTTGGCCAACTTGATCTATTTATCTTGCAATGGGAAGAGGTGCCCAGTAGTCGGTTCGATCTTACGGTGCTTGATCCCAGTGATAGAAAGGGAAACGATACGTATGTATCGTTGCTACTAAGGATAAAACGATGGGGTCTATATCTACATAGATAGATCTTGTCTACATCATGTCATTGTTCTTATTGCATTACTCCGTTTCTCCATGAACTTAATACACTAGATGCATGCTGGATAGCGGTCGATGTGTGGAGTAATAGTAGTAGATGCAGGCAGGAGTCGGTCTACTAATCTTGAACGTGATGCCTATGTAATGATCTTTGCCTGGATATCGTCATAATTATTTGAGGTTCTATCAATTGCCCAACAGTAATTTGCTTACCCACCGTTTGCCATCTTTCTCGATAGAAGCCACTAGTGAAATCTACGGCCCCCGGTCTTCTTTCTCATATATTTGCTTTGCGATATATTTTATTTGCTCTTTTTATTCAGATCTATTAAACCAAAAATACAAAAATACTTTGCTGCACTTTATTTTATTTGTGATCTATTTATTCAATCTACTACAACTTTCTCCCATCAACACGCAATTTCTGGCACCGTACCCCGAAAGGGATTAACAACCCCTTTAACACGTCGGGTTGCGAGGTGTTGTTATTTGTGTGCAGGGGCTGTTTACGTTGTGATGCTTGGTTCTCCTACTGGTCCGATTACCTTGGTTTCATATCTGAGGGAACTACCTACCGCCGATGTGCTGCATCATCCCTTCCTCTTTGGGGAAATACTGACGTAGCTTCAAGCGACATCAAAAGGAATTTTTGGCACCGTTGCCGGGGAGGATCTTCAACATATACCAGGTTCCTAATCACAAATCTCATCTCCTCGCAATTTACATTATTTGCCATTTGCCTCTCGTTTCCCTCTCCCCCACTTCACAAAAATTTGCCGTTTTATTCGCCTCTCTTTTCCTGCTCGCCGTTTTCTTGCCAGATCTGCTTTTGTGTGCGTTCTTGTTTGCGTAGTCATGATGCCTCAAAGAAAATATTATGATGTTCCTTATCCAAATATTTTGCTTGAAATTGAGAAAAATACTGAGGAATATATGACTACACAATTTGAGCATAATAAGTATTTTACTGAAGAACTTAAGGAGCACTCCGTTGTGCTAGATGCTATGACAAAACAACTTGATGATATTAGAAGAGAGTTTGCAATCTCCAAACTAACTATGCTTTTGCTGAAAGTTTGCTAGGAAAAATATCCGATGCACAAGCCACCTTAGTAAATCAAATGGCTGCTAAACCAATCTCGTTAGAGATAAAAGTGATGAAGATCTTAAAATGATTGGTGTTTCTTCTATTGATTCCTTGTTTAGTAAGTTAAGATTGATGAAAAAGGGACTGGAGAAGAGTCAACTTTAGGTAGAAGGCGTCCCAATATTTTGGAGGGTGAAAATCTTTTTGAGAAAATTGATGAAAGTGGGTTGGAGAGGTCAAAACTTTAGCTAGTGATGCACCCACTCTTTTAGATTACAAAGACTTTAATTATGATAGTTTCTCTTTGATTGATTGTATTTCTTTGTTGCAATCCATGCTACATTCACCCCATGCTTATGAACAAAATAAAGCTTTTACTAAACATATTGTTGATGCTATGATGAAAGCTTTGGAAGAAAAGTTGGAATTAGAAGTTTCAATTCCTAGAAAATTGCATGATGAATGGGAACCTACTATCAAAGTCAAGATTAAAAATTATGAGTGTTTTTCTTTGTGTGACTTGGGTGCTAGTGTTTCGACAATTCCGAAATCTTTATGTGATGTGCTTGGTCTTACCAATCTTGAAGAATGTTCCTTGAATTTGCACTTGGCAGATTCTACTATTAAAAATCCTATGGGAAGAATTAATGATGTTCTTATCCTTGCAAATAGGAATTATGTGCCAAAGATTTTATTGTTCTTGATATTGATTGCAATCTGTTTTGTCCAATTATTCTTGGTAGACCGTTTTTATGCACTATTGGTGCCGTGATTGACATGAAAGAAGGAAATATTAAGTTCCAATTTCCTTTGAGGAAGGATATGTAACACTTTCATAGAACAAAAATCAGGCCACCTTATGAATCAATCATGAGGGCATCTTATGGATCTCGAAACAAGGATGACAAAACTTATATCCTTGCTTTATGCCTAGCTAAGGGCGTAAAACTATAGCGCTTGTTGGGAGGCAACCCAATGAATAAAATTTATTTTTGCTTTTTGCTTTCTATTCTTGAGTGTTTGCAAAATTATGTTGCTGGTATGATTGTGTTTTTTGTGTTTTAATTAGTGTTTGTGCCAAGTAAAGCCTATATGATCTTCTTGGGTGATAGTTGTTTGATCTTGCTGAAAAAACATAAACTTATGCAGTTACGAAAACAATTTTCATTTTTTATAAGATAGAGCTTTTTCCCTGATTCTTTTTGCATAAGATTAATATACAAATTACCCTGGTCGTCCTATTTTCTAAGAATTTTTGGATTTACTGAAGTATTCGAAATAGTCAGATTGCTTCAGACTGTTCTGTTTTGACAGATTCTGTTTTCTTTGTGTTGTGTGCTTATTTTGATGGCTCTGTGGTTTTCTTTGATGAGTTTTTGCCACAGAAAAGTTGGAATACAGTAGATATAATACAAAAACAAGAAATTAATTGGTTTGATACAGTACTTATAGTAGTGGTTGGCTTTGTTATACTAACGGATCCCACGAAGGTTTTGTTGAGTTTTGTGTGATTGATGTTTTCAAGTTTTGGGTTATCTTATGATGGATTACGGAAGGATAGAAGAGCCTAAGCTTTGGGATGCCCTGGCATACCAAGCTATTATCCAAGAATGAGCAACCAACTAAGCTTGGGGATGCCCCCGAGTGGCATCCCCTCTTTCTTCTAACGACTATCGGTATTTTACTCGAAGCTATATTTTTATTCGTCACATGATATGTGTTTTTCTTGGAGCGTCTTGTATGATATGAGTCTTTGCTTGTTTTATTTTGTGATTTAAGTCATCAATCCTTGCTGGACACACCTATTTGAGAGAGCCAAAATTATATCATGACTTGTTAGAATTGCTCTCTATGCTTCACTTAAATCTTTTATGAGTTAGGACTTCTCTAGTGCTTCACTTATATCTTTTTTAGCACGATGTGCTTAGTATTTTTGAAGAAATTCTCTCTTGCTTCACTTAGATATATTTGAGAGTTAGTAAAATTTTAAAGAAATTCTCTCTTGCTTCACTTAAATTATTTTGAGTGAAAGAAATTTTTTATTCTCATGATCTTCACTTATATTTGTTTGAGCTTATGAAAAGCAACACAAGAAAATTAGTCCCAAAGTGATTGATATCCAAGAATGATAAGTAAAAAAATTCATGAAGATCATTGGACAAAATAAACTTGATTCTTAGTAATAGTTTTGAGATATGATGATGTGGTATGCGAGTTATGTTGATGAGTAATTATGCTTTAGTAAGAATATTGGTGTTAAGGTTTGTGATTCCCTATGCATGCACGAAAGTCAATAGTCATGCAATGAAATTATATCCTACTTGTGGTGCATTATTCGGTGTTAATTATGCTTAATGCTTGCCTATGAGATTATTCGTTTCTTGGTTGGTCGCTTCTCAATCTTTTTGCTAGCCTTCATTTTGCACCAAGTATGATCTCTACTTGTGCATCCAAAATCCTTTAAACCAGTTTTGCCACATGAGTCCACTATATCTACCTATATGCGGTATTATTTTGCCGTTCTAAGCAAATTTGCATGTGCCATCTCCAATTTTTAAAATAAACTTCTCTTTTGTGTGTTTGTTTCGCTCGCGGAACGGTAACGGGTGGCTAATATTTTCCATGCTGGATGTGTTATTCTCACAATGAGTGTTTATCCACATGTCATTGCATGAGAGTAAGGCAAAGGTTTTAGGGATGCCGAGTCCCGAAATGCAAAATTGAATTTACTTTATGTTGTCAAATAATAAATTCCTTGGAAAGTGTTGGTATGGAGAGCAACCGTGGATACGGCTAGCCATGGAAAGTGAAAGAATGGTGGAAAAAGGAATAAAATATATTTTCTTTTTGGGAACCGCCTATGGCATATCTAGCATGGAAAGTGTTCGGAACTCTAAGTCGTTTTCGTTGGTGGGATGGATACACCTCCCAAAATGTTCTTATCTCTATTTTTTCGCTTTGAGCTCTGGTACCTCTACAAATCCCTACTTCCCTCTGCGAACGGCCTTTCTTTTACTTTATGCAATTTTATTTTTGAATTTGAGTCTCCATCTTCTATTATAAAAGCACCAACTAAGAGGCAATATGATCGTACTTAATTATTGGGTGTAGCTAATATTCGAGTGTGTTTCATGAATGGATCAGTGTTTGAGCATGATGGGCTAGGGATAACTTATTTTAGCGTTGATATTTTGAAAGACATGGTTGCTTGTTGATATGCTTGAGTATCTAAATTATTATGCCAAAACTAGACTATTGCTTTGAATCACATAAAAGTCCAAATGTCCATGCTATAAAGAAAAGAATATGATATGACATGATAAACAGCACTCCACATCAAAAAATTTGTTTTTATCACTTACCTACTCGAGGACGAGTAGGAGTTAAGCTTGGGGATGCTGATACGTCTCCAACGTATCTATAATTTTTGATTCTTCCATGTTGTTTTCTATCAATCTTGGATGTTTTATAATCATTTTATAGTCATTTTATATCATTTTTTGGTACTAACCTATTAACATAGTGCCAAGTGCCAGTTGTTGTTTTCTGCATGTTTTTTACATCGCAGGAAATCAATATCAGATGGAGTCCAAATGTCACGAAACTTCATGGAGATTTTTTATGGACCAGAAGGAAGATGTTGGGCCCTGGTTGCACCTGAGGGGAGTCCCGAGGAGGGGACAACCCACCAGGGCGCGCCAGGAGGCCCAAGCGCGCCCAGGTGGGTTGTGCCCACCTTGGGTGCCCCCCGGACCGCCTCTTTGCTCTATAAATACCCCAAAAATCCCAGAACCCTAGGGGAGTCGACGAAATATTCATCCAGCCGCCGCAGAGTCCAGAACCACCAGATCCAATCTAGACACCATCTCGTATGGGGTTCACCACCTCCATTGGTGCCCCTCCGATGATGCGTGAGTAGTTCTTTGTAGTCCTTCGGGTCCGTAGTTAGTAGCTAGATGGCTTCCTCTCTCTTGCTGAATTCTCAATACAATGGTCTCTTGGAGATCCATATGATGTAACTCTTTTTGCAGTGTGTTTGTTTGGATCTGATGAACTTTGAGTTTATGATCAGTCATATCTTTTTATATCCATGAAAGTTATTTGAGTTTCTTTGATCTCTTGTATGCATGATCTCTTATAGCCTCGTATTTCTTCTCCGATATTTGGGTTTTGTTTGGCCAACTTGATCTATTTATCTTGCAATGGGAAGAGGTGCCCGGTAGTGGGTTCGATCTTACGGTGCTTGATCCCAGTGACCGAAAGGGAAATGACATGTATGTATCGTTGCTACTAAGGATAAAACGATGGGGTCTATCTCTACATAGATAGATCTTGTCTACATCATGTCATCGTTCTTATTGCATTACTCCGTTTCTCCATGAACTTAATACACTAGATGCATGCTGGATAGCGGTCGATGTGTGGAGTAATAGTAGTAGATGCAGGCAGGAGTCGGTCTACTAATCTTGGACGTGATGCCTATGTAATGATCATTGCGTGGATATCGTCATAATTATTTGAGGTTCTATCAATTGCCCAACAGTAATTTTCTTACTCACCGTTTGCTATCTTTCTCGAGAGAAGCCACTAGTCAAATCTACGGCCCCCGGGTCTTCTTTCCCATATACTTGCTTTGTGATCTATTTTATTTTCTCTTTTTATTCAGATCTATTATACAAAAAATACAAAAATACTTTGCTGCACTTTATTTTATTTGTGATCTATTTATTCAATCTATTACAACTTTCTCCCGTCAACACACAATTTCTGGCGTCGTACCCCGAAAGGGATTGACAACCCCTTTAACACGTCGGGTTGCGAGGTGTTGTTATTTGTGTGCAGGGGCTGTTTACGTTGTGTTGCTTGGTTCTCCTACTAGTTCGATAACCTTGGTTTCATATCTGAGGAAAATACCTACCGCCACTGTGCTGCATCATCCCTTCCTCTTTGGGGAAATACAGATGTAGCTTCAAGCGATATCAAGTAACACACCTCCTAATACAATTCCACTAGCTTCACATTCAAGCTCAAAAGTCTTATTATAATCAGGAAGTTGGAGTAAAGGAGCATGTGTCAACTTATCCTTCAATACCGTGAAGGCTTCTTCCTGTGCGGTACCCCCAAATAAAAGGCACATCCTTCTTTGTAAGCTCATTGAGAGGTGCAGCAATGGTGCTAAAATCTCTCACAAAACGCCTATAGAAACCAGCGAGTCCAAGAAAACTCTTGTGTGACCGTTTTGTGCTGCAGCCAACTCTCAATAGCTTCAATCTTGGCTTTATCAACTTCAACTCCCTGTGGTAACAACATAGCCAAGAAAAGATACTCGGTCGATGCAAAAGGTGCACTTCCTAAGGTTACCAAAGAAACGTGCATCTCGTAGAGCAATAAAAACAACACGTAAATGTTCCAAATGTTCTTCCAAAGATCTTCTATAAATCAGTATATCATCAAAATAGGCTACCACAAATCGCCCAATGAAAGCACGTAACTTCGTTCATTAATCTCATAAAAGTACTAGGTGCATTAGTTAACCCAAAAGGCATGACTAACCACTCATATAAACCAAACTTAGTTTTAAATGTTGTTTTCCATTCATCTCCCAATTTCATATGAATTTGATGGTATCCACTACGCAAATCAACTTTGGAGAATAGCCACTCAATTCATCAAGCATATCATCTAGCCTAGGAATAGGATGATGATAACGAATAGTAATATTATTAATGCATCTAATATCAACACACATACGCGACGTACCATCCTTTTTTGGCACTAGTATAATAGGAACAGCACAAGGACTAAGAGATTCGCGTATATAACCTTTGTCGAGCAGCTCCTGTACTTGACGCATAATCTCCTTCGTCTCCTCTGGATTGGTATGGTATGGCGCACGGTTTGGCAGCGAAGCACCGGGAATTAAGTCAATCTAATGCTCAATCCCGTTAATAGGTGGTAATCCCGGTGGCACTTCTTGTGGAAAGATGCCAGCGAACTCCTGCAAAATGTTAGTGACAACAGGAGGCAAAGAGGAAGGCACGTCCTCGAATGAAAATAATGCTTCTTTGCACACAAAAGCATAGCAAACGGATTTGCTGAAATCTAGATTATCAAATTTGGTGGCAAGCAAACATGCTTTTCAATTTAATTTCAGAAGCAACACTAGATGGTTTATTATTTGGTTTCATTTGTTGCTCAAGTTCTTTTGTCACAATCTGATATTCACTCTTATTTTTCTCCTATTTTGCTTTATTAGCTCTATTAATATCATCTTTCAAAATGGAATCAGGAGACATAGGAAGCAAAGTAATATGTTTATCCTTATGAACAAGAGTATACTGATTGTTTCTACTAAGGTGTACATATTTTTTATCAAATTGCCATGGTCTACCAAGTAATAAGGAACATGCTTGCATGGGTACCACATCACAATCAACATAATCAGCATATGTAGAGATACTAAAATGCACACGAACAGTACGTGTTACCTTAACCTTGCCGTTGTTGTTGAACAATTGGGTGTAGTAAGAATTTGGATGTGGTCTTATGGTGAGAGATGGCTTCTCCACCATCTCCATGCTAGCCAAGTTGTCGCAGCTCCCTCCATCTATGATGACGCAAACAGAACGTTCCTTCACAACTCCCTTTGTATGCAACAAATTATGCCTCTGATTTTTCTCAGCTTGTGTGGCCTACACACTGAAAACACGTTGAGCAACTAAACTTTCATACCTGTCAGCATCTTCAGCAGCCATGTATTGCGTCTCATGATCAGAATCATCTGCACCGTGTTCTTCACTGGTAATAAGAGCCAAAGTCTCCTCATCATAGTCACTAGCGGACTCATACCCACCATCCTTAGTAGCAATCATAACACGCGAAGATTTGCATTCTCTCGTAAAATGACCTCTACCCTTACAATGACGACAAATAATATCATGTGTGTGCCCTGTTGATGCCATGGATGAAGAAGAGCTTTGTGCTGGCCCGGTAGGTGTGCTCTTGGCAGATGGTGGTGGTACTGCCTGTTTACTTGTATCACGGCTAGATGTGGCAGCTGATGGAGGTGTCGGTGTAGCAGAACATGTGGAAGTAGAAGATGCACGCGGTGTCCATGATGAAGGTCGACCTGCAGAAAAGTTAGTTTGCGCCAATGCCTGTCGATCCTGCAATTCACGTTCAGCTTTGCAAGCAAGATGGAATAAACGAGTGATATTGTTATACTCCTTATACTCTAAAATGGTCTGAATCTCTCTATTTAATCCACCCATAAAATGCGCAAGCATAGCTTCATTATCCTCAACAATACCACATCTAATCATGCCAGTTTGTAATTCCTGATAATACTCCTCTACAGAATTTTTTCCTTGTCTCAAATGCTCTAGATTTTGAAGTATTCACGTTGAAAATATGGTGGAACCCAACGAGTACGCATAGTGGTTTTCAAAACAGGCCAAGTAGTAGGGATATTATCATGATATAATCTACAATGTTCAGATCACCAAACAGAAGCAAAACTAGTGAATTCACAAACAGCAGCAGTAACACGTCTATCCTTAGGATATTGTAAGCATGTGAAACGTTGTTCAGTTTCTGACTCCCAAGTAAGATACACATAAGGAATGTATCTACCCTCAAACGGTGAAATATTCAATTTTAGTTTAGGAATATGGTCATAATCTCGTACCTGGGGTTGTGCTACAACCCTACCGTTGTGATTATATGCATGAGGTCGACCTGGTGGTGGTGGTGCCGGTGGTGCTAGTGGTTGCACATAGTTCTGATTTTGATCAACCTTATTCTCATAATAATCCTCCACCTCTGGAGTAGCAACAGAAGCTACAGAAGCATCAACAGCAGTAGTAGCGGCACCAGAAGTTTGTCCTGTCTCAAGAGGAACACGTTGCGCTCGCCCTGCTGGATCGCGGCGCGGAGTGATACGTCTCCAATGTATCTACTATTCCTCATGCTTTTCCTCTTGTTTTGGACTCTAATTTGCATGATTTGTGCAGAAATAAAAGTTCTCGGAATAAAACGAAACTTTGCGAGGATTTTTTATCGAATAAAATAAAATTTCTGGAGCCAAGACCCACCAGAGAGGGGCCCCTGGGTGGGCACTGAGGGAGTCTTGGATTAGGGGGTCCTCGGACAGTCGGACTATATACTTTAGCCGGGCTGTTGGACTATGAAGACACAAGATTGAAGAGTTCGTCCCGTGTCCGGATGGGACTCTCCTTGGCATGGAAGGCAAGCTTGGCAATACGGATATGTAGATCTTCTCCCTTGTAACCGACTCTGTGTAACCCTAGCCCCCTCCGGTGTCTATATAAACCGGAGGGCTTAGTCCGTAGGACAACAACAATCATGCCATAGGCTAGCTTCTAGGGTTTAGCCTCTACGATCTCGTGGTAGATCAACTCTTGTAATACTCATATCATCAAGATCAATCAAGCAGGAAGTAGGGTATTACCTCCATCGAGAGGGCCCAAACCTGGGTAAACATTGTGTCCCCCGCCTCCTGTTACCATCCGCCTTAGACGCACAGTTCGGGACCCCCTACCCGAGATCTGCCGGTTTTGACACCGACATTGGTGCTTTCATTGAGAGTTCCATTGTGCCGTCACCATAAGGCTCGATGGCTCGTCTTGTTGTCAAGGACAACATCACCTCCGAGGGAGCCCTGGCTGTAGGCCAAACTCTCCGACTAGGCGGCTTCATCATGACCGCCCGTTCGGCCACTACGCCGACGATGACCTGTCGGTCATCAAAAACCGCCTCCACGTCGGCTCGGGATTCGCCGAGCAGATGGATCCAATGGAGCTCTCCTCCTTGAACGAGCTCTTGGATCGCATCGCCGCCTTGGGAGTCGCTACGGACTATGATCGGATTGGGCTTAAACCCGACCAAAGGGGATTAACTCTCCGCCGGTCACCCATCAGATAGCGGTGGTGGATGAGCAACACAGCGATTCTTCCTCTATCTTGAGGACGAACTATGTTCGGATTCCTGAGCTCTCCAAGCCGGATACCCGTCTACAGGAGGACATGGCCCAAGCTCTGAACCTAGAATCAGACAGCGGGCCAGACCTAGCGGGCAACATCCCGGAGCCCGAACTTCCAAGATCGGAAACTCCTCCGCCCCTGGGTCTCAGATCGGGTCAGGGTTCGGACCTAAATCTACCCACCCACCCAGATATAAGTGATCTTTCCCACATTAGACAAGAGCCCCAAGAGACAGTACACCACTATTGGGCCAGATTCGTCCTTGTAATGAGCAAGGTTAAGGACTGTCGTGAGGAAGACGCAATTTCGTTCTTTTGCAAAAATTGCACGGACAGGGGAATCCTCAACGCCATAAGTCGCCATGACATAGCACACTTCCCTGACTTGGCGGCCATAGTACGGAAGTACTGTGCGATGGAAAGCGCCTGGAAAACCCAAACAAAATTTTGGGATCCTCCGACTCTCACAAAACCCCCCGTCCAAACTAAAAGGGTGTACTCTCGTAAGTCACCCGACCCAATTACAAAGAAGCAAAAGCCTACTACAGGGCGTGGAACCGTATTGGAGGGATGGCTTAATGGGCCAGGCAAAATTCACAGTACAGCGGATACCATGCCAACACACAGCCTTAGAGCATGTTGGGTACTCCAGCAGGTGGCCAAGAGCGGTGAGGATCTCCTCATCAACAATACCGCAGAGCACCATCCCATGGAAAACAATAATACAGTATTGACAGTCTTCGAGACCTTCGCCTCAAATAATAGGCGTAAGCGAGCACTCCGCAGCCTTGCCGAAGTCTGCCACGTGGCAGCAATAAATCCATGGAGCGATACGGCTATCACCTTCAATGCCAGTGACGAACCTAAATTCCGAACAGCCCGAGCACCAGCCGCCTTGTTCCTTAGTCCAATTGTGGATGGCTTCCGTCTTACCAAAGTGCTCATGGACGGCGGTAGTGGATTAAACCTCATCTATGAGGACACTCTTCAAAAAATGGAAATAGACAAAAGCCGCATTGAGCAAAGCAGCACGACCTTCAGAGGAATCATCCCTAGTCGGGAGGTACGATGTGCAAGGAAAATCACACTAGATGTGGTATTCGGCACGCCGGAGAATTATAGGTCCGAAGAAATCACATTCCAAGTGGCCCCGTTCAATAGCGGATACCACGCCCTTGGCGGGAGGCATTCACGATCTTCCAAGCTATACCCCATTACGGGTACATGAAGCTCAAAATGCCCGGGCCCAATGGAATCATCACTCTAGCTAGTGATCCGGACATAGCACTCCGCGCCGAAAATAAAACAGCCGCACTGGCCCTCGAGGCGTTATCCGAAGCCCTCGCGGCCGAGGAATTAACTGTGCTGCGCTCCAAAGTGGACAGGGACGACGTGATACTCGACAAAAGATCCAAGTCCACCTCCTTTAAACCAGCGGATGAAATAGTCAAATTTCAAGTCCATCCAACGGACCATACAAAAACAGCATCCATCGGGGTACAGTTAAACCCCACAGCAAACGCCGCGCTACGGGAGTTCTTGCGCGCGAATTGGGACATCTTCGCCTGGCACCCTTCAGACATGCCAGGAATCCCACGCAGGCTGGCCGAACATAGCCTTAACATTCTAAAGGGATTCAAGCCGGTCAAGCAAACTCTTCGGCGCTTCTCTGAGCCTAAGCGACAAGCCATGGGAGAGGAGCTAGCCAAGTTACTGGAGGCCGGATTCATTCAAGAAATAAAACATCCGGACTGGCTAGCAAACCTGGTGATGGTACCAAAGAAGGACAAATCCTGGCGCCTATGTGTCGACTTCAAGGACCTTAATAAGGCTTGCCCCAAGGATCCATTCCCCCTCCCTCGCATCGGTCAAATTTCGAAGCTACCGCAGGACACGACTCATTGTGTTTCCTCGACGCATACTCCAGATACCATCAAATTAAGATGGCAGAGTCCGATCAAGCTGCAACGGCATTTATCACTCCATACGACCCCTTCTGTTTTAACACCATGCCTTTCGGGCTCAAAAACGCCGGTGCAACCTATCAACGCATGATTCAGACATGCTTGGAGACACAGATTGGCAAAACAGTGGAGGCATACGTAGACGATGTGGTCATTAAAACCAGACACGTCGAATCCTTAATAGACGACTTGAGGCTCACGTTCGACAATCTTTGAACATACGACATTAAGCTCAATCCGGAAAAATGCGTCTTCGGCGTGCCCGCCAGAAAGCTCTTAGGCTTCATCGTCTCCAACAGAGGAATCGAAGCAAATCCGGCTAAAATCCGAGCTCTGTCACAGTTGGCCATCCCAACAGACCTCAAGCAAATACAGAAACTAACTGGATGCGTGGCTGCCTTAAGCCGCTTCATCTCCCAATTAGGAGAAAAGGCACTGCCTCTTTATCGCCTTCTTCGACGCACCGAACACTTCGAGTGGACGGATGCGGCCACGGACGGATTAGAAGAAATAGAAGCCGTTTTGGCCACAAACCCAATCTTGGCCACGCCAAATGTCGGCGAACCAATGCTGTTATATATAGCGGCAACACACCAAGTTGTAAGCGCAGTGCTCGTCGTCAAACGAGAGATGGACGGACATAAGTTCCCGCTTCAAAAGCCGGTATACTATGTATCCACTGTCCTCACTCCATGCAAATCACGGTACCCACATTATCAAAAGATAGCATACGCGGTCTTCATGGCATCCCGGAAACTACGACACTACTTTCAAGAGTGTTCAATTACGGTGGCCTCTGAAGTACCACTCAATGACATAATAAACAACCGCGAGGCCACGGGCCAGATTGCTAAATGGGCTATTGAGCTCCTCCCGACATAATATACAAACCACGGTGAGCCATTAAGTCACAAGTACTGGCTGATTTCGTCGCTGAATGGACAGAAGCCGAACTCCCTCAAGAGTACGGCACGTAATCCAATTGGATTATGCACTTTGACGGCTCTAAAATGCTGGCTGGTCTGGGGGCTGGCATCGTCCTGACATCCCCCACCGGAGATACAGTCCAATACGTACTCCAAATACTATACACAGACTCCAACAACGCAGCAGAATCTGAGGCCCTGTTACATGGTCTCCGGATGGCAGTCTCCATGGGCATTCAACGCCTGGAGGTGCGTGGGGACTCGAACCTCGCAATATCTCAAATAAATGGAGACTTCGACGCCAAGGATCCAAAAATGGCGGCTTATCGCAACGCCGTCCTCAAAATGTCAGCTCGGTTCGAGGGGCTTGAATTCCACCATGTTGTCCGGGAAAACAATCAGGCGGCGGATATCCTCGCCCGCATCGGCACTAAGCGCGACCCTGTCCTACCTAATATCTTCTTGGAAAGGCTGTTTAAGCCATCCGCGGTATGGGAAGGAGAGACCGGTAACAATAGTCCGGACCCGGCCTGTAACGCCCACGATGCGGCTATATCTCCCATGTGTCGAGGCACAACTTAGAGGCATAACCGCATTGTGGTTTTGTCGCAAGAAGGGTCATCTTCACACAATCCCATGTAATGAACAAGAATGGGATAAAGAGTTGGCTTACAATCACCACTTCACACAATACATAAATATAATTCATACATCATCCAAAATATACACATAGACCGTCTACGGTCAAGATCCAAATGAAAATAAGATAACCCCAAATGCTAGATCCCCGATCGTCCCAACTGGGCTCCACTACTGATCATCGGGAAAAGACACATAGTAACGACCACGCTCCTCATCAAACTCCCACTTGAGGTCGATCCCATCATCTGCACTGGCATCGTCGGCACCTGCAACTGTTTTGGTAGAATCTGTGAGTCACGAGGACTCAGCAATCTCACACCCGCGAGATCAAGACTATTTAAGCTTATAGGAAAGGATGGTGTAATGAGGTGGAGCTACAGCAGGCAATAAGCATATATGGTGGCTAACATACGCAAAAGAGAGCGAGAAGAGAAGCAACGGAACGGTCGTCATCTAGAAATGACCAAGAAGTGATCCTGAACTCCCACTTACGCCATTCATAACTCAAACCGTGTTCACTTCCCGGACTCCGCCGAGAAGAGACCATCACGGCTACACACACGGTTGATGTATATTAATTGGGTCAATTGACAAGTCCTCTACAACCGGACATTAACAAATTCCCATCTGCCTCATAACCGCGGGCACGGCTTTCGAAAGATAATACCCTGCAGGGATGTCCCAACTTAGCCCATCATAAGCTCTCACGGTCAACGAAGGATAAACGTTCTCCCGGAAAGACTCGATCAGTCTTGGAATCCCGGTTTACAAGACATTTCGACAATGGTAAAACAAGACCAGCAAAGCCACCCGAATGTGCCGACAAATCCCGATAGGAGCTGCACATATCTCGTTCTCAGGGCACACCGGATGGGCAAGACGTCGGGTTGGCATAGACCCTGGTTGCCCAGGGGGCGCCGGACATCGCCCAGTTTGGGCCAGCACTCGAAGGAGCACTGGTCCGGGGGTTTAAAATAAAGATGACCCTCGGGCTCGCGAAAACCCGGGGGAAAAGGCTTAGGTGGAAAATGGTAAAACCAAGGTTGGGCCTTGCTGGAGGAGTTTTATTCAAGGCGAACTGTCAAGGGGGTCCCATAAATCACCCAACCGCGTAAGGAACGCAAACTCAAGGAACATAATACCGGTAAGACAGAAACTAGGGCGGAAAGAGTGGAACAAAACACCAGGCATAAGGCCGAGCCTTCCACCCTTTACCAAATATATAGATGCATTAATTAAATAAGAGATATTGTGATATCCCAACATATCCATGTTCCGACATGGAACAAACTTCAACTTCACCTACAACTAGCAACGCTATAAGAGGGGCTGAGCAAAAGCGGTAACTTAGCCAAACAACGGTTTGCTAGGAAAGGAGGGTTAGAGGCTGACATGGCAATATGGGAGGCATGATATAGCAAATGGTAGGTAGCGCAGCATGGCAATAGAACGAACAACTAGCAAAGCAAAGATAGAAGTGATTTCGAGGGGTGGTCATCTTGCCTGCAAGGTTCTCAGAGTTGACGAAAGCTTGATCCTCGTAAGCGTACTCAACAGGTTCCGCATTCACGAACTCGTCTCCCGGCTCTACCCAAGACAAGAACACAAGCAACGGAACCACAATCAATCACGAGAAATGCACAAGCAACATGATGCAATACATGAATGATATGCAAGATATGATATGCGGTGCGTATGCGTGCTCCGGGAGGAAAATGATGAACAAGGCAGTAACTTGGCAAAACAAGCATGCCACTGGAAAGATGAGATGATTTCGGTCGAAATCTATATAAAGATCACCGGAAACGGATGCACGGTTTGCAAATGGCAAGCAAAACAAGAATGACACGAATCTACGATTAACAGCATGATAGCACTTAGAATGCAACAAGTAACAATGCTACAGCACTCCAACATAGCAACAAAGCATATGGCAGCAATCTACAGGAGATGCTTTATAAAAGATGAACACTGATCTACGGCTAGTTCACAACATAACAGGTTTAAACAGGCATGGCAAAAGTGCAAAAGATAACAGGTTCACAGACTTGGTGAAATTACTGGACATGCCTGAGACAGCATCAGGTAGCAATGTTCAGAGCACGAAATCAATATGCTACAGGAAGTTAACATGGCAAACCAAGGCATATAAGTATTCTACTAAATGCATATGACAAAAGTCCCTTACTGACCATAAGCCAAAAAGGACCAGAAGATATGATGGCAAGCATGTAAACATAGCAAGTTTCGTTATCAGGTTTCAGACTTAGCAGAAAACAGAGCATGGCAGAAAACAATAATACGAGGGCATCTTTGTGAGATTGATGCACTCATCACAAAGAAATTCATAACAAAACAAGCATACATACAGCAAGATGGCATGTTTATGAAGATATCCATGGCAAGAACAAGAGCATAGCATGTATGGATCAACTACACCAAGCATGGCAAAATTGCATATCATGTTAAGAATCTGCCAGAAATATTTTATAGCAAAAGTAGAGCAAGATTGAGTCATGCTATGGCACTCCATAATTACAAAAAAGGGCAGGAATGAATCAATTACAAATATAGCTACAAAACATCCTTACTGAACATCTCCAAAATATGCATGAACTCTCTGTAGCATCAAGTTTACATGGCAACAAAATAACAGCAGACGAAGACTTCAGAGAAATCAGTCCCCCTGAAATCAGAAACATTACGGGGCCTAGTTTGCATGCTTGTGCTAGTCACCACAGAGATAACACAAATACATGGCATGCACCACTGGAAAGATGGCATGGCATACAACAAAACACATGTAGAGCTCATGCCCATAAGATGCACAGATTAAATGATACAAAAATAACAAATCTCCAAGTTCTGCTAAGAACCAGCAGATAACAGCAACTAGCACTCTTGCACCAGAGATTTGGGCATCAAGATGGCCTCTAATGAACATGGTGCAATTGAAAAAAATGTAGAGCATCACGAGACAAACATTTCTATATATTACACGCGCGAAACAGAGCTATATGCAGACAGTTACGAAGCTATGAACATGGGCATGTGATGCAAAATAAAATGACTTAGAAGTTTCGGGGGGCTCTGGAAAAGTCAACCTCCTCGAAGTTGTCGATCCAGATCTGGCCGGGGCCGAGCCTCGAGCTCGCCGGCGGTGGGTGGTGACGCCGGAGGAGAGGAGGGAGAGGCCGGAGGGAGGCGCCGGCGACGGGCTACGGCGGCGGGACGGCGCCGAGCCGCGGCGGCGGACGGGAGGCGCGGCGGCGGCGAGCAGTGGCGATGGCGCGGGCGGCGGCCGGAGGCGAGGGGCGGCGGTGGCGCGGCGGCGGCGCGGCGAGGTGACGGCGGCGGCGCACGGCGGCGGCACGGCGCGGAGGAGGGCGCCGGCGGCGCGGGCGGCTCGGGGCCCGGTCGCGGCGCGGGCGGGCCGCGGCGGCGCGGGCGTACGGGCGGCGGCCCGGGTGGCGTGGCAGCGCGGGATTCGCTGAGGGCGGCGGCGCGATTTCGTCCGGCGCTGGGCGGACGTGTCCGGCGCGCGGAGGGAGGCGGCTAGGGTTTGGACTGCGGTAGGATTTCGGGAGAGACTAATTTATAGGTAGAGGGAGCTAGGAGAGTCCAAATGAGGTGCGGTTTTCGCCCACACGACCGTGATCGAACGACCTACAGCATGGGAGAGAGTTTGGTGGGTTTTGGGCTGTTTAGAGAGGGGGTTTTGCTGCAACACACAGAAGGCATCTGCAGTTACCCGGTTAACCGTTGGAGTACCAAACGACCTCCAAATGGAACGAAACTTGACCGGTGGTCTACCGGTGGTATACCAAGGCCACTTGACAAGCCTCGGTCCATTCCGAGAACGTTAGACACCCGGTCACGAAAGAAAACAAGAGGGGTGCGCCGGAGGAGATGGGAGCACCGGATTGCAAAACGGACAACGGGGAAAATGCTCGGATGCATGAGACGAACACGTATGCAAATGCAATGCACATGATGACATGATATGAAATGCATGACATGAACAAAATGCAAAACGAAAGACAAAACCCGACCACGGAGGGAATATCATCACACATAGACGAAAATGGCAAGACTTGGAGTTACAAATATGGAAAGTTACATCCGGGGTGTTACACGGCCACAACACCAGATACCGAACACTCTGACATAATCGGAGGCTCTGCCACCGAAATAACACCTTCCGCCCACGTGATAATGGCTGTCATCGCCCCGTGGATAGAACTATTCCTGGCCTATCTAACTAGGCAGGAACTACCCAAGGACCCAAACGAGGCGCGCTGCATTGTGCGGCGGTCTAAAGCCTAGAAGGTCCACGAGGGAGAGCTTTATAAGAAAAGCGCT
Source organism: Aegilops tauschii subsp. strangulata (assembly GCF_002575655.3). Classification (NCBI taxonomy): domain Eukaryota; kingdom Viridiplantae; phylum Streptophyta; class Magnoliopsida; order Poales; family Poaceae; genus Aegilops; species Aegilops tauschii. The sequence continues at coordinate 280,412,318 of NC_053037.3, forward strand.
ACCAGAGTCCTTCAAAGGTGCATCTCCGAAGAGGAGGGGCGGCAACTTTTGGCAGAAATTCGTGCTGGACTTGGCGGCCACCACGCCGCAGCTCGCGCCCTTGTAACAAGGCCTTCTGTACAGGTTTCTACTGGCTGACGGCCCGAGCAGACGCACAGGACCTCGTTCAACATTGCGTTGGTTGCCAGCTTTTTGCAAACCAAAGCCATATGCCGCCTACCGCTCTCCAAACAATCCCCATTACTTGGCCCTTTGCGGTCTGGGGGCTTGATATGGTCGGACCCCTCAAAGGGGGAAGCCATAAGAAAAAATACTTATTGGTCATGGTGGATAAATTCACCAAATGGATAGAAGCCAAACCAGTTAAAAACGGCCGAATCCGGACCAGTGATAGACTTCATATCCAGGGTTGTACACCGTTATGGCGTTCCCCACAGCATCATCACCGATAACGGCTCGAACTTTACAGCCGACAAGGTAAAACTTTGGTGCAGCAACATGGGCATCAAGCTCGATTATGCTTCTGTCTATCACCCGCAAACTAACGGTCAAGTCGAGCGAGAAAACGGTCTTATCATGAGCGGCATTAAACCCAGATTGGTGCGATCCGTGAAGGAATCCGATACGCACTGGGTAGAGGAGCTCGACTCTGTACTGTGGGGGCTGCGGACCACGCCGAATCGCACTACCGGATACACACCATTTTTTATGGTGTACGGCGCAGAGGCGGTACTGCCCTGCGACATAATTCATGACTCACCTCGAGTGCGCATGTATGAAGAGAAAGAAGCTGAGCTTGATCAGCAGGACAGTTTGGACGCCCTGGAGGAGGAGCGTGACGTGGCAAAAGCCCGTTCCGCATTCTATCAGCAGTAGGCTCGAAGGTACCAAAGCAGAGAAGTACGGGCCAAAACTTATAATGTTGGCGAACTTGTTCTACGCCTACCGGAGAAGAAAAAGAACAAGCTCAAGCCCAAATGGGAAGGTCCCTTCATTATTGACCAAGTTCTGACCGGTGGAGCGTACCATCTGCGGGATGCATCGGACAATCGACTCGAGCCAAACCCATGGAACGCAGCCAGACTCCGAAGGTTCTACGCCTAGTGCCGGACTCTGTGTTCGTCTCCCTACCTCTGTCAACTTTTTATATATTCGTTATCTGTCTTTATTTCTTTCTTTCTTCCCTTTTTTCTTCAAGGCCTTAAAAGGCTAAAATGTGTCTTGACTACACAATCTTGACGCGCTAGCCGCGCTCATGATACCTGGGGGCTTCTTATACAGAAGCTTAATATAGCTACGTTCCGGGCTCTAGGCCCCACACATGTGTTACTTTTCACATGTACCTTTTTTGCCATTATATGCATCGATATGACTTAAGTTTTGGCCAAACTAGGTTGCCTGGCTCTTGTGTTTATGCCCTACGTTCTCGTTAATTCGGCTAGGGCATAAGGGGAGCACCTCTGCGATTGTTACTGCCGGGTCAGCCGGATGTGTACCTCAGACTGGGTGAAGCCGAAAGCTAGCGTTCTTAAGGGAATAGTCGGTCGGTGAACAAAAGACGATTTCTATTTATTGTACTACATGCCCCCAGATGTTTATATCATGCGTCTCTTTTCGCAGTCCGGACATGCACATTAATGCATGTGTACCCAGGGAAAGGAACCCTTAACGGAACTATTCTCCCTGGAAGATGTTTCTTACTATCCATGTAATATAACATAGCTAGTTGGGTACTTGTCTATTCAAGCACTTATGACCCCTACGCCTGGTTTCCACGCATATCCCGGTTTTTACATAACTGAGCGGGTATTCGGATACACTCCGGACTGTCGGGTCCGGAGGTTGAAGCGAAAGGGTCCGCCATGACAAATGATTTACAATCCGGCTAGGGACAATATATGTCACTTGAAGTACACAGTCACTTAGACTGACTAAATTCTTCTTCTATACCATCCAACAGCCTGTCTAGCCTACAGTCCTGTTGAGAATACTTTGCGACTAATTCTACCCGGTCATAAACCAAACTGACGGGGATCTCTTTCCCATCAGGCCCCACAGGTCCGACCTCGGCCATGTGGTTCGGGTCAGCCTTGGTATATCGCGTCTTCACCATGGCCCTGGCTCGGCAGGCTAATATCTTCCATAATCGGAAGCGCCGCCGCGCTCCCTTGAGCTTTTCTACAAGCTCACTCATGCCTCCTAGCAGGGAGGCGGATGGCCACAAGGCTTGAGCAATGCCCTGCATCACCTGCCGTACTTGTTCGTGCAGTTGTGAGAGCTCTGGCAGAAGATCGCCTGTAGATCCGGGCATCTCCTCCGCGGGACGACCCGTCAGCATACCTACAAATATAATTCTGTCAGCTGGTTTCTTCGCCGAACTCTTTAAAAGTTCGTTCAAGCACTTACTGCAAATGCCGCATCAAAGCCTCTTATTCTCCTTTACGGAGTCAGCAAGCTGGGCCCGAACATCTTTCAGTTCAACGCCCAGCCGGGTATTGGCGTCTTGGAGCTCGTTTTTCTCCCGCCTAACCCATGTAAGCACGCGCTCGCCAGCCTTTAGCTGTCGATTAGCATGTTGCTCATCCCCTCGCACGACCTCCGGATTCACTCCGGAGTCATCTGCAGAATCTATTATTAGATTCACACACATGCCGCATACTACCTGGTACATGACATTCTTTGCAATAAAAACAAGTGTTACCCGATGGGGCCTTCTCGGACTCCTTCACCGCGGCAACTGCGGCCTGAAGCTGGGCTTTGCACTCCTCCAGCTCTTGAGACATCTGGGTATTCTTCTCCGTAAGAACCTATGCAAACAATGATCCTTAAATCAGTCGTGCCAACTGTTTCAAGTCTCAGGGGCTACTGATATACATAATTATTAGATTTTCTTACCCGTATATCCTTTACATACTGGTCCGTGGCTATGGCAAGACCATTTTGAGCAGCTCGGATGTACGCGTCTCCTGAGTTGAAGGCATCAAACGCCTCTTGGGAGAAACAAGCGTCAAGGAGTACGGCCCGGCGACGCCTGTGATTCATGGCGCTCCCCACTTCGGAATTTGTAGCGGATAGCCTATCCGCATCCTCTGTAGGAGGAACATCCGGCGTTGGCCCCATGTTAGCATCCGCCTCTAAGTCCGGCTCTGGAGCCCGACTGGTGGAGGCGTGACCGGCAACCTCTCCGGATATAGTCCGGCGAGCGTTTTCCCTACTAGGAAACATAGGCGTTATTATATTTTAAAAGACGACCACCACGGAGCGGGGTTCTCTTTCATACCTCTGCGACGGCGTCTCAGTCCTGACCACCTTCCTTTTAAGCCTACCCGGCTTCTGTGCCCCTTGTTGGTGAGTCACTGCGGGTTCGGCATGGCGTCCCAAGGGCCTTCCCTGTAAAACACCATATGTGTGTGGTAGGTGAAGTGCAGAAAAAGGGATCCTTCTTGGAAGTTAGGACTCCGGTTTTACTTACATGCGATGCAGAGAGTAGTCCCGGATAATCGGCTATCATGTCCACCATGGCACCGTCGCAGCTTAATTGATAGAACTTCCTGTTAATAAGCTCCACAAATGTGTCCGGATCTTCTTCAAGTCCGGGGTCGAGGGCCCGGTCGGGGTCCTCCGGTTGTGGAGGCGGGCTGTGGTCCTCCCTTACAGCTTTTCGCAGTTCCTGCTATGAAATGGCAAGGTAAATACTTATGACGAAGGATGCGGGAAGGTTGGGAATAAAAAGTAGCAGCTCACCCAGCTTGGAGGGTTGTACATGGAGAATCCATCCCGTGGCTTGATGCGGATGAACTCCTCTTCCTCTCCTTTGTACAAATCGGACAGAATTTTTGCTAGAGCAGCGACTGAGTCCGGTCCCTTACGACCGCAGCGGGTGGCATCGTCTTCTCTGTTGAAGTGCCACATGGGTTGCCCCCGATATTGAAGTGGCTGCACCCCCCGCATTATACATATTGACATAACCTCGATTACTGTCAATCCCGACTGGGCCAGCATCTGTATCCGACCCATCAGGTAAAGGACTTCCCCGTTATCTTCCTCCTCAGGGCTCCAAGGGCGCCAGCTGCGGCGTTTCTTCAAGGGAGCGTTGTCAAACTCAGGAAGGCCCATCTGGATAGGGTCCGGAAGGGGGACGTCCTCCATATAAAACCACTCTGAAGGCCAGTCCTCGGATGTCTTCTTCGGAGTACCGGACAGGTATCCGATCCCGGCGATGCGCCATATTTCGGCTCCGCCCACTTGATATATTGACCCTTCCTGTGTACGGGGTACGAGGCAGAATAGCCTCTTCCATAGCTCGAAGTGAGCTTCGCAGCCCAGAAACAGCTCGCAAAGAGCGACATAGCCAGCGATGTGTAATATGGAGGCGGGGGTAAAGTTATGCAGCTGGAGGCCGTAGAACTCCAGGAGCCCGCGGAGGAACGGATGAATTGGAAATCCAGGCCCTCTTAATAAGTAAGGGACAAGGCATACCCGCTCCCCCATGGATGGGTTGGGAAAGCTATCCGCTTGCTCCCCGCCATTGTAGGTGGCGAGCGCGGCTCGAACGGGGACCATATACGCTAGAGGGAGAAATCCCTGAGTGTGTAACTCTACTAATTGGCTGTGAGGGGCGGAGCACTTCTTCCAATTGCCGGGCTTAGGGCTACGGGAGCGAGAGGAGGAGCTGCGATGGTCGGCCATGTTGGAATGGACTTTTTCGGGCGCGCTCCGATGGATACTCGCTGTGGGAGGATGGTGTGATCTGGATAGGAGAATCCCCGTCTCTTTAATAGACCATTTACTCACATGGCTAGGGTAGCAAATGTAAAAATGCCCTGGCTTCTCGCATTCGCTTGACACATGGAAGATAGCCATTATTAGCGCAGAAGCCAAGGAGTGCAACATTTATGGGAAGCCGGAGACTACTCAACAGGTACTTAGAATTTGGAGAAGAACCCGCCTTGCAATGCCGAAGACAATCTGCGTGCCGGAATCATCATCATTGAAGCCTGGTTCGGGGGCTATTGAGGGAGTCCTGGATTAGGGGGTCCTCGGACAGCCAGACTATATACTTTAGCCGGACTGTTGGACTATGAAGACACGAGATTGAAGACTTCGTCCCATGTCTAGATGGGACACTCCTTGGCGTGGAAGGCAAGCTTGGCAATACGAATATGTAGATCTTCTCCCTTGTAACCGACTCTGTGTAACCCTAGCCCCCTCCGGTGTCTATATAAACCGGAGGGCTTAGTCCGTAGGACAACAACAATCATACCATAGGCTAGCTTCTAGGGTTTAGCCTCTACGATCTCGTGGTAGATCAACTCTTGTAATACTCATATCATCAAGATCAATCAAGCAGGAAGTAGGGTATTACCTCCATCGAGAGGGCCCGAACCTGGGTAAACATTGTGTCCCCCGCCTCCTGTTACCATCCGCCTTAGACGTTCCGCCGGTTTTGACACCGACAGGCACAACCCATCAGGGCGCACCCCCCTCTCCTAGCGCGCCCAGGTGGGTTGTATCCACCTGGTGGCCCCGTAGACCCTGATTCCGACGCATAAAATCACATATTTCTAGAAAAAATCAGGGAGAAAGAATTATCGCGTTTCACGAGACGGAGCCGTCGTCACCTCCTGTTCTTCATCGGGAGGCCAGATCTGGAGTCCGTTTGGGGCTCCGGAGAGGGGGATCTTCGTTCTTCGTCATCACCAACCCATCTCCATCGCCAATTCCATGATGCTCCCCACCGGGAGTGAGTAATTCCTTCGTAGGCTCGCTGGCCGGTGAGGAGTTGGATGAGATTCATCATGTAATCGAGTTAGTTTTGTTAGGACTTGATCCCTAGTATCTACTATGTTCTTAGATTGATGTTGCTATGACTTTGCTATGCTTAATGCTTGTCACTTTGGGCCCGGGTGCCATGAACTCAAATCTGAACCATTTAAGAATTTATAATTATATCCATGTTTTAGATCTGATCTTACAAGTTATAGTCACCTACTACGTGTTATCATCAGGCAACCCCAGAGTGACAACAACCGGGCCCACTCCCGGTGATGACCGTAGTTTGAGGAGTTCATGTATTCACTATGTGTTAATGCTTTGTTCCGGTTCTCTATTAAAAGGAGGCCTTAATATCCCTTAGTTTCCAATATGGACCCCGCTGCCACGGGAGGGTAGGACAAAAGATGTCATGCAAGTTCTTTTAATAAAACACATATGACTATTTACGGAATGCATGCCTACATTATATCGATGAATTGGAGCTAGTGCCACATTGCCCTAGGTTATAACTGTCACATGATGAATATCATCCAACAAGTCACCGATCCAATTCCTACGAATTTATCTTATATTGTTTCTGTTAAGTTACTATTGCTATCATCACTGTTACACTTGCTACAAATTACTGCTATCACTGTTACCGTTACCATTGCTACTGTTACTATTATCAAAACTATCAAACTACTTTGCTACTGATCACTTTGCTGCAGATAATTAATCTCCAGGTGTGGTTGAATTGACAACTCAGCTGCTAATACCTTCAAATATTCTTTGGCTCCCCTTGTGTCGAATCTATAAATTTGGGTTGAATACTCAACCCTCGAAAACTGTTGCGATCCCCTATACTTGTGGGTTATCAAGACCTTTTTCTGGCGCCGTTGCCGGGGAGCATAGCAATATTTGTTGAGTCACTTGGGATTATTATCATATTACCACTATGAAGAATCTGAAGGATCCAAAGACTAAGATATTTCCCTCAAGGACGAGGGGAGGTAGGAACTGCCATCCAGTTCTGCTTTAGATTCACCTTCTGTTATGAGTAAACTTGCAACACCACCACATGCTATCAATTCTAATATGTTGCAAGTTATTGATGATGCTACTTATGCTATGGGTAATGCTTATGATGATGCTAGTAACTTGCTTGATAATGAGGATGTGCCACTTGGTGAATTTCTTGATGAACAAACTGCTAGAGTAATACAAAATGATGTTGTTGAATCTGATGATGAGCTTGAACCTGAAACACCTGCTAGAACTAGCCTTCCTAGATATGAATTGCCTAAGGTACCGGAAGGTTATGTTATGAATGAGGAGACAACTAGAGATATTCTTGCTTGTAAGGACAGAGATGATCTAGAGAAACTATTATGCAAGTATGAAGAAAAATCTCTGAATGCTAGAATGAAGTATGATCCTAAGTTTGCTACTTCACCTATATTTATTGATGATAAGGATTATGAATTCTCTGTCGACCCAGAGTGAATTACTTTGGTTGAATCTGATCCTTTCCATGGTTATGAAACTGAAACTGTTGTGGCACATCTTACTAAGTTGAATGATATAGCCACCCTTTTTACTCATGATGAGAAAACTCGCTATTACTTTATTCTCAAATTATTTCCTTTCTCATTAAAGGGTGATGCTAAAGCTTGGTACAACACTCTTACTCATGGTTGTGTGTGTAGTCCCAGGATATGATTTATTACTTCTCTGAAAAATATTTTCCTGCTCATAAGAAACAAGCTGCCTTACAGGAAATATTCAACTTTGTGCAAACTAAAGAAGAGAGTCTCCCACAAGCTTGGGGGAGGCTTTGCCAGTTACTTAATGCTTTGCCTGATCATCCTCTTAAGAAAAATGAAATACTTGATATCTTCTATAATGGACCAACCGATGCTTCTAGGGACTTCCTAGATAGTTGTGCTGGTTGTGTTTTCAGGGAACGAACTATTGCTCAGGCTGAAGAATTATTGAATAACATATTGAAAAATTATGATGATTGGACTCTTCCTGAACCATCGCCTAAACCCACTCCGAAGAACAGGGGTATATTATATCTCAGTCCTAAAGATATGCAAGAGGCAAAGAAATCTATAAAGGAAAAATGTATTAAAGCTGAGGATGTTAAAAATTTACCTCCTATTGAAGAAATACATGGGCTTAATACACCACCACTGCCTAAGGTGGTAGAGGTAAATTCTCTAATGAAATCCAATGATAATGACAATCCTCACAATATGCATCCTAGTCAATGCCTTTATGAGTTTGAAAACTACATTAGAAAACAAGATCACTTCAATGCAAATGTTATGAAACAATTGAAATACAATTCTGATATGATTGCTCGCTTGAGTGACTTGTTATTTAGAATTTCAAATGATGTTAGAGGTGTTGGAAAACATGCTTCTATGGTACAAACTCAGTTAGAACAAGTTGCTAAATCACAAAGAGACTTGCTTGATGAAATGAATAATAATATGCATGACTTTGTTGTTAGAGTTGCAACTAGAGGAGGTAAAATGACTCAGGAACCACTTTATCCTGAGGGACACCCAAAAAGAATTGAACAAGACTCACAAAGAAATAACACTAGTGCACCAAGTCTTTCTAAAAAGAAAAAGAAAAATGATAGGACTTTGCATGCTTCTAGTGAACCTGAAATAGAAAAACCTCCTGATAATGAAAATGAAACTTCTATCTCTGATGCGGAAACTCAACCTGGTAATGAACATCCACCTAGTGATAATGAAAAAGATAATGCTGATGTCATAAAGATGCTCAACCAAATGAAAAGAACCAGATAATGATGTTGAGATAGAACCACCTGTTGATCTTGATAACCCACAACCTAAGAATAAAAGGTATGATAAAAGAGACTTCATTGCTAGAAAACACGGTAAAGAAAGAGAACCCTGGGTTCAAAAACCTATGCCTTTTCCACCCAAGTCAACTAAAAATAATGATGATGAAGAATTTGAACGCTTTGCTGAAATGCTGAGGCCAGTCTTTTTGCGTACTCGCTTGACTGATATCTTGAAAATGCCTCCTTATGCAAAGTATATGAGAGACATCATCACTAATAAGACAAAAATACTGGAAGCTGAAATCTCCACTATGCTTGCTAACTATACTTTCAAAGATGGAGTACCTAAAAAACTTGGAGATCCGGGAATACCAACTATACCTTGCTCTATCAAAAAAATTATTTGAAAACTGCTTTGTGTGATCTAGGAGTTGGTGTTAGTGTTATGCCTTTCTCTTTATATAAAAGACTTGATTTGAATAAACTCACACCTACTGAGATATCTTTGCAAATGGCTGGCAAGTCAACTGCCATACCTATCGGTATTTGTGAGGATGTGCCCGTTGTTGTTGCTAATGTTACTATTTGACTGACTTTGTTATACTTGAGATGCCTGAGGACGACAACATGTCGATTATCCTTGGTAGACCCTTCTTGAATACTGTAGGGGCTGTTATTGATTGCAATAAAAGCAAGGTCACTTTTCATATTAATGGTAATGAGCATACGGTGCACTTTCCGAAGAAACAATTCCAAGTGAATGGTATTAATGTTATTGAAAAATCCCCAACAATCACTATTGGAAGTTTTCAAATACCTCGACCTACTGTCGAAAAGAAATATGAAATGCTTATTGTTGGGGACATCCATATCCCCATTGAGGTAACTTAGTGATTTACGAAAGTTCTTCGGTTTCATCCTAATCGAAAGTGGTTGCTAATAAGACCTGATCGACCTTATTAATGAATCATTTTTGAGCGGTATGAAGTTGATGAATTTAATAAGCACTACCTTCTGTCCTTACTTTTCGTTTTCTGTTTTTGTTAGTTAAATAAAATAAAATGCCATGTTTTGTCTGTTTTATGAATTTCCGGTGCAATAAAAAATGACCCGAAAAAAAAAGTTCTCATGATGCTCTCAAAATTTAATACGATTTTTTTCTGAATATTTAAGAATTTATGGTGCAAATAATACCAGAGGGAGGTGCACCAGGTGGGCACAACCCACCTGGGCGCGCCAGGACCCCCAGGTGCGCCCTGGTGGGTTGTGGTCCCCATGTGGGCCCCCTCACTTACCTCTTCATCCCACATCATCACTTACCTCCAGAAAAAAATCTCCATTGCTCTCTCTCTCTCTCTCTCTCTCTCGTGTTCTTGCTCTCAAACTCGCGGATTTCGATCTCTTTGCTCGAAGCTTCGTTTCCGAAACTGTTTCGGGGGATTGTTGCTTGGTATGTGACTCCATTGTTTGTCCAATTAGTTTTTGTTTTATTGGTTTACATTTTGAATAATTATCTACTCTTGGTGTTGCTGTAGATGAGCTTGCATGTTAAATTCTTAGAGTTCTAAGTAGTTTGAATGCTTTCTATGGCCTCTATGTATCCCTATGAGTAGTTGCTATCAATTTTGTGAAGTTCTCTTGAGAAAAATTTGTGGACTAAAATTTCATATTTTTGTTCATAGGAAAATTGTACGTGGACATTATGAACTTGTTTGGTAGGAGTTCTTCGAGGAGAAGATCCTCGGGGGCATCTTCTAGTTACAGTTCCGCCCACCGGTCTTATGTTGAACCAGGTGAAAGTTCCGCATGAAGTGCCGCTAGCAAAACATACTTATGGACTTGCGATGAGTATATGATGCGAGTGGGCATTAAGGAGGAATTTGAGCAATATGTTCACAATGCCGGTCTCGGTCCCTACATTTCAGATAAGTGTGAACAACGCCACCTTCTCACTGAGACGTTTGTCAAAGGATTTAAATTTTTCCCTCGTGAGTCTAGGATGTCTTTTAAGCTTTATGATAATCCATTTACTATTTCACTGGAAAATTTTGCTCTTGGGGTTCGCTTGACGAACCACCAAAGGCTGAGTTCGAAGCTTTCTTAATTATTTTTTGCAACGATGAGAGGAGGGGAGTGACACAAGGTAGAATAAAGAGTATAAATTTTCCCGCAATTCAGTACTTTGCATTATTCAATGGGAAATGTATTGTAGGCAAACAAGACTGTAGTACACTTTGTGCTCCAGACTTGAGCCTCATACGCACTGCCCTCACCGGTGAAAGGAATTATAACCTTGGGGCAATTGTTGCTCGTAGACTTCAGCACAATGCTAACAGTGGCTGGTTCTATGGTGGAATTTATGCCACACGTCTAGCACGAGGGTTGGGTGTTTCACCTTTGCCCTGTGATCCTATCCTTCCCACGCAGTATTTAGATTTTGGTGTTTTAAAAGATCATAAAATCCTTAAAGGAAAGATTCATGACTTCACTTACAATCTGTTGTTTAACCAAACATCTGTTGTGGACACATATTTGCCTGCGCCTTCTCTTTTTGACTATCACAGCAGAGGAAGATATTTTGTTCTTGAGAGCGAGGCTCGAGCTCACAACGCAACAGTGAAGGTAGCACAGCAGGCTGAGGCCTCCACATCGAGAGCCTCCTTGAGCTACGACGCCAACTACTATCCAGACTACTGATCGACTACCAAGCTAGGGCAAAAGCCTAAGCTTGGGGGAGTACGTGTTCTCACCGACATTACATTCATGTCCACTTATTTCTATTTGTCGGTGTTCACACTTTTTTTCATTGTATCATCCATGCTTAGATTTATTTTTCTTACTTTCTTCTTGTGTGTTTGAAAAACTTTAGAAAAAACAAAAAAATTAGTTGTAGTATTTTACTTTCTATGCATGCTTAGTAGCAGTATTAAAAAAAGAAAACCCAAAAAGATTTCCTTGTTCTTCTTTTGCTTGTTGGGAGCTTTCCCGTGTAAATAGTTTTTCTCATTTTTGCTTTTCCCTTTTATTTCCTTGTTCAAGAAAACCAAAAACTCCAAAAATATTTCAGTGTGTTTCTGTGAATTTCTTTTCTTTATATTCGAGTCCTACCGAGGAGAAGACCACGATGAAAATGTTGAGTGGCTCTCATATGAATAATTGTTGAACTAATAAGAGCACATTTTACCTTGTCTTCTCCTGTTGAATAAAATGTTTACAGATTCCAACTTAGTCCACGACACTCTTACACTATTATTATTTTCATATTGTTCGGTCGTGCAAGTGAAAGGAAATAATTATGATATTAGATGAACTGGACGTGGCAGAGAGAAACTGGTATGGACTCAACTTGTTCTGTTTGTGTAAATATGTTTAACCTAGTATCCATGATTCAATCTGTTATGATTAAACATGTTTGCAATGACAATTAGAGATTATAGTTTCTCATGCCATGCATAAGTAGCTGGGGGTTGATAATGATTTATCTTGGATATCAACGTAGTATGATGATATGGTATCCTCCTCTGAATGCTCGAGCGGCTTGACTTGGCACATGTTCATGCATGTAGTTGAATCAAAACCAACATCGCCTATATGATATTTATGTTCATGGTGTTCATATCCTACTCATGCTAGTGTCCAATGTTACTTATGCATAATGCATGGTTATGATCATTGTTGCTCTCTAGCTGGCCGCTTCTCAATCTAATTGCTAGCCTTCGCCTGTACTAAGTGGGAACTCTGCTTGTACATCACAAACCTTGAAACCAAAGTTATTCCAGATGAGTCCACCATACCTACCTATATACGGTATTACCCTACCATCCTAAGTAAATTTGCATGTGCCACCTCTAAAAACTTCTAAAAATTATCCTTTTTGTGTGCCTGGATCGTTCATGGAACGACAGGAGGTGGTCGATATCTTCCATGCTAAGCGGGTTATTCTCAGGTCGAGTGTTTATTCATTCGCCATCGCACGAGAAAAGGGCGCTAATAGGGATGCCCAGTCCCAAACTTCAAACATGAAAAAGAGTTCATCTCTTAAATAATCAAACAAAAACTCCCAATGGAGTCAAAACCTTTGCTTTTATCGCTTGGGAACCGCCACTAGCGTGCTTAGCATGGAAGATGTTGATAACTGATGGTCGTGAAGTGAATAAGAAGGGTGCATGTCTCAAAACATCGTTTATCTCTGTTTTAAACTTGAGCTCTGGCACCTCTGCAAATCACTGCTTCCCTCTGCGAAGGGACTTTCTATTTACTTTTATGTTGTGTCATCACCTTCTAACTCAAGCGCTAGAAACTGAGAGAGCATAGCTGTCATGATTTATGCATTGTGTATAGCTAATGTTGGGTGAATCATGACTGGATATTTTCTACCATGAAATACAATGTTTAGTCACTGCTTGAACTTTGGAGGTGCTCTGCATTTATGTTTTGCGGTCTCAGAAAGGGCTAGTGAGATACCACTATTGTCATATTATATCATAGTTGTTTTGACAACGTGTTGCCGTTTGAGATATCTTATTATTGCTCGCTAGCTGATTATGTCATTGATATGAGTTAATATAATCTTTAAGTGTTATTGTCGAAATGGTTAGTTATAATGCTGGCTGGAAACCTGGGTGCTGTTTAAGCCTATTTATGCAAACAAGAGCAAAAGAGTTCATAAAAGTTTTTCTTTCTCACTTTCAGTTTATCAACTGAATTGCTTGAGGACAAGCAAAGGTTTAAGCTTGGGCGAGTTGATACGTCTCCAACGTATCTACTTTTCCTCGCGCTTTTCCTCTTGTTTTGGACTCTAATTTGCATGATTTAAATGAAACTAACCCCAGACTGACGCTGTTTTCAGCAGAACTACCATGGTGTTGTTTTTGTGCAGAAATAAAAGTTCTCGGAATAAAACAAAACATTGTGAGGATTTTTTATGGAATAAAATAGAATTTCTGGTGCCAATACCCACTAGAGAGGGGCCCTTGGGTGGGCACAACCCACCAGGGCACGCCCCCCTCTCTTGGCGCGCCCAGGTGGGTTGTACCCACCTGGTGGCCCCGTAGACCCTGATTCCGACACTATAAAATCACATATTTCAGAAAAAATCAGGCAGAAAGTATTATCGCGTTCCACGAGATGAAGCCGCCATCTCCTCATGTTCTTCATCGGGAGGCCAGATCTGGAGTCCGTTTGGGGCTCCGGAGAGGGGGATCTTCGTTCTTCGTCATCACCAACCCATCTCCATTGCCAATTCCATGATGCTCCCCATCTGGAGTGAGTAATTCCTTCGTAGGCTCGTTGGTCAGTGAGGAGTTGGATGAGATTCGTCATGTAATCGAGTTAGTTTTGTTAGGGCTTGATCCCTAGTATCCACTATGTTCTTAGATTGATGTTGCTATGACTTTGCTATGCTTAATGCTTGTCACTTTGGGCCCGGGTGCCATAAACTCATATCTAAACTGTCATGGAATTGTCACGGCAGATGTCCTCAAGCTAGGACTTAGTCGTGGAGCCATCGCCGCTAGGAAGCTTGAAGGGGTTAACGGGACAAGGAACACGAGGGTTTATACTAGTTCGGCCCCTTACGGTGAAGGTAAAAGCCTACGTCCAGTTGAGGTGGTATTGATTAGGGTTTCGATGACCAGGGAGCTTAATTGCTATGCCTGGCTCTCGATGAGATCTTTCTTGTCCTTAAACCGCTGCCAGGTCGTCCCTTTATATAGGGAGGCTGACGCCCAGCAGCTCTCAGAGTCCCGGCCGGCTCATAAGAGTGTCCGCCTCGGACTCTCAACTATCCTTGCCTTACACTACAAGTTCTACCATAATGATGATTGTAACTATGGGCCTTAAGTCATATCCGGGTCTTAAGCCCATCTCTGGCCCACCGTCTTCAAGCTTGGCGCCGGGCTTCTGGCGGTGACCATTATGAGTAACCCGGCCCCTTCTGGCGGGTGACTCTAAGGTCTATATCCTCAACATTAGGCCCCAGATTGATTTGAGCCGGCTCATGTCAATCTTCAGTTCTTTCGACAGAAAAAACTCTGGCTTACGATTGCGCGAAGGCCATAACCCGGCGTGACGTCATCCTCTGGACTCCGGGTAATCCGCCGTGACGTCATCTTCCATTAAGTCCGTTTTTTACTCCGCCAGATCCGCAACGGATCTTATCTTTACTGCCATCCCGAAAATCGAGGCGTTTCATGGGGAGATAACCACGCCGTGGTCTCCTCGTTTCTCGTGCCCACTCATGAGCTCGCCCTTATAAATAGCCCGGTCCGTCGGTCCTTCAGCCACCCGTCTTCCTCCTCGCGCCACTGTTCCTCCGCTCAAGCTCCGTTGCTGTCGCCGCCGCGGGTCTCCTCCTCCTCACCAACTCCGGCCGCTGCATCAACCTGTTGTGTCCAGAGAAAACGGCGGCGATCTCCGCGACTCACCGGCACCTGTAAGTTCTGACCGCCCCGTAGAACAGATCTGTCGTAGGTTCATCCTGTTCTTCCGTGTTCTTCGCCGCCACCCGCGAGTTCTTGGTAGTTTTCCTTTTTACTGCCTCTTTTTGATCTTAGGATAGTATAGAACCAATGCGGCGGCTGTTTAGCACTCATATCAAATGCAAGTAGACCTCTTTTTACTGCATAAGAGCCTCGTTCGAGCCCAAGAACTTCCCCTGCGTCTGTTTTTAGGTCTAGAAACTTTCCTTTTGACCGACCATTTTGATCCAAATTATTTACTGCAATGTGTGAAACCTGTTTTCACCACACTTAGTGAAAAATTGCACCTGTTAAATCTTGGCGGTTTACATTTCCGGTTTAAAGAAGCCACGCGCCGTAGAACCTTCCGGCTCAAAGGAGGCCATGCACCATAGAATTTTCCGGCTCATCTGTGATAAGGCCGTAGATAATCGAATTACTCTCAATACCTCGGGCGGCTTAAATAACCCGATGCACCTAGATATATATCATTAGTCCCCTCCATAAGCCGTCACTTTAACATTGAACTGTAAATTTCCTCCGGCTTATAATTAAATCGGACGTTTCCTTTTATCATAGGCTGCCGACTTTCACCATGCCTCCCAAAGCTTCTAAAGCCTCCATCACTTGCAATTGGATGAGGTCCAATGTCACCAACGAGAATTTAGCGGATTTTGTCAAGTCAGGTTACTTGCCCAAGAAGGACGTCATGTCCTAACGTGCCCCCGACCCATCAGAGGAGAGACCACAGCCGAGGGACGGGGAGGTGGTCATTTTTGCAGAGCACATGAGCCGGGGCTTCGCACCGCCCGGCTCAAAGTTTTTTAGAGACGTGCTGAACTTTTTTGACCTGCGGCCATAAGATATAGGACCCAACTCGGTGTCCAACATATGCAATTTCCAAGTGTTCTGCGAGGTTTATCTTGGAGAAGAGCCCAGCCTGCTGCTCTTCAGAGAGCTCTTCTACCTGAACCGCCAGAACGAGTGCGCCAACGGGCCAAGTTTGGAGCTAGGCGGCATCTCCATTCAGAGACGGAGAGACTGTCTTTTCCCTTACGCTGAGCCGCTGAGTCACCCAAAAGACTGGAACCTGACGTGGTTCTATTGCCAAGACACGTCGCCGGCTGACGAGAGCCCGCTGCCCGGCTTTCGCCCCTCACTTCTGGAACCAACTCACCCTCTGTCTGACAAGTTGACTCAGGCGGAGCGCCAACCTCTGCTCCCCACCATAAACAAGATCAAGGCCCTCCTGGGCAATGGTCTCAACGGAATCGATCTGGTCCGAGTCTGGATCCCCTGGCGGGTGATCCCATTGAGCCGCCGCCCCGGCTTAATGTGCGAGTACACGGGCCGAAAGGATGACCCCCTGAGACACAGCCGAAACGATCTTCCTGAAGACGTTGCTGAGGATATGACCAAGGCTCTCTTGAACGAGAGCTTGGCAGACTGCGGGAGGACCGGGTTAGCCCCCTTCTACAAGATCAACCCAGCCCCAGCAGTAAGCCGCTGATTTGAACATTTTATCTTCGTCTGCAGATAACCTTCATCTGAATCTTTAAGAAATCATCATTGTATTTTTCAGGCTGATGACAAATTCTGGAAGGTCAAATATGACCACGAGGCGGCCAAGAAGGCCAGGAAGGCGAAGAAAGCCGCTCCCCGCAAGAAGGGAAGTAGGCCTACTGATTCAGAGCTGATGCAACTAAGCGACAGCTCCGAGTCAGAGGTAACCCCTGAACCTGTAAACTCTTGTTATATCTGTTATTTATTTCTGTCCACCTTATCAATACTATTCATCAACAGGATGACACCGACGCAAGTAACCCGGTGGTTGAAGAGGTAATGTCACTTTCCTCCGACTCGGAGCCCTTGCCAAGGCTGAAAGTCTGAAGGGTAACCCAGAAAGTAAGCTTTTCACATCCTTTAGCTTATCAAGATCCTCAATTTATTTTGAAGCGACAGGTTCATGAAAGCCGGCGGCACACCCGGACCAACAAAGACACTGACCTCTCCTCCGGGTTACCTGACGCATCGAGGAAACGCCGGACCGAGGTGATCTCAAAGTTGTACCCTTTTCATCCTTTGGCAGGTGTTATACGTCAACCGCTCAACTCTTCTGACTCAAATTATCAGGAAACTTCCCCCTCTTCTGGCGACTCTATGCAGTCGAATATGCCGGCTTTCAAGACCGTGCCCGGGTAACGATGATCATCTCATGTTGTACTTGTCTTTACTTACACTTTTGTGCTTAACCTTTTTGTCTTTTCAGTGCCCAAGCAAAACTCAGCAAAAGGGCGAAGAAGAACAAGCCGGACTTGCCTGAGCCGGAGGTAGCCGCTCAAGAACCGCCAGCTGCCTCTGCTCCTGAGGCCGCTGCTCCAACCAACAAGCCCATAGCAGAAGCTTCTGCTAACCCGGAGGCCTCCAGCTCGGCTCAACCAGCAGATGACCCGGATGTAGTAATCACCCGGATGGAATATGTTGAGCCGGGGAGACCTACTGCGCTGGCCAAGTGCTCCGCTAAGGAGGAGTTGCTAGGGCGACACCGGGCCAATCTGGACCTCACCAATTATGCCAATCTGAGCGTCGGAGAGATCATCTCCGGCTATGTCAGCCAGGTGCACAAGAGCCGGGACTTAGAGATTGCCATGGTGAACCAGATTCAGCAGAAGTCTGAGGTATCACTCTTCTGTCTTCTTACTTACTGCATAGTTACCTTTACCATGCTAGCCCCCAAGTCAACGACTTATGATTGAATATGTTGTAGACTTAAGTTCCGGCTTACTTCCATGAACCGGTAATTTGTAGATAGGAACGTTCGATATGCATTAGCCCCCAAGTGCCAAGTGTCTTTGCTTGGAAAACGCTTGGGACTTTAAATTTGTATAGTAACTGATCATGCTATAACCCGGAAATTACGCAGGCCGCTGGCAAGAAGTTTGAAGCTGACATCTCCGATCTCAAGACCCGGCTGAAGACGCAAGAAACTAAGACCCGGAAAGCAAATGCTAAATTTGTGTCCAGTATTGCTGCGCAAGAAAAACTGAAGACGGACTTTGACGCTGAACGGAGAGCCTGGGCCGAAGAGAAGGCTGCTCTGGTGAACCGAGCCGAACAGGCGGAGAAGGCTCTGTCAGAGAAGACCGCCGAACTCTCCGGCTTAAAGCGCCAAGTGTCCCAAATGGTTGCCGCAATCTTCGGTAAGTCATTTCACCGGCTTTCATCAAGTTTAGAATTTTTATATCTCACAACTCATCCTTGTCGGCGGCTTATCTTATTCTGTTAAACAGGTCCCAGAAGCGCCAACCTCAACCAAAGTGTGGTAACCAAGCTGAAGGTCGTGTACACCCTGGTGGAGCAACTCTACACCGGGTCACAGCGTGCCTTGCCTGTGGTGACCTATCCAACGAGGTGCCGACTCACCTGGCGGAAGTTCTTCGCCGGCTTGCCGTTCTGCCTCAACGTATCCAAGAGCTGCGACGGGCCTCTGCAAGAGCCAGAGCCATAGCTGCTCTAAGCCGGGCCAAGGTGTTCCTTCCAGAGCTAGACCCGACGGACATCGCTCTGGGCTACCCCAGTTTGAAGGAAGACGGCACTGCCTTCGACCAGAAGGACTTCGCAGCTTGCGTGAAGATCGTACGCCCGGTGGCCACTCTGATCGGCAATGATACAGACCTGACTAAGTACCAGCCGGGTTACGATGCAGAGAATCAGAGGATCCCTACTCCGCGCTATGAAGCCCTCAGCTTAATCCCGCCGACTCGCAAGCACACCTTCGCCCCGGAGATTGACCCGGCGGGGTTAATTGACGAGGAAGCTCAATTTGAAGCTCTGAGAGGCATCGACTGGAAGTCGTCAACCTTCCAGGTCTTGGGAACAGCCGGAGGAGAAGAGAGGGATGAGCCGGAGACTTCAACCCAGCAAGCATCGTAACTCCGCAGGCGGCTTATCAAACAATGCTTCACCCTTTTGGACTCGATGAGTCATGTAATAGAGTAGGACCAACACTTTAACTTTGCCGTGCCATCGTGCACGCGTTGAATGCTGAAGTCCATTGAAGTTGTCTCCTTTACATTTCTCCGGGTCATAATCGATCATTCATTTTCCTTAAGCTCAAAATAATTGCCCTTAACTATCCTGCATAGAAGGACAAATCACAAGTCTCTAGGCGGCTTACCGCACTGAGAAGCATAGTTTTAAACATATAACCCGGAATATGAATCAAAAAAGACTGGTCCTCAGTTATGTCCTTGATATAACCGTAACAACACACTTACCAGCCTGCAAGCACACTTCCGGCTTAGATAACCCGGGCAGAAGATTGGTACCTCAATTCCGGTTTGCCAGTCTTAATAACGCCGGTTGTATTCGATTAGCACTGTAAACCAAAGTTTAAGCTGGCAAAGTGAGACCCAGCCGTACACACTTTGAAATAATCAGAAGAAACTTGATATAAATCAGAAGAACTTAGGGGCTTCCGGTTCGAATACGACCAGAGACCCGTCCCAAAGGGGTTATGCTAGGATTTGATTGCGATCATATAGCCCCCAGTGGGTGTGGCGATGCCAATCAAGAGGGTATCGACAGCTATGTTCTCTTTGGTTCGAATACGACCCATGTTTGAACAGGAAGCCCCCAAGTGACTTTAAGAATTGTTTAACAACGCTGATTCGAATACGATACACGTCGGTTCCCAAAGGGGTTAAACTAAGATTCAAATATGATCAAAGAAAAATCCCTAATGAGCTCGGCACTTTGCCAATCAAATGGGTATTGACAGCTATGTTCTCTTTGGTTCGAATACGACCTATGTTTGAACAGGAAGCCCCCAAGTGACCTTATTGCCTACAGCTAGATTCGAATACGATCATAAGCCGGATCCTCCTTCAAGTTATCATGTTAAGCTTGCAATGAAAACAGCACGTGCACATTTGGAGGAGAAAAAAGGACAGAGGTCCTGCTTTATTGCTTATCATAATATATACATGGCTTAGAAATATGTACATTATGAGAGCCGGTGGCTCAAGTGTAGTAAGGCCGAAGCTGAGCTATGTTCCATGGCCGACGGGTCTCTTCCTCCGACTTACGTGAATCTTTGTGTTCCCGAATGTCAATGAGGTAATATGACCCGTTGTGCAAGTTCTTGCTGACCACAAAGGGCCCTTCCCAAGGTGGAGATAACTTGTGCACATTAGTTTGATCTTGGATGAGCCGGAGCACGAGATCGCCTTCCTGGAAGACCCGGGATTTAACCCGGCGACTATGATAACGGCGCAGGTCTTGTTGGTAAATCGCTGAGCGAGCTGCTGCCACATCACGCTGTTCGTCCAACAAGTCAAGAGCATCTTGGTGCGCCTGTTCATTATCTGCCTCAACATAAGCCGCCACTCGAGGCGAGTCATGACGGATGTCACTGGGGAGGACTGCTTCTGCCCCATAAACAATGAAGAAAGGCGTGAAACCTGTAGACCTATTAGGAGTAGTGTTGATGCTCCATAACACGGAGGGCAACTCCTCCACCCAACAACCCGGCGTCCGTTGCAAAGGGACCAAAAGCCGGGGCTTGATGCCCTTCAGAATCTCTTGATTAGCTCTCTCAGCTTGACCATTGGATTGAGGATGAGCCACTGATGAAACATCAAGTCGAATATGCTCTCGTTGACAAAACTCCTCCATGGCGCCTTTGGATAGATTGGTACCATTGTCAGTTATAATGCTGTGTGGAAAGCCAAAGCGAAAGATCACCTTTTTCATAAACTGAACTGCCGTGGCTGCATCACACTTGCTAACTGGCTCTGCTTCCACCCACTTGGTAAATTTGTCAACTGCCACCAAGAGGTGGGTCTTCTTATCCTTGGATCTTTTAAAAGGCCCAACCATATCAAGCCCCCAGACCGCAAAGGGCCATGTAATTGGGATCATCCTCAGCTCCTGAGCCGGCACATGAGCCCGTCGTGAGAACCTCTGGCAACCATCACATTTACTGACCAAGTCCTTCGCATCAGCATGAGCCGTCAGCCAATAAAAACCATGACGAAAAGCCTTGGCCACAAGAGACTTTGAGCCGGCGTGATGGCCACAATCCCCTTCATGAATCTCACGCTAGATCTCTTGACCTTCCTCAGGGGAGACACAACGCTGAAACGCTCCCGTAACACTGCGGTGATGCAACTCACCATTGATAACAATCATTGACTTAGCCCGCCGGGTTATTTGTCTGGCCAAAGTTTCATCCTCAGGCAACTCTCCCCGGGTCATGTAAGCCAAATAAGGTACTGTCCAGTCCGGTATGATGTGGAGAGCTGCCACCAGTCGTGCCTCCGGGTCAGGGACAGCCAAGTCTTCCTCTGTAGGCAACTTAACAAAAGGGTTATACAGGACGTCCAGGAAAGTATTAGGCGGCACCGGTTTTCGCTGAGAGCCCAGCCGGCTTAAAGCATCAGCCGCCTCGTTCTTCCTGCGATCGATGTGCTCTACTTGGTAACCCTGAAAGTGCCCAGCAATAGCATCAACTTCGCGGCGATAAGCCGCCATGAGAGGGTCCTTAGAGTCCCACTTGCCTGATACTTGTTGAGCCACCAAGTCTGACTCGCCGAAACACCTTACCCGGCTCAAGCTCATCTCCTTAGCCATCCGAAGACCGTGGAGCAAGGCCTCGTACTCAGCTACGTTGTTGGTACAAGGAAACATCAATTGTAGCACATAATGGAACTTATCACCCTTAGGGGAAGCCAATACGACTCCAGCTCCCGAGCCCTCCAACTGCCTGGACCCATCAAAGTGAATAGTCCAATATGTGTTATCCGGCTTTTGCTCGGGCACTTGCGACTCTGTCCAATAATTGATGAAATCCACCAAGGCCTGAGATTTAACAGCAGTGCGTGGCACGTATTTCAGACCATCAGGTCCGAGCTCTATGGCCCACTTAGCCACTCTCCCTGTGGCCTCTCGGTTTTGAATGATATCACCAAGAGGGGCAGAACTGACCACAGTGATGGGATGACCCTGGAAATAATGCTTAAGCTTCCGGCTCGCCATGAACACACCATAAACAAGCTTCTACCAATGAGGATACCGTTGTTTGGACTCGATGAGCACTTCGCTGACATAATAAACCGGCCGCTGAACCGGATGCTCCCTACCCTCTTCCTTGCGCTCTACCACCACAGCCACACTAACGGCTCGTGTGTTCGCCGCCACATACAGTAATAAGGGCTCCTTATCAATCGGGGCAGCAAGGACTGGGGGCTCTGCCAGCTTCTTCTTCAAATCCTCAAAAGCAGTATTAGCTGCATCATTCCAGACAAAATTATCGGTTTTCTTCATCAACTGATATAATGGCATGGCCTTCTCACCCAAACGGCTTATAAACTGGCTTAAAGCAGCGATGCGACCCGCCAAGCGCTGAACGTCATTTATACACGCCGGCTTAGCCAGGGAGGTGATGGCCTTGATCTTCTCCGGGTTAGCTTCAATGCCTCTGTCAGAAACCAAGAAACCCAAGAGTTTGCCTGCAGGAACACCAAAAACACACTTGGCCGGGTTAAGCATCATCTTGTAAACCCGGAGATTATCAAAGGTTTCTCTCAAATCATCTATCAGGGTTTCCTCCTTTATGGACTTAACCACAATATCGTCCACATAAGCATGAACATTGCGCCCAATCTGGTTATGAAGACAGTTCTGCACGCAACGCTGATAAGTCGCCTGTGCACACTTGAGTCCAAAGGGCATGGACACATAGCAGAAGGCTCCAAAGGGAGTTATGAACGCCGTCTTCTCCTGGTCCTTAACTGCCATTTTAATCTGATGATATCCGGAATAAGCATCCAAGAAACTTAAGCGCGCACAACCTGCCTTAGCATCAATAATTTGATCAATACGGGGAAGGGCAAAAGGATCAGCCGGACATGCCTTGTTCAAATCCGTGTAGTCCACACACATCCGCCAGGTGCCGTTCTTCTTGAGTACGAGCACCGGGTTAGCTAACCACTCTGGGTGAAAAACTTCAACAATAAACCCGGCCGCCAAGAGCCGGGCCACCTCTTCGCCAATAGCTTTCCGTCTCTCTTCATTAAACCGCCGAAGGAACTGCCTGACCGGCTTAAATTTCGGATCAACATTGAGGGTGTGCTCAGCGAGTTCTCTAGGTACACCTGGCATGTCAGAAGGTTTCCATGCGAAGATGTCCCTATTCTCACGGATGAACTCGATGAGCGCGCTTTCCTATTTTGGATCCAGATTGGCACTGATGCTAAACTGCTGAGATGAGTCACCTAGAACGAAATCAATAAGTTTAGTCTCATCAGCCGACTTAAATTTCATTGCTGGCTCATGCTCTGTAGTTGGCTTTTTCAGAGAAGTCATATCTGTTGGGTCGACATTGTCCTTGTAAAATTTTAACTCCTTTGTTGCACAAACAGATTCTGCATAAGCTGCATCGCCTTCCTCACACTCCAAGGCCACCTTTCGACTGCCATGAACCGTATTGGTCCCATTAAGACCCGGCATCTTGAGCTGTAAATACATGTAACACGGCCGTGCCATGAACTTGGCGTAAGCCGGCCGCCCAAATATGGCATGGTACGGACTTCTTATCTTGACCACCTCAAAGGTCAATTTTTCCACCCTGTAGTTGTGCTCATCTCCAAAGGCCACTTCCAACTCGATCTTGCCGACTGGATAAGCCGACTTACCAGGTACTACACCATGGAAAATAGTGTTTGACTGGCTGAGGTTCTTATCAATCAACCCCATACGACGGAACGCCTCATAATAGAGGATGTTGATGCTGCTGCCTCCATCCATGAGCACCTTAGTGAACTTATATCCTCCCACCTGAGGAGCCACCACCAAGGCCAAGTGACCCGGATTATCCACCCAGGGAGGGTGGTCCTCCCTACTCCACACTATAGGCTGTTCAGACCACCGCAAGTAGCGTGGAACTGCCGGCTCAACAGCATTCACAGCCCTCTTATGAAGCTTCTGATCTCGCTTACACAGACTGGTGGTAAACACAGGGTACTGTCCACCGCTAAGCTGCTTCGGATTGGTCTGATAACCCCCATGCTGCTGGTGATGACCCTGGCCAGACTACTGATTAAAGCCCCCTTGACCGTTCTGAGGATTAGAATTTGAGCCGCCGCCCGGGCCATGAAAGCCGCCGGCGCCTGAGCCGCCGCCCGGGCCATTGTAATTCTTAAAGGCCTTCATGATTGCACAATCCTTTCATAGATGGGTAGCTGGCTTCTCTCTAGAGCCATGCCTTGGACAAGGCTCATTCAACAGCTGCTCCAGCGTCGGGCCTGACCCGCCGGCTCGGGGAGGGGGCCTCCCCTTGCGTCGCTGGTTATTACCCTGTGAGCTGGCGTTGGCTACGAACTCCAGGCTGCCATCGGCCTTGCGCTTGCCACCTCCTTGGCTCCCCGGGTTATGCTGAGGGCCCTTGCCATTGTCGTTCTTCTTTCCCTTCCCTGTCCTTTCATCATCTGAAGCGGGGTCCTTGGTATCATCAGAATCGGCGTACTTGACGAGAGCCGCCATCAGCGTACCCGTATCATTGCAGTCGCGCTTAAGCCGCCCGAGTTTCATCTTCAGGGGCATGAAACGACAATTCTGCTCCAACATTAAGACTGCAGAGCCGGCGTCCATCTTATCTGATGAATGTATGATCTCTTTGACCCGGCGAACCCAATGTGTCGTAGACTCACCCTCTTGCTGCTTGCAGTTAGTCAAATCCACAATTGACATAGACTGCCTACAGGTATCCTTGAAGTTTTGGATGAACCGGGCCTTCAGCTCATCCCAAGACCCAATGGAATTCGGTGGTAGCCCTTTCAACCAAGTGCGGGCAGTCCCATCCAACATCATGGTGAAGTATTTGGCCATTGCCGCTTCACTGACCTCCAGCAGTTCCATGGCCATCTCGTAACTCTCGATCCAGGCTGCGGGCTGTAAGTCGGCCGTGTAATTAGGCACCTTCCTAGGGCCCTTGAAGTCCTTGGGTAGACGTTCATTGCGGATAGCTGGTACTAAACAAGGGACACCCCCCAGTCCTGGTAGGGATACCCACGTCGACGGAGGTCGTCGGATAAGCCGGGGGAGTCTGGTAAGCCGTCAACTGAGGCACCTGCTCCGCCTCTTGCCGCGCTCTGTCTTGGTCTGCTGCGTGAAAGGCTCCGTTATGAGCCAGGCCATGGCCAGGGGGCGGGTCATGGCGTCGGACGTTACTTGAGCCGGTCGCTGAGACCATGTGTCTGCTGTAACTCGGGCTCCGGCCTGGACGAGGGGTCGAGTGGATCCTGTCCCGGCTGTAGGAGTACGCCTCTTGTTGCGCCAGTGCTTTCTGAAGGAGTTCCCTGACCCGGCAGGTTTCAATAGCCGTCGGAGAGTCGCCGTCAATTGGGAGAGCCGCCAGCCGTGCTGCCGCAGCGACCATGTTCTCCAGCGGGTTAGCATAATGACCCGGTGGTATTGGTACGTACTGAGGCGGGGCAGGGGGCACCTGGGGAGGCTCCATCACTTGTGGCTGAATAGGGGTCCCAGACCCGGGCACTATGACCCCTGGCGGGTTACTAGACCCTGCACCTGGCGTGTTGAAGAGGTTTCGTGGATTGTAAACCGGAGGGAGCCGAGATTGGGCCTTTTGATGCCTCCTTCTCATGACCTCATTGGACGCGTTCTGATCCATCGTGAGCCGGAAGGACTGCGCTTGGATCAACTGAGTTTGGGCGTCGAGAGCCGCCCTCTCCACAGCCGTCCTGATCCCTTCCGCTGCTAGATCCTCCTTAGCTTTCACTAGATCTAACTTTAACTGTGCCACCTCCGCATCATGCTAAGCTTGATCCGCCGGGTCAACCGCGGCAGTTACCAGGGCCGTCATCTTGTCCGTGAGATCCATCAGCACCTGAGCCGGCGAAGGCACTGGGGTTCCCGCTCCAGTAGCAAGGTTCTGAACAGGCTGTGCACCGGCCATAAAGACTCCAACCTGACTTGGCGGCTCAAACGGGTCCGGAATACTATCACCATCGGAACAACCCATGAGCCTGCCATCTTGAAGTTGATACAACGAGTTTGACTCATCTGTGGACGACTCGCCATCAGAGTCGGCGGCCGTCTCATCACAAGATCCAGATCGATCAGAGGGCCCTCCATGGATACATCCCACAAAAGCATGCTTTAAGGCAGGCCGGGCCCGGGCGGGTCGTGCGCGCTGAGCCGTCTCGATGAGGTCGGCGTAGAGATCCGGCTCAGGGCCCGGCTCACCAATCTTGCCGATGAAAACATGAATTCCGTCGAAAGGGACCCGGTACCCGTACTCAATTGAGCCGGCGTCGGGGCCCCAGTTTGCATCGTCGATGTAGAGCTTGCCGCGACGACTCTTGGTCATCCGGCCCACAGCGTATCCCTTGAGCCCTTCGAAGCTGCCCTTCAAGAACTCAAATCCACCGTGCGCTGGCCCCACGGTGGGCGCCAACTGTCGTGGAATTGTCACGGCAGATGTCCTCAAGCTAGGACTTAGTCGTGGAGCCATCGCCGCTAGGAAGCTTGAAGGGGTTAACGGGACAAGGAACACGAGGGTTTATACTGGTTCGGCCCCTTACGGTGAAGGTAAAAGCCTACGTCCAGTTGAGGTGGTATTGATTAGGGTTTCGATGACCAGGGAGCTTAATTGCTATGCCTGGTTCTCGATGAGATCTTTCTTGTCCTTAAACCGCTGCCAGGTCGTCCCTTTATATAGGGAGGCTGACGCCCAGCAGCTCTCAGAGTCCCGGCCGGCTCATAAGAGTGTCCGGCTCGGACTCTCAACTATCCTTGCCTTACACTACAAGTTCTACCATAATGATGATTGTAACTATGGGCCTTAAGTCATATCCGGGTCTTAAGCCCATCTTTGGCCCACCGTCTTCAAGCTTGGCGCCGGGCTTCTGGCGGTGACCATTATGAGTAACCCGGCCCCTTCTGGCGGGTGACTCTAAGGTCTATATCCTCAACATAAACCGTTTATGAATTCATAACTATATCCATATTTTAGATCCGATCTTGAAAGTTATAGTCACCTACTACGTGTGATGATACGGCAACCCCGGAGTGACAACAATCGGGCCCACTCCCGGTGATGACCGTAGTTTGAGGAGTTCATGTATTCACTATGTGTTAATGCTTTGTTCCAGTTCTCTATTAAAAGGAGGCCTTAATATCCCTTAGTTTGCAATATGGACCCCGCTGCCACGGGAGGGTAGGACAAAAGATTTCATGCAAGTTCTTTTAATAAAGCACGTATGACTATTTACGGAATACATGCCTACATTATATCGATGAACTGGAGCTAGTGCTGTATCGTCCTAGGTTATAACTGTCACATGATGAATATCATCCAACAAGTCACCGATCCAATGCCTATGAATTTATCTTATATTGTTTTTGTTAAGTTACTATTGCTATCATCACTATTACACTTGTTACAAATTACTGCTATCACTGGTACCGTTACCATTGCTAATGTTACTATTATCAAAACTATCAAACTACTTTGATACTGATCACTTTGCTGCAGATAATTAATCTCTAGGTGTGGTTGAATTGACAACTCAGCTGGTAATACCTTCAAATATTCTTTGGCTCCCCTTGTGTCGAATCTATAAATTTGGGTTGAATACTCTACCCTCGAAAACTGTTGCGATCCCCTATACTTGTGGGTTATCACGGAGGTGGTTGTTGATGTTGTTGCAATGGTGTAGCAGATGCGGGTGGTGGTTGTGGTAGACGTGCGAGTACTTCATCAAACTTGGCGTCCAACTTGGTGTCAATTGTCTTCTCAATGTCACCAATCTTCTCCAGTTCCTTTCCAAAGCTGGCCATCACGTCTTCCACCTATTTACTCAACATTTGCAGAAATTTATCATGAAGCTCATTCTTCGTCATGTTCTCCCATTCAATCTCGTCGGCTTGTGATCCTGCCATGGTTAGTAGCAATAGAAACACACAAGACTATGATCCTACATACTACTAAAAAATTCTAGTGGTGGGGTGTGATGACCCACAAGTATCGGGGATCAATCATAGTCCTTTCGATAAGTAAGAGTGTCGAACCCAACGAGGAGCAGAAGGAAATGACAAGTACTTTTCAGCAAGGTATTTTCTGCAAGCACTAAAATTGTCGATAATAGGTAGTTCGATAGCAAGATAATTGGCAACGAGCTAGTAATGGTAATGGTAAATAAAGTGCAGCAAGGTAGCTCAATCCTTTTGTGGCAAAGGACAGGCCAAAACAGTTTCTTATAATAGGCAAAACGTTCTTGAGGGTACACGGGAATTTAATCTAGCCCCTTTCATCATGTTGGTATGATTTGTGTTCGCTACTTTGATAATTTGGTATGTGGGTGGACCGGTGCTTAGGTGTTGTTGTTACTTGAACAAGCCTCCTATTTATGATTAACCCCCCCCCCCCCCCCCCGCAAGCATCCTCAACCACGAGAAAAGTATTAAGATAAAATCTAACCATAGCATTAAACATTTGGATCCAAATCGGTCCCTTACGAAGTAGCGCATAAACTAGGGTTTAAGCTTCTGTCACTCTAGCAACCCATCATCTAATAACTACTCCACAATGCATTCCCTTAGGCCCAAATATGGTGAAGTGCCATGTAGTCGACGTTCACATGACACCACTAAGGGAATCACAACATACATATCATCAAAATATCAAACACATATCAAGTTCACATGATTACTTGCAACAAGATTTGTACGGGTTCCAGTGACGGCCCCCAAGGGTTGCCAAAGTGTACGGGTTCGGTGACCGCCCCCAAGGGTTGCCATTTGTGCGGGTTCGGTGACCGCCCTCAAGGGTCCCTTAGTGGAATCATGGCATCTTGCATTGTGTGAGGGCATGAGGAGATTACGGTGGCCCTAGTGGCTTCTTGGGGAGCATTGTGCCTCCACACCACTCCAAACGGAGATTAGCATCCGCAAGGGTGTGAACTTCGGGATACATCGTCGTCTCCGCGTGCCTTGGTTATCTCGTACCCCAGCCCTTTACTTATGCACTTTACTTTGTGATAGCCATAGTATGACATGTTATATATCTTGCTATCACTTAGTTGTTTATCTTGCTTAGCATAAGTTGTTGGTGCACATAGGTGAGCCTAGTTGATTTAGGTTTTGTGCTTGACAAATTAAACGCTAGTTTTATTCCGCATTTGTTCAAGCTTAAACCGTAATTATTTTAAAGCGCCTATTCACCCCCTCCCCCCCCCCCTCTAGGAGACATCCATGATCTTTCACTTAGGTTAATTACCTAGTAGTTACGTAAACCCTTACTCTATGACATGTGGGACCCCTTCTTTAATTAGCCAAGCATCTGCTATTTTCTTTTTCTTGTATGTTTTATCTAGAAAATGGTCACGCTTGTAAGTGAAACAAAGAGAGGTGAGAGAGAGTTTTTTTATAGGGACGAATGGGTCCACATGTCAGTGGCATATGCGGATAGGGGCAACTATGTCCAGAGAAAGTTTTGATGATGGTCAAACCACTTTTAGCGAACGAAAACGAGACGGAAGGGTATTTCCATAAGCGCACTTGACAAAAGAGGGGGAAAGTTGAGCACTGTTTAATTTTAGGGGTAAAGGTGAGGTCGGGCCAAAGTTAGGGGGGAATGGAAATGTCCCTTGTTCTAAAGTTGTTTCTGGTGGCTTTGGTCATTTGATCCATGATCCGATCTCAGGGGGTAAATACTGGACCAGGCGGCGGCGAGCGGTATGACCTACAGTAAGAGCGCGCCGTTGATCGCCTTGGTCTCCTCTATTGCACATCTTTCTTCCTCCCCTTATTTATTCTTTTTATGGTAGGCCTTTATTATCCCAATTAACATTATTTTAACACCATATCATTGGGATTCTTTCCTAGCAACATGTGCGGGTAACAACACTATTCGTGCTTCTATTTTAGTGTGTACATGAGCTAAGCTCTATGGTGGGAGTTACATATGCATGTAACAACACTTTCCTAGCAACATGTGCAGGTAACAACCTAGCAGCATGTGCGGGCAACAACACTTTCCTAGGAACCATAACATTGGGATTCTTCCTAGCAATATCTGTGGGTAACAACACTTTCCATAAGGGGAGGTACATGAGCTAAGCACTATGGTGGCAGTTCTATTCTTAGCTAACCCTACATAGGGGGAGGGGTGTTTAAAGTGCTAGCCACAAAAGGGTATGAGGGGGGTGGAAGATACATGGGATGAGTGGCCAATAAACCTATGCAAAGAGAGTGATATACTTCGTGGC
Organism: Aegilops tauschii subsp. strangulata; assembly: GCF_002575655.3. Taxonomy (NCBI): domain Eukaryota; kingdom Viridiplantae; phylum Streptophyta; class Magnoliopsida; order Poales; family Poaceae; genus Aegilops; species Aegilops tauschii. The sequence goes on from NC_053037.3 coordinate 280,442,647, forward strand.
CAATAAAGGAACAAATGATGAGTGGGGCCCCTTCACAACATTCATGAAGTTATTAAACTAAGCATTCAACAGTGAATCTCATATCCGTAATAAACGTTTCAGATCCTACACATACCAAGGTTCATCTATATCCCCGAGAACTAGGGGTCTACTCACGCATAAGAACAACAATCATCCTGGTGATCGTAATGGAATACATGGGTGAATGATTCAACCCATACACCGAAGGATCCACTAGGGTTCTTGATGTTGCAGATGATAAGGATGTGGATGATGATGATGAAGGTGGTGATGATGTAGATGTTGATGATGATGTCATTCCTCGCGCGGTGAGAGGAATCCCCTTCTTCTCCCGGTCGATCCTCCCTCCGAATGGACTCCGAAGGCTAGGGTTATGCCTCTTGGATGAGTTTCTAGAGTATTTGTTCGTCCCCTTCATGATCCGTTATGATGGGGTGAAAATAGCTGATCCCCTGAAGGCGGCGCCGCGCCAAACGACTGCTCATGCGAGCGTGTGCGGTCGCATGGAGCTCCATCGTTCGCTCTGGAAGCGCAATGGCGGCTGTTTCTTTGGCCTTCTTGCTCGATTTTTAATGAAAAGTGTTTATCACCTTTAATACGGCTATTTGGTGGGAACAAGATTGATCATACAATAAGCCCTCCCCCCTTTCCCCCTCCCGACCCCGCCTCACGCTGCCGGAGCGGCTCGCCTGCATCTTCTCCTCGCCCCCACCCCTCCATCGCCCCTCCCCTGCCGCCGCCGGACGGTGCCCCCAGATCTGGCCGGGCGGCTTCGGTGGTGGCGGGCCTTCCTTTCCCCCACGTGTGGCGCCCTTCCCGAGGCAGCGCTCGACGGTGGGTGCAGCTCGACAGGCGGCGGTCCGGAATCCTGGCAGCGAGGGCCGACGGCTGGCGCGGTGGTGACGCGGCCACTTGGCGGCGGGGCGGCCTGGTGGCGCTGGGTGGCCGGCGGCGCGACCCCGGCCCAGATCTGGGCCCTTGGGGTCCTAACGGGCCGGCGCCGGCTTGGCTTCACTACCTCCGGCGTGGCGAAGTGGAGCGGCGGCTCGGACAGGGAGCGGCGACGCCGACGGCATGCCTTCTGCATCGCGATGGTGGAGCTTTACGGGCATTTGAGAGCCTGGCCGGGCCTGTGGGCCCACGGGCCTGGTATGCTCCCATTGTTGCGTTCGGTCGGATCCCGTCGGTGACAGTAGAGGTTGGACCCTCCCGCGTGCTGACGGTGTTGCTTCTCCGAGTCCCGGCTTCTCTTCTTCGCTGTGCAGGTCCCACTTCGTGGTGACGTGATGAGACAGCGAGGAAGACTCAAGACCGTGTTGGCGCAAGGTGGTGGATGGTATGGTGGCGTGCTCCGGAGCACCCGGGGTGATGGTTGGGATCGGGAGAAATCCCTGTCGGCCTGGCCGACTCCGACGTGGTGGCGCCTGAGGGTGCCGCCGGACCTTCCTGGAGGGCGTTGGGTGCCACCCTTCCTTTTGCCCTTGTCGTGTACCGGGGAAAACCCTTGCAGCAGTGTCGTCATCATCGCTTTCCTTCTTGGAGGTGTTGTGTGGTACCGGCGCTTAGGAGCCGGAGCTTGGTGGAAGATCCCCGGAGAGCGCAGCGGCCGCGATGATTCTTCATTTGTGTTGATTCGTCATTGTCGGCATTTGTTTCTTTTGCATTTTCTCCGTCGTTTCTTTTGGGCGTGCCTATGCTGCTTCCACCCCAGCATCTATCATTGGTTGTATCGGTGATGGTTGCTTTGTAATATAAAGCGGGGGGAAACCCTATTTCGAGAGAATGCGTGATTCCACTGTCATGTTTAGGGTTTTCTCCATTAAATGAATATTGCTCCAAAATACGTCAGCTGAAGGATTATCAACAAATAGAAGTGCGCGAACGCGGTAAAATTCCACAAAGCCTGCCTTGTAGGCACAAAATTGTAGGAAAAACATCACGTGAATTGGATTCATCAACTGTAAAGTAAAAAATTGCAGTAAGGTATTTTTGGTTTTAGTAAATATGTTGAATAGATCCGGGGGCCATAGTTTTCACTAGAGGAATCTCTCTCAAGAACATAGCATATGGCGGCGAGACAAATTACTGTTGGGTAATTGATAGAAAAGCGCATAGTTATGACGCTATTCATGGCATGATCAGTATATAGGTATTGCGTCCGTGACATGTAGGCCGACTACTGCATGCATCTACTACTATTACTCCACTTCGACAGCGCTTCTATGCTTGCCTCTCTAGGTATTTAGTTCATAACAAACATAGTAATGCATGAAGTACAATGACATAATGTAGATAGAATAAAATCAAGCAATATGATTGAACCCCATTGTTTTCCCCTTAGTAGCAACACTACAAATATGTGCCTCGCTACCCCTTTTGTCACGAGGTGAGGACACTGCAAGATTGAATCTACTACTATGCACTAATTCCACTAAAGATCTACTCATCAACTTGGCCAAAGAAAACTCATATATCGGAAAGCATTACATAGCTATAACAATCACACATAATAAAGTTTAGAAAAGACTCTATTACTTTCAATGAATAATCTGATCAGAAACCCACAATTCATCAGATCCCAACAAACACACCGCAAAACAAGATTACATCGGATAGAACTCTGAGGAGAACATTGTATTGAAGATCAGAGAGAGAGAGAGAGAGAGAGAGATCTAGCTCACTATGGAAATGTAGGTCTATGGTGAACTACTCACACATCATCGGAGGTGCAGCAAGGTTGATGTAGAAACCCTCCGAGATTGATTCCCCCTCCGGCAGAGTACCGACGAAGGCCTCCATATGGGATCGTGGAAGAACAAAATTTTGCGGCGGCGGAATAATTGTTTCGGGTCTCGCTCTGGTGCTTTTGGTATTTTAGGGAATTTATAGAAGTGGAATTAGGGCAAACAGTTACAAGGGGCCCACAAGCTCAAGTGCCAAGCCACCCCTAGGGGCGCGCCGTGTGAGCTTGTGGCCCAGTCATACATCTTGTGGCCTCCTTCCAAACCTCCTAGGGTCCCTTCTGGTCTAGAAAAAATCACCGTAAAGTTTCATTGCGTTTATACTTTGTTTGGTACTATTTTTCTATGAAACAATAAAATAGGCAAAAGCAGGAACTGGCAATGGCCACTAGGTTAATAGGTTAGTTCCCAAAAATGATATAAAATTGCATATAAACCATACAAGATTAATAATATAATAGCATGAAATAATCAAAAGTTATAGATACGTTGGAGACGTATCAGCATCCCCGAACTTAATTCCTGCTCGTCCTCAAGTAGGTAAATGATAAAAATAGAATTTTTGATGTTGAATGATGATGTCTACTACGCAACCTTCTTCTTGTAGACGTTGTTGGGCCTCCAAGTGCAGAGGTTTGTAGGACAGTAGCAAATTTCCCTCAAGTGGATGACCTAAGGTTTATCAATCCGTGGGAGGCGTAGGATGAAGATGGTCTCTCTCAAGCAACCCTGCAACCAAATAACAAAGAGTCTCTTGTGTCCCCAACACACCCAATACAATGGTAAATTGTATAGGTGCACTAGTTCGGCGAAGAGATGGTGATACAAGTGCAATATGGATGGTAGATATAGGTTTTTGTAATCTGAAAATATAAAAACAGCAAGGTAGCAAGTGATAAAAGTGAGCGTAAACGGTATTGCAATGCTAGGAAACAAGGCCTAGGGTTCATACTTTCACTAGTGCAAGTTCTCTCAACAATAATAACATAATTGGATCATATAACTATCCCTCAACATGCAACAAAGAGTCACTCCAAAGTCATTAATAGCGAAGAACAAACGAAGAGATTATGGTAGGGTACGAAACCACCTCAAAGTTATTCTTTCGGATCAATCTATCAAAGAGTTCGTACTAGAATAACACCTTAAGACACAAATCAACCAAAACCCTAATGTAACCTAGATACTACAATGTCACCTCAAGTATCCGTGGGTATGATTATATAATATGCATCACAAAATCTCAGATTCATCTATTCAACCAACACAAAGTACTTCAAAGAGTGCCCCAAAGTTTCTACCAGAGAGTCAAGACGAAAACGTGTGCCAACCCCTATGCATAGGTTCATGGGCGGAACCCGCAAGTTGATCACCAAAACATACATCAAGTGGATCACGTGATATCCCATTGTCACCACAGATAAGCACGGCAAGACATACATCATGTGTTCTCAAATCCTTAAAGACTCAATCCGATAAGATAACTTCAAAGGGAAAACTCAATCCAGTGCAAGAGAGTAGAGGGGGAGAAACATCATAAGATCCAACTATAATAGCAAAGCTCGTGATACATCAAGATCGTGCCACATCAAGAACACAAGAGAGAGAGAGAGAGATCAAACACATAGCTACTGGTACATACCCTCAGCCCCGAGGGTGAACTACTCCCTCCTCGTCATGGAGAGCGTCGGGATGATGAAGATGGCCACCGGTGAGGGTTGCCCCCTCCGGCAGGGTGCCAGAACAGGGTCCCGATTGGTTTTTGGTGGCTAGAGAGGCTTGCGGCAGCGGAACTCCCGATCTATTGTTTTCCCCGATGGTTTTAGGGTATATGGATATATATAGGCGGAAGAAATACATCAGGGGAGCCATGAGGGCCCACGAGGGTGGAGGGCGCGCCCAGGGGGTGGGCGCGCCCCCCTACCTCGTGCCTTCCTCGTTGCTTTCCTTACGTACACTCCAAGTCTTCTGGATTGCTTCCGTTCCAAAAATAACTCTCCCAAAGGTTTCATTCCGTTTGGACTCCGTTTGATATTCCTTTTCTGCGAAACACTGAAACAAGGAAAAAAACAAAAACTGGCACTCGGCTCTGGGTTAATAGGTTAGTCTCAAAAATAATATAAAAGTGTTTAATAAAGCCCATAAACATCCAAAACAGATAATATAATAGCATGGAACAATCAAAAATTATAGATACGTTGGAGACGTATTAACATCCCCAAGCTTAATTCCTGCTCGTCCTCGAGTAGGTAAATGATAAAAACAGAATTTTTGATGTGGAATGCTACCTAACATACTTATCCATGTAATTCTCTTTATTGTGGCAAGAATATTCAGATCCATAAGATTCAAGACAAAAGTTTAATATTGACATAAAAATAATAATACTTCAAGCATACTAACAAAGTAATCATGTCTTCTCAAAATAACATGGCCAAAGAAAGCTATCCCTACAAAATCATATAGTCTGGCTATGCTCTATCTTCATCACACAAAATATTTAAATCAGGGGGGGAAACATCATAAGATCCAACTATAATAGCAAAGCTCGTGATACATCAAGATCGTGCCACATTAAGAACACGAGAGAGAGAGAGAGAGAGAGATCAAACACATAGCTACTGGTACATACCCTCAGCCCCGAGGGTGAACTACTCCCTCCTCATCATGAAGAGCGCCGGGATGATGAAGATGGCCACCGGTGAGGGTTCCCCCCTCCGGCAGGGTGCCGGAACAGGGTCCCGATTGGTTTTTGGTGGCTACAGAGGCTTGCGGCGACGGAACTCCCGATCTATTGTGTTCCCCGATGGTTTTAGCTTATATGGATATATATAGGCGGAAGAAATACATCAGGGGAGCCACGAGGGGCCCACGACGGTGGAGGGCGCGCCCAGGGGGGTGGGCGCGCCCCCCTGCCTCGTGCCTTCCTCGTTGCTTCCCTTACGTACACTCCAAGTCTTCTGGATTGCTTCCGTTCCAAAAATAACTCTCCTGAAGGTTTCATTCCGTTTGGACTCCATTTGATATTCCTTTTCTGCGAAACACTGAAACAAGGGGAAAAAAAGAAACTGGCACTGGGCTCTGGGTCAATAGGTTAGTCCCAAAAATAATATAAAAGTGTTTAATAAAGCCCATAAACATCCAAAACAGATAATATAATAGCATGGAACAATCGAAAATTATAGATACGTTGGAGACGTATCAAATGCTACCTAGCATTTCTACCATGCAATCTATTACTGTATGAATATTTGTGAAACGATGAAGTAATTGATATCAACATAATAATATACATGAATACTTGAACATAATCATTACTCTTCAAAACATACGGTGCTTAACGAATGTTATCCCTACTCATTGAATTATGTATGCATGGCATGACTCTGCCTTCATCACATAAATATAAACCATGAGCACCCCTGTGTCAAACCAGGCAATTGTATCATACTTTTTCTCACTTCAGCATTTTAAACTTCACTCAATATATGAGTGTGAGGCATAGACTTAGCAGTTAGCACTACGGGTGGAATAGAATAGGTTGATAGAGATATAAGGGAAGACAAAAAGTGAAGAAAGTCTCAGATCAACTCGGCTGATTGATAGGCAATGGAGAGGCCTTTCAATCAATATCGATGTGAGGAGTAGGGATTGCCATGCAACGGATGCACTAGAGCTATAAGTGTATGAAAGCTCACTACTGAAACTATGTGGGTGTGCATCCAACTTGCTTGCTTATAAAGACCTCGGGCATTTGAGGAAGCCTGTAATCGGAATATACAAGCCAAGTTCTATAATGTAAAAATTCCCACTAGTATATGAAATTGACAAATCATGGAGACTCTCTATATGAAGAACGTGGTGATACTTTGAAGCACAAGTGTGGTAAAAGGATAGTAGCATTGCCCTTTCTCCCTTTTTATCTCATTTTTTATTTTTTAACAACAATATCATGAACCCCATCCCCACTTTTTGGAGGAATCATTAGTCTCCATCACTCTTTACCTCACCGGGACAATGCTATAATAATGATGATCATCACACTTCTATTTACTTACAACTCGATAAACTGAAACAATATGACTCTATATGAATGCCTCTGGCAGTATACCAGGATGTGCAATGATCTAGTGTAACATGTATTACAATGATGAACGGTGGCTTTGCCACAAATATCATGTCAGCTCTATATGATCATGCAAAGCAATATGATGATGAACACACATGTCATGTGGATAGTAACCATGGAAGTTGCATGGCATTATATCTCGGAATGGCTATGGAAATGCCATGATAAGTAGGTATGGTGGCTGTTTTGAGGAAGGATATATGAGGCTTATGTGTGATAGAGGGTATCATATCACGGGGTCTGGATGCATCTGCGAAGTTTGCACTGACTCTCGAGGTGAGAAAGGGCAATGCACGCTACTGGAGAGGCTAGCACTATATGGATAGGTTGTAGTGTTGTATTAGTCCATGAACTCACATTAGTCATAGAGAACTCATATACTTATTATGGAAGTTTTATTAACCCTCGAAGCAAAGTACTACTCGCATGCCCTTAGGGAGGAGGTTGGTAAGAGTTAACCATAGGGTGCCCCGGATTCAAACAGCACAAAGGATGTCAATCAGACATAAAAATGCTCGAACATCCCCACCATGCCATGACCGGCATTTAAATGAGTAATACATAACAAGATTTAATATCAATATCTTTACTAGCTTATGATTATGAACCAATACCCTTTCATATTATTACATCAATATAATTAAATCACACGTTTTATATTCAGCGATCATCATGAAAGTTTTTATTATATCCCTCTTGTATACCTATCATTTTCAGACTAGTCCCATAACCCGTGCACATTACCACTTCCTGTTTAAGAGACTCTCCAAAAGATTTAAGTAAAGCATGAGAGTGCAAATTATTTATGCAAAATATAACCACCACTGTGCTCTAAAGATATAACTGAAGCACATGAGCAACTGCATAGCGCAAAAGATATAAGTGAAGCTCATAGAGTACTCTAACAAATCATGATGAATGTGTGTCCCTCTCAAAAGGTGTGTCCAGCAAAAAAATGATTGTGGCAAATTAACACGCAAACTAATAAAACTATGGCACAATATGCTCCAAGTAAAACTCATGGCATGTGATGAATAAAAATATAGCAACAAGTAACATACTGATGAATTGTAGATGAAAGAAGCTTAGACGCTTGGGTCTTCCTTGAATATTACATTGGGGTGCCTTGGGCATCCCCAAGCTTAGGGTCTTGCCGCTCCTTATTCCCTCATTCATCGTGATCTCACCCAAAACTTGAAAACTTCAGCGCACAAAACCCAAAAGAAACTTCGTGAGATCCGTTAGTATAATCGGTAAACCATAAACTTAGTTACTGTTGTAAATTGATTCATAATTATTATTACATAATACCTACTATATTCTAACTTCTCCATGACTTATACCCCCCGATATAATCCATAATATCACTAATATAAGCACACTATACAATAAAAAACAGAATCTGCCTAAAACAGAATAGTCTCAAATGATCTAAACTAAAACCATACTTTTGTAGCTACAAAAAATTTGAAAAATTAGGACAAGTAGACAATATGTATCTTAATACTATGTACAAATTTCAGGCCAAGATCACGTGCCAGGAAAAGGAATAAATTCCTGCACTAGGCACAAAAGTTTCTGTTTTTGCACAAAATCAACTCAACTATAATCCAAATAATCCCAAAGGCCTTACTTGGCACAAACACTAATTAAAATATAAAAACACAATCATTACAGTAGCAAAAATTATGTCATCACACAAAAACAGGAAATGAAAATTGCAAATAAGATAAATATTGGGTTGCCTTCCAACAAGCACTATTGTTCTATGCCCCTAGCTAGGCATAATGCATAGTTTCAAGTATTATTATAACCATAAGGGAGATCATTCATGTTCATATCATATTCCCTTCTCTCAGCAGAAAGTTTTCTAATAGGCAAGCAAAAATAATTGAAAGGGCTAAAGTTGATAGGATCCGGATCCGTGAGCAAATTTGGGAGGAGGTTTCTCCTTTGACCCCTCATAAGTGATAGTTATCTCTTCATTATATAAGTTTCTATAAAGGTAGTCTCGTAATTTTTCTTTAAGTCCACAACCTAGTCCCAAATTTCCTATAGAAAATTTATCACTGTTTTCAGAAAGTTTTCCAATCAGAACATCTTGGGGAAGCATAAAGGATTATAAGCAACGTAATTCGTAGATTTTAGTCTTCTTATCTCATCTTGATCTTAAAGGATTTCTTCTATAGGTGGGCATTCACTACCTATTCTGTAGTGGGCAAATATCTATTTTGCCTCTTTCATTAAGTGATCAAATTCATGAACTAGAAATATTGTAGCAAAACATTTAACTGAAGGATCATGAATATTGGAGAATTCTAGTTACACTCTTTGTATAGCAGGATGCATGTGCACAAATTGTCTTTCAAATTCTACTATGAGTAATGATATAGCATTCGCAAAACTAGTGGTTCCATTGAGAATAGATCCCCCTACCATAGGTAAAGAACCAACACAGGTAAAGAAGTCTTGAATAATACCCCTTCCAATAATATCACTACTATTTATTCGAAGTCTTTTTGTGTGCATGATACTGGTTTCATTTTTACTACTAGGATCATCATCGGCAAGATTATCAAATACTTCTTTATGAACTTTATCATTAGCAACCTCATCAAAAGCTTATTTTAGGGTTTTCATCTCTTACTAGGTTTAGTAACATGGCTTGATGATCATAAGGCTCCGCACTAGTGGCGGGAGCGACATTAACTTTCTCTTGACACATAGTGACAATTCAAGCAAGCAAGCAAAATAAAATGTTTTTGTGTTTTTTTTTAACGAGACTAATAAAAGAAAATACAGGCAAATGAAAAATAGAACAAGTAAATGATAATGTGTATGAAGAAACCTTGAGTTGTTTGATAAATCTCCCCGGCAACGGCGCCAGAAATTATTTCTGCTACTTGTGAGTTGCGTTGGTTTTTCTCCGAAGAGGAAGGGTGAAACAATGTAGTAGCGGATAGTACTTTCCTCAGTAGAGAATCAAGGTTTATCGAACCAATAGGAGATTCATGCAAACAACCGTCGGCAGTACTTACACACACAAGAGCAGATAGTTGCACCCAACACGGGCAAGAGGGTTGGCAATCCCCTTATACTCATTAATTACAAGGATTAAATCTGATAGTAGTAGATAGCTAAATTGTAAATTAAAATAAAAGTAAATAAATTGCGGTAAGGCATTTTTTGTTTTAATAAATATGTTGACTAGACTCGGGGGGCCATAGTTTTCACTATTGGCATCTCTCAAGAACATAACATACGGTGGGTAAACAAATTATTGTTGGGCAATTGATAAAAAAACGCATAGTTATGATGTTATTCATGATATGATCAGTACATAGGCATTACGCCCATGACAAGTGGATCGACTACTGCCTGCATCTACTACTGTTACTCCACTTCGAGAGCACTCTCTATGCTTGCCACCTACTGGCGGACCAGGGGAAGGACAAAGGCAGGCGTCGCGCGTCCGCTGCATGTCCCTGCTACAAACACGGCCTAAATTTAGGCCTGGAATGGGTCACACGCGGTCAAAAAGCGGACGCGGGTCCGTTTGCGTCGGCGCGTTGGACCGTCTTTTATGTCCGTTTCGACTTAAACGAACACCCGCGAACAGTTTGAGTCGGCGTTTTGGAGTTGCTCTTGTTGACGTATAATGTGCTACCTAGTCTCTTTCATCAGATCGGTCTTTTGGTTGCATTGGCTAGAGCATGCACTTCTACAGCTCTTACCCCCTGGTTTGTCCTACTCTTGTTGCGTTGTATGCATGTAGTCGCCAGCCCTTACGCCCAGGGGTCGGAGGGCGAGGCGTTGGGGCCAGCCAATACCGAAGCGAGGACTAGGGATGTGCAGCGCCATGGCCATCGTTGCAGGTCTAGAGCAAGCAGCAGTTTTTTGTTAAGCCGCGCGATAAGAGAGGCGCATAAATAATGTGGAAAAACTGGATGGGCCGTAGTTATAGCCAGCCGTGGGAGACGCGACAGCAATGTTGAGCCATGCCACTGTCGAGCATGCATGCACTTAGGTTTTTATAGCAAGCTTTTGTGACACAGCCACGATAGCGGCAGCCATCGATCATCGGAGCTAGGCAGTGAATTTTATCAAAATGTACATTATATAACGGTGTTTACAGAAGGGAGATAGAGTATTTGCTGTTTAACAATCATCTGACAAGCAGGTACCAAACATAACAGCTGCAACGTAAGTGGTCTTCAAAAAGCAGCATTCCACGGATAGAAGCAAATATGTCTTCCCTGAGAATATAATGCCAGGTGAATTTATGATCGCTCATCGTCGCAATACAGTCACCAGCATTGAACTTCAAAGCATGGAGACATGAAACATTAACCAAACGAGGGTGAATAGTAAACGACACACATTAAAATAGCAATATTAACAGTCAGCTAAAACAGGCCACAGCATCTGCTGCACTGTTGTAGTTAGGGGACATGACACTTCTTCCAACAGACGGCATGATAGTAGTACACTTAATTTACAGGGGAAGAACAACCAATTGAGTTTTGCAAGAACACTACTGTGATCTTTGAGTGTTGATCAAGACGAGCAGCATCCGTTCTGCTGAGCAACAGGCTGACCCCGCATTTGCACGGTGGCAGGCTTGCTGGCATTTCCAGCCGGCTGGCTTGCCATCCTGTTCAAAAGAGGTAGCAAAGAGAATTAAGATTTAACGCCTATTATACACCTACTCCCTCCGTCCGAAAATAATTGTCATCAAAATGAATAAAAAGGGATGTATCTAGAACTAAAATACGTCTAGATACATCTCTTTTTGTTCTTTTTGATGAAAGTATTTTCAGACGGAGGGAGTACTATTCATGTAAATATAACAGAAGCAGATATAATGGTTACAAATCGGATTTACTGGCACTAGATTTAAACTACTGGCTTTCAAAATTTAGTACCTCTAAAATGGTGTTACTGCTGAGTCAGCATAACACTTGTAACTACTCCCTCCGTTTCTATATACTCCCTCTGTCCCAAAATAAGTCTCAACTTTGGGGATACTAACTTTTTTCCAAAGTTAGTACAAAGTTGACACTTATTTTGGGAAGGAGGGAGTATAAGATAAGTCGTAGAGATTTCAATACGTATTACATACGGATGTATATAGACATATTTTAGAGTGTAGATTCACTCATTTCGCTCCATATGTAGTCCATATTGGGATCTCTAAAAAGACTTATATTCAGGAACGGAGGGAGTACATAAGATGTATTTGATGAGCCAAATTGTTATCACTACAAGACTAACTTCCATGCATGTCTACTGTGTCCGTGTAACACTATTTTCATTCATATATATCCAGAATGGGTATGACAGCACAAGGTGTAGAATATGAATTGTATTGTCACCTGTTCTTTATCTCTGCGGCCATGGTCATAAATGCCTTTTCCACATTTGTTGCATCCTTGGCACTGGTTTCCAGGAATGGTATTCCAATCTCATCGGCAAGGGCCTGCAATCGGCATTCACAAGTATGTGATTTTAATAACTAATCGCATCACATGTAGGAACTACATACAAGGGTAATGGATGCACAAACAATTACCTTGCCAGCCTCGTAAGAAACCACTCTGCTCTCAGCTAGATCGCACTTGTTCCCCACCAAAAGCTTGTTCACATTTTCACTAGCGTACCTGTCGATTTCATTAAGCCACTGTTTGACGTTGTTGAAGCTCTCCTGGTCAGTCACATCATACACAACCTGTGCAACAGAAGGTACAATAATATGAATCATGGGTATTGATCTAGTCAAGATATATAATGACAAATGTTGAACAGAGCTCACAATGATGCCATGGGCACCGCGGTAGTAGCTGCTTGTGATGGTCCTAAATCGCTCTTGGCCAGCAGTATCCCACTGAAGGTTAAGAACATGTTGAAAAATCAGAGCTGAAACTTCTAACTTGTAAGGACAATGTAGAGCTTTCTACAATGGGTTACTTACAATTTGCAGCTTTATCGTCTTCCCATCTTGCTCAACGGTGCGGATTTTCTAACAAGTCAAAAGCAGTGAAAAATATATACAACAGGGGGCATGTGCGCATGCTATACAGAAAATTAACTTCATGTAAGCTCGCAAAGGAATCAACTTACGAAGTCAACACCAATAGTACTGATATAGCTCTCCAGATATGAATCATCCTGTAAATGTGGTCAGTAAGATCATCAGTTTCTTGCATCGGAAAAAAGGCTGAGCTAGTTCACAGAAGTTGATTCAGAATATCAACACTTGTCTAGAAGGTTTTGTGCTAGATGCTCTTTGATGAACACACTGAATGCTGCTAAAGATGAGAGAAATATGGAGAGCCTACAAAACTGTTGGTTTTTGCTAGTTTCCAGCAACTAGCGACACATGCTAGGCTCTGCTTACTTGACATTAACAATATAATATACTTCATATTGCAAATAATATCCTTAACTTGAGTACTGAATTAGTACATACTATGAGAGAGACGGAATAGACGAAACATTCGTAACTTGTCAAAAGGCAAATAATTACAATGCATTTTAGATTATTCACAAAATTTAGAAATTGATTTAATACTATATTTGGTTAGTAGTTTTCTCTGAAACTGCGGTGAGATCAAAGCCCAAGATAATGGTAAGTTTTCTAATTTTTTGCTAAATATAAGATAATGGCTGTCCAGCCAAGGGTAACATGCCGGCTGTGTTTGGTTAGCCCCCGACAAGCTCTGCATAAATTTTTGGTAAAGCCAAATGTGAGAATCTTCCAGCATTTGAAGTTGTTGTTTGGGTTCCACTTTCCAAACGGAATCAAATGGGTAAAGGAGTTGAATAAAACACAATGTAACGCGATCACTATTGTTTTTGCAAACCTTGTTCATAGCATGGCATCCCTAACAGTCATCTAGCACAGCAATGGCTACTATAAACTGACAGGGTAAATGGGCAGCAACAACAACAAGCAAGATCAAAAAATGGCTTACTAACCACTTTTGTGGTGTTCATCCCTGCTACAGATTCCTAACATTTGATTGATGGTAACTTGGTGCTTTGTATGAGAGGCGCATTCATTCAAATTAAGAAAAAGTATCTCTATGTTTTCTGGCGCCCTTCCACACTGCATCTACATGAAACAATTTTATTCAAAGAGATGGTAAAAAGGAGCAATCCTTACCGCAAACCTCAGCAGCAGGCAGGACTTCCCCACGCCCGAGTCCCCAATGAGCAGCAGCTTGAAGAGGTAGTCACTGCATAGTCACGCAAGCATCTCATCGCATCGTTTTGCACATCTAGACAAGCTAATAATACATGCTACTAACAAGTGGAAGTAACAACCCACGGAGAAGACACATCTAAACGAGACTAAAAAAGCCCCAACTTCTACAACTAGAAGCACTCGGTAGGGGCACCGAGATAACGGTGGCGTACGTAGGAGGCACAAATCCGGTGGGCCGAGACGAAGATGAGCGCATCCGAGAATCTGCTATCTCCGGCATGGATGGAACTTAATACAACTAGATCCGCGATCGTACAAGTGAAGTCCAGCGAGGGCGCAGATCCACGAGAGGAGCACGAATCGGTGGCCATCGGACACACCCGAGGGCGAGATCGGCCGCCTCCAAAACCCAACACTGAGAGATTCCATCCAGAACTCTAACAAGGTAGGTAGACGAGAGGGAGTGAGGAGGTCCGTACTATTCAGGATTCATGGCAGCGGACGGCGGCGGAGAGTTTCTAGGAGACGAGGCGGCAGGCGATTTCCCGGGAGGCGAAGGCGACGACCGAGGGAGAGGAAAGGTGAGAATTTGGGGAGAAGGTGGGGAGAGGAAAGGAGAGCGAATAAAAAAGGAGGGTCTCTGGGTTGTCGAGTGGGGCACGTCTCGTCTCGTGGAGTCCAGGCCACGGTCACACACGTAAACTCCACGACCACCCGGGGTGGTTTGTTTCGCCAGCTGGGCCTGCAAGTCTCCGCTCAGCCGGAACCACCTCGGCTTTGGGGTGGTCGGGCTAACGCCAACTCCACCACGCGACCTATTCTGTCGTCCCCGTCTCAACGGACAAACGAGACGGTCCAGCGCGAGAGCAAATGGACTTTTGTCCATTTTGTGTCCGCTTTTGACCCATCCGCGGTCCAAGTTTGCGCGTGTCCTCCCCTGGCCGCCCGTCGGTGGCACAGGGCGGGCCTTTTTCTATTCGCCCCCCTCCCTTCCTCTGGCCGCACCCCCTCCACTCTTCCCCACTCTTTCCCTTGCCGCCGCCGCCGTTGCCATTGCAGCCGTGCAGTTCGGACGCGCGCTCGCCCAGCTCCTTCCCCTCGGCGCCGCCCGTCGACCCAACCACGACCACCTGGTTTGCGCACCCGCCGGCCGGATTTGGGGCGGATCCGGTCGGTCTTGAGCTCGCCCGGCTGTGGGAGGCGGGCCGCGCCATGGACTGGCCGGGCACCTCGCCGGAAGGCCCTGGCAGGGCCGCAAGGCCACATGCAGGCAGTGGCTCCATCCCCAAGCTTAATATCCTACTCGTCCTCGAGTAGGTAAATGATAAAAACAGAATTTTTTATGTATAATGCTACCTATCATATTTAATTATTTATCCATGTAATTTTTTTATTGTGGCATGAATGTCCAGATCCATAAGATTCAAAACAAAAATTTAATATTGACATAAAAACAATAATACTTCAAGCATACTAATAAAGCAATTATGTCTTCTCAAAATAACATGGCCAAATAAAGTTATCCCTACAAAATCATATAGTCTGGCTATGCTCCATCTTCATCACACAAAGTATTAAATCATGCACAACCCCGATGACAAGCCAAGCAATTGTTTCGTACTTTTGATGTTCTCGAACTTTTTCAACTTTCATGCAATACATGAGCGTGAGCCATGGATATAGCACAATAGAATATGGTGGTTGTGGAGAAGACAAAAAGAAGGAGATAGACTCACATCAACTAGGCATATCAACGGGCTATGGAGATGCCCATCAATAGATATCAATGTGAGTGAGTAGGGATTGTCATGCAACGGATGCACTAGAGCTATAAGTTTATGAAAGCTCAAAAAGAAACTAGGTGGGTGTGCATCCAACTCGCTTGCTCACGAAGACCTAGGGCAATTTGAGGAAGCTCATCATTGGAATATACAAGCCAAATTATATAACGAAAAATTCCCACTAGTATATGAAAGTGACAACATATGAGACTCTCTATCATGAAGACCATGGTGCTACTTTGAAGCACAAGTGTGGAAAAAGGATAGTAACATTGTCCCTTCTCTCTTTTCTCTCATTTTTTTGTGCGCTTCTTTGGCGCCTTTTTTTGGGCATCTTTGGCCTCTCTTTTTGTGGGCTTCTTTGGCCTTTTTTTGGGCTTCTTTGGCCTCCTTTATTTTTTATAAAGTCCGGAGACTCATCCGAACTTGTGAGGGAATCGTAGCTTCCATCATCCTTTCCTCACATGGGACAATGCTCTAATAATGATGATCATCACACTTTTATTTACTTACAACTCAAGAATTACAACTCGATACTTAGAGCAAAATATGACTCTATATGAATGCCTCCGACGGTGTACCGGGATGTGCAATGATCTAGCATAGCAAATGTAATCAAAAGACGGACAAGCCATGAAAACATCATGCTAGCTATCTTACGATCATGCAAAGCAATATGACAATGATGGTGCGTGTCATAATAAAACAGAACGGTGGAAGTTGCATGGCAGTATATCTCAGAATGGCTATGGAAATGCCATAATAGGTAGGTATGGTGGTTGTTTTAAGGAAGGGTATATGGTGGGTTTAATGCACCGGTGAAAGTTGTGTGGTACTAGAGAGGCTAGCAATGGTGGAAGGGTGAGAGTGCGTATAATACATGGACTCAATATTAGTCATAAAGAACTTACATACTTATTGCAAAAATATATTAGTCATCAAAATGAAGTACTACACGCCTGCTCCTAGGGGGATAGATTGGTAGGAAAAGACCATCGCTCGTCCCCGACCGGCACTGATACGTCTCCAACGTGTCTATAATTTTTGATCGTTCCATGCTATTATATTATCCATCTAGGATGTTTTATATGCATTTATATGCTATTTTATATGATTTTTGGGACTAACCTATTAACCTAGAGCCCAGTGCCAGTTTCTGTTTTTTTTTTCTTTTTTTGAGTCTTACAGAAAAGGAATACCAAACGGAGTCCAATTTACCTACCAATTGTTGTGGATTTTTTATGGACCAAAAGAAGCCCCCAGAGTAAAAGAGTTGGGCCAGAAGAGTCCCGAGCCGTCCACGAGGGTGGAGGGCGCGCCCTACCCCCCTGGGCGCGTCCCCCTATCTCGTGGATGACTCGGAGACCCCCCTGACGTGAGACTGACGCCAAAAATTCCTATAAATACAGAAACCCCGAAAAGAAACCTAGATCGGGAGTTCCGCTGCCGCAAGCCTCTCTAGCCACCAAAAACCAATCGGGACACTGTTCCGGCACCCTGCCGGAGGGGGAATCATCACCGGTGGCCATCTTCATCATCCCGGCGCTCTCCATGACGAGGAGGGAGTAGTTCACCCTCGGGGCTGAGGGTATGTACCAGTAGCTATGTGTTTGATCTCTCTCTCTCTCTCGTGTTCTTGATTCGGCACGATCTTGATGTATCGCGAGCTTTGCTATTATAGTTGGATCTTATGATGTTTCTCCCCCTCTATCTCTTGTAATGGATTGATTTTTCCCTTTCAAGTTATCTTATCGGATTGAGTCTTTAAGGATTTGAGAACACTTGATGTATGTCTTGCATGTGCTTATCTGTGGTGACAATGGGATATTCACGTGATCTACTTGATGTATGTTTTGGTGATCAACTTGCGGGTTCAGTGACCTTGTGAACTTATGCATAGGGGATGGCACACGTTTTCGTCTTGACTCTCCGGTAGAAACTTTGGGGCACTCTTTGAAGTTCTTTGTGTTGGTTGAATAGATGAATCTGAGATAGTGTGATGTGATACGTCTCCAACGTATCTATAATTTTTGTTTGTTCCATGCTATTATATTATCTGTTTTGGATGTTTAATGGGCTTTAATATGCTCTTTTATATTATTTTTGGGACTAACCTATTAACTGGAGGCCTAGTGCCAGTTTCTGTTTTTTTGCCTATTTTAGTGTTTCGCAGAAAAGGAATATCAAACGGAATCCAAATGGAATGAAACCTTCGCGATTATCTTTCTTGGACCGAAAGCAATCCAGAAGACTTGGAGTTGAAGTCTGGAACGCCACGAGGCAGGAGGGCGCGCCCAGGGGGATAGGCGTGCCCCCCACCCTCGTGGGCCCCTCGTAGCTGCACCGACGTACTTCTTTCGCCTATATATACTCTTATACCCTAGAAACATCAGGGGGAGTCACGAAACCACTTTTCCACCGTCGCAACCTTCTGTACCCGTGAGATCCCATGATGGGGCCTTTTCCGGCGATCTGCCGGAGGGGGAATCGATCACGGAGGGCTTCTACATCAACACCATAGCCTCTCCGATGAAGCGTGAGTAGTTTACCACAGACCTTCGGGTCCATAGTTATTAGCTAGATGGCTTCTTCTCTCTCTTTGATTCTCAATACAAAGTTCTCCTCGATGTTCTTGGAGATCTATTCGATGTAATACTCTTTTGCGGTGTGTTTGCCGAGATCCGATGAATTGTGGATTTATGAACTTGATTATCTATGAATATTATTTGGTTCTTCTCTGAATTCTTATATGCATGTTTTGATATCTTTGCAAGTTTCTTCGAATTATCGGTTTAGTTTGGCCTACTAGATTGATCTTTCTTGCAATGGGAGAAGTGCTTAGCTTTGGGTTCAATCTTGCGGTATCCTTTCCTAGTGACAGTAGGGGAAACAAGGCACATATTGTATTGTTGCCATCGAGGATAAAAATATGGAGTTTATATCATATTGCTTGAGTTTATCCCTCTACATCATGTCATCTTGCTTAATGCCTTACTCTGTTCTTATGAACTTAATACTCTAGATGCATGCTGGATAGCGATCGATGTGTGGAGTAATAGTAGTAGATGCAGAATCATTTCGATCTACTTGACACGGACGTGATGCCTATATTCATGATCATTGCCTTAGATATCTTCATAACTATGCGCTTTTCTATCAATTGCTCGGCGGTAATTTGTTCACCCACCGTAATACATGCTATCTAGAGAGAAGCCACTAGTGAAACCTATGGCCCATGGGTCTCTTTAAATTATATTTCATCTCTTTTATCTACATTGCATCTCGTTTACTATTTTGCAATCTTTACTTTCCAATCTGTACAACAAAAATACCAAAAATATTTACTTTACTATCTTTATTAGATCTCACTTTTGCGAGTGACCGTGAAGGGATTGACAACCCCTTTATCGCGTTGGTTGCAAGGTTCTTGATTGTTTGTGTAGGTACTAGGTGACTTGTGCGTTGTCTCCTACTGGATTGATACCTTGGTTCTCAAAAAACTGAGGAAAATACTTACGCTACTTTGCTGCATCACACTTTCCTCTTCAAGGGAAAACCAACGCATGCTCAAGAGGTAGCATGATGCATATAGTATAATCATACCCGAGGATACTTGTGGTGACATTGGAGTATCTAGGTGACATTAGGGTTTTGGTTGATTTGTGTCTTATGGTGTTATTCTAGTACGAACATTAGGATAGATCGAACGGAAAGAATAGCTTCGTGTTATTTTACTACAGACTCTTGAATAGATCAATCAGAAAGGATAACTTTGAGGTGGTTTCGTACCCTACAATAATCTCTTCGTTTATTCTCCGCTAGTAGTGACTTCGGAGTGACTCTTTTTGCATGTTGAGGGATAGTTATATGATCTAATTATGTTATCCTTGTTGAGAGAACTTGCACTAGTGAAAGTATGAACCCTAGGCCTTGTTTCGAAGCATTGCAATACCGTTTGTGCTCACTTTTATCATTAGTTACCTTGCTGTTTTTATATTTTCAGATTACAAAAACCTATATCTACCATCCATATTGCACTTGTATCACCATCACTTCGCCGAACTCGTGCACCTATACAATTTACCATTGTATTGGGTGTGTATGGGACACAAGAGACTCTTTGTTATTTTGTTGCAGGATTGTTTGAGAGAGACCATCTTCATCCTACGCCTCCCACAGATTGATAAACCTTAGGTCATCCACTTGAGGGAAATTTGCTACTGTCCTACAAACCTCTGCACTTGGAGGCCCAACAACGTCTACAAGAAGAAGGTTGTGTAGTAGACATCAAGCTCTTTTCTGGCGTCGTTGCCGGGGAGGCTAAGTAAGCGGCATTAACACCCCGTCAACTAAGCTCTTTTCTGGCGCCGTTGTCGGGGAGGTTAGTGCTTGAGGGTATATCTTTAGATCTTGCAACCGAATGTTTTTGTTTCTTGTTTTATCACTAGTTTAGTCTATAAAAGAAAACTACAAAAAATGGAATTGAGGGTGCCTCATATGCTGCATCTTTTTAATGTCTTTCGTGAAAATAAGGATTCTGATAATTGTGCTCAAGTGTTAGAAGAAGAATGCATTAAAATGTTTGGCACTGTATATTTGAATGATGAGTATGATTGCAATGTTGTTAGTATGAATTCTTTGAATATCCATGATTCTAATGATATGCAAAGCCACAAGCTTGGGGATGCTATGTTTGATGAAGATGATATTTTTAGTCCCCCAAGTTTTGATGTGCAAATTTATTCTGATGAAAGCATGCCTCCTATCTATGAAAATTATTGTGATGAGATGTATGCTATAAAGAATAATGATAACCATGAAACTTGTCATCTTGATTTTAATTTTCAATTGGATTATGCCTCACATGATAGTTATTTTGTTGAGTTTGCTCCCACTACTATTCATGAGAAGAAATTTGGTTATGTGGAGAGTGATAAAAATTCTATGCTTGCAGATCATGAAAAGAATGCTTTATGTGATGGTTATATTGTTGAATTCATTCATGATGCTACTGAAAATTATTATGA
Organism: Aegilops tauschii subsp. strangulata; assembly: GCF_002575655.3. Lineage (NCBI taxonomy): Eukaryota > Viridiplantae > Streptophyta > Magnoliopsida > Poales > Poaceae > Aegilops > Aegilops tauschii. The sequence goes on from NC_053037.3 coordinate 280,463,553, forward strand.
GGGAGAAATATATGCTTGTAGGAATTGCAATAATATCAAGTTTTCTCTCTATGTGCTTAAAATCTTGAAGTTATGCTTGTTTTGCTTTCCTATGCTAGTTGATTCTTGTTCCCATAAATTGTTTGCTCACAAAATCCCTATGCATAGGAAGTGGGTTAGACTTAAATGTGCTAGTCATATTCTTCATGATGCTCTCTTTATGTTTCAATTCTTATCTTTTATGTGAGCATCATTGAAATCATCATGCCTAGCTAGGGGCGTTAAACGTTAGCGCTTGTTGGGAGGCAACCCAATATTATTTTTGTTCTTTGATTTTTGCTCCTGTTTAGTAATAAATAATTCATCTAGCTTCTGTTTAGATGTGGTTTATGTTTTAATTAGTGTTTGTGCCAAATAGAACCTTTGGGAAGACTTGGGTGAAGTCTTTGCGATTTTGCTGTAAAAAACAGAAACTTTTGTGCTCACTATATTAGCTATGATTTTTTACAGAAGAGTGATTTTAAGTTGATTCTTTTTGCAGATGATTAATAGACAAATTACTCACGTCCACCAATTTATCTCAGAATTTTCGGAGTTCCAGAAGTATTCGAACGAATCAGATTTTTACAGACTGTTCTGTTTTTGACAGATTCTGTTTTCTATGTGTTGTTTGCTTATTTTGATGAATCTAAGAGTAGTATCGGAGGGTATGAACCATAGAGAAGTTGGAATATAGTAGATATTAAACCAATATGAATTTAGAATGAGTTCACAACAGTACCTAAGTGGTGATTTATTTTCTTATACTAACAGAGCTTACGAGTTTTCTGTTAAGTTTTGTGTTGTGAAGTTTTCAAGTTTTGGATAAAGATTCGATGGACTATGGAATAAGGAGTGGCAAGAGCCTAAGCTTGGGGATGCCCAAGGCACCCCAAGGTAATATTCAAGGACAACCAAGAGCCTAAGCTTGGGGATGCCCCGGATGGCATCCCCTCTTTCGTCTTCGTTCATCGGTAACTTTACTTGGAGCTATATTTTTATTCACCACATGATATGTGTTTTGCTTGGAGCGTCATTTTATTCTCTTTCATTTTGCTTGATGTTTGAATAAAATACCAAGATCTGAAATTCTTAAATGTTAGAGAGTCTTCACATAGTTGCATAATTATTCAACTACTCATTGATCTTCACTTATATCTTTCGGAGTAGTTTGCCATTTGCTCTAGTGCTTCACTTATATCTTTTAGAGAACGACGGTGGTTTTATTTTGAAGAAATTAATGAACTCTCACGCTTCACTTATATTATTTCGAGAGTCTTTTATAACAGCATGGTAATTTGCTTTGGTTATGAATTTAGTCCTAATATGATGGGCATCCAAGAGGGATATAATAAAAACTTTCATATAAAGTGCATTGAATACTATGAGAAGTTTGATTCTTGATGATTGTTTTGAGACATGAGGATGGTGATATTAGAGTCATGCTAGTAGATTAATTGTGAATTTGAGAAATACTTGTGTTCAGGTTTGCAAGTCCCGTAGCATGCACGTATGGTAACCGTTGTGTAACAAATTTGAAGCATGAGGTGTTTATTTGATTGTCTTCCTTATGACTGGCGGTCGGGGACGAGCGATGGTATTTTCCTACCAATCTATCCCCCTAGGAGCATGCACGCAGTGCTTGGTTTTGATGACTTGTAGATTTTTGCAATAAGAATGTGAATTCTTTATGACTAATGTCGAATCCATGGATTATACGCACTCTCACCCTTCCACCGTTGCTAGCCTCTCTAGTACCGCGCAACTTTCGCCGGTACCATAAACCCACCATTTACTTTCCTCAAAACAGCCATGCAACTTTCCACCATTCCGTTTATTATGACACGCTCCATCATTGTCATTGCTTTGCATGATCATGTAGTTGACATCATATTTGTGGCAAAGCCACTATTCATAATTTTTTCATACATGTCACTAGATTCATTGCACATCCCGATACACCGCCGGAGGCACGCATATAGAGTCATATTTTGTTCTAAGTATCGAGTTGTAATCCTTGAGTTGTAAATAAATAGAAGTGTGATGATCATCATTATTAGAGCATTGTCCCGTGTGAGGAAAAAAAGAGAGGCCAAGGAAGCCAATGAAAAAAAAGAGTGGCCAAAGAAGCCAAACAAAAAAAGAGAAAAAGAGAGAAGGGACAATGCTACTATCCTTTTTCCACACTTGTGCTTCAAAGTAGCACCATGATCTTCATGATAGAGAGTCTCTTATTTTGTCACTTTCATATACTAGTGGGAATTTTTCATTATAGAACTTGGCTTGTATATTCCAGCGATGGGCTTCCTCAAAATGCCCTATGTCTTCGTGAGCAAGCAAGTTGGACGCACACCCACTTAGTTTCTTTTGTTGAGCTTTCATACATTTATAGCTCTAGTGCATCCGTTGCATGGCAATCCCTACTCACTCACATTGATATCTATTGATGGGCATTTCCAAAGCCCATTAATAAGCCTAGTTGATGTGAAACCATCTTCCTCTTTTTTGTCTTCTCCACAACCACCATTCTATTCCACCTATAGTGCTATGTCCATGGCTCACGCTCATGTATTGCGTGAAAGTTGAAAAAGTTTGAAAATACTAAAATATGAAACAATTGTTGGCTTGTTATCGGGGTTGTGCATGATTTGAACATTTTGTGTGACGAAGATGGAGCATAGACAAACTATATGATTTTGTAGGGATGAACTTTCTTTGGCCATGTTATTTTGAGAAGACATAATTGCCTTCTTAGTATGCTTGAAGTATTATTATTTTTATGTCAATATTAAACTTTTGTCTTGAATCTTTCGGATCTAAACATTCATGCCACAATAAAGAAAATTACATTGATAAATATGTTAGGTAGCATTCCACATCAAAAATTCTGTTTTTATCATTTACCTACTCGAGGACGAGCAGGAATTAAGCTTGGGGATGCTTGATACGTCTCCAACGTATCTATAATTTTTTATTGTTCCATGCTATTATATTATCCATCTAGGATGTTTTATATGCATTTATATGCTATTTTATATGATTTTTTGGGACTAACCTATTAACCTAGAGCCTAGTGCCAGTTTCTGTCTTTTTTTCTTTTTTGAGTTTTACAGAAAAGGAATACCAAACGGAGTCCAATTGACCTGCCAATTTTTGTGGATTTTTGATGGACCAAAAGAAGCCCCCGGAGTAAAAGAGTTGGGCCAGAAGAGTCCCGAGCCGTCCACGAGGGTGGAGGGCTCGCCCTACCCCCTGGGCGCGTCCCCCTATCTCGTGGACGACTCGGAGACCCCCCTGACATGAGACCGACGCCAAAAATTCCTATAAATACAGAAACCCCCGAAAAGAAACCTAGATCAGGAGTTCCGCCGCAGCAAGCCTCTGTAGCCACCAAAAACCAATCAGGACCCTGTTCCGGCACCCTGCCGAATGGGGGAATCATCATCGGTGGCCATCTTCATCATCCCGACGCTCTCCATGATGAGGAGGGAGTAGTTCACCCTCGGGGCTGAGGGTATGTACTAGTAGCTATGTGTTTGATCTCTCTCTCTCTCTCTCTCTCTCTCTCTCTCTCGTGTTCTTGATTCGACACGATCTTGATGTATCGCGAGCTTTGCTATTATAGTTGGATCTTATGATGTTTCTCCCCCTCTATCTCTTGTAATGGATTGAGCTTTCCCTTTGAAGTTATCTTATCGGATTGAGTCTTTAAGGATTTGAGAACACTTGATGTATGTCTTGCATGTGCTTATCTATGGTGACAATGGGATATTCACATGATCTACTTGATGTGTGTTTTGGTGATCAACTTGCAGGTTCAGTGACCTTGTGAACTTATGCATAGGGGTTGGCACACGTTTTCGTCTTGACTCTCCGGTAGAAACTTTGGGGCACTCTTTGAAGTTCTTTGTGTTGGTTGAATAGATGAATCTGAGATTATGTGATGCATATCATATAATCATACCCGAGGATACTTGTGGTGACATTGGAGTATCTAGGTGACATTAGGGTTTTGGTTGATTTGTGTCTTAAGGTGTTATTCTAGTACGAACTGTAGGATAGATCGAACGGAAAGAATAGCTTCGTGTTATTTACTACGGACTCTTGAATAGATCGATCAGAAAGGATAACTTTGAGGTGGTTTCGTACCCTACAATAATCTCTTCGTTTGTTCTCCACTATTAGTGACTTTGGAGTGACTCTTTTTGCATGTTAAGGGATAGTTATATGATCTAATTATGTTATCCTTGTTGAGAGAACTTGCACTAGTGAAAGTATGAACCCTAGGCCTTGTTTCGAAGTATTGCAATACCGTTTGTGCTCACTTTTATCATTAGTTACCTTGCCGTTTTTATATTTTCAGATTACAAAAGCCTATATCTACCATCCATATTGCACTTGTATCACCATCTCTTCGCCGAACTAGTGCACCTATACAATTTACCATTGTATTGGGTGTGTTGGGGACACAAGAGACTCTTTGTTATTTGGTTGCAGGGTTGTTTGAGAGAGACCATCTTCATCCTACGCCTCCCACGGATTGATAAACCTTAGGTCATCCACTTGAGGGAAATTTGCTACTGTCCTACAAACCTTTGCACTTGGAGGCCCAACAACGTCTACAAGAAGAAGGTTGTGTAGCAGACATCAGCCACTCATAAGGAAGACAATCAGTAAATAAATCATGCTCTGACTTCATCACATAACGGTTCACCATACGTGCATGCTACGAGAATCACCAACGATTATTTCTACCAATCCACAATTACTCACTAGTATGACTCTAATATCACCATCTTTATATCTCAAAACAATCATAAGGAATTAAACTTCACATAGTATTCAACGCACTTTATATGAAAGTTTTTATTATATCCCTCTTGGATGCCCATCATATTAGGACTAAACTCATAACCAAAGCAAATTACCATGTTGTTTAGAGAGACTCTCAAAGTAATATAAGTGAAGCATGAGAGTTCAACAATTTCTATAAATAAAGCCACCGTCGTGCTCTAAAAAGATATAAGTGAAGCACTAGAGCAAAATTGCCTAGCTCAAAAGATATACGTGAAGCACATAGAGTATTCTAATAAATTCACGATTTATGCGTGTCCCTCTCAAAAGGTGCGTACAGCAAGGATGATTGTGGCAAACTAAAAAAGCAAAGACTCATATCATACAAGATTCTCCAAGCAAAACACATATCATGTAGTGAATAAAAATATAGCCTCAAGTAAATTTACCGATAGACGAAGACGAAAGAGGGGATGTCATCCGGGGCATCCCCAAGCTTAGATGCTTGGCTGTCCTTGAATATTACCTTGGGGTGCCTTGGGCATCCCCAAGTTTAGGCTCTTGCCACTCCTTATTCCGTAGTCCATCAAATGTTTACCCAAAACTTGAAAACTTTACAGCACAAAACTCAATAAGAAAACTCATGAGATCCGTCAGTATAAGAAAATAAATCACCACTTTTTGGTACTGTTGTGAACTCATTCTTTATTTATATTGGCGTAATATCTACTGTATTCCAACTTCTCCATTGTGATGCTCGGATAATTAAGCTACAGTAACCTTCTGCTAATGATGCCAGGTCATCACTCTTACTGTTGCTAATCATCGGTTGATCCAAATAGCAATACAAATTCAAATTCAATTTAAAGTCAGAAATTTAAAGTTCTCATAATGTCGAAACAAAAATGTTCAAACTGTGCGAATTAATTCATAAGTATTATTTGTGAAGAAACCACGATTTTATAGAAGGTTTTAATTGCACTAAAATATTTGAAAACAATGACATTAACAATTAATTAAATGCCTTTCCGTTTATGAAAAATTCAAACAAACTCGAAAGCCTCCCAAACTAGTTTGTGGCAGTGCTAGTTGATGCAAGGTATTTATGTGGCCAAGTCCCACTTTTTTTACAAAATACCGTTGCTAGCTAAAAGAAAATGCAAAAGAAAAGAACAAATGAAAGACGGAAAAAAGGAGAAAACAACAGGACTCCCCCCTCACTGGGTGATACGTCTCCAACGTATCTATAATTTTTGATTGTTCCATGCTATTATATTATCAACCTTGAATGTTTTATATGCATTTATATGCTATTTTATATGATTTTTGGAACTAACCTATTAACCTAGAGCCCAGTGCCAGTTTCTGTTTTTTTCCTTGTTTTTGAGTTTTGCAGAAAAGGAATATCAAACAGAGTCCAATTGACCCGAAACTTTACGATGATTGTTTTTGGACCAAAAGAAGCCCACGGAGTACCGGAGATGCACGAGAAGAGTCCCGAGGCCACCACAATGGTGGAGGGCGCTCCCACCCCCTAGGGCGCGCCCTCCGACCTTGTGGGCCCCTCGTGGACTCCCCTGACTTGTTCTCGACGCCAACACCCCTTATATATCCCCAAACCTCCAGAACAGAACCTAGATCGGGAGTTCCGCCGCCGCAAGCCTATGTAGTCACCAAAAACCAATTGGGACCCTGTTCTGGCACCCTGCCGGAGGGGGAAATCATCACCGGTGGCCATCTTCATCATCCCGGCGCTCTCCATGACAAGGAGGGAGTAGTTCACCCTCGGGGCTGAGGGTATGTACCAGTAGCTATGTGTTTGATCTCTCTCTCTCTCGTGTTCTTGATTTGGCACGATCTTGATGTACCGCAAGCTTTGCTATTATAGTTGGATCTTATGATGTTTCTCCCGCTCTACGTTCTTGTAATGGATTGAGTTTTTCCTTTGTATCTTATCGGATTGAGTCTTTAAGGATTTGAGAACACTTGATGTATGTCTTGCATGTGCTTCTCTGTGGTGATAATGGGATATTCACGTGATCTACTTGATGTATGTTTTGGTGCTCAACTTGCGGGTTCTGTGACCTTGTGAACTTATGCATAGGGGTTGGCACACGTTTTCGTCTTGACTCTCCGGTAGAAACTTTGGGGCACTCTTTGAAGTTCATTGTGTTGGTTTGAATAGATGAATCTGAGATTCTGTGATGCATATCGTATAATCAAACCCGCGGATACTTGTGGTGACATTGGAGTATCTAGGTGACATTAGGGTTTTGGTTGATGTGTGTCTTAAGGTGTTATTTTAGTATGAACTCTAGGGCTGTTTGTGATACTTATAGGAATAGCCCAATAGATCGACCAAAAAGAATAACTTTGAGGTGGTTTTGTACCCTACAATAATCTCTTCGTTTGTTCTCCGCTATTAGTGACTTTGGAGTGACTCTTTGTTGCATGTTGAGGGATTGTTATATGATCTAATTATGTTATCATTGTTGAGAGAACTTGCACTAGTGAAAGTATTAACCCTAGGCCTTGTTTCCTAGCATTGCAATACCGTTTTTTCTCACTTTTACCGTTAGTTACCTTGCTATTTTTATATTTTCAGATTACAAAAACCTATATCTACTATCCATATTGCACTTGTATCATCATCTCTTCGCCGAACTAGTGCACCTATACAATTTACTATTGTGTGTGTTGGGGACACAAGAGACTCTTTGTTATTTGGTTGCAGGGTTGTTTGAGAGAGACCATCTTCATCCTATGCCTCCCACGGATTGATAAACCTCAGGTCATCCACTTGAGGGAAATTTTCTACTGTTCTACAGAACTCTACGCTTGGAGGCCCAACACAAGTCTACAATGTCAAGGTTGCGTAGTAGACATCAAGCTAATTTCTCGCGCCGTTGCCGGGGAGGTTACGTAAGCGGCACTAACACCCCCTCAACTAAGCTCTTTTCTGGCGCCGTTGCCGGGGAGGTTAGTGCTTGAAGGTATATCTTTAGATCTTGAAATTGAATCTTTTAGTTTCTTGTTTTATCACTAGTTTAGTCTATAAAAGAAAATTACAAAAAAAAGGAATTGAGGTTGCCTCATATGCTTCATCTTTTTAATGTCTTTCGTGAAAATAAGGATTCCGATAATTGTGCCAAAGTGTTAGAAGAAGAATGCATTAAAATGTTTGGCACTAAATCTTTGAATGATGAGCATGATTGCAATATTGTTAGTATGAATTCTTTGAATATCCATGATGCTAATGATATGCAAAGCCACAAGCTTGGGGATGCTATGTTTGATGAATATGATATTTTTAGTCCCCCAAGTTTTGATGAGAATATTTATTATGATGAAAGCATGCCTCCTATTTATGATGATTATATTGATGAAAGTGGGTTTGGAAGAGTGTCAACTTTAGTAAGTAATTATCCCACTATTTTGGAGGGTGTTGAATCTTGTTATAATGATAAAAGTGGATTTGGAGAGGTCATGACGTTATTTAGTGATGAATCCACTATTTCGGAAGAGGTTCCAATTAATTATGAGAACAAAGTTGCTATCTATGATGATTACTGTGATGACATGTATGCTATAAAGAATAATGATAACCATGAAACTTGTCATCTTGACTTTAACTTTCAATTGGATTATGCCTCACATGATAGTTATTTTGTTGAGTTTGCTCCCACTACTACTCATGAGAAGAATTTTGCTTATGTGGAGAGTAGTAAAATTTATATGCTTGTGCAACATGAGAATAATGCTTTATGTGATGGTTATATTGTTGAATTCATTCATGATGCTACTGAAAATTATTATGAGGGAGGAATATATGCTTGTAGGAGTTGCAATTATATCAAGTTTCCTCTCTATGTGTTGAAAATTTTGAAGTTATGCTTGTTTTACCTTCCTATGCTAGTTGATTCTTGTTCCCACAAGTTGTTTACTCACAAAATCCCTATGCATAGGAAGTGGGTTAGAGTTAAATGTGCTTGCCACATATGTTTAATGATGCTCTCTTTGCGTTTTAATTCTTTACTTTTATGCGAGCATCATTGAAATCATCATGCCTAGCTAAAAAGGCATTAAAGAAAAGCGCTTGTTGGGAGACAACCCAACATTTACCCCTACTGTTTTTGTGTGCTCACGTGATTATGCTACTGTAGTAATCATGTTTTATAGCTTTTTTTCAACAAAGTGCCAAGTAAGACCATTGGGATGGCTTATGGTGATAGTTGATTTGATCTTACTGAAAAACAGAAACTTTTGCGCTTGCAAAAAAATTCTCATTTCTAGCTGAAGAGTTCTTTTTTGTTGATTCTTTTTGAAGAAGATTAATAGACAAATTTCTTAGGACTTCCTAATTTCTCAGGATTTTTGGAGTTACAGAAGTATTCAAGAGTTACAGATTACTACAGATTGTTCTGTTTTTGACAGATTCTGTTTTCTATGTGTTGTTTGCTTATTTTAATGAATCTATGAGTAGTATCGGAGGGTATGAACCATAGAGAAGTTGTAATACAGTAGATATTACACCAATATAAATACATAATGAGGTCACAACAGTAACAAAAGTGGTGATTTATTTTCTTATACTAACTGAGCTCACGAGTTTTCTGTTAAGTTTTATGTTGTGAAGTTTTGAAGTTTTGGGTAAAGTTTTGATGGACTACGGAATAAGGAGTGGAAAGAGCCTAAGCTTGGGTATTCCCAAGGCACCCCAAGGTAATATTCAAGGACAACCAAGATCCTAATCTTGGGGATGCCCCGGATGGCATCCCCTCTTTCGTCTTCGTTCATCGGTAACTTTACTTGGAGCTATATTTTTATTCACCACATGATATGTGTTTTGCTTGGAGTGTCATTTTCTTTTATGAGGATTTGCTTGCTGCTATTTATAATAATTTTTTGCATCTTTTAGTTCAATAAAAAGGTTAAGTATAGCCTTTACCATGCTTATTTTTCAAGTCCATATGTTGCTGTTTTAAAAGCAGAAAGTTTGCTGTTATGTTTTGGATATTTGTGAATAGTAAGAACATGATAAAATGTTGAAATTTTTACACAATGAGTAAAAAAAAATATCTACCGTGTGGTAATTTTTTAGAATTTTTGGAGTTCGGGAAGTATGATTCCTCTTGCATTCTTTACAGACTGTTTTGTTTAGATAGATTACTGTTATGTTTCCATTGTTTGCATATGGTTGCTTGTTTAATGATTCTATTTGACGATGGGAGTATTAAATATGCAGAGGCATTTAGTATGCAATGTTAAATTATAATTTTAGTGATTTTCTACAATAGAGAATGATAAGGTTTTGCATGGATTTATACTAACCTATCTCACGAGTTCTTGTTGAGTTTTGTGTGGATGAAGTTCTTAAGATTTAGGGAAACCGCGATATGCAAGGAATTAAGGAGACACAAAAGCTCAAGCTTGGGGATGCCCAAGGCATCCCTAATTAATATTTCAAGAAGTCTCAATCATCTAAGCTTGGGGATGCCCCGGTTGGCATCCCACATTTCTTCTTCAACAATGATCGGTCAGTTTCGGTTGAACCTAAGTTTTTGCTTCTTCACATGATATGTGCTATCCTTGCAATGTCATTTTATTTTGTTTTGCTAGCTGTTTGAATAAGGTACTTAAGATCTGAATTTATTTATGAGAAGGAGTCTTCACATAGTTACATAATTATTCGACTACTCATTGATCTTTAGTTTTATCTTTTGGAGTAGTTTGTCATTTGCTCTAGTGCTTCACTTATATCCTTTTTGAGCATGATGGTAGTTTTATTTTGAAGAAATTGATGAACTCTCATGCTTCACTTATATTATTTTGAGAGTCTTTAAACAGCATGGTAATTTGCTTTGGTTATGAATTTAGTCCTAATATGATGGGCATCCAAGAGGGATCTAATAAAAACTTTCATATAAAGTGCATTGAATACTATGAGAAGTTTGATTCCTTATGATTGTTTTGACATATAAAGATGGTGATATTAGAGTCATGCTAGTGAGTAATTGTGGATTGTAGAAATACTTGTGTTAAAGTTTGTGATTCCCGTAGCATGCACGTATGGTGAACCATTATATGATGAAGTCGGAGCATGATTTATTTATTGATTGTCTTCCTTATGAGCGGTGGTCGGGGACAAGCGAATGCGCTCAGTGTTACGGGCTTGGCCTGCAAGAACCTTGTCGAAATCCGTGACCACTACAGGGTCTGGGGCAGCACGAAGAAGGACTCCCTGGTCGAACTCGCCTCGGCCATCATCGACCCCTACTACGAAAAGATGAAGCAGGATGCCCAGGGAACAAGCCCCCTATTCTGGCACAGGGCCTGGATGTGGCAACTGGATGAACCTCACCTCAGGTTCACGGCCAAGAGCGTGTACACATGCTACGAGATGCACAGGCGGATCGTTGACATGAGGAAGGGCCTCGTTACCCAAATCGACGAGCCCGGATCGAGCCACAAGCAGAGCAAGCGTCACAAGAAGTAGATGATGATCAGATGATCGTTTATGCTAGTCAATCATGCATGTAATATAGATTTTACTTTATTGGTGTGTGGAAATGTCATGTGTGTAGTAGCCACCTATGTAATTATGCATGTAATAGTTTACTTTGGTGTGTGCAAATGCCATGGTTGTAGTAGCCACCTATGTAAGTGGATGTTTAATTTGGTTACGCAAGCATGTCCTTATGAGAGTGTGTATATACCTGGGTGAGGAATAGTTATTCTTCATCCCCCTCTATTTTACCACAAATGCACTGTAATTTTACGTTCCGTAAGTTTTGTCTTATTTTTGACGTAAAAAGAGATCGTAAGAAAATATATAATCTCCTTAAAAAATATTTTATGTTATGTAAAATTACAAACGTAAAAACATAGTGTAAAATATACATAAACTCCAAATTTTCTTGTCTTATGACCTATATTTTTATTTTCTTATATCAAATTTTACGTAGTGAATCAATAGGAATGTAACTATTTGAATTCCCAATGTAATTTAATTATGAAGTCATCGTAAGATTACCTCGGGTGAAGAATAACTTATTCTGCACCCTGGGTGATGAATAGCATCACTATATATATATATATATATATATATATATATATATATATATATATATTGTTGTTCTATATGCAATCCCATCGCACAACACACATGTCTTGTTAAGTTGAACCGTTTCTTTTCTCTTGTCTCAACGCAAATAGTTCATCCGAGTGAACTACATGCCGTATATCGCACACACCTTCATCTGGCTGACCGTTTCTTTTGTGTTGCCTAATCACAAACAGTTCATCTGAGTGAACCGTATGCTGTACATCGCACACACCTTCATCTGGCTGCCCGTTTCTTTTGTTCCTCCTCATCGAAAACGGTTAATTGAACTGAACCGTATGCCCTGAATCACACACGCAACTAAAATCTGAACCGTGTTTGATGCATCCTCCATCACAAATGGTTTGCACCTTTTTTGACGGTTTTTTACACCACCGTTTGCGATTATGGCATCGCACACAGTTTCGTCGAAGGGTCTCTGATCGTAGTGTCGCGTTAGCAGCAACCTGCAGTATTGAGTGCCAGTTGCTGTTTTTTGCTTGGTTTTTACTTTGCAGAATATCAGTACCAAACGGAGTCCAAACGCAGCAAAACTTTTTGGAGATTTTTTCTAGACCAGAAGACACCCAGTGGGCAGAACCCACCAGGGCGCGCCATGAAGGAAATATGCCCTAGAGGCAATAATAAAGTTATTATTTATTTCCTTATATCATGATAAATGTTTATTATTCATGCTAGAATTGTATTAACTGGAAACATGATACATGTGTGAATACATAGACAAACAGAGTGTCACTAGTATGCCTCTACTTGACTAGCTCGTTGATCAAAGATGGTTATGTTTCCTAGCCATAGGCATGAGTTGTCATTTGATTAACGGGATCATATCATTAGGAGAATGATGTGACTGACTTGACCCATTCCGTTAGCTTAGCACACGATCGTTTAGTATTCTGCTATTGCTTTCTTCATGACTTATACATGTTCCTATGACTATGAGATTATGCAACTCCCGTTTACCGGAGGAACACTTTGTGTGCTACCAAACGTCACAACGTAACTGGGTGATTATAAAAGTGCTCTACAGGTGTCTCCGAAGGTACTTGTTGGGTTGGCGTATTTCGAGATTAGGATTTGTCACTCCGATTGTCGGAGAGGTATCTCTAGGCCCACTCGGTAATGCACATCACTATAAGCCTTGCAAGCATTGCAACTAATGAGTTAGTTGCGGGATGATGTATTACAGAACGGGTGAAGAGACTTGCTGGTAACGAGATTGAAGTAGGTATTGAGATACCGACGATCGAATCTCGGGCAAGTAACATACCGATGACAAAGGGAACAACGTATGTTGTTATGCGGTTTGACCGATAAAGATCTTCGTAGAATATGTGGGAGCCAATATGAGCATACAGGTTCCGCTATTGGTTATTGACTGGAGACGTGTCTCGGTCATGTCTACATTGTTCTCGAACCCGTAGGGTCTGCACGCTTAAAGTTTGATGACGGTTATATTATGAGTTTATGTGTTTTGATGTACCAAAGGTAGTTCGGAGTCCCGGATGAGATCAGGGACATGGCAAGGAGTCTCAAAATGGTCGAGACATAAAGATCGATATATTGGACGACTATATTCGGACATCGGAAAGGTTCCGAGTGATTCGGGTATTTTTCAGAGTACCGGAGAGTTACGGGAATTCGCCGGGGAGTATATGGGCCTTATTGGGCTTTAGGGGAAAGAGAGAGGAGAGGCTGGGCGCCCCCCCAAGGCCTAGTCCGAATTGGACTAGGGGGAGGGGCTGCGCCCCCTCCTTCCTTCTCTTCTCTCTCCCCTTTCCTTGACTCCTACTCCTCCTACTTGGAAGGGGGGAATCCTACTCCCGGTGGGAGTAGGACTCCTCCTAGGGCGCGCCATAGAGAGGGCCGGCCCTCCCCCTCCTCCACTCCTTTATATAGGGGGAGGGGGCACCCCTTGGAGACACAACAATTGATCCCTTGGATCTCTTAGCCGTGTGCGGTGCCCCCCTCCACCATAGTCCACCTCGATAATATCGTAGCGGTGCTTAGGCGAAGCCCTGCGTCGGTAGAAGATCATCATCGTCACCACGCCGTCGTGCTGACAGAACTCTCCCTCAAAGCTCGGCTGGATCAGAGTTCGAGGGACGTCATCGAGCTGAACGTGTGTGAACTCGGAGGTGCCGTACGTTCGGTACTTGGTCGGTCGGATCGTGAAGACGTACGACTACATCAACCGCGTTGTGCTAACGTTTCCGCTTTCGGTCTATGAGGGTACGTGGACACACTCTCCCCTCTCGGTGATATGCATCACCATGATCCTGTGTGTGCGTAGGATTTTTTTTGAAATTACTATGTTCCCCAACACGCCAGGAGGCCCAGGCGCGCCCAAGGGGGTTGTGCCCCCTCGGTGACCTCCCTCACCGCCTCTTCGCCCTATAAATTCCTAAATATTCCAGAAACCCTAGGGGAGTCGACGAAACACAATTCCAGCCGCCACAAGTTCCAGAACCACGAGATCAAATCTAGACACCATCACGGAGGGGTTCATCATCCTCATTGGTGCCTCTCCGATGATGCATGAGTAGTTCATTATAGACCTACGGGTCCGTTGGCAGTAGCTAGATGGCTTCCTCTCTCTCTCTCTCTCTCTTGATTCTCAATACAATGGTCTCTTGGAGACCTATTTGATGTAACTCTTTTTTTGCGGTGTGTTTGTTAGGATCCGACAAACTTTGAGTTTATGATCAGATCTATATCCATGAATATTATTTTAATCTTTTTTTGATCTCTTATATGCATGATTATTTATAGCCTCATATTTCTTCTTTGAATCTTTGGTTTAGTTAGGCCAAGTAGATCAATTTTTATTGCCATGGGAAGAGGTGCATTGTGATGGGTTCGATCTTGTGGTGTTCTTTCCCAGTGACAGAAGGGCAGCAAGACACGCATGCATCATTGCTATTAAGGATAAAAAGATGGGGGATATTCCTACATGAATAGATCTCGTCTACATCATGTCACCATTCCTGTTGCATTACTCTGTTTTTCCATGAACTTAATACACTAGATGCATGCTGGATAGCGGTCGATGTGGCGAGTAATAGTAGTAGATGCAGACAGGAGTCGGTCTACTAATCTTGGATGTGATGCCTATATATTGATCATTGCCTTAGATATCATCATAATTATTTGATCTTCTATCAATGGCCCAACAGTAATTTGTTTACCCACCGTGTGCTATTTCTTGAGAGAAGCCACTAGTGAAATCTACGTGCCCGGGTCTATTCTTTATCATATTTTCTTTGAGATCTATTCTTATTTGCTTTCGTTTTCAGATCTATTATTCCGAAAACCCAAAAATACCTTGCTGCACTTTTTATTACATCTTTTATTTCACATTTTATCGAGATCTATTATCCAGTCTACCACAATTTGTATCCCGTCAACTTGTCAATTTATGGCGCCGTTACCCGAAAAGGGATTGACAACCCCTTATACACGTCGGGTTGCAAATATTTGTTCTTTGTGTGCAGGTACCATTTACATAGGGTTGCTTGGTTCTCCTACTGGATTGATACCATGGTTTCATAAGTGAGGGAAATACCTACCATAGCTGCTGCATCATCCCTTCCTCTTTGGGGAAATACCGACGTAGCTTGAAGCGACATCAAAAGGAATTTCTGGCGCCGTTGCTGGGGAGACATCATCAATATCTATCAGGTTCCTAATCACAAATCTCATCTCCTTGCAATTTACATTATTTGCCGTTTGCCTCTCGTTTTCATCTCCCCCGCTTCACAAAATTTTGGCTTTTATTCGCCCTCTTTTTCCCTCGCCGTTTTCTCGTTAGATCTATCTTTTTGTTTGCAATCTTGTTTGCCTACTTTGTCGTTATGGCTAGTTCTTCCTCTATTGCGTGTACCCCCGAGAACGAAGTTCTTAATTTAAAACAAAGGGGAGGGGAGAATCTAAAATATGCTTGGTATAGAATTTGCAATGCTCATAATAGATCTATTCGTAAGCAATCTACCGTTATTCTTCTTCGCAGTTTTTATGTGGGCATTACCACTTGGTATAGATTGTCCTTGATATGATTACCGGTGGGAATTTCTTGATGTGTCCATCTTAGGATGCTTTTAATGCCACGGGAGATCTAGTGGGTGCACCACCTATCATTATTAATGAAACAATCTTAACTCTTGAACATGTTATGCAAAGATTATACACTATTGAAAAGAAGTGGCCACCTTAGAGCGAATTGAAAATTTGGATCAAAAGATGCAGAATCTTGCTAATAAATTTGGGTCAAAAGCAGGCGATGTTTTTAAATTACTAAAGGTGAAGGAAACCGTAGTTAACAAAATAATAGAAGAAAGCCCTTCTCGATGGATAAGTTGGAAGAAATTTTTAGTAACTTAAGCTCGCCTTTTTCTTTTGCTAAAACTATTGAAAAAAATTCCATAAAAATTGGCAAGATTACTCAAATCACTAAGGACAAGGGTGCAACTTCTAATATTAACAAAGAAGATCTTAAAATGATTGGTATTCACCCCGACTTTGTTGAAGTTGTAAGAGACCCTACTTGCATGAATGAATTCTTCAATCTTATTCCTAGAAGTATTATTACCAAAAATATGCATGCTAAATCTTTGAATAATATTGGTTGTGTGGTTGAGTAATTGGAAACTAAAGATGATAATACTTGAATCTATACATTATGCCTAGCTAGGGGCATAAAACGATAGCGCTTGTTGGAGGCAACCCAATGAATAAAATTTATTTTTACCTTTTTCTTTATGTTCTTGAGTGTTTGCACAATTATGCTACTGTTATGATTGTGTTTCTTATGTTTTAATTAGTGTTTGTTCCAAGTAAAGCTTTTGAGATTGTGTTGGGTGATAGTTGATCTGATCTTGTTGAAAAACAGAAACTTTTGCGTCCAGTAAAATAGTTCTTAAAAATCACAGGAGTGACGAAAAATTCTGATTTTTGACACAAGATTGATATGTAAATTTCCTACGTTGTCCTAATTTTCAGAAGTTCTAGATCTACAGAAGTATACAAAGTTTTCAGATTACTACAGACTGTTCATTTTTTGCAGATTCTGTTTTCGTTGCATTGTGTGCTTAATTTGATGAATTTATGGATTGTATTGGGGGGTATAAGCCATGGTAAAGTTGGAATATAGTAGATATAATGCAAAAACAAAATATGAATGGGTTTGCAACAATACTTAGAGTGGTGATTTTCTTTGTTATACTAACGGATCCCACGAAGGTTTTGTTAAGTTTTGTGTGATTGAAGTTTTCAAGTTTTGGGTGAGATCACGATGGATCAAGAATATGGAGTGAAAAGAGCCTAAGCTTGGGGATGCCCCATGGCACCCCAAGTTATTATTCAAGGAGAACCAACCAACTAAGCCTTGGGATGCCCCAGAAGGCAACCCCCTCTTTCTTCTAACGACCATCAGTATTTTACTTGGAGCTATATTTTTATTCGTCACATATCATGAGTTTTGCTTGGAGCGTCTTGTATTATATGAGTCTTTCCTTGTTTTTCTTTTAGTTTGTGTCATCTATCCTTACTGGACACACCTATTTGAGAGATCCAAAATTATGCTATGATTTGTTAGAATTTCTCTATGTGCTTCACTTAATTTTTTTGAGATATGGAATTGCTCTAGTGCTTCACTTATATCTTTTTGAGCATGGTGTGCTTTAATATTTTTGAAGAAATGCTCTCATGCTTCACTTAGATTTATTTGAGAGGTAGTAATTTTTTGAAGAAATTCTCTCATGCTTCAATTATATTATTTTGAGAAAAGAAATTTTTTATGCTCATGTTCTTCACTTAAATTTGTTTGAGCTTATCAAAAGCATCATATGAAATTAGCCCCAAAGTGATAGATATTCAAGAGGGATATAACAAAAAAAATTCATGAAGATCATTGGACAAAATAAACTTTATTCTTTGTAATAGTTTTGAGATATGATGAACATTGGTGTTAAGGTTTGTGATTCCCTATGCAAGCATGAAAGTCAATAATTATGCAATGAAATTACATCCTACTTATGGTGCATTATTCGGTGTTAGTTATGCTTAATGTTCGCTTATGTGATTTTTGTTTCTTGGTTAGTTGCTTCTCAATCTATTTGCTAGCCTCCACTCATACTAGTAGAAATACTAGTGCATCCAAAATCTTTAAACCCAGTTTTGCCATATGAGTCCACCATACCTACCTATATCCGGTATTTCCGTGCCGTTCTAAGCAAATTTGTATGTGCCATCTCTAATTTTCAAAATGAATTTAATTTTTGTGTGCTCGTACCGCTCATGAAGCGGCAGGGGGTGGCCAATATTTTCCATGCTAGATGTGTTATTCTCAAGATGAGTGTTTATTCACTTGTCATTGCACGAGAGTACGGCAGTAATAGAGATGCCCAGTCCTGAAATGAAAAAGAAATTTACTTTATGTTGTCAAATAATAAATTCCTTGGGAAGTGTTGGTATGGAAGGCACCCGTGGATATGGCTAGCCATGGATTGTGAAAGAATGGTTGAAAAAGGAATAAACTTTATTTTCTGTTTGGGAACCGCCTATGATATATCTAGCATGGAAAGTGTTGGGAATTATTCGGTCATTTTGGTTGACAGGAAAAGTATGCCTCTCAAAAAAATTATCTCTTAATTTAAGCTTTGAGCTCTGGCACCTCTAAAAATCCCTACTTCCCTCTGCGAAGGGCCTATCTATTTACTTTATGCAATTTTATTGTTATTTGATCTCCATCTTCTCTTATAAAGCACCAACTAAAGATCCTACTTGAGCGTTGGATGTAGCTAATATGCGAGTGTGTTTCATGAATGGATCAATGATTGAGCATGATGGGCTAGGGATAACTTTCTTTAGTGTTGATATTTTGAAAGACATGGTTGCTTGTTGATATGTTTGAGTATTGAAATCTTCATGTCAGAACTACACTATTGCTTTGAACCATATAAAACTCCAAATGTCCATGCTACAAAAGAAAAGAATATGTGCTGAACATGTTAGGCAGCATTCCACATCAAAAATTTTGTTTTATGATTTACCTACTCAAGGATGAGCAGGAATTAAGCTTGGGGATGCTGATACGTCTGCAACGTATCTATAATTTTTGCTTGTTCCATGCTGTTATGTTATCATTCTAGGATGTTTTACAATCATTTTATAGCAACTTTATATCATTTTTTGGGACTAACCTATTGACATAGTGCCCAGTGCCAGTTGTTGTTTTTTGCTTGTTTCTTACTTCGCAGAATATCAGTACCAAATGGAGTCCAAACACAGCGAAATTTTTTGGAGATTTTTTCTGGACCAGAAGACACCCAATGGGCCAAAGAAGTAACATAGGGGAGGCCCGAGGTGGGCACAACCCACCAGGGAGCGCCAGGAGGCCCAGGGGCGCCCAGGGGGTTGTGCCCCCCTCAGTGACCTCCCGCACCGCCTCTTTGCCCTATAAACTCAATTCCACCCGCCGCAAGTTCTAGAACCACGAGATCCAATCTAGACACTATCACGGAGGGGTTCATCATCATCATTGGTGCCTCTCTGATGATGCATGAGTAGAGCTACCAGCAGAATTGTCAGATGTTCATGATGTGTTCCATGTATCACAACTAAGGAGATGTGTTAGCAATTCGGACAAACAAGTCCAACACCAGGACCTGGATCTCCAATCAGATCTTACATATAAAGAACATCCCATAATTTTTTGGAAGAGTCTGAACGGAGGACCCGACAGAGTGTGATAAAGTTTTATAAGGTTCAGTGGAGTAATCATACCGAGGAAGAAGCGATATGAGAAAGAGAGGATCACCTCAGGACTGAATATCCGTACCTGTTTGAAGGACATCTGAAATCTCAGGGACGAGATTTTTCTTAAGAGGGGTAGGTGTTGTAACACCCCAAAATTATCCCTTTGGATTTTCAAAAATTTAAAATGGTTTTTATTTGGATGAGTTTTTGGTTTGGTTATTCTATTTAAAATATCAAAAGCATTTCTCATGTTAGAAGAATTTCTATGGCATTTAAAAATACTCCAAGGATTTGGCCACTTCACTCTTTTCAAATACTTTCAACTCTTTCCAAAAATTTATTCTGTCACTCTAAATTCCTCTCCTAGTCTTCCTCATTTTCTAGGACAGTATCTAACAGCTTTCCCTTCCTACAAAAATATTGTTCCTATAGTTTATAAATTCCAAAGTTGGAATTTACATTATTCCTAGTTCCTTTGGTTTACAAAGGAACCATATCCTTTTCAACTCTTGTCCACCCACAAAAATTATCCTGGCAACCAGACAGTACCCACAACCCATTTCACTAAAAACATGAGGTTCCACAGTTCAAAATTTTCAAATTCTATGCAATTCAAATTTGGACCAGATTCACATTTCCAAAACCCAATTTTCCTCACTCCAACAATTCCGAAACTTTGCCAAACTCACTCTTATGCATCATCATCACACCCCAAAAATTTATAAAATGCCTAGAGCTCTCTGGCATTTTATCAAACACCTGTCGTGCACTGTTCACCACTGTCAAAATTTCCAGTAAATTCAGAAAATGACAAAAGTTCATAGAGAGAGGGAAATCGATGTCGTGCACTTCTCCGCTTCCACTTCCCCGCGCGGTGTCGTCTACCCGAGGCTTAAATGAGCTACCCTGGGACCCTCTGGTCGGCCGCTCGCCGACGATGGTACAGTGGCTGGCCGGTGCACCTGCCACCGCCCTCAGCCGTGGCAGCCGAACAAGATCATCACGGCCGACCCGCGCCTTCCCTCCACACCGCTCGCCTGCCTACCTCCTCTCGACGTGGCATGTCCTCTGCGGTGTTGACCCACCACCCGAACCGCCTCGCGCCCGTCTAGCAGTCATCAGAGATGGACACCGCCGCCACAACCATACACGAGCCGCGCCACAGATAAGGCCACCGAGTTCAAGACTCATCGCGCTGGCGCTTTGAGAGGCTCCCTCGAACTCATCCACTCCACGTCGACCACACCCGCCGTCCAAACCTACCTCGCCGGCTGGAGTTAGCTCCAATGTGATCCACTCCGCCACTGACCTCCTCGGACCACCTATAAAAGGCCACCCGAGCCCTGTTGAACACTCACCGCACCTCCACCCATCCCCAACCGCCACCTAGAAGGGTCGAACGACCTCGGGGAGGTCTTCTTCCCTGACTCCAACTACCGATCCGCCGCCACCCTCCCTGATCAGCACGACACATTACTCCATCTCCGCCTCCAAAACTGTGACGCCCCCGATTCAATCGTACACTAATCATACACGCAAACGTGTACGATCAAGATCAGGGACTCACGGGAAGATATCACAACACAACTCTAAACACAAATAAGTCATACAAGCTTCATATTACAAGCCACGGCCTCGAGGACTCGAATATATAAGCTCGATCATAAACGAGTCAACGGAAGCAACAATATCTAAGTACAGACATAAGTTAAACAAGGTGCCACAAGATGGCTAGCACAAACTGGGATACAGATCGAAGAGGCGCAGGCCTCCTGCCTGGGATCCTCCTAACTACTCCTGGTCATCGGCGGCCTACACGTAGTAGTAGGCACCCTCGGTGTAGTAGGAGTCGTCGAAGGTGGCATATGGCTTCGGGGCTCCAGCGTCTGGTTGCGACATCCGAGAAGAAAGAAAAAGGGGGGAAAGAGGGAGCAAAGCAACCGTGAGTACTCATCCAAAGTACTCGCAAGCAAGGATCTACACTAAATATGCATCGGTATCAATGAAAGGAGTAGTATCTGTGGACTGAACTGCAGAATGCCAGAATAAGAGGGGGATAGCTAGTCCTATCGAAGACTACACTTCTAGCAGCCTCCATCTTGAAGCATACAGAAGAAAGTAGCAAGTAAGTTCACCAAGTATCAACATATAGCATAATCATACCCGGCGATCCTCTCCTCGTCACCTTGTGAGAGAGCAATCACCGGGTTGTATCTGGCAGTTGAAAGGGTGTGTTTTATTAAGTATCTGGTTCTAGTTGTCATAAGGTCAGAATACAACTTCGATTCGTCCTGTTACCATGGACACGGCTATTCGAATAGATCAATCTTCCCAGCAGGGGTGCACCACATTACCCGAAACACTCGATCCCTCTAGCCGGGCACACCCCTGGGCCATGTCCGGCCTGAGGAGATCAACACGTCACAGCCATACCTAGGCCCAACAAAGAGCTCAGCATGCCGATCTAAATCCTAAGCGCACAGGGGTCTTGGGCCCATCTCCCTTTGCACTCCTGCATGTTGCATGGGCGGCCGGAAGTAGACCTAGCCCCCCTAATACAAGAGCAGGCGTTCCAGTCCAATCCGGCGTGCGCCGCTCAACTACTGGCGTTTAGAAGGCTTCGACTGATACTATGACGCCGGTTGCCCATATCTTATCTCACACGGTGGTTCATGCGTATAAGGCCAATGACCAACTCATATCAAATACCCAATCTCATTAAGCGTGTTATTAAAGTATCCACGGACGCTGATCAGGACCAGGCCCACCTGTCTCCTAGGTGGTCACAACCTGCCCTGTCGCTCCGCCACAAAGTAACCCTCGGGGGCCATCGAGAACCCAGGCCCACCACTACCTAGATGGAACCACCTTCCCCTTCAGCCCCCCCATCAGAATCACTTGCGGGTACTCTACGAGTCGACCCGACTTTAGTCACATCATGTAACCTGTATAGTATGTATGTATGTATGTATATACCCGTGATCACATCCCGAAGTGACCACTGCCCGATATTATAGCATAGCAAATGGACAAGAATGCAGGGCCACTGATGGAATACAAGCATCCTATACTAAGCACTTAGGATTGCAGGTAAAGGTAACAACTGTAGTAACAATGACAGGCTATGCAAGAGAATAGGAGCTATCGAATCAAAAACAGTAGCAAACCTAATGCAAGAATAAGAGAGAAGAGAGTGGGCGATGTCTGGTTGATCAAGGGGGGTTTGCTTGCTTGGAAGCTCAACAGAGAAGGACGGGTCATCAACACCGTAGTCAATCGGGGCAGCAGCAGTGGCGCCAGTCCCAAGTCTAACAAAGAGAAGAGGGGGAAGAAACAATAAATATAATGCAAATAGATGCATGACGATGCCTGAGATGGCAATAAATGGTGCAAGGTGTGATCTAACGCAGTACTACGCGATACTGGCGAAGGGGAAAACATCCGGGAAAGTATCACTACAAAAAAATACACTTCCGTGATGATACGTGTTTGTCACAGTAGGTCGCGTTTTTTGTCATGCATGTACATCCATGACGATTTTATGACAGAATCAAGATAGTCATACCTGTGCTGTCGTAGAAGTGTTCCATGACATTACCAAAATTATCATCACGGAAGTGTGCACTTCCATGACGATAAATCGCGCGTCACAGAAGTGCTTTCATCAAGGGTGACCGACACGTGGCATCCACCGTAACGGAACGCCGTTAAGCTATCGGGTCGGGTTTTGGATCCGATAACCCGTTAACAGTCCAGACCAATGGGGATTTTCCACGTGTAAAATCATCATTGGCTGGAGGAAACACGTGTTGGCTCATCGTCGGGACAGATGTCATCCACTCATTGGACAGAAGGCGCCTATGATACGTCGACACGTGGCACGGCCCAACAGAGGCCCATTCCTGTGAAAAGGCCGGCCCGTTTGACTTGGTCAAAAGGTGGCGGGCCGGCCCATGGAAAGTGTGTTAACGGCCTGTTCGCATATAGCCCGCTAACCCAAGGCCCGTTACGCCCTATCCGGATTAGGCTCAGTAGCGTCAAATGGGCCATCCAATATGATTCCAGCCCGTTTTCACTTCTGGCCCATGTATGGCCCATGACGTCTTTCGGCCCATATGAGGCCCTATGTAACTCTTGGCCTATTAACGGCCCGTGGTGAAACTGGCCCGTAATGAACAGTGTATCACTTTACACCCATTAACGGCCCGTGGTGAAACTGGCCCGTAATGAATAGTGTATCACTTTATACCCATTAACGACCCGTTATTCCGTTGGGCCGTTTCCAGCTCATGTTATCTTTCGGCCTTCTCAGAGCCCATTTATTCTTGGGCTCATTTCCAGCATTCGTTTACTTACGGCCCGTTACTGTCATTTTCTGCTTGTGGGCCAAATTCAGCCCGTGGTTACAGTCGGCCCGTTTGTGGTCCGTTAATACGTTGGGCCGTTTTCATAGCGTCATCAAATACGGCCTATTAACGATGGCCCGTTATGGTCGGCCCATGAACGGACGATTCCAACTCTAGCCTGTTTATGGCCATAATGCGGCCTGTTATTGGCCCATGTTTGGCCAATCGATCATACGGCCCGTATAAGGCCCATTGATGATATGGCCCGTAGAAGGCCCATTGTTTCTACGGCCCGTAGAAGGCCTACTGTTTCTACGGCCCGTAGAAGGCCCACTGTTTCTACGGCCCGTAGGAGGCCCAGTGTCACTACAGTAAATATTAGCCCATGGTTATTGTGGCCTAGTTTTAAAAAATAGGTTATTACAGCCACTAGCAAACTGCGGAAAAAGAACTGCACTGACTACAAGCAAACAAATAAACAAGACAACAAGGAAATAAATAAGCAAGCAACTTATGCTAGGCTATCACGGCTATTACACATATTACATCCACTGGGCATCAAAGTTCGCCACCAGTGCAAATATAGGGAACAAAGCAGCATATAAACGCCGCAGCAAAACAAGTCCAGAACTGAAACCACTTCAGAAGAGTTCAAGAAACAATATCCTGGGTACCCATAATGCTGGCAAGATGCTTAGCAAGCTTATTAACTTTCTCTTGTTTGGCGCTTAAATCCTCCAGCACTTGCTGTTGCACAAGAAAGTACGCATCTGAATTGTGCAGGGACTTCCTTAGTCCTTCGGCTTCTTGCCGCAGCACAGCTGACTGATGCCTTTCAGCTTGTAGCTGAGACTGAAGAAGCCGAAGTGATTCAGGCAGCGAGTTCGAAGAGCTTGTGCCAGTGGTACTGGCCAGTAACTCGAACACTACATCAACGCAGGACTGTGGGGTTTTCTCACTGTCTACAAGATCGTTTTTATCACCTTTCTTGGAGACCAACAGGGTTGTCTCACTATCTTGAACCTTATCTGCATTACTTTCTCTACCATTGCATAGTGGGGTGCTCTTCTCCAATATTCTGTTTGCATACTACAAGAGAAACAAGCAGACACATCACAGGTTTAGCTTGTAGTATACGAAACTCATTTTGGTAAACCGGTTCAGTAGTAAGGTGGACAGGATAACAACATGAAACAAACATATATCTATGTACTATGGTCACTGTATTGTCCATATCATTCTAGTTTATGTTCCCTAATCAAGATAGAGACACAGTTCAACTCCTATATTTTTAAGACACAGCAGCATAGACCGAATATAAGTGTGAGAAACTACACAACATTGGCAGCACTTGTAATGTGCATCACATGAGAACATAACTGTTTATACAACTTAAACTGAAATCAACATAGAGCAAGAAGTTAGAACATCAATACAGTTAAAGAAATAGGTTTAAAACATACCTGTTGCGCCATTGGAGTTTCAGTTGGATCCTTCAAATTCGAAAGTGGTTGGTATGAGTAAATACAGTGATGCAACAGCAAAGGAGTATGGACCATAGCTACGGAATCTGACCTGAGAACAGTTGCTCTTCTACTTTAAACGTGGAGTTTGGGTTAGCTGTGGCGGTCTTCATGCTTTGGGCACTGCAGTAGCTTTACAAACTGCTCGTGTGGGGGTACTCTGTGGTGGACATGGTGCTTTGTCAACTATAAGTGGGTTACTATCCGCTGGGGTTGCGGTTAGATGGGTTGTAGCTGGTTGTCTGCCCAACGGTGTAAGTGTGCAATCTGGAAGAGTCTCGATTATGTGTGGTGGGGCTAGTTTGTGGGCCAGTACAACCATGGTTCTATCTGCATCGACGGGTAGCACTGTCTTTTGTGAAGAACGGGTTTTTGCTCCCTTAGATACTGCCATCACCCCCTCCAATTCAAATGGCTGATAAACAAGAAAAGAAATTGAACGTACAGACATTGTATGATAGACAGATGTGGTAATTCACATATATGTTGTCTAACCAAACAGGACAGCTTGACACAATTTCACATATATGATGCCTAACTAAACAGGATAGCATGACACAGTTTCAGATATATGATGGATAACTTAACAGGATATAATGGCATAATTCAACATATGATGAGTACCTAAACAGGATGACATGACAAAACTATATGATGTCTTTCTAAAATAGGTTGGGATGAAATAATTCACATACATGTTGTCTAAGGATACAGGATGGCATGATATAAATGACATAATTGATTCATATACTAAGCAGCTGGCACTCGCATGTATGATCTCTAAACTAAGCAGATAGAATTCAATATTGTGCATATGATGTCTAAACTAAGCAATGCAAGACACCATATGCATCATATGAGAAATATAAACATTGCAACTTAGAGCATACACCTCAGGTGGGATATAGGACTGGTCATCTGTCTCTGAATCCTCCTCTGAGGAGCTCCCTGTAACCATCGAGATATATGCTTCAACAAGTACCATTGCCTGCTCTGAAGACCTTGTTTTCACTCCAGATTTTTCCATAACCGGCTCAAATGGCTGATACACATGAAGAGTAGTTCAATATACACAGATTGTCGACAAGTGGAATACGTAATGAAAAAAAAGATGGCATGCGATAATTCACATATATGATGCCTGGCTCCATGGCGGTGCATAATTCACATATATGATAACTGGCTGAAAAACATGGCATTGCATAATTCACATATCTGATATAGAAAGCAAATAGGAGGCATTCACACGAAGCATGTCTAATCTAAGCAGATGGCATGGCAATGCAAGACACCATATGCATGATATGAGCAATATAACCCAGCCAAGTTAGAGCATGCACCTCGGGGGGGGGGGGGATACGACTGGTCATCTCTCTCTGAATCCTCCTCTGAGGAGCTATCTGTAACCAGCAAGAAATCTGCATCGACAGGTAGCACTGACTGCTCAGAAGACCTTGTTTTCACTCCAGATTTTCCCATGACCGACTCAAATGGCTGATGCACAGGAAGAGTAGATGAATGTATAAACATTGTTGACAAATGGAATACATTATGGAAAAAAATATGGCACAATACAATTCACATATACGATGACTGGCTAAACAGGATGGCATTGCATGATTCACGTATATGATGCCTGGCTAAAGAAGATGGCATTGCATATTTCCCATATACTCCCTCCGTTCCTAAATATTTGTCTTTTAGAGATTTCAAATGGACTACCACATACGGATGTATATAGACATACTTTAGAGTGTAGATTCACTCATTTTGTTCCGTATGTAGTCACTTGTTGAAATCTCTAAAAAGACAAATATTTAGGAATGGTGGGAGTATGATATAGAAACCAAACAGGTGGCATTCACACAAAGCAAATCTAAACTAAGCTGATGGCATATAAGATGTATAATGTAAGCAATGCAAGGCGCCATATGCATGATATGACCAACATCAGCATGCCGGGTTAGAGCAAACACCTCAGGTGGTAAACAGGCGTGGTCGGCTCCTTCTGAATCTCCATCTGAACAGTTATCTTCCTCTGGAATACAATCTGGAAATGCAGGAGGGGGGGCACTTCGCCCACCATGGAGCGGCGTCTGCATGACATTATATTCGCACGCAACGGTCTTCTCTTTTTCTCTACATGTTCAGTACGATTGTGTACAATATCTGACATGCATAATAAAAAAAATAGTTAGATTTTGTAAGGCCTAAGGGGTGCATGCAAAAATCAAGACTGATGGTAGCAAACGAGTGGATGGATCCAAAACTAATGATAGCAGGTAGATTATAGCTTCAGTTTAAAAAGATAGACAATGGATCATCTATTGTTTGTTGCCTACCCAACATGAACCACATAGAAGACCCCAGATGAATCAGATAGTAGACAGATACTATTCGTTGCTGGCTCGATATGAGACCCATGGGCAATTCAAAACTCAAGATTGAACGATAAAGTAGCAGGTAATAATAACCGATGTATAACGTAAGCAAACACGAAAGACTGCGACCTCTCTTCCGAAACTGTGTAGTCCTGTAACACCCCGCATGTAACTTGCCATACTTGTAACTCCGACTCTTGCCATTTTCGGCTATGTGTTATGATATCCCCTCCGTGGGCGGGTTTTGTTTTTTGTTTTGCATTTTGTCATGTCTTGCATTTCATATCATGTCATCATGTGCATTGCATTTGCATACGTGTTCGTCTCATGCATCCGAGCATTTTCCCCGTTGTCCGTTTTGCAATCCGGCGCTCCTATCTCCTCCGGTGCACCCCTCTTGTTTTCTTTCGTGTGCGGGTGTCAAACTTTCTCGGAATGGACCGAGGCTTGTCAAGTGGCCTTAATATACCACCCGGAGACTACCGGTCAAGTTTCGTTCCATTTGGAGGTCGTTTGGTACTCCAACGGTTAACCGGGCATCCGCAATGTCCATTTGAGTGTCCAGAAAAACCCCCCTCTAAAACCAGCCCAAAACCCACCAAACTCTCTTCCATGCTCTAGGTCGTTCGATCACGATCGTGTGGGCGAAAACCGCACCTCATTTGGAGCCTCCTAGCTCCCTCTATCTATAAAAGAGCATCCCCTCCCGAAACGAAATCGCAGTCTAAACCCTAGCCTTCGTCCCTCCGCGCGCCGGACGTGTCCGTACGCCGCCGGACACAACCCGCCGCCGGCCGCAGCCAGTACGGGCGCGCCACGTCACCCCGGGCGCTCTCTCTCTCTCCTCCTCGCGCCGCCGGCCCGCCGGGCCCAGGCGGGGCCCGCCCGGCCCGTACCGCCGCCGTCTGCCTCCCGCCCGGCCTGCCCCGCCGCGCCGCCTCTTCACCGGCCCCGGCCACCCACGCCGGGGTCCGCCGCCTCCAACCCGCCGTGCCACCGCCGCCCTCGCCTACGGCCGTCGCCGGCGCCGGCCGCCGCGCCGTGCCCCGCCGCCGTCGTGCGCCGCCACCGGCGTCGCCCCGCGCCTCTCCGACCGCCGGCCGCGTCGCCCCTCTCCTCCCGTCGCCGGAGACGAGCTCCCTCGAGCTCTCTGCCTCGATCCGATCTGGAGATGTGAGTGTTGACTTTTCCCCCGAGCCCCTCAAATTTCCTAAGTTTTTTGCATTTTGTTATTATATGCCTCTGTTCGTGATGCCATAACACCTTGTATCTAGCTCCGATTCACGCGTGTAATATGTCAAATGGTTCGTCTCGTGATGCTCTACATTTTGTTCAATTGCGCCATGTTCATTAGAGGTCATCTTGACGCCCAAATCTCTGTTGGAAGAGGGCTAGTTGCTGTTATTCTCTGGTTCTTGACAGAACTTGGAGATTTGTCTTTTTTGTATCATTTAATCTGTGCATCTTATAAGCATGAGCTCTACATGTGTTTTGAAGTATGCCATGCCATCTTTACAAGGGTGTATGACATGTATTTTTGTGATCTCTGTGGTGACTAGCACAAGCATGCAAAGTAGGCTCCGTAATATTTCTGATTTCAGGGACAGTGATTTCCAAGTCCTCGTCTGCTGTTATTTTGTTGCCATGTAAACTTGATGCTACAGAGAGATCCATGCATATTTTGGAGATGTTCAGTAAGGATGTTTTGTAGCAATAGTTGTAATTGATCCATTCCTGCAGTTGTTTGCAATTATGGAGTACCATAGCATGACGCTATCTTGCTCTACTTTTGCTATAAAATATTTCTGGCAGATTCTTAACATGATATGCAATTTTGCCAAGCTTATTGTAGTTGATCCATTCATGCTATGAAATTGTTCTTGCCATGGTTAGCTTCATAGACATGCCATCTTGCTGTAGGTGTGCTTGGTTTGTCATGCATTGCTCTGTAGTGAGTGCATCAAGCTCACAAAGAGGCCTACATATTATTATTTGTGCCATGCTCTGTTTTCTGCTAAGTCTGAAACCTAATAACGGAACTTGCTATGTTTTGCCATCATATCTTCTGGTCCTTTTTGGCTTATGGTCAGTAAGGGACTTTTGTCATGTGCATTTAGTAGAACACTGCCATGCCTTGTATTTCTATGTTAAGTTCCTGTAGCATGTTGATTTCGTGCTCTGAACATTGCTACCTGATGCCTTGTATTTCTATGTTAAGTCTGTGATCCTGTTATCTTTTGCATTTTTGCCATGCTTGTTTGAGCTTGATATGTTGTGATCTAGCCGTAGCCCAGTGTTCATCTTTTGTCAAGCATCTCCTCTAGATTACTACCATGTGCTTTGTTGCTATGTTGGGGTGCTGTAGCATTGTTGCTTGTTGCATTTTAAGTGCTATCTTGCTGTTTATCGCAGATTCGTGTCATTCTTGTTTTGCTTGCCATTTGCAAACCGTGCATCCGTTTTCGGTGGTCTTTATATCGATTTCGACCGAAATCATCTCATCTTTCCAGTGGCATGCTTGGTTTGCCAAGTTACTGCCATGTTCATCATTTTCCTTCCGGAGCACGCATATGCATCACATATCATATCTTGCATATCATACATGTTTTGCATCATGTTGCTTGCGCATTTCTCGTTGTTGATTGTGGTTCCGTTTGTTTGTATTCTTGTCTTGGGTAGAGCCGGGAGACGAGTTCGTGAACGAGGAACCTGTCGAGTACGCTTATGAGGATCAAGCTTTCGACAACTCTGAGAACCTTGCAGGCAAGATGACCACCCCTCGAAATCACTTCTATCTTTGCTTGCTAGTTGTTCGCTCTATTGCCATGCTCTGCTACCTATCACTTGCTATATCATGTCTCCCATTTTGCCATGTCAGCCCCTAACCATCCTTTCCTAGCAAACCGTTGTTTGGCTAAGTTACCGCTTTTGCTCAGCCCTTCTTATAGCGTTGCTAGTTGCAGGTGAAGTTGAAGTTTGTTCCATGTTGGAACATGGATATGTTGGGATATCACAATATCTCTTATTAAATTAATGCATCTATATATTTTGGTAAAGGGTGGAAGGCTCGGCCTTATGCCTGGTGTTTTGTTCCACTCTTGCCGCCCTAGTTACTGTTATACCGGGATTATGTTCCTTGAGTTTGCGTTCCTTACGCGGTCGGGTGATTTATGGGACCCCCTTGACAGTTCGCCTTGAATAAAACTCCTCCAGCAAGGCCCAACTTTGGTTTTACCATTTGCCGCCTAAGCCTTTTCCCCCGGGTTTTCGCGAGCCCGAGGGTCATCTTTATTTTAAACCCCCGGACCAGTGCTCCTTCGAGTGCTGGCCCAAACCGAGCGATGTCCGGCGCCCCCTGGGCAACCAGGGTCTATGCCAACCCGACGTCTGGCTCATCCGTTGTGCCCTGAGAACGAGATATGTGCAGCTCCTATCGGGATTTGTCGGCACATTCGGGGGCTTTGCTGGTCTTGTTTTACCATTGTCGAGATGTCTTGTAAACCGGGATTCAGAGACTGATCGGGTCTTTCCGGGAGAAGGTTTATCCTTCGTTGACCGTGAGAGCTTATGATGGGCTAAGTTGGGACACCCCTGCAGGGTAATATCTTTCGAAAGCCGTGCCCGCGGTTATGAGGCAGATGGGAATTTGTTAATATCCGGTTGTAGAGAACTTGTCGCTTGACCCAATTAAAATACATCAACTGCGTGTGTAGCCGTGATGGTCTCTTCTCGGCGGAGTCCGGGAAGTGAACACGGTCTGAGTTATGTATGACGTAAGTAGGAGTTCAGGATCACTTCTTGGTCATTGCTAGATGACGTCCGTTCCGTTGCTTCTCTTCTCGCTCTCGTTTGCGCAAGTTAGCCACCATATATGCTTTTGCCGCTGCAGCTCCACCTCATTACACCATCCTTTCCCACTAGCTTAAATAGTCTTGATCTCGCGGGTGTGAGATTGCTGAGTCCCCGTGACTCACAGATTCTACCAAAACAGTTGTAGGTGCCGACGATGCCAGTGCAGATGATGGCGTCGATCTCAAGTGGGAGTTCGACGAGGAACGTGGTCGTTACTATGTGTTTTTTCCTGATGATCAGTAGTGGAGCTTAGTTGGGACGATCGGGGATCTAGCATTTGGGGTTGTCTTATTTTCTTCTGGATTTTGACCGTAGTCGGTCTATATGTTTGTATTTTGGATGATGTATGAATAATATTTATGTATTGTGTGAAGTGGCGATTGTAAGCCAACTCTTTATCCCATTCTTGTTCATTACATGGGATTGTGTGAAGATGACCCTTCTTGCGACAAAACCACTATGCGGTTATGCCTCTAAGTCGTGCCTCGACACGTGGGAGATATAGCCGC
The DNA here is from genome assembly GCF_002575655.3 of Aegilops tauschii subsp. strangulata. NCBI lineage: Eukaryota > Viridiplantae > Streptophyta > Magnoliopsida > Poales > Poaceae > Aegilops > Aegilops tauschii. The sequence continues at coordinate 280,495,851 of NC_053037.3, forward strand.
ATCATGGGCGTTACAAGTCCTCAGGTTCATCTGCTCAGTCGATGATGGTAATGGAGTTGGCATGGCTGCCGGCAACGGGGAAGATGATCTGAGGTGGCGAAAGGAAGTCTGCAGGGGGGATCTCTGCTGCAGTGAACGCTTCTGTCGATGGTGCACCTTATGTGGGGTGGATGATGGCACGGCAGGAGCAGGACATAACACACAGAGTTTTCTTTGACGCCTATCTGAAAATGAAGTAAATCTGTAAGGGCTCCTTAGAATTGGAGGATTCTATAAACGCAGGGACAGGAAAAACACAGGAATAGGATAGGAATGCACGTGCAAAACAGAGCATTTGGAAACATAGGATTTCAGTCAACCTGGGTGTTTGGCTCACATGAATTGGAAGAACAGAGGAATGGAGAAACAATGTGATGCGACGAGTGTACAACCTCTTTGGCATAGCCTTGTGGACCTCAGCATCATTGGGTTGGACGTGGAGGATGGTGATGATGCTGGTGTGACTGTCGGAGGCGGGGAAGAAGATCCGAGGCCTCTGGAAACGGCGCCGAGGGTACTGCTCCGCTGCGATGGACGGTTCCGTCGTTGGAGCAGCTCCGCTAAGGTGTACGGCGACGAGGCTGAAGCATGACAAGACAGACAACGTTAATCTGAAGTGGGACCCTAATATCATCTGCAATAGATGATGTAAAATACATCACCAAAAAGTGCTAGATGTAAAACGCATCAGCCGTGCCACGGCCGCTCCGACAGATGCTGTAAGTACTGTTCACTCTGAACTTAACTGAAGAAAATGAACTTCACAGTCGAAACTGAATTTTACTGTCGAAACTAATTGAACTAGTAACAGAGCATTGCAATAGATGTTTAGGGCGTTCGAGCACTAGTAGCAGAGAAGCCGTGATCTAAATCAGCAGACGCTCGAGCGGGGAATGCACTAGCAGAGAGCAAGTCGTGCAGTAGCACCACGAGCGAGTGCTAAAGCAGCAGCAGCGCAAGCGAGAGCAAGAGCAGAGCAGCAGCACGAACGAAAGCAGGAGCAGTGCAGCAGCGCGACCGACAGCAAGAACAGAGCCGCAGCGCGAGCGAGAGCCGGAGCAGCTGCAGCTAGTGCCGTTGTGGAAGTCGCCGCCGAGGAAGCAACGGCATGGGGGAGAGACATCATGGATGATGTGGCCGGCGATGGCGCCGTCGATGGAGACACGCCATGTCTGCTCGGTATCGAGCACCGGCATCCCCGTGAGATCGAACAAAAGATAAAATGCAGCGGTGAGTGCAGAACCTCCTTGGTGGCGGCAAGTTGGCCTCGGCTTCATCGGAGGAATTGGTGAGGGTGCTGCGGTTCCGGTGGGGCAGGTCAAGACGGCGCTGTGGGGATTGAGGTGGCGCGATAGACGAGGCAAACGTCGGGGCAGCTCCTTGGAGGTGGAGGACGGGGCGGCTGATCCGGCGGGACGACGAGATCGACAACGGATCCTCATCCGGTGCGGTGGATGAGGGACGGCGAGCTGTTGCGGTGGACGACGTAGTCGGGGAAGAGTCTCCGGCTGGGCGGCGGTCGGAAGGCCGACGAAGGAGCGTAGGGTTTCGCGGGTTTTGGCGGCCTCGGTGTACGAATGGGGGGGGGGGGGGCGAAGGGGGAGGGGGAGCCAAGCTTAGGGACGCCCTTGTCCGAAATGTAGGGTAAGTTACCAGCGTACCCCCACCGGTTTTGACACCGCAACATGGAGCTTCATTTCCGGCTGAGGGGTAGAAGGGGGATTTCGCGTGTCTGGGCTGCGGGAGCGATTTCGGATGAGGAGGGAGTTCTCGCGCGCGTCCAAATTTCGGGATAACAAGGCGCGGCGCGGGTTGAAGAAGCGGGAGTTTCAAAGCAGGTGAGACAAAAGATACTCGAGCTTGAAAATTTCGGGATAACAAGGTGCGGATTCCTTGTTCGGCAGAACAAACTTAACGCGTAAAAAAAACAATTCATACAAGACACAAGAGAGTCATGTCCCCTTTTACTATATTGCTATAGATGCCATTGAAAAAACTACAAGAAAAATGTAAAAAAAATCGGGAGAACAAGATTACCCTGCACAGTACCAAATCGATTCGCACTTCCCTCAACAACAACAAAAAACAAATCAATTCCCACCAAAGAAAGAGTAATGTCCCTTTTTATATGATTACAGATGCCATGATCTCGAATTTCAATTTTTGAATCCACGTTATGTTGAATTCGAATATATCGTTAGGTGACCTTGCGGTTTATAATTGATGTAGTCGTACATTTTGATCTTCCATCATATATGAACATTTTACTCCACCATGTGAACATATATGTTGTCGTCTACCATATGGACTAAATTTGAATCAATTTTCCTTATTTGAATACGATTGTTGTCAAGTTATACAATAATTTAAATATTATCTTGATAAAAAAAACATACATATAGCAGTAATCATATTTCACTATGAACTACATGTACCATACGCTCTCCAATTCAAATATTTGTATCCATTTTATATTGAATTCAAATCATAGTACATTATTGGTCTAGGTAGCGAGATGTTTGGGATAATCTAAACCCTGTTTTCATACGTATAATTTTTGGCTGAATTGGGAAAAGTTTTGGTATAAGCCTCTTGCAAAACCGGAGATTCTCTCAACAAGCCTCGTGGTTCCGAGAGGGAACGTGTCACCTTCGTGTGCGAAACGATATACGCTGCCTCCCCCCTGATTTTATTTACAGAGGAAACATAGAACTATATGAGTGCCCTGTTAAATTTTGGAATTATTTCGGGTTCATTTGGCCTTTTTATACATTAATTGAGTTTCTGGACTTTTAATGTGCATAATCTAAATATGAATTGCATGCACATGCTCCGGTGCACCAAAGTGGGTTGAAAAATCACATGTGTGTCCTTGGTTGAATTTCTAGGTCCCATGGAAGAAATGAGAATGAAATTCAAACATCTGGGCGTCATGACTCGGCCGAGAACATCGAGAAACTTTGATTTTAAATTCATATAAATCCAAAACTCGCCTGGAAATCATGAAACTTGGCATGGTGTCATGTCATGGCACTAACATGTTGTGGTAAAAAATTGGGCCGATTTGGAAGCTCGTGGTTCTAAGAGGGAACGTGCCACCTTTGAGTGTGAAACGATATACGCTGCCCCCCTTGAGTTTCTTAACAAAGGCAACATAGAACTACATTAGTGCCCTGTTAAATTTTGGAATTATTCCGGGTTCGTTTGTCGTTTTTTATACATTAATTAAGTTTCTGGTCATTTAATGTGCATAAGTCAAATTTGAACTACAAGCACATGCTCTCGTGCACCAAAGTTGGTTGAAAAATCACATTTGTGTCCTCGGGTGAATTTCTAGGTCCCATGCAAGAAATGAGAATAAAATTAAATCATTTGGGCATCGTGGCTCGGCTGAGAACATTGAGAAACTTGGTTTTAAAATTCTTGTAAATCCAAAACACGTCTGAAAATCATGAAACTTGGCATGGATGTCATGTCATGGTACTACCATGTTGTGGTAAAAAAATTGGCCGAATAGGAACAGATTTTGGTATAAGCTTCTTGCAAACCGAAGCTTCTCTCAAGAAGGCTCGTGGTTCTGAGAGGGAACGTGCCACCTTTGAGTGCGAAACGATATACGTTGTCCCCCTTGAGTTTATTTACAAAGGCAACATAGAACTACATGAGTGCCCTGTTAAATTTTGGAATTATTCCGGCTTTGTTTGGCCTTATTTACACATTAATTGAGTTTTTGGTCATTTAATGTGCATAATTCAAATTTGAACTACAAGCACATGCTCCCGTGCACCAAAGTTGGTTGAAAAATCACATTTGTGTCCTCGGGTGAATTTCTACTCCCTCCTTCCATCTATATAGGTCCTAATGCGTTTTTTGAGGCTAACTTTGACCAAACGTTAGAGCAATAATATATGACATGCAACTTGCACAAAGCATACCTTCAAATTTGTATGTCAAAGGAGCTTCCAATAATATAATTTTCATAGTATACATCTCATGTGCTATTAATCTTGTCAGTAGTCAAAGGCTGTCTTGAAAAACACATTAGGCCCTATATAGATGGAAGGAGGGAGTAGGCCCCATGCAAAAAATGAGAATAAAATTCAAACATCTGGGCATCGTGGCTCGGTCGAGAACATTGAGAAACTTGGTTTTAAAATCATGAAACTTGGCATGGTGTCATGTCATGGTGGTTACATGCCGTGGTAAAAAAAAATTGGCCGAATAGGAACAAATTTTGGTATAAGCTTCTTGCAAATCGGAGCTTCTCTCAAGAAGGCTCGTGGTTCTGGGAGGGAACGTGTCACCTTTGTGTGCATAATTCAAATTTGAATTAGAAGCACATGTTCCAGTGCACCAAAGTTGGTTGAAAAATCACATGTGTGTCCTCGGGTAAATTTCTAGGTTCCATGCAAGAAATGGGAATGAAATTCAAAATTCTGGGCGTCGTGGCTGGGTTGGAAACATTGAGATACTTAGTTTTTTAATTCCTATAAATCCAAAACACGCATGAAAATAATGAAACTTGGCTTGGTGCCATGACATGGCACCAACATGCTGTGGTAAATTTGCAGTCTGATTTGCGAAGGCGCACACATTAACAATCAACAAAGTCATTTTGGAACAAGTGCTGTCACGTTACAATCGGAAACACAAGTATTATTGAAACCCTGGGCGTTCTACTTACTAGTACCATTTACGTGCCGCCATGCGTCCCCATTTTTTATTAGCTAGGAGGCGCCGTGCAGGGTAGCTATTTGAGTACGAGAGGCGTGCGATCAGACCCCTGCGCGTGCTTATCGGGAGGAGAGCCCTTTGACCTCCATCTGCCGTCCACCTCTCTCCCAAGGTCTCCATTAATGGCGCCCGAGCCTCTGTTTAATGGCGTGGCTATGTCTCACTCGACTGAGATTTAAGAGAGAAAAAAGAAAATCTGAAAGCACGGATCTTGATGTAAGATCCGACGGACCTATATAGCATCTACTACGACTTATAGCAAGACTGATGAATATATATGGACGCGGTAGTCCGCGCAGGCCAGGTGCCCTCCCTTGCACTGCAGAAATCAATCGAACAACACATCAATCAAGAAACCTGCACCTTGCTCAATCAGCCGAACGGACGAGGTGTATTCGAACCTCATACATTGGAGGCGTCAAGGGGCGGAGGCACAAGGGGCAGTGGAGCACGGTGAGGTCCATCGAGACCTTAGAGAGCTCCATCGCCGGGTCCTGTTCGGTCTGCATGATCTCGCCCTCCTCATGCACAACCATCTCTCGACTTGGGCCGGGGTATTACAAAGCTTTACCGTCACATATTTTATACTACTTCAAGGTGCATTAAATCAACACATGCAAGTATCAAAAGGAGAGTCATGACATGCATGCATGCGTTGTAATTAATGCATCGGTAAACGCAAATTATTGAAATATATTGAGTGCAGTGCTTTGATGTGTCGCGTCAACTCGTACATCAATGAGAGAGTTTGATTATCCTCTCCCTCGCGGACTTAACTGCACCTGCCTTTGGCTGTATGACAGGTTGGCCACACACACCTGTCGGGCCCACCTTTCATACACGCAAAGGCAGGAGCGTCCCTCCCTCGCCCATGAGCGTGGTGGCTGGCAAGACTAGGAGAAGCTTTCGCTACACGCTCTCCCTCCCGCACGCGGTGGACATGCAGTAGTTCAATCGGTGTCAGATGGCCAGAAGCGTACTGTAGTACTCCTCTAGTGCAGTAGTACTCCATCATTGTTCGACTTCCCGAAGAGGCGAAGAGCCAAGCGCAGCCCGGACGCTCGTGTGGCAGTTTCATGTGTAGAGTAGTCTAGGATAGCGTGTACCGTGCTTGTAAGCTTAAAATCGTTGGGGTCAGCTCCATGCTATGTGGCCGTCTCGAAGTTTTTTTTAAAAAAAAAATAGTCTTCTGGCCCTACCTGACACCCTGGTGATTGTAGTTTGCACGCTCATCTGGTCAAGACAGGAATATATATTTTAATTTGTTTTTTTTTGAAAAGGGGGGACTCCCGGGCCGGCCTCTGCATCAGAACGATGCATACGGCCACATATATTTTAATTTGTGGTGGGTAAATGTTAGAGGTTGCAACAAATATATTGTACACTGCGGGTCTTTCAGCCAAGTTTAGAGGCAAGCATGTGGGGCCAGTGCTATGATGTGTCGCGTCAACTCGTACAACGAGGATAAGCTTGATTTTACTACATGCCTTCTCCCTCACCCATGCGCGCGGTTGCTCGCAAATGAGGACAGGCTTTTGCTTAGTAGTACTTCTACAACAAGCTATCCGTCCCGCTCGCGGTGGACGGACATGCAGCAGTGGATTCGACACTGTAGAAGCAGTAGTAGTAACATCATTGTTCGTCTTCTCGAAGAGGCGAAGAGCCAAGCGCAAACCGAACGTTGCAGTTGCGAACATTGGAGCACGCATATAGCCAGGCTCTTGCATGAGACAAAATTGCTATGTGAGCCCACTATTGTACTAGTACGTACAACTACTTGCTAGTATAGCCCTGTAAACCAGAAAGGAGTATTTGCCCTTCTAGAGATTTCAACAAGTGACTAGACTACACCGAGACGGAGTACATATGGAGCAAAATGAGTGAATCTGCACCGTAAATAAATACGTACTAGTTCTATCATTTTCCTCTCCGAGGTGCACAATATTGAGTATACTGACTAGTCTCTTTTTGACACGCATTTACGTTTTTTTACACAGTACAGACGCAAGCGCTCATATACACACGCATACACTCACCCCTATAAACGCACACACGCACGGCACTATCATCTTGAATTTACGAAGTCACCATAGGCACCTCATCGTCGACGGGTCCATAGGTGCTTGAATGCCAAGGAGGGAGAGGGTAGCGGTTCCCGAGACGTTGAACGGTCAATGATGCATCCTCAATTACATGCAGAGGGAATTAATTGGAGAAGCAGAATAGAGCCAGCACGATGTGAATGCAACAGAGTTTGGACTCTCATATAATAAAGGCGCCCCACCACTCCAATCCATCTACTCCCAAGTCTCTGCGCAACAGTGCTCACTCCAATCCAAGACCAAGTGACCAGAAGCCACACGCACCTATGGAGGCGATGGACACGAGCGGCAATCAGCTGTGCCAAATCATCCAAGGCGCTGGCCTGCGGCCCCGCACCGCGCAACGTTTCCAGACGGTGCTGGCGACAGCAGGAATCGTAGCCCTCGCCGACACCGGCTTTGCCTCTCGCATGGACGACATGATGGTCAACTCCATCCGCAAGTTCACCGCCGTCAAGAAGCGCGCGGACGACCTTGCCGTACTGCTCCAGCCCGCGCGCCCAGGCTCCTCATTGCCTGCCACCCTCATCGGCCTCCATGGTGACGAACTCTTTCAAGCCCTGGTGGCCCTGCAGGTGCCCGAGGTCGCGACGAAGAATGTGCACGTCGAGGCCGCGCTCACCGCGCAGCGCCTTGCCATGCAAGAAACCGTCGACCTGCACATCCACGTCTACGCCTCGACGGTGTAGAGTGCCCTGAGGTTGAGCACACAGATGATCTACGTATGTTCAAATACGATCAACCATGCGACAGCAGTTCCAAATCGAGAGGGAAAGGCGAAGAGTCGGTGGACGGTTGCCAGTTTGCCACGGTACACGAAGAGGCGCCCCGGCCTACACGTCCTTTCGGAAATTGTACAAAAGGACTCGCCGTCTTCTCACTGACATGTTGGAACGGGACCACATGTCAACAAAACATGGTGTGTAATTTCTCGTGCAAAATGCGATCTGGCCGCGTTGGCCCGAGGTGCCGCATTAGTTATCGGCCTTTATTTTTTAACATACAATCTGAGTGGATAGCTCCTGTGGTCGTCACACGTGAGCGAATATATAGGTGGGCTAGGTGGGCAGGCGGCAACAATCTAAGTGCTAAAAGAGTTGATCTGGAAAAAAGATTTGATCAAATGCTTGGTTTTGTTTGGTTTTTCCAACTATGACCATTGGATAGAGTGGATCAATGGCTTACGTTCAAAGTTATTCTCATTCTATAGAATGGTATAGGAACATGGAGAGATTTGGTTGATTTTATATCGCTGAATAATATAAAATATTATGAGTGCACACGCTCCACCCCGAGGTTTGTAGCTCCTTCTCGGCCGTCGGGAATCTATGTTCTTCCACTCTTTCGTTTAAGACATGAGCTTTGTTCATCATGTTGCTGACACGCGGGACATCTATATGCCTCCATTTTACAAAATCATACTATATGCCTCCATGACACGCGGGACATCTAGCATCAAGGTGGCGTGTCATGCAAGAAAATGGAGATATGCAGTGCGTAAGTGAGTCGTGCACTTCGATGGCACCTAGTACTACGCAATATTTTTTCTCCTCGATGGCACGTGAATAGTGCACGTACTCAATGACACAGCGACGAGAGAACGACGAGAAGCTTGCTTAGAGCAAGTATAATAGAGCTGAGTCAGCGGGCTATAAGGAATAAACTAGTATATTTCTGCTTAGTTGGAGGAAAGAGAAGAGGAGAGAGAAGGTAAGCGGGATCTTCGTGAAGAGCCAGCTCTAGCATGTGCTCCTAGGCAGTTTGTGAGAATGAAAGGTGGGTCACATAATAAAAAAGTAATACACTGTTTTGATGTACTATTATACATGTTGGCTATAAGATGGGCGGTAGATGACATGGCACTGGCTTATAGCTAGCAGCTGGCTATACTATTAACCATGCTCTTACTACGCCTTCTCCCTCGCCAACGCGTGCACGGTGGCTCGCAGCACGAGGAGAAACTTTTGCTTACAAGCGGTGGACGTGCAGCAGATCATTTGGTGTCAAATTGCCAAAAGTATTACTGTAGTACCATAATTATTGTTCGACTTCCGGAAGAGGAGAAGAGCCAAGCGCAAGGTCACCTACTAACCTAGTACAGTACTACTATAGCCAAAGCTGGTCCACCTTTTTAGAGCATGGTTAATAAATATAGGCGGCTCTTGCAGCGGCACATCATTTAGAGCAAGTACTCTCTTCGTAGGAACAAAGGAAGTGAAACAAAAGTTGGAGTGGATGCTAGATTGCCAATTAAAACATGATTACATAGGAAAAAATCCTATAGCATTCTATCCTATGAATCAAACGACCAATGTAGGAAAATTATGAGGGGGCCTCTCCAATAGTGTTCCTTGGCTCGCACCTAGCATTACGGTGGTCGAACTTGGAGTCATTCATCTGGTACACGTGGCATCTCAGATCTGGACACAAGGTGAGGCGACCTCTCACTTCCTCCGCCATTTGAAGCGGCGCGCCGGTGGAGGGCTAGCATACTCCAATATTAGGTTGGCTCTATGTGATGTGGCAACTTCATATACTAACCGGATGCTGGCTATACTCCCTTTGTAAATAAATACATGGTGTATTGTTTTATTCCTATCGGCGAGGTAACTTAATGTCTTTTTGCTACTTAATAGGATTACATGCAATGAACTAACCACCGCATGTGATGTTTGGTAGTCTCAAGTGATTGAAAGCATGCACGGGCACGGAGGGGGACGCAACTTCATTGACTTACTGCACCTGCCTTTGGGTGTATGACACATGGGTCCAATGGGTGGCTGGCCAACCTGTCATACAGCCAAAGGCAGGTGCAGTAGAGGGGCGAGGAGTAGATGGCCAACACGCACGTGAATTAAACACAGTCTGCACTTCTCATATAAAGGCTCCCGCCAGTCCAATCTACGAAATCCTACGCACCTACGCACCTAAGGGCAAGACCAGGGCGAGGGGCCGCTTGGACGACAGCTTCGTCTCCTTGTTCGACGAGGTCCTCGTCGGCTTCCTAGACAAGTTCACCGTTGTCAAGAAGCTCGCGGACGACCTTGACGTACGCCTCCAGCCCACGCGCCCAGGCTCTGCGATGCCTACCACCCTCAACAGCCTCTATGGTGACAACCTCTTCGACGCACTGGTGGCCCTGCGACTGCCCGCCGTCGCGCCGGAGAATGTCCACCTCGAGGTCGCGCTCGCCGCGCAGCGCCTGGCGCAGCAAGACACCATCGACATAATCACCCACGTCTACGCGCAAATCGTCCACAAGGACTACTACATGCAAGAGGAGGACGATAGGACGCTGGCCTTCTTGGACCGCAGGGCAACCTTGGACGGCATTGTTTAGAAGCACGTTGAGCTTGCCGCCAACGCCGCTGCTCCTCACACGTCGGTTGGTGACCCGGTGCACTAGGGCGTGAGGATGTCGTTGATGGATCCGTATGTATCTTTATCTTTCCGTCAAATCCATGTAGTAGTATATGGTACTACTAGTAATTATCTTACCTTTCGCATCAACTTCATAATTTTCCTACGTACTCCATGCATGAACCGTGCCAGAACCAAAGTTCTCATTACTCTAGGGAAAATCGTTATTTCTATTTATCGGTCGCCCCATGGAGCAGAACCACATTTTACAAGTTACAAGTTCAAAAGGAAAAGCCTGCCGTGTTCGTGTCGCACCCCCACACGGTTTGTCCGGCACGCCGCTCAAGGGGGAATGCATGCTGTGTTGCATTTTCACTTACAAGTGGGACCGCAGTTGAGCAAACCGACTATCGGCAAACCCCCACCCCGCCCACCGCGCAATGGCTGAGAAAACAGGAGGGAGAAGAGATGGCTGTAGCTAGCACGGACTCCAAGAAAATTGGTGTCGGATGGGACTCGTGTGGGTGGCGTGTGCCGTACTGCTAGACATGAATGCTAGTTATGGCCCATGCCACCCCACTATATCGAGGTGCTGGTTACTCCACTATATCGAGTACGTAGAACAAATTTCCTGGAGTCCGTGCTCGGCCCTCCTCTATCTTTCTTCTCAGCCAGCCAGCAGACGCGCGGAGCCCATAGTCTGTTTGCTCATATGCGGTCCCACATGTCAGTGAAAACGCAAGAGGACCCACTGAACCTGCACATCTTTCACCTCGACGTGCTGGTGATGAAAAACAAATCCAATAAAGATCTTCGGTGGCCGCTTTTGGAGTTACTCAAGAGTAGTAAGATTCTATTTACAGTTTAACCCAAGATGCACATCACGTGGCTTCACCTACCACTCTATTTTCTTGCATGACACGACCTGGATGCTGGATGTCCCACGTGTCGGCAAAAGGAGGAAGAACTCGACTAAATCTTCGGTTGTGCTCTCAGATTAGACTAGTTGTGCTAACTTAAAATTTTATTGTGTAGAATGGATGCAAGTTTTGGTATTGGGAAGAAGAGTACAATGATATATTGATAGAGCACAATTTAGTAGATGTTCTAGCACTTTTAGCTAGCATAGAGGCTAGAGATGAGACTAGTGCACTTGTTGATAGAATAGAGGCTAGACACGTCTACTTCTTTACACTCGAAGAAGAAAGAAGCACGCAAGATCGAGCCTCCGCAGATCAACAATGAATGCATCGAGAAGGCACTAATCCAACTTACAGGAGCAGTTATGGAAGTTGGATATCTTCTAAAATGTATTCTTGTGGTTCTTGTTTTCTTTGGTCTTGCTTTTCTAGTCAAAATTTTGGTGATGTATTTCCATGTACCAAAAAATCAATGATGAAAAAAAGATATGTGTTTGCAAAGAAAAATGTACGCGGCCGGGATGCGGTCGCGCGTTCGGCGCACGACCACCGCATCCAAGAAATGGCCCGGACACGACCCCATTGCCCTACCCAAACGGACAGAATCCGGGCAAAACAGAGGTCCGTTTGGGGTCGTGCGTTGGAGTTGGCCTTACAAGTGGGACCGCAGTTGAGGAAACCGACTATCGGCAAACCCCCACCTCGCCCGCCGCGCGATGGCTGAGTTAGAGAAACGACTAGGTTGAAGAGATTGCTGTAGCACGGACTCCAAGAAATATGGTGTCAGATGGAAGTCATGCTGGTGGTGTGTGCCATACTCCTGGACGTGAATGCTTGTTCTGGCCCATGTCACCCTACTACTCCTAGTACTACTTATAGTAGTAGTATCGAGGATTCGAGGTGCTGGTTACGTACAGCGAACACATTAACATATGGCCCACCTCACACTGTGGCCAAATTTCCTGGAGTCTGTGCTAGGTTAAAAAGTGTTCTTTGTGAGGATGGGTGGCTGGTCTCAAGTTTAAAAATTGTTGTATTATGTACGTAGACGTAGAGATAGTGCAGCATGTGAAGCTAGTACAAATAGTGTACTATTGTTGATTGGCCTCATCCGATAACCGGTTGCAATGCACGTACAATTATGTATTCGGAAAATATTTTTTTGCCTCGTCGCAGCACCCACTCAGAGAAGCGACTCGATAGCCATTCATAAATTTAGTAAGTTTATCACAGGCATATCATTTTATTACATAGAACATGTCATCAACCCACAACAACAACGAGGATAGATTATAAATACTAAAGTTTTCATCACACAACAAATAACAAGCAATGAAATGAACTTCAACTCAACCAATCCTCGGCGTTGGAAACGCTTGCTTTGAACCACAAGTGATTCTCTAGGAAGGGCCAGCTATTGTAAAGCTCGAGGCCAACGCAGGACTGATCATCTAGGCTTAAGCGGCCTACTATATCACGACCAGGGTAGGTAACCACCGAAATGTCCGACGTATAGATACAGTTGCTTCTCATAAATGGTAGTAACGTTGTGTCAACAACAGCTGGATCGGCTTTCACCATCATTGGATAGTTTTGTCCAAGGAAGAGCGAGTTTACTCCAAGAGCGAGTTTACTCCAAGAGCCATGTCAATGAACATTGGATAGAGTGAATCAATGGCTTACGTTCAAAGTTATTCTCATACTATAGAATGGTATACGAACGTGGAGAGATTTGGTTGAATTTATATCGCTGAATAATATAAAATATTATGAGTGCAGACGCTCCACCCCGAGGTTTTTTGCTCCTTCTCGGTCGTCAGGAATCTATGTTCTTCCACTCTTTCGTTTAAGACATGAGCTTTGTTCATCCTTTTGCCGACACGCGGGACATCTATATGCCTCCATTTTACAAAATCATACTATATGCCTCCATGACACGCGGGAAATCTAGCATCAAGGTGGCGTGTCATGCAAGAAAATGGAGATATGCAGTGCGTAAGTGAGTCGTGCACTTCGATGTCACCTAGTACTACGCAAATTTTTTTCCTCCTCGATGGCACGTGAATAGTGCACGTACTCAATGACAGAGCACGGGATGGTAGCCATGGACGTGGTCGGCCCTTTTTGAAGAGAGTACTAATAAATAACTTTGATGTGTCCCGTCAACTCGCAGAACGACGAGAAGCTTGCTTACTATGCCTTCTCCCTCGCCAACGCGTGCGCGGTGGCTCGCAGCACGAGGAGAAACTTTTGCTTACAAGCGGTGGACGTGCAGTAGTTCATTTGGTGTCAGATTGCCAGAAGTACTACTGTAGTACCATCATTATTGTTCGACTTCCGGAAGAGGAGAAGAGCCAAGCGCAAGGTCACCTACTAACCTAGTACAGTACTACTACAGCCAAAGCTGATCCACCTTTTTAGAGCATGGTTAATAAATATAGGCGGCTCTTGCAGCGGCACATCATTTAGAGCAAGTACTCTCTTCGTAGGAACAAAGGAAGTGAAACAAAAGTTGGAGTGGATGCTAGATTGCCAATTAAAATATGATTACATAGGAAAAAAATCCTATTGCATTCTATCCTATGAATCAAACGACCAATGTAGGAAAATTATGAGGGGGGTCTCTCCAACAGTGTTCCTGGGCTCGCACCTAACATCACGGTGGTCAAACTTGGAGTCATTCATCTGGTACATGTGGCATCTCAGATCTGGACACAAGGTGACGCGACCTCTCACTTCCTCCACCATTTGAAGCGGCGCGCTAGTGGAGGGCTAGCATACTCCAATATTAGGTTGGATCTATGTGATGTGGCAACTTCATAAACTAACCGGATGCTGGCTATACTACTACGGTACTCACACTCCAAGAAGTGACTCGAAAACCATTTATAAATTGAGTCTATGACATGCATTCGCAACTGAAATGTACCATTCATTAAATACAACAAGTTATCAACACACAACGGCAACGAGGATACTGTTGGATTATAGATTATTTCCAACAAAACATTCTAGCAAATACTAAAGTTTTCATCACACAACAAATAACAAGCAATGAAATGAACTTCAACTCAACCAATCCTCGACATTGGAAACGCTTGCTTTGAACCATAGGTGCTCTGGGAAGGGCCAGCTATTGTCAATATCAAGAGCAACGCAGGACTGATCATCCAGGCTGAAGCGGCATATATCAGGACCAGGGTAGGGAACCACCGAAATGTCCGAGGTATAGATACAGTTGCTTCTCATAAATGGTAGTAACGTTGTGTCAACAGCAGCTGGATCGCCTTTCACCATCATTGGATAGTTTGGTCCAAGGAAGAGCGAGTTTGTTCCAAGACTATCAATACTAAACCAGGGAGAAGGTGTTTGCGCTAGCACACTAGTAAATGTCCTGAATACCATGCAACGGGTGTTGGAATAGGTCAGGAGAGGGCGACCATGGGAGACAACACCTGCTTCCTCAGTAGTAACAGTCTGAGTGCACTGTATACAGACAAGAAGAGGTGATCCATCGGAATTAGTTACCAGGCGCCACTGAGTATATAAGTTCTGCTCCTCCTCATGCTCGTGATCATCACCATCGTCATCTCCCCCTTGCTTATAAATTTTTTCAAGTATAGGTGGTGGAATGTTCATAGGACCTTGGAAACACAAGAAGAAGGTTAATTAGTAAAGGGAAACTTGCTAACCCGCATGCATGTGGATGAAACAATTATAATTACGGTGGAAGACAAACGTACCGAAACTACGAGGATCCCATGCAAAAACAGTGCCATGAGTGGTGGCAGCAAACACAAGATCCTCGTATTCAATTGCATCACGGTACACATCCGTGTATAGAAACTGATTTTTGAGCAATATCCATCCAGTCGAACCACGAAGGACGGCAACAAGCTTGTCGAAGATAGCAACAACTTGATAGTTCTTGTAATTCCAAGAGCGGTTGGGAACTCGAAAAATTGCTATCTTCAGTAGACGACAGTCACCATGATCGTATTTGAACGTACGTAGATCATCTGTGTGCTCAACCTCGGGGCACTCGGAGATTTTTGGAAGTGGAATCCGCTGACGAGTGTACACATTCACAAGTTCCCACTCGCAATTGTACCCAATATAAACAACCCAATCTCCATTTGTGCCAACCCAAGACTTACCCTTAAGCGATGGCATCTTGACATCACACGTATCATTATCAAGCGGCATCAACTTGCACAAGGCGAGGCCTCCGTCGTCCGCGCCCATGCGAACAGGCTTATAGCGAAGAAGATAAGGGAGATCAAACCGCTCCTGGACCCTTGGGTTCCTTGTAATGATGTTATTAGTTGAGTCGAGAATGGGCTTGAACGATCCTGCCATGCTAGCCGAGGTGATGACGTCGCACCGATCAATGAGTTCCCCCACCACGTCATCTTTCAGATCGGGGCAAGAATAACGGGGTCGTTTCCGGCTTGTTCCCTCCATGGAGAAGACGATCGAACAATGGCAGAAGGAAGGGTGAAGGCAAATGGAGGAGGGAGGAAGAGCGTGCGACAGCAGTGCCAAATCGAGAGGGAAAGGCGAAGTGTCGGTGGACGTTTGCCAGTTTGCCACGGTACACGAAGAGGCGCCCCGGCCTACATGTCCTTTCGAAAATTGTACAAAAGGACTCGCCGTCGTCTCACTGACATGTTGGAATGGGACCACATGTCAACGAAACATCGTGTGTAATTTCTCGTGCAAAATGCGATCTGGCCGTGTTGGCCCGAGGTGCCGCATTATTTCTCGACTTTATTTTTTTAATGGCGTGCCGTTCAGTTTTGAAGCACGACTAACTGGTACTGTTTGCAGAGAAAATATAAACTACTCTACCACTACTCCACCTCTAGTACTAGAGTATAAATAAGATATATAGGCTGGAGCTTCAGAGCTTTCTTGCTAAGGGCTGCCCACTTGCTTCTCACACTATCACCCTCTCTCCAGATCTAAAAAAGACGGCCTCTCTCTCCCTCCTCACCGGTGGTCACAGATCCGCCGGGGAAGAAAAGGACGTGCAGTGTTGACGCACTCGTCGTCGGCGGGCGAGGTCACGCACTGACGACATGGCCGTCCTCTCAGACCTAGCGCCCGTGCGGGATGGCCTCCGTCCCCAAGCTCGCTGTCGTAGTGCGTGTGGAGGACGATGACCACGAGCGAAGCCACTTCCCGCCGACCCTCAGGTATGCTACCTCTTTTCGAACCATACCCTTGTTCTATTGCCCCATCTGCCATGTCGCTGCATGTGGATCTTTTTCCACTCCACCATCTTCCCAATTTGCTATCCTCTGCTCTGCTGGTCACGCAGACGAAAACCTTAATTTGCACTATTAAAGGAAACCCTACTTCATGCAGACTAATCCATGTCTGGGTTGAATAAGGAAAGGAAGGGAGACTGTACTGTCCAAGAGAGTAGGCATCGAACCCGCATCTAGGTTGAGAAGGGGAAAATCAGTAGCTAAGGAACGAGTCTCGTGTCTCTTGGTTGAAGAAGGGTAGAAAGGCATGACAACGCAATAGAGAATGACCAGGTCGATCATTTTGCTGTCCTCACATAGGAAAAAGGTGGCTAAACATAACAAAAATGGGACGTAATCCACATATGCTGCCTGGATATTTGTTGCTCTGGGCAACCATACCTCCCTCACCACTCTATGCGTCCGTGGAGGTACATCGTACTGGTGCGCCCACTGTCCGAATGGGCCTCGCATGCTCTTAGTCTAACTTTTTTGCTGTTAGTATAACGCCAGCAGTCAAGTCAAGCAACGCTACTGCTAAAGTGATGCTACATTTAATTAATGCCGCACTCAGTCTAATGCGACCGATAAATTTAAGCAATGCCATTTAATGTCACTGGATTATTTTAGGGTTAGCTGTTGATTGTGGATGTATTAAAGATTTTTCAACTAAGGCATTCTAATGATGTTGCACAACTAGTATACCAATGATGAAACTTGTTACTACCTTCAGATTTTTGCACTGTTAATGCTTATAGATTGCATACCTCACTTTCATGAGATAAGTTAAATTTTTTGTACAGTGTCACCAAAATGCCAAGGCGCTGATGTCATTTTATTTTGGTTAAACTGCACAAAAAATTATGAAGACAAGAGGAAAGGTTAAGAGTGGGCACCTCCTCCTCCGACTGTTCTCTTGATTCGTTCGATCAAGTTTTTATGTTTGATCGATTATCAAGATTGGGATAGCAATTTTTAAGGTCCCCCCGAGTTCGAAATGATATTTACCTTGGAGGTACATGGTTTGCAATTTTTTTATACTGTCATTAGTTAATAATGCTAGTTACCTTCAGACTTTTGTATTTGGTTTAATGCTCATGCACAGCTAGTATACCAATGCTGAAACGTGTTACCTTTACATTTTGTATTGTTAATTCTTATAGAAATCTTCCAGTGCCAGAGTTTATTGAAATCTGTTCAGTAAAACCATTGTACTGTACCCTGTAATAAAATAACTACTCTACTGTTGCACTAGCCACTGGATTATTGTATATTTGTAGTATTCAAAATTTCGAATGGTGTTGCATTAGCGTATGGACATAAATAAAGGGTGGCAAGCTTTCCCAGATATGTGCTCAAGAAAACTACTACCTGTTTTTCTAAATACTAGTAGACCTTTGGGTACTTTAAACTGAACCACAAAAACCTCTTATATTAAGGAAGAGAGGGTGTAGAGTTCACTCAAATTATCCCGGTAAAGCTAGTCACAACTTTGTTAAAATTAATGTTCATTATGTTATCGGAGGAGGTCTGTAAGTTTGTCTCTAATGCCTGTCGACTACACACCTGACATCATGATGTAATGTTAAGTCATTTCCTTTTGTACAGTGTCACTGAATTGTCAAGGCGGTGATGGCATTTTATTTTAGTTGAACTGCACAAAATATGCTTAAAAGAAGAGGAAAGGTCAGGAATCGATCATTCTTTCAAAAAGAACTATATATGCCTTTCTGACATCAGCCTCTGTTGCCTTATTTATTCCTTCAAAAAGGTGGTTAGAAACAGTCTTGCTACCTTTTCCCATTAAGAAATTGGAATGCTTATATTTGTGAGTCTATGCTTCAACTAGTGCCACTTTTATAGTAATCACACTTTCAATATCTATGCAAACAGGGATGCTCGAGTTTAGTGGAACTGCACAAAAAGTCCAACTGGTTCAACATTAGGAGCATGTTTTCTCCCAAACCTTTATATCCAATTGGTGGCACTATGAGCTGTTCATTAAGAAGGTACATGGTTTGCTACTATCTTGCTACTATTTTTGTACTGTCATTAGATAGTAATACTAGTGGTTTGCATGTGAATTTATTGGCAGGGTGGACCTACATTGGAGGTGCAGGACATGATTCAATGACTGGATGCTCAATTTCGGTTGTATTGATTTCACCTCCTCCATCACTGCGAACATGGATATCCTTGGTCTGATGAAGAATAGGCGCTATATTTCTGCTCTGAACAAGCAAATCAATTCAGTATGAAATTGTCCAGGGCAAAACATAACTGTATCAAATTGTCCAGTGCAAAACATGACAGATCTAAGCGGAAGAAACATGTTTAAACCAAAAATACAAGGTGGGGTATATGTTTACTAGTTGCTTCATATTTGTGCAGATAGAGATGTCTGCCCGTTGCTATTTAGCAAACACACAAAGTGACCACAACTTTGGTTGAACTGCACAAGAGAATAGTATAGTCACTGCATGCAGTGCCATTTGAAAATAGACACAGAAAGATTGGATAGTCACTTCATGGACTGCAGAAAAGTAGTACTGTACTATTTATTGGCCAACACTAGGTGCTTCATTGCTTTGGTCTGATTATGCAATGGGCATCATTTTGCCTAAGTTAAAGTTTGTATTCCGAAAATAGTCTCGCCGTGTGATCAAGAGAAGACCAAATCATATTGCAGTGGATGTTCCTCCATCATGTGTGGTTCATTCCCATGGTTCCAGCTATTGGTGAAACCACTTACGTTTGAAAGAGGAATTGTAGACTTCACAAACAAATTTGTCATTCAGTCTGTACTGAATGTTGGCCAAGAGAAGCATCCATGTTAGTAGGAAGAACATATGTTTTTTCTAGATCTTTGCTTTTGGAGCTACATATTTGTATATGATCTGTGAATCATTGAGATGCATTAACATGTTGATCTTATGTATGGGAATTGTACTAGTTGTTTTTAGTTGTGGCTGATCTTTGCTTGTGGAGCTACATATTTGTATATGATCTGTGAATCATGGAGATGCATTAACAGTTCCTTATATCTGTTCGCTCAGTGTTTACAAGTTACCGATCGATCACTAGCTAGCCTACTAATGCGCTCCTGGCTGTTTTAGTTGCAATGCAAGATCCGAAGTGGCAGTTTTTTGAATAGAAATGCCTACCTCTGAAGAAACTGACAAGCTGCTCTAAAGAAAATGCCATGCGAATATGAAGAAACTGCAAGCAAAAACGTTCGCAAATGCCTTATCTCCCAGCTAAAGTTCATCAATTAATGCCCTCGGCTGCGACTCGTTGCATGCTGCTCCGCGTACTGGCTGCGAGCGATTTTGAGTGCCCGCATGCAGCCAGCCGTAATTAAGGCAGCTAACTGATGCGAAAAAAGATGCGCTTTAATTGTTGCGGGCCTTTTAAATCCGTGGAATCATTATTGACAAGGAGAGAGATGATTCGAGTGCACTCGTTTGACCGTAAGGCCGGCGTGCGACCCAGCACGGACGGGACGGGACGGCACAGTCAGAATTTTAGTTTCTCTAGTTTTCCACGGCAAGCTGGCGCGCTAAGCCATGCCTGCTTCATTATGCATTGAATTCCGATGACCGTCGCGCTACCTTCCGCTTATAAGTACTGTTTCTCGGCCTTCTATGGTGGCACCGTGACCCAACTCGCCCTATCCTCATAAGCCCCCACCGGCCCAACGTTTCTCACCACTTATCCTCGCTCTCGCCACGTCCGCCATGCCCCCGCCCGTCTGCGATAGGCGTGGCCGGAGGCGGTCACCGCCGGAACTAGTGTTCGGTTTTTCACCGAAAGGCAGACGGAGGGAGGAGGCATTCTATCGGTCTTTAGATGGCAATGCGGAGATCGAGGACCTGTTGGAGCGCGACCGCCTGGCGGAGGAGCAGGAGTTGTTGGAGAGCGACCGCTTGGCGGATGAGTAGCGTATCGCCAATTTGCGCCGCCAGCGGGACATGGAGCAGCAGCGCACCGACGCTCTGAGTCGCGAGCAGAGCGCCCGCACGTGGGCCGACTACGTGGAGGCCGGCGCTCGGCAAATAGCCCTGGAGGCTGTCGGGCACGCACGCGTTCGCGACGCCGATTTTTACTACCAGCTCGTCAAGTGGGTTTCCCGCTTAGAAGCCGAAGCTTCGGTGGACCACGCCGGCATGGAAAGGGCCAACACGCGCGAGCAACGCGCCCTATCGCACCTCTGGCAAGTCCGAGGCGAGGCGGAGGACGCCGGTGCCGGCGTTTAGCGTGTACCGCAGATGGCGGCCGGCATCGTCTAGTTAGCTAAGAGTAAGTTAGTACTTGTACGCTACTAGAGTATTAGTGGAAGTAGATAGTTAACTTGGCTATGATGGTTGTCAACGTGGAAGTTCAGTACTCTATATGTGGATCAGACCTGTTACTTTGCTCTGAATGTTGAACTTTCCATTTGAACATATGGAATGGGCTGTTATTTTTTTAAATGGGTTGTATTTGTCCTCCACGGGTTTAGAGGCTGACTTGTGGGCCTACCAAGTTGACGCGTACACAACCAGGAGATGATTGTACATGGAGAGGATGACAGCAGGGACCCGCCAAGGTCATGGCAGTATGCAAGCAAAGTGCCTCCTTATTTCAATCCAATAAAAAAATGGCTCCTCGTAATGGATTTCTGACATCTGGGTCCCATGCCATTGTCAACGTAGTCAATAAACGAGAGAGTTGCACAACGAGCGGCTGACATCAGGGACCCAGCAGCTTGCCCAGTTATTTTTGTTTTGGGTTAATTTGATAAATGCCACTCCAAATCTGGTGTTTCTAAGAAATGCCATTGAAATTTCCAAACTTTGAAAAATGTCATTTCATGTCATCCCTAGTGGCATTTTTCGAAGTGTGGAGTGGCGTTTTTCAAAGTTTGCAAATTGCAGTGGCGTTTTCCAAAGTTTGCAAAAATTGCAGTGGCATTTTTCAAAGTTTGGAAATTGCAGTGGCATTTTTATGAATCGCCATATTTGTTGTGGCATTTATCTAATTTGTTTTTGAGACGGAAGCAGGGTGTCAACTGGGCTGTGCGGGGCACTCTGGCATATCTAGACAACCTTCTCTTTTATGTTTACCACAGACCAGCCCATTAGTTTTTTTTTCTTTCTGAAAATGGCTAGCCCAGTTTTTTTGTGATTTGCCAAGTAAGTCGCTTTGTCAGGCCTATTGGGCTGCAAATATTTCAAGACGAGGAGAGCTTCATTCGGCTGGACGAGAAAATGGCCTATCAGTAATGAGAAACGGGCTGTACATTTTTAAAACACATCAAACCGGCAATTACTTTCAAATTTCTTTTTTTCATTTCAAGATTTTAAATTGCATTAATTTTTATGTGTGGACAATTTGTTGGATTTTATATTGATATACATTTATTTTTAAAATCAGTTTGAATGTGACTCGAAATTTTGGGATTAAAAACAGTTCAGACCGCACCGAAATATGCAACATTTCGTATAATTTTTTAACCGTGGCCACAATATGGGCTGTAATGCTAACAAAAAGAATATGGGCTCTAGAAAAAACCTTCAGAATTAGCAAATGGGCTGTAAATTATTAGAAATAATGGCAGATGGGTTGTATGCTGTTTTCCACAGATTTGAGGCTTTCCTAAAAAAAGGTTGACGCACAAGCAGTGACTCTTGGATGTCCATCCAACGCCCGTCGTGCTTCTTCAATCTCTGCTCTTCCTGCTCCAGCCGCTCAAACAAGCGCCGGCGGGACTGCCTGCTCCCTCCTCCCCGCGGCCGGCTGTGCTGCCGCGCAGGCTTCACCGCCCCACCGTACTCCCATCGCTGGCCTAGCCATCCCTCTACTCACCCACACCTGTTGTTATTCTCCGGCGACGGCAGACGAACCAGTAAACCCTCGTATAGTCGTACTCCCCTCCGCGTGGGAAACAACTGCCGAGTCTTCCCTGCCTCCGTGTCGTTCCCTTCCTAGGCCTCGCCATCGTCCACCGCCCTGGTGCTCCCGGCGCGGCCTGGTCAACGTGGTCAACGACCGACATGCATCTGAAGTGGACTGTACGTGGAGAGGCTGACAGCTGGGTCCACGGCCGCACGCAAGGAAATGCCTCCTTATTATGCGTAAAATAATGATTCCTCCACCTGACATCTGGGACCCACCGAAAGGGCCTCTGTATTTCGTGAAAAAAACGTTACCGCCGCTAACAGCTCGGACCCACCAGCTATATCTTCGCACGCAAGGAAGTGCGTCCTTATTACGCACAAAAAAATGAATACTCCCCTGCTAGCTGGGACCCAATATAGTGGCAGGCTAACTTGTGGGCCTACTAAGTTGACGGGGACGGAGGGCTTTGTCAACTTAGTCAATATGCACGATTCTAGCTCCAGTGACCGTATGATGTCCATCCAACGGCCGTAGTGCTTCTTCAACCTCTGGTCTTGTTGCTCCAGCTGCCCAAAGCAGCGCCGATCGTGCCGCATGCTCCCGCCTCCCGTGGCCGGCTGTGCTGCCACGGAGAACTCACCGCCCCCTACTATTCCCACCGCTGGCCAGGCCCTGCGGCGACGGCAGCCTCACACCGCACCCGAACCAGTGAACCCTCGTACTCCTCTCCGCGCGGGCTTCCACTTCCGCGTCTTCCCCGGCTCCGCATCATCCCCTTCCTAGGCCTCGCCGTCGTCCACCGCCCTGGTGCTCTCGGCGCGGCGTGGTCAACGTGGTCAAGGAACGGCTTCCATCGGACGTGGACTGTACATGGAGAGGCTGACAGCTGGGTCCACAGCCGCAACAAGGAAGTGCCTCCTTATTACACGCAAAATAATTATTCCTCCACCTGACAGCGGGGACCCACCGGACGGGCCACCGTATTTGGCGAAAAAACGTTTCCCCCTGACTGCGGGGACCCACCAGCTACATCTTCGCACGCAAGGAATTGCATCTGGGCAAAAAAAAACGATTCGCCCCCCTGACTGCTAGGACCCACCAGCTACATCTTCGCAGGCAAGGAAGTGCCTGACAGTTGGGACCCACCTGGTCGAAGCGTACGTAGCATTGTCATTCTGGTCGCGAACGTGTACGTACATACTGGTCGATGTAGAGGCGCGCACGTGTCGTAGTAGAGGCGCGCACGTAGCATGTACACGTACGTACAGCGGCCAGTGTGCAAGAAAGAAAATACGGCCACGTACGTACATACGGGCAGGGTCTCAAACACCTACTCGCGCATACGTACGGCTAGGGCTCATGTACATGGCTGGGTCGGAACGGAGAAACAACGTCATCGTCGTGTTCATGGGGAGCCAACCGGCTGGGTCGGAACGGAATGCGTCGTCGTGTTCATCGGGAGGGCTTGGACGGAACAGCCGATGGAAACGAGGCCTGGCGTACCGCAGAACGGAGGAAACGGCCTTGTGTTCGACCGGCCACGTTTGAAACGGGATCCTGTTCATCGGGAGGGGTCTGGCGTACCGCAAAATGGAGGAAACGGACCTCCTACGGTCGAAATGGGGGTCTTGTTGATCGGGAGGGGTGTGGCGTACCGCAAAACGGAGGAAACGGACTTGTGTTGGAGCGCTACGGTTGAAACGGGGGTCCTGTTCATCGGGAGGGGTGTGGCGTACCGCAAAACGGGACTCCACGGGATACTGTTCATCTCCACCGTCGACCCCCTCCAGCCTCCACGAGCTACTGTTCATCCACCGTCGACCTCCTCCAGCCTCCACCTGCGACTGTTCATCCACGGGCTCCTGTTCATCCAGCCTCCACCACGCGCTACTCCACCGGCTACTGTTCAGCCAGCCCTCTCCACGGGCTCCTGTTCAACCACCCCTCCAACGTCTACTATTCATTCTGCCCTCCACGGGGTGGTCCTGTTCATCCTGCCCTCCACGGGGTCTTGTTCATCCAGCCCCAACCGGCTCGATCGATCGGGGTCCTGTTCATCCAGAGGCAACACCACGGGGTCCTGTTCATCCACCCCCACCGGGAACTGTTCATCCAAACCCCCCCAGCAACACTCACTGTTCATCCAGAGGCAGCATCAATCGGCTTCAGTTAGCAGCAGTAGCGAAGGAATCGCTCGATCGGGTTCAGTTAACAGCCATCGATCGATCGCTCGGGTTCAGTAACGCGCAGCCTGCAGTGCAATCACTCGGGTTCAGTTAGAGCCCAACGCCTCACTCGGGTTCAGTTAGAGCCCAATGCCTCGCACCCACGCGCGTGCGTGTACGAGAGAAATGCGCATCACTCGGCCCCGACCACCCACCGTAACCGGGAACACCCCGATATTTTCCTCGCCCTCGCTTCTACCACGGTTTTTTCTGTCATGGACGGCCGAAAGAATGTCATGCAGCTGCGTCTCCGGTCCGCCCAGGACGAAAAGCCCATTTTTTGTCATGATTTTTTGTCATAGAAGTAGGACCCCACCACATCTATGATGATACCGGGTTTTGTCACAATTATCGTCATAGAAGTGTCATAAGTATGACAAAAAAAATTTCGTTCGGCCCAAAATGTCACGGATGTGTCTTTTTTTTTGTAATGTATTCCCGGCGTTTGGCATTTTCGGACAGATGAACCGGAGGAGGATTGGTGCATGTTAGCTATGCCAGGGACGTGTGGAGGACGAACGGACTGCATATTCGGATACGCCTCGTCTGTCTGAGCAACTTTCATGTACAAAGTATTTTCATCCGAGTTACGAATTATTTTATATTAATTTTCAAAGTTTTAATTCATTTTTAGGAATTAGCAGATTAATTTAATGAAAAAGCATTTATGACGTCAGTGGTCAACTCTGACCGTTGACCAGTCAAACTGAGAGCTCGGTCCCGTTTGTCATTGACAGAGTTCAACTAAACATGATTAATTAGCTTAACTAAGTGATTAGGTTAAATAATTCACTTAATTAATTAATTTAGTTACTGTATATTTTTTCTTTCTATTTTTCTGTTCTCTAGTGCATGGGGCCCACGTGTCATTGGCCAGGGGGCCTTAGCGGGCGCCAAGAACGGGCGCTGGGCGCAGCCCAGCTGACAAGGCGCTCACCTAGTCCAGCCGCGGGGCAGGGCGCAACGGGGCGTCAGCGCCAGCGCCAGGGGGCGGAGTGGGGGAGGTGGAGCGGTTGGGGACGGCGGAGGACGCCGGCCAGCGAGCAATGGCAAAGTAGTGGAGCAGCGACATCAGCAGGCAGTGAGCAGCAATAGGTCGCAGCAACAGTAGAAGAGAAGCAGGCATAGAGCGGCATGAGCGCGCGCGGGCTGCGAGCAGCGACACGGCCAGGGGCGCAGGCGTGCAACGAGCGGGAGGCAAGCGGGCGCGGGATTCGGGCGCAGCAGAGTAGCATGGCAATAGTCAATGCTGAGCGGGGAAAAACGGGGCGAGGGACGGGCGAAGGCGGAGCGAGGCCAGGCAGGATGGAACAAGGATGAAGTGGCGCGTCGAATGGTGGAACTGGTTCGACCGGAGGCGGCCTAGAGCGACGGCGGCGACGACTTGGGCGGCCACCAGAGTTCGGTTGTGGACGGAACCGACGATAGGGGGTATGGGAGGAGGAGTGGACGGGCTAGGAGGCCTCCTGGCAGTGCCATGAGCATGACGCCGTGCTCGAAGGCGAGCCCGGCCGGCTGTGGACGCGACGGCGAAGCAAGGCGGCGGCGACGGGCGTCGACAACGGCGGCAGGGCTATTACGGGGCGAACGGGGGCAAGGAAGCGGAGACTCGCCGTGAGCCTGTAGTGGTGCTAGCATGGGCTCGGGGGAGGCCTGGTGGAGCAAGACGGCGGTGGCGACCTCCAGCACCCGACGACGTAGATGAAGGAGAGGCGACGCTATGGGTTGCTCCGGCTCGATCTTGCGGTCGAGGACGACGAGGCGGACGAACATGACATTAGGGCGCGGGGAGACCGGAGAGCACGTTGGCGAGCTCGGCCATGGCGTCGTTGGGCTCGGGTGCGTTCGGGGAAGAAGGAAGCAGGCGAGGGGGAATAGGAAGTGGATCTGGGAGAGGGCGAGTGGGAGAGGGAACCGAGGAGGCGTGGGCGTGGCGATCTTATCCCACTGGCGGGGACGACGAGGGGGTTCGACGGGGACGCGCCCCTGTTCTGGCGCGGTCGGAGGAACAGGGCGCGTGGGAAGAAGACGACAAGGGGGAACGAGGAAGTGGGTCGGCTCGGGTGGGCCGCAGCCCAGGAGGGGGCAGGGGCTTCGGCTTGTTTATTTTATTTAATTTCATTTTATTTCATTTTTACTTTTGTTTTCTTTTTAAACTTTTCAGTTTTCTTTATTTTAGTTAGCAAATTGGTTTGACAAAAATATAACCCTTGCTCCTAAATTAGCATAATAATATAGTACACTGCCACAAAAAGTTTGATGACTAAATAAACTAGTTTAACATTTGTTTATATTTAAAAGCATATAAATAATAGTTTGGCCCCTGTTTTATTTCTTTTGGGTATTTAAACATTTTATAAAAGTGTGGGTTCTCCACCATAATTAGTTATGGATGATTTAGAACATTTTAGTTTTAACATTTGAAAACTTTTGTTGTTTGCCTTTATTTTGAATTTGAATTTGAATCGGCTTCGTATCAACGTGAGTTTATCAACAGTATCCAAGGTGACATGGCATCATTAGCATAGGTTTACTGTAGCTTAATTATCCGGGCGTTACAATTCTCCTCCACTACAAGAAATCTCGTCCCGAGATTTAAGAGGGTGGTAAGGGGGAATGGATTTGGTTACGAGATTCTAACGAGTCTTCTCGGTCTTGGTTGCTCTTCTCGAAGCAGTTGATGCTCTTTGTTGAAGTCTTTATTTCTCCGCTCCAGGTCATCATGATGAAGTCATCATCCTTACTTTTACGAATATGTAAGGGGCAGCTCGGCAAGGACAGAATGTCATAAGGTTAATAATATGGGGGTTAACCCATGAATGAGCATATGAGTACCTCTCGAGTTGGTACTCGGGAAATACATCGAGAGAAATAAAAGTAGGCATGAGAATCTTCAAGCGGGTAGGCAAATATTTGATGCCTGAAAGAGAGTGTGAGAGGGGTTTAGAGCAACGGGAATAATTATTGTGTCTGACACTAGAATGGATGATCTCTCGGAAGGTGGCTCATGGATTATATATGAGGCCACGCGCGAGGAATAACTTTGGGAACAGGAGAGTCAGGTTTCAATCCTATGGACCTGTGGGTTATGGGCCCACCAAGTGGGTTAAAAGTAGAAAGGCCGCTGATATCTTTCACGGTCATGATAGCAAGGCATGCCAGAGGATAGCCTGCCAGTTATGTTGGGAACAACGTCGGTACCAAGGGCGAGGGACGAAGAGAACCATTTTACTGCTCGTTAAACGAGGCGGACCAATAGGCAAAGTTCTCTTCTATCGATGGTTACCGGAATGTCATCAACAATAGTAACAGGGTCTTACTGATAGAGTGGTACAATGAGGTGCTTACCTAAGCAGGGAATTATCACTGCTCAGTTAAGTCAGATTATAAGAAAGGTTAAGCAAAACAATGGAAAGGAAAAGTGATTAGTATACTAATTAGTACAATGTAGTGGTTACAACCGAGTATCAAGAGTATATCCTTCCCATTCATGTCAGGACAGCAAGTAGAGGAGCAAGGGATTTCATGATGTTATCCATACAATGGTGTTTGGATAACTGGAGGAACATTTAGCATTGTGCTTCAAAATGCTTTATTGAAAATTGGAGTACCACAGACATGCATCGAGATAGCACTTCGATTCACAAGGATTCATCAGGAAGAACTTATAGAATAAGTCTTACAATTTCCTCATGGAAGAATGGTTAACCTTTCTAAAAAGGAAAATATGACAATAAGTCCTCCGTCCAGGTGTGCTAGGCATGACAACACCTTATTGGGCCAAAGACCAATGTTATAACTCTTGTAAATATGTTCCAACCATCATATCTGACGGAGATTCAGATCTGATTGGTGTCAGGATACCTCAGAATCAGGATGCGTGAGAAGAAAGGGGTGCGACATAATTTAACGAGATGACGTTGCAACATTCTCGGGAAATGAACTATGGAAGCATGTTTGGAATCATGAGATCATCATTAAACCAAGGAGAGGATGAGGAGGTCGCTAATGAACTCAGCGACAATTCATCGAGATTTCCAAAAGATGGATTTCCACTATTATGTGAACAAGGTAAAAATATTGTACATCTGGAAGTATATAATGAAGTATGTTCGAGGAGAACATCCTCGAGTAAACATTGATCGAAACGTGCATGTAGAAAGATGGACTAAGTAGCACGACCGATGTTATAATGGTGATTCAATAACCAATAGACTAAGAATCAAGCTATCGACCATTAACTCCAAGCAATAGGGTTGCTAGAAGTTTTGAAATTACACCTCGCAGTCCATTTGTTGGTATTCTGGTTAGAAACAACACAAGGACCAAGGAAAGAATGGTGATGGTGATAAGTATCACTTGTATCAAGAATTCTTGAGATGTGGTGAAATTCCCACGACATTCTTGACATAAAAGATGGTAATACTCCAAGGTAGAACATAACACAAGCTGGATAGAAAGAAACTCAAGGTACTACACAAAACATGAACAATTTTGCGTCGGAGGGAAGGCAATAAAGTTGTCGTTGATAACACAAATCATCAAGGGGCAATGATGGTATTTCTCATCGAGAATTCGTTTGTTCTTTTGGAAGAGCTCAGAATGTTGATGATGCCAGATATTTAGCCGAGAGGTTTCATGAAGATGTAATCGATCAGCGATGACATCAAGCAAAAGCAATGGTGAAGCGAGGGGTTATTGGAACCACAGATACAACACAAACTCAGAATCAAGCTTGATGCTCAAGGCGAAACGATAAGACAAGGAAATTGATGTAAGTTTAGCTCATTGTCGAAAGTTGTGCTCCGGAAGTAAGGACCAGGCAGCACAGTTAAAATCGGCATGATAATGATATGGCCGAGCAGGCTAGGAATGACGTGATCGAGTACAAACTCGTAGTAAAGAATATTACTAATAGTTGTTTAATCGTGGTGCGGACTCAATTCAGTTATTGGTGTCCTTGAGTGTTTAACAACTCAGAACTGGGGAAAAATTGGAATCCATGAGAATGTAATATTTAGAGAAGACTCATAATAATGAATGTGGTTTTGTGATATTACCAAGATACCAGAGGGTAATACTCAAAAGTAGGACAGAATAAAGGTCGGACACGTGTATTGATCTGCAGAAGATAAGTACTTTAACTTGTCCGAGAAATGGGATCAAAGAAAAACTATCATTGTCGGAACGACGGTTGCAAAAGACCAAGCATAGATACAAGATGAACTTATAAGAAGGGGATTATTATTATTACTAGAAGCTTCCATGATAAGTTCCACATTGGGTCCATGGGCATGAACACAAAGTTCAAGGTCAACTCTCACTTCTTCAATGCATAACCATTCGTTCACTGCTCTATTAAAAATGATTTGTGTGTGAAAAACCTACCCGGTGAATCACCAGAGGAGTATGACCCGTGAAAAACTTTTCGAGTTCACGCAGATTAAGGAAGGCATTGGTTCAACCCATCGGGGTATCTTAGAAACATATACCACAAGCTTTAAGAGTAAATATCACCAGCTCGAAAGCAGTGCATGGTTTGGCCAAATCAGAGAATAGGATTTACCAATGGCATTATGTATCAGGGAAAGAACTTCCAAAGTGATTGAATATGAAGGACGCTATCAGATAAAATCCAACAAAGGATCTGGTGGTCCTCAAGGGATCTGATGTGAGCATCGGTACTCAGCCAGAGGAAGCAAGAATGCAAGATCATATTATAGAAACAACTGACTAATTCAAAGCTCAAATGCAAAAGAATTATGAATTCCAAATCAAGAGATCAGAAGCAAACTCTTTGATTAAGGATGGGTAAGCTGAATAGACTTAGGGGTACAATCGACGACAATTTGATTGGTCGACAGCCAGCTCCTATTCAAAGTGATGTCTGAGCCGGAAGGATGAATTCTAGTTCCGACTGATGATTGCGACCATTCACAAACATATCGAATCAACGAACTCAATATGATGATGACAAAGGATGCCGATAATATTATCAGACTATGGGATTAATCATAAGGCAAGCAAGCAAGAATTTCATGAGCAATAGGCTGTTGAGGATTTTTGAAAGATTGAATGGCATTTCGAAGACTTTTGTGAAATACATGAATCAACTGGGGATGAGTGGATAGTCGGTAAGTGCGAGAAATTATCCGTAGGGGTATTCAGGTGGCAAGAACTGCAAGGCAGTAGGCACAAAGTATTCTCGGAACAATAGAGAGAATTTTGGGGTATCTTGTAATAACAAGATAAACTGGGAATAAAAGTAAGAACGATAGGTGTATGTATTTATCCATAGGGATATTTTGGTGGTAGGGAATTGCAAAAG
Organism: Aegilops tauschii subsp. strangulata; assembly: GCF_002575655.3. Taxonomy (NCBI): domain Eukaryota; kingdom Viridiplantae; phylum Streptophyta; class Magnoliopsida; order Poales; family Poaceae; genus Aegilops; species Aegilops tauschii. Next base: position 280,526,691 of record NC_053037.3, read on the forward strand.
CAATGGGCACAAAGTCTCGAGAGAACCTCAGAGAGTATCTTCAGAATCCTTCGGTGCACCAAGCAATCGTCTGAAGTGAGGGGCTCTCTGGAAGGAAGTAATTCCAAAACCTAGAGTTAGAGTTAGCACAGTTATTTAACCCAAATAGAAGAGAGATCAGAGTCCCAGAGTATAGACGAGGAGTAAAAGATCCTTATACCACCCAACGGAGATGTGGGCCCGTAAGGCACACAGCCATGTTAGTAAAAGTTTAGCAATGTCTAGACTCGACTTCGGCCAAGGAGTGCGGAAGGGGAATTCCTACAGGCAGTCGGCTCTGATACCAACTTGTGACGCCCCCAATTCAGTCATACACTAATCATACACGCAAACATGTACGATCAAGATCAGAGACTCACGGGAAGATATCACAACACAACTATAAATCATATTGCAAGCCAGGGGCCTCGAGGGCTCGAATACATAAGCTCGATCATAAACAAGTTAGCAGAAGCAACAATATCTGAGTACAGACATAACTTAAACAAGGTACCATAAGATGGCTAGCACAAACTGGGATACATATCGAAGAGGCGCAGGCCTCCTGCCTGGGATCCTCCTAACTACTCCTGGTCATCGGCGGCCTGCACATAGTAGTAGGCACCCTCGGTGTAGTAGGAGTCGTCAAAGGTGGCATCTGGCTCCAACGTCTGGTTGCGACATCCGAGAAGAAAGAAAAAGGGGGAAAAGAGGGAGCAAAGAAACCGTGAGTACTCATCTGAAGTACTCGCAAGCAAGGATCTACACTAAATATGCACCGGTATCAATCAAAGGGGTAGTATCTATGGACTGAACTACAAAATGCCAGAATAAGAGGGGGATAGCTTGTCCTATCGAAGACTATGCTTCTGGCAGCCTCCATCTTGAAGCATATAGAGGAGAGTAGTGATATGTCTCCAACGTATCTATAATTTTTGATTGTTCCATGCTATTATATTATCTGTTTTGGATGTTTTATATGCATTAATATGCTATTCTATATTATTTTTAGGACTAACCTATTAACCTAGAGCCCAGTGCCAATTTATGTTTTTCCTTGTTTTTGAGTTTCGCAGAAAAAGAATACCAAACGGAGTCCAAACGGAATGAAACCTTCGCGATGATTTTTCTTGGACCAGAAGACAACCAGGAGACTTGGAGATGAAGTCGGAGGAGCCACGAGGAGGCCACAAGGGTGGGGGGCGCGCCTGTTTTTTTTCCCTGTTTTTGAGTTTCGCAATAAAGGAATACCAAACGGAGTCCGAACGGAATGCAACCTTGCGACGATTTTTTTGGGACCAGAAGACAACCAGGAGACTTGGAGATGAAGTCGGTGGAGCCACGAGGCGGCCACAAGGGTGGGGCGCGCGCTTGTTTTTTCCTTGTTTTTGAGTTTCGCAAAAAAGGAATACCAAACGGAGTCCGAACGGAATGAAACCTTGCGACGATTTTTCTTGGACCAGAAGACAACCAGGAGACTTGGAGATGAAGTCGGAGGAGCCACGAGGCGGCCACAAGGACGGAGGGCGCGCCCCCACCCTTGTGGGCCCCCCGTGACTCTCCTGACCCAATTTTTTCGCCTATATTCCCAAATATCCCCAGACCACTAGAAGCATTCGCGAAAACACTTTTCCACTACCGCAACCTTCTGTACCCGTGAGATCCCATCTAGGGACCTTTTCCGGCACCCTGCCGGAGGGGGATTTGATCATGGAGGGCTTCTACATCAACTCTATTGCCCTTCCGATGAAGCGTGAGTACTTTACCATATATGGGTCCATAGCTAGTAGCTAGATGGCTTCTTCTCTCTCTTCGATTGTCAATACCATGTTCTCCTCGATGTTCTTGGAGATCTATTCGATGTAATACTTTTTTTTGCGGTGTGTTTGCCGAGGTCCGATGAATTGTTGATTTATGATCAGCTTATCTATGAATATTATTTGAATCTTCTCTGAATTGTTTATGCATGATTTGATATCTTTGTAATTCTCTTCAAACTATCGGTTTGGTTTGGCCAACTAGATTGTTTTTTCTTGCAATGGGACAAGTGCTTAGCTTTGGGTTCAATCTTGCGGTGTCCTTTCCGAGTGACAGTAGGGGCAGCAAGGCACGTATTGTATTGTTGCCATCAAGGATAAAAATATGGGGGTTTCATCATATTGCTTGAGTTAATTCCTCTACATCATGTCATCTTACTTAATGCATTACTCCGCTATTTATGAACTTAATACTCTAGATGCATGCTGTATAGCGGTCGATGTGTGGAGTAATAGTAGTAGATGCTGAATCGTTTTGGTCTACTTGACATAGACGTGATGCCTATATTCATGATCATTGCCTTAGATATCGTCATAACTTTGTGTTTTCTATCAATTGCTCGGCAGTAATTTGTTCACCCACCGTATTATTTGCTATCTTGAGAGAAACCTCTAGTGAAACCTATGGCCCCCGGGTCTATTTTCCATCATATAAGTTTCTATTTTCCATCATATAAGTTTCCGATCTATCATATTAGTTTCTGATCTACTATTTTGCAATCTTTTACTTTTCTATCTATAAACCAAAAATACCAAAAATATTTACTTTACCGATTATCTATTTCTATCAGATCTCACTTTTGCAAGTAACCGTGAAGGGATTGACAACCCCTTTATCGCGTTGGGTGCAAGTTGTTTGATTGTTTGTGTAGGTATTGGTGATTTGTGCGTTGTCTCCTACTGGATTGATACCTTGGTTCTCAAACTGAGGGAAATGCTTATCTCTACTTTGCTGCATCAGCCTTTCCTCTTCAAGGGAAAAACCAACGCAAGCTCAAGAAGTAGCAGGACGAATTTCTGGCGCCGTTGCCGGGGGGATCTACGCCAAGTCAAGACATACCAAGTACACATCATAAACTCTCATCTCTTGCATTACATTATTAGCCATTCACCTCTCGTTTTCCTCTTCCCCACTTCTAAAACGAATTTTGAAAAGATTCGCCTTTTTCGCCCTTCTTCCGTTCGTCTTTTCGTTTGCCTTTATGTATTACTTGGCTCGTTTGCTTGTTTTGTTGGAACAATTGTGTATTTATTGAAAATCAGAGAACCAAAGGTTTATGGATCTTCATCCACGTGCTAATCTTTTTAAGAGATCCAATTATGATGAACCAATTGCTAGTGAGTGGAGTGCACTAGATTATCTTTATGATGTTTTACTTGAAATCTGTGAATCTAAAAATTGTGATGAAGTGCTTTATGAAGTGATTCATGATAGATCTTTGAATGAAAAGCATGATTGCAATGATGTTATTATAAATTCTATTAATGTCAGTTATGTTAATGATATGCAAAACCCTAAGCTTGGGGATGCTAATTTTGCTATATCTACTACTTGTTGCAATGATCATGATTGGGGTGATTCTTCTTATGATCTTGAACATTTATTTAAGCCCCATGATGAATATGAGATTGATAACAATGTTTGCAATAATATTGAAAGTGGGTTTGGAAGAGTGTCAACTTTAGATCCCACATATTTGGAGAATATTCGATCTTATGAATTTTTTGATAAAAGTGGGTTTGGAAAGGTCATGACTTTAGTTAATGATAATCCCACTATTTTGGAAAAGTGTCAACTTTGCATGCATGTGGATCATGTTGAGAATATTTTATTTTATAGTTATATTGTTGAATTTGATTATGATCCTACGTGTAATTATTACGAGAGAGGAAAATATGGTTATAGAAAATTTCATGTTACTAAATTACCTCTCGTTATGTTGAAATTGCTATTGTTTCTTTCTTCTTCTTTGTATATGCTAGTTTTTGCTTGTCTTTATAAATTGTTTGCCTATAAAATGCCTATGCATAGGAATTATGTTAGACTTAGATGTGTTTTTCACATGCTACATGATGATCTCTTCGTGTTTCAATTGCTATCTTTCATGTGAGCATCATTGAAATCTCAATGCCTAGCTAAAAGGCTTTAAAGAAAAGCGCTTGTTGGGAGACAACCCAATATTTTTCCTTGCTGTTTTATATAAATAATTCATCTAGCCTCTGATTAGATGTGGTTTTTATGTTTTAATTAGTGTTTGTTCCAAGTAAGACCTTTGGGATGGCTTACGGTGATAGTTGATTTGATCTTGCTAAAAAACAGAAACTTTTGCGCTCAGGAAAACAATTCTCATTTTTAACAGAAGTGTGATAAAATACTCATTCTTTTTGAAGAAGATTAATAAACAAATTGCTTAGGTTTTACTAATTTTTCAGTATTTGTGGAGTTACAGAAGTATTCGATAAACACAGATTAATACAGACTGTTCTGTTTTTGACAAATTCTGTTTTGTGGGTAGTATCGGGGGGTATGAACCATGGAAAAGTTGGAATATAGTAGATATTACACCAATATAAATAAATAATGAGTTCACAATAGTACCAAAAGTGGTGATTTATTTTCTTATACTAACGGAGCTTATGAGATTTTCTTTTGAGTTTTGTGTTGTCAAGTTTTCAAGTTTTGGGTAAGGATTTGATGGACTATGGAATATGGAGTGGCAAGAGCCTAAGCTTGGGGATGCCCAATTCACCCCAAGGTAATATTAAAGGACAACCAAGAGCCTAAGCTTGGGGATGCCCCAGAAGGCATCCCCTCTTCCGTCTTTGTCTATCGGTAACTTTACTTGAGGCTATATTTTTATTCACCACATGATATGTGTTTTGCTTGGAGCCTCTTGTATGATTTGAGTCTTTGCTTTTTAGTTTGTCACAATCATCCTTGCTTTACACACCTTTTGAGAGGGACACGCATGAATCGTGATTTATTAGAATACTCTATGTGCTTCACTTATATCTTTTGAGCTAGGCAATTTTGCTCTAGTGTTTCACTTATATCTTTTTAGAGCACGGCGGTGGTTTTATTTTATAGAAATTGTTGAACTCTCATGCTTCACTTATATTATTTTGAGAGTCTTTAAACAGCATGGTAATTTTCTTTGGTTATAAATTTAGTCCTAATATGATAGGCATCCAAGAGGGATATAATAAAAACTTTCATATAAAGTGCATTGAATACTATGAGAAGTTTGATTCCTTATGATTGTTCTGAGATATAAAGATGGTGATATTAGAGTCATGCTAGTGATTAATTGTGAATTTGAGAAATACTTGTGTTAAAAGTTTGTGATTCCCGTAGCATGCATGTATGGTGAACCGTTATGTGATGAAGTCGGAGCGTGATTTATTTATTGATTGTCTTCCTTATGAGTGGCGGTCGGGGATGAGCGATGCTCTTTTCCTACCAGTCTATCCCCCTAGGAGCATGCGCGTAGTACTTTGTTTTGATAACTAATAGATTTTTGCAATAAGTATGTGAGTTCTTTATGACTAATGTTGAGTACATGGATTATACGCACTCTCACCCTTCCACCATTGCTAGCCTCTCTAGTACCGCGCAACTTTGCCGGTACCATACACCCACCATATACCTTCCTCAAAACAACCACCATACCTACCTATTATGGCATTTCCATAGCCATTCCGAGATATATTGCCATGCAACTTTCCACCGTTCCGTTTATTATGACAGGTTCCATCATTGTCATGTTGGCTTGCATGATCATGTAGTTGACATCGTATTTGTGGCAAAGCCACTGTTCTTCATTTTTTATACATGTCGCTCTAGATTCATTGCACATCCCGGTACACTGCCGGAGGCATTCATATAGAGTCATATTTTGTTCTAAGTATCGAGTTGTAATTCTTGAGTTGTAAGTAAATAAAAGTGTGATGATCTTCATTATTAGAGCATTGTCCCATGTGAGGAAAGGATGATGGAGACAATGATTCCCCCCACAAGTCCGGATGAGACTCCGACGAAATAAAAGAGGCCAAAAAAAAATGAGAGAAGGCCCAAAAAAATGAGAGAAAAGAGAGAAGGGAAATGTTACTATCCTTTTACCACACTTGTGCTTCAAAATAGCACCATGATCTTCATGATAGAGCGTCTCCTATGTTGTCACTTTCATATACTAGTGGGAATTTTTCATTATAGAACTTGGCTTGTATATTCCAATGATGGGCTTCCTCAAATTGCCCTAGGTCTTCGTGTGCAAGCGAGTTGGATGCACACCCACTTAGTTTCTTTTTGAGCTTTCATAAACATATAGCTCTATTGCATCCATTTCATGGAAATCCCTACTCACTCACATTGATATCTATTGATGGGAATCTCCATAGCACGTTGATATGCCTAGTTATGTGAGACTATCTCCCTCTTTTTGTCTTCTCCACAACCACCATATTCTATTCCACCTATAGTGCTATGTCCATGGCTCACGCTCATGTATTGCGTGAAAGTTGAAAAGGTTTGAGACCATCAAAAGTATGAAACAATTGCTTGGCTTGTGATAGAGCGATCACCGGGTTGTATCTGGCACTTGAAAGGGTGTGCTTTATTAAGTATCCGGTTCTAGTTGTCATAAGGTCGGAATAGAACTCCGAGTCGTCCTGTTACCATGGACATGGCTATTTGAATAGATCAATCTTCCCTGCACGGGTGCACCACATTACCCGGCACGCTCGATCCCTTTGGTCGAGCACACTTTCCTGGGTCATGTCCGGCCTCGGGAGATCAACACGTCATAGCCCTACCTAGGCCAACAGAGAGGCCAGCACGCCGGTCTAAATCCTTAGCGTGCAGGGGTCTTGGGCCCATCGCCCTATGGACTCCTGCATGTTGTGTGGGCGGCCAGAAGCAGATCTAGCCCCCTAATACAAGAGCATGCGTTCTAGTCCAATCCGGCATGCACCGCTCAACCGCTGATGTCTAGAAGGCTTCGGTTGATACTATGACGTCGGTTGCCCATATGTTGTCCCACATGGCGGTTAGTGCGTATAAGGCCAACGACGAACTCAGATCAAATACCCAATCTCGTTAATTGTGTTATTGAAGTATCCGCGGATGCCGATTAGGACCAGGCCCACCTGTCTCCTAGGTGGTCACAACCTGCCCTGTCGCTCCGCCACATAGTAACACTCGGGGGCCATCGGGAACCCATACCCACCACTACCTGGATGGAACCACCTGTCCTTTCAGCCCCCCATCGGAATCACTTGCTGGGTACTCTACGAGCAGACCCGACTTTAGTCACATCATGTAACCTGTATAGTATGTATGTATATACCCGTGATCACCTCCCGAAGTGACCACGGCCCGATAATATAGCATAGCAGACGGACAAGAATGTAGGGCCACTTACTAGCATCCTGTACTAAGCATTTAGGATTGCAGGTAAAGGTAACAACAGTAGCAACAATGACAGGCTATGCAACATAATAGGAGCCATCGAATCAACAATAGTAGCAAACCTAATGCAAGAATAAGAGAGAAGAGAGTGGGCGATATCTGGTTGATCAAGGGGGGTTTGCTTGCTTGGAAGCTCGGGAGAGACGGACGGGTCGTCAACACCGTAGGTGACTGGGGCAGTAGCAGTGGCGTCAGTCTCGAAGTCTAATGGAGACAAGAGGGGGAAGAAGCAATAAATACAATGCAAACAGATGCATGACGATGCATGACATGGCAATAAACGGTGCTAGGTGTGATCTAACACGGTACTATATGATACTGGCAAAGGGGGAAAACATCCGAGAAAGTATTCCCAGTGTTTGGCATTTTCGCACAAACAAACTAGAGGAGGATTGGTGCATGTTCACTATGCTAGGACGTGTGGCGGACGAATGGACTGCGTATTCGGATTCGTCTCGTCTTTCTGAGCAACTTTCATATACAAAGTATTTTCATCCGAGTTACAGATTATTTTATATTAATTTTCAAAGTTTCAATTCATTTTCAGGAATTAATAGATTAATTTAATCAAAAAGCATTTATGATGTCATCATGATGTCAGCGGTCAACTCTGACCGTTGACCAGTCAAACTGACAGCTGGGTCCCGTTTGTCATTGACAGAGTTCAACTAAACATGATTAATTAGCTTAACTAAGTGATTAGGTTAATTAAACAGAATCAATTAGGTTAATTAACTCACTTAATTAATTATTTTAATTATTGCATATTTTTTCTTTCTTTCTTTTTCTGTTCTACAGGGCGTGGGGTCAGCGTCTCATTGGCTAGGGGGCCTTAGCGGGCGCCAAGAACGGGCGCTGGGCGCAGCCCGGCCGACGAGGTGCTCGCCCAGTCCAGCTGCGGGGGAGGGCGCAACGAGGCGCTGGCGCTAGCACCAGGGGGCAGAGTGGGGGAGGCGGAGCGGTTGGGGGCGGCGGAGGACGCCGACCGGCGAGTAGCGGCAAAGTAGTAGAGCAGCGACAGTAGCAGTCAGTGAGCAGTAGTAGGTCGCAGCAACGGCAGCAGAGAAGCATGCAGATAGCAGCACGAGCACGCGTGGGCTGCGAGCAGCTACGCGGCCAGGGGTGCAGCGACGCGGCGGGCAGCATCGGGGCATCAGGCGTGCATCGAGCGGGAGGCAAGCGGGCGAGGATTCGGGTGTAGCAGAGCAACGCGGCAACAGTCAGCGGTGACCGGGGCAAAACAGGGCGAGGGACAGGCAAAGGCGGAGCGGGGCCAGGAGGGATCGAACAAGGACGAAGTGACGTGTCAAATGGTGGCACTGGTACGGCCTGAGGCGGCCTAGAACGACGGCGGCGACAACTTGGGTGCCATCGGAGTTCGGCCATGGACGGAACCGTCGACAGGGGGTATGGGAGGAGGAGTGGACGGGCTAGGAGGCCTCCTTGCAGTGCTAGGAGCACGACGCCGTGCTCGAAGGCGAGCCCGGCTGGCTGTGGCCACGACGGCGAAGCAAGGCGGCGGCAACGGGCGTCGACAATGGCGGCGGGGTTACTACGGGGCGAACATGATGAAACAGAGAGGGGGGAAGGAAGCGGAGGCTTACCGCGAGCCTGTAGTGGTGCTAGCGTGGGCTCGGGGTAGGCCTGGTGGAGCGAGATGGCGGCGGCGACCTCCGGCGCCCGACGACGTAGACAAAGGAGAGGCGACGCTGTGGGGCGCTCTGGCTCGAGATTGTGGTCGAGGACGATGGGGATGCGGACGGACACGACATTAGGGCGCGGGAAGACCGGAGAGCGCGCCGGCGAGCTCGGCCATGGCGTCGTTGGGCTCGGGCACGTTTGGGGAAGAAGGAAGCAGGCGAGGGCAAATAGGAAGTGGATCTGGGAGAGGCGAGTGGGAGAGGGAACCAAGGAGGCGCGGGTGTGGCGATCTTATCCCACCGGCGGGGACGGCGAGGGGGTTTGACGGGGACACGCCCCTGTTCCGGCGCGGTCGGAGGAATAGGGCGCATGGTAAGAAGATGACAAGGGGGAATGAGGAAGTGGGCCGACTCGGGTGGGCCGCAGCCCAGGAGGGGGGCATGTGGCACCCCGGCTCAGAGAGGCCGGAACGCCCCGTATTCCAGCCCAGAGATCGAGGTGAAGTCTTCTGGAATATGGCACTGCTTGATATAGAACAAATCAACTCTTATTACAAAGGATAATGGTACAAGGGTCTGATGTTACAAAGGATCACATCAGCATGGTGACACTACGCCTGCAATACTACACTTGCTCTAGGCTAGCAGCGGAACGACTCGTAGCAGCGGAAATCTTCTAGCAGCGAAACAACGACGAAGGCGGTGAACTCCACTCCAATGGGACTATGGTTGGGACACGATCTAGCTCGGATGATCGGTAACCTCGACAAGCAATCAATCAATCATGGCATCACCTGCAATCTGTCATGACACGCGGTCAGTACATTGAATGTACTTGCAATCTCACAACAACCAAAAGCATCAAGGCAAAACAACAACAGAGCATTAAACAGGTTAGATAATTAACAACTACCATGATGCGAAAGCAACTACTCAACATGATATGAAACTACTACAAGGCTGATAAACCACCATCTCAGATCTCAATAACCATCTCACCCTTGTCTATCCGGCCAAGCAATATACCATCTTGATCCCCTCGTGATCAAAATCTCCACATGATCACCTTGTGATCACAAACTGAATGATCATCCTCAAGATCATCTCAACATCATCATCGGCATCCTGCCAAACTGTTACTGATCACATCATAAACATTTAAGTCATATAAAAGTCATTGCGTCATTGTGAGTGTTGACCGAATGGTATGACCTAATACGAACTGTGCCCATGACCGAGGACGCGGGTATCGATAGATTAAACACACTCTCTGCACAGGTTAGCACACTGTACCCACATCACAGAACCCACGGCCTCTTGCCTCCATTCGGGTGGACCAACGGCGTTCCGACAAAACCAATCTACTACCATTACACTCTCCCAGCCACTCTGACCAACACCTCCTTTTGGTTCAGTCCTGGGTGGCCCCAATGTCAACTCGTGACATCCAACAGCCACCGTCGTGGCAAAACATAAACGGTACCAAACCTAGACAAAAAGGGCCCTATCCAACTATGGGCACACAATGTTATATCTGCTTACCGGGCCAGGGCAACGCACGCCCATAACCTTCCCTCGTTGCAGGCACCGCCGAGAGACATGACAATAGACCGCATTAGGGCCTTCCCATAAAGGCAAATGTTGTTGTGTCGGATTCCAGGCTCCGCAGACCCTGGATAGATTCGAACTCTGGAGTGCGTGAGAACAACTCAGCCTCCCCAGCCTGCCTACTCACCGATCTCACTACCTAGCTCGATGAACAGGAAGGAAATGGGACACGACAGTTTACCCGGGTTCGGGCCACCTTGCGGTGTAAAACCCTACTCCTACTTTGTGGTGGATTGGCCTCGAGGTGGGCTAAGGATGAACTAGTACAGTGGAAGAACAACCTAAGGAGGTGTGTTCTAGAGCTGGTGAGGGAGAGGATGGTATCAGTGATCCCATCCCTTTCTATGGTGGTGGCTAGGCTATATTTATAGTGGCCTTGGTCCTCTTCCCCCAAAATGAAGGCGGGAAGGGGTCCCGCAACAATCAAATTCGAAGGAAGACAACTAGTACATCTTAGCCTGACAAAAGGTGGTCTTCGCCTGCAAAGCTTCTGGTTGTGACACCGTGGTGGGCTCGGCGATGACCTCCATCCTGCCATCCTAGCGGTCCTGGTCTTGTTGCATGGAAACAGAAACCTTTGGCTGATTCCTCAGGACTCCGCGCCTACGCTTGCTTCTTTAGCACCAAAGAGGAAAATGTTGTACTGCGCCCGCTGGCACCCGCCTGGCCTTGGTCGTCATGGCTTGCATCATCCGAGCCTCACGAGGTGGAGGCTTGCATAGAGATCTCCGCTCCTCAGGAGCTAGCCTGAGGAGGCCGCTCCTTCTGGAGGTCTTGGCATCATCCGCCTCGCGAGTCTTGGCCCCTCGCGAGGGTCTTGTGTTGTTGATGCTGAAGGTGGGCCGTACCAGGCCGTCGATGGAGCCACGCCGTGGGCCGCAGGCAGGCAAGTCACGCTCAGACTTGGCTTCGAGTCGAAGCCAAGGGGCAAGGGCGAAGCGCCACGGGCCCCAACCGCATGCGGCCCTAGATGAAGCATGGCGCTTGATGGGACGTGGGCGTCTCCGCTTCCCCACGCTGCCTCGGCAGCCATTCGACTCGACAAGAGCATGCTGCATGCAGAAGGGTCATCATTACTAGGGATCGTGGAGGCCGGCGGTTGGCCTCCCTCCGGCTATAAAAAGGGGAGGGGCAGAGCCCCCTTGCTCATCTCCATCTCCTCGTTGCTTGCTCCTTCTTCCTCGTCTCGCCGTCTTGCCGTAGCATCCATGGCACCAACGAGAAGGTTTTCTGCCGCCAAGAAGGGGAAGGCCCCCAAGGAGGGGCCGGGTTCACCACCACCCAAGAGAGGCCGCGGCCGCCCCCGCAAGTATGCCGCGACCCCGGCAGTGGCTCCTCGAGGGCGTGGGCACACCTCTTCGAGGGCAGGCGTCGCCTTAAGCAGCCGCGATGACGCTTCCTCTCGTGGCGGGAGTCGCCAAGGATAGGGTGGCTCCTGCGATGGGGGAAGGCGCGCTGTGGTCGCCCGGCCTCCTCGACCATGTTTCCACTCGGCGGATGCGTTCCTGGAGTTTGTCGTGCGGTCGGAGAGGCCCGCGGGCAACTGGCTCTAGCTCCCGCGCTTCTTCGGAGCTTGATGTATTCCCGACTGCGGAGCTTGATGGCCTCTGGCAGCAGGCTGACAGCTGCTGCAGCGGGGCTTCATGTGCGGGAGTCGAAGTCTCTGCCGCGGGCAGCGTGTCCTTGACCCGAGGTTGGCAGGCGTTTGCTCGCGCGCGGGGCCTGAGAGGGAGGTGCACCCTCCATTTCAGGTACGACGGCCTTGCGACCCTCTATGTGAGAGTGTTTGGGTAAGATGGCCGCCGTGCAGGGTGCTGCCCAGAAGATGGCAGCGGCGATGATGAGCTTGCCCTTGGCGACGGCCATGACGACGACGAGGGTGAGCTTGCCCTTGGCGACGGCCGCGCTACCCCCAACAGCGGCGGCTCCTCATCCGGCGGGAGCACTAGCAGTGGCAGCTACGACGAACCGCCACGCTGTCGGGCTCAGATCGGGGATGCCGATGAGCCTTCTCGCCGCCGTGCTCCGGTGAAGCGGGAGGAAGGCTCGGACTAAGCTCGGGGGCTGCTGGAGCCTGGCCTCAAGAGCTGCTGCAGTCATGGGGCCTGCTTTTGTTTTACCTTTCCTTTCTCCTGCATTTGAAAAAAGTAGAAGGTCCTTCTGGGGTGTGTAATGAACCATGGCACTTGCGCCACTATGCTTTGTTTGTTATCTTCATATTGTGCCATGATACCCATGTTTTTACTAGGTGCGGTTAGGGTAACTTAGCTCGGTGTGCTTGTGGTAGTCTCCCATGTCGCGAGGGCGCGCCTTTCCTGAGGTGTCTCCCAAGGGCTTCCTTCCTGACGACTCAGGAGCCGTCGATCCTCAGGAGACGTTGTACAACTGCAGAGTTTTTAGAAGGCCTCATGAGGCGTCTCGTCCTTCCTCGCTTGAGCCCTCGAGCATGGGTTGGTTATGGTTGGTACACCGTGTCGCGCTGCCCGGAGGCACGAACTTAAGAGGGTGCGCATGCCCACGAGCTCGTTCGAGAGCGTCTTGAGAGGATTAAGGACGCCGAAGCTTTAGGGTAACAAGGCTTTGGCGAGGTGTGGTTGCGGGCGAGCCCAGGCGTACACACCTGCCTAGCCCCCACCCGCGGGACGCGCGAGGAGGAGCGACGGGCAACTGCCGCTCTTCCTGGGACAAGATTAGAAAGGCTAACGAACAAGAGAGAAATTTGCAACTCTGGCGAACGAAAGACGCGAAAACTCCAAATTTCATTCAAGAAGTTGCAAACCAGCTACAGAAAGCAAGAAAAAGAACAGCCGCGTCCGGCACCTAGAATAGTATTCTTGTCTTCCCACCAGCGCGGAGCATGCATGGGGCCTCCACTAGGACGTGGGTGGGAGCCCCCGTGAGGCCCAGCCCCAACTCATTATTACGTGAGAGTGTCACGAGTGGAGACCTTCATAGGCGTGGATCCTTGATTCATGGGTAGAACTTCCAGAGGTGCTGGATGTTCCAGGCGTTATGGATGGGGATCCCGTCCTGCGTCTCCAGGCATGCGGCGCGAGGCCTGGAGACATGGGCGATCCTGAACGGTCCCTCCCACATGGGCGAGAGCTTATGCAACCCCTCCCTGGAGAGCACCCGCCTCAGGACGAGATCACCCACCTCGAGCATCCTGGAGCGGACGCTGCGGGAGTGGTACCACCGTAACGCCTGCTGGTACCTTGCTGCTCGGAGCGAGGCTTGGCGGCGGCGTTCCTCCCCCAGCACGAGGTCCATCCCTCGTGAGGCACCCTGGCGTGCCTCGTCAAACGCCAAGACCCGCGCGGAGCGATGCCTGACCTCGTGAGGGAGAACCGCTTCAGCTCCATAGAAGAGGAAGAATGGAGTCTTGCCCGTCGGCTTGGTCGCGGTGGTGCAGATAGACCACATCAGGAACTGGAGCTCATCGAGCCAGCCCCTGCCGCAGGCCTCGAGCTTCTTCTTGAAAGTTCTTGCCTTGAGGCCTCTCAGGACCTCTACGTTGGCGCGCTCGGCCTGGCCATCGCTCCTGGGGTGTGCCACCGAAGCGTAGCCTATCTACGTTCCAAGGTTAGCACAATATGTTTTGAAAAGGTTGCTGGTGAACTGCGAGCCATTGTCGGTGATGATGCAATTCGGAACCCCAAACCGGCTCACGAGACCGTTGATGAATTTGACGGTCGAGCCGGCCGGGATGGTGCGGACGACCTCCACCTCCGCCCATTTGGTGAACTTGTTGATGGCGATGTAGGGGTAGCGGTAGCCCCCGGGCGCTTGAGGGAGCGGGCCTAGGATGTCCAGCCCCCAGACCGTGAACGACCATGAGAGCGGGATGGTCTGGAGGCCCTGAGTGGGCTGGTGGATCTTCTTGGCATGGAACTGACAGGCGTCACGGGATCTTACCATGCTCGGTGGCATCGTTGAGCGTTGTAGGCCAGTAGAACCCATTGCGGAATGCCTTGCCCACGAGGGTACGCGATGAGGAGTGATGCTCGCAGTCCCCGCCATGTATGTCAGCCAACAGCTGACATCCCTGTTCCTGGAGATGCATCACAGAGAGACATCGTTTGGCCGTTTTTGATAGAGCTCACCGTCCCTGATGCAGTACGCGGTCGCTGGCGGGCCACACATTTTGTGTCTTCCTCCTTCTCCGGCAAGGCACCTTGAAGCAGGTATGCCTTGAACTCCTCAGTCCAACACCCCTCCCGAGGCTCAACCGCGAGGAGCAGGCGGGCTCCCGATGTTGGGCCGCAAGCTGGGGCACCTAAGATGGGTGCTGGGGGGAGCTCCTCCTGAGGCGATGCTGGTCCTGCGATGGGGGGAGCTGCCAATGGCTTGAAGAGCCGCTCCTCAAAAACACCAGGCTCCTGAGGCAGATGTCGAGACGCCCTCTTGGCGATGTCGTCTGCTTCCTTATTCGTGTCGCGTGGCACGTGCTGCAATTCCATGCCCAAGAATCGTTTCTCAATTTTGCGTACCTCCTCGAGGTATGCCTCCATGTGCTCGTCCTTCAGCTTGAATGCTTTGTTGGAGAAGTTGACGAGGAGCTGGGAGTCGCCCCTGATGGTGAGGCGTCTCACTCCCAAAGCTGCCACAGCCTTGAGGCCGGCGGTCAAGCCTTCGTATTCCGCAATGTTGTTGGAGACCTTCTCACCCTGCTGGAAGCAGAGCTGCACGACATAGTTGAGCTTGTCCTGGGTGGGCGAGATGAGCACGGCTCCAGCCCCCGCACCCTAGCGCGCGAAGGCGCCATCAAAGTACATGACCCAACCATCTGTTGCTTCGCTTCCTGACGAGAGGGAACGGTCCTCACCCACTTCTGGGTCGGGAAGGTCGGTCCATTCCGCCACGAAGTCAGCGAGGGCCACACCCTTGATGATTCTGGTGGTGTTGAACTCTAACTGGAATGCCTGCAGTTCGATGTTCCATTCAGCGACCCTCCCTGCGGCGTTAGGGCTCTGGAGCACTGTCTCCAGAGGGTAAGCTGAGACAACCTTGATGGGGTGGCCTTGGAAGTAGTGGCACAGCTTTCGAGAGGCGATGAGGAGCGCAAGCAAGAGCTTTTGTGGCATGGGATAACGCGCCCGTGCATCACGTAGCATCGTGCTGACGAAGTACACCGGGTGCTCAACGAGGGTGGAGGCATTGGCGAGGTCCTGCACCTCCTGGGGCTGAGGGTCCTCAGGGGTCTTGTGATCCACCGAGGCGGCCGTGTCCTCAGGAGCACCTTCCTCAGGAGCGCCGTCCTGAGGCCGCGACGCCTCCACTGGGTGCGAGGTGCTACGTCGTGAGCCCTTGGTCGGGCGCTCTTCCCGCACCGCCAATAGTGCCGCGCTGGCGGAGTGAGGTGTGGCGGCCAGGTAGAGCACCAATGGTTCGAGGGGGCGCGACACTACCATCACCGGTGGGCTGGTGAGGTACTTCTTGAGGTCTCGGAAGGCTGCATTAGCCTCCGACTCGAACGGGCCCTTCTTTTTCATTAGCTTGAAGAATGGGAGGGCGCGCTCCCCTAGTTTGGAGATGAAACAGCCGAGCGAGGTTAAGCAGCCCGCCAGCTTCTGCATTTCCTTGAGGGTTTGCGGCGGACTCATCCTTTCAATGGCCTTGACCTTCTCTAGGTTGGCCACGATCCCTTTGTGCGATACCAGGAAGCCCAGTAGCTTGCCAGACGGGACGCCAAACACACATTTTTCTGGGTTGAGCGGCAGGTTTACCTCGCGCAGGCTGGCAAAAGTCTTCTCCAGGTCTTCCATAAGAGTCCTTACCTCCCGAGATTTCACCACTATGTCGCGGACGTATGCTTCAGCGTTCCTCCTGAGCTGCTATACCAGGGTGATATGCATCAACCGTTGGAAGGTTGCTCCCGCATTGCGCAGCCCAAACGGCATGCATGTGTAGCAGTACACCCCACACAGGGTTAGAAAGGTTGTCTTCTCAACATCTTGCACTGCCATCTTGATTTGGTGATAGCCTGAGAAGGCATCCAGGAAGCATAGTTAATTGCACTCGGCGGTGGAGTCGGCGATCTAGTCAATGCGCGGGAGAGGGAAGGGGTCTTGAGGACAGACTTTGTTGAGGTTGGTGAAATGAACACACATGCGCTCCTTCCCGCCCTTCTTGGGGACAATGACCGGGTTCGCGAGCCAGTCCGGGTGCCGTACTTCTTGAATGATGCCAGCCTCCAGCAGCTTGCGGGTCTCCTAGGTGATGAACGACTGCTTCTTTGGAGCTTGCCGTCGTGCCTTCTGCTTCACTGGTCGCGCGTTGGGGCACACCATCAAGTGGTGTTCAATTACTCCACGCGGCACCCCGACCAGGTCCGCTGCCTCCCATGCAAACGCATCTTTGTTCGCGCGTAGGAAGCTGACCGGTGCTTCCTCTTGGGCTGGGGGGAGGTCGGCGCCTATGGTGAAGGTGGAGCCCGAGGCCCCATCTTCATCGATCAGCACCTGCTTTGTATCGGCCCGGTCTTGGGAGAACAACTGCTTCTTCTTTGCTGGTGTAGCCCCCAGGGCCTCTAGTGCTCCCTCCTTGCTTGGCCGCGCAGCCGTTGTGGCTCTGAAGGCGTGCTTGAGGGCTGAGAGTGCGTCCTTGTTGTCCCCCACCACGGTGAGGACGCCGCTACTTCCCAGCATCTTCATGAGATTGTAGCCTGGGTGGGTCGCCGTCATGAACTTGGCCAAGGCCGGGTACCCGAGAATGGCGTTGTATGGTAGGCCAATGCAGGCGATGTTGAAGTCGATGAGCTCGGTGCGGTAGTTGTCACGGGTGCCAAAGGTGACAGGGAGGCGAATCTGCTTGAGGGGACAGGTGGAACCGTCGATGACTCCAGAGAAAGGCTTGGTGGGGCGGAGCCGGCCATGGGGCACATGTGATACGTCCATTTTGCATCATGCTTTTATATCGATATTTATTGCATTATCGGCTGTTATTACACATTATGTCACAATACTTATGCCTATTCTCTCCTATTTTACAAGGTTTACATAAGGAGGGAGAATGCCAGCAGTTGGAATTCTGGGCTGGAAAAGGAGCAAATATTAGAGACCTATTCTGCACAACTCCAAAAGTCCTGAAACTCCACGAAAGTTATTTTTGGAAATAATAAAAAATACTGAGCGGAAGAAATACGTCAGGGGGGCCTCCACCTGTCCACGAGGGTGGGGGGCGCGCCCCCTACCTCGTGGGCCCCCTGTTGGCCCTCCGGTGCCCATCTTCTTCTATATGAAGTCTTTCATCCAAAGAAAAATCATAAGCAAGCTTTCGGGACGAGACTCCGCCGCCACGAGGCGGAACCTTGGCGGAACCAATCTAGGGCTCCGGTAGAGCTGTTCTGCCGGGGACACTTCCCTCCAGGAGGGGGAAATCATCGCCATTGTCATCACCAACGCTCCTCTCGTCGGGAGAGGGCAATCTCCATCAACATCTTCACCCGCACCATCTCCTCTCAAACCCTAGTTCATCTCTTGTATCCAATTCTTATCTCATAGTCTGGGATTGGTACCTGTAGGTTGCTAGTAGTGTTGATTACTCCTTTTTTAGGGGTGAATGACAGTGGGAGAGGCTCCCACAAACTTTGTATCACTCACAAAGGAACAGTTACATATGTGTTACAAAGGGTTTTTGTGGCCCCCCGGCCATGCAAGCTATCCACAACCCTAGTGACCCAAATTTACAATGTAATTAGACAGTAAGGGGCGAAGTTCCTCTCTGCAGTTATGTGTTAGCAACTCCAAGAGATGCTTGAATCTAGCCAGCCATGCTCCGAAGGAATGCTGAATCCCTCTGAAGTGTTGGTTGTTTCTCTCCATCCATAGACTCCAAGCAGCCAAAAGAAATATATCCATGAAAAGAGGTTGCCTCCAGTTATCCCTACCCCCACACAGCAGAGCCAATCTGTTGGCATCTATCGGCCACGCCAATCCAACTTTACTCCAGCAGTGTTGGCTAAAGGGGCAATTGAAGAACAGATGTTCCACAGTTTCCTCGGGAGGGTTTTGACAGAACATGCATGTGTAGTTGCCCCCCGCGACAGCAAAATGTCTGTGTTTGAGCATATTCCTGGTATTCAGACGATCAACTAGGAGTAGCCACCCAAACATCTTGAATTTGATCGGGCTTTTGGCTTTCCAGAGCCATCCGAACGCCTCATCTGCCACAACCTGCTTGTAGCAATGGTTATAGAATTCCTTGGACGAGAAGCGCCCGAGCGTGCATTCCCAGATGTCACAACGGTCGTTGGCCACACGATTTTGTGTCAACCCCTCCTGGATCTCTTTGATTTCCTCCCTCGCCTGGATCGAGAGAGGTAGACTAAAGATCAAGGCTGGGTCAGTTGCAGTATGAACCTTAGCAATGGAGTCGTCTTCATTCAAGCAAAATGAGAAAGCCCGTGGGTACATGTCCATGAGTGGGGAATCCTGACTATTATCAGACCAAACATCTTTCCAGAATAAAGCGCTAGAGCCATCCCCCGGGGTGACTTTGGTGATCCCTCGGAAGATCCCACTGAGTTGCATCACGTCCTTCCACCAGAAAGAGCCCACTGCCTTAGTTGCATGCGGTATTCTGTTTCTGTAGTAGGCGTCCCAAACTAGCTCCACCCAGGGGACATCTTCATGATTATAGAATTTGAATAGATGTTTTAGGAGAAGGGCAGCATTCTGTGTTTTGATATCAATAACACCAAGGCCTCCGCAGCGTTTTGGGCGGCAGACAAGTTCCCAGGCCGCAAGGGAGTTATTCTTAACCCCATCATCAGAGTTTTTTGCCCAGAGGCAATATCTACGCAGTTTGTCTAGATGCTCGATCACTTTTGGGTGCAATTTGATTGTGCACATTGCATATATCAGCATCGAAGTCACAACAGAATTGACCAAGGTCAGTTTGGCCTCGGATGACATCAGCGACAATGCAGTGGACGTCTTCCTCTCGACTGCATTTACTAGTGGCATAAGATCGAGAACACTTGGCCTCGTCGTGCCCATTGGTAGGCCAAGGTAGGTGAAGGGCATGGAACCAACAGAACAACCAAAAACCCCAGCCAATTCACAAGCACGCTGGTGATCAATGTTAATGGGTATAAGAGTTGATTTCTGAAAATTGATCTTCAGCCCAATCGAAATAGCATAATCCTCCAAGATAGTTTTCATATGGGCAGCCTGTTCGGGACATGCCTGCATAACCAAAATCGTGTCGTCAGCGTATTGGACAATGGGGAAGTCACCCGCCCTGTCACGAGGGAGAGGAAGCTCAACTAGTCCTCGAGCAAAAGCATCATTAATTGCTGCTTGGAGAAGGTCTGCCGCAAGGACGAAGATCAATGGTGAGAGAGGGTCCCCCTGTCGCACACCACATTTACAGTTGAATTTCTGACCAGGAACTCCATTAAGGAGTACAGAAGAAACCCCCGAGCCAAAGATCATTTTCATCCATCCAAGCCATTTGTCATCAAAACCCATGTGCTTCATGATCTCCATCATGGGGGCGTGCTCAATCGTGTCAAACGCCTTAGCAAAGTCTAACTTGAGGAGGATGTTTTCCCTCACTGAGGTATGGCATTGATGGATGTATTCAAACGACCACGCCAGGCAATCTTGGATTGTCCTCCCTTTGATGAAACCGTACTGGTTTTTGTGGATGATTTTGAGGATGACTTTCTGTAGCTGGTTAGCCAAGATCTTTGTGATGATTTTTAGACAACAATTCAGTAAGGTAATTGGTCCATAATCATTTGCAGTTTCTGGAGAAGAGTTCTTAGGGATCAAGGTGATATACCCCTCACTAATGCTGGTGATATCTAGCCCTCCAGCATGAAAGGCATGGCACAGCTCATAGAAGTCCGACTTGATGATCTGCCAGCAGCTCTTAAGGAAACAACCATTAAAACCATCAGGACCCGGAGCCCGGTCACTCGGCATTTCCTTAATAACAGTATCAATCTCTTCATTGGAAAAAGGTGCCGACAATTGATCTAGTCCCTCGACCCGACGAATGATTCTAGAAAGATCAAAACGCATGTTAGTGGGTTTAGAAGAACCGAAACGATCCTTATAGGTTTTGAACAACACCCCTTCCTTGCCAACGTGGTCATGGATTTCCACACCACCATCACGAAGCATGGCGATAGAATTATGTCTATATCTCTCAGTGGCCAGAGATTGAAAGAGCTTGGTGTTTTCATCCGCAAATCTGAAGTACCTGATCGTGCATCTTTTCCTCCAGTACTCGTTCTGAAACTTAAGCAGTGTCTGCAAGTGAGATTTCAAAATCCTCCGAAAGTTTGACTCCTGGATAAATAGAGGTCTTTTGTCCTCGAGATTATCCATCCTAGCTAAAGATTCATTACTGTTCTGGATCATAATTTTCAGCTTTGAGATATCTCTGCTCCATCTCTTGAGATCATATCTCAGAGTTTTCAGTTTTTTACAAATGCGGGCAGCAGCGTTCGGGGCATGGCATGCCTTGGACCAAGAGGCGGCAACCACATCCATAAACCCAGAATGGTTAATCCAAAAATTCTCAAAGCGGAAGAGTTTGGACTTGGGGATAGTAGATTCAATTGTAACCACACACGGAATATGATCAGACACCGGTTTCCCCAATGGCAGGACCATCGTGTTTGGGAAGGAGGTAGTCCAACAAGAGGAAGAAAAGAACCAATCGAGCTGTTCAAGTAGGGGGTCGTCTTGCATATTGCTCCAGGTATATGTTCTGCCCTTCACAGGTAGCTCCATCAGAGACTGCGCTCGAATGATTTCATTAAACAACAACATGTCCGCAGCGTCGCCCCCAGGCTTGTAGTTGATGCTAGTTGGTTTATTTGGTGGAAGATCATATGCTCAGATCCTTTATGCATATTAATACTCCTCTAATTATGAACATGAATATGCTTTGTGAGTAGTTACGTTTGTTCCTGAGGACATGGGAGAAGTCTAGCTATTAGTAGTCATGTGAATTTGGTATTCGTTCGATATTTTGATGAGATGTATGTTGTCTATCCTCTAGTGGTGTTATGTGAATGTCGACTACATGACACTTCACCATTATTTGGGCCTAGAGGAAGGCATTTGGAAGTAATAAGTAGATGATGGGTTGCTAGAGTGACAGAAGCTTAAACCCTAGTTTATGCGTTGCTTTGTAAGGGGCTGATTTGGATCCATATGTTTCATGCTATGGTTAGGTTTACCTTAATACATTTGTTGTAGTTGCGGATGCTTGCAATAAAGGTTAATCATAAGTGGGATGCTTGTCCAAGTAAGGGCAGCACCCAAGCACCGGTCCACCCACATATCAAATTATCAAAGTACCGAACGCGAATCATATGAACGTGATGAAAACTAGCTTGACGATAATTCCCATGTGTCCTCGGGAGCGCTTTTCTCTATATAAGAGTTTGTCTAGGCTTGTCCTTTGCTATAAAAAGGATTGGGCCACCTTGCTGCACTTTATTTACTTTTGTTACTTGTTGCTCGTTACAAATTATCTTATCACAAAACTATCTGTTACCTATTATTTCAGTGCTTGCAGAAAATACCTTGCTGAAAACCGCTTATCATTTCCTTCTGCTCCTCGTTGGGTTCGACACTCTTACTTATCGAAAGGACTAAGATAGATCCCCTATACTTGTGGGTCATCAAGACTCTTTTCTGGCGCCGTTTCCGGGGAGTGATGCGCCTTTGGTAGGTGGAATTTGGTAAGGAAAAATTTATATAGTGTGGTGAAATTTACTATCACTTGTTACTATGGAAAGTAATCCTCTGAGGGGCTTGTTGGGGGTATCTTCACCCCGACCAGTAGAGCAAAGAGTTGCTCCTCAACCTACTGAACCTACTGAAAATGAAAATGTCTACTTTGAGATACCTTCGGGTATGTTAGAAAAACTGCTAGCTAATCCTTTTGCAGGAGACGGAACAAAGCATCCTGATGAGCACCTAATCTATGTGGATGAAGTTTGTGGATTATTTAAGCTTGCAGGTATACCCGATGATGTTATTAAGAAGAAGGTCTTCCCTTTATCTTTGAAGGGAGATGCATTGACATGGTATAGGCTATGTGATGATACGGGATCATGGAACTACAAACGATTGAAATTGGAATTATATATATAATTTTTGGCCTCGCGAAGGAGAAAGCATCGCTCAAGCTTGGGGGAGGCTTAAATCAATGTTATATTCGTGCCCCAATCGTGAGCTCCCAAGAGAAATAATTATTCAAAGTTTTTATGCTTGGCTTTCTGATAACAATCGCACCATGCTCGATACTTCTTGTGCCGGCTCTTTTATGATGAAAACTATTGATTTCAAATGGGATTTATTGGAAAGAATTAAATGCAACTCTGAAGATTGGGATCTCGATGAAGGTAAGGAGTCAGGTATGACACCTAAGTTTGATTGTGTTAAATCTTTTATGGATACCGATGTTTTCCGTAAATTTAGCACTAAATATGGACTTGACTCTGAGATAGTAGCCTCTTTCTGTGAATCTTTTACTGCTCATATTGATCTCTCTAAGGAGAAGTGGTTTAAATATCATCCTCCCATAGAAGTAAAAGTAGCTGCACCTATTAAAGTTGAAGAAAAGACTATAACTTATAATGATCCTATTGTTCCTACTTCTTATGTTGAGAAACCACCTTTCCTTATTAGGATAAAGGATCATGCTAAAGCTTCAGCTGTGGTTCGTAAAAGCAATATTAGAACTTATACACCTCCTGAGAAAATTAAAGTTGAACCTAATATTGCTATTGTTAAAGATCTCTTGTCTGATAATATTGATGGGCATGTTATTCATTTCCGTGATGAAACTGCTAGAATTGCCAAACCGCGTGCTAAAGATAAACATAGACCTGTGGTAGGCATGCCTGTTATTTCTGTTAAAATAGGAGATCATTGTTATCATGGCTTATGTGATATGGGTGCTAGTGCTAGTGCAATACCTATTGACTTATACAAAGAAATTAAGCATGATATTGCACCTACTGAGTTAGGAGATATTGATGTCACAATTAAACTTGCCAATAGAGATACTATATCACCAATGGGAATTGTTAGAGATGTTGAAGTCTTGTGTGGGAAAACTAAATATCTTGCTGATTTTCTTGTTCTTGGTTCCCCACAAGATAGTTTTTGTCCCATTATATTTGGTAGACCCTTCTTGAACACTGTTAATGCTAGGATAGACTGTGAAAAGGATGTTGTTACTATTGGTTTAGGTGATATGTATCATGAGTTTAATTTCTATAAATTTCGTAGACAACACCGTGAAGAGGAATTGCCTAGTAAAGATGAAATTATTGGTCTTGCTTCTATTGCCATGCCTCCTAGTGATCCTTTAGAACAATATTTGCTGGACCATGAAAATGATATGTTTATGCATGAAACAAGGGAAATAGATGAAGTATTCTTTAAACAGGAACCCATCCTGAAACACAATTTGCCTGTTGAAATCCTAGGTGATCCTCCTCCACCCAAGGGTGATCCCGTGTTTGAGCTTAAACCGTTGCCTGATACTCTTAAATATGCTTATCTTGATGAAAAGAAGATATATCCTGTTATTATTAGTGCTAACCTTTCAGAGCATGAAGAAGAGAGATTATTGAAAACTCTGAAGAAGCACCGTGCTGCTATTGGATATACTCTTGATGATCTTAAGGGCATTAGTCCCACTATATGTCAACACAAAATAAATTTGGAGAAAGATGCCAAACCAGTTCGTGATCACCAATGACGGCTGAATCCTAAGATGAAAGAAGTGGTAAGAAAGGAAATACTATAGCTCCTTGAGGCAGGTATAATTTATCCCGTTGCTGATAGTCAGTGGGTAAGTCCTGTCCATTGTGTCCCTAAGAAGGGAGGTATTACCGTCGTTCCTAATGATAAAGATGAATTGATCCCGCAAAGAATTATTACAGGTTATAGGATGGTAATTGATTTCCGCAAATTAAATAAAGCTACTAAAAAGGATCATTACCCCTTACCTTTTATCGATCAAATGCTAGAAAGATTATCCAAACATACACATTTTTGCTTTCTAGATGGTTATTCTGGTTTCTCTCAAATACCTGTGTCAGCCGATGATCAATCAAAGACCACTTTTGATGATTGCTTGAGCAACCTTGATCGAGTTTTGCAGAGATGTGAAGAAACTAATCTTGTCTTGAATTGGGAAAAGTGCCACTTTATGGTTAATGAAGGTATTGTCTTGGGGTATAAAGTTTCTGAAAGAGGTATTGAAGTTGATAAAGCCAAGGTTGATGCTATTGAAAAGATGCCATGTCCCAAGGTCATCAATGGTACAAGAAGCTTCCTTGGTCACACCAGTTTTTATAGGAGGTTCATTAAGGACTTCTCAAAAATTTCTCGGCCTCTGACTAATTTATTACAAAAAGATATACCATTTGTCTTTGATGATGATTCTGTAGAAGCATTTGAAATACTTAAGAAAGCATTGATCTCTCCACCTATTGTTCAGCCACCTGATTGGAATTTAGCTTTTGAAATTATGTGTGATGCTAGCGATTATGCTGTAGGTGCTGTTCTAGGGCAAAGAGTTGATAAGAAATTAAATGTTATTCAATATGCTAGTAAAACTCTAGACAATGCTCAGAGAAATTATGCTACTACTGAAAAAGAATTCTTAGCAGTTGTATTTGCTTGTGATAAGTTCAGACCTTATATTGTTGATTCTAAAGTAACTATTCACACGGATCATGCTGCTATTAAATATCTTATGGAAAAGAAAGATGCTAAACCTAGACTTATTAGATGGGTTCTCTTGCTACAAGAATTTGATTTGCATATTGTTGATGGAAAGGGAGCTGAGAACCCCGTTGCAGACAACTTGTCTAGGCTAGATGTTCTTGATGACCCACTACCTATTGATGATAGCTTTCCTGATGAGCAATTAAATGTTATAAATGCTTCTCGTAGTACTCCATGGTATGCTGATTATGCTAATTACATCATTGCTAAGTTTATACTACCTAGTTTCACATATCAGCAAAAGAAAAAGTTTTTCTATGACTTGAGACATTACTTATGGGATGACTCACATATTTATAAAGAAGGAGTAGATGGCGTTATTAGATGCTGTGTACCTGATCATGAACAGGAACAGATCCTACGCAAGTGTCACTCCGAAGCTTATGGAGGACACCACGCTGGAGACAGAACTGCACATAGGGTATTGCAATCCGGTTTTTATTGGCCTACTCTCTTCAAGGATGCCCGTAAGTTTGTCTTGTCTTGTGACGAATGTCAAAGAATTGGTAATAGTAGTAGACGTCAAGAAATGGCTATGAACTATTCACTTGTTATTGAACCATTTGATGTTTGGGGCTTTGATTATATGGGACCTTTTCCTGCCTCCAATGGATATACACATATTTTAGTTGCTGTTGATTACGTTACTAAGTGGGTAGAAGCTATTCCAACTAGTAGTGCTGATCATAACACTTCTGTTAAGATGCTTAAAGAAGTTATTTTTCCGAGGTTTGGAGTCCCTAAATATTTAATGACTGATGGTGGTTCACATTTTATTCATGGTGCTTTCCGTAAAATGCTTGCTAAGTATGATGTTAATCATAGAATTGCATCTCCTTATCACCCACAGTCTAGTGGTCAAGTAGAATTGAGTAATAGAGAGCTCAAATTAATTTTCCAAAAGACTGTTAATAGATCTAGAAAGAATTGGTCCAAGAAACTTGATGATGCATTATGGGCCTATAGAACTGCATATAAAAATCCTATGGGTATGTCTCCGTATAAAATGGTTTATGGAAAAGCATGTCACTTACCTCTAGAACTAGAACATAAGGCATATTGGGCCATTAAAGAACTCAATTATGATTTCAAACTTGCCGGTGAGAAGAGGTTATTTGACATTAGCTCACTTGATGAATGGAGAACCCAAGCCTATGAGAATGCCAAATTGTTTAAAGAAAAAGTTAAAAGATGGCATGACAAAAGGATACAAAGGCGTGAGTTTAATATAGGTGATTATGTATTGCTATACAACTCTCGTTTAAGATTTTTTGCAGGAAAACTTCTCTCTAAATGGGAAGGCTCTTACGTTATCGAGGAGGTCTATCGTTCTGGTGCCATAAAAATCAACAACTTCGAAGGCACAAATCCGAAGGTGGTGAACGGTCAAAGAATGAAACATTATATCTCAGGTAATCCTATAAATGTTGAAACCAATGTTATTGAAACCGTAACCCCGGAGGAATACATAAGGGACACTTTCTGGAACGTTTAAGACTCCGAAAAGGAATAGGTATGTGGTACGGTAAGTAAACCGACTCCAAAACAGTTCTAATGGCAATTTCTCTCCGTTTTGGAATATTTAGAAAAGTAGAAAAATAAGAAGCAGTCCAGGAAGGACACGAGGGCTCCACGAGGGTGGAGGGCGCGCCCTACCCCCCTGGGCGCACCCCCTGCCTCGTGGGCACCTCGTGTGCTCTCTGGACTCCATTTTCTTGCACGTTACGTATTTTTGTCGGTAAAAATTCATTATATAATCTCCCGAAGGTTTTGACTCCTGTATCACGCAAATATCCTCTGTTTTCGTTTCTAACTGTCCTGCTGCCGATTAGAGCAACATGTCGTCCCAGGATTCGGAAGGAGAAAGCTATGTGGCTGATTACCTTGCAAATCCTAAGGCCTATGGAGATGTGGAGCATTGTGGTTGGAGCACGGAAGAAGAAGAATACTATGAACCCAAGAGAAAGGTGGAGACGAGTTCAGATGAAGATGAAGTCCCATTATCTCAACCTGGGGACATGCATGTGGAGTTCAAAAAGTCAAGCCTCCCTGATAGAGCAAAGAAACTTAAGATCGAGTTTATCCCTTTTCGTCTCTTGCAGGAAAACAAGCAGGAATTATGCAAAAAGATATTAAGCCTGGAGCAGGAGATTGATGACTTGAGGGATCAAAATTCTATCCTCAAGCGCAAATTAAGGAAGAAGCCTACGCCATCAACTAAACCATCATCTTCTTCTTCAACAAAGGAGACATAATCATATGGGTATGGGCACTCCCCTTGGCAACTGCCAAGCTTGGGGGAGGTGCCCCGGTATCGTATCACCATCACACTCCTATCTTTACCACTTTTCTTAGTTCGATCCTATTAGTAATATCTTGTTTTAGTAGAATAAAGTTTTTAGTATGATCTAGTTTTGAGATTTGCTTTATGATCCGTCTATGTAATCGAGTCCGTGAGCTATATAATAAAGATTAGTGTTGAGTCAAGGGCTTGATTATCTTGCTATGATCTTGAGTGAATAAAAGAAAAGAGAAAAGAATAAAAAGAAATGAAGAGATCATATTGATCTTATGAAGAGTAATGACTTCACATAGAAAGAGTATGATGATTAAAAATTGTTGGGAGTTGGCAAACATAGCTTTGGTCATCGTTGCAATTAATAGGAAGTAATAAATAAAGAGAGGTTTCACATATAAATATACTACCTTGGACATCTTTTATGATTGGGAGCACTCATTAAAATATGACATGCTAAAGAGTTGATGTTGGACAAGGAAGACAACGTAATGGGTTATGTTTTCTTATATCTGAGATAAAGTATATTGTCATGGATCATCCAACATGTTGAGCTTGCCTTTCCCCCTCATGCTAGCCAAATTCTTTGCACCAAGTAGAGATACTACTTGTGCTTCCGAATATCCTTAAACCAGTTTCGCCATGAGAGTCCACCATATCTACCTATGGATTGAGTAAGATCCTTCAAGTAAGTTGTCATCGGTGCAAGCAATAAAAATTGCTCTCTAAATATGTATGATTGATTGGTGTGGAGGAAATAAGCTTTATACGATCTTGTGATGTGGAAGAAATAAAAGCGACAGACTGCATAATAAAGGTTCATATCACAAGTGGCAATATAAAGTGACGTTCTTTCGCATTAAGATTTTGTGCATCCAACTCTGAAAGCGCATGGCAACCTCTGCTTCCCTCTGCGAAGGGCCTATCTTTTATTATTATCTTCTACCTTATGCAAGAGTCATGGTGATCTTCACCTTTCCTTTTTACATTTTATCCTTTGGCAAGCACAGGATGTTGGAAAGATCCTGATATATATATATATCTAATTGGATGTGGGTTAGCATGAATTATTATTGTTGACATTACCCTTGAGGTAAAAGGTTGGGAGGCGAAACTATAAGCCCCTATCTTTCTCTGTGTCCGATTAAAACTCCGTAACCACAAGTATTGCGTGAGTGTTAGCAATTATGAAAGATTAAATGATAGTTGAGTATGTGGACTTGCTAGAAAGCTCTGACATAGACTCTTTCTGATGTTATGATAAATTGCAATTGCTTCAATGACTGAGATTATAGTTTGTTAGTTCTCAATAAAGTTTCTGATTCATACTTTGCATTGTGAATAGATTATTACTTGAGCATAAGAGATCATATGACAATATCCATATATGTTGCTGTTATGAGAATAATCACGATGCCCTCATGTCCGTATTTTATTTTATCGACACCTCTACCTCTAAACATGTGGACATATTTATCGTTATCGGCTTCCGCTTGAGGACAAGCGAGGTCTAAGCTTGGGGGAGTTGATACGTCCATTTTGCATCATGCTTTTATATCGATATTTATTGCATTATGGGCTGTTATTACACATTATGTCACAATACTTATGCCTATTCTCTCTTATTTTACAAGGTTTACATAAGGAGGGAGAATGCCGGCAGCTGGAATTTTGGGCTGGAAAAGGAGCAAATATTAGAGACCTATTCTGCAAAACTCCAAAAGTCCTGAAACTCCACGAAAGTTATTTTTGGAAATAATAAAAAATACTGAGCGAAAGAAATACGTCGGGGGGCCTCCACCTGTCCACGAGGGTGGGGGGCGCACCCTACCCCCTGGGCACGCCCCCTGCCTCGTGGGCCCAATGTCGGCCCTCCGGTGCCCATCTTCTGCTATATGAAGTCTTTCGTCCGAAGAAAAATAATAAGCAAGCTTTCGGGACGAGACTCCGCCGCCACGAGGCAGAACCTTGGCGGAACCAATCTAGGGCTCCGGCAGAGCTGTTCTCCCGGGGACACTTCCCTCCGGGAGGGGGAAATCATCGCCATCATCATCACCAATGCACCTCTCATCGGGAGAGGGCAATCTCCATCAACATCTTCACCAGCACCATCTCCTCTCAAACCCTAGTTCATCTCTTGTATCCAATTCTTGTCTCATAATCTGGGATTGGTACCTGTAGGTTGCTAGTAGTGTTGATTACTCCTTGTAGTTGATGCTAGTTGGTTTATTTGGTGGAAGATCATATGTTCAGATCCTTTATGCATATTAATACTCCTCTGATTATGAACATGAATATGCTTTGTGAGTAGTTATGTTTGTTCTTGAGGACATGGGAGAAGTCTTGCTATTAGTAGTCATGTGAATTTGGTATTCGTTTGATATTTTGATGAGATGTATGTTGTCTATCCTCTAGTGGTGTTAAGTGAACGTACACTACATGACACTTCACCATTATTTGGGGCTAGAGGAAGGCATTGGGAAATAATAAGTAGATGATGGGTTGCTAGAGTGACAGAAGCTTAAACCCTAGTTTATGCGTTGCTTCGTAAGGGGCTGATTTGGATCCATATGTTTCATGCTATGGTTAGGTTTACCTTAATACTTTTGTTGTAGTTGTGGATGCTTGCAATAGAGGTTAATCATAAGTGGGATGCTTGTCCAAGTAAGGGCAGCACCCAAGCACCGGTCCACCCACATATCAAATTATCAAAGTACCGAACGCGAATCATATGAACGTGATGAAAACTAGCTTGACGATAATTCCCATGTGTCCTCGGGAGCGCTTTTCTCTATATAAGAGTTTGTCCAGGCTTGTCCTTTGCTACAAAAAGGATTGGGCCACCTTGCTGCACTTTATTTACTTTTGTTACTTGTTGCTCGTTACAAATTATCTTATCACAAAACTATCTGTTACCTATTATTTCAGTGCTTGCAGAAAATACCTTGCTGAAAACCGCTTATCATTTCCTTCTGCTCCTCGTTGGGTTCGACACTCTTACTTATCGAAAGGACTGCGATAGATCCCCTATACTTGTGGGTCATCAACATGCAGTAGGCCGAATGCTTCCACGGAGAGGACGTTGAGGCCGGCGCCGCCGTCGATGAGGGTCCTCGTGACTGATACATTGCAGATGGTGGGAGTGCAAAGTATCGGGAGCGTGCCAATGCCGGCCGTGGTCGTGGGGTGGTCGCTGGAGTCGAAGTTGAGGTCGGCCTTTGGCGCCACCCAGCCCGGTGGCGCTCACCGCTTCGCGTGGGCGGCGCCCACCTGGCGGAAGAACTGCTTGACGTGGCGGTCCGAGGGCGGTGCCTACGAGCTACCGAGGAGGGCCGCGACAGCATGGGGCGCCGGCACCGCGAAGCGTGCGACAAAGAGGACGCGCAGCTCCTCCCAGGAGGCCACTGAAGACTCCGGCAAGCCAAGGAGCCAGGCGCGTGGCGCACCCGCTAGGGCCATGGGAAGCCCCGAATGTACCCGTCGATCGGTCGGTGGAGCGGCGCTCACCATGAGGGCTGAACGGTGGAGCGCAACGGACAGAGGGGCAGATCTTCGATGCACCCCTACCCGGCGCGCCAAATGTTGGATTCAGGGCTCCGCAGACCCTAAATAGATTCGAACTCTGCGGTGTGTGCGAAGAACTCAACCTCCCCAGCCTGCCTACTCGCCAATCTCACTACCTAGCTCGATGAACAAGAAGGAAATGGGACATGGCAGTTTACCCAGGTTCGGGCCACCTTGCGGTGTAAAACCCTACTCCTGCTTTGTGGTGGATTGGCCTGGAGGTGGGCTGAGGATGAACTAGTACAGTGGAAGAACAACCTCAGGAGGTGTGTTCTCGAGCTGGTGAGGGAGAGGATGGTCTCAGTAATAACATCCCTTTCTATGGTGGTGGCTAGGCTATATTTAAAGTGGCCTTGCTCCTCTTCACCCAAAATGAAGGCGGGAAGGGATCCCACAACGACCAAATTCGAAGGGAGACAACTAGTACATCTTATCCTGACGAAAGGTGGTCTTCGCCTGCAAAGCTTCTGGTCGTGACGCCATGGTGGGCTCGGCGATGACCTCCGTCCTGCCATCCTGGCGGTCCTGGTCTTGTTGCATGGAAACAGAAATCTTTGGCTGATTCCTCGGGACTCCGCGCCTGCGCTTTCCTCTTTAGCACCAAAGAGGAAACTGTTGTACTGCGCCCGCTGGCGCCCGCCTGGCCTTGGTCGTCATGGCTTGCGTCATCCGAACCTCACGAGGTGGAGGCTTGCATAGAGATCTCTGCTCCTCAGGCGCTAGCCTGAGGAGGCCACTCCTTCTGGAGGTCTTGGCATCGTCCGCCTCGCGAGGCTTGGCCTCTCGCGAGGGTCTTGTGTTGTTGATGCTAAAGGTGGGCCGTACCAAGCCGTCGATGGAGCCACGCCATGGGCCGCAAGCAGGCAAGTCTGGGTACCCCCGTTCCCATAACGCCGACAGGTTGCACTGGAAAAGCCCGGTTCGGTGGCACCTGACCAACTTAATGATGAAATTTATCCCCAAAGTATATCTGCGATAACTGATACTCCGATTTCATCTATCAATCTGTGATCCAAGTCATAGCAATATCCAACAAATAATCCAGAGAATAATATAGTCATATCATAATACTCCGAGGGTAGCAAAAAAACTAAGAGCATGCTGAATCCAAGAACGATGATACTACTACTCCAATAGTAAGAACAAGCTATCCAGCTAAGATCCACATGGAAGCATCATCTCCGAAACCATACTCCAAAACATAATATCAACTACCATCATGATGAAAATAATACTAGCCACTAATAATCCAATGGTAACATGATATACATCAACTGCAAGCATAAATCCTAGTAATCAAAACAGTAGCATGGCATTAGCAAGATCAGAACAACTCCAAGATATGCCATGCAGAAAGTGATGTATCTAAAGCAATATTTCAAATAAGATCAAATAAAGAACCATGTTATTTCATTGCAGTCATGCAAGTGGAGGGTATGGCTTGCCTGAGAGGGGTGGAATCACTGGGAATAAGTGCGAGAAGCTCGCGGAAAGAATCGCCGAAAATAGTTCTCTCCCAGAGGGGTTGAATAAAGGGCAGGGGCAAACTGGTCATTTTCAAAATGTGACAACATCGTGAAAATGATACCAACAGAACGGGCTCGACGAGACGAAGAAGTGGACTTTGGAATCACCTCATTTGGAGTTGTGAGCAAAAATTTATAAACTACGTCTGGTCAACGGGGAGAGGCTGACTGGTGGGGTCGTGCTGGGGTGGGGCCCGCCTGGCCAGGTTGTCGTCGTCGTCTTCTCGCCCGAGCTCGGCAAGCTCGGACGCGCGAAATCCGTCAAGGAAGAGCTGTCCGGCGCTCAGAGCGCGTCTGATGCCGCAAGAGTGTGAGAAATGAGCTACCAGGGAGGCAGTCACCACGGGCACTGGCATGGAGAGGGCAAGAGAGGCTGCATGGACATGTCTAGTTTTAGTCCATGCATCACTGAGCCTGAGGGAGGTGATAGATCAAGAAAAAGAGCCCTGGAGAGATGTGAGGGTTCACTGGAAGTTTGCTGCATCAAACTGAATCATGATGTAGTGATCACCAGTGATGAGCCTAGAGCCAAAGTGGATGTCAGGGAGAGTTAGGACAAGAGGGACTGTGATCCTGTGAATTTTGGATGGAAATGGACCAATATTTATCATATTTGCTTTGCAATTAACCAAAATGGTCCAGAATAAAGATTATGATGATGCACTCAAATGATGAAGCCCCTTGAGCTGAGATTTGGCAGGGCGGGGTTATTTGGACATATGAAGATGCTATAAAAATTTCATACCAAATGGACTTGCCAAAATGGTACTTGCTTTACAAACATCCTCTCTGTCCAGAAACTTGAAATAATGTAGGTGATAAAATGGCTTAATGAAATGGTCCCAAATTTGGTGGAGAGATGTTATAAGGGTAGGAGCATGATATGGTAATTTCTCAGAATTAACGAAGCAATATAAATTATACTTGCTTCACAACCTGAAAAATATTAACAGAATCAAAGATTTGAAGCTGTGTTCACCTTGATGATTGGATGGAGCTCAAAATTGGAGGAGGGTAATGATATGAGAACATGAAGAGGCATCGTAAATTTCAACTCATTTGGATACTCCTGGCTAGTACTTCCTTCACAATGGCTTCTGTCTGACAGAAACTTTGAAAATTCACTATGGAAGATTCACTAGGCAAATGGAGTTGAATTTTGGCATGTGGCAATAATTTGGACATAAAAGAATGCCCAAAAAGTTTTGGAGTAAACAAGGTAAGATAATCGGCACTTCCTTCACAAAATTCCATTCAGGACAGAATAGAAAAAGGAATATTGGGGAATTAGTTTTGGGCTAGGAAAGGAAAGTTTGGGCATATTTGAGCAATATATGACCCAAAGAAATTATGAGAATTATTTGGGAATTTTGTGGAAGATAGAAATATAGGTTGCTTCACAACCTAGGTCAAATGAGGTTATTCCTTTAATAGAAAAGGAATATCCCCCAAGAATGGAGTTGGGCTAGAATGGAAATGGCATGATCTTGGAAGAATTTTGAGAATGATGAACCGCTTGGGAGGAGAAGAAATCTGGGTCTCCCAGGTTTCAAGTCCACAGATCCACTCCAAAAATAAATTCAGAGCAAAACCAAATAAATCAAAAAGAAAAAGAAAAGGGCCAAAAACCAGGCTGTTACAAACCTCCCCCTTAAAGAAATCTCGTCCTCGAGATTTGGTTGCTCAGGGAATAAGTATGACTTGAAGACACCATTCCCAACTCGGGTATCCATTTCCTTCGTATGTTGTTCCCTTAAGAATTTCATATGATTTTCTTACCTTGCTCTGGGGTAGTTTGCTTCACCTTTCCCAAAATTCTGACAGGTTTTTGCTCATATACCAACTTCTTATGCTAATGTTGATTCTTTCACATCTGTGGTGATATCCAAAGGATTTGAGCATAAATTTTCCTTTGGTCATGAAAAATGTTTTACTTCTGCAATGGGGTTGCTAAAACAAATGCATGTCTTCCGGGTTCAAACAATGTTGAGAATTATCGCCATTCTCCTGACAGGATCTGACTGCTCATAGGTGGTACTAATTTATCTTGATTTGTTTCTTTGGTCTCGAACAGGAGATATTTACCAAAGATTTGAGCGTCTTCTATTGTGAGAAATATAAACGGGCATGGACTTATAGCTGTAGCATACCTCAAACATTAGCATCTTGAGACTGGCCTGACAGAGATGCTGACGGGAAAATACTTTTTATGACAGACTGCCCGTGCACTCCATTTTGCACGTGAGTACACCTGATCTGAGCGATTGTTCGACTGTTGGCTTACCCATGTTGTCGGTATACCCGTCTATGGTAATGGGCTGTGAGATGCTTTAACACTGTCACTAAAGTCAAACTACGAAGTTTGCAAAGGAAATCTTGGATCTGACAGAACAGACTTGGATATTCCACACTAACCATCTTAAGTGGGTCAGCGGGATATGGAATCCTTGTAGAACAGAGTAGGCCTTTGAGAGTATGTCTTGGTGGGTTCATATAGAATCGTGGCCTCCGACTGACTTGGATATCAGGACCCTGATGGCCGCAAAAATCATCATACCTTTGCTTTCGGTCTCTTGTTCTGCCGATGATTTTCTTTGTCAGGGTATCTTACTGAAATATCTTGGACACATATGTATTTGATTCTTCGTGCAACCATTAATGTGGGTAGTGCAATATTTTGGACATTATTCCTTTTGCTTGTTTTCTGACCTGGGTCCGCACATATATGACATGTGCTCGGGGCTTGTGGCTGTACAAAGCTCGTTGTTGAGGCCAACAATACAAGAGGGTGACAAGGTTTCATGAGATTTCCTTGTCAGGCGCGGGGATAATGACCTTGGTAGCCATCGTCAAGACTGTTGATGCTTCGTTATTAGCTCCTGAACTTGCCGTTCTTTTCATTACATGAGATGTATCTTTGCTTATGTTTACATGACTCATGAGTTTTGTTGAACCCTTACCTTCCTTAGGTAACTTCTCTTGATCACAGTTGTATTCTTGAATGAGTGACTTGCATGTCCGGGGATACATTCTCACTGTATAGATGGAAAGATATGTAGTCGAACACTTGATTTCTGAAGCAGACATATGCCTTGACTGATTTGTACTTCTGGCAAAAATATTGCTGATCTGTTTCTTGAGATGTATTGCCATATACTACCAATTCACCGTATAATCTCTGAGGACAGTGCAATAGTGTGGTACTGACATAGACTGAGTGGCCTACGAGAGAAGCCATCCGAGTAGCTTGCTGAGGAGGACTCGTTAGTTTCTGCTCGAAGCTTTTGTCTGGGTAGCGTGCGGAAGAAGTCTCGATAGCTTACACACGAAGCTTGACCTGAGTATTGTGCTTGAGAAGCCTGGGTTCCGTACTTGAGAAACTTATCCTCTTGTTGCTTGTTGAGGAAGATTAAATTCCTTATGTCAGAAGCCTAGGTTCCTTATTTCAGGTGGACAAATGGGCTTCTAAATGTGCTCGGCTTCTATTTACAACAAGTTGTAGTCATCCTGAAATACATTTTTTTGCACAGGATGTTGATTTTATGGATCATACTGATCCATTTGTTTATGACTGCGAAAAAAAGTGGTTGGGTTAGATGTTACTGCCATGTTAAATCTGGGTTTTGTCTAAAAATTTGATGAACAATTAATCCTTGGGCTTTTTGTACCGTTTGTAAGCTTGAGTTGCATGTTGTTTCCCTCGTACTCCCCTCCACCTGCCACTACACTGCCGCATCTTCCACGTATGTTGTTCGTTCCCGTCCGAGGCCTCGCCGTTGTTCTCCGCCTTGGTTTGCTCGCTGTGCCCGCCGCCGTCTGGCGTTGTCAACATGGTCAAGAACCAAGAGGAATCAGGAGATGACTGTACGTGGAGAGGTTGACAGTAGGGACCCACCAGGGTCATTGCATTACGCAAGCAGGTGCCTCATTATTACACGCCAAAAAAATAATTCCTCCTAATTGTTTGACAACTAGGTCCCACGCCATTGTCAATGTAGTCAATAAACGAGAAAATTACACAATGAGTGGATAACACCAGGGACCCAGCAGCTCGCCCAGTTGTTTTTTAGTTTCAGAGACGGAGCTCAACTGCATGCTGTGTGGGGGCTGTGGCCCGTCTAGCCCACACTTATGCTTTTTATTTAAGCACATGACGAGCCCAGTTGATATCTTTTTTCTTTCTGAAAATGGCTAGCCCAGTTTTTTTTGGTGAATACCAAAACCGAGGCCTACTTGCTTTTCTCAGCCCTGCTAGGCTGCAAATCTTTCAAGACGAGGAGGGATGTAAGTAGTAAGAAATGGGCTTCCCCAGAAAATGGGCTATAAGTTGTAAGAAATGTACTGTAAATTTTTAAACCAAAGCCAACCAGCAATTACATTAAAATATCATTTTTTCTGGATTTCTCTACTCTCTACTCTTATAAAAACCAAAGCCAACTGGCAATTACATTAAAATATCGTCTTTTCTCCCACAAGATAAACTACTCATACAAATGCATCTTCATGTTCCGTGCAACGCACGGGCATCTTGCTAGTTAAGATTTTAAATTTCATTCATTTTTTTGCGGAAAATTGTTTTTTGAATTTTATTTTGATATAATTTTAAAAAAAATATTTTTAACGTGACTCGAAATTTCGTGATTAAAAGAGTTCAGACCCCACCGAAGTATGCAAAATTTTGTTGAATTTTTTAGCAGTGCCCAGAATATATGATCTGTAATGCTAATAAAAACAATATGGGCTTCAAATATCCTTAAGGATTAGCAAATGGGCTGTAAATTATTGGAAATAATGGCAAATGGGTTGTATGCTGTTTTCCACAGATTTGGAGGCTGACTTCTGGGCCTACTAGGTTGACGACGACGCTGTCCTAAATTTTTTTGAAGCGTACGCAAGGCTTTGTCAACTTAGTCAACACAGAGCACTGACTGTTGGATGTCCATCCAACGGCCGCCGTGCTTCTTCATTCTCTGATCTTCCTGCTCCAGCCGCCCAAACCAGCGCCGGCGGGACTGCCTGCTCCCTCCTCCCGTGGCTGGTTGTGCTGCCGCCAGGCCATCCCTCTACCCACCCGCACATCCTGTTATTTTCCGGCGACGTCAGCCTCACCCCGCTGCCGACCAGTCAACGCTCGTACTCCCCTCAGTGTGGGCATCCGCTGCAGTGGCTTCGCCGACTCCGGGTGGTTCCCTTCCTGGGCCTCGCCCTCGTC
Source organism: Aegilops tauschii subsp. strangulata (assembly GCF_002575655.3). Lineage (NCBI taxonomy): Eukaryota > Viridiplantae > Streptophyta > Magnoliopsida > Poales > Poaceae > Aegilops > Aegilops tauschii. The sequence goes on from NC_053037.3 coordinate 280,564,613, forward strand.
CACCGCGTTTGTGCTCTCGGCGCGGCGAGGTCAAAATGGTCAACATACAACAACCATTGGAAGAGGCTGACAGTAGGGGCCCACACAAGGAAATGCCTCCTTATTACGCACAAAATAATGATTCGTCCACCTGACAGCCGGGACCCACCGGAAGGGCCTCTGTATTTCGCGAAAAAGCGTTCCCCCTGCTGACAGGTCGGACCCACCAGCTATATCTTCGCACGCAAGGAAGTGCCTCGTTATTACGCACAAAAAAATGAATACCCCCCTGCTAGCTGGGACCCACCATAGTGGGAGGCTGACTTGTTGTCCTACTAAGATGACGGGGACGGAGGGCTTTGTCAACTTAGTCAATATGAACGATTCTAGCTCCAGTGACCGTACGATGTCCATCCAACGGCCGTAGTGCTTCTTCAACCTCTGGTCTTCTTGCTCCAGCCGCCTAAACAACCGTCGGCCGTGCCGCCTGCTCCTGCCTCCCATGTTCGGTTGTGTTGCCACCGCTGGCCCTGCTATCCCTCTATACTCACCCACACCTCCTGTTATTCTCCGGCCACGGCAGCCTCACACCGCAGCCGAAGCAGTCAACCCACGTACTGCCCTCCGCGTGGGCATCCACTGCCGCGTCTTCCCCGACTCCGCGTCGTCCCCTTCCTAGGCCTCGCCGTCATCCGCCGCCCTGGTGCTCTCGGTGCGGCGTGGTCAACGTGGTCAAGGAACGACTTCCATCGGAACAGAACTGTACATGGAGAGGCTGACAGCTGGGTCCACGACAGCAGCAAGGAAGTGCCTCCTTATTACGCGCAAAATTATTATTCCTCACCTGACAGCAGGGACCCACCGGACGGGCCACCGTACTCTGTGAAAAAAATGTTTCCCCCCTGACTACTGGGACCCACCAGCTACATCTTCACACGGAAGGAAGTGCCTGACAGTTAGGACCCACCTGGTCGAAGCGTACGTAGCATTGTCATGCTGGTCGGGAGCGTGTACGTACATACTGGTCGATGTAGAGGCGCACACATGTCGTAGTAGAGGCGCGCACGGGTCGTAGTAGAGGCACGCACGTAGCATGTACACGTACGTACAACCAGGGTGCAAGAAAGTAAATACGGCCATGTACGTACATACGGGCGGGGTCTCGAACGCCTACTCGCGCATACGTATGGCAAGGGCTCGTGTACATGGCTGGGTCGGAACGGAGAAGCTGTGCCATCGTCGTGATCATGGGGAGGCAACCGGCTGGGTTGGAACGGCATGCGTCGTCGTGTTCATCGGGAGCCAACCGGCTTGGACAGAACAACCGATGGAAACAAGGCCTGGCGTACCGCAGAATGGACGAAACGGCCTTGTGTTCGACCGGCCATGTTTGAAACGGGATCCTGTTCATCAGGAGGGGCTAGCGTACCACAAAACAGAGGAAACAGACCTCCTACGGTCGAAACGGGGTCCTGTTGATCGGGAGGGGTGTGGCATACCGCAAAACGGAGGAAACAGACTTGTGTTGGAGCGCTACGATCGAAACGGGGTCTTGTTCATCGGGAGGGGTGTGGCGTACCGCAAAACGGGATTCCACGGGATACTGTTCATCTCGACCGTCGACCTCCTCCAGCCTCCATGGGCTACTATTTATCCACCGTCGATCTCCTCCAGCCTCCACCTGCGACTGTTCATCCACGGGCTCCTGTTCATCTAGCCTCCACCCCGCGCTCCTCCACCGGCTACTGTTCAACCAGCCCTCTCCACGGGGTCCTATTCAACCACTCCTCCACGGGCTACTGCTCATCTAGCCCTCCACCGACTACTGTTCAACTAGCCCTCCACCGGCTACTGTTCAACCAGCCCTCCACGGGGTCCTGTTCATCCACCCCCAACCGGCTGATCGGGGTCCTGTTCATCCAGCGGCAACACCACGAGGTCCTGCTCATCCACCCCCCACCGGGAACTGTTCATCCAAACCCCCCAACAACGCTCACTGTTCATCCAGAGGCAGCATCGATCGGCTTCAGTTAGCAGTAGTAGCGAAGGAATCACTCGGGTTCAGTTAACAGCAAGGGATCGATCGCTCGGGTTCAGTAACATAGCAAGTGCAATCGCTCGGGTTCAGTTAGAGCCCAATGCCTCGTTCAGGTCCAGTTAGAGCCCAATGCCTCGCACACACGCGCGTACGTATGAGAGAAACGTGCATCGCTCGGCCCCCGACCACCCACCGTAACCGGGAACTCCCCCGATATTTTGCTCGCCCTCGCTTCTACCACGGTTTCTTCTGTCATGGATGGCCCAAAGAATGTCATGCAGCTGCGTCTCCGGCCCGCCCAGGACGAAAAGCCCATTTTCTATCATGATTTTTTGTCATAGAAGTAGGCGCCCTCCACATCTATGATGATACCGGGCTCTGTCACAATTATCGTCATAGAAGTGTCATAAGCATGACAATTCATTCGGCCCAAAATGTCACGAATGTGCCTTTTTTTTGTAGTGTGTGGTGCCACTGCTGCAAATCACGCAGAGTCATCTATCGCGTCTCAACCACAATCCTCAACCCTGGCCGAGTCTTCTACAAATGCCCGAATCATGGGGTAATAATATGTTTAGGTGATCTTCTGCTGCTTTCAGTTGCTAATTTTTTTAGTAGTTTGGTTGATGATCTTCCAATTTGATTCGTGTAGAAAAGGGAAGATTCGTGTGATTTGTATTTCTGGGAAGTTGCTGATGTGGGGAATGCAACTACGCTGATTATTTGGTTAGCCGAGGAATCCCAATACCAGCAGGTTGGGGTGTTGGACAAGTAAGTGAAGGAACGACAGAAGGGGAAGATGCATAGCAGAAGGTTAAAGATGCACTTCCTCTGATCATGGCCAAGCAACAGCTGCTGAACGGCCTTGACAGCAATGAGGAGATGAAAGAGCTTGTGAAGATAATGGAAAAAATCGATGTGCTCTGTAGGATGGTTGTCTCTTTATTTGCAGTGTATGTAGCACTCGTGATGTATTCAGTGGCTATAACATGAGCACTTTGCTGAAACTAGTAATGAATGAAACCTGTTTAGCAGGCTGGGCGCAGTGTTGTAAACATCTATTGATTCCTATTAACGGAAAATGGGGGTATCCCCTTTTGCTCATAAATAAATAAATAGCAGGCCCTTTTTGCTAATAAATAAATAAATTAGCAGAGGCCCTGTCGGGTCAGCTTTGTTCCCATTCGAAGACGTTGAGAAAATTGCAGTCCAACAGCAAACTATGCCATCAAATTCAAGTTTCACAGCAAAATATGAGTACAACTAAACAACAATGTCATCATGTTTTAGTCATCATACAATCACCAAACACAAATCAACATACATAATAAGTGATGTTCTCACAGCAAAATACTAAACAACAACTTTATCAGGTTTCAGTTGTCATAGCAAACACAATTTCACATAGTAGATTAAAAAAAAATCCTCTGACAAGAAAATATGACAAAAGCAATCTACTTATCATCCGTAGCAGCAGCGTTAACATCTTTGCCATGCGTATCAGTCTGAATCGTAATTCCCACAATGTCATCTTCTTCTTCATCGTCAATGTCCTCAAACGTTGGCTTCTTCTTCATAAACTCTTGTATGTCCACAGCCCGACAGGCAATCTTTTCGCCAGCATCATTGACGTGATGCTTCTCAAAGATATTAGGAACACCTGTGGAATCTTGTACATCAGGAGCAGTGTAAGCATCATCTTGTTGTGCAACTTCATTAAACGAATTCCTCTGCTCAAACCTTTGCAATACTCTCCAGTCATCGCTACGTGCAAACGTGTCTTCCAAGAAAAATATCTGTGTTGCTTGATTTGCCAAAATAAAAGGCTCGTTGGTCTGGTACGCCGCCTTCACATTGATGGATTTGAAATAATCATCAGCTCAGGGTTTTGCGATCCTGGAAAACAGGTTATACCAACGACAGCACAACAGAACCACACACCAATGAACCTCGAAACTGGAGATATACTACAACTGAACAATGTCTGTTATGTTAGCATACATTTCAGTTGTCTCTGTGTCGTACGTATCCGTGCTCATGATGGCACTGTTTTGTGTCTTCCTGCCTTCGTCGCGTGCAAGGGTGTTGTAGCGCACATCTCCAACAACGCAAGATTCATAATGTGTTACCCGAGTATGAGGACCCATTGCTAGTGCGTAAAGGGCATCATCAACTGCCTGCCCATCCTCCCGCATCTTCTTAACCTAGGGTTAGAAAATAGACAAGCTGGTCATCTTATGTACTCAATATATTAAAAAAAACTGACAGTGCAATTCAAAAGCTTACATGGCTCTTGAACCATTTCACAAATCCTACCATAACCAGTTTGTCAATGTTTCTTGGATTTTGCGGCAGTAACTCCTTTTTGTAGATGTTGCACAACATAGTGATCGCGTCAAACATCTAAACATATAAGAATGTGCTACAAGTTTAGTAGATTACGATGTATAAGCTGTAGTACTTAGCACTTACTTGATATAAGGTAGTATCTCAGGACAGTTATTCAACACATACCAAAACATTTTGTCCAAATCTTTAGGTTTGTCGTCTTGTCGACTATTCCCTGTAACTCGAACAGAACAATCGAAAACATTGAGCCCGAGATTGTCTTCACCCACCTCTTTGCTAAGCTGATCAGCTGTTTCAATGTATTTTAAGCAGAATGTCAATGCTTCTGTAGCAATGTAGGCCTCCGCAATGGAACCCTCGGGTCTAGCTCCGTTCCTAACATAGCCCTCGAAAGTGTCTAGCTTCCTTTCAATAGGGTACATCCAGCCATACTGTATTGGACCTCTAAGTAGTGCCTCGTCAGGTAGATGAACAGCCAAATGCACCATCACATCAAAGAAGGCTGGAGGATATATCTTCTCAAGGTTGCATAGGATAGTTGGTATCTTGTCTCTAAGACGCTCCAAAGCATCTATCCTGATATTTCTACTGGAGAGTTCCCTGAAGAATTGTCCCAACTCCGCAACAGCTCTGCATAAGTCAGGGCGGCCCAATCCTCTAAGGATAACAGGTAAAACCCTTTGAAGTAGGACGTATCAGTCATGAGTTTTCAACCCTTGTACCTTGTTTCCATCTGCAGTGACTCTCCTTTCAGGGTTGGAAGCAAATCCATGTGGGAATCTCACACATGATAGGACGTCGTAGAATTCTTTTCTTTTTACCTTGTCCAAGACGTACACAGCTGGTGCCATATCCCATGGTTTACCTTCATCTTGCACCTGCAAATCCTTTCCTATACCCAGGTGTGTCAAATCAATCCTAGATTTTAAGGTATCTTTCATCTTGCCTTCAATATTAAGAAGTGTGTCGATAATGTTGTCACATATTTTTCTTCGATGTGCATAACATCAAGATTATGCCGTAGATCCAAATCTTTCCAATACTCCAAGTCCCATAAAGTGGACCTATGGGTAAACAATAATCTCTCTTCTGGCCTGCCACACTTCCTTTTCCCGCTACCATTATCAGGATGGTTTCCTGGTGTAAGATGCCTGACCTTCTCTAGTTCCACTTGCAACTCATCGGCGGTGAGCCTCTTTGGCGCATCACGATTTTCATGCTTTGCATTGAACACATATCTTCGGTATTTTGTAGGACGCGGCTTGTCCTTGGCAAGGAAACAATGGTGTCCAATGTAACAGATCTTGCCAAGTATTGCGCATGACAACGGATTCCTGTCACAGTGAACACATGCATTGTAACCACGTGTCATTCGCCCTCACATAGTGCCCAAAGCCAGAAAATCATGGATGCACCAAATTAGAACAACACACAGAAAGAAATCAGCTGGTGGGCTGCTATATAGGTCTCGAGTGAGAACACCCCTCCATAGCTGTTGAAGTTCCTCCACAAGAGGCTCCATGAATAAATCAAAATCCTTTCCAGGACTTTTTGGACCTGGGATGAGCAAGGCCATAATGTAGTTTAATTCTTTGGTGCAGACATTTGGAGGCATGTTGTATGGGATAACAAGCACTGGCCACATGCTATATGTGACGCTCTGGTGGCCAAATGGGTTAAATCCATCTGAAGCTAAGCCATGTCTAATGTTTCTCGGGTCATCAACAAACTTTTTGTGTTTCCGATTGAAGCTTTTCTAGTCACTACCATGAGATGGATGGCTCATTACATTCTGATCTCTGTACTCCCAGTTCCTAGAATGCCACAGTACATCCTCTCTTGTTTCAGCATCATGAAACAACCTCTGCAATCTTGGTATAATTGGAAAATGTCCCAGAACATTATGAGGAATCCTCTTAACAGCATCGCCATCTTTCCATCTTGATGATTTGCATTTTGGGCATTCACATAAGTTGGCATAATCCTTCCGGAACAGATCACAATTATTCTTACAAACATGGATCATATCATATCCAATTCCAACTGCACGAAGGAAATTCTTCATTTTACTGTAGGAGTGTGGCAGCTCAGATGCATCTGGGAAAGATTTGCGAAAAGCAGCCAACATCGCATCGAATGATTTGTTGGTCATCCGCTCAGATGTCTTCACCTGAAGAAAGGTGATCATAGCTGAGAATACTGACAGCTTATTTCCTGGGGTGACAGACACGTTGCATTGTTCCAACATGCAGGCCCACCGTTTTTCTTCTGTAGGTGAAAGTTCATGAAATGCACGAGCATTTCGTTGCATTGTTTCAATGTTGGTCAAGCTCACTGGCTCCGCCACCACCACCTCCTCCTCCTCTTCCACCTGAGTATCAGGCAGATCAAGATGGTGATTTGCTGCTTCCACATAGTCAGTAACATTGACGTTCACAGCTTCACCATGATGAACCCACCTAGTATATGTGACCGACATCCCATAAAAGTGTAGATGATTTTGCACAGTTGACTGGGGTCTTGTAACTGAATTCATACAACTGCTACACGGGCAGAGCACATCTGAATTTGTACCACCGTACTCAGCTCTAATAAAGTTCATGAAGTTTTCAATGCCCTCGACATATGTAGCGGAGAATCTTCGAGCAGAAGTTATCCAAGTCATGTCCATCTATTAGACATACAAATTAGTTCTTCTACTAGATATTACAGGAAAAAACATACATGCTTTTTAACAAAGTCCAAAAAAATACCTATGTCGATGTCTAAAGCTATGGCAAGATATTTGGACAAGCAGATCTAAGTAACGAAATATATGTAAAGCTAATTCAGCAAACAGATTTGAGTACTAAATTATGGCAGGCCGTTTCAGCAGTCAATGAGGCCGAGCACACATCCATTGAACTATCGAAGGCCATCTCAGCAACAAAGATGGAGTATAAACGGGTGTAGAGCTATTTCACCTAACAGATTGGCTACTAGACCATGGCAATCTATGTCACAATAAATATATGGTAGGATATTTTAGCAACCAATCGGGCTTGGCATGCCATCTGAGCTAAGCAGATTGAGTGCAGAACAAGGCAATGAAGCTTCCTAAGCAGTGCATATTGACTGTAAACTACTTTGGCAAACAGTGAGATTAACAGCGTCCATCAGCTAACATTCAGCGCTACACCGACATGCACGGGGCATCAGTCTAGAATGCGCGTACCGTGGGAGAAGCTGACCGCCGTGCATCTCCACACAAACGTCGCCAACGGTGGCGACACTGTCCGCCGTGCGTCTCCACAAGAACGTCGCCAGCGGTGGCGGCACGGCTAGAGGACGGCAGTCTACGAGAGCGTACTGTGGGAGCGAGAGGATCGCCATGCGTCCCCTCGACGAACCGTGGCACGGACGTATCGGCACGGCAGGGAGGGCGGGTTTGGCGGAGCGAATGGAGTGGAGGGGGACAGGGGGAGGGGGGCTTGGGGAATATTATTGGCTAGTTGGCCGAAGGGCGGTTGAATTTTGGATTTGGGGGGAATTTTTGGGGGGGATTTTCGCGTGATGGGCGGGGGGAGTTTGGCGCATGGTCGGTTTCTCCAAGTGCAGTCCCACGTGTCAGTGAAGAGGCAAGACGAAGTGCGTTCTGTTTGCGTGAGCCGTGTGCAGGACCGACCGTGCGTGGGGTGCAATGCGACCACGATAGGGGTGCTGTGAGTGTACCGCCTTTTTTCCTTTTAAACTTGGTGCTTCGCCCCCTAAAAAAAACTTGGTGCTTCGCGCGATCCATCGATACTACTACTACTCATAATCCGGTAATCTCGACTAAAACGGCGTGGCCAGGTCTTTTCCCTCGCGATATGCTGGGAGGTTGGCTTAGTTGCTTTTTTAGGATGAGTAATGCTACACCTACGTAATCCCAGTTACATAATTAACGTAATGTGAAACGTGTGAGCTGTTGATTGTAGAATTTTGGGACAGAGGTAGTATTTTCATACTCCTACAATATATCTTACTATTATTGTGAACGTTCATATACAGCACACGATATTAATGCAAACACGGCAGATTTTCATTACATTTTGAACTTTTATAGGACAGAAAAATAAAAGAAACCCAACCCTAAACCTATTCTACGATGGCGACCGACGTCCTCCATCTGCGATCTCCATGTACGAGGGCGGGGTTCAAGACGTGAAGTGAAGGTGCGGTCTATGGCGTGGAGGCCAAGCGTGCGGGTGCGTCATTAGTCACCGGAGTTGGTTCTCGGGCACCGAGCCTCTTAATGACGCCATACAGACGGACGACATGAATGCGGGCAGCTGGCGCTGACTGGGAACGCACCGCGCGACGGCGCGAGGGACAAGGGTTTTGGTGTGCCAGGGTAGTCAGCTGCGTCGTGGCAATGTTGGAAATGCCCTTTGCTCACATGCGATCCCCACATGTCATTGAAAAAGCAAGACAACCCGGCATGATCTCAGGTCCTGGGGATGCAGTTGGCCGCACTACACCACTCCGCGGACACATCATGGCGCACGCGCACTTCGGCGCCCCGTGCATCCTCGACGAGCCGGGTGTTGATCTGCTGGTTGTGCCACAGCGCTAACGCCGCCCTCGGCACACTGAAGCCGACCGTGTCCAGCGACAATGAGCGTGTCGCTCACCGCGGTTGCCGTGTCCAGAGGCGGTGTGGGAGCTGCGCCACGTTGTTGGCCCCGATGACCCACATGAATGGTTGCCGGTGGCGAGGAGGTCCTGGGCCAGCTCCTCCATTGGACTAGTCTGCGCCACGTTGTCCAGATAGGTGTGCCCCACATGTCGGTTTCCCTATTTTCTCGGCCAAATTCAAGCGCCGGTGCTCCGCGTTGCGCATTAGGCGTAGAACAGGTGGCTTTTGTGTCCTGGTTCAAATATGGTACAATACCAAGTTGTTACCCTAGACCCAAGTGTGGTGGTTTTGGGTACGGTACCACCCTTTTCCTTTTCAACTAGTGAAGCGTAACACTTGATTAAGTAGCCGGATGGTGTGCTAATGTAGGTGTCCGACTGTTTGAAGGAATAATTGAGGTGTGCCCGATCCGTGCCCGCATTTAGGGGTCCAACTTACCATGTTCCGGTAGTAGTAACTATACTAGTCCCTGCGTACTCCCTCTGTTTTTATTTACTCCGTAGCTTTGCTCAAAGTCAAACTTTGTAAACTTTGACAAAGTTTATAGACAAAAATAATAACATATACAATAACAAATCAATACCATTAGATTCATTATTGAATATACTTTCACATCATATAGATTTTCTATTGTAAATGTTCATATTCTTTCTATAAATTTGGTCAAATATTATGAAGTTTGACTTCAGTCAAACCTAATATGCAAAGTAAATAAAAACGGAGGGAGTATCTTACTCGGTGACCAAGACGGAAGGGAAAACGAGACAACTTGTTGTTTATTTGAGCCGTTCAAGTATAATCATGTGACGTTGCTTATTTCTCATTCCTCTCCAACCCTCTTCTCCATCGATCATGCCGCCCTCCGGTCGAGTCCATCCTCCCGCATGCCTCATTTGAACATTCCGCCGAGTATCATTCGCATGTGGGCCTAGACCATGCTGGAATTTCCAATGTTGTAATTTGTCCGACATGCATACAAACAAACGGTTCGTTTAAAGTTTCACTTTGCCTCCACTACGTGTTGCTTCTCATCTTAGTTTTAACATCCCATTCGGTTCATGCCCCGACACATCTTGACAAGATCGATTGATGTTGAGAGATCAATTGTGTGTCGTGCAAGGAGATAAAGGTTTGGTCTGTCTCTATGATAGAAATGACCCGCGGGGGGGGGGGGGGGGGTCTGTGGGGACCAGAGGGAGTATATTGTACGTTTATAAGCGAAACAAACGTATTGTACCCACCCTAGTCCTCTTTGAATCAATCTCCATGAAACTAAGAGAGAACAAGTGGGTGCATGTGTGATACATAAGGCGGATTCAAAATTTTGAACCGGTGATCATAGCATCCGCAAATCATATATAAAGGGTATTCAATGGTCGTTTCGCTATTGAACGTACAATATACTCCCTCCAATCCTTTCTAGTTTACATATAAGTTTTATGTGTAGTCAAAGTATCTCTACTTTTATCAAACTTACAGAAAAAGTATCAACATTCAACAACGCCCAATCAATATTGTTAGATTCGTACGTACTCCTAGATTTGTATTCAAACAGAGATGGTTTCCAATTGTTTTTCAACACGTGAATGTGCTTGTTCTCACGCATGCTCTTCCTACTAGGATTTCGCCACGTATAGCCAGTCCAATAGTAACTTTTTAAAGCTCCCTGTCCAATAGTACTAGTGGAGTACTGACAACATCTATAGTAGAGTATGCAGTGCTCATAGTACTCCTTCCTTCCATTTATATAGGGCCTAAGAGCAAGTCTAATAAGGCCTAGTCAGCAGGCTATAAGACTTGCCATGTCATTAAAATCCTACTTGGAGGAGTGAGAAGAGAGGAGAGAGAGTGAAGCGGGCTCTTATTCTACAGCCCGGCTATAACACATAGATCAAGAAAAAATAGTATGCATGCAACTCTCTTCCAATCATATACCTTGCTCATGCAAATATTAAATGCTTAGAGCCAACCTAATAGCCATTCTAAGAGCCAACCTATTACTTATATGAGTACATGAGATGTATAATGTGAAAATTATATCATTGGAAGCTCCTTTCACATACGAATTTGACCGTATGCTTTGTGTAAGTTGCATGTCATATATTATTACTCTAACATTTGGTCAAAGTTAGCCTTGAAAAACACATTAGGCCCTCTATAGATGGAAGGAGGGAGTAGTAGTGGAAGTGGATCCTCTGACGTAGGTATCCCTGCCTTACCCTGCCTTTCGGTCACTGACTGGCAGGCCCCATGCTTGCTAGGCCCCGCATGTTAGTTACTCAATGGGTTCGGCCACGTCAGGGGATCCTCATTCATAGTATACTCCCTCTGTTTTTATTTACTCTGCATAAAACGGAGGGAGTAGTAGTATAAATGACACGGGCGGGGGAGGGGGAGGGACGACGGTTTGCTCTCAACTGCGGTCCCACAAGCGAGCAAAAATGCAAGACAAAGCGCGTTCCATTCGTTGAGAGACGTGGAGGGTCCAACGTGTCGGGATGCAATGCGAACGCGACAAGAGCGATGTACAGTCAAAATCGATTGACCGGTCGTCTTCGGAACCACTATTCACACCAGAACCTTCACTGCTCGGCCTACGCCAGCCACTGCCCCAAAACCACACCTCCTCTCCAGCCCATTCCCCCACCTTTCGATCCCCTAGCCCGCATCAAGTGTCCCCTAGTTCGCCGGAAAGCCATGGTGTGCCACAAGATCACGTACTACAAGATGTTGACGCCGGAGCGACGCATAGAAATCACGGCGGCGGTCGGCACCACAGACCTCTGTTCCCAAGATCGCTTTGCGGCGGGCCAATCCCAGAGTTCTCTGGAACCAAGCTACGAGGAGGAGGAAGCCGATCCAATGTTCATGGCGGAGGTCGTGGCGCAGAAGGCCCCCGATGTGTATGAGACGATGGACGTCGACTTCGTGCCGGCGTCCGGGTCCCCCATGGTGCAGGTGGACCAGCGGTTCAACCTGGCAATACTAAAGGAGGACCGGGAGGCGGAGGCTCAACTCGACGCGGAGTGTCCACATGCCGCTGCCATCAAGGCTCTCCTGCAGGAGGAACCAGATGTCATGGATGTGAACCGGGCGGCGGAGGCCCAACTTGACGCGGAGCGCACGGATGCCGCTACCATTGAGGCCCTCCTGCAGGCAGAACCGGACCTCCTGGACTTGAACCGGGCGGCGGAGGCTCAACTCGATGTGGAGCTCGCGGATACCGCTGCCATCGAGGCCCTCCCGCAGGCGGAACTGAAAGTCCTGGACTTGAACCAGGCGGCGGAGGCTCAAATCGACGCGGAGCGCGCGGATGCCGCTGCCATCGAGGCCCTTCTGCAGGCGGAACCAGACGTCCTGGACTTGAACCGGGCGGTGCTCTCGTCTGTGCAGAGCGCCCGCATGCTCCGCGTGAACGAGTACCTGGAGGCCGAGGACAACAATGGTGCAGAGACACATGTCGGCAGCTACGATTGGTTCGCGCCGGCAGCCAAAGACGACGAGGGCGTCTCGTTCCGCGAGCAGTGATAGTTTTTCTTTATGTTGTTGTTTTTAGGTATCTTTTGCTGTATAAAAACATATATTTATGCAAGTCGCCTGACTTCCATCATTTGGGCCAGTTTACCATTTCAGGCGGTTGGATGAATATCCTACGTCTCCTAACTCTTCTTCCTCACCTCTTCTTCTTCCCCAACAGACCACCGCACGGGCCGTGCGGATCTTCCCCAACATGCGGTTGGATAAACATACTGTATGAACGAAAATAATGTGTCAGCGGTAGGATGGCTGATTTGGTTTGATCACACGTGGTAGCACGTGTCAATGAGGGTGTGTTCCCTTGGTTGGGTTTGCGGCGTGCAGGAGCGAAAATGTGAGGGTGTGGTGCGACCGCGGCGTGCAGGAGCGACTGTGTGAGGGTGCGGTGCGACCGTCACAGCCGTGCGCAAGTGTACCTCCTTTTCATTTTGAAAACTTTAGGCAAGCTTGGCAAAAATGTGTGGCGAAGTATGGCAATGCAAGGCCTAGACCCAAACAGGATACAAGTACGTACATAGGAGTACTACTTGTGTTAAAAAAGAAAGGCGGGATTTTCCTTCGTAGGATTAATCGATACAAATCCTCATTTGACGTGTCAATTAATGTGTATTTTTTTTCTCCAACGCCCAAAGAGCTAACCATCTCACTCGTCATCGCTTGATTAATGCAGCGCCATGCAAACCAACCTTCTCACTTCGTCATGCACGGAAGGGTATATTAATGTCCTTGGTTGCTAGTACGAGGCAAACCCCATCAATTTGGCCTCGATTAGTGTTAGTGGCCTTCTGCAAATTGTAATTTTGATATACTAGCGTTGTGTACAAAAAAATGGAGGTAGTAACTATTTGACTTCCTTCCCCATTGCGGTGATGTCGACGATATCTCGAACGTTGTGGTTTGGCGAAGTGCGTTCGACGGAGAACACCATTGAGGGAGACCACGGTAAGTCATTCGCAAGTGCCGCCTGCAAGCCGAGACAACCGCCTTATTTGTATCCAGGAAGTCCGTTGAACCAAAGGACGCGTAAATGTACTAGTACTACACAATAGCGTCGTCCGTCCAGCTTAGTGCACTGAGGTGGTTTCTCAAAGAAGACGATGGAGAAGCGGAGTCGGCAAAGAGTGAAATGATGGTTGGTTCGTCCGTGCTTTGTGATTTGACGCCTCATTGCTTTGTGATTTGTGATAGAAGGGACAGGGGAGTAGACTCTGTGCTCTATACTGTACATGCGTCCAAGCATGGGAGAAAGGGGAGAGACGTTGCATTTTTCTATTCCTTCAATCAATCAATTAGGGAGCTTTGGTTCCATCTTTTTGGCTTTGGCAGCACTGACCACAATGGTTCCCATCGATGCCAAAAGCTATTTTCACATGTGGCTACACATTGTGAATGCCCTTAACCGTACCACTTGGTTTTGCTCCTGTGTGCTACCTATACAAATCTCAATTATATTGATCTAAAAAATTATAGTATCAAGATTAGTAAAAAGGAGGTGATTTTGTCACGCGGATGGCGGGGGAGGTTTCTTATTTTTAGAGGACGTTGGCCTGGCGGTTTGCTAACATGTGGTCCCACATGTCAGTGCTTTACCAAGCCGATCCGCATCCCACATGAGGCAGAACAATGACAGAAGCAACACGTGGTTAACTTGAAGAAGATGAGGGAGAAGCGGATTCAGCAACGAGTGAAATCATGGTTGCTTCGTCCCTCCCACTTCTTTTTTTTAGCATTATTACTTCGTCCCTCCAACTTAACTACGGGAAAGATGCAGCTTTGTGATTTGACGCCTCGTTGCTCATTACTATGCCGGTGCCATGACTGGGGTGCTTCACCCCTGTTGCTCTGCACTGTATTTTGGTATGGCATGTGGACCCGGTAGCTTGATGTCCCACATGTCGGCGAAAGGGACTATTACATTTATGAAAGCAAGCGCTCTACTCTTACGACGGAGCAGTACACGACACGGTGCCCCGGCGCCCCGGCGAACTGTTACTTGTACTGTACTACCACTATAGTTTTGCTGTTTTGCATGATCCATCGATACAAACCCGATTAAACCGGAAAGGGCGGGATATTTCCCGCGCAGTAGATGATACTGGCCATACATTTCAAAGGCAATTTTAATGTATGCAAACTGAATAATTAAGTAACAATATGAGATCCAGTAAAACTAAAAACACATATGATTTATTGTGTTAGAGTGTAGTAGTAGTGCTGTATTGCATAGTTGTTAGATGTAAAATGCGAGAACATGTAGTGACGTAGTTTTGGAGGGCCTACAGAGAGAAAAGCATAATACGATCACCGGACTTCATAATACGCTCATTACGGTCACTATATACGTTTTGCGGTGATTATACGGTCACTTGCTCACCGTTCAACATCGGATTGCACTCCGTTGATCGGCCAAATAGTCTGTGTGGAACTATGTTGACTAGTTAAATTGACCACGTTCCTTGTGGGTCCCACCTGTCAGTTCGCATAGGAAAAAGGTCAGATAAACACAGGTGCGACAAGACTCGAACCCGTGCGCGGGAACCACCTGGTTGTGTATGTGTCTGTCAGGGCCTGATGTGTGCGCATGGACGTGTAGGTTGAGCACTTGAGCATGAGAGTGTGTTTTGGTCGTGTGGTGTGTGCATGCATGCGTGCGTGTGCGCGTGTGAGTATTGCGTGTGTGCATCCATGCATGTGTGTGTGTGTGTGTGAGTGTTGCGTGCGTGCGTGGTTGCGTGTGTATGTGTGAGTGTTGCGTGAGTGCGTGGCTGCGTGTGTTCGAGTGAGTGTTGCATGCATGCAGTTCGTGTGCATGCGTGCGTGTGTATAATCACCACACTAGCTAGTGTGTGTTAAAACAGACGACTCAGCATACCAATACAAGGCCACCTTGTCCGCTGTGCCCACGGTCATGACTTCGAACCACTCTCCAATATTTTTTTATCGTTTGTTTTCATTTTTACTAGCAAGATTCCCGTGCGTTGCACGTAACATCAAGATGCATTTGTATGAGTAGTTTATCTTGTGAGAGAAAAGGATGAACGAGGGAATGCCTTATTTGCAAATGTGGAGAGGTGTGTGGGTACCTTTTTGCAAAATTGCATAGTTTCCTTCCTATCCGTCAAATATAAATCGAACGGCCTATATTGCAGGATGGCAGGCACACCATCATCACCAACTCTGTTTTTTATAAGAGTGTAGGGTAGATACACGCCGACAGGTGGGCTCAATGGTAGTGAGATAATGTGATGCAACACTAGATGTGCCACGTGGAGCGTTTAACTGGGCAACTAGTCGTGTCTTGAGCAAATACAGAGTTGTACGGTGAGCTCGTGACTGTATAATAACCACAAAACGTAAATGGTGACCGTAATGAGTGGATTCTGAAGTCCAATGTACGTATCGTGCTTTTGCTTCAAATACAATGGTCGTCACTGTATATATCGCGAGAGAAAGATGAAACATGTGTGAATGTGCTGGGGGTGTACTTTTAGAGGACCTGGAGATAGTTTGTTTGCGTACGTGAAAGGGACGTAGAGGGGGTGTATGCGATGGAGAGAGAGAGATGCTCTTCGTTTCTCTTTATTATGACTAACTTTATATATAGTATAAAAATATAAAAGTTCACACTGCGGAATAAATATCATTGTGGGCACCATGCAATGCAAATTAACGCTCATACTCCTCCATATAACTTTGTAATGTTGTATATATGTAGAAATTCTAAAATAATTTTTGGCCACACTTTATTCAAAAGGAATGTTGTATGCGAAATAAACGTGAAGAGAGGGCTTTTTAGATCAATGGCGTACGTGATGTAACATGTGTGAATGTGTAGTTGATGTATTTGGCAGGGCCTAGAGAGGTGTGTGTGTATTACGTATTCAAGAGAGGCATGGGCCGGCGGGGGGGGGGGGGGGGGGGCGTGGGAGAGATAGCACGAGAAATGAGAGAGGTCTAGAGCGAGACGAATATGATGTCACGGTGAGAGATGCCCTTGAGTGTGTATATGCAAGGGGGGGAGGGGACAGAGGCACGAGGAGAATTTTTTTTGTGTGGTGTTTGTGTTGGTATGTGTGGGTGTGAGAAGATAACGAGACCTGGGGGCAGAGGGTGTGCCACCACGTGAGGTCCGGTGGGCCGAGGTGAGGCCCTTGGTTCGGTTCCGTCCTGCGCCACATTGGTCGGCCCGTGACGCATTTAGGGAGACACATGGAGGACTAGTCGTACAAGACAAAGATAGAAGAGTCGTGAAGGACTCTGTGTCCACTGACAAAGCCGGCTAGTATTTGTAACCCTAGGTCCTCGGACTAAGGTAACCCCTTATCTATGATATTACTATTCATCCAACCTAACTTTAAGGGGCATCCTACAGAATGCTCTGCTAGAATCATACACGTCGATTAGGAAGAGAGGTGGAGAGAATGCGTGAGAGACAGGCCTAAAGATAATGTGCATACGGGAGACACATAGGCAGGTCTATGTATATAGAAAGGGCCGATGGGGATTGTGCATGTGTATGCTTGTGAGAGGAAGAGTGCCTGTGATAAAGGTTAGTGAAAATAGTCGTAAATGATTATGAGAGGGAGGGAGGGTTATATCGAGAGCATGTCTGCGAGAAAGACACCTCGGAGAGAGTGCGTGAGCATGTGTGAGAGACCACCAATGGAGAGTGAAACTACACGTAAAAGACTGATGTACACATTGATTAAATATATAAATTGTATCCAAATATTAGGATGGGATCATGATATTTGCAGTTCTCATAAGGAACGGTCATTGATCCATCAGACATCTATATTCTATCGAATTTGAGCATGTCTATGTTATTATTCGACATAATTGATCCACATAGTTAGTATTTTGAACTCCAGACAATGCATCGCTTTAGCAATCGAAGATAAACGTGAGTATAGTTCATGTTGTGTGTGTAAAGCACATTATACATACAAAAGTTACACAATGAACATTATAAATAGCTAGCTATGAACTAGCATACATTTGAATTCAACTTAAGGTGGTTCAAAAAAAATTGAATTCAACATGAAGTCCATTCAATTATTTGAATTCGATATCATGGCATTTGTAAATCATACCTAAATTATGGGGGCACCAATCTTTGCTCTGCTTTTGTACATAATAGCATATATAGTCGTGTACAAAATAGATTCAAATTTACCTCCTCCATTCCAAAATAATCGTAGTTATAGGATTTTAAAGTGTCAAAATTTCAAAAAGAAGCGCATAATTTAATGAGGTTTTCAAACATACAAGGTCAAATTTAACGTTGTCTATTTAGGTTAATCCTCAAAGTTCAAGAGTACTCTAAACATGAATGCTTCTGTTTCAAAATTTCGAACCAAGCGCCAAAAGAGCCTCTACTCGCCCGAAACCGCATGAGACCAATGTTTGGTAGAAGGAAATTACTTTTCTAACTCCGACCCGTGAAACCTACCGGCCAAACGTCCAAAGGTCTAAACTGGAGTAGGTTTGTAGCTTCATCTAGATGCCACGCAACCGGCTCCGAAAAACATTCATACACAATGGCCGCCTAAGCACGCATGCGCGCGGCCGAAATCGCTCCCGCCCACTATTTGGGACACCTGGGATTACCATCCTACCCCTGACCCGCAGTAGGTCCGAAATTTAAGAGGGGGGCAAAGTTTGTACTTTCCCCAAATTTCAAACAAGCGTGTCCCATCTATTCAAAAAACCAAAAACAAGCGCGTCCAAGACCGAAGCATGGTTCTCCCTTAGCTTCCCCCGCCCCCCCGTCCGATTCCCCATCCGTACTCCATGGGCGCCAAAACTACCTCTCCACCAGCCGCGAAACCCCGGCGTCCTCCGTCCGCCACGCCATCCCACCCATCAACCACCACCCTCCTCCATCACGCCGGAGCCGATACCCCGACGTCGTCGTCCACCGCAACCGCAACCGTAACACCCTCCACGGCTAGTAGTAGAAGCCGAGGCCGAGCTGTCCGTACCCGAGCCAGTTCAACCACGCCGTCCTGCGCCTCACCGCTGCCGCTCCATCTTCGTCACCGTCCACCGCACCAGAGCTGTTTCCCGCTACACCGTCCTTTGCCGCCTTGGATCTGCTCCCCCTTCGCCGATACACGGCCACCACAACACAGTCAACAATTTGGCCATGGGTTTGTCCAAGGCTCGACCCTCCTCCAAAACATCGGTTCCCCAGGTAAAACCAAGAAAATCGCCGCGACATCCAGAGGACCCAGCACTGGCAACTGGAAATGGTACTCCTCTTCCCTTATTCGTGCAAATCTTGCGTGTCTACTTGCACGGTATTCATCACACAAAAGACACTAGTTGACCGCTTCTTCTTGATACTAGATGTTCCTAGTAACTCGAGATGCACAAGGTTTCTCCTATATACTATTTCACCTTAGCTAGAGGTGTGTCGCCCCCTGGATTTCAATTCCTGGTCAGTTGATTCCCAATTAAAGGAAGCATTCCCCGGTGTAACAGGCGCTAGTCCGCTTATTACGCCGGGGAAGCAGCGCCTCGGTGTTTATCTTAGGGGTGTGTGGGGCCTAGGAGCTGTTAGCACCCGATCTGGAGGTCGGCCGGGATTAAAGGGATGGTCGGGGGGCGCTGCCAAGCACGGCGATGGTGTGAGGTCGAGGGGAGGGCGGGGCAGTGGAGGCAGGAGTCTGGGCCGGTGCTCGCTGGCGGTTCGAGAAAGATCGTCAACAGTGTATGGCGAGAGGTAGAAGAAGGCCATCTGCCCGTTCCTTATAGATCGGACGGTTCATAAAAAATTCGACTGACCTATTTATTTTTAGTCGACTGTTATTTTGATAGGAGCACATGTGGTGGTGTGCTAGAGGAGTACATGCATTTCCCAGCCATTCATGTGCTCATATACTACAAAATAATACGGAGTAGAATCTAATTGTTTGCCATGCAATGTTGTAGAGCTATCATATGTCTCCTGTCATTTATTTTTCAGCCACCTGCTATCTGCTACTTTTACAGTGCACTAGTTCTGCACACACTTTACCCATACTCTCACTATTATGTTTTTATGCAAGGGTATTTCAGACTCTGCCTTGACAGAAGCTGAAAAGAAAAGAGAGAAGTCGCTCCTACTTGCTTCGCGGGCAGGCAAGACACGTTTCCAGGCTCTAAAGGTTGGATGTTCAATAGACAAAGACGGCAAACGTAGCTCTAGAGTTGATGATCTCGCTCGCCGTGAACCACCATCCCAGGTGCTTGCTTTAACTTCGCGGTGTCATATGTGGTTGCGTGTTGCATATGGTGTCTAGCTTGTACTCGAAAGGCCAAAGTCGGTCTTTATTAAGATAAGGAAAGATATTTTTTACATGAACCACCATCCCGGGAGCACCAGAAGACAAATAGTTGTAAGGGCACTGGCCGAGCTAGTGACAAGCCCATCACAGACAGGCATCACCTGGAAGCCCACTAAAAAGCCACGATGGTGGCAAAGCAGCCCGCCTCCCACCAGGCTCTCAGGTCCTAGATGATCATGCTCACCACTCCAGTCAGTTGTCTAGCTTGTATTGCTTCCAATTTGGTTAAATTGCATCTGCTTAGCTTACACATTATACCTTTGAATATGACATGCCTTCCTGTTTTGCTACATACTAGTACATCTATCTATTAACCATGTTCTTACATCAAACTAATGTTCTTGTGTATCCCTCATCAATCACTTATGATGAGGCAGTCAGGCCAGTGGACTACTATGAGAAAAGATCCTCATTTAAAGAATGCAGCGTCAGCCTCCCCACATGATTCTCAAGAAATAGCAAGGCTAGATGAAGATAGTGAACGTAGCTCTGTAGTTGATTACCGCATTTCCCCTACACCAGCATCGCAGGTGCTTGCTCTAACTTGGCAACCTGATATGTGGTGGCATACTGCATATGGAGTCTAGATTGTAATTTTTCGTATCTGGTTAAATTGCATGTGCTATTCTTCTTAGTTTATACATTATACCTGTTAATGTGACATGCCTTCCTGTTTTTAGTACATAGTACATCTGTCTATTAAGCATGTCCTTACATAAAACTATTGTTTTTTTGTATCCCGCATCAATCAATATGACGAGACACCTTTAGTATATGTAGTGTGATATTAGTTGCATCTTTCATATGATTTATAGCATGCGCGGCTTCTAATTTGTTGAAATGCCATTTATGATGGGCCGCTTTTAACTTGGCAGAGTCATATTGGTTGCATCTTTCATGTGGTGTCTAGCTTGCATTGCTTCTTGTTTGTTGAAATGGCTTCTGCTTAGTTCACACAAACAGTTGTGAATATGCCATGCCATCCTGTTTTTCGTACATATTCCATCCTGGTATCTTGTGTTTGCCTTACATCAAAGTAGTAATTTTCAGTATCATGCATGAATGAGTTCTGAAGAATGAATTTTATTGCTTTTTCTTGTCAGTTTTACTTGACAATTCAAAATCAATAGAGCGGAAGGAAAATAGCAAGGCACCGGATAAAGGTGCTCCTTCCAAATGGAGGGCCTCTACAGATTCTACTCCTCCACCTTTCCAAGATGATTTGCAAGACAACACATGCATAGACACTCAACGTAGCTGTGTTGATGATGAGCACGTCTCCCCTAGTGCACCATCACCAGTGCTCCCTCTATCTTGGGTCTATTATATGTGGTTGCATGTTATGTAGGATGTCTAGCATGTATTGCTTCTAATTTTGTTGAATTCCATCTGCTTACTTTACACATTATACTTTTGAATAAGACACGTGTTCCTATTTCTAGAACATACAATATCTGTCTATCACACCATGTTCTTACATCAAAGTATGACTATTGTGTAACCTGCAACAATCACTTATCATAAGACACGTTTGACTTGGGAGTGTGATATAGGTTACATCTCACATTCTTTTCTAGCTTGTACTACTTCTAATTTGTTGAAATGACACTTATGACGATACAGTTTTAACTTGGCAGAGTGATATTCCTTGCATCTTTCATATGGTGTCTAGCTTTCATTGCTTCTAATTTGTTGAAATGCCTTCTGCTTAGTTTACACATCATAGCTGTGAATATGCAATGCTGTCCTTTTTTCTTACACATTCAATCGTCCTATCATGCAGTCGCCTTACATTAAAGTAGTGCTCGTCAGCATCCTGCATCAATGAGTTCTGAAAAGTGAATTTTTATTCATTTTTCTTGTGGGTTTGACTTGACAAGGCAATAGAATTAAGAACGAGGAAGGAAAAAAATAAGGCAGGGACTCATGGCGGTCTCCCGACGAAACCGGCATCCCAGGTGCTTTCTCTAGCTTGGCATTGTGATATTGTCTTGCATGTTGCATACGGTGTCTAGCTTGCATTGCTTCTTATTTGTTGAAATGGCTTCTGCTTAGTTTACACAAATAGTTGTGAATATGCCATGCCGTCCTGTTTTTCGTACATATTCCATCCTAGTATCATGTGTTTACCTTACATCTCGCATTCTTTTCTAGCTTGTACTACTTCTAATTTGTGGAAATGGCACTTACGACGAGACATTTTTAACTTGGTAGAGTGATATTTGTTGCATCTTTCATATGGTGTCTAGATTTCATTGCTTCTAATTTGTTGAAATGCCTTCTGCTTAGTTTACACATCATAAGCAGTTAATATGCAATGCTGTGAATATGCAATGGCACTAATGACGAGAGACCTTTAACTTGATAGTGTGATGTTGTTTGCATCTTGCATATGATTTATTTCTTGCACTGCTTCACATTTGTTTAAACGCCAGTTATGACGAGACACTGTTAACTTGGCAGAGCGATATTTGTAGCATCTTTCATATCGTGTCTACCTTCCATTGCATTGCTTATAATTTAGTGAAATGTCTTCTGCTTAGTTTACACATCATAGTTCTGATTATCTCATGCCATCCCGTTTTTCGTACATATTACATCCTCCTATCATGTGGTTGTCTAACATCAAAGTTCAGTTCATCTGTATCACGCATCAATTTGTTCTGAAGAACTAAATTGTTATTCCTTTTTCTTATCGGCTTGATTTAACATGGCACAGAGAAAGAGGAAGGAACATAGAATAACAGGGGATGGTGTTAGTACTAAGGACACACGGAAACAGAAGCGGAAGAATCATGTAGATTCTGCTGGTACTAATGGTGCAATAGAAGGTCAAAGTCCAGCGGAAAATTGTACAAACGGGGTATCCCGTGCTACACGAGCTGCAGAACAAGCCAAACAGAAACCAATAGCTACCACCAAACAGGCAAAGATAGCCCTAGTTGTTGCAACACCTTCCACAGTACCACCAGCTGCACGAGTTACTCATTCGGCAACTCAGCTAGCAGCACATTCCCAAGCTCCCTTGCAACCTGACACTACTTCCGAACCACTCTTGACACAAGACGAGTTGGCAAGATCAGATGAACTTTGTGAGCTTCAACAACAAGTAGGTAGTTGCTGGAGTCAAGTTACAGTTGCATGCTTCTTTATATGTAGTCTCACAGTTTGATGTACACTAACACTTCATATGTTCGTTTTTGGACTAGCACCTAGGCGCAAGAGGAAAGAAACATCAGGGATAATGCTCGATAGGTTAACTAAATCTGGAGGAGGAAGAATGGAGATCCATTTTGAGGCTGGTTTAAAAAGGCCACGTGATGCTACAGAGTCAGCCAAGTTAGTACCAGAGGCAACGTTGCTGTTAGGTGTCATGTACATATCCTCCCAACATGGATTCAGTACAGGAATGACAATGACGAAACCCATTTCAACACCTTCCTCGACCATTTATCTGTAAGTATGGTTATGTATGGAAACTAGTAATATCGTCTTGCTCTATCCCATACTTTCTAGGTTGCTGATAATGAGACCCCCATAATATTCAACAGATGAGGTTCAAGTTGGATAGACAAGATGATGCAACCAGACAAGCTTGCACCCATGTTTTCAAGTCCGCTCTGCAATAGTATCGGTATAACTTGAGGAAAACTCACTTTGAAGGCAAGGCTAACAGTGAACTTGCCCAAACATCTCTAGTGGAAAATGTATCGGATGAAGACTGGAGAGGCCTCATTAAACAATGGTCTGATCCAAAGTATCTGGTATGTTATATGTATGTGATCAGATCACATGTTAAACTCCTATTTACGCATGTGCCTCACAAATCTATCTTCTTGTACGTGAACTGTTCAAAGAACAAGGCCAACTGTACGAAAGTGAAATTCCAACAAACGGCAGGATCACGTAGCTATATTGCACACTGCGAGGCTCTTGTAATTAGCTGCTATTTCACTATTTTCGCTGTACCATATTATCATATCTATATTGACTTGTTCCAAATGAAGAGGAAAGCCCGCAAGGACCAAAAAGTACCTGAACCAAATGCTGTGGAAATCTTCAAGGACTGTCACACCAGCAAGACGAAGGGCATGACTACACCAGTCAAAGCCGCTATTGTAAGTCCTTAATCCTCATGCCTTTTAACTACTAATTACTCTGACTTGTGCGTTGAACTGCATGGTTTGCAGCCAATGTCTATTACTCTTTTCAATTTTATACACAATTGTCTTAGCGTATCATTGCACCTTACAAGGTTTAAACGAGAGGAGTGATGTTCCTTTGATCTTGATCTGTAATCTAGTTCCGTGCTGGACTTGCCCACACAACATTACAATTGCCTGTTTGTCTATTCTTAGTTGTTTTGTGATATGAATTATGTCATACTATGCTTGCCGTATTATAAAATTTGTCTCTTTATCCTTAGCTGTCAATAAAATGTGAAGAAATAGATGATACATTAGCCATGGTACATGGTCATATGTTTGGAACTTAGTTTTATTATGTACTTTGCAGTAAAATACAACTAATATTTTACATGGGTTCACCAGAATAAGTTCTGTATATAGACCAAAGCTATTTTGTTTGGTTTTGCTGCCTCCTTAATATCTTCTGTTCTGGTACTACTAATGTAAAAACTCAACTTTTCAGCAAGCTATGGAAAAAATGGTGGAACCGCCACCTTCTGAAGGTGGCAAGGCAACTATAACCGCAATGTCCTCTTGCTGCAGTGGGCCAGTACCTGTCCACTAACAATGCCAAAAGCACGTTCCTACGTAATACTGGGTTGGTTGTTAAGGCAATATCATCCAAACTGCCTCATGATCTAGATATGCAAGCTCAAAACAATGTCGTATCTGCGCTCCAGACACAAGTCCATTCCCTAACAGAGAACCTTTGTGAAACAAGGACAACCATTGTTCGATGTCATCAAGATATGCATGGTTTTGAAACCAGACTATCAGACATTTGCTATGTTGTTCAGGAGCCTAGGAGAAATGACGGCGAAGGTTATGGTGCTCCATCGGACAATACAACATGAAAACATAACAGTTAGGTCAAATTAACCGAGCTTCTGAACTTCTGGTGGTCCAATTATCTGCCAGACTATTAACTTTTATGCCAACCTTCCTTTTGTTTTATGGTTGTAATTTCTTTTGTTGCGATACAAAATTTGTTCTTAACATGCAGCCACCGGCTGAAGAAAACAGCAAGCCATTTTTGTATAGTGTAGGGTGTTCCCTATATTTGCACTGGTGGAGACCTTTGATGCGTAGTGGATGTAATCTGTGCAATTGCCTTAATAGCCTAGCGTTAGTCTCGGGCTTATTTATTTCGTAGTCTTCTTTTTCCCTAGTTTGCTAGTGGCCGCAACAACCATGGGCTGTATACGAACCGTGGTAACCTTGACCCTGCTACAGGCCGTAGGATCCATGGGCCCCCTATGGGCTATCGGATAAATGGGCCTCCAACGGGCCATAGAATCGGTGGGCCTCGGGTCGTCGGATAAATGGGTCCACATGGGCCGTATCGGGCCAGCACGGTAACGGGCCGTTAACAGGCCGGAAGACAGCAAAGGCTTAATTTTGTCACATGAATAACGGGTCGTTAATGGGCTAGAATATAGGATGGGCTGGAAACAAACGGGTTAACAGGCCACAAACGGGCCGATTCTAGCCACAGGCCAAATTTGGCCCATTAGTGGAACAGGCCAGTAACGGACCGGAAGTAATCGAGCGCCGGAAAGGAGCCCAAGAATGTATGGGATGTTAGTAGGACAAAAGCTAACACGGGCTGGAAACGACCCATGTGAATCATGGGCCGTTAATGTGTACAAAGAAATTTACTATACATTATGGGCTAGAGTCACTGTGGGCCACTAAAGGGCCTAAAGATACGAAAGGTCTCATATGGGCCAAAAGACGTCGTGGGCCATACATGGGCTGAAAGTGAAACGGGCTGGTGTTATATTCGACGGCCGACATGACATTGTTGGGCTGATTTCGGGAAGGCCCTAACGGGCCGCGAGTTACCGGGCCGGAAAATGGGCTATCCGCGAACAGACCGTTAACAGGCTTTTCATGGGCCGGCCCGCTAACTTTTGACCAAGTCAAACGGGCCAGCCTTTGTAAGCTAAATGGGCCAGTGGTGGGCTGTCGCACGTGTCGACATATCATAGGCACCTATCTGACCCAATGACGAGCTGCCACGGGTTTCCTTCGGCCAGTGAGAATTTTACACGTGGAAAATCGCCATTGGTCCAGGTTGTTAATGGGTTATCGGATCCAAAACCGGACCCGATAGCTTAACGGCGACCCGTTACGGTGGATGCCACGTGTTGGTTACCCTTGATGAATGCAGTTCCATGACGCATCATTTATCGTCATGGAAGTGAACACTTCTGTGATGATAATTTTGGTATTGTCATGGAACACTTCTACGACAGCACATGTATGACTATCTTGATTCTGTCATAAAATCGTCATGGATGTACATACATGACAGAAAAGGTGACCTACTGTGACAAACACGTAGTGTGGGATGTGCAACAGAAGCAAATGAGATCTTGCTTCCTAAGGCATGAACATATTGCATGAAGGCGCGACTCGTTAATTGGGTGCCATTGTCAGTGATGATCCAAGCAGGGACCCCGAAGCGGCACACCAATCCTTTTGAGAACTTGATAGCTGATCGAGCAGTGACCTTCCTCACGGCTTCTACTTCCGGCCACTTTGTAAACTTGTCGATTGCAACGAACAAGAATTCAAAGCCCCCGGCAGCTCGGGAGGGGGGGGGGCGAGGATATCGAGCCCCCAGACCGAAAACGGCCATGACAAAGGGATTGTCTGAAGAGCTTGGGCAGGCAGATGGATGTTCTTGGAATGAACTGGCAGGCTTCACACTTGGTGACTAGCTCGACCGCATCTAGGAGGGCTGTGGGCCAATAAAATCCTTGACGGAATGCTTTCCCAACCAAAGCCCTTGATCCAATGTGGGAGCCGCACATGCCTTTGTGTATTTCTGCCAGCAGTTCCTTTCCTTCTTCCCGGTGAATGCACTTCAATTTCACACCGTTGGGCCTTGTTTTGTATAGTGTGTCATCGATGAACTGATACATACTGGCCCTCCGGGCTACTCTTTCAGCTTCTTCTTGCTCTTCGAAAAGTTCTCCGGTTTGGAGGAAATGAACTATGTGGCGTGCCCAAGTTTGAGCCTGGGGCTCGGCAACAAGGACTAGCGGCACGTCCTCCTTCATGGGAGTGCACCCCTCGACCACGAGGATCGATGGCCTGGTGGGAGGGGGTAGCTCAGTAGCTGAAGGGGAGTTGTTCCTGCCAAGCTCTCTGCCGGGAGCCCCGGGAGGCTCTACCAGGAGAGGCTTGCCAGAGTCCAGTTTCCTCCTCTTCCAGGACATTGTTGCCGGGGGTACGGACGGCTGAGTATGGTGGAGAACAAAAGGTCCTAGTTCCACAGGAAGCTTCTGCGCAGCACACTTTGACAGATGATCAACAATGCTGTTTTCCGCATGGGGTACGCGCTTTGTTTTTAATCCGTCAAAGTGCTCCTCCAGGCTTTTCACTTCCTCAACGTATGCCTCCATAAATGGACTTTGGTAATCCTTGTTGACTTGTCTCACCACAAGTTTTGAATCTCCTCGAATGATCAGCTTCTTGATCCCTAATTCTGTTGCAATTCTGAGCCCGGCAAGGAGCCCCTCATACTCTGCAGTATTGTTGGTCGCCTCCTCCCGGGGAAAATGCATCTGCACGATGTACTTCAGGTGCTCTCTAGTGGGAGCAACGAGAAGCACGCGAGCCCCCGCACCTTGTAGGGAGAAGGCTTCCTTGCCGGGAATAACTGTTTCCAGTACCTCTTCATCAGGGGTTGGCATCCATTCTGCAATAAACTCTGCCAATTCCCTGCTCTGAATTGTTGATGTCCTTTCAAACTTCAGGCCAAAGCTAGATAACTCCAATGCCCAAGATAACCCACAAGTATAGGGGATCGCAACATTTTTCGAGGGTAGAGTATTCAACCCAAATTTATTGATTCGACACAAGGGGAGCCAAAGAATATTCTCAAGTATTAGCAGTTGAGTTGTCAATTCAACCACACCTGGATAACTTAATATCTGCAGCAAAGTATTTAGTAGCAAAGTAATATGATAGTAGTGGTAACGGTAACAAAAGTAATATTTTTGGTGTTTTGTAGTGATTGTAACAGTAGCAACGGAAAAGTAAATAAGTGAAGAACAATATGTGGAAAGCTCGTAGGCATTGGATCGGTGATGGAGAATTATGCCGGATGCGGTTCATCATGTAACAGTCATAACATAGGGTGACACAGAACTAGCTCCAATTCATCAATGTAATGTAGGCATGTATTCCGAATATAGTCATACGTGCTTATGGAAAAGAACTTGCATGACATCTTTTGTCCTACCCTCCCGTGGCAGCGGGGTCCTAATGGAAACTAAGGGATATTAAGGCCTCCTTTTAATAGAGTACCGGAATAAAGCATTAGCACATAGTGAATACATGAACTCCTCAAACTATGGTCATCACCGGGAGTGGTCCCGATTATTGTCACTTCGGGGTTGCCGGATCATAACACATAGTAGGTGACTATAGACTTGCAAGATAGGATCAAGAACTCACATATATTCATGAAAACATAATAGGTTCAGATATGAAATCATGGCACTCAGGCCCTAGTGACAAGTATTAAGCATAGCAAAGTCATAGCAACATCAATCTCAGAACATAGTGGATACTAGGGATCAAACCCTAACAAAACTAACTCGATTACATGATAGATCTCATCCAACCCATCACCGTCCAGCAAGCCTACGATGGAATTACTCATGCACGGCGGTGAGCATCATGAAATTGGTGATGGAGGATGGTTGATGATGACGACGGCGACGAATCCCCCTCTCCGGAGCCCCGAACAGACTCCAGATCAGCCCTCCCGAGAGGTTTTAGGGCTTGGCGGCGGCTCCATATCGTAAAACGCGATGAATCCTTCTCTCCGATTTTTTCTCTCCCCGAAAGTGAATATATGGAGTTGGAGTTGAGGTCGGTGGAGCGGCAGGGGGCCCACGAGGTAGGGGGCGCACCCCCCACCCTCGTGGGTAGGGTGTGGGCCCCCTGATGTGGATTTTTCTTCCAGTATTTTTCTTGTTTTCCAAATAGATGTTCCGTGGAGTTTCAGGTCATTCCGAGAACTTTTGTTTCTGCACATAAATAACACCATGGAAAGTCTGCTGAAAACAGCGTCAGTCCGGGTTAGTTCCATTCAAATCATGCAAGTTAGAGTCCAAAACAAGGGCAAAAGTGTTTGGAAAAGTAGATACGACGGAGACGTATCAACTCCCCCAAGCTTAAACCTTTGCTTGTCCTCAAGCAATTCAGTTGACAAACTGAAAGTGATAAAGAAAAACTTTTACAAACTCTGTTTGCTCTTGTTGTTGTAAATATGTAAAGACAGCATTCAAGTTTTCAGCAAAGATTATGACTAACCACATTCACAATAACTCTTAGGTCTCATGTTTACTCATATCAATAGCATAATCAACTAGCGAGCCATAATAATAAATCTCGGTTGACAACACTTTCTCAAAACAATCATAATATGATATAACAAGATGGTATATCGCTAGCCCTTTCTGAGACCGCAAAACATAAATGCAGAGCACCTTTAAAGATCAAGGACTGACTAGACATTGTAATTCATGATAAAAGAGATCCAATCATAGTCATACCCAATATAAATTAATAGTAATGGATGCAAATGACAGACGCGCTCTCCAGCTAGTGCTCTTTAATAAGAGGGTGATGACTCAACATAAAAGTAAATAGATAGGCCCTTCCCAGAGGGAAGGAGGGATTTGTAGAGGTGCCAGAGCTCGGTTTTGAAATAGAGATAAATAATATTTTGAGCGGCATACTTTCATTGTCAACATAACAACCAAGAGATGGCGATATCTTCCATGCTACACACATTATAGGCGGTTCCCAAACAGAATGGTAAAGTTTATACTCCCCCTCCACCAACAAGCATCAATCCATGGCTTGGTTGAAACAACGAGTGCCTCCAACAAGCAACAGTCCCAGGGGAGTTTTGTTTGCAATTATTTTGATTTAGTTTGCATAAAGCATGGGACTGGGCATCCCGGTGACCAGCCATTTTCTCGTGAATGAGGAGCGGAGTCCACTCCTCTTGAGAATAACCCACCTAGCATGGAAGATAAGGGCAGCCCTAGTTGATACATGAGCTATTCGAGCATACAAAATAGAATGTTTATTTGAAGGTTTAGAGTTTGGCACATACAAATTTACTTGGAACGGCAGGTAGATACCGCATATAGGAAGGTATAGTGGACTCATATGGAATAACTTTGGGGTTTAAGGGATTGGATGCACAAGCAGTATTCCCGCTTAGTACAAGTGAAGGCTAGAAAAAGACTGGGAAGCGACCAACTAGAGAGCGACAAGAATCATGAACATGCATTAAAATTAATAAACATTGAGTACAAGCATGAGTAGGATATAATCCACCATGAACATAAATATCGTGAAGGCTATGTTGATTTTGTTTCAACTACATGCGTGAACATGTGCCAAGTCGAGTCACTTAAATCATTCAAAGGAGTATACCACCCCACTATACCACATCACAACCATTTTAATAGCATGTTGGCACGCAAGGTAAACCATTATAAATCATAGCTAATCAAGCATGGCACGAGCAACTATGATCTCTAATTGTCATTGCAAATTCATAATAGGCTGAATCAGGAACGATGAACTAATCATATTTACAAAAACAAGAGAGGTCGAGTTCGTACCAGCTTTTCTCATCTCAGTCAGTCCATCATATATCATCATAATTGCCTTTCACTTGCATGACCGAACGATGTGAATAATAATAGGAGTGCACGTGCATTGGACTAAGCTGGAATCTGCGAGCATTCAATAAACAGGAGAAGACAAGGCAATATGGACTCTTGGTTAAATCAACAATAATGCATATAAGAGCCACTTCAACAATTTAATCATGGTCTTCTGCTATCGACCCCCAAAGAAAAGAAAAGAAAAGAAATGAAAGCTATTTACACGGGAAAGCTCCCAACAAGCAAAAGAAGAACGGGAAATATTTTTGGGTTTTCTTTTAATTATTACTACTACAGCAAGAGAAGTAAACTAACTAAAAGCTACAACTATTGTTTTTTCTTAAGGTTTATCAAACACACAAGAAGAAAGCAAGAAAAAGAAAAATAAACTAGCATGGATATTACAGTGAAAGAGTATGAGCACTGACATCTAGCAATGAGTGTGTGTGAACATAAATGTAATGTCGGTGGGAAATACGTACTCCCCCAAGCTTAGGCTTTTGGCCTAAGTTGGTTCATTGCCACGGATGGCCTGGCGGATATCCGTAGTTGTAGCTAGGGTCGTACTGAGATGAAGAAGACTCTGACTGCCACTGGCTGGCAGTCATCTCCGGATCCCAAAAGTAATTAGACTGTCGTGGAGGCTCAAATTGTGGTTCCGGCTCCGTGGCTGGTGTAGGGTTCCTGTAGGCGTAAATGGCCGCCCACGGAACGAGATACGGGCCTGCAGATAAATTAAACAAGGAAGGAGCAGGCAAGATAATAGTCTCAGGATGATGCTTATCAAAGAACAATTTGTATTTAAGCGCCCCTTCCTTATTCTTAACAATGAAATCATGCGCTACCATACTCTTATAATCTAAATAAGAAGTGGGCAGCAATTTTTCTTCTTTTTCATAGTGCCTAATAGGTATATTATAATATGCAGCAAGGTGTGAAGCGTAAATACCTCCAAAGATGGGACCCTTAGTACGGTTCAGACTTAACCGTTTAGCAATAATACCGCCCATACTAACAGTTTTATCAGAAAATAAACCATGGAACAAAATGATAATATCAGGAACACTAAGGTTTCCATAGTTTCCGCGGCCAATCAAGCAACAACTAGCAAATATGGCAAAGTAGCGTAAAACAGGAAAAATGTATGCTAGTGATTCTTGCATCAGAAACCTTCCTGGTTTCCCCCACAGTAATGGTGTCAATAAACCCGTCCACATCTTTACGATGTGGTTCATCTAAGGTACCCTCGAAGGGTATTTTGCAAACCTTGCAAAATTCATCTAGTGGCATCTTCTTAAAAACATCATATAAATGAAACTCTACCAAAGGAGGTGTTTCCTTAGGATAATAGTAGAAGTTTTGCACAAAAGTATTGGTGAGTAAGAGATATTGATGACGTTGGTCGCGGAGGAAGTCGGTGAGGCCAGCATTCTAAGCCAGTGAATAGAAATCATCATAAATCCCGGCTTCTCTCAAGAAATCATCGGAAGGCCATTCACACGGCCGGACCTCCGCGGTGCGAGGCAAATTATATTTGGGCCTCTGTGCTTCTTCATTTTGCTTTTCCTTCGAGCTTCGGCTCGATGAGCCCC
The DNA here is from genome assembly GCF_002575655.3 of Aegilops tauschii subsp. strangulata. Classification (NCBI taxonomy): domain Eukaryota; kingdom Viridiplantae; phylum Streptophyta; class Magnoliopsida; order Poales; family Poaceae; genus Aegilops; species Aegilops tauschii. Next base: position 280,596,990 of record NC_053037.3, read on the forward strand.
TCAAAAATCTCTTCATTATTTTCTGAAAATTTCTGAAATTTTTAGTAACTTCAAATAAAAGTAAACCAAACTCAACAAAATTGATAGCAACTACTCCTACAAGTGACTAGAGCCTATAACATGCATTAGAACTACTTGGAACCATATAAATTTGACATGCAAGATCAAGAACATGGTCACCTAGGCAGCACAAATTTGCAATGAATAAAGCACTAGAACAAAAACTAATTGGACCAAGGGAGGAGTCACATACCAAGGAACAATCTTCCCAAGCAGTTTTGTGAGAGGTGCTTTGAGCAAGGAGATCGAAAATTGCAGAAAAATGAGCTAGAACTCGTGCTTGAGCTGGATATTGGTGTTTGTGGGAGGAAGAAGGAGTGTGTGGGTGCAGGAATAAGTGGAGGGGGGCCACCATGGGCCCATGAGGCAGGGGCGCGCCCAGGGGAGTAGGGCGCGCCCTCCACCCTCGTGGCCAGGTGCTTGCCCCTCCTGCTGTGTTCTCAGTGCCAGATATTCTCAAATATTCCAGAAAAATCATATTCCATTTTCAGGGCATTTGGAGAACTTTTATTTTTGGGGTATTTTTATATTGCACGGATAAATCAGAAAACAGACAGAAAAATACTATTTTTACTTTATTTCAACTAAATAACAGAAAGTAGAAAGAGGGTACAGAAGGTTGTGCCTTCTAGTTTCATCCATCTCATGCTCATCAAAAGGAATCCACTAACAAGGTTGATCAAGTCTTGTTAACAAACTCATTCCGAATAAGATGGAATCGGAGAAAATTCGAATAACACTATGTTACCTCAACGGGGATATGCACATCCCCAACAATAAGAATATCATATTTCTTCTTGACAGTAGGAAGAGGAAATTCAAAACCTCCAAAAATAATCGATGGAATTTTTCCAATAGAATTGATACTGTGGACCTGAGGTTGTTTCCTCGGAAAGTGTACCGTATGCTCATTACCATTAACATGAAAAGTGACATTGCCTTTGTTGCAATCAATAACAGCCCCTGCAGTATTCAAAAAAGGTCTTCCAAGAATAATAGACATACTATCGTCCTCGGGAATATCAAGAATAACAAAGTCCGTTAAAATAGTAACGTTTGCAACCACAACAGGCACATCCTCACAAATACCAACAGGTATAGCAGTTGATTTATCAGCCATTTGCAAAGATATTTCAGTAGGTGTCAACTTATTCAAGTCAAGTCTACGATATAAAGAGAGAGGCATAACACTAACACCGGCTCCAAGATCACATAAAGCAGTTTTAACATAGTTTCTTTTAATGGAGCATGGTATAGTAGGTACTCCTGGATCTCCAAGTTTCTTTGGTATTCCACCCTTAAAAGTATAATTAGCAAGCATGGTGGAAATTCCAGCTTCCGGTATCTTTCTTTTATTTGTAACAATTTCTTTCATATACTTAGCATAAGGATTCATTTTGAGCATATCAGTTTATCGCATACGCAAAAAGATAGGTCTAATCATTTCAGCAAAGCGCTCAAAATCCTCATCATCCTTTTTCTTGGATGGTTTGGGAGGAAAAGGCATGAGTTTCTGAACCCAAGGTTCTCTTTCTTTACCATGTTTCCTAGCAACAAAGTCTCTCTTATCATAACGTTGATTCTTTGATTGTGGGTTATCAAGATCAACAGCAGGTTCAGTCTCTACATCATTATCATTACTAGGTTGAGCATCATCATGAACATCATCATTAGCATTTTCACTAGGTTCATGTTCATTACCAGATTGTGTTTCAGCATCAGAAATAGATATATCATTTGGATTCTCAGGTGGTTCAGCAATAGGTTCACTAGAAGCATGCAAAGTCCTATCATTTTTCTTTTTCTTCTTTTTAGAAGGACCAGGTGCATCAATATTATTTCTCTGAGAATCTTGCTCAATTCTCTTAGGGTGGCCTTCAGGATACAAAGGTTCCTGAGTCATCTTACCAGTTCTAGTAGCCACTCTAACAGCATAATCATTTTCCTTACTATTCATTTCATTGCGCAAATCCTTTTGTGTTTTAAGTACTTGTTCTACTTCAGTGGTAACCATAGAAGCATGTTTAGTAATGAGTTTAAGTTCACCTTTAACTCTAGACATATAATCACCCAAGTGCTCAAGCGTATCGGAATTATATTTCAATTGTCTACCAAAATAAGCATTGAAGTTTTCTTGTTTGACAATAAAATTATCAAACTCTTCTAAGCATTGTCTAGCAGACTTATAGTGAGGAATATCACCTTCATCAAATCTATAGAGAGAATTTACCTTTACTACCTGTGTCGGGTTATCAAGACCATGAGTTTCTTCAATAGGTAATGGATTAAGATCATATATTTCTTCAACAGGCGCTAGATTAAGACCATGTATTTCTTCAATAGAAGGTAAATTCTTAACATCTTCAGCTTTAATACCCTTTTCTTTCATAGATTTCTTGCCTCTTGCATATCTTCAGGACTGAGAAATAGAACACCTCTTTTCTTCGGAGTTGGTTTAGGAATAGGCTCAGGAGCTGGCTCATGAAGTGTCCAATTATTTTCATTTGTCAACATATTATTCAATAGAATTTCAGCTTCATCCGGTGTTCTCTCCCTGAAAACAGAACCAGCACAACTATCCAGGTAATCTCTGGAAGCATCGGTTAGTCCATTATAGAAGACTAGCACATATGCCCGTGCGTCGCAATGGGAGAGATAATTTGAAACCGAAATATTTTTGAAAACATGAACCTTTTATAAAATCACAAATATTTTTTGACATTGTGATTGTTTTTTAAAACAGGAACATGTTTTCAACATTCGGAACAACTTTAGAAAATGTGCTTTTGAAACGCGAACATTAGTTTCAATTTGTCAACATTACAGTAAAACAACAATATTTTTTAATCTTGAACATTTTATAAAATATAATTTTACTACTACAGAAAAAAATGGGCCGACCCAGTCTTGACTGTCATGTGCGAAGCACTGACTATATGGTGCGCTGTGCAGCAAATAGGATTTCTCCCCACTACACGGGCAGTAAATTAAATGGGCTGGCTTTACTGGGCCAGAGCGTGTGTGGCCCATATACGAAATTCTGGACAAACCATTATTCTTTTCTAACAGACGAGCGCACAAAATTTAATACCACCTCGAATAAAAGAAAAATCTTTTCCGCGGTGAACGGATGAAAAAATTGAAGAAACGCACCTTGCTTTATTACTAGGTATAGATATCAAGTATTTCATTTTTCTTGAGAGGATGATCAGGCAAAGCATTAAGTAACTTGAGAAGCCTCCCCCAAGCTTGTGGGAGACTCTCTTCTTCAATTTGCACAAAATTGTATATTTCCCTCAAAGCAGCTTGTTTCTTATGAGCAGGGAAATATTTAGCAGAGAAGTAATAAATCATATCCTGGGGACTACGCACACAACCAGGATCAAGAGAATTAAACCATATCTTAGCATCACCCTTTAATGAGAACGGAAATATTTTAAGGATATAAAGATAGCGAGATCTCTCATCATTAGTGAACAGGGTGGCTATATCATTTAATTTAGTAAGATGTGCCACAACAGTTTCAGATTCATAGCCATGAAAAGGATCAGATTCAACTAAAGTAATTATATCAGGATCAACAGAGAATTCATAATCCTTATCAGTAACACAGATAGGTGAAGTAGCAAAAGCAGGGTCAGGTTTCATTCTAGCATTAAGAGATTGCTGCCTCCATTTAGCTAATAACCTCTTGAGCTCATATCTATCTTTGCAAGCTAAAATAGCTAAAGCAGCTTCTTTTCAAAAACATAACCCTCAGGAATAACAGGCGAGTCTTCATCATCACTTTCATCTATATAATCAGTTTCAATAATTTCTTTCTCTCTAACCCTAGCAATTTGTTCATCTAGAAATTTACTAAGTGGCACAGTAGTATCAAGCATAGAAGTAGTTTCATCATAAGTATCGTGCATAGCAGAAGTGACATCATCAATAACATGCGACATATCTGAACGAATAGCAGAAGCAGGTTTAGGTGTCGCAAGCTTACTCAAAACAGAAGGTGAATCAAGTGCAGAGCTAGATGGTAGTTCCTTACCTCCCCTCGTAGTTGACGGATAAATTGTTGTCTTAGCATCTTTCAAGTTCTTCATAGTGATCAGTAGATATAAATCCCAAGTGACTCAAAGAATAGAGCTATGCTCCCCGGCAACGGTGCCAGAAAATAGTCTTGATAACCCACAAGTATAGGGGATCGCAACATTTTTCGAGGGTAGAGTATTCAACCCAAATTTATTGATTCGACACAAGGGGAGCCAAAGAATATTCTCAAGTATTAGTAGTTGAGTTGTCAATTCAACCACACCTGGATAACTTAATATCTGCAGCAAAGTATTTAGTAGCAAAGTAATATGATAGTAGTGGTAACGGTAACAAAAGTAATATTTTTGGTGTTTTGTAGTGATTGTAACAGTAGCAACGAAAAAGTAAATAAGCGAAGAACAATATGTGAAAAGCTCATAGGCATTGGATCGGTGATAGACAATTATGCCGGATGCGGTTCATCATGTAATAGTCATAACATAGGGTGACACAGAACTAGCTCCAATTCATCAATGTAATGTAGGCATGTATTCCGAATATAGTCATACGTGCTTATGGAAAAGAACTTGCATGACATCTTTTGTCCTACCCTCCCGTGGCAGCGGGGTCCTAATGGAAACTAATGGATATTAAGGCCTCCTTTTAATAGAGTACCGGAACAAAGCATTAGCACATAGTGAATACATGAACTCCTCAAACTATGGTCATCACCGGGAGTGGTCCCGATTATTGTCACTTCGGGGTTGCCGGATCATAACACATAGTAGGTGACTATAGACTTGCAAGATAGGATCAAGAACTCACATATATTCATGAAAACATAATAGGTTCAGATATGAAATCATGGCACTCGGGCCCTAGTGACAAGCATTAAGCATAGAAAAGTCATAGCAACATCAATCTCAGAACATAGTGGATACTAGGGATCAAACCCTAACAAAACTAACTCGATTACATGATAGATCTCATCCAACCCATCACCGTCCAGCAAGCCTACGATGGAATTACTCACGCACGGCGGTGAGCATCATGAAATTGGTGATGGAGGATGGTTGATGATGACGACGGTGACGAATCCCCCTCTCCGGAGCCCCGAACAGACTCCAGATCAGCCCTCCCGAGAGGTTTTAGGGCTTGGCAGCGGCTCCGTATCGTAAAACGCAATGAATCCTTCTCTTTGATTTTTTTGTCCCCGAAAGTGAATATATGGAGTTGGATTTGAGGTCGGTGGAGCGTCAGGGGGCCCACGAGGTAGGGGGCGCGCCCTAGGGGGCAGGCGTGCCCCCCACCCTCGTGGGCATGGTGTGGGCCCCCTGACGTGGACTTTCTTCCAGTATTTTTCTTATTTTCCAAATAGATGTTCTGTGGAGCTTCAGGTCATTCCGAGAACTTTTGTTTCTGCACATAAATAACACCATGGAAAGTCTGCAGAAAACAGTGTCAGTCCGGGTTAGTTCCATTCAAATCATGCAAGTTAGAGTCCAAAACAAGGGCAAAAGTGTTTGGAAAAGTAGATACGACGGAGACGTATCAGCCCACTCCACAATTCTGCCGGTAGCCTCAGGGTTTCGGAGTTTCCTTTGCAAAGGGGAGCGGGTGACAACCGTAATCTCGTGGGCTTGGATGTAGTGGCGCAGTTTCCTTGATGCCATGACAAGGACAAAAATCAACTTTTGCACACCAAAGTACCTGGAACTAGCCCCTTGCAATAGGGAGCTGACGAAGTACACTGGGCGCTGCACCACTTTCTTCCTTGCCGCATCCTTGGGGTTGCCTCCGCTGCCGTGCTCTTCTTTGTCTTGATCCATATCTGGCCTTGCCACGCTATGCTCACTCTCTCCTCCGAAAGGGACACTAGTTGAGGATGCTGCCTCTTCCACTTCCCGCTGCGCCACTAGTGCTGCACTAACCACTTGATTAGTTGCCGCCATGTATAGCAGCAACGACTCTCGTGGTTTGGGAGCAACCAAAGTGGGCACAGAAGACAAGTAGGTCTTCAAATCCTGTAGTGCTGCGTATGCTTCTGGGGTCCCCTTCATGTGTCCTGCCTTCTTCAAAATCTTGAAGAACATCAAGGCGCGCTCGGCAGACTTGGAGATGAACCTGCTAAGCACGGCAACAGATCCTGTCAAACGCCTCACATCCTTAACTATCTTGGGTGCCTGAATCTGCTCGATAGCCTTGAGCTTATCGGGGTTGGCTTCTATCCCACGATGGGACACAAACAAACCAAGTAGCTTGCCAGAGGGAACGCCAAATACACACTTCTCCGAGTTCAGCTTCAAGTTTATCTTGCGCAGATTAGCAAACATTTCTTCCAAGTCCTGGATGAGGGTCGATCTGTCCTTGGTCTTGACCACAATATTATCCATGTAAGCTTCAACATTCCTGTGCAGCTGTGATTCAAAACCAATCTGGACTGCTCTTGCAAACGTGGATCCAGCACTCTTCAACCCGAAAGGCATTCGCACGAAGCAGTATGTGCCACACGGGGTGATGAATGAGATCTTCTCTTCGTCTTCCTTGGACATATAGATTTTATGATATCCATAGCATGCATCCAGAAAGGAGAGCAAATCACACCCTGAAGTGGAATCCACAATCTAATCAATGCGTGGCAAGGGAAATGGGTCCTTCAGGCATGCCTTGTTTAGATCCGTGAAGTCTATGTAAAGCCTACATTTCCCATTAGCTTTGTGCACGACCACTGCGTTTGCTAACCACGTTGGATGTAGTACTCCTCTGACCAAACCAGCTGCCTCAAGTTTATTGATTTCCTCAGCAATGAACTACTGCCGCTCCAAGGCTTGCTTTCGGACCTTCTTCTTGATGGGTCGGGCATGTGGGCACACAGCAAGGTGGTGCTCGATTACCTCCCTGGGAACACCGGGGATATCAGACGGTTGCCAAGCAAACACATCGATATTCGCATGCAGGAAGGCAACGAGCGCACTTTCCTATTTGTCATCAAGGGTGGCACTGATAGTGAAAGTACCATCAGCGCCAGCAGGCCCTGCTGGGACCTTTTTTACATGGGGTGCAGTAGCCTTGGATCTCCTGCTATTGGAACTCTCCAGCAAGTCATCAACAGGCGCGGCATACTCCAAAGAGGTACGCTTCCCGGATTCCTTGCTGGTGTGCCTGCTAGCCTTCTTCTTTCCATTGCTTTCCTTGGCGGGAACTACGGCTTCAGCCGCGTTTGCCACGACTGCGCCCCGGTACATCTTGTCCATGCAAATAATTGCATCCTTCTCGTTTGACAGAATGGAAATTACGCCCACCGGCCTTGGCATCTTCAAGGTGTTGTAGGCATAGCGGGATGCCGCTATGAATTTTGCCAGAGCTGGGCGTCCAAGGATTCCATTGTACGGCAGGGGGAGGTCGACCACATCAAACACAACCTTCTCAGTCCGGTAATTCAACTCTCCCCCGAACGTCACTGGTAATGTGATCTTTCCCTTAGGACCACTCTTGCCAGGGTTGATTCCTTGAAACGTGCCCGTGACCTTGAGTTCTTCCTCTGCTATCTGAAGTTTGCTGATGACCTTTGGGGAAATCAGATTCAACGCGGCCCCGCCGTCAACCAACATCTTTGTGACTTTGAGGTTGCGGATCGTTGGTGAGACCAACAATGGAAAGCACCATACCGCGGTGGTACGGTCAGGGTGGTTCTCTTTGTCAAAGATGATGGGCGTGCGTGACCACTTGAGCCGCTTCCGAGAATCTGCCGTTGGCTCCACGACATTAACCTCGCGGGCCCACTATTTAAGTTGGTCGTCAGAGGAGTGCAGAGATGCACCCCCGTCAATGCATAGGGCGTTAGTGGCCTTCTGGAATTCCTGCTCGCTGGTTTCCTCTTCATCCCCTCCATAACTTTCATCATTGCAATCCTCCTTCTCTCGGCCCCTGGAGGGTTTTCCTTGGTTCCGAGGAGCCTTGCGGGGGCGATTTGTTTCACCGCCTCAGCCCTTGCCGCCAGTGCCATTCTGACCCTTTTCCTTCTCACGCTTTTCATACTCAGCCCTCTGCTTCTTGATGAGCTGTTCAACCTGATGACATTCCTGGAGATCGTGGCCCTTGGTCCGATGAATCTTGCAGTACGCCCATCGCTGTTGCCATCCTTCTCGGTAGCCGCAGCCTCCTGGCAAATAGTGCACGTGGCAACTTCCTTGCCGGGAGCTTCGGTCTTAGCCTTCTTGCCGGTACTAGGAGTGCCCGATCCCTCAATGGTCATCACTGCCTTATCTTTGCGCCTCTTGTTGCGCTTCTTGTTCTTCTTCTTCTTCTTCTTCTGACTGGTGGTCTCGTCGACATCCTCTGAGTCGATGTCGACGCCATCTTCTTCTCTAGGGAGTTTCCTCCCCTCCTCCACCCAAGCACACTTGTCCACCTAGGTGTAAAGCTCCTCCACAGTCTTGGGCAACCGAACGTTCATCTTGGAACGTATCCGACGGTTGCGCACGTTGGACTGGAAGCTAAACCTCTGCATGTACTTCTGCAGAGTCTCTCCTTCCTTCTGCGGGACAAGCTGCAAATCGCTGGGCCGCCCTGGTTCTTGATGGCCGCCTATGAAGGCGCCAATGAACTCATGGCAAAGGTCAGCCCAGGCCGAGATGGATTTCTCCGGCAAGTGCATCAGCCAAGACCTCACGTTTGGCTTTAGTGCCAACGTGATGTAGTTGGCAAAACCCTTCTTATCTCTTCCCCTGGTAGCTTGAACAACGATGGTGTAGATACTCAAGAACTCTGCCGGGTTCAGTCTCCCATCATACTTCTCTGGTATCTCTGACTTGAACATGCGAACGGACGGCCATCAGACTTGCTGCAGCTCATGGGTGAAGGCAGGGCACCCAACCTCAAAAGGCAGGTACCCGCTTCCGCCGATCACGGGCTCGTCGCCGTTGGGGCCGTCGCACCCATTGGACTGGTGGTGGTTGTCGTGGCATCGCTCGATGGTGACGCGCATGCTTTCCATCTTCCTGTCCTCAGGGGCTCGCCGTCGGTCTTGACGTGCTCGAGGAACGGATGAAGCCATTGAGACATCATCAAGCTCTTGGTCGCATGGTCCTCGTTCTAGTTGCCGTGGTGGGGTTTGCACCATGGGGGTGGCCCCTTCCGCACGGCTAGCAGCATGGGCCATCATCTTCGTCTGGGGAGGCCGCGGTGGGCCAGCTTGTTGTGAGCCTCCAGCCTCGGCGAAGCAAATCAGGCTCTGAATGGTGGCTCGCCACTCATCCATCTGATCGTCTGTCGGCGGAAATCTAAGCAGCAACTGGGCCCGCACCATGGCCTCTGAAGCGGTACTTGGCATGGGTGAGGATGATGTAGACCGCAGCATCGCCCGGCTCCTAACGGTGCTTGCAGTGCCGGCACCGGGCTCCCACCGTCGGGAGCCAGTCACTGGGATGGCGTGGTGACGACGTGGTGGTGCGTGTGGACCGATGACCCCGGTCAGAGCGTTGGCTGGGCTGGTTTGCTCCGGGGGCGGTGCATGTCCTGCGATCGCGCCCGCAGCGGGGGCGGCCGGAGGATTGCGATTCGCCTCAGGGCGATCGTCACCGCCGTGGCTATGCCCCTCGGCTAGGCAGGGAGGGATAGAGGAATAATCTCTCTACCCGTACCTCACGGAGCCTGGTCACTAGGATGTTGTTGATGATGTCCTTCTCTGGGGCCTCCCCCTCCTGCTTCGGCCGCGGGGGAGGTGGTAACGACGCCGCCTGCGTCGACCATGCCCCCCGCAGCTGTCGGATTCAGGGCTCCGTGGACCCAAGAAAGATTCAAACTCTGGGGTGCGTGCGAAGAACTCGATCTCCCCAGCCTACCAACTCGGTTCTCTCAGGGCCTAGCTCAATGAACGGGAAAGAGAGGAGGCACGACCATTTACCAAGGATCGGGCCACCTTGCGGTGTAATACCCTACTCCTGCTTTGGGGTGGATTAGCCTCTCGATGGGTTGAGGATGAACTAGTATAGAGGAAGAACAACCTCAGGAGGTCTGTTCTTGTGTTGGTGTGAGCTGGTGGGGTTCGGATGGATCCGGTCCCTTTCTATGGTGGTGGCTAAGTTATATTTATAGTGGCCTTGGTCCTCTTCCCCCAAAATGAAGGCGGGAAGGGATCCCACAACGACGAAGTTCGAAGGGAGACAAATAGTACATCTTATCCTAACGAAAGGTGGTCTTCGTCTGCAAAGCTTCTGGTCGTGACGTCGTGGTGGGCTCGGCGATGACCTACATCCTGTTGTCCCGGCGGTCTTGGTCTTGTAGCACGGAAATGGAAACCTTTGGCTGATTCCTCGGGACTCCGCACCTGCGCTTGCCTCCTTAGCACCAAAGAGGAAACCTGCTGTACTGCGCCCACTAGAGCCCGCCTAGCTGTGGTCGTCATTGGTTATGTCATCTGGACCTCATGAGATGGCGCTTGCATAGAAATCTCCACTCCCTTGGAGCTAGCCTAGGGAGGCCGCTCCCTCTGGAGGTCTTGGCATCGTCCACCTCACGAGGCTTGGCCCCTCGCGAGGGTCTTGTGTTGTCGATGCTGGAGATGGGTCGTACTAGGCCGTTGATGGAGCCACGCCATGGGCCGCAGGCAGGCAAGTCTGGGTACCCTGGTTCCCAGAACACTAACAGTAGCCCCCAGGCCCAAGGCCCGCTCGGACTTGGCTTTGAGGCGAAGCCAAAGGGCAAGGGCGAAGGGCCGCGGGCCCCAATCGCCTGCATATCCAGTCGATGCATGGCGCTTGATGGGACGAGAGTGTCTCCACTTCCCCACGCCGCCTCGGCAACCGTTCGACTTGAGAACAGCCTACTGCACACAAAAGAGATCATCATTGCTGGGGATCGTGGGATGCCGGCGGTTGGCCTCCCTCTGGCTATAAATGGAGGGGTGGAAGCCCCTTGCCCGTCTCCATCTTCTCGTTGCTTGCTCCTCCTTCTTCCTACTTGTCTCGCTGTCTTGTCAAAGCATCCATGGCGCCGGTGAGGAGGTTTCCCGCGGTGGAGAAAGGGAAGGCCCCCAAAGAGGGGCCAGGCTCGCCGCCGCCCAAGAGAGGCCATGGGCGGCCCCAAAAGCACGTGGAGACCCCGGCGACGAACTCTCGGGGGCGCGGGTGTGCCCCTTCAATGGCCGGCATTGCCTCTAGCAGCCTCGGTGGTGCCTCTTCTTGTGGTAGGAGCTACCAAGGACGGGGTGACCTCAGCGACAGGGAGAGGCGTGCGGCGATCACCCGGCCAATGCGGCCGCGCTCCCACTCAGCCAACGCATCTCCAGTTCGTCGTGTGGTCGGAGAGGCCAGCGGGCATCTAGTTCCAGCTTCCACGTTCCTTCGCGAGCGCGCTGCCGGCCAGAGGGCCCAGTGGCCTATGGTTGCAGGCCGATGGCTGCTACAGCAAGGCCTCATGGGTGGACGTTGATGTCACCGCTGCTGGCAACGTGTTCTTGAACCGCGGGTGGTAGCCGTTTGCCCGCGTGCGCGGCCTGCATGGGAGGTGTACCCTCCACTTCAGGTATGATGGCGTCGCGACCCTCTAGTCAGGGTCTTCCGGGAAGAGGGCCGGCGTCTCGGGTGCTGCCCGAACAGCGACAACGACGGCGAGGACCACAACGCCAGCATCGCCGTTGGCGGTGAGCTTGCCCTTGGCGACGGCCACGCCGCCTCCAGCAGCGGAGGCTCCTCTTCTCGGCAGAGCACGAGCGATGGCGACTTCGACGAGCCGCCACGCCGCCGGGCTCGGACCGGGGAGGATGACGAGCCGCATCGCCGGCGTGCCCTGGTGAAGCAGGAGGAAGGCTCCGACTAAGCTCGAGCGTCACCGGAGCCGGGCCTCGGGAGTCACCATAGTCACGCGGCTTGCTTTGATTTCTTTCTTTTCCTCATCGAAAAAAGGTAGAAGGCCATGTTGGGGCGGGTAATGAACCATGGCGCTTGCGCCATTATGCTATGCTCGCTATTTTCATATTATGTCGTGATATCCGTGCTGCTACTACGTGTGGTTAGGCTGACTTAGCTCGATGTGCTCGCGGTAGAATCCCATGCCGCGAGAGCATGCCCTTTTAGGAGCGTCTTCCGAGTGCTTTTCTTCTTGAAAACTTGAGGGTCGTCGAACCTCCGGAAGTGCCTTGTGGCTGCGGGGTTAGAAAACATCATGAGGCACCATACCTCACGCAAGCCCCCAAGCGTGGGTTAATTGCGGCTAGTGTGCCACGTCATGATGCCTAGAGGCATGGACTCGGGAGGGCATTCCTGCCCATGAGCTCGTTCAAGGGCGTCCCACGAGGATTAAGGCGCCAAAACTGGGGCAACAAGGTTTTGGCGAGCTGTGGTCGTGGGCGAGCCCTAGTGCACACACTGTGCCCAGCCCCCTCGTGCGGGTGCGCAAGGAAGAGCGACGGGCAACTGTCACTCTCCCTAAAACAAGGTTCTAGAGGGGGAACACTATGGGGAGAGAAAATAAAGAAACTTCCCAAACCTTGCGAACAAAAGTCACGAAAATTCCAAATTTCGTTCAAGAAGTCAAAAACCAGCTACAGAAAGCAAGCGAAAGAACAGCCGCATCCGGCACCTAGTCTAGTCTTCTTGTCTTCCCACCAGGACGGAGCATGGGGCATCCACTAGGACGTGGGTGGGAGCCCCCGTGAGGCCCAGGGGCGGCACTCAGGAGACTCCGGGGCATGTACAACCCCAACTCATTATTACGTGAGAGTGTCACGAGCTGAGATCTTCACAGGCACTGGGCCTTGGTCATGGGTAGAACTTCTGGAGGTGCTGTATGTTCTAGGCATTCTGGATGGGGACCCCGTCCTGTGTCTCCAGGTGCGCGACGCCAGGCCTGGAGACACGGGCAATCCTGAACGGTCCCTCCCACGTGGGTGAGAGCTTATGAAGCCCTTCCCTTGAGAGCATCCACCTCAGGACAAGGTCACCCACCTCGAGAGTCCTGGAGCAGACGGTGCGGCAGTGATACCGCATAGAGCCTCCTGGTACCTCGCTGCATGGAGCGAGACTTGGCGGCGACGTTCCTCCCCCAGCATGAGGTCCATCCCCTGCATGGCGTCCTGGCTCGCCTCGCTGAACGCCAAGACCCGCATGGAGCGATGCCTGACCTCATGAGGGAGGACCGCTTCGGCTCCGTAGATGAGGAATAATGGAGTCTTGCCAGTGGGCTTGGTTGTGGTGGTGCGGATGGACCACAACATGGACTGGAGCTCATCGTGCCATCCCCTACCGCAGGCCTCAAGCTTCTTCTTGAAGGTACTCGCCTTGAGGCCCCTCAGGACCTCCGTGTTGGCGCGCTCAACCTTGCCATTGCTCCGCGGTTGTGCCACTGAAGCATAGCATATCTGTGTTCCAAGGTTAGCACAATATGTTTTGAAAAAGGTTGCTCGTGAATTATGAGCCATTGTCGGTGATGATGCGGTTGGGAACCCCAAAATGGCTCACGAGGCCCTTGACAAACTTGACGGTCGAGCCGGTTGCAATGGTGCGGACAACCTCCACTTCCGCCCACTTGGTGAACTTGCTGATGGCGACGTAGAGGAAGCGGTAGCCCCTGGGCGCTCGAGGGAACGGGCCCAGGATGTCCAGTCCCCAGACCACGAACGGCCACGAGAGCGGAATGGTATGGAGACCCTGAACGGGCTGGTGGATCTGCTTGGCATGGAACTGACAGGCCTCATAAGATCTTACTAGCTCAGTGGCATCATTGAGCGCTGTGCACCAGTAGAATCCGCTGCGGAATACCTTGCGTACAAGGTTGCGCGACGAGGAGTGATGCCTGCAGTCCCCGCCATGTATGTCGGCCAGCAGCTCACATCCCTGCTCCCTGGAGACGCTTCATAGAGAAACGTCATTCAGGCGCCTTGGGTAGAGCTCACCGTCCCTGATGTAGTACGGAGTGGCCTGGCGAGCCACACACTTCGCGTCTCCCTCCTTCTCCGGCAAGACGCCATGGACCATATATGCCTTGAACTCCTCGGACCAGCACCCCTCCTGAGGCTCGAGCGCAAGGAGCAGGCGCCCCCCCCCCCCCCCCCCCCGAGGTTGGGCCACAAGCTAGGGCGCCCGAGGGAGCGCCGGGGGAAGCTCCTCCCGAGGCAACACTGGTCCCGCAGCGGGAGAAGCTGCTGATGGCTTGAAGAGCCGCTCCTCAAAGACGTCAGGCTCCTGAGGTTGACGCCGGGATGCCCTCTTGGCGATGTCGTCCGCCTCCTTGTTCGTGCCGCACGACACGTGCTGCAATTCCAAGCCCAAGAATCATTTCTCAATTTTGCGTACCTCCTCAAGATATCCCTCCATGTGCTCGTCCTTCGGCTTGTACACCTTGTTGGAGAAGTTGACGGGGAGCTGGGAGTTGCCCCTGATGGTGAGGTGCCTTCCCGCCAGAGCCGCCGCAGCCTTGAGGCCGGCGATTAGGCACTCGTACTCCGCGATGTTGTTGGAGACCTTCTCACCATGCTGGAAGCAGAGCTGCATGGTGTAGTAGAGCTTGTCCTGGGTAGGCGAGATGAGCACGACTCCAGCCCCCGCGCCCTGTCACGCAAATGCACCATCAAAGTACATGACCCAACCATCAGGTGCTTCAACTCCAGGCATGAGTGAATGGTCCTCGCTCACCTCTCGGTCAGGGGCGTCAGTCCACTCTGCAACAAAATCAGCGAGGGCCGCACTCTTGATGATCCTGGTGGTGCTGAATTCCAGCTGGAAGGCCTACAGCTCAATGTTCCACTCAGCGACCCTTCCCGCGGTGTTAGGGCTCCGGAGCACCCTCTCCAATGGGTAGGCTAAGACGACCTTGATGGGGTGGCCTTGGAAGTAGTGACACATCTTTTGGGAGGCAATGAGGCATGGGGTAGCGCGCCCATGCATGCGGCATGGGGTAGCGCGGCCACGCATCACGTAGCGCCGGATGCTCGACGAGGGAGGAGGCGTCGGTGAGGTCCTACGCCTCCTGAGGCTGGGGAATCTCAGGATGCTTGTCACCCGGCGGGGCAGCCGTGGCCTCAGGGGCGCCGTTCTCTGGAGCCCTGCCGATTGGAGGGGTGGCCGAGGTCTCGGGAGCGACGTCGTGAGGCCGCGACATCTTGGTGAGGGTTTGCGGTGGGCTCATCCCTTCTATGGCCTTGAGCTGCTAACCTAAAGCATGTGCATCAGCCGCTGGAAGGTTGCTCCGGCATTTCACAGCTCAAACAACATGCAGGTGTAGCAGTACACCCGACACGGGGTCAAAAAGGCCGTCTTCTCGACATCCTGCACCACCATCTGGATCTGGTGATAGCCTGAGAAGGCATCCAGGAAGCACAGTAAATCACACTCAGCGGTGGAGTCAACGATTTGGTCGATGCGTGGTAGAGGGAAAGGGTCTTGTGGGCAAGCCTTGTTGAGGTTGGCAAAATCGATGCACATGCACTCCTTCCCGCCATTCTTTGGGACGATAACCGGGTTTTCCAGCCAATCTGGGTGCCGCACCTCCCGAATGATGCCGACTTCCTGCAACTTGCGGGTCTCTTCGACGATGAATGACTACTTCTCCAGGGCTTGCCGACGATCCTTCTATTTCACTGGGTGTGTGTTGGGGCACACCATCAGGTGGTGCTCGATTACCCCACGCGGAACCCCGACCAGGTCCGCCGCTTGCCATGCGAACACGCCCCTGTTCGCGCGGAGGAAGCTGACCAGCGCCTCTTCCTGGCCTGCAGGGAGACTGACGCCTATGGTGAAAGTGAGGCCCGATCCCCCGTCCTCATCGACCGGCACCTGCTTCGTCTCAGCCCAATCTTGAGAAAACAACTGCTTCTTCTTTGCTGGCATGGCGCTCGGGCCCTCCGGAGCACCCCGCGCTCTCAGCCACGCGACCATCGCGCTCCTGAAGGCGTGTTTGAGGGCCGTGAGCACGTCCTTGGTATCTCCCGCCATGGTGAGGACACCGCTACTTCCCAGCATCTTCATGAGGTTGTAGCCACGATGAGTCACTGCCATGAACTTGGCCAATGCTGGATATCCAAGAATGGCGTTGTACGGGAGGCCGATGCGGGCGATGTAGAAGTCGATGAGCTCGGTGCGGTAGTTGCTGCGTGTGCCGAAGGTGACGGGGAGGCAGATCTACCCTAGAGGGCAAGTGGAGCTGTCAACGACCCCAGAGAAGGGCTTGGTGGGGAGGAGTCGACCGTAAGGCACATGAAGCAGGCCGAACGCTTCGATAGAGAGGACATTGAGGCCAGCGCAGCCGTCGATGATGGTCCTGGTGACCGCTACGTTGCAGATGCTGGGGGTGCAAAGCATGGGGAGCGCGTCGGCGCCGACCGTGGTCTCGGGTTGGTCCCTTGAGTCGAAGGTGAGGTCGGCCTTGGGCCCGACTCTGCCTGGAGGGGCTCCCCGCCGCACGTGGGCGGTACCCACCTGGCGGAAGAACTGCTTGACGTGGCGGTCCGAGGCTGGCGCTTGCGACCCACCAAGGATGGCCGCGATGGCTGATACGTCTCCAACGTATCTATAATTTTTGATTGTTCCATGCTATATTATATTCTGTTTTGGACATTATTGGGCTTTATTATACACTTTTATATTATTTTTGGGACTAACCTATTAACCGGAGGCCCAGCCCAGAATTGTTGTTTTTTACCTATTTCAGAGTTTCGCAGAAAAAGAATATCAAACAGAGTCCAAGCGGAATGAAACCTTCGGGAACGTGATTTTCGGAACGAACGTGATCCAGAGGACTTGGACCCTACGTCAAGACTTCAACCAGGAGGGCACGACGTAGGGGGGGCGTGCCTACCCCCCTGGGCGCGCCCTCCACCCTCGTGGGCCCCCTATTGCTCCACCGAGGTACTCCTTCCTCCTATATATACCTACGTACCCCAAACTACCAGATACGGAGCCAAAAACCTAATTCCACCGCCGCAACCTTCTGTTCCCGTGAGATCCCATCTTGGGGCCTGTTCCGGAGCTCCGCCAGAGGGGGCATCGATCACGGAGGGCTTCTACATCAACACCATAGCCTCTTCGATGATGTGTGAGTAGTTTACCTCAGACCTTCGGGTCCACAGTTATTAGCTAGATGGCTTCTTCTCTATTTTTGGATCTCAATACAATGTTCTCCCCCTCTCTCGTGGAGATCTATTCGATGTAATCTTCTTTTGCGGTGTGTTTGTTGAGACCGATGAATTGTGGGTTTATGATCAAGTTTATCTATGAACAATATTTGAATCTTCTGAATTCTTTTATGTATGATTGGTTATCTTTGCAAGTCTCTTCGAATTATCAATTTTGTTTGGCCTACTAGATTGATCTTTCTTGCAATGGGAGAAGTGCTTAGCTCTGGTTTCAATCTTGCGGTGTCCTTTCCCAGTGACAGTAGGGGCAGAAAGGCACGTATTGTATTGTTGCCATCGAGGATAACAAGATGGGGTTTATATCATATTGCATGAATTTATCCCTCTACATCATGTCATCTTCACTACAAAAAAACACACATCCGTGACATTTTGGGCCGAACGAATTTTTTTTCTGTCACACATATGACACTTCTATGACGATAATTGTGACAAAACCCGGTATCATCATAGATGTGGTGGGCTCCTACTTCTATGACAAAAAATCATGACAGAAAATGGGCTTTTCGTCCTGGGCGGGCCGGAGACGCAGTTGCATGACATTCTTTGGGCCGTCCATGACGGAAAAAACCATGGTAGAAGCGAGGGGGAGGAAAATTTCGGGGAGTTCCCGGTTATGGTGGGAGGTCGGGGGCCGAGCGATGCGCATTTCTCTCGTACACGTACGCGCGTGTGTGCGAGGCGTTGGCTCTAACTGAACCCGAGCGAGGCGTTGGGCTCTAACTGAACCCGAGCGATTGCACTCCAGGCTACGCGTTACTGAACCCGAGCGATCGATCGATGGCTGTTAACTGAACCTGATCGAGCGATTCCTTCGCTACTGCTGCTAACTGAAGCCAATCGATTGGATGAACAGTGAGCGTTGCGGGGGGCGGGGGGGGGGGTTGGATGAACAGTGAGCGGTGGCGTTGCCTCTCGATGAACAGGACCCCGTGGTGTGGAGGGCTGGATGAACAGTAGACGGTGGAGGGGTGCCCATGGAGGGGTGGTTGAACAGGATCCCGTGGTGTGGAGGGCTGGATGAACAGTAGACGGTGGAGGGGTGCCCGTGGAGGGGTGGTTGAACAGTAGCCGGTGGAGTAGCGCACGGTGGAGGCTGGATGAACAGGAGCCCGTGGAGGCTGGAGGAGGTCGACGGTGGAGATGAACAGTATCCCGTGGAGTCCCATTTTGCGGTACGCCACATCCCTCCCGATGAACAGGACCCCCGTTTCGACCGTAGGAGGTCCGTTTCGTCCGTTTTGCGGTACGCCACACCCCTCTCGATCAACAGGACCCCCGTTTCGACCGTAGGAGGTCCGTTTCGTCCGTTTTGCGGTACGCCACACCCCTCCCAATCAACAGGACCCCCGTTTCGACCGCAGGAGGTCCATTTCCTCCGTTTTGCTATACACCACACCCCTCCTGATCAACAGGACCCCCGTTTTGACCGTAGGAGGTCCGTTTCCTCCGTTTTGTGGTACGCCACACCCCTCCCGATCAACAGGACCCCGTTCCGAACGTAGGAGGTCTATTTCCTCCGTTTTGCGGTACGCTAGGCCTCGTTTCCATCACCTGCTCCGTCCAAGCCCTCCCGATGAACACGACCACGCATTCCGTTCCGACCCAGCCGGTTGGCTCCCACACGTTCCGTTGCCTCCCGATGAACACGACGCATTCCGTTGCCTCCCCATGAACACGACGCATTCTGTTGCCTCCCCATGAACAGGACACATTCCGTTGCCTCCCCATGAACACGACGACGATGTTGTTTCTCCGTTCCGACCCGGCCATGTACACGAGCCCTGGCCGTACGTATGCGCGAGTAGGCGTTCGAGACCCCGCCCGTATGTACACATACGTGGCCGTATTTTCTTTCTTGCACCCTGGACGCTGTACGTACGTGTACATGCTACGTGCGCGCCTCTACTACGACACGTGCACGCCTCTACATTGACCAGTATGTACGTACACGTTCGCGACCAGAATGACAACGCTACATACGCTTTGACCAGGTGGGTCCCGACTGTCAGGCACTTCCTTGCCTGCGAAGATGTAGCTGGTGGGTCCCAGCAGTCAGGGGGGCCAATCATTTTTTTGCCCGGACGCACTTCCTTGCGTGCGAAGATGTAGCCGGTGGGTCCCAGCAGTCAAGGGGGTGAATCTTTTTTTTGCCCGGACGCACTTGCGTGCGAGGGTGTAGCTGGTGGGTCCCAGCAGTCAGGGGGGTGAATCGTTTTTTTTCCGGACGCACTTCCTTGCATGCGAAGATGAAGCTGGTGGGTCCCAGCAGTCAGGGGGAAACGTTTTTTCTGCGAAATACAGTGGCCCGTCCAGTGGGTCCCAGCTGTCAGGTGGAGGAATCATTATTTTCCGCGTCGTGGACCCAGCTGTCAGCCTCTCCACGTACAGTCCACGTCCGATGGAAGTCGTTCCTTGACCACGTTGACCAGGCCGCGCCGAGAGCACCACGGCGGTGGACGACGGCGAGGCCTAGGAAGGGGACAACACGGAGCCGAGGAAGACCCGGCAGTGGAAGCCCGCGCGGAGAGGAGTACGAGGGTTCACTGGTTCGGCTGCGGTGTGAGGCTGCCGTCGCCGCAGGGCCTGGCCAGCGGTGGGAATAGTAGGGGGCGGTGAGGCCTCCGCAGCAGCACAGCCGGCCACGGGAGGCAGGAGCATGCGGCACGACCGGCGCTGCTTTGGGCGGCTGGAGCAAGAAGACCAGAGGTTGAAGAAGCACTACCGCCATTGGATGGACATCGTACGGTCACTGGAGCTAGAATCGTTCGTATTGACTAAGTTCACAAAGCCCTCCGTCCCCGTCAACTTAGTTGGCCCACAAGTCATCCTCCCACTATGGTGGGTCCCAGCTAGCAGGAGGTATTCATTTTTTTGTGCGTAATAAGGAGGCACTTCCTTGCGTGCGAAGATATAGCTGGTGGGTCCGACATGTCAGCGGGGGGAACGTTTTTTCGCGAAATACAGAGGCCCTTCCAGTGGGTCCCAGCTGTCAGGTGGAGGAATCATTATTTTGCGCGTACAGTCCACGGCCGATGGATGTCGTTCGTTGACCATGTTGACCAGGCCGCGCCGAGAGCACCATGGCGGTGGACGACGACGAGGCCTAGGAAGGGAACGACACGGAGCCGGGGAAGACTCGGCAATGGTTGCCCACGCGGTGGGGAGTATGAGGGTTTACTGGTCCGGCTGCCGCCGCCGGAAAATAATAGGAGGTGTGGGTGAGTAGAGGAATGGCCTGGCCAGCAATGAAGTAGGGTGGGGCGGTGCGGCCTGTGCGGCAGCACAGCCGGCCACGGGAGGCGGGAGCAGGCAGTCCCACCGGCGCTGGTTTGGGCGGCTGGAGCAAGAATATCAGATATTGAAGAAGCAGCACGGCCGTTGGATTAACATCCAACGGTCACTTCTGCTAGAATCGTTTGTGGACTAAGTTGACAAAGCCAAAGTACACGTCAACCTAGTAGACCCACAAGTCAGCCTCCAAAGCTGTCCCAAACAGCATACAGCCCGAAATTTCTAGCCAGATTCAAATTAATTTTAAATCTAAATATACCTTAATTTAAATTCAATGAAATTTTACCCGCACAACAACAATGAAATTTAAAATATCAAAATCCAAAAGAAAACAGTATTTTGGAACTAATTGCCCGTTTGCTTTATTTTTTTCATTTTACAGCCTATTTATTATTACTTATAGCCCATTTCTTATTACTTATAGCCCATTTTCTGGGCAAAATGCATCCCTCCTCGTCTTGAAAGATTTCCGGCCCAGCAGGGCGTAGAAAAGCAAGTAGGCCTACGTTGGTTATTCTGCAAAAAACAAAATAGCTGGCTAGCCATTTTCAGAAAGGAAAAAAACAAACTGGGCTGGTCATGTGCTAAACATATGATATAAAAGCCTGGGCTAGACGGGCCACGGGTCCCGCACAACCCAGTTGATACCCTTCTCCGTCCCGAAAAAACAAAATTACTGCGCGCGCTGCTGGGTCCCTACTGTCATCCTCACCATGTACAGTCATCTCCTTATTCCTCTCGGTTGTTGACCATGTTGACAACACCGGAGGGTGGCGCCGCGGCAAGCGAACCAAGGCGGAGGACGATGGTGAGGCCTCGGACGGGAACGAACAGGAGCCGCGGAAGATCACAACCAGCCGTATGAGGGGGGAGCAGGCGGTCCCGCCGGCGCTGGTTTGGCTTTGGCGGCTCGAGGAAGAAGAGACTGAAGAAACGTGACAGACGTTGAATGTCAATCCAACGGTCAAGGTTGGCATAATCGTTTGTTGACTAAGCGGACAGCAAGTAGCATATTTTTTATATATAGGAAGAAAACTGCGAGGAAAGTGCGTTCGTCTGCCGTCCTCCTCACAGGGAACGTTCGCCACATAAGTGACTAGCACCCTTGGTTTTCAACCGAGAGGTCTTCGGTTCGAGTCCCAGGAACTCTCAATTTTGTCCTCCTTCCTTCCTCACAAAAAGGGAAAGAAAATCAAAGACATGGGAAGGCGTACAGGACAAGCTAGTGTACCAGTAAAGAGACATTGCCGAGTTTTAGAAGAAAGAAAGGCGTGCTCCTGTAGCTGGTTCGAATCCAAACCTAGACTATGACTATATATGGTGCTATGCTACTATGCAAGTAATGAAACTGACATATCCAACGTTCGCTTCTCCTCTTCTCTACTTACTCTGCCTAGCATCAGAAGCTCTGGCCGCAGCAACCATGTCCGCTGGCTGCTCGTCCACCTGCTCTTCAGCAGGCAACAACCAGATATGCGCCAAGTCGCCACCCGTACCATCGCCTGTGGGTCTCATCACACCACCGTTGGCACGCGCACCGCAGCCGATTGCTCATCGCAACCCGCTGCTGTTGGTGTGGTGCCACTGCTGCAAAACACGCAGAGTCATCCGTCGCGTCTCAACCACAGTCCGCAACCCTGGCCGAGTCTTCTACAAATGCCCGAATCATGGGGTAATAATATGTTTAAGTGTTGTTCTGCTGCTTTCAGTTGCTGATTTTTTAATAGTTTGGTTGATGATCTTCCAATTTGATTCGTGCAGAAAAGGGAAGATTCGTGTGATTTGTATTTCTGGGAAGTTGCTGATGTGGGGGAATGCAACTACGCTGATTATTTGGTTAGCCGAGGAATCCCAATACCAGTAGGTTGGGGTGTTGGACAAGTAACTGAAGGAACGGCACAAGAGGAAGATGCAGAGCAGAAGGTTAAAGATGCAGTTCCTCTGATCATGGCCAAGCAACAACTGCTGAACGGCCTTGACAGCAATGAGGAGATGAAAGAGCTTGTGAAGATAATGAGCAAAATCGATGTGCTCTGTAGGATGATTGTCTCTTTATTTGCAGTGTATGTAGCACTCGTGATGTATTCAGTGGCTACGACATGAGCACTTTGCTGAAACTAGTAATGAATGAAACCTGTGTAGCAAACTGGGCGTAGTGTTGTGAACATTTAATGATTTCTATTAACGGAAATCAGCGGGTATCCCCTTTTGCTCATATAAATAAATAAATAGCAGAGGCCCTGTCGGGTCAGCTTTGTTCTCATTCGAAGACGTCGAGCAAATTGCAGTGCAACAGCAAACTATGTCATCAAATTCAAGTTTCATAGCCAAATATGAGTACAACTAAACAACAATGTCATCATGTTTTAGTTGTCATACAATCACCAAACACAAATCAGCATACATAACAAGTGATGTTCTCACAGCAAAATACTAAACAACATGTTCATCAGGTTTCAATTGTCATAGCAAACACAATTTCACATAGTAGATAAAAAAGTCTTCTGACAGGCAAATACGACAAAAGAAATGTAATCATCATCCGCAGCAGCACCGTCAACATCTTCGCCATGTGTATCAGTCTGAATCTTAATTCCCCACGGTGTCATCTTCTTCTTCGTCCTTAATGTCCTCGAACATTGGCTTCTTCTTAATCAACTCTTGTATGTCCACAACACGACAGGCAATCTTTTCGCCGGCGTCATTCACGTGATGGTTCTCAAAGATATTAGGAACATATGTGTGATCTTGTACATCAGGAGCAGTCTAAGCATCATCTTGTTGTGCAACTTCATTAAACGAATTCCTCTGCTCAAACCTTTGCAATACTCTCCAGTCATCGCTACGTGCAAATGTGTCTTCCAAGAAAAATATCTGTGTTGCTTGATTTGCCAAAATAAAAGGCTCGTTGGTCTGGTACGCCGCCTTGACATTGATGGATTTGAAATAATCATCAGCTTTGGGTTTTGCGATCCTGGAAAATAGGTTATACCAACGACAGCACAACAGAACCACACACCGATGATCCTCGAAACTGGAGATATACTGCAACTGGAGATATACAACATACATTTCAGTTGTCTCTTTGTCATACGTATCCGTGCTCATGATGGCACTGTTTTGTGTCTTCTTGCCTTCGTCTCGTGCAAGGGTGTTGTAGCGCACATCTCCATCAACGCAAGATTCATAATGTCTTACCCGAGTATCAGGACCCATTGCTAGTGAGTAAAGGGCATCATCAACTGCCTGCCCATCCTCCCGCATCTTCTTAACCTATGGTTAGAAAATAGACAAGCTGATCATCTTATGTACTCAATATATTAAAAAAACTGACAGTGCACTTCAAAAGCTTACATGGTTCTTGAACCATCTCGCAAATCCTGCCATAACCAGTTTCTCAATGTTTCTTGGATTTTGCGGCAGTAACTCCTGTTTGTAGATGCTGCACAACATAGTGATCGCGTCAAACATCTAAATATATAAGAATGTGCTGCAAGTTTAGTAGATTACGATGTATAAGCTACAGTACTGCACTTACTTGATATAAGGTAGTATCTCAGGACAGTTATTCAACACATACCGAACCATTTTGTCCAAATCTTTAGGTTTGTCCTCTTGTCAACTCTTCCCTGTAACTCGAACAGAATAATCGAAAACATTGAGCCCGGGATTGTCTTCACCCACCTCTTTGCTAAGCTGATAAGCTGTTTCAATGTATTTTGAGCAGAATGTCAACGCTTTTGTAGCAATGTAGGCCTCTGCAGTGGAACCCTCGGGTCTAGCTCTGTTCTTAACATAGCCCTTGAAAGTGCCTAGCCGCCTTTCAATAGGGTACATCCAGCCATACTGTGCTGGACCTCTAAGTAGTGCCTCATCAGGTAGATGAACAGCCAAATGCACCATCACATCAAAGAAGGCTGGAGGATATATCTTCTCAAGGTCGCATAGGATAGTTGGTATCTTGTCTCTAAGACGCTCCAAAGCATCTATCCTGATATTCCTACTGCAGAGTTCCCTGAAGAATTGTCCCAACTCTGCAACTGCTCTGTATAAGTCAGGGCGGCCCAATCCTCTAAGGATAACAGGTAAAACCCTTTGAAATAGGACGTGGCAGTCATGAGTTTTCAACCCTTGTACCTTGTTTCCATCTGCACTGACTCTCCTTTCAGGGTTGGAAGCAAATCCATGTGGGAATCTCACACGTGACAGGACCTCGCAGAATTCTTTTCTTTTTACCTTGTCCAAGACGTACCAAGCTGGTGCCATATCCCGTGGTTTACCTTCATCTTGCACCTGCAAATCCTTTCTGATACCCAGGTGTGTCAAATCAATCCTAGATTTTAAGGTATCTTTCGTCTTGCCTTCAATATTAAGAAGTGTGCCGATAATGCTGTCACATATATTTTTCTCGATGTGCATCACATCAAGATTATGCCGCAGATCCAAATCTTTCCAATACTCCAAGTCCCACAAAGTGGACCTGCGGGTGAACAATAATCTCTCTTCTACCCTGCCACGCTTCCTTTTCCTGCTACCATTACCAGGATGGTTTCCTGGTGTAATATGCCTGACCTTCTCTAATTCCACTTGCAACTCATCGGCGGTGAGCCTCTTTGGCGCATCACGGTTTTCATGCTTTGCATTGAACACATGTCTTCGGTATTTTCTAGGATGCGGCTTGTCCTTGGCAAGGAAACGGCGGTGTCCAATGTAACAGATCTTGCTAAGTATTGCGTATGACAGCGGATTCCTGTCACAGCGAACACATGCATTGTAACCATGTGCCGTTCGCCCTGACATAGTGCCCAAAGCCGGATAATCATGGATGCACCAAATTATAACAGCACACAGAAAGAAATCAGCTGGTGGGCTGCTATATAGGTCTCGAGTGAGAACACCCTTCCATAGCTGTTGAAGTTCCTCCACAAGAGGCTCCATGAACAAATCAAAATCCTTTCCAGGACTTTTTGGACCTGGGATGAGCAAGGCCATCACGTAGTTTGATTCTTTGGTGCAGACATTTGGAGGCATGTTGTAAGGGATAACAAGCAATGGCCACATGCTATATGTGGCGCTCTGGTGGCCAAATGGGTTAAATCCATCTGAAGCTAAGCCAAGTCTAGTGTTTCTCGGGTCAGCAGCAAACTCTTTGTGTTTATCATTGAAGCTTTTCCACTCACTACCATGAGATGGATGGCTCATTACATTTTGATCTCTGTACTCCTGGTTCCTAGAATGCCACATTACATCCTCTCTTGTTTCAGCATCATGAAACAACCTCTGCAATCTTGGTGTAATTGGAAATGTCTCAGAACATTATGAGGAATCCTCTTCACAGCATCGCCATCTTTCCATCTTGATGATTTGCATTTTGGGCATTCACTTAAGTTGGCATAATCCTTCCGGAACAGAACACAATTATTCTTACAAACATGGATCATATCATATCCAATTCCAACTGCACGAAGGAAATTCTTCATTTTACTGTAGGTGTGTGGCAGCTCAGACGCATCTGGGAAAGATTTGCGGAAAGCAGCCAACATCGCATCGAATGATTTCTTGGTCATCCTCTCAGATGTCTTCACCTGAATAAAGGTGACCATAGCTGAGAATACTGATAGCCTATTTCCTGGGGTGACAGCAACGTTGCATTGTTCCAACATGCGGGCCCACCATTTTTCTTCTGCAGGTGAAAGTTCACGGAATGCACGAGCATTTCGTAGCATTGTTTCAATGTTGGTCAAACTCACTGGCTCCGCCACCACCACCTCCTCCTCCTCTTCCACCTGAGCATCAGGCAGATCAAGATGGTGATCTGCTGCTTCCACGTAGTCAATAACATTGACGTTCACAACTTCACCATGATGAACCCACCTAGTATATGTGACCGACATCCCATACAGGTGTAGATGATTTTGCACAGTTGACTGGGGTCTTGTAACTGAATTCATACAATTGCTACACGGGCAGAGCACATCTGATTTCGGACCACCGTACTCAGCTCTGATAAAGTTCATGAAGTTTTCAACCCCCTCGACATATGCAGCGGAGAATCTTCGAGCAGAAGTTATCTAAGTCCTATCCATCTGTTAGACATACAAATTAGTTCTTCTACTAGATATTACAGGAAAAACATATATGCTTTTTTATGAAGTCCAGAAATTTTTTTACCTAGGTCGATGTCTAAAGCTATGGCAAGATATTTGGACGAGCAGATCTAAGTAATGAAATATATGTAAAGCTAATTCAGCAAACAGATTTGAGTGCCAAATTATGGCAGGCTGTTCAGCAGTCAATGAGGCCGAGCACACAGCCATCGAACTATTGAAGGCCATCGCAGCAACAAAGATCGAGTATAAAACAGTGTAGAGCTATTTCACCTAACAGATTGGCTACTAGACCATGGCAATCTACGTCACAATAAATATATGGCAGGATATTTTAGCAACTAATCGGCCTTGGCATGCCATCTCAGCTAAGCAGATTGAGTGCAGAATAGGGCAAGGAAGCTTCTTAAATAGAGCATATTGAGAGTAAACTACTTCGGCAAACAGTGAGATTAACAGCGTCTATCTGCTAACATTCAGCGCTACACCGACATGAACGGGGCCTCAGTCTAGAATGCGCGTACCATGGGAGAAGCTGACCGCCGTGCGTCTCCACACGAACGTCGCCAGCGGTGGCGGTGCTGACCGCCGTGCGCCTCCACAAGAATGTAGCCAGAGGTGGCGGCACGGCTAGAGGACGACAGTCTACGAGAGCGTACTGTGGGAGCGAGAGGATCGCCGAACCGCGGCGCCGACGTATCGGCGCGGCGGGGAGGGCGGCTTTGGCGAAGCGAATGGAGTGGAGGGGGACAGGGGGGAGGGGGGTTTGGGGAATATTATTGGCTGGTTGGCCGAAGGGCGGTTGAATCGGATTTGGGGGGAATTTTTGGGTGGGGGGAAGGATTTTCGCGCGGTGGGCGGGGGGAGTTTGGCGCATGGTCGGTTTCTCCAAGTGCAGTCCCACGTGTCAGTGAAGAGGCAAGCCGAAGCGCGTTCCGTTTGCGTGAGCCGTGTGCAGGACCGAACGTGTGTTGGGTGCAATGCGACCGCGACAGGAGTGCTGTGAGTGTACCGCCTTTTTTCCTTTTAAACTAGGTGCTTCGCCCCCTCAAAAAAAAATTGTTGCTTCGCGCGATCCATCGATACTACTACTAGTAATCCGGTAATCCCGACTAAAACGGCGCGGCCGGGTCTTTTCCCGCGCGATATGCTGGGAGGTTGGCTTAGTTGGGTTTTTTAGGACGAGTAATGCTACACCTACGTAATCCCATTTACGTAATTAACGTAATGTGAAACGTGTGAGCTGTTGATTGTAGATTGGGGGGGGGGGGAGGGAGGGGCCCACCACCATGAAAATCAGGGGAGGAGAGAGAGAGGCAATTTATGTTAACCCTTTCGTAGGTTCCCGTAGATGTAGAAAGATGTGAAATGCGTGAATGTGTAGTGGACGTACTATTGGAGTGCCTAAGATAATTTGTGTATGTATAGACGCTATGTGTTTATTTTACTTCGCATGTTAGATTTGTCTCGGTTCAATAAAAAGCAGAGTTGGTGATGATGGTGTGCCTGTCATCCTGCAATATAGGCCGTCCGATCTATATCTAACGGATAGGAAGGAAACTATGACAATTTACCCGCACTCCTCTCCACATTTGCAGATAAGGCTTTCCCTCGTTCATCCTTTTCTCCCACAAGATCTTGATCTTTCGTGCAACGCACGGGCATCTTGCTAGTACTCCTACAATATGTATATTATTGTGAAAGTTCATATACACCGGCCGAGATTATTGCAAACACGGCAGATTTTCATTACATTTCGAACTTTTATAGGACAGAAAAATAAAAGAAACCCGACCCTAAACCTATTCTACGGCGGCGACCGACGTTCTCCATCTGCGATCTCTATGTACGGGGCCGGGGTTCAAGACCCGTGAAGTGAAGGTGCGGTCTCCGGCGAGGAAGAGTAGAACACGGGATACGGACCGGCCAGTTGGCACACCATGCACTGCCGCCTCCTATGCCCTACTCATCCTCGGAGGAGTCCCCGACCTCGGCGGTGTCGGACGTTGGACGGCGGCAAGTAGGACGCGTGGCTGACGGTGCTACCGTCGTCAGCCGCCAGCGTGGCCACCGCTTGTGCGGTCGCGTCCGCGTCCCGCTACGCCGCTATTGCGTCGCGAGAGGCGACTTGAGCAAGGGCGGCGACCTCGAGCTTCATCCCCGAAGACAAGCTCTCCCGCAGAGCGTTCGCACTTGCGGTCATGGTGGATGTGGTGCGAGGTAGGAGGACGATGCGCTATGGTGTGGAGGTTATCTTGGCGTTGCCGCTTTATGTAGCGCATTCCGGTGAGGCCAAGCGTCCGGGTGCGTCATTAAGTCGCCGGAGTTGGTTCCTCGGGCACCGAGCCTCTTAACGACGACATACCAACGGACGACATGAATGCGGGCAGCTGGCGCCGGCTGGGAACGCACCGCGCGACAGCGGGAGGGACGAGGGTTTTGGTGTGCCAGGGTAGTCAGCTGCGGTCGTGACAACGTTGGAGATGCCCTTTGCTCACATGCGATCCCCGCATGTCATTGGAAAAGCAAGACGACCCGGCATGGTCTTAGGTCCAGAGGATGCAGTTGGCCACGCTACACCACTCCGCGGACGGGTCGCGGCGCCCCGTGCATCCTCGACGAGCCGGGTGTTGGGCTGTGTTTGGATTGTGGCCAAAGTGCACCTTACCAAAATTTTGGTCATGACCCAAAGATTGGTCTTTGTTTGGATGGTTGCCATTTTTTGGCATGCCAATGAACTCTAGCCAACTCTAGTTCATTTTTCTTGCCAATGTCGGCCAAATCATGGGCAACCAATACCTCAACCAAAATTTTGGTCATGACCCAAAGATTGGTCTTTGTTTGGATGGTTGCCATTTATTTGGCATGCCAATGAACTCTAGCCAACTCTAGTTCATTTTTCTTGCCAATGTCGGCCAAATCATGGGCAACCAATACCTCAACCAAAATTTTGGCTACCCAATGCTTTGATAGGGCAACCTTGGGCACAAACCAAACATACCGTTGGTCGTGCCACAACACTAATGCCACCCTCGGCACACTGAAACCGACCGTGTC
Source organism: Aegilops tauschii subsp. strangulata (assembly GCF_002575655.3). Classification (NCBI taxonomy): domain Eukaryota; kingdom Viridiplantae; phylum Streptophyta; class Magnoliopsida; order Poales; family Poaceae; genus Aegilops; species Aegilops tauschii. The sequence goes on from NC_053037.3 coordinate 280,626,660, forward strand.
TAGCGACGATATGAGCGTGTCGCTCACCGCGGTCGCCGTGTCCAGAGGCAGTGCTGGAGCTGCGCCCCGTTGTTGGCCCCAACGACCCACATGAACGGTTGTCGGTGGCGAGGAGGTCACGGGCCAGCTCCTCCATTGGACTATTTTGCGCTACGTCGTCCCGACGGGTGTGCCCCACATGCCGGTTTCCCTGTTTTCCCGGCCATATTCGAGCGTCAGTGCTCCGCATTGCGCATTAGGCCTTTCACTATGTAGGCCAAGCGAGACAACTTATTGTTTATTTGAGCCGTCCAAGTATAATCATGTGGCGTTTGCTTATTTCTCATTCCTCTCCAACCCTCTTCTCCATCGATCATGTCGCCCTCCAGTCGAGTCCATCCTCCCGCATGCCTCATTTGAACATTCCGCCGAGTATCATTCGCATGTACCCACCCTAGTCCTCTTTCAATAGATCACCGGACCCCGAGATGAAATCGAGAGGGAACGAGTGGGGGCACGTGATACCTAAGGCGGATTCAAAATTTTGAACCGGTGATCATAGCATCCGCAAATCATATATAAAGGGTATTCAATGTTCGTTTCGTTTTTCAACGTACAATATACTCCCCCTATCCTTTCTAGTTTACATATAAGTTTTATGTGTAGTCAAAGTATCTCTACTTTGATCAAAAGGGTATCAACATTCAACAACGCCCAATCAATATTGTTAGATTCGTACGTACTCCTAGATTTGTACTCGAGATGGTTTCCAATTTGGCTATTGACAAGATTAATAGTACATGAGATGTATAATGTGAAAATTATATCATTGGAAACTCCTTTCACATACGAATTTGACCATATGCTTTGTGTAAGTTGCATGTCATATATTATTACTCTAACCTTTGGTCAAAGTTAGCCTCGAAAACGCATTAGACCCTGTATGCTTTGTGTAAGTTGCATGTCATATATTATTACTCTAACATTTGTGTAAGTTGCATGTCATATATTATTACTCTAATATTTGGTCAAAGTAGTATAGTGGAAGTGGATCCTCTGACGTAGGTATCCCTGCCTTACCCTCCCTTTCGGTCATTTACTGGCGAACCCCATGCTTTCTAGGCCCCGCATGTCAGTTACTCAATGGGTTCGGCCACGTCAGGGGATCCTCATCCGTAGTATACTCCCTCTGTTTTTATTTACTCCGCATAAAACGGAGGGAGTGGTGGTATAATAAATGACGCGGGCGGGGGAGGGGAGGGACGTCAGTTTGCTCTCAACTGCGGTCCCACAAGCGAGCGAAAACGCAAGACGAAGCGCCTTCCATTCGGTGAGCAACGTGGAGGGTCCAGCGTGCCGGGCTGCAATGCGAACGCGACAAGAGCGATGTACAGTCAAAACCGATTGACCGGTCGTCACCGGAACCACTATTCACACCAGAACCTTCGCTGCTCGGCCTACGCCAGCCACTGCCCTAAAACCACACCAAATCTCCAGCCCATTCCCCCACCTTTCGATCCCCTAGCCCGCATCAAGCGTCCCCTAGTTCGCTGGAAAGCCATGGTGCGCCGCAAGATCACTTACTACAAGATGCTGATGCCAGAGCGCCGCGCAGAAATCGCGGCGGCGGTCGGCGCCACAGACTTCCGTTCCCAAGCTCGCTTTGCGGCGGGCCAATCCTCGAGTTCTCTGGAGCCAAGCTACGAGGAGGAGGAAGCCAATCCAATGTTCATGGCGGAGGTCGCGGCGCAGAAGGCCCCCGATGGGTATGAGACGATGGACGTCGACTTCGTGCCGGCGTCCGAGTCCCCCATGGTGCAGGCGGACCAGCGGTTCAACATGGCGATACTAAAGGAGGACCGGGAGGCAGAGGCTCAACTCGACGCGGAGCGCGCGCATGCCGCTACCATCGAGGCTCTCCTGCGGGCGGAACGGGATGTCGTGGATGTGAACCGGGCGGCGGAGGCTCAACTTGAGGCGGATTGCGCGGATGCCGCTGCCATCGAGGCCCTCCTGCAGGCGGAACCGGACGTCCTGGACTTGAACCGGGCGGTAGAGGCTCGACTCGACGCAGAGCGTGCGGATGCCGCTATCATCGACGCCCTCCTGCAGGCGGAACCGGACGTCCTGGACTTGAACCGGGCGGCAGAGGCTCGACTCGACGCGGAGCGCACGGATGCCGCTGCCATCGAGGCCCTCCTGCAGGCGGAACAGGACGTCCTCGACTTGAACCGGGCTGTGCTCTCGTCCGTGCAGAGCACCCGCACGCTTCGTTTGAACGACTAGCTGGAGGCCGAGGACAACCACGGTGCGGAGACACACGTCGGCAGAGACGGCTGGTTCGCGTCGGCAGCCAAAGACGACGAGGCCTGACTTGGGTCAGTCTACCATTTCAGGCGGTTGGAGGAATATCCTAGGTCTCCTAACCCTTCTTTCCTTCTTCCTCACCTCTTCTTCTTCCCCAACAGACCACCGCACGGGCCGTACGGATACTCCCCAACATGCGGTTGGATAAACATACTCTATGAATGAAAATTATGTGTCAGCGATAGGATGGCTGAGTTTGGTTTGTTCACATGCGACAGCACGTGTCAGTGAGGGTGTGTTCCCTTGGTTGGGTTTGCGGCGTGCGGGAGCGACTGTGTGAGGGTGCGGTGTTACCGCGGCGTGCAGGAGCGACCGTGTGAGGGTGCGGTGCGACCGCGACAGCCATGCGCAAGTGTACCTCCTTCTCATTTTGAAAACTTTAGGCAAGCTTGGCAAAAATGTGTGGCGAAGTTTGGCAATGCAAGGCCTAGACCCAAATAGGATAAGTACGTACGTACTAGGAGTACTAGTGTTAAAAAAGAAAGGCGGGGTTTTCCTTCGCGGGATTTAATCGATACAAATCCTCGTTTCACGTGTCAATTAATGCGTATTTTTTTCTCCAAAGACCAAAGAGCTAACCATCTCACTCCTCATCACTTGATTAATGCAGCGCCATGCAAACCAACCTTCTCACTTCCGCATGCATGCAGGGGATATTAATGTCCTTGGTTGCTAACCCCATCAATTTTGCCTCGATTAGTGTTAGTGGCCCTTTGCAAATTGTAATTTTGATATACTGGCCTTGTGTAAAAAAAATGGAGGTAGTAACTATATTTGACTTCCTTCCCCATTGCGGTGACGTCGACGATATCTTTTTTTTGGTGGTTTGGCGAAGTGCGTTCGACGGAGAACACCATTGAGGGAGAACACGGTAAGTCGTTCGCAAGTGCCGCCTGCAAGCCGAGACAACCGCCTTATTTGCATCCAGGAAGTCCTTTACTAGTACTACTAGGAGTACTAGTGCGGTGAGATGGTTTCTCGAAGAAGACGATGGAGAAGCGAAGTCAGCGAAGAGTGAAATGATGGTTGCTTCGTCCGTGCTTTTGTGATTTGACGCCTCACTGCTTTGTGATTTGTGATAGAAGGGACAGGGGAGTAGACTCTGTGCTCTATACTGTACTACATGCGTCCAAGCATGGGAGAAAGAGGAGAGACGTTGCATTTTTCTATTCCTTCAATCAATCAATCAGGGAGCTTCGGTTCCATCTTTTTGGCTTTGGCAACACCGTCCACAATGGTTCCCACGATGCCAAAAGCTATTTTCACATTTGGCTACACATTGTGGATGCCCTTAACCGTACCACTTGGTTTTGCTCCTGTGTGCTATCTATAAAAATCTCAATTATATTGATCTAAAAAATTATAGAATCAAGATTAGTAAAAAGGAGGTGATTTTGCCGCGCGGATGGCGGGGGAGGTTTCTTGTTTGAGCAATGCTACATCCACGTAATGGTTTACGTAAAGTTATGAATTGATGTGATGTGGGACTATTTGATTGGATTAAAGGAGAGGATTAGGCCGACCCCACCTGAAAATCAGGGGGGCATATATAGATTAGATGGAAAGTATACGTAGCAGCTACGTAGCCCTTTGTAAGTCTAGGATTAGGCTTCTTATTTTTGGAGGACGTTATCCTGGCGGTTTGCTAACATGCGGTCCCACGTGTCAGTACTTTACCAAGCCGATCCGCGTCCCACACGAGGCAGAACAATGGCAGAAGCAACACGTGGTTAAGTTGAAGAAGATGAGGGAGAAGCGGATTCAGCAACGAGTGAAATGATGCTTGCTTCGTCCCTCCAACTTAACTGCGGGAAAGGTGCAGCTTTGTGATTTGACGCCTCATTGATCATTACTACGTCGGCGCCATGACTGTGGTGCTTCACCCCAGCTTCTCTGCACTCTATTCCGGTATGGCACGTGGACCCGGTAGCTTGATGTCCCACATGTCGGCGAAATGGACTAGAAGATTTATGAAAGCGAGCGCTCCACTCTTACGACGGAGGAGTAGATGACATGACGGCCCAGTAAACTATCACTTGTAGTACTGTATAGTACTATAGTTTTGCTGTTTCGCACGATCCATCGATACAAACCCGATTAAACAGGAAAGGGCGGGATTTTTCCCGCGCGGTAGATGATACTGGCCATACATTTCAAAGGCAATTTTAATGTATGCAAACTGAATAATTATAAGTAACAATATGATATCTAGTAAAACTAAAAACACATATGATTTAATGTGTTAGAGTGTAGTAGTAGTGCTGTATTGCATAGTTGTTAGATGTAACATGCGAGAACGTGTAGAGATGTAGTTTTGGAGGGCCTACAGAGAGAAAAGCGTAATACGGTCACCGAACTTCAGAATAAGCTGATTACGGTCACTATATACGTTTTGCGGTGATTATACGGTCACTTGCTCACAGTTCAGCATCGGATTGCACTCTGTTGACCGGCCAAATAGTCTGCGTGGCGCCATGTTGACTAGTTAAATTGACCACGTTCCTTGTGGGTCCCACCTATCAGTTCGCATAGGCAAAAGGTCAGATAAACACAAATTTACGCAGGCGCGACAAGGCTCCAACCCGTGCGCGGGAATCACCTGGTTGTGTATGTGTCTGTCAGGGCCTGATGTGTGCGCATGCACGTGTAGGTTGAGCACTTGAGCGTGAGAGTGTGTGTTGGTCGTGTGGTGTACTGGTGTGTGCATGCATGCGTGCGTGTGAGTGTTACGTGCGTGCGTGTGAGTGTTGCGTGCGTGCGTGGCTGCGTGTGTATGTGTGAGTGTTGCGTGCGTGCGTGGGTGCATGTGTTTGTGTGAGTGTTGCATGGATGCAGTTCGTGTGCATGTGTGCGTGTGTGTATAATCACCACACCAGCTCCTGTGTGTTAAAACAGACGGCTCAGCATACCAATACAAGGCCACCTTGTCCGCTATGCCCGCGGTCATGACTTCGAACCACCGTCCAAATATTATTTTGTCGTTTGTTTTCATTCTTACTAGCAAGATGCCCGTGCGTTGCACGTAACATCAAGATGCATTTGTATGTCTTGTTTATCTTCTGAGAGAAAAGGATGAACGAGGGAAGGCCTTATTTGCAAATGTGGAGAGGTGTGTGGGTACCTTTTTGCAAAATTGCCATAGTTTCTTTCCTATCCGTCAGATATAAATCGGACGGCCTATATTGCAGGATGGCAGGCACACCATCATCACCAACTCTATTTTTTATAAGAGTGTATTTTATGTATTTTATAAGAGTGCAGATGTAGAGTAGATACAAGTCGACAGGTGGGCACGATGCTAGTGAGATAATGTGATGCAACACTAGAGGTGCCACGTGGAGCGTTTAACTGGTCAACTAGTCATGTCATGAGCAAATACAGAGTTGTATGGTGAGCCCGTGACTATATAATAACCACTAAACGTAAATGGTGACCGTAATGAGTGGATTCTGAAGTCCAATGTACGTATCGTGCTTTCGCTTCAAATACAACGATCGTCATTGCATATATCGCGAGAGAAAGATGAAACATGCGTGAATTTTCTGGGGGCTTACTTCTAGAGGACCTGGAGATAGTTTTGTGTGCATACGTGAAAGGGGCGTACAGGGGGGTATGCGATGGAGAGAGAGATGCTCTTCGTTTCTCTTTATTATGACTAACTTTGTATATAGTATAAAAATAACAAATTCACAGTGCGGAATAAATATCATTGTGGGCACCATGCAATGCAAATTAGCGTTCGTACTCCTCCATATAACTTTGTAATGTTGTATATATGTAGAAACTCTAAAATATTTTTTTGGCCACACTTTATTCAAAAGGAATGTTGTATGCGAAATAAACGTGAAGAGAGGGCTTTTTAGATCAATGGGGTACGTGATGTAACATGTGTGAATGTGTAGTTGATGCATTTGGCGGGGCCTAGAGAGGTATGTATGTGTATTACGTATTCGAGAGAGGCATGGATAGAGGGGCCGGGGGGGTGGGAGAGATAGCACGAGAAATGAGAGTGGTCTAGAGAGAGAGACAAATATGATGTCACGACAAGAGATTCCATTCCCTTGAGTGTGTATATGCAAGGGGGGAGGGAATAGAGGCACCAGGAGAAATTTTCTGTGTGTGTGGTGTTTGTGTTGGTATGTGTGGGTGTGAGAAGATAATGAGACGTGGGGGCAGAGGGTGTGTCACCGCGTGAGGTCCGGTGGGTCGAGGTGAGGCCCTTCGTTCGGTTCCGTCCTGCGCCACATTGGTCGGCCCGTGACGCATTTAGGAAGACCCATGGATGACTAGTCGTACAAGACAAAGATAGCAGAATTGTGAAGGACTCTGTGTCCACTGACAAGGCCGGCTAGGATTTGTAACCCTAGGTTCTCGGACTAAGGTAACCCCTTTATCTCTGATATTACTATTCATCCAACCTAACTTTAAGGGGCATCCTACAGAATGCTCTGCTAGAATCATACTCGTCGATTAGGAAGAGAGGTGTGAGACAATGCGTGAGAGACAGGCATAAAGATAATGTGCGTACATGAGACACGTAGGCAGGTCCATGTATATAGAAAGGGTCGATGAGGATTGTGCGTGTGTATGTTTGCGAGAGGAAGAGTGCTTGTGATAAACGTTAGTGAAAACAGTTGTAAATGGTTACGAGAGGGAGGGAGAGTTATATCTAGAGCATGTGTGCGAGAAAGACACCTCGGGAGAGAGTGTGTGAGCATGTGTGACAGACCACCGATGGAGAGTGAAACTACACGTAAAAGACTGCTCTACACATTGATTAAAGATATAAATTGTATCCAAATATTAGGATGGGATCCTGATATTTGCAATTCGCGTAAGGAGCGGTCATTGATCCATCAGACATCTAGATTCTATCGAATTTGAGCATGTCTATGTTATTATTTGACACAATTGATCCACATAGTTAGTATTTTGAACTCCAGACAATGCATCGCTTTAGCAATCGAATATAAACGTGAGTATAGTTCATGTTGTGTGTGTAAAGCACATTATACATACGAAATTTACACAATGGACATTATAAATAGCTACCTATGAACTAGCATACATTTGAATTCAACTTAAGGTGGTTAAAAAAAATTGAATTCAACATGAAGTCCATTCAATTATTTGAATTTGATATCATGGCATTTGTAAACCATACCTAAATTATGGGGGCACCAATCTTTGCTCTGATTTTGTACATAATAGCATATGTAGTCGTGTACAAAATAGATTCAAATTTAGCTCCTCCATTCCAAAATAATCGTAGTTATAGGATTTTCAAGTGTCAAAATTTCAAAAAGAAGCGGATAATTTAATGAGGTTTTCAAACATACAAGGTCAAATATAACGTTGTCTATTTAGGTCAATCCTCATAGTTCAAGAGTACTCTAAACGTGAATGCTTGTGTTTCAAAATTTCGAACGAAGCGCCAAAAGAGCCTCTACTCGCCCGAAACCGCGTGAGACCAATGTTTGGTAGTACAAGGAAATTACTTTTCTAATAACTCCGACCCGTGAAACCTACCGGCCCGACGTCCAAAGGTCTAAACCGGGGTAGGTTTGTAGCTTCATCTAGACGCCACGCAACCGCATCCGAAAAACATTCATACACAATGGCCGCCTAAGCACACATGCGCGCGGCCGAAATCGCTCCCGCCCACTATTTGGGACACCTGGGATTACCATCCTACCCCCGACCCGCAGTAGGTCCGAAATTTAAGAGGGGGGCAAAGTTTGTACTTTCCCCAAATTTCAAACAAGCGCGTCCCATCTTCTGTTCAAAAAAGCCAAAAACAAGCGCGTCCCAGACCAAAACATGGTTCCCCCCACCCGTCCGATTCCCCATTCGTACTCCGTGGGCGCCAAAACTACCTCTCCACCAGCCGCGAAACCTCGGCGTCCTCCGTCCGCCACCCCATCCCACCCATCAACCGCCGCCCTCCTTCATCACGCCGGAGTCGATACCCCGACGTCGTCGTCCACCGCAACGTCAACCGCAACGCCCTCCACGACTAGTAGTTGAAACTGAGGCCGAGCCGTCCGTACCCGAGCCAGTTCAACCACGCCATCCTGCGCCTCACCGCTGCCGCTCCAACTTGGCCACCCTCCACCGCACCGGAGCTGTTCCTGCTACGCCGTCCTTCGCCGCCTCGGATCTGCTTCCCCTCCGCCGACATACGGCCACGGCAACACAGTCAACAATTTGGCCATGGGTTCGTCCAAGCCTGCACCCTCCAGAACATCGGTTTCCCCGGTAAAAAGAAGAAGATCGGCGCGACATGTGGAGGTGACCACACCGGCAACCGAAAAAGGTACTCCTCTTCCCTTATTCGTGCAAATCTTACGTCTCTGCTTGCACGGTATTCAACCCACAGAAGACACTAGTTGACCGCTTCTTCTTGATACTAGATGTTCCTAGTAACTCGCGATGCACAAGGTTTCTCCTCATATACTATTTCACCTTAGCTAGAGGTCCGTCGCCCCCTGAATTTCAATTTCTGGCCAGTTGATTCCCAATTAATGGAAGCATTCCCCGGCGTAATAGGCGCTAGTATGCCTATTACGCCGGGGAAGCAGTGCCTTGGTGTTTATCTTAGGGGCGTGTGCGGCCGAGAGCTACTGGCGCCCGATCTAGAGGTCGGCCGGGATTAAAGGGATGGCCTAGGGGCGCTGCCAAGCACGGCGGTGGTGTGAGGTCGATGGGAGGGCGGGGCGGCGCAGGCAGGGGTCTAGGCCGGTGGTCGCTGGCGGTTCGAGAAAGATCGTCAACAGTGACTGGCGGGAGGTAGACGAAGGCCATCTGCCCGTTCCTTATAGATCGGACGGTTCATTAAAAAAATCAACTGACCTATTTATTTTCAGTCGACTGTTATCTTAGATATGACCACATGTGGTGGTGTGCTGGAGGAGTACCTGCATTTCCTGTGCTCATATATTACAAAATCATACGGAGTAGAATCTAATTTTGTTTGCCATGCAATGTTGTAGAGCTATCATATGTCTCCTGTCATTTATTTTTCAGCCACCTGCTATCTGCTACTTTTACAGTGCAACACACTTCACCCTTACTCTCACTATTGTGTTTTTATGCAAGGGTATTTCAGACTCTGCTGCCATGAGAGAAGCCAAAAAGAAAAGAGAGAAGTCGCTCCAGCTTTGTATGCGGGTAGGCAAGACACGTTACAGCGCTATCAAGGGTGCAGTGTCAGTAGATGGAGACGGTAAACGTAGCTCTGGAGTTGATGACCTCGCTTGCAATGAACCACCATCCCAGGTGCTTGCTTTAACTTCGCGGTGTCATATGTGGTTGCATGTTCCATATGGTGTCTAGCTTGTATTTGAAAGGCCGAAGTCGGTAAGATAAGGAAAGATAGTTTTTTACATGAACCACCATCCCGTGAGCACGAGAAGACAAATAGCTAGTCAGGGCACTGGCCGAGCCAGTGACAAGCCCAGCAAAGATAGGCATCACCTGGAAGCCAACTAAAAAGCTGCGATGGTGGCGAAGCAGCCCACCTCCCACCAGGCTCTCAGGTCCTAGATGATCATGCTCACCACTCCAGCCGGATGTCTAGCTTGTATTGCTTCCAATTTGGTTAAATTGCATCTGCTTAGCTTACACATTATACCTTTGAATATGACATGCCTTTCTGTTTTTGGTACATACTAGTACATCTGTGTATTAACCATGTTCTTACATCAAACTAATGTTCTTGTGTATCCCTCATCAATCACTTATGACGAGGCAGGCAGGCAAGGGGACTACTCCTCATTTAAAGAATGCAGCGTCAGCCTCCAGACATGATTCTCAAGAAACAGAAATGCTAGATGAAGATAGTGAACGTAGCTCTGTAGTTGATTACAACATTTCCCCTACACTAGCATCGCAGGTGCTTGCTCTAACTTGGCAGTATGATATGTGGTTGCATGTTGCATATGGTGTCTAGATTGTAATTCTTCCAATCTGGTTAAACTGCATGTGCTAGTCTGCTTAGCTTATACATTATACCTGTTAAGACATGCCTTCCTGTATTTAGTACATAGTACATCTGTCTATTAAGCATGTCCTTACATAAAACTATTGTTTTTTTTGTATCCCGCATCAATCAACATGACGAGACACCTTTAGTATATGCAGTGCGATATTAGTTGCATCTTTCATATGATTTGTAGCGTGCACTGCTTCTAATTTGTTGAAATTCCATTTATGATGGGACGCTTTTAACTTGGCCGAGTCATATTGGTTGCATCTTTCATGTGGTGTCTAGCTTGCATTGCTTCTTATTTGCTGGAATGGTTTCTGCTTAGTTTACACAAACAGTTGTGAACATGCCATGTCGTCCTATTTTTCGTACATATTCCATCCTGGTATCATGTGTTTGTCTTACATCAAAGTAGTGATTGTCAGTATCATGCATGAATGAGTTCTGAAGAGAGAATTTTATTGCTTTTTCTTGTCGGTTTTACTTGACAATGCATAATCAATAAAGCAGAAGGAAGTTAGCAAGGCAGCGGATAAAGGTGCTCCTTCTGCGCGGAGGGCCTCTACAGTTTCTACTCCTCCACACCCCCAAGATGATTTCCAAGACAACACATGCATAGACACTCAACAAAGCTGTGTGTAACATCCCAAATTTTCAATTTGGAATGTTATACATTAGATCATCATTGCATAGCATATTTTATTGCATTTTGGCAAATCCTCGATAAATCCTAAGCGAATGTTATACATTAGATCATCATTGCATAGCATATTTTATTGCATTTTGGCAAATCCTCGATAAATCCTAAGCAACTCAAGGACCCTCGGAGAGAGTTGGGGATTTTCCCGATTTTTCATATTTGATTTTCATCAAATAATAAAACGAGGATTTTGGTTTTAATTATTTTCTCTCCGGAAAAATATTTCACATTAAAATAAATGAGAGGAGAAAATATGACTTCTCCAAAACAATTGAAATATTGGAGGAAAATATTAAAATCATATATTGGATTTTATTCGGATTTTATTTGCAATTTTAATTGCATTAAAAAATTGCACGTTTTCAAAACTGCATTTTTGTGTCAAAAAAAATGTTCACCTTGTTCTAATTATTTTAATTAGACGGGGAAATTTTGTTTCATCATTTTTGGATTTTTATTTATTTTTCTGCGATTTTTTTTATTTTGGCGGAATATATTAAAAAAAACCCACCGCGCCCGACCGGGCCGAGGCCCAGCCGAGCCGGCCGGCCCACCTCCCTCGTCTCCCTCGCGCGCATGCAGCCGCCGCCGTGCCCGGGTCCGCCTGGAGCACGGCTGCCGCCGCCATGCCCCCTGCCCCACGCCACCAGCCCCCCTCTCTTATAAGCCGCCGCCGCCCCCCCTTCACCCCGTCCCCGCCCCAAGCCGACCCCGCCGGAGCCCGCAGCGCCGCCGCCCGAGCCCGCCGCCTCGCTCGCCGTGCGCCGCCGCCGACGCCGCCCCGCACCCCGCCCGAGCCCCGCCGCCCCAAGCTGCCCTCGCCGAGCCCTCGCCGGAGCCTCGCCGAGCCCCCGCCAGAGCCCGTCCCGACGAGGTACCGAGCCGCCACCGTTTGCCGGTTTTCTAAAAAAAACCGTTCGTTTTTTTAAACCCTAGATCAGTTTATTTTTTTCGGTTTTATTATTTAGTAAACGTTCACCGACCCGTTCGTTTTAAGGAACGTGTTCGTCGGATTTTCGCTGTTAACGAACGTTCGTTCGTTTAACTGTTCGTCAGTTTTCTTTTTTGTCGGATTTTTCCGCGATTTTCCAGATCCCGATTCCTGATCGGATCTTCGTTTTCGTTTAACTTTTCGCTCGTTTATCGGAATCAGGCGATTCAAGCGCCTAGAGTTTCGTCTCGAAATTCTATTTCCGTTTAACCTACTCAAACAAGTTTTTGATACTGTAAAATTTGACCTAGATCCAGATTAGTAAACGAAACTTGTTTCTTTCGCCGTTTGACTTTCGTTGCTTCGTTCGATTTGATTCTTTTTGCAAACCGGAGTTCTTAAGTTGAACTTTCTGGTTGTATCTTTTATTCGAGTTTTACCTGTGCATTAGATGAGTACTTATTGTTTGCTTGTTTGTTTGCGATAGAGTACCCGGAGTGCGCCGCTTGTTACTTCGAATCTCTAGGTTTCGCGGATCATCAGCAAGGCAAGTAGCACTTTGATCATACTTTTCCATACCCAGTTTTTATTGCATTAGATCAATCCTCAAACATTGCATGATTAGGATCTAATTAAAATTGTGGGTATTGGGAAGTAGTTGAGGTAGAACCTATTGCCCTGTTTTATTATCAAACCCTTGGGAGTTACTTCTACGTTGCTTATATTGCCATGCTATGCTCGTAGACGTGGATTGGGTTTGAGAGATATTCATGACAGATGTGAGATTGTTAATAATGGTTTACTTAAGGTGGCAACTAAAACTCACATCTGGGTGGACTGAGGCACCTGGGGAACCCAGTGCTGCCTGTTTTTTTGGATATCCCGGGGTACCCGTGTGATCATCCTATGGACCGCCACCCAGGCTAAAAGGGATCATGAGATTTTTCATGCTAGAAACTTCCGTGTGCAGCCACAAGCTATTATGGGCTCTAGCATAGTTGATTAAGTTGTGTGAGCTCTTGAAGAGGTAGACTAGCAGATGTAGGGGATGTAGGTGGTACGGTCTACCCGGAGTAGAGAGTTAACGCTTCTGAAAGACTGTGTCTCGGTCATCCGTTTCTCAAACATCATGCAGTGCGAGAATCAACCGTAGGCGATCGAGTCTTGTGGGGAAAAGTGCGCAAACCTCTGCAGAGTGTACAAACTAATCATGGTTAGCCGTGTCCCCGGTTATGGACAACTTGAGTATCTAGTACCTGGATTATCATGTGAATCTCATCACCATGTTACTTTAATTAATTTTGTTGGGTTAATGATGACACTTAATTGGGATTGAGTTGGAGTTACCTTCTCAATGTTTAACAACCACCATGATAGTTAAATAAAATTTATTCCTTTGCAGTAGGGAAAAATTGGCTTTTCGCAAAACTGTAACCATAGCTTTCCACCAGCCATATATGCATGTAGTATAGCATTATTATGTTCATTATTCTATGTGTTATATTGCCAGCATATTCCATGTGCTAACCCGTTTTCGGGCTGCAACGTTTCATATTGCAGACTTTTCAGACGACGAGTAAGGTGCCTTAGGTCGTGGTCTTATACTCAGTGATGCCGTTGGAGTTGATGGACTCACTTATCTTCGAAGCCTTCCGCTGTTATCATTTTTAGATGACCTTAAGCCATATCTATCATACTCATTCTCTTTTGAGATATTCATTGTAATAAGTGTGTGATTGCTACTCTGTTATAAATCCTCCATTTGTACTGTGCGTGTCAGCATTACTGATCCAGGGATGACACTGGTGCACAGCAGCACAGACTGTTTGAGGTCTGGTCGCTACAAAGGTGGTATCAGAGCACACGCTGACTGTAGGACACGACCACTAAGCTTAAACCCTAGAACACTTCTCTCTTCTCATTTCTGACCCCTCTCCACCTTCTACTCTTTTAGGAATGGCGGATGCAAGGAGCAAGGTCATGCAACCAGATGAAGATACGCCTTTTGGACGTCACTTGAAGGAAGTCACTAAGTACTTGAACATAGGAATACCAAGCATCACCGGAACCTACAACGCCACATTACCTGAAGAGGAGAGCTGGAAGATTCAAGTTCAAGTTCCAGGAAGGACGTTTGCGCCTGTTACTGAACCTATAAGATTGGCTTTTGAAGCACCAACCTGGAGTTTAGGGAAGAGCATGGCAGCCCACATCGCTATGGGACGCATTGGAGAAGTCTACTACAGGGAGCTTAAGGATACTATTTATCAGATTTGTGGACGCAGAGACGAGCAATGGGAGATTATCAGCACCAAGAAGGATGGATCAATTGCAGCTTTCATCCAGGAGCAAAACCAACACATTCGTCGCCAGGAGAACCAGATGTGCTCAGACAAGATAGAGCTGAAGAAGGCGTTGACGAAGATCAAGGAGCTGGAGGAAGAACTCAAGGCTACACGCGAGGATTATTTGGAGGAAATCGTCGCGCTAGTAGGGAAGAATGACGACCTGGAGAAGATCCAGTGCCAAAAGTAGAAGATGATGAATGCACTTGCCCAGATAACTACATCATCATCGACGACACCGACTCGGACCCCAGTGAAGATGACCTTGTTGATGAAGCTGGAGCAGATATCATGGAGTCTTCAACTGATCAGAATTTCTAGTAGACCACCATATCAGTAGTAGTTTTCCCCCATTTAATAGTATAGTTCAAGCACTTTGTAACGCTAGTTAGATCGATTGTATGCCCTGTTTGGATTGATTGAGTGATATTGATTGTGTTTGACTCATGAGCATATGGGTAGTTTTTTCTCTCTAGACCCCATTCTATTCTTAACTCTCATCTTTTCTAACCTATCAGATGCCTCCGAGACGCGACACCGGATTTGTTTTCCCACCAGAGATCACTCAGTTGATTCAGCAACAGAATGCCCTGATGCAAGTGCTAGTACAGAACCAAGTCAACAACAACAACAACAACCCACTACCTCCACCTGTTGATCACTTAGCCCGTTTCTTGAGGCTAAATCCGCCGGTGTTTTCCAGCAGCACCGAGCCGATTGTTGCAGATGATTGGCTCCGCAAAGTTGGAAGGGAGTTGGCCACTGCAGGATGCACAGATGCGGAAAGAGTGCATTTTGCCGCACATCAGCTTGATGGACCCGCAGCATCATGGTGGGAGAATTACACAGCCACACACCCTATTGACACTGTCACATGGGACCAGTTTCAGTAAGCTTTCCATACAGCTCATGTTTCAGCAGGAGCTATGGCTATGAAGAAGCGTGAGTTTCGCAACCTACGCCAAGGAGGACCCACCGTAGGCCAGTATGTGGAGGATTTCAGTAAGTTAGCACGTTATGCACCAGATGACGTTGCTACAGATGCAGCCAAGCAGGAGAAGTTTTTGGAAGGATTGAATGATGAGCTGAGCATGCAGCTAATGGTAGCAACCTTCAACAACTACCAGGAGTTGGTAGATAGAGCACTCATGATTGAAGGGAAGCAGCAGCAGATTGAAAACCGTAAGAGGAAGTATGGACAAGGGGATTTGTGGATAAGTATAAACTGCCAACCCAAGCCCTTAGGTCACCCATGTTAGTAACCTCACCAGGAGCAGAGTATATGGCTAGTTTATGGTGTGAACGGTTACCATTAAGGATTGGTAACCATCTGTTTCCCTCAGACCTAATAATATTGGAATCGCAAGGATTGGATGTGATATTAGGCATGGATTGGTTATCAAAGTATGGAGGGAACATCGATTGTGCCAGTAAATCGATTATGCTTACCACCCTAGAAGGAAGAAGGATTAAGTATGTATCCCGGCATGTGCCGAAGAGGACTCAAGTGAATTTCCTTATCAGGAGTTGTACAGGAGGAAGTGCCAGTGGTGAAGGATTACCCGGATGTATTTCCAGAAGAGTTGCCAAGCATGCCACCGGATAGAGACATTGAGTTTCTGATTGAACTTTTGCCAGGCACAGGGCCAATATCTAAGAGACCGTACAGGATGCCCGCAAAAGATTTGGAGGAAATTAAGAAGCAGATTAAGGAGTTCTTGGATAAAGGCTATATTCGCCCAAGTTCGTCACCTTGGGGATCGCCCGTACTTCTAGTGGAGAAGAAAGATGGATCGTTGAGGATGGTTGTTGATTACCGTGGATTGAATGAAGTGACCATCAAGAACAAGTACCCACTGCCGATGATCAATGATTTGTTTGACCGCTTACAAGGAGCTAAAGTATTTTCCAAGATCGATCTACGATCAGGATACCATCAGTTAAAGATTCGAGAGCAGGATATACCTAAGACGGCCTTTACCACCAGATATGGGCTATAGGAGTATACCGTTATGTCATTTGGTCTGACTAACGCACCTGCCTATTTCATGAACCTGATGAACAAAGTGTTTATGGAGTTTTTGGATAAGTTCGTCGTGGTGTTCATAGACGATATTTTAGTCTTTTCCAAGAATGAAGAAGAGCATAAGGAGCATTTGCGTTTGGAACTTGAGAAGCTCAGAGAACATCAGTTATACGCCAAGTTCAGCAAATGTGAATTTTGGCTGAAGGAAGTTGGATTCCTCGGACATGTTATATCTGGAGAAGGAATAGCAGTAGACCCCGCCAAAGTTGACACGGTAACAAGTTGGGAATCACCCACGTCAGTTGGAGAGATCCGGAGTTTCCTTGGACTTGCAGGATACTACCGAAGGTTTATTGAGAATTTCTCAAAGATTGCAAAACCCATGACTGAGCTATTAAAGAAGGACACCAAATTCAATTGGACTGAGGAATGTGAAGCTAGTTTCCAAGAGTTGAAGAAACGATTGGTTAGATCACCAGTGTTGATTCTGCCAGATCAACGCAAGGATTATGAAGTTTATTGCGACGCTTCTCGTCGAGGACTTGGAGCAGTGCTTATGCAGGAAGGAAGAGTTGTGTCATATGCTTCACGACAACTTAAACCCCATGAGAAGAATTATGCCACGCATGATTTGGAATTAGCAGCCATAGTGCATGCGTTGAAGACATGGAGACATTTTCTCATCCGAAACCATTGTGAGGTGTACACGGATCACAAGAGTTTGAAGTACATTTTCACGCAGAAGGAGTTAAATCTCAGACAAAGGAGATGGTTGGAGCTTATTAAGGACTATGATATGAGATTGCATTATCACCCAGGGAAGGCTAACGTAGTAGCAGATGCGTTGAGCCACAAGAGCCATGTCAACACCCTCATGACAGGAGAGTTACCTCAGGAGTTAGCCGAGGACCCTCGCGAGCTATGTTTGGAGATAGTCCCAAGAGGCTATTTAGCGACATTGGAGATTCAGTCTACCTTGATGGAAAAGATCAGAGAAGCTCAGAAGACAGACAAGGAGATTGATGAGATAAAGGAAAAGATGAGCAAAGGAAAAGCCAAGGGATTTCGTGAGGATGAGCACGATACCTTATGGTTTGAGGACCGCGTTTATGTACCCAATGATCCGGAGGTCAGGAAGTTGATTTTGCAAGAGGCCCATGATTCACCGTATTCCATTCACCCAGGAAATACCAAGATGTATTTGGATTTGAAGGATACTTTCTGGTGGACCGGAATGAAGAAGGATATTGCAGAGTATGTAGCAGTTTGTGATGTATGTCAGAGAGTGAAGGCAGAACATCAGAAGCCAGCAGGATTGCTACAACCATTGCCGATACCCGAATGGAAGTGGGATAAAATAGGCATGGATTTTATCACAAGATTGCTCAGGACTCGTTCAGGCTATGACTCAATATGGGTTGTAGTCGACCGTTTGACGAAAGTAGCTCATTTCATTCCAGTGAAGACCACTTACACCAGTGCTAAGTTGGCAAAGATATACATGACCAGGATCGTATGTTTGCATGGAGTTCCGAGGACCATTGTATCAGACAGAGGAACCCAGTTTACCTCGAAGTTTTGGAAGCAGTTACACGAAACATTGGGAACCAGGCTAGAATTTAGTACAGCCTTTCACCCACAGACAGATGGACAGACCGAGAGAGTCAAACAGATTTTGGAGGACATGTTGAGAGCTTGTGCACTAGATTATGGATCTAGTTGGGACGACAATTTGCCATATGCAGAGTTTTCTTACAAAAACAGTTATCAAACCAGTTTGAAGATGGCCCCTTTCGAAGCTTTGTACGGAAGGAGGTGTAGAACACCGTTGTTATGGGACGAAGTTGGAGACCGTCAGTTGTTTGGACCAGATTTGATTAAGGAGTCTGAACAGAAAGTGAGATTGATTCGCGATAGGCTCAAGGTAGCCCAGTCCAGGCAGAAGAGTTATGCGGATTCAAAACGTAAGGAGACAGTTCACGAAGTCGGAGACAGAGTTTATCTACGAGTATCGCCACTTCGAGGAGTGAAGCGCTTTGGAGTTAAGGGAAAGCTAGCACCCCGTTTTATTGGACCATACAGAGTTTTGGAACGTATGGGAGAAGTTGCCTACAAGCTGGAATTGCCTGAAGGATTGTCAGGAGTTCATGATGTATTTCACGTTTCCCAGTTGAAGAAGTACCACGCAGAGATGGCTGAGATACCACTGAGAGATACAGTGCCACTGGAAGCGATTCAGATGGAAAGTGATTTGACCTATGAGGAGAAACCCGTAAAGATTCTTGAATATGCCAGCCGAGTTACCCGCAGTAAGGTTATCAAGTTTTGCAAAGTCCAGTGGAGTCACCATACGGAAGATGAAGCCACCTGGGAGTGAGAGGAAGATCTACGGAAGGACCACTCTCACCTATTTTCTAGCCATCCCGAATCTCGAGGGCGAGATTCATCTTAAGGGGGGTAGGTTTGTAACATCCCAAATTTTCAATTTGGAATGTTATACATTAGATCATCATTGCATAGCATATTTTATTGCATTTTGGCAAATCCTCGATAAATCCTAAGCAACTCAAGGACCCTCGGAGAGAGTTGGGGATTTTCCCGATTTTTCATATTTGATTTTCATCAAATAATAAAACGAGGATTTTGGTTTTAATTATTTTCTCTCCGGAAAAATATTTCACATTAAAATAAATGAGAGGAGAAAATATGACTTCTCCAAAACAATTGAAATATTGGAGGAAAAATATTAAAATCATATATTGGATTTTATTCGGATTTTATTTGCAATTTTAATTGCATTAAAAAAATTGCACGTTTTCAAAACTGTATTTTTGTGTCAAAAAAATGTTCACCTTGTTCTAATTATTTTAATTAGACGGGTAAAATTTGTTTTATCATTTTTGGATTTTTATTTATTTTTCTGTGATTTTTTTATTTCGGCGGAATATATTTAAAAAAAACCCACCGCGCCCGACAGGGCCGAGGCCCAGCCGAGCCGGCCGGCCCACCTCCCTCGTCTCCCTCGCGCGCACGCAGCCGCCGCCGCGCCCGAGGCCGCCTGGAGCACGGCCGCCGCCGCCTTGCCCCCTCCCCCACGCCACCAGCCCCCCTCTCTTATAAGCCGCCGCCGCCCCCCCTTCACCCCGTCCCCGCCCCAAGCCGACCCCGCCGGAGCCCGCAGCGCCGCCGCCCGAGCCCGCCGCCGACGCCGCCCCTCGCCGCCCCACGCCCCGCCCGAGCCCCGCCGCCCCAAGCCGCCCTCGCCGAGCCCCCGCCGTAGCCTCGCCGCGCCCCCGCCAGAGCCCGTCCCGACGAGGTACCGAGCAGCCGCCATTTGCCGGTTTTCAAAAAACCGTTCGTTTTTTTTTTAACCCTAGATCGGTTTATTTTTTTCGGTTTTATTATTTAGTGAACGTTCACCGACCCGTTCGTTTTAACGAAAGTGTTCGTCGGATTTTCGCTGTTAACGAACGTTTGTTCGTTTAACCGTTCATCAGTTTTCTTTTTTGTCGGATTTTTCCGCGATTTTCCAGATCCCGATTCCTGATCGGATCTTCGTTTTCGTTTAACTTTTCGCTCGTTTATCGGAATCAGGCGATTCAAGCGCCTAGAGTTTCGTCTCGAAATTCTCTTTCCGTTTAACCTACTCAAACAAGTTTTTTCTACTGTAAAATTTGACCTAGATCCAAATTAGTAAACGAAACTTGTTTCTTTCGCCGTTTGACTTTCGTTGCTTCGTTCGATTTGATTCTTTTTGCAAACCGGAGTTCTTAAGTTGAACTTTCTGGTTGTATCTTTTATTCGAGTTTTACCTGTGCATTAGATGAGTACTTATTGTTTGCTTGTTTGTTTGCGATAGAGTACCCGGAGTGCGCCGCTTGTTACTTCGAATCTCTAGGTTTCGCGGATCATCAGCAAGGCAAGTAACACTTTGATCATACTTTTCCATACCCAGTTTTTATTGCATTAGATCAATCCTCAAACATTGCATGATTAGGATCTAATTAAAATTTTGGGTATTGGGAAGTAGTTGAGGTAGAACCTATTGCCCTGTTTTATTATCAAACCCTTGGGAGTAACTTCTACGTTGCTTATATTGCCATGCTATGCTCGTAGACGTGGATTGGGTTTGAGAGATATTCATGACAGATGTGAGATTGTTAATAATGGTTTACTTAATGTGACGCCCCCGATTTGACCGTACACTAATCATGCACGCAAATGTGTACGACCAAGATCAGGGACTCACGGGAAGATATCACAACACAACTCTAAAACATAAATAAGTCATACAAGCATCATAATACAAGCCAGGGGCCTCGAGGGCTCGAATACAAGTGCTCGATCACAGACGAGTCAGCGGAAGCAACAATATCTGAGTACAGACATAAGTTAAACAAGTTTGCCTTAAGAAGGCTAGCACAAAAGTAGCAACGATCGAAGAGGCAAGGCCTCCTACCTGGGACCTCCTAACTACTCCTGGTCGTCGTCAGCGGCCTGCACGTAGTAGTAGGCACCTCCAGTGTCGTAGGTGTCGTCATCGACGGTGGCGTCTGGCTCCTGGACTCCAACATCTGGTTGCGACAACCAGATAGATAGGAAAGGGGGAAAGAGGGAGAGAAGCAACCGTGAGTACTCATCCAAAGTACTCGCAAGCAAGGAGCTATACTACATATGCATGGGTATATGTGTAAATGGGCATATCAGTGGACTGAACTGCAGAATGCCAGATCAAAAGGGGGATAGCTAGTCCTGTCGAAGACTACGCTTCTGGTCATCTCCATCTTGCAGCATGTAGAAGAGAGTAGATTGAAGTCCTCCAAGTAGCATCGCATAGCATAATCCTACCCGGCGATCCCCTCCTCGTCGCCCTGTTAGAGAGCGATCACCGGGTTGTATCTGGTACTTGGAAGGGGTGTATTTTATTCAGTATCCAGTTCTAGTTGTCATAAGGTCAAGGTACAACTCCGGGTCGTCCTTTTATCGAGGGACACATCTATTCGAATAGATAAACTTCCCTGCAGGGGTGCACCACATAACCCAACACGCTCGATCCCATTTGGCCGGACACACTTTCCTGGGTCATGCCCGGCCTCGTAAGATCAACGCGTCGCAGCCCCACCTAAGCACAACAGAGCGGTCAGCACGCCGGTCTAACCCTATGCGCGCAGGGGTCTGGGCCCATCGCCCTATGCACACCTGCACGTTGCGTACGCGGCCGAAAGCAGACCTAGCCTAGTGGCGTTCCAGTCCAATCCGGCGCGCGCCACTCAGTCGCTGACGTCAAGAAGGCTTCGGCTGATACCACGACGCCGGGATACCCATAACTACTCCCGCGTAGATGGTTAGTGTGTATAGACCAAATGGCCAGACTCAGATCAAATACCAAGATCTCGTTAAGCGTGTTAAGTATCCGCGAACGCCGACCAGGGCCAGGCCCACCTCTCACCTAGGCGGTCTCAACCTGCCCTGTCGCTCCGCCACAAAGATCCACTTGCGGGTACTCCTACGAGCCGACCCGACTTTAGTCATCACATGTGTCATGTATAAAGTATATAAGTATATACC
The DNA here is from genome assembly GCF_002575655.3 of Aegilops tauschii subsp. strangulata. Classification (NCBI taxonomy): domain Eukaryota; kingdom Viridiplantae; phylum Streptophyta; class Magnoliopsida; order Poales; family Poaceae; genus Aegilops; species Aegilops tauschii. The sequence continues at coordinate 280,648,563 of NC_053037.3, forward strand.
CGTGATCACCGCCCAGGTGATCACGGCCCGATAGTATAGCACAGCAGACGGACAAGAATGTAGGGCCACTGATGGAAATCTAGCATCCTATACTAAGCATGTAGGATTGCAGGTAAAGGTAACAACAGTAGTAGCAAGGATAGGCTATGCATCAGGATAGGATATCGAAAAGCAGTAACATGCTACACTACTCTAATGCAAGCAGTATAGAGAAGAATAGGCGATATCTGGTGATCAAGGGGGGGGGCTTGCCTGGTTGCTCTGGCAAGTAGGAGGGGTCGTCGACCCCGTAGTCGAACTGGGCAGCAGCAGGGGCGGTCTCGTAGTCTACCGGAGAGAAGAGGGGGAAGAAACAGTAAATACAATGCAAACATAAGCATGACGATGCGTGACATGACAATGAGCGGTGCTAGGTGTGCCCTAACGCGACAGTAGGTGGTACCGGCGAAGGGGGGGAACATCCGGGAGGTATTCCCAATGTTTCGTGTTTTCGGACAGACGGACCAGAGGGGGAAAGTTCCTAGTTCGATAGGTTAGGGAGGTTTGGTGGACGAACGGACTGCGTATTCGGATTCGTCTCGTCGTTCTGAGCAACTTTCATATAGAAAACATTTTCATCCGAGTTACGGTTTAAAAGATATGAATTTTCAAAGTTTATTTGAATTTCTGGAATTATTTGAATTAAGAAAAAATGAATTATGACGTCAGCATGAGGCAATGCTGACGTCAGCAGGTCAACAGGTCAACAGAGCGGCTGACCAGGTCAAACTGACCAGTGGGCCCCACCTGTTATAGACAGTGGGCTAACAGAAGATTAAACTAAATAATTTTTAGTTAATTAACTACTGGGCCCACCTGTCAGTGAGTGATTAGATTAATTAATTAGTTTTAATTATAAAAACATTTTTCTTTTCTCTTTTTTTTGCGGCGGGGCCCGCATGTTAGTGGCTGAGCCTGACCAGTCAGCACGTTGACTGGGTTGACCCAGTCAACGGGGCCCACGGGGCCCACGGGCAGTGGCACTGGGGGGGGGGGCCAGGCCAACCACGTCGGCGGCCGGCGCCAGAGCAACTCCGACGAGCCAAACGCGGCGGCGCGGCTCGGGAGGGGCGCGGGTTTCGCGCACAGGGGGTCTGCGGGGTCGTGGCTGGGCGCGTTCGACGCGGCTCGGCGCCGCGCGTCCAACGGTGGTGGCCGGAGCGGCTGGAACGGGCGGGGGCGAGCGCTACGAGCTCGCCGGCGGCGAGGTACTTCGGGCTGGGGCGGGTGCGGCGTTAGGGCGCGCGAGCGGCCGAACTAGCTAGCTAGGCGGGTGCTACACGGTGCGGTCGAGCTAACGGGCATACGCCCATGACCAAATGGTCACCGGAGACCCGCCGGCGACGAGCTCCGCGGCGCGGCGTTCGGGCGCGCGTGGGGAAGCCGCTAGGGGGCGCGCGAGAGAGAAAGGACATGGGAGGAGGGGGAGAGGCTCGCGGCGAGGCTGCAGGGGGACGGCAGCGTGCTCGGGGAGGCTCGAGGAGGCGAAACGGGGCGGCGATCGACGGCGGCCGTGCGGGGAAGACAAGCTCGGGGAGGCCGTTGCAGTGGCTCGGAGCTCCAACGGAGAGGTGGAGGTGGTGTAGTCGAGGGCGGCGACGGCGTACGACACGGCGAAGTGGCGATTGGGGCACAGTGGCCGCGGGAAGGACGGTGAACGGCGGCGAGCACGCTCGGGCAGTGGGGATCGAAGCGGAGAGGGAGGTGGATCTGACGGGGGAGGCGCAGAGGCCGAGAGGGAGAGCGGGGGGGAGGTGAGTGGGAGAGGGGCCCGAGGAGGCGGGGGGCTGGCGTCCTTATCCTCCTCGTCGCCGGCGAGGGGGTGCGGCGGGGACGGCCCCTGTTCCGACCCCGGTCGGGGGAACAGGGAAGGGGGCGAGGGGGAGTGGGAGATGGGCTAGGCCGGCTGGGCCGGGGGTCGGCCCAGTTGGGCCAGGGGTCCAGTGGGGGGGAGGGCCTTCTTTTTTTTTCTTTTTCTTTGTCTGTTCTGTTTTCTGTTTTCTTTTATTTGTTTATTTTCTTTTCTGTTTTATTTCATTTAAAAGTATTTAGGCATTTTATAAAAATGTGTTTTCTCCACAATAATTATCAGTGCAATTTCTGGCAGGGCCCGAACATTTTTGTTTAAATTTTTGAAAACTTTTATTTTCCACTTTTAAATTTAATTGAAGTTTGAATTAGGAGTTTGAAAAGGAATGTGATTCAAATGTGATCAAGCCCTGTTTAGCAACATGATTAGCTTAATCACAAGGAGTTACTGTAGCATGATTCTCGGGGTGTTACAAATCTCCTCCACTACAAGAAATCTCGTCCCGAGATTTAGGAGGTAGAAGGAAACAGTGCGGGGTATTCTTCGCGCAGACGATCCTCTCGTTCCCAAGTGGCCTCATCTTCAGAATGGTGCGACCACTGGACTTTGAGAAACTTGATCGCCTTCTGACGTGTGCGGCGTTCAGCTTGGTCGAGAATGCGGACCGGATGCTCCTTATAGGAGAGGTCTTGCTGCAATTCGAGCACTTCATGATCCACAGCTCGGATTGGATCCTTGAAGCAACGGCGGAGCTGTGACACATGGAACACATCGTGAACCTGAGAAAGGTTCGGCGGTAGCTCCAGTTGGTATGCCACTTTTCCACGCCTTTCGAGAATAGTGAATGGGCCAATATAGCGAGGAGCTAGTTTGCCCATGATCCCGAAGCGGTGAGCACCCTTCATAGGTGTGACTCGAAGATAAGCCTTTTCGCCAGGTTGATAGACCATGTCTTTATGATGACGGTCATACTGACTCTTCTGACGTGACTGAGCAGTCTTGAGATTCTCGCGAATAATGCGGACTTGTTCTTCGGCATCTTGGATAATATCCGGGCCGAAGAGTGGACGTTCCCCAGTTTCTGACCAGTTCAGAGGGGTTCGACACTTTCGTCCATATAACACTTCGAAGGGGGCCATCTTCAGACTAGCTTGATAGCTATTATTATAAGAGAACTCAGCATACGGGAGAGATTCCTCCCATTTCTTGCCGAAGGAAATAACGCAAGCTCGTAGCATGTCTTCGAGAACTTGGTTGACGCGTTCAACTTGTCCTTGCGATTGAGGATGAAACGCAGTACTGAATGACAGATGAGTTCCCATAGCTTCTTGGAAACTTGCCCAGAATCTTGAAGTGAATAAGCTGCCACGGTCTGAACTGATAACCAATGGAATACCGTGGAGTGAAACAATCCTGGACATATAGAGTGTTGCCAACTGGCTAGCAGTGATCGTTTCTTTGACTGCCAGAAAATGTGCAACTTTGGAAAGCCGGTCAATGACGACAAGAATAGCATCATTACCTTTCTGTGATTTGGGAAATCCAGTGACGAAGTCCATCTCAACATGGTCCCATTTCCATTCAGGAATAGAGATAGGTTGCAGAGTTCCAGCAGGCCTTTGATGTTCTGCGGTGATACGACGACAAACGTCACACTCAGCAACATAACGAGCAATGGCTTGCTTCATATTAGGCCACCAGAATCTCTGACGGATGTCTTGGTACATCTTTGTACTACCAGGATGGATACACAGAGGTGTATCATGAGCTTCTTTCATAACTTCCTGTGTCATATCCAGGTTTTTCTCTGCACATGGCACCACTAGGCGGCCCTTGAAGTATAGGGTGCCATCTTCAGCAATGGTGAAGAATGAGGGCTTTCCTTCTGTGAGGTAGCGCTTAATCTTGTGGGCTTCAGAGTCATACTTCTGTAGCCTTTTGATGCTATCCACGAGATCTGGTTTAGCAACTAGGGTATTGAGGGAACCCTGGGTAACAACGTGGAGGTTCACCTTAACAAACTCCTTAGGAGGGGGAGTGAGTGCACCCGAAGGAACAATATGGAGGTTCAGCTTCCTGAATTCTTCAACAAGCGAGGGCTGAACTTTGTGAACCTGGAGGTGGTTGCAGTAAGACTTGCGGCTCAAGGCATCAGCCATTACATTAGCCTTGCCTGGCGTATAGGAAATACCCAAGTCAAAGTCTGCAACAAGCTCCATCCATCTTTGTTGACGGAGGTTCAGATCTGGCTGAGTAAACAGATACTTCAGACTTTGGTGGTCAGTGAAGATCTCGCAACGATTACCGAGAAGGTAATGTCGCCACTGCTTCAGCGCATGAATGACAGCAGCAAGTTCGAGGTCGTGAACTGGGTAGTTCTCTTCGTGAGGGCGCAATTGCCGAGAGGCATAAGCAATCACTTTGCAGTCTTGCATTAGGACACAGCCTAATCCTTGACGGGAAGCGTCGCAGTAAATGACAAAGTCCTTCTTAGTATCAGGTGGAGCTAGAACTGGAGCAGAAGTCAACTTGTCTTTGAGTGTTTGAAAACTTTCCTGACATTTGTCTGTCCATTGGAACTTGACACCCTTATGCAACAGGTTAGTCAGAGGCCTGGCGATCTTAGAGAAGTTCTCGACGAATCGACGGCAATAGCTGGCGAGACCGAGAAAACTTCTGACTTGCTTAACGTTCTTGGGAGGAGTCCAATCAAGAATAGCCTGAACTCGCTCGGGGTTGACGGCAATACCATCCTTAGAGATGACATGCCCAAGATAGGTTACTTCCGGTAGCCAGAATTCACATTTGGAGAACTTGGCATATAGTTGATGCTCTCGTAGCTTCTCCAGCACAAGTCGAAGATGTTCGGCATGTTCTTCTTCGTTCTTGGAAAATACCAGGATATCATCCAGATAAACCACGACGAACTTGTCGAGGTAATCCATGAATATATAGTTCATCAGACGAGAGAAGGTGGCTGGAGCATTGGTTAAACCGAAAGACATGACGGTGTACTCGTATGAACCATAGCGAGTCACGAAGGCGGTCTTTGGGATATCCTCTTCTCGAACACGGATCTGGTGGTAGCCCAACCTCAAGTCGAGCTTAGAGAACACTGACGAACCCGCCAGTTGATCATACAGATCATTGATCCGAGGAAGAGGGTACTTATTCTGAATGGTAGCTTGGTTTATAGGACGGTAGTCTTGAACTAACCGGTTTGTCCCATCCTTCTTCTTGACAAAGAGAGAAGGTGCTCCCCAAGGAGAGCAACTTAGGCGAATGAATCCTTTGCGAAGAGATTTGTCGATTTCCTCCTTAAGCTCAAGGAGTTCATGCGGCGGCATTTTGTAGGGTCGCTTGGCTATAGGAGTGGTGCCTGGTTTCAAGTCGATGATGAATTCGACAGCTCTAGCAGGGGGAATCCCTGGGAGTTCTTCAGGGAAGACGTCGAGGAATTCACGCATGACGGGAATGTTCTCAATGCCCTCGAGTGGTGCAGCGTTCAATGCATTCAATGCATAGAGCCTTGCCTCGGCATTTTGCACCAGATGAGCTTGGTAAGCAACTATTTCATCTGAAGGGTGTAGCAGATGGACGGTCTTAGTGGCGCAAACTATAGAAGCAGTATGCGCTTTCAACCAATCCATACCCAAAATGAGGTCGATGTTAGACGACTTCAGGATAATGGGAGAGGCATAGAATTCCAGCCCTTCGATTTCCACGGGGACATCGATGCCAACCAAGGAGGTTTGACACTGTCCCACGGGGGTTTTGACCAATACAGAGGTGTTCATCTCCTCACATTTAACGTCGTGCTTGTATGCAAAATCTTCTGACATGAATGAATGCGATGCACCTGTATCAAATAAAACGGATGCTGGTACTGAATTTACGAGGAGTGTACCCATCACAGTAGCAGGCTGGTCCTGAGCTTCGTTGAGATCAACGTGGTTGGCATGAGCACGACCATAAGACTTAGCATTGTTGTTGCGGGGCTGATTGTTACCACGGCCAGTTGCTGGAAGGGCCAGTTGATTCTGGTTCTGGTTGCATTCTTTAGCACGGTGTCTTGGTTGACCACACCTGAAGCACAAGCCATTATTCGGAGTGGGAACAGGAGCTTGGGATGGTGGAGCTGGAAGTCTTGACTGCCTAGATGGTGGTGGAGGCAGACGAGGTGCAGCATATGTCTGCCTTGGGGCAGATGCATTTGGACGGTACATGCTGTTCGGGATCCATATCTTACGCTTCTGTGAGGGCGGGCCCGAAGATGAGCCCGTGTCACGGTTGCGCCTGTGAGAGCTCTGGTATTCCTGCAGACCAGTTTCGACATTGATGGCCTTGTTCACCAAGGTGGAGAAATCAGCAAAGTCATGCACTAGAAGTGCGAGCTTGATGTCAGCTTGAAGGCCATCACGGAACTTCTCCTGTCTGCGTGCATCAGTTGCAATGTCTTCTTCAGCATAGCGGGACAAGTCCAGAAACTCCCGCTGATAAGCTTCGACAGTTTTGTTGCCTTGGGTGAGGTTGCGGAACTCACGCTTCTTCCGGTCCATGACTCCTTGAGGAATGAAGCGGGCACGGAAAGCAGCTTGGAAGTCTGGCCATGTGATGATTGTTCCAGCTGGCAGAGTACGCCTGTGGCTGTCTCACCATTGAGCTGCGGGTCCCTTCAAGAAGAAGGAAGCAAAGGTGACATAGCTGGCAGGGGCCACATCAGCAGACTCCATCTCATAGGTGATGTCACGGAGCCAGTCATTAGCATCCAGAGGCTGAGTTGAGCTGCGGTAGATGGTTGGGTTGAGGCGTATGAAATCTTGAAGAGTCACTTGAGCTGGCTGCTGGTTCATATTGGGGAGAGGAAACTGGGCCATCATATTTTCCATGAATTGGCGGTTCAGTTCAAACTGTTGGATTATACCAGCCATGTACTCAGGTGGTGGTGGGGCATCGCCACCACGACCACGACCACCTGGTCTAACCATCCTGCTAATATATAACAGGGGTAGATCAGCATTGAGAATATGTGCTAAGACAAGAATCATTCATGATGAAACATGCATAACGAAAGGAGCACGATAGCTACTACATAGTAGTCGGCATAGCTTACAAAAGGGGTCATGCACAGAGTTCAGTACACAGAGTTCAGTACATAGACTAATACATCATAGGCGGCACACAGGCTCGCGGCGACTGCAACTAATACTACTAGCAAGCCTACATCAGTCCCAAGAGGTACTGTGGAGGTAATCGTAGCCCGACAGCTAGTAGTGAGGCAACGGATAGCCCTCCACGTCAGCAGACTGGGGGCCGCGGATACTCAGGTGTAGAGCCCGACGCTCAGGTGGCAGAAGAGGACCAAGTGCGGGGGAGTAGCCTCCCACCTCTGGCCAACCGACACCGTGGGGCATCACGGTCCTGGCTGGGTAGATCGCAGTACGCGGTACCTGTCCAGATCGGACAAAGGGGTGCAGCAGCGTCAGAGCACGGTAAAGGTGCTGACGGGTGGTGTACATCTCGTGGCGAAGAGCTCGGTTAGCTCGATCCAGCCCATCAGCATGCAGAACCAGGTTCTGATGGTAGAAGGGCTCACGGGTGACAGTGGAGTAGGCAGCAGTATAGTATCCCTCCGCACCATCATCGGATGCGATAGCAATGTGCCTGAAAGGGGAGGTGTCCAACTCCCGATACTCTCCACGAAGACGTGTCAGAGCAGCATAGGCAGCATCGTGGACAGCCATATCGATGGTCACACCAACTCCATGTGCGGTGTGAAGCACAGTAGTGGAGTCATACTCCCGAGAGTAGAGGTGGACGATGGCACGGTACTGCTCCTGGTTAAAGTCCTGGTACTCCTCGTAGACGGTGTACTCAGGGTGCCAGCGATAACCCAGATAGGTCATCATCTCAGCTAGCACCGCGGGTGATCCCGAGGCACCAATGGCCGTCGTGTGGCGAACGACCTGCCTCGTGGGTTCCATCTGAAAGCAAAGACGTTTCAAAGGAGTCAAATGACAGTGGGTGAATTGTTCAAAATACTACTCTAAGAAACAACTATGGCTTATCCAACTTTGGGGTGAATGCTGTCACGGGATCCTAGTGTTAGAGTTAGTAAATTCGTTTAACCTGAGTAGAAGAGAGTTCGGAGTCCCAGAGTAAAGGTCGAGGAGTAAAAGATCCTAGTACGACCCAATGGCGACGTGGGCCCGTAAGACACACAACCATGTTTGTAAAAGTTTTGTAATGTCTAGACTCGACTTCGGCCAAGGAGTGTGGAAAGGGGGATTCCTACAGGCAGTCGGCTCTGATACCAACTTGTGACGCCCCCGATTTGACCGTACACTAATCATGCACGCAAATGTGTACGACCAAGATCAGGGACTCACGGGAAGATATCACAACACAACTCTAAAACATAAATAAGTCATACAAGCATCATAATACGAGCCAGGGGCCTCGAGGGCTCGAATACAAGTGCTCGATCACAGACGAGTCAGCGGAAGCAACAATATCTGAGTACAGACATAAGTTAAACAAGTTTGCCTTAAGAAGGCTAGCACAAAAGTAGCAACGATCGAAGAGGCAAGGCCTCCTGCCTGGGACCTCCTAACTACTCCTGGTCGTCGTCAGCGGCCTGCACGTAGTAGTAGGCACCTCCAGTGTCGTAGGTGTCGTCGTCGACGGTGGCGTCTGGCTCCTGGACTCCAACATCTGGTTGCGACAACCAGATAGATAGGAAAGGGGGAAAGAGGGAGAGAAGCAACCGTGAGTACTCATCCAAAGTACTCGCAAGCAAGGAGCTATACTACATATGCATGGGTATATGTGTAAAGGGGCATATCAGTGGACTGAACTGCAGAATGCCAGAATAAAAGGGGGATAGCTAGTCCTGTCGAAGACTACGCTTCTGGTCATCTCCATCTTGCAGCATGTAGAAGAGAGTAGATTGAAGTCCTCCAAGTAGCATCGCATAGCATAATCCTACCCGGCGATCCCCTCCTCGTCGCCCTGTTAGAGAGCGATCACCGGGTTGTATCTGGTACTTGGAAGGGGTGTATTTTATTCAGTATCTAGTTCTAGTTGTCATAAGGTCAAGGTACAATTCCGGGTCGTCCTTTTACCGAGGGACACGGCTATTCGAATAGATAAACTTCCCTGCAGGGGTGCACCACAAAACCCAACACGCTCGATCCCATTTGGCCGGACACACTTTCCTGGGTCATGCCCGGCCTCGTAAGATCAACGCGTCGCAGCCCCACCTAAGCACAACAGAGCGGTCAGCACGCCGGTCTAACCCTATGCGCGCAGGGGTCTGGGCCCATCGCCCTATGCACACCTGCACGTTGCGTACGCGGCCGGAAGCAGACCTAGCCTAGTGGCGTTCCAGTCCAATCCGGCGCGCGCCACTCAATCGCTGACGTCAAGAAGGCTTCGGCTGATACCACGACGCCGGGATACCCATAACTACTCCCGCGTAGATGGTTAGTGCGTATAGACCAAATGGCCAGACTCAGATCAAATACCAAGATCTCGTTAAGCGTGTTAAGTATCCGCGAACGCCGACCAGGGCCAGGCCCACCTCTCACCTAGGCGGTCTCAACCTGCCCTGTCGCTCCGCCACAAAGATCCACTTGCGGGTACTCCTACGAGCCGACCCGACTTTAGTCATCACATGTGTCATGTATAAAGTATATAAGTATATACCCGTGATCACCGCCCAGGTGATCACGGCCCGATAGTATAGCACAGCAGACGGACAAGAATGTAGGGCCACTGATGGAAATCTAGCATCCTATACTAAGCATGTAGGATTGCAGGTAAAGGTAACAACAGTAGTAGCAAGGATAGGCTATGCATCAGGATAGGATATCGAAAAGCAGTAACATGCTACACTACTCTAATGCAAGCAGTATAGAGAAGAATAGGCGATATCTGGTGATCAAGGGGGGGGGCTTGCCTGGTTGCTCTGGCAAGTAGGAGGGGTCGTCGACGCCGTAGTCGAACTGGGCAGCAGCAGGGGCGGTCTCGTAGTCTACCGGAGAGAAGAGGGGGAAGAAACAGTAAATACAATGCAAACATAAGCATGACGATGCGTGACATGACAATGAGCGGTGCTAGGTGTGCCCTAACGCGACAGTAGGTGGTACCGGCGAAGGGGGGGAACATCCGGGATGTATTCCCAATGTTTCGCGTTTTCGGACAGACGGACCGGAGGGGGAAAGTTGCTAGTTCGATAGGTTAGGGAGGTGTGGTGGACGAACGGACTGCGTATTCGGATTCGTCTCGTCGTTCTGAGCAACTTTCATATAGAAAACATTTTCATCCGAGTTACGGTTTAAAAGATATGAATTTTCAAAGTTTATTTGAATTTCTGGAATTATTTGAATTAAGCAAAAATGAATTATGACGTCAGCATGAGGCAATGCTGACGTCAGCAGGTCAACAGGTCAACAGAGTGGCTGACCAGGTCAAACTGACCAGTGGGCCCCACCTGTCATAGACAGTGGGCTAACAGAAGATTAAACTAACTAATTTTTAGTTAATTAACTACTGGGCCCACCTGTCAGTGAGTGATTAGATTAATTAATTAGTTTTAATTATAAAAACATTTTTCTTTTCTCTTTTTTTTATTTTTGCGGCGGGGCCCGCATGTCAGTGGTTGAGCCTGCCCAGTCAGCACGTTGACTGGGTTGACCCAGTCAACGGGGCCCACGGGCAGTGGCACTGGGGGGCCCAGGCCAGCCACGTCGGCGGCCGGCGCCGGAGCAACTCCGACGAGCCAAACGCGGCGGCGCGGCTCGGGAGGGGCGCGGGTTTCGCGCACAGGGGGTTTGCGGGGTCGTGGCTGGGCGCGTTCGACGCGGCTCGGCGCCGCGCGTCCAACGGTGGTGGCCGGAGCGGCTGGAACGGGCGGGGGCGAGCGCTACGAGCTCGCCGGCGGCGAGGTACTTCGGGCTGGGGCGGGTGCGGCGTTAGGGCGCGCGAGCGGCCGAACTAGCTAGCTAGGCGGGTGCTACACGGTGCGGTCGAGCTAACGGGCATACGCCCATGACCAAATGGTCACCGGAGACCCGCCGACGACGAGCTCCGCGGCGCGGCGTTCGGGCGCGCGTGGGGAAGCCGCTAGGGGGCGCGCGAGAGAGAAAGGACATGGGAGGAGGGGGAGAGGCTCGCGGCGAGGCTGTAGGGGGACGGCAGCGTGCTCGGGGAGGCTCGAGGCGGCGAAACGGGGCGGCGATCGACGGCGGCCGTGCGGGGAAGATGAGCTCGGGGAGGCCGTTGCAGTGGCTCGGAGCTCCAACGGAGAGGTGGAGGTGGTGTAGTCGAGGGCGGCGACGACGTACGACACGGCGAAGTGGCGATTGGGGCACGGTGGCCGCGGGAACGACGGTGAACGGCGGCGAGCACGCTCGGGCAGTGGGGATCGAAGCGGAGAGGGAGGTGGATCTGACGGGGGAGGCGCAGAGGCCGAGAGGGAGAGTGGAGGGGGGGGTGAGTGGGAGAGGGGCCCGAGGAGGCGGGGGGCTGGTGTCCTTATCCTCCCCGTCGCCGGCGAGGGGGTGCGGCGGGGACGGCCCCTGTTCCGACCCCGGTCGGGGGAACAGGGAAGGGGGCGAGGGGGAGTGGGAGAGGGCTAGGCCGGCTGGGCCGGGGGTCGGCCCAGTTGGGCCAGGGGTCCAGTGGGGGGGAGGGCCTTCTTTTTTTTTTTTCTTTGTCTGTTCTGTTTTCTGTTTTCTTTTATTTGTTTATTTCATTTCTGTTTTATTTCATTTAAAAGTATTTAGGCATTTTATAAAAATGTGTTTTCTCCACAATAATTATCAGTGCAATTTCTGGCAGGGCCCGAACATTTTTGTTTAAATTTTTGAAAACTTTTATTTTCCACTTTTAAATTTAATTGAAGTTTGAATTAGGAGTTTGAAAAGGAATGTGATTCAAATGTGATCAAGCCCTGTTTAGCAACATGATTAGCTTAATCACAGGGAGTTACTGTAGCATGATTCTGGGGGTGTTACACTTAAGGTGGCAACTAAAACTCACATCTGGGTGGATTGAGGCACCTGGGGAACCCAGTGCTGCCTGTTTTTTTGGATATCCCGGGGTACCCGTGTGATCATCCTATGGACCGCCACCCAGGCTAAAAGGGATCATGAGATTTTTCATGCTAGAAACTTCCGTGTGCAGCCACAAGCTATTATGGGCTCTAGCATAGTTGATTAAGTTGTGTGAGCTCTTGAAGAGGTAGACTAGCAGATGTAGGGGATGTAGGTGGTACGGTCTACCCGGAGTAGAGAGTTAACGCTTCTGAAAGACTGTGTCTCGGTCATCTGTTTCTCAAACATCATGCAGTGCGAGAATCAAGCGGAGGCGATCGAGTCTTGTGGGGAAAAGTGCGCAAACCTCTGCAGAGTGTACAAACTAATCATGGTTAGCCGTGTCCCCGGTTATAGACAACTTGAGTATCTAGTACCTGGATTATCATGTGAATCTCATCACCATGTTACTTTAATTAATTTTGTTGGGTTAATGATGACACTTAATTGGGATTGAGTTGGAGGTACCTTCTCAATGTTTAACAACCACCATGATAGTTAAATAAAATTTATTCCTTTGCAGTAGGGAAAAATTGGCTTTTCGCAAAACTGTAACCATAGAGCTTTCCACCAGCCATATTTGCATGTAGTATAGCATTATTATGTTCATTATTCTCTATGTGTTATATTGCCAGCATATTCCATGTGCTGACCCGTTTTCGGGCTGCAACGTTTCATGTTGCAGACTTTTCAGATGACGAGTAAGGTGCCTTAGGTCGTGGTCTTATACTCAGTGATGCCATTGGAGTTGATGGACTGACTTGTCTTCGAAGCCTTCCGCTGTTATCGTTTTTAGATGGCCATAAGCCATATCTATCATACTTATTCTCTTTTGAGATATTCATTGTAATAAGTGTGTGATTGCTACTCTGTTATAAATCCTCCATTTGTACTGTGCATGTCAGCATTACTGATCCAGGGATGACACTGGTGCACAGCAGCACAGACTGTTTGAGGTCTGGTCGCTACATTGTGTTTATGATGAGCACGTCTCCCCTAGTGCAGCATCACCGGTGCTCCCTCTAACTTGGCACTGTTATATGTGGTGGCATGTTATGTGCGATGTCTAGCTTGTATTGCTTCTAATTTTTTTGAATTCCATCTGCTTACTTTACACATTATACTTGAATAAGACACGTGTTCCTATTTCTAGAACATACAATATCTGTCTATCACACCATGTTCTTACATCAAATTACTACTGTTGTGTAACCTGCAACAATCACTTATCATAAGACACGTTTGACTTCGGAGTGTGATATAGGTTACATCTCACATTCTTTTCTAGCTTGTACTACTAATTTGTTGAAATGGCACTTATGACGAGACAGTTTTAACTTGGTAGAGTGATATTCGTTGCATCTTTCATATGGTGTCTAGCTTTCATTGCTTCTAATTTGTTGAAATGCCTTCTCCTTAGTTTACACATCATAAGCTGTGAATATGCAATGCTGTGAATATGCAATGGCACTAATGACGAGAGACCTCTAACATGGTAGTGTGATGTTGTTTGCATCTTGCATATGGTTTATTTCTTGTACTGCTTCACATTTGTTTAAACGCCATTTATGATGAGACACTGTTAACTTGGCAGAGCGATATTTGTAGCATCTTTCATATGGTGTCTACCTTCCATTGCATTGCTTCTAATTTGGTGAAATGTCTTCTTCTTAGTTTACACATCATAGTTCTGGTTATCTCTTCCGTCCTGTTTTTCATACATATTACATCCTCCTATCATGTGGTTGTCTAACATCAAAGTTCAGTTCGTCTGCATCACGCATCAATTTGTTCTGAAGAACTAAATTGTTATTCGTTTTTCTTGTCGGCTTGACTTAACATGGCACAGAGAAAGAGGAAAAAACACAGAATGGCAGGGAATGAGAAGCGGATGAATCCTGCAGATTCTGCTGGTACTGATGGTGCAATAGAAGGTCAAAGTCCAGCGGAAAATTCTACAAACACGGCATCCCATGCTACACGAGTTGCAAAAAAAGCCAAACAGAAACAAATAGCTGCCACCAAACAAGCAGAGACAGCCCTAGTTCTTGCAACACCTACCACAGTACTACCAGCTGCACGACTTACTCGTGCGTCAATTGAGCTAGCAGCATGTTCCCAAGCTCCCTTGCCACCTGACACTACTTCCCAAGCACTCTTGACACAAGACGAGTTGGCAATATCAGATGAACCTTGTGAGCTTCAACAGCAAGAAGGTAGTTGCTGGAGTCAAGTTACAGTTGCATGCTTCTTTATATGTAGTCTCACAGTTTGATGTACACTAACACTTCCTATGTTCGTTGTTGGACTAGCACCTAGGCGCAAGAGGAAACAAACATCTGGGATAATGCTCGATAGGTTAACTAAATCTAGAGGAGGAAGAATGAAGATCCGTTTTGAGGCAGGTTTAAAAAGGCCACGTGATGCTACAAAGTCATCCAAGTTAGTATCAGAGGCAGCGGTTGCCGTTAGGTGTCATGTACGTATCCTCCCAACATGGATTCAGTACAGGAATGACAAAGACGAAACCCAGTTCAACACCTTCCTCGACCATTTATCTGTAAGTATGGCTATGTTTGGAAACTAGTAATATCGTCTTGCTTTGTCCCATACTTTCTAGGTTGCTGATAATGAGACTCCCATAATTTTCAACAGATGAGGTTCAAGTTGGATAGCCAAGATGATGCAACCAGACGAGCTTGCACCCATGTTTTCAAGTCTGCTCTGCGACAGTATCGGTATAACTTGAGGAAAACTCACTTTGAAAGCAAGGCTAACAGTGAACTTTCCCAAACATCTCCAGTGGAAAATATATCGGATGAAGACTGGAGGGGCCTTGTTAAACACTGGTCTGATCCGAAGTATCAGGTACATTATAAATATGTGATCAGATCACATGTTGAAGTCCTATTTACGCATGTGCCACACAAATCTATCTTCTTGTAGGTGAACTGTTCAAAGAACAAGGCCAACCGTACGAAAGTGAAATTCCAACAGACGACAGGATCTCGTAGCTATATTGCACACTGCGAGGCTCTTGTAATTAGCTGCTGTTTCACTCTTTTCGATGTACCATATTATCAGATCTATATTGACTTGTTCGAAATGCAGAGGAAAGCCCGCAAGGACCAAAAAGTACCTGAACCAAATGTTGTGGAAATCTTCAAGGACTGTCACACCAGCAAGAAGAAGGGAATGACTACACCAGTCAAAGCCGCTGTTGCAAGTCCTTAATCCTCATGCCTTTTAACTACTACTTACTCTGACTTGTGCCTTGAACTGCATGGTTTGCAGCCAATGTCTATTACTCTTTTCAATTTTATACACATTTATCTTAGCG